>NC_084483.1:179609692-181095317 GCF_030035675.1 Rhineura floridana
CCACAGGCAAAACAAGACTTCAGCCGCTGCTGCTCCCGCTTGTTTTCCTGTCTGCTTTCGGCAGCCTGCTCCGGTTCGGCACATTTCTCCTCCTTGCTTCTGACAGCTTCCACCGGCTGGGCTCTCTGCGCCTTCTGCCTCCGCTGCCATTCCTGGGACAAATCCTGCAACGCGTCCCACGTCTGTTTAGCCGACGGCTCATCTCTCACACACATCAGTTGAGAATCCGATAGAGCCAAGATTATAAACGCCTGCGCCCTCTGGTCTCGACGCTTCCAGGCCGCGGTCGGTACCGCCGGGGTTTTTTCCTCAATCACGTCCCATAAATCCTCTGTTATCAGCAAAGCCCTCATCCTCGGCTTCCAGCTGCCAAAATTCTTTTCATTAAGTCGTTCCATCGGCAAGCCTCCCCCAGACAGGTTTACAGCCATGTTGCTCACCTCCGTCTGGTTCAATCAATCAAGCTGCCCTCTCTGGAACTCCGTCTGCCGTTCAGACCAGCAACTTACTCCGGTGTAATGCGCTGTGGAGCGTAACCATCCTCTGCTACCACTGTTGGCTTGTGTGCGTTGTTGTGTGAAACAGCATACATTACGTTGGAGTTAAGTTGAGCAAGAAACTTCTTCAGAGCATGTTAAGAGTCTTTATTGAAAGACATTAAGGCCAGAGGCTTAAGAGTAAATACATGTAGAGATTCTTCAGTCACCCCCCTTCTGGTACATCTCTCTCCATAGATAAACACAAAAGACAGCCTCTCAGCTCAGAGGCATAATTCAGAAGACCAACAACTCATGGACTCTGTTACAACTTTCCCAGCTGTTATCTCCCATTACCATGACAACCTGTCTGACCTTCAAGTCTGCTCTCTCAGGCCAGACATGGCAGATAAGACTGCTTCTCAAAACACATGCTTGTAACTTTCCAGACCTGATGAAAATATCCTTAGGCAGTACGGCCTAATGCCAACAGTGCTCTGCCTCTACAGCCAGAGGCAGTGTGCTTCTGAATACCAGTTGCTGGAAATCTCAGGACGGGGGAGTGCTTTTGTGCTCAGTCCTGCTTGTGGGCTTCCCATGGGCAACTGGTTGGCCATTGTGAGGACAGGATGCCAGATAAGATAGGTCATTGGCCTGATCCAGCAGGACTCTCCTTAGGTTCTTAACTCCCATCATCCTTGACCGCTTGCCACGCTGATGGGAGCTGGAGTCCAACAACATCTGCAGTGTGTTGGAAGAAAGCTGAGCCAGGACTGGCAAGAATACCCACATTCAAATCCCCATGACATCTGGAGGCCCATGGGTTCCCCACTCCTGTCTTTAGTGTGTTAAAATGCATGGGATGTATTAACAACTTTTGGAAAGGTTACCAATTTCTCTTTCATCCTAATATGCGATGGTGTAAAACTGGAGTAAGAAACCTATGACCCTAGGCCTCGTTCGCGTGCGCGCGTGCGTGCATGCATGTGTGTGTCAGAGAGAGAGGATGGGGTATCACAGAGAAGGACTCTTCAGTCCTGTCATGCTGCAAACTCCACCTACTTTTCGGTCTGGCTTTGCCCACGTTTGGCCCTGCTCCACTCACCATTGGCTGCAGCTTCCAACGGACTTTAATTATGGAACCATGGCCCACCTTACACCTTTGGTGTGAACCATGGATGGGAAACCTTGAGCCCGAGGACAACATACCTGCAGAGACAATCTTTTGAGGGCCACATGCCAGTGGTGGGCAGACCAGATGTAAAAATGAATGGAGCAACAAATGTAAATCTTACATTTGTAGAGTAGGCTGGTTTCTACATCACTCACACACCCTTCTCTTTCCTCCATCCTGGCAATCAGGAGGTGTTATCGGAGTGTAAGGTCGCATTCCAGCCAGGCAGAAACACTCAAGGTGTGGCCTGGGGAGATGAAATGTGGTCTGGGGATAATTCTGAGGGCCAGACAGAGAGGCCTGGAGGGCTGCAATCAGCCCCCAACCTGAGGCTCCCCATCCTTGGTGTAAACATAAGACCTAACATGCCTGCCATAGACAGCTGAATGAAAGCCATGGCAGAGTGGTAGACCATGTGGATAATATGAACAAATTGCTATTGTTTAATTCCTGGCATCTCCACCGAAAAGGATGTCAAGTGGCAGGGCTTGGACCTATGCCTGATATCTCAACATAGGCAATACTGGGCTAGATTGACCAACAATCTCCTGGTATAATGCAACTTTGTATCATTGACGAAGCAGAGACATACCACCACTCATAACGACAGGTGATTTGTTAGTACAGAATACATTCAAGTACCACTTTCTATACCAGGGTGAGAACGTGAAACCCTTCAGATATCATTGGACTCCGTCACCACCTCTGAGCATTGGCTAGGCTGGCTATATCGGATGAGACTTGGAGTCCAATAGCATCTAAAGGGACGCAAGCTCCAAACCTCTGTTCTGTACCATGGAAGGGAATGTCTTGAAACCAAGGAAAAGAAATGCTTCAGGAATCAAGCCTACGAGTTTTAGTTGAGGAGCAGAGCACGCTGGGACATGATAGCTCATGCTTCAGCACCATGCCTCAGTGTATTCATTAAAGGTTGGCAAAAGGGGTATTCACACATTACTCTGTACCCAGGTACAAATCCCCTGTACCTGGGTACAGCTGCTCGTGAGAAAGAGTGTACACTTGGTGAGTTCAAAAATCACCACGTGTACAGGCCTCCTGAAAAAAGCCCTCTTCTACTCACGTGGTGATTCTCCCTGCATGCTGTATCCCTGGAGCTGATCGTGAGAATCAGTTTCTCCCCGGGGACAGCCTGAGCCTTCCTCCTAGCAGCAGCAGCAGCCAATCAGAAGTGGGCTGAAGGAAACGTCAGTTGCTGGAGCCACAGAGCCGGAAAGAAGAGTAAAACTAAAATGGAGGCAAGGGAAGGGAAGGGAAGGGAGACCAGCCTGAAGCAACGAATGAGCTTGAGGGAAGGAAAGAGGCAAAAGTAAAGCTAAAATGGAGGGAAGGGAAGGGAGACCAGCCTGAAGCAACAAATGAGCTTGAGGGAAGGAAAGAGGCAAAAACTGGGGGGGGGCTTTGAAGGACTCACTGCAGTTTTTAAAAGGTCTACTCAGAAGTAAGTCCCATTGAGTGCAGTGCTTCTGTGTGCTGGCAATGAGTGAGTTTGAGGAAAGGACAGAGGGAAAAAAATGGAGAGAGAGCTTTGCAGGATTCACATTTGAATTTTAAAAATGTCTACTCAGAAGTAAATCCCACTGAGTTCAATGGGGCTTACTCACAGGTAAGTGGAGTTAGGATTGCCTAAAAAAAGCAAGTGTTCTGCCAGAGAAGCTAGAGCTAGGCAAGGACTGTTTACATTGTTAAAGTACAATCCTAACCGCATGCCTACTCTAAAGTAAATTCCATTCAGTTTGGTGGGACTTACTCTCAGGTAAGAAGCATTAGGATCCCAGCCTCTTAAAATAAACAGTTGGGGGGGCAGAGAAAAGGAGGGGAGTTTGCCTCTGTGTCTGCTCACAGTCCAGTCCAGTCCTAGCCATGTTTACTCAGAAGTAAGTTCCACTGAGTTTAATGGGTCTTACTCCTGAAGTGAATGTTAATATAGAATTACAGCCTTCAACTTCTAAATTCAATCCTTTCCTTTAAATACTAGGTGATTTATCAATAAATATTATAATTTATAATGTCTGTTCAATGTGTCATCACATGACTCTTATTGCTGCTTGTTACCAGTAGTACACCTACTATTCAGGATAGTGCCACAAATAGATTACAAAACTTACTCCAACCCCCCTGTGCAGGTAATGAATAATAGCTGCTATCACAACTGCAATAATAAAATAACTTAATGGCTAGGTAACACATTGCTCAGAAATGATAGTTATCAATAAATAATAGAAATTTTGGGTAATAGCTATCCCTTGTATCTTAACAACATAATCCCAAGCAGGTTTATCGAAAGTAACTTTCACAGTTCAATGGACCTTACTCTCAAGTAATTGTGCAAAGGATTGTAGCCTTAATCTTATTTAATGCCTTATTTCCTTTACGTCTCAACTTTCTTGCAAAGAGCTCAGTGTGGAATATGTAGTCCTGCACCTCTCAAATATATCCTCAGAACAGCCCTATGAGGTAGTTTAGGCTGAGAAGGTGATTAGCCCAGAAGTCACCGAGTGAGTTTCATGGCTGAATTAGGGTTTGAATCCAGGTCTCCCAGGCCCTAGCCCAGTACTCTTATCACTACATCACACTGGCTTTTGCAGAACTTGTACACTACAGTACCTCTATAAATCCAATATAAATTACCCACTATACTTCTCTTCCTTGGTCTTTTAAAACCTATTGAAATCAATGGTAAGGTAAATTCTGTTGTGTGCTTTCTATTTCCTCCTGAAGGTCAAGAAAAGAAATTTAGCCAAGACTCTTCCAATAATTTGATGACATAGGTCAGCAGTGATACATGGGGGGGGGGAGAGAATGGCAGTGGCACAGAGATGGCAAGGTTGAGGGTACTTTGGTGGAATGCAGCACAAGCTTGCAGGTGTGTGCCCACGTGCTGCAGGATGGTGGTGCCACCAGCCCTGAACGTGCAGGCACCTTGTCTCATTCAGTGAGTGGCAATGTTGTCATTACTGAGAGAGCACTGCTATTGCAGAGTCAGGGATCCACCCTGCGTTTTACTAGAACCTCAAGAACCACCAACTGCAGCCAGCTGCAAAAGACATACGTCTAGTATGAAAGAACATGGTGTCTGAGAAGCTGCTGAGCACAGGGTTATCAGAACTGAGATGAGCTCACAGTCTTTCCACACAAAAATCCACTCAGATTACCCCCCCACTTTCTTCATTTCAGCAGTATAATGGTGGGGTGGTCATTTTCTTGTTTTCATTGTGAAACAGGAGTCTGAAATCCTCACTGATCTTCTGTGAGTCATCCTGAGATACACCAATACATTTTGATCTACGTTCTGCCCACCCTGCATTTAAAGTGCTACCCAAAAGCTAAATATTATGACATAGATCAGTGGTTCCCAACCTCGGTGTGTGTGAAGTAATCCGGAAGGGGCTGCAAACAGTAAAGAAATTAATTATTATTATTTTTAAAAAGTCTTCACTCCTTGGACACTGTCTGCTCCCCACTGCCGCTGCAGATGACACCTCCTCCTTGCTCCAAATGAGAAGGGAGGAGTTTTGCTGAAGTGCTAGAGCATCTTCCAGGCGCACCAAAGGCAGGCATCTGCCTCTAAAATACATGGCAGACACCAAAGGAGGCTGAGGTGGAGCGACCAGAAAGAAGAGGGAATTACTACCGCTGACTGCCGTCTCCTCACACTACCACTACTGATGACGTCCTTACTCAGAACGAGAGGACTTTTTGTGAAGCAAAAAGAAGCAAGGCTGCAAGGAAAGGCCGCTTTCCCCCTTCCTTCCTGGCAGCCAAGCTGCCTTCCTGGAGGGAGGAGGTCACAGGGGACAGAGTATGTTACAGTGGGAGCAGTAGGCTGGAAAGCCCAACTGATAAATAATTTTCCCCACATTTATATTTTGAGTGTAGTTTTGTGTATTAAAACACATGATATCCTCGAGAAAGAATCAGGTGTACCATGTTGGAAGAATAGTTTTAGTTCATAATCTTTTAAGCAGCTTGTTTTTGTTGCAGCCCCCTCAAAATATTTTCATATATAAATATTCAATATATTTAGGTCTGCACTTTCACACATTTATCTATGAGTAAGTCCTATTGATCTATATAGGACTGTATAGACATGTATAGGATTGTTCCATGAAAGCCTACATCAAAACCCATACATACTCTAATAACAGGCAGTGAAAAATGCAATATTTTAATAACTATAATTATGATAGTTACAGGTGAGTATTTTCTTTTTAAAAGTTGGGGTTTTGATTTTAAAAACTTAAGAATCTGCAGGAAAAATGAAAAGAGTAAAACTACATTCCTGTTTCTGCCAACACTCTTTCTATGGAATGTACCCCTTCACAGGAAACAGTTTCAGGAAGTATAACAGACCCAGCATGCCTTGCCTTGTTGCCAGTAAAAGGGAATTGCTTCAATGGCGCATTTAATAAGTGTCATTGAAGCCATTTTCTTTCCCTGGCAGCAAATGTGTATATAACAGACTGTACACTCGTTGAATGTTACATGTGAATAACTGTACGAGTGTACAGCCCAGCTACTTGTGTACCCAGGTACACAGACTGTACACTCGTTGACTATTACATGTGAATAACTGTACGAGTGTACAGCCCGACTACTTCTGTGCCCAGGTACACAGACTGTACACTCGTTGACTGTAACGTGTGAACAGGGCCAAAGTTTCATATGGATGCACATCAAAAAGACAACTGTTGGCTCACTCGCAAGAAAGAAGATATGAAGCTACATCTATTCCACACAGCAGATCGATACGTACCATATGGCATGGCAACATAATAAAACAACTTACTCTAGGAAACATATTGATAATAGTGGTACAACCGTTCAGCTTTATTTCAACAGGAACTTGTTGACTGTATCAGAAATTAACAAAGTCATGCTCAGATGGGTCCATGCCATCTTAAGATGGTACAACAAACCATTATGTATCGTCATGGTAGAGCTGTGGTCTATGACAGTTTGCTTTAACATAGATGTTTTGAAAAGTGTCGAAGAAAAATAGGAAGGGGGGAGAAATTTGGTTCAGTCCACACTTAATTTATTCATTCATTTTCTATCCTGCCCAAAGGAGCCCAAAGCAAGCAACAAAGTATTAAAACAATACAATTCAAATAAAATATATTTAAAACAACTGAGAACAAATTAAGAACATTTAAAAATGGTTACTTACCCTCACAGTTAATAATTTCAAGGTTGCTGGGAACAGTATCTTTCAGCCATGAAATGCCTGGGTGAATAGATATGTGTTCAAATGGTTGGAATAAGCAACAGTCTTTAAGTAAGACCCACTGTGCAGAGAGAGAAAGAGAAAGCCACTATAAGGTTAATGTGTCTAAGCCCAGGAAGCTAGGTGGTCTTCCTAAGTTCTGAGCTTAGTTTCTTTTCATCTTTCTTCATTACTTCTCCTGTACCTAGTAACTGCTAATGTTATTATGTAAAGGTCTAGTTTAAATTTTGCAGTGATTACTGCCTTTCTTGGTATGAGACAAAGAGCCTACACTGCATCACAAATGCCTCCTAAATGTTAATGCTGAGGGAGATACATGCACTTAAACAGGGAGGGCATTCCACAAAGGGGGAACCACCATTGAAAAGGCCCTGTCACAGGTGAGCACCAACTGGATAGCCCACAGCAGTGACACCATCAATAGGGTCTACTAATTCTCACTTTCCAAAACAATTTGTGAACCAAAACACAGCTATCCATTGAAAGTCACATTTCTCTGAATTTTGTGATGCAGTTCTCCAACCAAAAAAAAGTGTACAAATGCATATATTTGGGGAAAGGATGCATAAAAAAATAATATAATGGTGAAAATAACATAAAATGCATTATATTCTAGAAAATGGCTTGCCAAAACAAGTATATTTGGGAAACTTTCATGCAAAAGTGTGCAAATATTAAAAGAAGTGTGCACAGAAATAATGAATCCTTGTGAGTCCTTTCTTAAAAATAAATTGCAAACTGATGTGGAAAGGTGATCAATATAACATAAGATTGGAGAAAATGAGAAACAGAGAGAAATGGATAGATTCATCCAACTCTGCTGAGGAACATAAAGGAGAAAAATAGCTAGCATTGAAGAAGCCACTGTGCTAAGTGAACCTTGTAGCATTTTACCACATGTTGCTAAAATAAGCATTTTTGGGTACAGCTTAAGTATTTGTCTTTTTATTTTGTTCCTGGAGGAACATTGTCCTGTCTTGCAGCTCTTTCCTCTCAACCTGTTCAGGAAAAGTGCTTTCATTAATTATTATTTTTAACTGAAGGCTAATTTACAATTTGTGAATGAATGATTTTCTTTTGGTGGTGGTGGGGAAAACTCTGTTCACTGCTGTTTGTTTCCTACCTGCTACTTATAGCTGACCTGAACCAGATTAATTTAACATTCTAGCCTTCCATGCACAAAGCATTTGTTTGTTTGGGTTTTGCCCTTTCCTTTGCCTTCAGCTAGAGCAACTCTGACTCCATTTAGAGCCAGTTCTTAATATTGCTGGGCTTGTGGACATAGGATTGTTCTTCTACTTGCAGTGTCATGAAAAAGTAAAACCTGTGTCATCCTGACCTTGGATTTGGATCCCTTGTCTCCAGGGTGGGGGATGAGGGCAAAGAGTCTGAAGCAGAAGAAGTCAGCCCCAAAAGTGCTTCCACCACATCTGGGTACCTGGACTGTGAATGTAGCATTGCTGTCCTCAGGCTTGGAAGACTCCATTGCAAAGGCCCCAGTGAGACCAGAGTATTCCCTTACTCTGCCAGAGTCAAAAGCTGTTGGAGCAGGCTGGGGCCCTTTAACTGGTTGTGTGCCTACTCATTAGGTTGTCCAGGTGCTAGTTGCTGATAGCCAACTTCAAGGCCCCTCCTGATCACCTTTCGTAGGGTTCTTTATCTTCAAAGTGGATATGAACCAGACAGCCTTTCAAATACCCCTTGCAACTCCCATTACATATCAAACAGGCACAGTGTCTATAGTCTTTTTGCTGCTTATTTGAGACATTCCTTTTTCATCAAGCCTTTCAAGTGGAGCATCTTATCCCAGTCTATATCTGCATTGTATTTTAAATTGTTTTTATATATGTTTTTATTGTTTATGTCTTTATGATGTTTTATTAGTAACTGCTGTGGGATGCTTCATGAGAAGTGATGAGTGTGTGTGCGCATTAGGGCTGGGGGAGAACTTTGATTCAGTTCGCATTTAAAGCTGAATCGATCAAATTCACACTTTCCAAAACAGTTTGAGAACTGAAACATAGCCATCCTTTAAAATTTACACTCATCCAATGTTGCAATGCAGTTCTCCAACCAATGTTTACAAAAATGAATATATATGGGTAAGTGAGCATAAACATGTGGAAGTAACATATAATGTGCATTGTATTAGGAGAAATTGCTTGCAAAATGTGTACCTTACTCAAAACCGCATACAAACATGTGTTTATTCACACTAAAATGCAGAGCTTTCATGAGATTTTTTTAAAAAAAATTATTCTCAAATTGCTGCAGAAATGTGGAGAACTGAGTTTCAGACTGGAAAAATGAGAACTAGGGAGAAATGAAATAGAGATATCCTTTCATCCCTAGTATGCAAACTCTATATGCACACACACACACTTTCAAATGGGGGGTGCAATCAAATAGAGAACTGTCCTCTATTTGGGGACAGAATGTGGGAGAATTCATCCCACTTCAGATTTAAAACCAGAACATGAGAGTTTGGCATGCTTGCTCGGCATGCTTGCCACAAACTCAGTGGCTTTTCAGCAACACCGCATTTGCTGCTTCCCCCACACACACACTGCCAGTGCTGCTGCTGCAGCCACCACACACGCTTCCTTTCCCCTGCCTGGGCTCACTCCTACCTCGCTGATGGAGGCCTGGGATCTAGCCTGGCTCAGATAAACCTCAGCCACCACTCTTTCCTTTCAGCTGGGCGGAGGAGCACATTCTCTCCTGCCTCCAGTAGCTCATCCTCCTCCTGCTTTTAATGGTGAAGGGGGAGTACAGCATTTAAAGGTTAATTAAAGAGAGTAAAAGAGAATTTTAGAGAGACTTCCCGCCATTAAGGCAATCCTCTCTAGGCTTCTCTGTTAGTCTCTATAGTATTAACCCATTAAATGCTTTTTCCACCTACTTCTTTTACTTGAACTGGATCAAACAGTATCATACCATTTTAACAGTTATGGGCCCCCACCCACCCACCAAAAATCTGTGAACTTTACTTTGTAAAGGGTGCTGAGAGTTGTTTGGAGATTGCTATTCCCCTCATAGGGCTTCAATGTTTAGAATGCTTTGTCACTCCCTCTTCCCAGGAAACTCTGGGCCCATCTAGCTCAGTGTTGTCAATACTGACTGTAGTGGCCCTAACTGGAGATTGAATTGAGGACCTTCTGCATACAAAGCAGATGTTCCACCACTGAGATATGGCCCTTCCCACTGATGGAAGAACCTGCCAATACTGGGTGGCTCAGAGCTCACTGATAGTGATCCTGCAGAGGTGACAATTTGTCTCAAGCAAACAGTACAAAAAAGTGTTAACAGGTCCCCATTTGCTTCAATGGCAGGTCCACACACTCTGCCCCTTAACACTGAGATTGTAGAAAATAATGCTTATTTGGCTTTTGTAAAAACGTGCTTGGACTATAAGAACTTGGACTATAAGAAGCAATAAGAACAATGCTGGTGATTTAGTGGACATTCCATAGGCATGTACGTTATTGTTTATATAAGCTGGCCTGGCTATCTCTTTGTTTGTGTAAACTACCTTGGCCTGCAAAACCAGTTTTGCAAGTGCTTCCAATGGCGCTGAGTGAAGGAACAACGCCTGTCCCAGGAATGTGGCGAAGAGCCAAAAAGACCTTATATGGAAAAGATCGGGAATAAGGAAGTAGGCTGAGCAAACGGTTAATGTATGCATGATGTATATGGGGCCGAGAGTATAAAAACCTGGCTGCGTCCAGGGAGGGGCAGACTCGGCTTTGTTCGTTTCTCCACTTGCAAGTGCTTCAATAAAACTCTGGCTTTACTTTTAAGACCGTTTCGTCGTTCCTTGAGTAATATTGAAACCTTGTACTTGGGAGCGGATCCTCGCCTAACAATAAAACGAATATTGTGGGCGTTTGTTACAAGATCTTCTGCTGAAATAAATAGGAATCCTATAGGCTCATTAGTGCTCCCATGTCTGAAGGAAAAGCTGAACCAGAGTGATGAAAAGGCAGATGCTCAACGAATGGTATATGCAGTAGGGTCTTACCAAATGGGAACAGATGCCTTGGAAGCATGCAATGGCTGCTTAAAGGCTTTCCACTGTCTAAATACTCAGATTATGGGCATAATCCACTGGGAACATCTGTATTCTTGTGCAATTCACATTCATGGATTGTCCCCGTAATGGATATATCAAGTTTTCTGAATCCAGGTGGCTGACATTTTAGTGCAAATCCCTATAGCTCTTTGGCATTTTTTTATTATTTAAAAACTCTTCATCATATGAAATCCTCAAGTCAGTCTTGTCTTCACCTGTCCTCAGCTTTAGCATTTGTTTTACATTTAAAAAATGGAGCATATTTAGGGCTTGAGACTAGATTTCTTGGGTTATGGGTCTGAGGAGGCAGTCTGTCTGAAAGCTGAAGATATACAATCACCCTGCTGAGCATAATACATGAAAATATATGTTCTGAACTCTGGGCTGGCTTTGCCAGGATGCCAACTGTTTTTAGTTTTTCCAGGAATCCTTTGAACTCAGGATTCTGCCTGAATCATCTGATCATGTCAGACAGTTTGAGAACAATGCAATTCTGATAGCCAGACCCTAAAAAATGTTCTTTAGGTAAGGAAGGCCACTGTTTTGCAAAGTGGTACTATTTTATTGATTATGCCACTAAAAAAGAACTCGGTTGTAGACCACTGGCTACATACAGTTTATTATGGAATGCCGCTTTGGGTTAAATTGATTTCATTCAAGAGAGAGAACTCTGGAAAACTTCGTATGTGAGAATGCTTGCTGCTTGTTCACCAGCTCCTCTTGTTGTTGTTGTGGGGATTTTCTTTTTCTCCTAACTTAATAGGAAACAGTGGCATACGAGAGGACCACTGTCTCTGGAGGCAGCGTCGATAAATGGCCATAAACCCCTGTAAGGAATAGTGTGGTCAGCTTGATAGGTTGACAAGAGGAAGACTGCTAAAAGTGGTCAAAACAATTGGACAGGTCTGGCTGGGCACATTCTTTTGTTAGGGAAACTTAAGGGCACAATCCAACTCATATTTATGCTGGGCTGAGGGGAGTTGGATATGGTAGACCCCCAGCTCTGCTAGGCTTCAACAGGTTCTGCCAGCAGAAGCTCCTTATCCCAGCTCAGCTGAGGTGCAGGGAAAGTAAAAGGCAGCCCTCATGAATACCCGTACTGCGGAGTAAGCACGCTCCATAGACTTCCATTGTAATTATTTTCTTAGACTAACGTTTATCCCAGCATAACTTTGGCCTGGATCGGGACCCACAGGAACTCTCTGAATGGGAGCTGGATGTTGTGTAAGTCCCCCTCTTGGCCCCTCCTCCAACATGCCCCATAGAGCTCCTTTTTGGGGCCTTACAGTGGCTTCCACTGGCACCCATCCATTGGGCTGGGCTTCCCTGGCTTACATTCTGCCTGCTCAAAGGTTCCTGAATGCCAAATGGACGCTGTGGACCTTCCCATCAGCTCCTCCTCCTCCTGCTTTTCTTCTGCTGGCTTTCCATGAGTTGGACTGCTCTGTAAGGCAATATGTTGTCATGGGAACTAGTTGCTAGTTCATGTTCCTGGAAGACTAGGAAATGGCCAGAATGTCCTAGAAGGGAGTTTGCTTTCCCTTTCCCTTTGCCAGACACGATGTGATAAAGTTGTGTGTTTGTATGAAGAAACTGCAGAATGGAAAAAGGCAGAGAGGGAGGGAAGGAGAGACAGAAAGAGAACTGAGGTTTTGGACTCGGTAACTTGATAGCATTTTGGGATGCTGGCTGTCTCCTTAGAGATCTCACGTGGGAGCAGTGGACTTTGGCTATCTGCTGAAGTGTTCAAGCTGCACCTCCATCTATATATAATCCATATATTTGTAAATACAAATATTATCAAACACCAATGAGTCTATGGTGACTTCCTTCCAAAGGAAACCAAAACTGGATAAGCCATGCACCCCTGGAACTTTTCACTACATGGAAAATCAGAATGCCTGTAACAGCTTTTTGTTGTTACATTTCATCATGCCTTTCCTCCAAGGAGCTGATATAGCAGCACACAGTAGGGCCCCGCTCATACAGCGGGTTACGTTCCGGACCTCCGCTGTAAAGCAAAAACCGCTGTAAAGCAGATCCCATTGACTTACATTGACCCAAAATGGCGCCCAGCGGCAAAATACCACCGTAAAAGCGGAACAAGCGCTGTAAAGCGGGGCCCTACTGTACATGTTTTTCATTATTTCAGGGGCAATTTGGTTTGGAAAGTGGTTAAGGTGTTGGACTATGACCTGAGAGACCAGGGTTCGAATCCCCACACAGCCATGAAGCTCACTGGGTGACATTGGCCAGTCACTGCCTCTCAGCCTCAGAGTGAGGCAATGGTAAACCACCTCTGAATACCGCTTACCAAGGAAACCCTATTCATAGGGTCGCCATAAGTCGGAAATTACTTGAAGGCAGTCCACTTACTTACTTATATAAATATACTTTAATCTTTTCTCTCCCTCTTTATCTTCACAACAACCTCGTGAAGTGGATTAGTCTGAGACAGAATGACTAGCCCCAAGCCACCCAACAAGCTTTATCACTGAGCAAGGATTTGAAGACTCCTCAGTTTTGGTATGACACTAGCCATGACACCACCATGGCTGTCTTGAATTTTTTCTGATACTTTGTCTTAGGAGGACCCCACCCAAACACACCCACCCACACCCCACAAGCTTCAAATTTCATTTCAGGCAAAAAGTTGGTGTCAGCTCTAGATGATATTCTCCTAGAAATCCACTCCCAAATGAACAACAGAGCAAAGCAGGGCTTCTCCAGTAGATATTACTGCGAAGAATGAAATGGTGCAAGATTGTAATGTGAATAGAGACTATGAAATTTAGGGAAGATGCTAAAATTGTGAAGGAAATAAAAGCCAGGGTTGTGTCACCAAAGTCATAGTGGACCCATTGAAATTATGGATATTACTAAGAGAAGACCCTTGATATCAATGGGTCTACCCTGAGTATATCTTAATTAGATGAAACCCACAGTAAGGATTACTTGATTTTTTAAAAACAAAAATAGGGCAAGGATAGCCAGCAAATAGTGTTTCACCACAAAGACATTTTATCTTGCCCTCAACAAACCTATCAATTTGGGGAAGGCTGTAGCATTATGGTAGAGCCTCTACCTTGCATGCAGAAGACCCCAATACCCGACATCTCCAGACAGGACTTGGACAGACTGCTCCCTAAAGCCTTAGAGAACCACTGCCAATCAGTGTGGACAATACTAAGCTAGATGGACCAATGGACTGACTCAGTACGAGGCAGCTTTCTTAACTAGAGTGCCATAATCCTTTTTTCCAATCGTTGCAGTCACTCAGAAAAGAGAACTGTTTTCAAAACTTGCGAGAGATGAGAGACATTCCACAGTGTGCTGTTACCACTCTCTCTCAAGTAATCTACAACTGCCATGCAATGTCAACATTATTGCCTGTTATTAATATCTCTTCTGAAGGGGTGAGCTTGAGTGACAAAATATACTTCTGGTTTTCTGTGTCAAATTGTAAATGTTAAAGTCTTAAGAACATAAGAACAGCCTGCTGCATCAGGACAATGGCATCCTGTTCTCACAGTTGCCAACCAGATGCCCATGGGAAGCCCACAAATAGGACCTGCGTGCAACAGCACTTCCCCACTTACGATTCCCAGCAAATGGTATTCAGTGGCATAGTGCAGCTGATCCTGGAGGTAATATATAGGCATTATGACATATTGAGATACCAACACATAACCACACACATCTCATTAGTGTAGAGCAAACCTTCACATAGAATAAGAACCCCAAACCGCTTTCACAATATATGCTAATCATTTGTGGGAAAGAAGAATTTCTCCTGTCCAGGCATGCACTAAGAATATGCCATACGATATGATACGATACAATAAAATGTAAATTATGTCCCTAGTGCCAGCTTTTATATTAATTGATGTTTAAATTTCTGCCAATGTCAAGCCAGTATCTAATGTTTATTTTCCTGGCTCAATTCTCTGGCTCAGGCACACTGAGCAACCCTTTAATTCCCCACAATTCCCCATATCCAGCATCACTCTGGGGTGATGCTGAGGAACCTGAGGTCCAGGGGCCAAATGCAGCCCTCCAATACTATCTATTTGGCCCTCAGGACTAGAGATGTGAAGGCCCAAGGGAAAAATGGGAGAGAGACCATTTTTTCTGGTTTTTTAAATTGTTTCCAGGTTTTCTTTCCAAAAATAGAAAAAAAGGGGAGAAAACAGGAAAAAACTGGGAGGATGGTTCCCCCAATCCCCCCTTTTTCCTAGGCCTTCACATCTCTACTCAGCACTCTCCCCAGGTTACACCTCCTCTCCTCAGGCAACGTCCATCACTAGCCTGCTTCACATCCTCCTTGAGTGTTTTTGCCTGGCTGGAACATGTCCTTAAGAACATAAGAAGAGCCTGCTGGATCAGGCCAGTGGCCCATCTAGTCCAGCATCCTGTTCTCACAGTGGCCAACCAGGTGCCTGGGGGAAGCCCGCAAGCAGGACCCGAGTGCAAGAACACTCTCCCCTCCTGAGGCTTCCGGCAACTGGTTTTCAGAAGCATGCTGCCTCTGACTAGGGTGACAGAGCACAGCCAGCATGGCTAGTAGCCATTGATAGCCCTGTCCTCCATGAATTTGTCTAATCTTCTTTTAAAGCCATCCAAGCTGGTGGCCATTACTGCATCTTGTGGGAGCAAATTCCATAGTTTAACTATGCACTGAGTAAAGAAGTACTTCCTTTTGTCTGTCCTGAATCTTCCAACATTCAGCTTCTTTGAATGTCCATGAGTTCTAGTATTATGAGAGAGGGAGAAGAACTTTTCTCTATCCACTTTCTCAATGCCATGCATAATTTTATACACTTCTATCATGTCTCCTCTGACCTGCCTTTTCTCTAAACTAAAAAGCCCCAAATGCTGCAACCTTTCCTTGTAAGGGAGTCGCTCCCTCCCCTTGATCATTCTGGTTGCCCTCTTCTGAACCTTTTCCAACTCTAGAATATCCTTTTTGAGATGAGGCGACCAGAACTGTACACAGTATTCCAAATGCGGCCGCACCATAGATTTATACAACGGCATTATGATATCGGCTGTTTTATTTTCAATACCTTTCCTAATTATCGCTAGCATGGAATTTGCCTTTTTCACAGCTGCCGCACACTGGGTCGACATTTTCATCGTGCTGTCCACTACAACCCCGAGGTCTCTCTCCTGGTCGGTCACCGCCAGTTCAGACCCCATGAGCGTATATGTGAAATTAAGGTTTTTTGCTCCAATATGCATAATTTTACACTTGTTTATATTGAATTGCATTTGCCATTTTTCCGCCCATTCACTCAGTTTGGAGAGGTCTTTTTGGAGCTCTTTGCAATCCCTTTTTGTTTTAACAACCCTGAACAATTTAGTGTCATCAGCAAACTTGGCCACTTCACTGCTCACTCCTAATTCTAGGTCATTAATGAACAAGTTGAAAAGTACAGGTCCCAATACCGATCCTTGAGGGACTCCACTTTCTACAGCTCTCCATTGGGAGAACTGTCCGTTTATTCCTACTCTCTGCTTTCTGCTTCTTAACCAATTCCTTATCCGCAAGAGGACCTCTCCTCTTATTCCATGACTGCTAAGCTTCCTCAGAAGTCTTTGGTGAGGTACCTTGTCAAACGCTTTTTGAAAGTCTAAGTACACTATGTCCACTGGATCACCTCTATCTATATGCTTGTTGACACTCTCAAAGAATTCTAGTAGGTTACTGAGACAGGACTTTCCCTTGCAGAAGCCATGCTGGCTCTGCTTCAGCAAGGCTTGTTCTTCTATGTGCTTAGTTAATCTAGCTTTAATAATACTTTCTACTAGTTTTCCAGGGACAGAAGTTAAGCTAACTGGCCTGTAATTTCCGGGATCCCCTCTGGATCCCTTTTTGAAGATTGGCGTTACATTTGCCACATTCCAGTCCTCAGGCACGGAGGAGGACCCGGGGGACAAGTTACATATTTTAGTTAGCAGATCAGCAATTTCATATTTAAGTTCTTTGAGAACTCTCGGGTGGATGCCATCTGGGCCTGGTGATTTGTCAGTTTTTATATTGTCCATTAAGCCTAGAACTTCCTCTCTCGTTACCACTATTTGTCTCAGTTTCTCAGAATCCCTTCCTGCAAATGTTAGTTCAGGTTCAGGGATCTGCCCTATATCTTCCACTGTGAAGACAGATGCAAAGAATTCATTTAGCTTCTCTGCAATCTCCTTATCGTTCTTTAGTACACCTTTGACTTAAGCATTGCTTGGCTCATTTTTGCCTTTGGTTCTGCCCACCACTGGCATGTGGCACTCAGAAGGTTGCCCAGAAGGAAATGTGGCCCTCGTGCCAAAAAAGTCCCCCCACTCCAGCTCTGGAGTATTGTCATAAATCTCAAGTGTGGATAGACTCAGCTACCCAACACTGTTTTGAGCACTGACAACGAACTCGGATAAGTCCACCCAGAGCCCCTGCCAAAGGAGGGGAGCCACAAGATTAGAAGGCACATTGCATAGGGCCCCCGCAACCCTGGAGCTGGCCCTGTGTCCCATTTTTTGTGTGTGTTTTTGTGCTAAAGTCCTGAAAGAAAACAAATTAAAAGCAATAGTGCCTTCATTCTTATTGAGGATATACAGTTTACACACAAAATATGCTATTTTTAAACTAAGGCCCCATCTCCACTATACATTTAAAGCAGTATCATGCCACTTTAAAGAGCAACGGCTTCCTCCAAAGAATCCTAGGAACTGTAGTTTTCTATGGGTGCTGCCATTCCCAGAGTCCCCTGGGCAGAGGGACTGATTGCTAAACCATCCCCATCTATCAGGAGGAGCACCAGGACCTCAGGATCCATGTCAAAGTAAATACTCAAATTTAGTTTTTTGTAAGCCAAGGCACATCAGGTGTGCATGGAGAACGGGCATGCTTGCTGGCCACCCTTCTCCATTGCATCCCTGTCACCAGCCCCCAAAGCCTTCCATGCCTACTCTTTTCATTCATTTATTAATGATTTCCTATGAAACATTTCAAAATGATTTTAACAATAAAAATATTGATTTTAAAAAACCATACATAAATAATACAATGTCATGTACAAAAACCATTTCAGGGCCTTTTCAGTTGTGGTTCCCCATCTGTGGAGCATTCTCTCTGGTGAAGTCCCCCAATGCTTTCTCTGACATCTTTTTGGCATCAGGTAAAAACTTATTTCCCCCCAGGCTTTGGATGAATGATGATGATGATGTTTTTGCTCTTAGTGTGCTGCCAAATCTTCCTGCAGCTCTCAGGGTGGTGGTGTGGTGTTTGTTTTGTATATTGTTTTATAAATGAACGTGTTAATACTATGATGTATTTATGTTTGTTTTTAATATGTTGTATGTCGCTTGGAGACCTCTATGTAACAAGTACAAGTGTAGTAAATAATAATAAAAATCATCTATATTATTATATAGATTATCTATATTATATATATTATATAGAATATTATTATTATATAGATTATTATCATCTATATTATTACTTGGAAGAAACAAATCACCAAGAATAGATTGCATACCAATAGAGTTCCTACAATTTACTGAGACAGAATCTGTCCAAATTTTGACAAAAAATTGTCAACAAATAAGGAAAAGAAAGCAATGGCTCACAGAATGGAAGCATTTAATATACATCCGAATTCCAAAGAAAGGGGATCCCAGTAATTACCAAAATATTGCCTTAATATCCCATGCAAGTAAAGCAGTGCTCAAGATTCTATAACAAAGGATCTTACCATATATGGAGCGAGAAATGCCAGATGTCAAAGCTGGATTTAGAAAGGGAAGAGTACCAGAGATCATACCGTAAACATACGTTGGATGGTGGAACGGACCAAGGAATTTCAGAAGAAAATCAATCTGTGCTTTTTATATTACAGCAAAGCCTTTGATTGTATAGATCAGCCTTTCCCAGCCTTTGGGTCCCCAGATGTTGTTGGACTACAACTCCCATCACCCCCAGCCAACATGGCCAATGGTCAGGAATGATAGGAATTGTAGTCCAGCCACATCTGGGGACCCAAAGGTTGGGAAAGGCTGGTATAGATCATGAAAACCTATGGAATGCTTTAAAAGAAACGGGAGTGCCACAGCATCTGATTGTCCTGATGCGCAACCTATACTCTGGACAAGAGGCCACTGTAAGGACACAATATGGAGAAACCAATTGGTTCCCCATTGGGAAGGGTGTGAGGCAGGGCTGTAGTTTATTACACTATTTGTTTATATGCAGAACATATACGGAAAGCGGGTTTGGATCAAGATGGAGGTGTGGAAATTGGAGGGAGAAATAGCAATAATTTAAGATATGCAGACGGTACCATACTATTAGCAGAAACCACTAATGATTTGAAAAGAATGCTGATGAAAGTTAAAGAGGAAAGCACAAAAGCAGGACTACAGGTGAACGTCAAGAAGACTAAAGTAATGACAACAGAAGATTTACATAACTTTAAGGTTAACAATGAGGACATTGAACTAGCCAAGGATTATCAATACCTTGGCACAGTCATTAACCAAAAGGGAGACAATAGTCAAGAAATCAGAAGAAGGCTAGGAGTGGGGAGAACAGCTATGAGAGAACTAGAAAAGGTCCTCAAATGCAAAGATGTATCACTGAACACTAAAGTCAGGATCATTCAGACCATGGTATTCCCGATCTCTATGTACGGATGTGAAAGTTGGACAGTGAAAAAGGCGGATAAGAGAAAAATCAACTCATTTGAAATGTGGTGTTGGAGGATACCATGGACCGCAAAAAAAGACCAATAATTGGGTGTTAGAACAAATTAAACCAGAACTATTACTAGAAACTAAAATGATGAAACTGAGGTGATCATACTTTGGACATATAATGAGAAGACATGATTCACAAGAAAAGACAATAATGCTAGGAAAAACAGAAGGGAGTAGAAAAAGAGGAAGGCCAAACAAGAGATGGATTAACTCCATAAAGGAAGCCACAGACCTGAATTTACAAGATCTAAACAGCATGGTTTACAACAGATGCTATTGGAGGTCACTGATTCATTGGTCATAAGTCATAATTGACTTGAAGGCACATAACACACACTTTTATTATTATAATTGTTATTGTTATTATTATTATTATTTCAAATCCAATAAAGATAGAGACAGGGATAAAAATCTCCAATCAAAATCAAAAGGCTTGTTGAAAAAGAAAGTTCTTTCAATAGGTGTCAAAAAGACAATACAGACGGCACCTCTCTGATATGTAATGGGAGGCAGGGAGGTACCACCATGACTTCCATCACTGTATAGAACTGACCTCCTAATGAGATGGTATCTATAGGAGGAGACCTGTACTGAAGAGTGTAGTGACCAGCTGGGCATATAGTGGGCAGAGACAATCTCTGTAAGGTGCAGGGTTCTATATTGGGTAAAAGTCTCCATGCATAGAGCAAGCTCCTCACTTCAGACCTTCCCCATCCAATGCATGAAAAGCAGGGCTGAGCAGCAGAACACAATGAGGGGAGCAGGGCCCGTGCACACATCCCCTTTCTCCATCTCACAGGCTTCTAATCACATGAGAGGCAGAATGACTGAAGGGAAGGGGCAATGTGTGTTTGTAAGCCCCAAATTCATTTCTGCTATACAAGCCCAGTTCACATCAGAATCTCTGTTTCTAATGATTTTTATAAAACCAGCCCTGCCACGGAGGGAGGAGCAATGTGTTGTGAGCTTTTAGTCATCCTAAAAGTAGAAAACCGAATGCACTATCTGACTTGTATCTGGAGCCATAGCCAGAAGATTACAGCAGTATTTATGTGGTCAGCCTGTGTCATCCTTTTGGCAGAAAGGCAGTGAAACTTTAGAAAGTGCCTATATCAGGTCCAAAGCTTGGGAGAAAGAAAGTGTTTAGACAGATGCTCAAAGATATGTTGAACCTCTGAAACAGAAACAGGCCTATAATAATAGTTGAGGGCTCTTTGGAATATAAAAGGTCAAATGATGCAAACCACCACACTACGGTCATGTTGTCATTACCTAATTAAACAATGGAATGCAGGACAAAGAACGTCCCTCTCCCCCACACACAGCATACTTGGCCTGGGAGGTACAGGATAAGCCTCTGTAATTTTCTCCGTCTAAAGCATGCCAAACGTGTGGACGTCCGAGGCACAAACAGAAGGCTAAAATTGCCCTTCAGCAGCCAGCTACGATAACCAGGAAAGTACGCCTTCAGCTGCAGAGTCATCATTGTGTTTCTCTCTTGATGAATCCTTTGAAAACATCTGACGTAACTTGTACGTTTAAAAAGACAGAATAATGACAGTAATCAGAATGTCATCGGCTGGGCCAGGACTCAGCAGGTTACAATCAAGTTTTGCAAGAGAAGCAAGGCTTGGCAAAGGTTTGGACATATGAGAATTGGTAAACCCCTAAAATGCACAGTGGGCCTTTCTTTGCTTTAGCCCATTCTGCTGCGTGAATGACTTTGCAAAACCTTGGGCTCGAGGGCTGACTGTGGCCTCTCTAGCCCTCGGGACTACCACATGCCCTTGCCAGCCACACCCCCAAGTGGCCCTGTTTCACACCCTTCTTGAGTGTTTTTGCCAGCCTGGAATGTGTCCCTGAACTCTGATCATACTTTTTCCTTGGATGGCAGATACAGAAGGGTGCATGGATATCTGTGGAAACCATTTGCTGCTGGGTACTCCATGTCAGTGGGGCAATGGAATCTGTTCCAGGTTTTAGTCTGAAATTTCAAGGAGCTGTCCAGGGTGCTAAAGTACTCTGGACAGCTCCTTAAAAGTTTGGCCTAAAACCCAGAGTGGATTCTACTGTCCCACTGACATGGAGCCGCCAGCCCCAACTGGTAGAAAGTAGCCCTCTGCACAAATATAACATTTTCATTCATTGCTCCACCCACTTTTGCTTCTGGCCCTGCCCACTACTTAGATATGTTAATTACAAGTATATATGTAAATGTTTAAAATAAATAAATAAATGTGGGTCCCCAGAAGGTTGCCCAGAAGGGAATGCAGCCTTCAGGCTGAAAACATTTCCTACCTCTTTTTTAGGCTATTATACTGTATCAGTGGCTTTTAAAAATTCTCCTTTGCTTTCCCTTTGTCCTCACCCAGAAATGGGCAAATCTGTCAATTTCAGCTTCTCTCAGGCTGCTTTCACACATGGGGCTGATTGCATTAGTTTAATGGATTTAAACAGTTGAGCTTCTGTCCTGATTTCTAAAATCCCTTTCACCCTGCAGTACCTGTTGCATTAAGGAAGAGCAGTTTTTTCAGCAGATATACTGACATTTTGCGCAACTGTCTTTCACATGGCTTGTTCTTGTCCCTCACCCATTATACACATGTGCACTGTTCCCCACTGTACAGGAGGTCGAAGATCTCCTCCCATCGCCATGCAAGCCCTCTCCCTTTAGGATCTTACTTTTAAAATTATTTTAGTTGTATAGACACAGGTGTGTGTGTGGGAAATGCTGCTATCTGCACCAAGGATAGAATACTGGTACAATTTTCATCAGGCAAAAATAAAAGGTGTGACTAAAGGGTGGGAATGCATAGCATGCTGGGATGCTGTCACATCAGCCACTGCAGCTAGCAAAAAACTTCTACAATCTTCCGGGTTCCCAGCCTTGCTAACGGATTATTTCTGGTATCATTTATCAAGGAAATTTGCATTAAACTTGCACTACATTCCACTAGAATTCTAGAGTTAGCTTGTACGTTGTGTGAAAGATCAAATATAATGTGCAAATTATCAGGTAAGAAATCATTAGAACAACAGACTAAAGGGCAGTGTGAAAGCAGCCTCAGTCTCTCTTTTTTGCAGTCTTAAGTTCAGTTTGTCCATTTCAGAATCAATTTGTGACCTGTTTTTTTAAAAAAAAAAAAAATTCTCGTGGAGATTTGTATTTGGTTTTGTGTGCATTTCTCCTATTATGCACATTTTTGCAAGTGATTTTCCCTAATATAATGCATTTCTGTACATTAGTTTGACTAATATAGGAAATTTCTTCACACATTTTCCTAATACATTTTTGTGCACAATTTTTGGATGGGGAACTACATCACAAAATTCAGTGAAATTTCAATGAATAGCTGTATTTTGATTTGTGTATTGTTTCAGGAAGTGCAAATTAGGTAGGTTTGCATTAAAATGTCCATTGAACAAATTTCCCCTCTGTCCCTAGCCTCATCATGTATCAGTCTTCCTTAATTCCTAGCATATGAAGTTGTTGTTTTTGTTACATTTACATACTACTCACATGCCAAAATGGCTTCCAAGCAATTTACAAGTACAAAATTCATTAAAAAAAATAAAATATGCAATAAAACAATTCCATCAAAGCATTAAAAATCCATAATTAAAATATACAATAAAATATGCCAGTTAAAGAGCAGAACAATTTAAAGAGTTGAAAAAAAAGAAACCAGGAAGTTCAAGTTCAGGGGAAGTGCTTGCCTAAACAGGTATGTTTTCATGAGCAGGAATGCCAATACTGATGGGACCTCTCATATTTCAGTAGGGAGGTCATTCCACAACACTGGTGCCATCAGTGAAAAAGCACACCTCCATGTTGCCACACACCGATAATCATCAGGCTGTGGCAAAACTAACCGGGGTTCCCATTGGCTGATTTTAGATAAGAATATACAACACACTACAATACCTACAGATATTTGTGCCTTCCCACGCACTGGCATCATATGCTAAGAATATTCATTTGTAAGTGTGGATACACAATTTTCAAAGTTCACATCTAAATAATGAATGCGCATCTTACAGTTCATCTTACATTGTTATACAGCTACGAGAGTGGCTGTATACTATAGTCAGCATGGATTTTTCACATTCTGCAATGTTAAACTGAAAATACCCCCATGCTATTCTGCTGCTTCACATAAGCTAATTTCAAAACAAAACCTTAGTCCTGAACTCAGAAATGCTTGCTTAGCAGCCCTCTAAATTTTCATGGCGATACACAAAACAGTCAGAGAGAATCAAGAGTTCAAAGTGTAAAAAGAGGGAGAAAGAAACCAGACTCCTATTGGACTTTTTTCTGCCAGAGTTCTCATAATCTGTTGAAATTCATTAAAAATCAGCCATGGTCACTGAGTATCTGTAATCCTACTACTGACCTTGCCCCATACTCTGACCTTCATCTTCTGCAGTTTAAAAGTTAAAAAAATGCCTGGCTGATTGTTAATTAATTTAAATAATTTTGCATTGAATTGAATGATAACGTCAGGCATGCTTAGTAAGAACCAACTGTCAGTGTTCCAAAAAGCAGACTCACAGCCGCTTGGCTTGCCTAACCAGGGGGCCACACCCACACCAGACCTTTATTTCATTTGAGACAGTCATGGCTTCCCCCAAAGAATCCTGGGAAGTGTAGTTTGTGAAGGGTGCTGAGAGGAGACTCCTATTCCCCTGACAGAGCTCCAGTGGCCAGAGTGGTTTAACAGTCAGCTGCTCTGACTGAAGTTCTGGGAGGGGAACAGGGCATCTCCTAGCAACCCTATTTTTATTTTGGGCGCATTAACAGTTGAATCTGAAACTGCAGTTTGATGTAAATTGATGTAAATAGTGATTACAATATGTTGCTACTTAAGCAATGACTCTAGCTGTTGGAAAAAACAAACTTGGCCTGCCTAGGATGCATGTGTTCAGCCTGCTATGCTTATGTTGAGCCTCAGCTATCCCAGAAGGAACAGGGAGGGGGCATGAGTTTCAAGCGCCTCCGCTGCCAGAAGACGCTGAAGATTTGGAAGTTGTTGAGTCTGAGCAGGACCTTGGGGGAGGGTGTGAGTCTGATCTTCAGCCAGTTCCCACGAAAGGCGCAATCTGTGAGGAACAGAGCGCGCCACCCCCAGCTCCTGCAAAGGACCTGTCAGGGGAAGTTCCAGAGGCAGTGCCAACTCCTCCCTTACCCAGCTGTTCCCAGGATGCTACCAGCGTGGCGCAGCCCCCTGACCTCGAGCCCGTTGCTCAGGAGCAGGTGTCTTCTGATGAGCCATTGGAAACATGCCCCCCCTTCACCTCGTTCCCGCCGCCGCGAGAAACGGACGGGGCAGAGACAGGACTTGCGAAGGAGTCAGAGATAACGATCGAAAATGTTCCCTACTTAAACTTGCTGCTTACAGTGGGGAGTTGCTAAGTCAACTTCCTTCATACACCGCAGAGCATGTCTAGAGTGTAGTTAGGGATTCTAGTGAGTTAGCACAGGGTTTTCTATGAAGCGCAGTGCCTTTGATGTATCTATTACTCTAATAAAACGAGATTTACTTGCACCCTCGTCTCAGCCTCGTCCTTCTGGCTCTGGACAGGACAGCTTAACTATTCCACTTACAGAAAGGTGGGCATGGTCAATTAAAAGCATAGAGCACACCTAAAAATTTTCTAGAATTTATTTCACTTCCCACTGTTTTGTCTTGTGCAAACTGAGACACTCCTCATGTCCATTGGAGACTATTCTGGAGAATAGTCAGTGGCGTTATTCAACAATTGTTTTTGGAGCTTTTTTTTAGTGTTTAATGGGAAAGAAGAGAACAGATATTAGCAGCATCCCCAGTGCTAGAGAATGTGAATTCCCCATGGATTTTCATATGTTGCCTACATGAATATTTCACTTGCATATTGATAACAGCATATTATTGGTCAGGTAACGTACAAACTTGTGAGCTTACAGTCAATTCCTACACATTCTTTTACATCAAGAAAAAAAGGTTACAACAACTGGTGCTTTTTAATTTAGAGAAAAGTTAAATAAGAGGAGATGCATGGTATAGAGAAAATGGATAGAGAAAAGTTCTCCCTCTCACATAACACTAGAACTCAGGGGAATCCAATGAAACTGAATGTTGGATGATTCAAAACAGACAAAAGAAAGTAGTTCTTCACCCTATGCATAGTTAAACTATGGCATTTGTTCCCACAAGATGTAGTGATGGGCTCCAACTCGGACGGCTTTAAATGGAAAATTGGAGAAATTCATGGATAAGGCTATTGATGGCTACTAGTCATGATGGCTGTGTTCTACCTCCACTGTTGGATACCTCTGCATGCCGGTTGCTGGGAATCAACTGTGGAGAGTGCTGTGGCTTCCCAGACACATCTGTTTGGCCACTGTAAGAACAGGATGTTGGACCCAGCTTGCATAGGTAATGGTCAGGGATGATGGGAGTTGTAGCCTGGAGAACTACCCCTGTTGCTGCAATGCAAACAAATATAGTTGCTGGAGTTTATATATTCTCCATTCAACTCACAATGTCCATTATATGCATGTGACAATATTGGATCATGGCCTTAATTAGACCATAACACTGAACCATAGGGGGAGGACTGTAGCTCAGGGGTACACCCCTGCAAAAGGTTCTAGGTTCAATCCCAAGCAACTCCAGGGCTGGGAAAAGCCCCTGTCTGGAGCTCTGGAGAGCCACGGCCATCCAGCGTAGATAATGCTGGGCTAGATGGTATAAAATAGCTTCCTATGTAATCAAGCTGCTAGCCTTCATTTCTGTGGATACAGTTCAACAGCGTAGACATGAAAAAGAGCTTCCAGTTCCTGCTTATGAGCTATTACCTTCCTATGCTCACAGAACATTCTGTTGCTCACAGAAAACAGCTGGGGAGGCTCTGCATGTGTGGAGCTCCATAGCTGTCTCCCAGTCATTGGATCACAGGATCTATGGCTTGTATCCAAATCAGTCACATTCAGAGGTGATCCACTGAAATCAATGGATTTAACTATCATAATTCAACTGATTTCAGTGAGTCTACCATGTGTGTGACTTAGACGGATGCAACCCTACATCTATACACCATGCATACCTATATATATTTACAGTATATGAATGGCCAACTATTTTGTGGTATCTTTGCTCATTGTAGCCCATATGAACACAACGGGGGGGGGAAGGAATTATGCAATCTCCCAGAAGTCTGCAAGCTGCGATTTCTTAGCTGTTTGAGATATGACTAATATGTAAACAGGAAAGAAAAACAGGCATAGTAGATACAACAAAACATACCACGCTGTGTCTCAGCAAGGTAGTCTAAAGTAAACCAGAAAGGGGAAAAACAAGCTACTTTCTTTGCAGAAACCAGCACTCGGTAACTTACATAAGCAGAAGCTGTGCCTATAGCTACTAGAAGAACTCCACCACTTTGCTAAGTGTTGGTTAGTTGCATCAGCTATGCAAATCATAAGGAAAGCATGTCTCTGCAAAGTTCAAAGAACTGTAACAGATAGGGCTACATTGCATGTTGGTGGAAGCATGTAGATGTCTCGCCTTTGGAATGTGCTTGATGAAAGGAATGCACTTTATAGAACTGGCCGGTTGGTGTGCAGTGAGTTATATAGGTAAAATATAATATAGTACTAGGAATGCCTAAGGAATCTGATATCTGAGAATTCAAATACAAAATAACTTAATCCACCCCACTCAGATTCATGTGCTGATCAGAGCTCAGCTTTCCACTGCATTTCATACACCTCTGAATGTTGAGACCCAGTTCTTGGTAGTCTAAACATGTCCAACTACACATTTAAACACATTTTTTTGAGAGAAAATATGATAAAATACACATTTAAATATGTATTTTGAGGGGGGGTTAAATCAGATTATGCTGAAATGGAAGAGAATGGAATTATGGGCAAAAACATGCAAAAGGACTGGCTGCAAACCGAATTGTCCATCTTTGGTTGCCAGGCCCAGCCTCCAAGAGGTCTTCTGTATCTTTAAAAGTTGTGCAGGGGGAAGGGAGAATTCCACCTTGTGGTTTTTCCCATTACCGTGTTGCAAGAACACCTGCACTTGGCTGACTTTCTCTTCTCTTAAAGATACAGGGTCAGTCTCAGGCCCTGAACCTGGCAACCCTACCCCCCCACACATACACACATACAGATCCCTTTTCATTGATCATAGGGAAGCTTGAAAGGGAGTGAAAATGTTTCAACTCCCATGAGATTACCTGTGCACTTCTTTACTCAGCACATAGTTAAACTATGAAATTTGCTCCCACAAGATGCAGTAATGGCCACCAGCTTGGATGGCTTTAAAAAAAGATTAGACAAATTCATGGAGGACAGGGCTATCAATGGCTACTAGCCATGACGGCTGTGCTGTGCCACCCTAGTCAGAGGCAGCATGCTTCTGAAAACCAGTTGCCGGAATCCTCAGGAGGGGAGAGTGTTCTTGCACTCGGGTCCTGCTTGCGGGCTTCCCCCAGGCACCTGGTTGGCCACTGTGAGAACAGGATGCTGGACTAGATGGGCCACTGGCCTGATCCAGCAGGCTCTTCTTATGTTCTTATGTTCACTCCTTGACAGATGTTCTTCCTGGTATCTGTCTCTCCTCTCCCCCACACACACACACTCCGTTACATGGGTGCCCAGCAGCCAATGTAGTGCCCTTCAAAAGTATTGGATTCCAGCTCCAATGATCCCTAAGCATTGGCTAGGTAGTCTGGGGCTGATGGGATCTGGAGTTCAAAACCTCCAGGCAGCACCATTGCTAAGGATGTGTAATGACATAAGCAATTGGAGGAAGGAATGCTGCCCCCCCCAAGCTGGAACTCAGGAGGGGGCCTCCCAGAGCAGCAGAAAAACACAGGAGCTTATTCTTGCTGCTGCTAGCCTGATGCTGGGTGGAGGAGGACACTAGGGTATTTTTGTTTAAGCATTTTCTTCCATGTCCACATTATTTCATTTACTCCCCAAGTATGCTGCCTTTACAGAATAAAATGCAATTGATTGGCTTTGGTATTGTTGTGAATTTGGGGGTTGGGATGGATGATCCCTGTGAGTCCCAGCCTCTGATTTGGAATCCTGTGCCTTGGGGTGAGGGGCTGGCTCTGCTGGAGTTTCTTTTGTTAAGCTAATAGAGTGGCCAGGTTGTTAATGGGTCTATTAGGTGCCCAGCAACTGGTGAATGGGCCAGGAAGATCCTTTTGTCATTGAAACTAGACTCCCCCGCTCTCCTGGCAGCTAGCAGAAGTTTGTGCTTGGAGTGTTTTCAGAGTTGTCTGGGAATGCCTGGGAACTGGAGGCAGGCAGAGAGGCTGGCTCTCTGCACCATGTCTTTAGGATGCCTCCTGTAACACTGATTGGAAAGCTGGATATTGGATTGCTGATGCCTTGAACCCCTCCATCCTAAGCTCAGGTTGGAATGTGTGTAAACAAATAAACCATGTTTCATACACCACAGTCTCTGCTGACCTTCTTCCCAAAGAAAACCATCCCAGGATGAGTGCAGGGACCCCTGAAATCTCACTGCTCGGAGACTGGAGAAGTGCACAACAGTATGTTTTACTTGGAAGTAACTCACTTGAAATAAATGAGATTTCCTATCTACTACCCCCCCAAAAAAAACCACCACATTGTGATATTGCAATCCCCCTTCTCCCCTGCATCCTCTAGGGTATTTTCCATGTCCCCTACACAGCCACCACTGGTCTGCTTGTCATCACTGCACTATTACACGGTAATATACAGTAACCATGACACAAAAAATATAACATACAAAATGAATCAGCAAATGCAACCAGAAAATAATCAAACACCTTACAGCTGCAGCAAGTTAAAATTCCTAAGACTCTACTTTTAATATTGGCAAAATGTTTTGTGTGTGCTTATGTGTTTTGCTGAGAGTTGTGAAACTGCACGTATTTGTTGCTTGTTGTCACAACATCATAGAATTGTAGAGTTGGAAGGGGCCTATAAGGCCATTGAGTCCAACCCCCTGGTCAGTGCAGGAATCCAAGTTAAAACACACCCGACAGATGGCTGTCCAGCTGCCTCTTAAATGCCTCCTTGGTAAATGGTTCCAGTGTCGTACTGCTCTCACAATTAGGAAGCTTTTTTCCTGATGTTCAGCCGAAATGTAGCTTCCTCTAACTTGAGCCCATTATTCCGTGTCCTGCACTCTGGAATGATTGAGAAGAGATCCTGGCCCTCCTCTGTGTGACAAACTTTCAAGTACTTGAACAGTGTGATCATATCTCCCCTTGCATATTTGTATATTCTTTGTTGTTTGTTGGTTTATTATTTGATTTATATCCCATCCTTCCTCCCTGCAGGAGCCCAGATTTGTATCTTCATTTTCCTTCTAGGAGTTCAAGGCTGCGTAAAATGTCTTCCACTTCCCCCTTTTTATATTCACAACAGTCCTGTGAGATAGACTAGGCTGAAAGTTGGTAGTTCAGACACCAAATCTGTGAAACTGCGCATGAAGTATTTCTTACTTGCTGTTTATTAGGTTTGGGAAACTTTTTGTTTTGTTTTGGTATTTTGCTGTAAATGTTAGGCCCTATGAAATGTTGCAGTCAAAGTCAGGGCCGGCGCTGAAGGGCCCCTCTTTAGGGTGGGAGAGTAGCGCTATCCTTCCACATCCGCAGCAGGGCCCCTGCCATGGATCACAAGGAGGGAGCGTCCAGGCTGCCCGCCTGTTTGCTTGCTCCACCTACCTTTCTACTGTCTTCTATTGCTGTGCACACTGTGCGGACAGGGCTGCCATCAACCAAATTGCCGGCGGAGGCTTCTGTAAGGGGCTGACGCCCCTACCACCATCTTGGTTGATATCAGTCATGTGCGTGCATGTAGCGTACTGCGCATGCATGCCATCAACCAAGATGGCAGCAGAGGCATCAGCCCCTTAGAGAAGCCTCTGCCACCATCTTGGTTGATGGCAGCCCTCCACGCACAGCACACACAGCAGCAAAGACAGGAGAGAGGTAGGTGGAACAGGCAGGAGCTGCACGCCAGGGGTAGGCTGGTGCCCAAGGGCCCAGTCATGCCTAGCACTGGCCCTCGTCAAAGAAAAGGCGCTGCTTTTCTTTACATGATTTGTGAATGACATGATATATTTGCATCTCGATTTTCTACCCCAGAGCTCAAGGTTGTGTACATTCTTTTCCCCTCCCTCTTTTATCTTTGCAACAGCCCTGCGAGATAGGCTAGGCTAAGTTCATATATGTACATAAGCAGCAGCTCTTGCCAATAGTTTGGGGCAGGGGGGAGAAGCAGGGTGCTCAATCCACAGTGTACCAGGCCCAGGAAATCCTGTGTGTGCCATACAACTTGCCTTGCACCCCCTAAGTTATGCCCTCCAGTTTGGTGGGAGACACAGCCCCACTCCCAGTATTAAATACTGTCTGGGCACCTTCTGTACCTGGAATGGGGGAGTTGCCATCTTGTCCTTTGCCTCAAACAGCAAATGTCTTGGGCCAGCCTCGGTAACAGTAAACAACACAGCCTGTCCAGCTCTTCTCTGCTAACTTTAAATAATTGCTTGTAGATTCAGGTTCTTGGCACCGAATGGCCTATCTCTAATCATGTCCCGTCATCTTCGTTATTACTTTTCCTTGTGGGAGTTTGGAAGCATAACAATATCTTATTGGTAAACCAGACTGATTAAAAGCATTTTGCTTACAGGAATGGAAACACTTGCTATGTTTCCATGATTTCAGGCAAGAGGACATTAAATTGTCCTGTTTCAGTGAGTTGGTTTCAGAGAGGGCAGCTGTAGCTTGTAGAGGCTATTGATAAATACATGCTACATAATACCAATCTGGTGTTTAAACACACACACACACAATCTGCCATTCTTTATTAGATAAGTCAACCATGACTTCTTGGCTAATAAAGAAATGACTTCATGATTTAATGCAAAAGTCACAAAGAAGAGTGGGTACGACCAAGCAAACTTAAAAAAACACTTTTAATCCCTCTTGATTTCAAAAGCAATAGGGCTTAAAAGTGTCCAATGAATCTAAAACAGATTGGACATATGCATGGAAGATAGCAATGGAAGTTAGTCATGACACACTACATGAAAGACCGTCTCCTTCCCTTCAGACCCTCTCGGGTGTTGAGATCCAGAGGAGACCCTTTTAGTAGTTCTACCACCCTCAGAAGCTTGGGGTGGGCAAGGGAAAGGGCAATCTCGGTGGCAGCCCCTAAGTTGCAGAACTCCCTCCCCGCTGAGGTGCGTCTGACATTTTCTCTGTACAGTTTTCAGGGACTGCTGAAGAAGCACCTCTTTACCCTGGCCTTTGACACCTGAAATGTCTGTTGTTAGGACCCACCCTGTTTGGTGTGATGTGATTTTAGGTTGGTTTTAACTGTTTTTAATGATGTATTTTCAAACTGTTGCAATCCGCCCTGCGTGAGTAATAATAATAATAATAATAATAATAATACAGAGACTCCAGGATAACAGGTAGCATACCTCTGATTGCTGGGTGCTGAGGGCAGACTTTATGTGCTGCCTGTGTTTCTAATGGCATATGGCTGGACCATTGCTAGAGACAAAATGCTGGGCTAGGTGAATACTTGGGCTGATCTAGAAGAGATATCTTTTGTTCTGATGAATTATATTACCAAATGTTCTCAAACCTGTCTCCACATGACTTGTTAGTAGTAGGGATGTGCTAGAACTCTGCCCAATTTGGATTTGGTACAGAATTTTCCATTAATTCAACTTATTGCACCTGAATGTCCTTCTTTCAGCAGTGCTTGAGAGCCCTTTGAAGAGAACGCCATTTCAAAACCATGTAATACCATGTGGAGATGGCAATACTGAAATACTGACTCATGCAGTATTATTTTGCTCTTTTTACAGCATTTTACCTAAAGAATTACTCACCTCACTCTTTTCATCTCATCCAGGGCATGCAGCCAATTATTTCTTAACTTTTCTCCTTGCAGACTAAGATAAGCTATTGACAGCAAAGACCACACAATTTCTAGCAACTGCTGTTTCTTAGGGCCGTGATGCTGCTCACTGAGTTTTAATTTGTATGATTTTTAATTTAATTTGGTGGTCTTATCTGCTTGGTTTTGTTTATATAAGTTTGTACTTTGTACACAAATTGCAAAGACTGGTGGCTGATGCAAAACTATTGATTGATTGATTGATTGTATTAATAGGTTTTCTTACCTGCCGGGTCCCAGGGTGTGTTACAATAATATAAACATACTAGGAGCTCCACCTTGCAGGCTTTGTGCATTAACCCTTCCCCCAAGTTGGCAAGGCATCTCCCCTCCCCTGGCTCCAGGTTGCCAAGTCACCTCTCCCCGCCTCCTACCAATGCCCCAGGTCAGCAAGGCACTTCCTCCTCCCCCTGGTTAGTAAGGTACCTCCCCCTCTCCTTCTCACAGGTCAATAAGCCCCACTCTCTCCTCTCCTCTGCAGGGGTCACCAAGACTCCTCCCATGGGTGACCAAGCCTCCTCCTCTCCCCCCCCAATGGATCACCAAGGCTCCTGCTTCCACCCCATGGGTTGCCAAGCTTCCTTCTCTCCTCCCCCCCAAGGGGTCATGAAGCTTCCTCCTCTCCCTTTCCCCAGATGGGTTGTCAAGTTTCCTCCTCTCCTCTGCCCTCCCCTCAATGGGTCATCAAGCTTCTTCATGTCAAGGTAGCATGGTAGGGACACCAAAGCCTGGCAGAGGTGTGCTAATCTGTCACTTTGCAGTTCACCCAGGCTGCTGCAGAGCAACTTCCTCACTCTGCCAGCTTTTCCTCTTGCTCTTGTGCTCCCCCTCTCTCCTCTGTCCCTACACTAAGCTTCATTATGGCTCCAAGGGAGATATGAATTTTTACTGCTGATTGATTAAATTTGGATTTGGATGCATACAGACAATTCCTATCGCAACCCAATATAGTATCATTGTCTACACAAATAGGAGTGAATAGTCTACAGAGGAAAAAGAATCTAGGTACAAGTGAATTAAATTACCCTCAAGACATCATTGGCCTATTATACAAAAATAGGTCTTTGAAAAAACAGGTTTCAACATGATAAAAGTTTAAAAAATAGAGGTGTGGGATGATCTTATGCCTTTTAATCAGAAGTAAGTCTCACTGAGTTCAGTGTGGCTGAGGCTGCAATTCTAGGCATGTTTACCTGGAAGTAAATCCCATTCAGTTCAGTGAAACCTCTGAGTAGGGGTGGGGAAGAAATTTGATTCAGTTCACGTTTAAGGAGAAATTAGGAGAAATTTGCACTAAAGTGTTGAAGAATTTTCATGAGGGTTTTTTTTAATGGCAAACTGCTGCAGAAATGTGGAGAACTGTATTTAAGACTGGAAAAATGAGAAACTGAGAGAACTGAAATTGACAGATCCTTCCATCACTACTTCTGAGTAGACATTTCTAGGACTTGTGATGTTACCTATCTCTTGGATACAGATTTAGAGCTCCATTGAACACAGTGGGGTTTACTTACGTGTGAGAACATAAAAAGAGCCCTGCTAGATCAGGCCAAAAGTCCTTCTAATCCAGTATTCTGATTCTACAATGACCATCCACTTGCCTATGGGAAGCCCACAAGCAGAATATGAGAGCAATTGATTCCTAGCAACTGGCATTCAGGGATAAACTGCCTTTGATCCCGGAGGTAATATAGGCATCATAACTAGAAGCTACTGATAGCTATATCTTCCGTGAATTTGTCTGATCCTTTTTAAAACCAGTCCAAGGTGGTGGCCATCACTACACCTTGTGGTAGCAAATTCCATTCTTGAATTATCTGCAGTCTAAAGAAGTAAAAACCTGGAAAGGATTCTATCCAGAATCCTGGATAGGATTGTGCAGAAAAGCCAGACAGATTTAAATGTTTCCTTACCTGACCTTAGAAAACACTTCAAATTACCACAAAGTATGTATCATTCATGCAGAACAGAGGAACCTTTTCATGGCACCAGTTGAAACCGTTTATCTTCCCTTTCACACCAGGCAGGTTAAGGATCATCTCAGGTTTACAGAACTAAAGGCTAATATCAACGTTGATCCATGTCAAGCGGGAGAGCAACTGCTGAATTCTCAAGGTCAGACCGCAGCATTTTGTCTGTTGCATCGTTATGCTTCTCTTCCCTAATGTTTCATCTACTTATTGTGTACAGCTCCTATGGGTGTCAGTGGGAATGTTTTACTTTTGGGAATCTGAACTGAGACCATATGCTATGAGATATAATTAGGGGCAATGTGCTAGTAGGCAATACAATCAGCTGTTGATCATACAAATATTTTTTGGCCACTTACAACAGTCCAAGAGCCACATTCTCTCATGGAGAACCTTTCAGGGGCCATACCAGTGGTGGGTTGAACAATTAAAGTAGTTCTTAACTTTGCACAATATGCTGCACTCTAGCCATGCAGAAGGTTTCCCCCCCCTCTCTCTCCATCCATCCATCCATCCATTGAAGCAAGAGGCATTATCATAGGTAAGGATTCATTCAAGCCAGGCAAAAGCACCCTGGAGGGCACAGAGTGGTGCCAGTGAGGAGTGTGTGTGATCCAAGGAAAGGGCATGGCCTGGGCAGGTCCTGAGGGCTAACTTAGTGGGCTACATTTGGTCCCAGGGCCTGAGGTTCCATATCCCTGACTTAGACCTCGAGGAAGAACAAAATAAGGCTGGAATCCTAGAACCCTAAACTCACTTGTCTCGTGAACAGCAGCACAATCTTACCCATGTCTACTCAGAAATAAGAGCCATTGTTTTCAATGGGGTTTATTCAATAGTGATCTGTAGGGTGGCACAGGTAGGGTGGCATTGCTCACCTGCCTTCCCAATGCTGAGCGTCCCTGCCAGTTCCTGAGAGAGGGAGGGGTAAACTATGCAAAGGGAACTATGCACAGTGCAGGTATGGCAGCAGGATCATTGGATTGGTTATGCCTGCACTGTGCTGAACTCCCTGCATCTTGGCCCTCCCCTTCTCCCTCTTATGAAAAGGCAGCAATGCTCAGCATTGGGAAGGCCGCCAATCAAATTTCTCCTCCATCCCTAGATACACCAAGGCATGTACTGCGCAACAACAGAGTGCCATTCCTACCAAAGTAAAACAAATGCTCCATCCTCTCTGCCTGAACTACCCCCAATTTGCCAACCACAAATTGGATGGTAAATTGGGAGATCAGCTCAGCTCAGCCTGAATCAAATGGCACCATTTCACTTAAAGATGATTTCTGGCTCTAGGTTGTAGATGAATTTTTGCAAGCGTTTTTTTTTTCTAACACCTCTTTCTAAGACCATTTGGGGGTTGCTGTCCAGAATATAGCTAGAGAGAAGTAAGTAACAGCCCAGTGCTACATAATTTGATGGAAATATGAGTTTCCCAACTGTGTTTGTCTCATACACATTGCTGCGGGAGGTGGAGAGAAGAATTGGTAGGCAGATGCTTAATCCTTTCCCCATCCACCAGTCATCTCCAGCAAGTGCTCCACAGGCCATTTTCTGCCCCAGTATTCAAGTAACCTCAGCTAGGGAGTAGGGGACTGTCTTGAAGTGACTGACTGTCTTGGATCCTACAATCAGCAGGTTATTCCTTGTTGATGGTGCTGACACTGAGGGCTTCCAGTTGCTATTTATCCATGACAGGGCCTTCTCAGTGGTGGTTCCTTGCTTGTGGAATGCCCTCCTTGGTGAGATGCATCTCTCTCCCCCATTACTGATTTTCAAGAGGAGTTTAAAAACCATTCCTGTTTACTCAGGCATATAATGGCTGAAAGATACTACTCCTGGCTACCTTGAAATCATTGGCTGAGAGAAAGTGATTGTTTTAAAACTGTTTTTCGTATGCCTTTTAATGATGTGTTTTCCACCCTTTAGGAGGAAGGACAGGATATAAATTGAATAAATCATCTGCAGCAGCAGCATGGCAGAGGATAAGTCCCCCTCTTGTCCACCCATCTTTTTGCGCAGTATCCCTGATTCGTGTTAATCCCGGCAAACACAGCATTGAGCCCATGAACACTAGCAATTGAGCTTAGTTGGATGGATTTCACATGGGCAGAAAGCTTCAGGAAGTCAATGTACACGTAGTGATGGTTGGCACAATGGTTTGTTAGTAGGAACAGCCACTGTGGGGCAGTTGAGGGACATTTCCTGCCCTTACCAGTAAATACCAGGAGGTGGTGGTGGAGACAAAGGGCATCACGTGTAGGACCATGCAAGTGCATAATTGCTCACTAGACGTTGCAGGCTGCCCTTCCTAAAGCCATCTGTCTGCATTAAATTTCATTGGCATTTGCAATGCTTGAAAATCAGGGTGGAAGCACTTAATGTACAGGAGCATGAGTTAATATATTAATAAATATATAGGCATTTTTGAAGATAGCACACTCAGAGGTTCACACAGAATCAATGTTTGATATTTGCTAGTTTCATTCAAAAGTTCTCACATCAAGTATTTCTCTTTTCAATGAAAAGATTTGTGAGATTATGCTTCTAAAGTAAAGCTAATGCCTACACTGAGCAAATATATATCTTTCAGAGAGAGAGAGAGAGAGAGAAGTGGGGGGGGAGTGGAGCCCTTTAGCTGAAAATTGCATAATTATGTTTCTCTTACCTAAGGCAAATTTTAGCAGTGAACCATCATCAAAGGTATGCATTTAAGCCGGAAACGCATTTCTGGCTGGGAAGAAAGGCTGTATTATCTCAAGATTGTTTACTTTAAGCTGCTCCAGTGAAGGTTTAGCACGAACATGGGAATTTGCCTCCCTGTAATGCAGAGCAGGGAAAATGAGACCAAGGGAAGAGATGAAGTCCCAATGTCAGCTTTGGAGTGAATGTGTGTATCTTCAGGAATGGCTTAGAAGGTTTAACATATATCACTGAGCAATGTTGAAAGATGCCATCTCTGGGCCAATAAATCTGCACGCTTTGATTGGATTTCTGGAATGGCAAGTCGTTTAACAGAGCACCAAGCCTCAAAAGGGAACACTTGCTTGCCCAGAGAACATACGCTTAATGTGTTGAGTTGTCCCCAAAGATTGCCTCAAGCAATCATCTGAGGAATTTCATTTTGACAAGACTAGTGAAATTTGTTGTTTTCTTGTTTTTTTTTTCATTTTGATCTTGGATATCTTCTAGTTACACTGAATATTGCTTGAGGAAGAATTTTTATATTCCTGTTTAGGCAGAATATTGGGAGGAGCTTTGAGGGAAACTTATTAAGAAGTCTCAGTAACATCTCCAAAATGCCTCAAGGGCCTTTGAAAGTTAATAGCTACCAACCTAGTATTACCTGGGGAGGGGAGACCTCAGGCCCAAGATGTGAATGTGACACTCTTGCCTTTGGAACTCTCTGTCACTGGCCTTGCTGTGCCCTCCCCCTGAGTATTTTTGATTGGCTGAAATGTATACTTGATCTTTAACAATGTTGCTTGCTTGTCTGGATGGTAGATTTAGAGAGGAGTGTGAATGTGTGTAGAAACTAGCTTACCATGCAAAGGTCACATTGGTATTCATTGCTTCCCCCACGTTTTCCTCTGACTTGTGGCCCCCAGAAGGTTGCCTAGAAGGCAATGCAGCCCTCAGGCTGAAAAGAGCTATCTACCTTTGCTATTAGCCATAATAGTTGAATAGTATCTCCTTGGTCAGATGCAGCATAATGCCACAGATAACCAGTTACTGGTGGGCATTAGTAGGGAAAGCTATTGCCTTCATGCAATCTTCATTTTCTGGGTTTCTCACACACAAGTGGCTGGTAGCTTCTGGAAATAAAATGCAAGTTGGACTTCTTGTCTGAGCCATCAGAGCAGCAGTTTTCAAACTCTTTCCCCCCTGCAGACCACTTGAAAATTGCTGGTGGGGGAGAGAGGTCTTAGCAAACATATAGGATTGTGTTCAACTATGTTCTACTCAAAGTAGACCCATAGAAATGAATAAACTTAATAACTTGCCTAATAACTTCAATGGGGCTACCCTGAATAGGATTAGCATTGAATAAAACCCTTGATTTTGTGTTTTATAAACCTCTACAAACAAATAACTCCTCTTTCAACAATCACAGTTTTGTCTTTCTAACAAGATGAACATGCCTGTTCTTGTGAGCAAAGTTCAATGAAGTTGAGTGGTGTCACCAGAGAAATAAATAAATAAATAAACTGTAGGGCCAAGTGTGGATTTCCTGATTGTTCTGCACCATTTCTGTGGATTTCTTAAATGCAGCTTGTGGACCACCAGTGGTCTACAGATTACACTTTGAGAACCTCTGCATTAGGACTCATTTTATGTTCTTACATCCTGAAATACTTGCCTTTAGATGGCAAGGAAATCACATGGCTACAATCGATGATTGGTTTAACAATCAATGCTTCTTCCCAGGGAATTCTGGGAAGTGTAGTTCTGTGAAAGGAAGAGGGGTTTCCTAAGAGTGCTGAGCTCTTCAGTTCCCAGGATTTTTGGGGGGAAGCCATGACTGTTAAAGTACTTAAATAGTGCTTTAAATGTATAGTGCAGCTGTGGCCATAGTCTAACCACCGCATAAGCTGTGTTTACTCACATCAGGCCCCCTTACCAGATCTGACATTTGGAGTCAACCAATCCCTTGTGTTTATCTGCAAGAAACAGGTGATGTTACAGTAACCATCTGGAAAACAGTTTCTTTGTCAAGCAAATTGCTAATCCACTCGGCATGTGGTTACAAGCAGAGTGGTTTAAAGGGGAAGGTTGAGGAAGTAAGAAGAATCAATTTACTGTGTCACTGGCACTTTTACAGAGGGCAACCTACATATGGATTCTGCATTGGCTTAAAGATACAGACAGAGCATCTTCACGTTTCCTAGCTGTTAATAGGGATGGATCTGTCAATTTCATTCTCTTAGTTTCTCATTTTTCCAATCTTAAATTCAGTTCTCCATATTTTGACAGCAATTTGTGATTTTTTTTTACAAACAAATCCTCATGAAAATTCTTTAGCATTTTATTGTAAAGTTCTCCTTACAAACACATTTTTATATGCAGTTTTGACTAATGAACACATTTTGCAAGCAATTTCTCATAATAGAATGCATTTTGTATGTTATTTTCATGAATACATTCATTTTTATGCACATTTCCCAATATATGCATGTTTGTAAGCACTGGTTGGTTGAAGAACTGTGTCACAAAATTCAGATAACCATAATTTTGAAGCATGGCGGGGTTTCAGTTCTCATATTGTTTTGCAAAGTGGGAATTTGATAGATTCAGCTTTACATGTGAACTGAATCAAAAAGTTCCCCGTCCTTAGTTACTAATAATATACTGCAGTTGAGCTTGAATCTGAAGCAGTTGGACCTGTAGTAAATGGCAGACCCTGTGGCTGCAGTCCAGAAATTGCTTAGGCTGGAGGGCTTGGCCTAACAGGTTTGTCCCTAAATAGACTGTGAGGTTGCTGGATGACTCTCTCTACTTTGCAGCAACCATTGAAGAACAAACCAAATAGAGCAGCATTTTCTTCATTTGGCCCCTTCCTTACATTTGGGAGGGAATTCACCTGTCCAAAGATGGATGATGGAGAAGTCAGTGTGTATTTGCCACCCTGGGCTCCTGCTGGGAGGAAGAGCGGGATATAAATCATATCATAAATAAATGTGTGTGTGTGTTGTGTAAAGTTCTGCCTTTGGCATGGCTGGAATGTAAACTACTGTAAAAAGAGTGGCATCCATTGCTCTGCTTACTTTTGCATCTGGTACCAGCCACCACTGGTATGTGGACCCCGGATGTTTGCTCACAAGGAAATGTGGCCTTCAAGCTAAAAAAGGTTCCCCACCCCTGTGTTAATTTAAAAGTCTATAGGCTTGTGTGAGATGCATTGTTCTTTCTGACTGGGAACCCTGATTGGCCTAGGTTTTCCCAATTGCAAGGAAGAGCTTTGTGTCCATACAGTCATATGCACACAGTGTACATTCTAATTAAGACTGTATGTGCACCCTCTGGAGGGGTGTGGCCAGTGGAGGCATCAATCCAGGGGCAGCAGGTATGACCCTACTTTCCTCACACATTCGGTGAATATGTAGTGGGTCTTGCATATGGTCTTAATATCATCCTGGGATTTAAGAATGCCCTTCAAGGCAAACTTCACACAGTGCATAGTCAAACTGTGGAATTCACTCCCACAGAAGGCAGTGATGGCCACCAATTTGGATGGCTTTAAAAGAGGATTAGACAAATTCATAGAGGATAAGGCTATTCATGGCTTCTAGAGAGATAGTATGCTTCTGAATACCAGTTTCTGGAAACTGCAGGAGGAGAGAGTCCTACTTGTGGGCTTCCCATAAGCATCTCATTGGCCATTATGAGAACAGGATGCTGGACTAGATGGGCCATGGGCTTGGTCCAGTAGGCTCTCCTTATGTTCTTAACTGCAGTTACATCAGACTAAGAGCCACCTTGTCATCCATGGAACAACTTCTTGACACATATAACCATTTTAATGTGTGTTTGGTATGACCCACTTAGATTATGTATTCTCTTCAGTGCTCCTGTGGGACATCATCAGGTCAAAATACTGTGGTGGAACTGGCTGTAAAACGATGAGTCATTACGTCACACTCCATCACTGTGAAACACCCAGAAGCACTCTCCTGCAGCTTTGGCCTCTTCAAGATCTGTCACCTGGAAGCAGCCTATTGTAAGGCTAGCTAGCAAAATAAGTTTCTAAAGATACAAAAAAATTCTAGAAGAGCATCACTTTTTTAATGCAAAGTTAAACTTATCAGTAGTGCTGTGCACCTGATTGCATCAGATTCAGTCCTGAACTGAATCTGGCTGATTCAAGGGAATTCAGGCGTTGGATGAGTTGGGCTGAGACAGCCCCGGATCACTGTTGGTTGGGTAGCCTAGAGCAATCTAGGGCTGTTAGAGGGCAAGGCATCAGGCAGGAAAGAAAGGCAGGCATGGGCAGGAAGAAAGAGGAACAACTACAAGGCCACTGCATCTTCACTGGAGACAGTGGGCTGATTTGGGACCATTACTACCCAACCTCTTCTTCCCACTCCCTGAAGCAGCACTGCACAGGATCAAATCCTCCTGCTTACCATTTCATGCCGGTTGCTGCTACTTCACCAAGGAATAGCACCCTGCAGGATCAAACCCGCCTACTGTCAGTCAGGAGGGGGGAAGAAGGAGACACAGTGTCTTCTCATTCCCCAGGCCCATTCTCAACCATATATTTAAAATAGGGTTAAAAGAACATTAGTCCTGCCCCCAAATTGCTTTGGGAATGGATTTGGGGTGGGGTGGGTGGTCTCCGGGACTACACAGGGTGGATAGGCCCAATGCGGGGACCACAGATCAGGGCCACTGTAAATCAGCCATCTGTTCAACAGAAAGAAAAAAAAACAGAATAGTTCCTGCTGTGTGGGGGAGGGAGAGAGTCAGCCCACAGATCAGCTCTCTAGAGGCATGGATTGGGCTGGGGATGGATCATGATTGGCTCTTGCAGCAACAATGAATGGCTATAAGCCCTTCTGCATGTCAATGGACATCAGCAACGTGCTGAAATCAGATTCTCAAAAGTTTTTTCTCCTCTGAAATTTTTGCACTCATTATGTGAATGGAGAACGGCACTGCAAAATTCAGAAAAGTGTGAATTTTGAAGGACGGCTATGTTTTGATTCAGCCAGGGCCAGGGCTAGAGGGAGGCCAGGTCAGGCCCTGGCCGAGGGCCCCTCCTTAGGGTGGGTGGGTAGTGCTCCCTTCCATGATCTGTGGCAGCATCGGCTCCTGACCCTGCCGTGGATTGCAAGAGGGAGCCCCCAGGCACTCCCCCTACAATGCCTGCCTGCATGCCCCACCTACCTCTCCCTTGACATAAATGCTGGTTGCGCTGCAAACACAAGCCAGCCATCAACCAAGATGGCAGCTGAGGTTTCCCTAATGGATTGATGCCTCTGCTGCCATCTTGGTTGATGGCACTCATGCGTGCATGTACCAAGATGATGGCAGAGGCATCAACCCCTGAGGAAAGCCTTAGCCGCCATCTTGGTTGATGGCAGGCTTGCGCCCACAGTGCAACCAGCATTCGCCAAGGGAAAGGTAGGTAGGTGGGGTGTGCATGCCTGGCGCCAGCCCCAGATTCAGGTATCATTTCAGAAAGTGAATTAGGTAGATTCACCTTTAAATGCAAACTGAATCAAATTTCCCAAATGCATCCCAAATATGCATTTGGGCAGCCACTTTTTCATTGTTTTATCCACCACTTGAAGACTAGTGATGTAGACATTCTTAAGCTAGGTGAATCAATGGTCTGACTCAATATAAGACAACTTTCTATGATATGAAGTAGGGCTTCTGTGCAAACTGCACCCTATATAACAAAGTTTTCACCTATGAAGCATGGTCACCCAGGAGGCCTGCAGAGTGATGTGTAGTATAAAAGAAAGGATAAACACCCCTGGTCCACCTCAAAAGTAAGGTAAGCATGAAAAAACCCTGCGCCCACCCATTAAAATTTCACCAGCATTTTTTTTCTCATTAATTGATGGAGTATGGGAAAATTAAGAAATTTTCAGCACAGCCCTAATGTATTTCCATGTATAATACTGATTCCTTCTGTCCCATTTCATTTGAGATGTGTGCATCTGGGTGAAATGTGGATAAAGTCCACCGCAGGACATGGCTCCGTCAGGGCTTCTGCAGAAGAGGCCTGATGCCTATAAAAATCTCATGCCAAAATAAATTAGCTAATCTTCATAAAGTGAAACCAACCAACAAACGTTAGTTGTGGTTGTCAAGAGCTGGCATAAAAATTATGAATTATGCAGTATGACAGGATAGAAGGACATTGTAGACTTTTCTGGATTGTACCCTTGCAGAACGCAGTGGGGTTGGGCTGCCATAATTCCGAATGCCCCCCCCCGATCCAGCCTCTCTACATGTTCCAAGCTAAAGCACATCAAAGAAAGGTTTGCCACAGCCTTTTTTCTGACGTGGGCATTTACTTGTGGAAGCATTCAGAAATATGACCCCCCCCCACTTGCAAACTGAAATGCTACCATCCAAAATTCTGCCACCCCAGTTTTCTAGCACCTCAGTCCGTGTAATGTGTAGAATGGCTCCAAGATCCATTAAATGGGTTTTCATGGGCCTTAATAGGTATCGCTGGATTGTGGCATTTAGTTTGTTTGTAAGGTGGCCTTCTGACCTACTTTACAGAGGACAGTATTTGGAGGACTATTGGAGGATAGTCTTCTGCTTGAAGGAGACCAGAGCTGTCTGGTCCAAATCCAGTTTCAAGAATTGTAAGAAGGGAGAACAGGGGCTTTGAAATATCCCATCAATAGCTAGCAGACAGCAGACAGACAAGGCACATAGATCACCTAGGCTCAGTTCCCCACTATAGTGAGATTATTACATTTCAGTTTAGGCTATAGCAATTGTGTCTACATTTTCATATATACACATATACATTAGTGCATGCAAATTTTATGTGGATCAATGTCCTCTTTTCCCCCCCCCTTCTTTTTATCAATGCATATGTAGTCACTCTATTCGCGTGAATGGATTTTTAGGAGAATGTGTCAGCTTGGGGAGAAGGCCCATTGTGTGACGTCTGAGCTTTGAGCTCCATTTAGTGATGATAATTAGTGAATTTGCTCTCCTCCATGTTATATTTTTTAAAAATAAATGCAGTCTCATTCATCTTAGAAGCAACAAGAAGTCTTGCTTTTTTTTAAAAAAAAAAACCTGATTGCTTGCATAATAGGTTTTGCTTTTGTTAGATAGATGTGCTTTTTATTACATTTCCTTTGAAAAACAGCGTTCTCAATGAAGGGGAAAGGGAGTCGCATGAAAAAGGCAACATGAAGAAAGGGAGAACTTGTGCTGAATGTCAGGAAAAGCATCCTTGACAACTTGCTGTATTTAAGTGCCCAGTGGGCTCTCCAGGGAAAGAGCAGGAGCAAAACAGCTTGCCTTGAACCAATTACACACCATGGGCGGAAAAAAGAGAGAAGCCAAACTGGCAGGAAAGGGGCAGAAAGAAGGGATGGCAAAAGTTACGCTGATCATCACGGAAAATCATCCTTGACAGACATTTGTATTTGAGAGCTGAGAAGCCTCTTGAGGGGAGGTGTGGAAGTTACATAGCTTGAGACGTTTCAAAGCCTGCTTCAACAAAGTGTAAGTAAAGGCAGAATAATGAGTTTGCCAAATATATATAAAAACACAAATAGGACTTGCAGCAAAATGCATGAGTGCATCCTCACCTCCTAGCACAAATGCTTCTCTTCACTGTTCCTGACAGCCAGTCAGGCATGCCTTCCTCTAGGATACAATAAGCTGTTAACAGCTGAAAGTAGGCATTCTGCTCCCTCCCTGCCATGGTTTTCCCCCCAGTCAACATTCCATTTGTACTGAGCATGCTCAATACTAGGGCTGAGCAAATCTGTCAATTTCACTGTAGCTCATTTTCACATTTTTCCAGTCTTAAATTCTGTTGTCCATATTTCCACATCAGTTTGAGATCTTATTTTTTAAAACAAATCAGTGCAAATTTCTTCTAACAAATGTATTTTTATGCAGTTTTGTCTCACATGCACATTTTTGCAAACCAGTTCTCCCTAATGTAATACATTTTGTATGTTCTTTTCACTAATCTATGCATTTTGTGCACACTGTATCCTAGTATATGCATTTTTGTACACATTACTCCGGACTGCACTGCAAAATTCAGAGAAGTGCAGATTTAAAAGGGCGGCTGTATTTTGGTTTTCATACTGTTTCAGGAACTGTGATTTTGGTAGGTTTCCCATTAAATGCAAACTGAATTGAATTTCTCCTCCACCCCCAGTTTCCATGAATATAGAAGGCTCCCCATTTCAACTGATGGCTCTATAACTCATGGAGGGGAACAGGAAGAATGACAAGTGAGTGGAGCTAGCACACTCATCCTTGTGTCTCCCACCCCAATGTGATTATTGTACATGACTGACTGAATGTCCAAATAGAGCTAAATGCTTACAACTGAACATGAGGAAGGGACAGAAGGATGACTTTCATAAGCCCTCGCTTCCATGTATGTAGACAAAACTCTGAATGGTGTCTAGATGTATGTATCTTGTTCAGGTTTTCTCTGTGCAAGTGGGAATCCTGTTTATTAGAGGCTCCCAATTGCACATGCAGAGCTTACACCTGTACAGGTTGTATGTGCATAGGCTGTATTCAGAGTTTTGGTTGAACACAGGTAGGTTGGGATGGAATTACTGAGTGCAGTGCCACTCCTCCTCCCTACACAGCACATTCATCACACAGAAGCACAGAGTTGGAGGGAGACTTGTGGACCATCTATTCCAACTCCTACTCAATACAAGAAACCCAGAGTGAGAACACTCCCCACAGATGGTTGTCCTGATGTAGATATGTTGTGTGAATGGAGATAAAGTATCAACATATGAGGGATCATTCCAATGAAATCTGTATCACATGAAAACCAGAGTTAAGGAACAATGTGTAAAATAGCAACTGCGCTTTTGAGGTGCCTCCTTCTTCTGACATTATAACTGCAGATATTTGAGGCCAGTTTCAGAAGTAGGATATTAGATTTAGGCTGTAATCCAATAAACAATTACCTGGAAGTAAGTCACATCGAACCTAATGGACTTCTTCCTAGAAATGTATAGGATTGCAGTGTGAGTTGCTAGTTTCATCGCAGTTATAAGATAGGCTTAAGTAAAAACCAGACATCAATTTCACAAGCCAGAATGGAGTCTATGGGAGATAAGCATGGCCCTGAAGAGCATCAACTCTCTTAAGTGCTTCTCATGTTGCTAATGATTTAGCAACTGCCAATTATTCAGCTTTTGAGTGTTCACAAAAGTCTACTGTAATTCTGCGTATGGCTTTAGTTCAGTGCTAGATTTCCAGTTCTATTTGCTTCAAATGTGCAGTTGCTAGGTTATTTATTTTGTTTGGTTAACAGACCTCGCTGTGTTCATTTGATCTTATTATAGGTGGACGTGTGCAATAAATCCTATTTAATATGGGGCTAGATAAGTACATTCCATACTCCATGAACTGTCTCACAAAATTATGCCATTAAACTATTATTTTCACAACCTAAAAAAGGCACCTTGAGGAATGTACCTTTCCTGCTCCCCAACTTACACAAAATTCATTAAGCTCCTCTTTGAAGACCTTTGAGATATGTTTTATTATAGATCAACAAACCACTCACAGCCTGCTCTCAAGGCCGTTTGCCAGAAATAAGCACAACGGGCATATGTTTAGTACTTAAGAACTGTTTTGGAAACTTAAAAAGCACAGTGTGAAGAGGAAAATGAAACCCAAAACCTCCCCCCCCCCTCTCAGACAAGCAGACAGCCACATCATGTGTGGCTGGCTAAACCAGACTTGCACAAACTGTGGAAATGTCTGGCAAGATAAAATGTACCCTCAGCTGCAGAAAAATGACTCAGGAGTCACATGATGTCCTGCAGTTGCACAGCCTTGGAAACAAACTTTGAGAAACCCGTTCAACATATGCGGGATGAAATTTTGGGATTGAAAGCATCAGCCGTGCAGATGGGAAACTTAGTGTCTTCATGGGGGCTTTAAGAACTTAGGCATTTGCAAATCTGCTTTGGGGTGAGTCATTAAGTGAGTCTTACGAACCAGGCTGCTAGTCTCTTCAATTGCTATGGTCTGCTCAACTTCTGTTTTATAAAAGGTCTACTCTTACAGTTAGCAATGCTAGCAAAAACCTTGTTCTAAGTGTGTGTAATATTATTATTAGATTGCATCCAGCTAAATCACACTCATGGTGGAGGCACTGAAATCAATGGACTTGTTAGTAAATTAATTTAAGTAAGTCCATTAATTACAGTGAGTGGTTTTTAATGCTAGTCCTACTCAGAGTATACCCTATTAAAGTTAATGAACATGACTAAGCCTCATTAATTTCAGTGGGTCTACTCTGACTAGGACTAGCATTGGCTACAACCCAATATGGTTTACTCTAACTATAACTTAGGCCGCATCTGCCCTATACATTTAAAGCATTATTGCATCACTTTAACATTCGTGGTTTCCCCCAAAGAATCCTGGGGACTATAGTTTGTTAAGAGTGCTGAGAATTGTTAGGAGACCCCTGCTCCCCTCACAGAGCTACAATTCCCAAAGTTCCATAGAAAGAGGGATTGATTGTTAAACCACTACGGGAATTGTATCTCTGTAAGGGAAATGGGGGTCTCCTAAGAACAGTCAGCACCCTTTACAAACTACAGTTCCCAGGATTCTTTGGGCAAAGCCATGATTGTTTGAAGTGACATCATAGTGCTTTAAATGTTTTGTGCAGACGGTGCCTTGGCTGGTTATAACCCATCACCATCATTCTCCTCCTCATCCTCCCATGCATATGGATAAGACCAACTAGTTTGTAGTATACAGTATGTTCAGTGGCTTGACATTCTTTTCAGGCCCCACAGTTCTTTTCAGACAGAAAAACCATCCCACTTCTTTTCAATGGATATAACAGAGTCTGGCCTAATGTGAAACGAAACCATTCCCTTTCATTTTGCCTCCCACATCGAGCACTGGGCGTGTTCTATTCCTTGATCCGAATTCTATTTGTCATCTACAGGGAGCCATCTTCGTGGATTCTCTCTGCTTAGCCTTGTGTCTTTTTTCTCTCTGTGTGTGGTGGTGGGATTGTTTGACCAAATATGGACGCTAATGAGCTATTACTAAGATTGGTCCTGCTCTAGTGCATGATGCCATTCATGCCTTACCCAGCCTTGATTGGTTTTTTATAAGCCTTGCCTCCTGCCTTCCTGTACAAAGTGTATTCTTTCATGTCACTAAGAAGGGGTAGGGGTGCTGGTTAACCCTTTCCCCAATTTTGACAATTTAAAGGGCAGGTCCAGGAGATTTAAGGGTATATTAAGGGCAGATCCAGTGGGGGTGGGGGGAGTTAGAGCTTTCTTGCCAAGGATAAATGCCTTGTTCTTTTTCCTTTGGTCAGACACGTGTTTGGGGGCAGTGGCAGCCGAGCAGCTGCCTCTTCTACCTTGGAACCAGGGACTCTGTGCAATGAAGTGCAACATAATTTTTAGGCTTGAGAAAAGGAACATAGGAAGCCGCCTTTATTTGGAGCCAATCCAAGGCATTTTGCTGTCTGAAGCAGAGGGCAAGATGATGCAACCTCCCATTCCATGTGCAGAAGGTGATCAGACTGGCAGTTGAATGTTACTGCAACACTGGCAATGGGACTGGGTCCTCTACTGCACCTGAGGGCAACAAGGTAGCTTAGGAGAAGCAGGGCAGGCCATATGGGACACCCAGCGCTATCCTCTAACATCTTGACACTGCTTCCTGTGCCTACTCCAAGAATCTGCCACCCAAGGCAGCTGTTTCACTCTGCCTAATGGTGGGGCTGGTCTTGCCTTTATAAAAGGTCATTGACTAGTAGCTGTTCTCCAGGATTTGAGACAAGAGGACAACTGTACCTGGATTTACAAGGAATTGATCCTGGATCCTTTTTTGTATGCAAAGCTGAGCTAGGGATAGGGAAGAAATTCAATTCAGGTTGCATTTAAAGCAAACTTATCTAATGAGCACTTTCTGAAACAATGCACGAGATGAAACGTGGCCCTTCTATGCAAGATTCTACAAATCTTGCATTTCTCTGAATTTTGCAATGCTGTTCTTCAGCCAAATTATGTGTACCAAAATGCATATACTAGGGTAAAGTGTGCATAAAAGTGCATATATTAGTGAAAGTAACATTCAAAAAAGCATTATAGTAGGGAAAAATTAGGCATGCAAAAATGTGAACTGGAAGAGAAATTTGTGGATGATTTCTCATAAAGGCTTTTTTTTAAAAAACAAAAACTTAAACTGATGTGGCAATGTGGAGAATTACACCAATGTGCCAATGTGGAGAATTGAACTTAAGACTGGAACAATGAGAAACCAAGTGGAACTGAAATTGGCAGATTTGCCCATCCCTAAGCTGAGCTATAGCCCTTCCCAAGCAGAATGTCCTCCTCACCTTTCTCAATGTACCACATGAACCGTGGGGACTGATAACTAACATATAGTAGCGCATAATCACTTATCATGTTCCAAAGTTCAACCTTTGAATGGATACATTATCAAAAAGGTTGTGTTGAACAATCATGTTTTAATTTCAAAGCCCATAACAAAGAGCTGCACAGTGATCAGTTGGCTTTCTTTGTTAGGAGTCAGTCACATGCGCTAATGAACAGCTGTCTGTGAACAAAGCGGTGTTCTGCTTGTTTAGTGTTCTCTTTGGTCCAAGCAAAATTGCTGGTAATTTTACTCTAAACCATCAGGTTGTAGCTCTTAAGAAAAGCACTTCCCCGTGACGCTAAAAATAGATCCTACGACTCAGACTGCAGGCTATGTTTATTTAACTAGAAATTTAGCCCAGTTTTATTTTTAATGAAAACTCTGCACAAATTCAGCAAAAATATTTGTGAAATGTTGGGCACATTTGGACAAGGTAGAGAGATTTTGTAAGAAATGTCAAACATTAACAGTTGACACGATCGCCCCGGTGCGCCCTCTCCGTTGCAGAGCTCAATTGGCTCCCTGGTTTACCCCGGAGCTAAGAGTGATGAAGCAAGAAAGGAGACGGCTTGAGTGCAAATGGAGGCGAACTCCCGATGGCTGTAATCATGCACTTGTGAGGGTCTCTACCAAACTCTATGTGAAGGCAGTGAGAGCAGCAAAGAAGCAATACTTTGCTGTCTCTATTCAGTCATCTCTTAACCGCCCAGCGGAACTTTATAAGGTTGTCCGGGGACTTTTACACTCTGGTCCCCAGGACGCAATAACACCATCAATTGCCCGCTGTAATGAGTTTGTGCGACACTTTCGTGATAAGATCATGAACATCTGCCGGGACCTTGACTCCATTATTGTAGCAGTTGATCCTAATGAGGTGTCCAGAGCACAGTCTTGTCCTGTTTTACTGGATGAGTTTCAGTTGATACAGCTCGAGGATGTGGACAAGGTGCTTGGACAGGTGCGGGCGACCACTTCTGCTCTGGATCCTTGCCCCTCATGGCTAATAAAAGCTAGCAGGAATGGAACAGCCGGCTGGGCCAAGGAGGTGATTAATGCCTCTTTACGAGAGGGAGTGGTCCCACCTTGCCTGAAACAGGCGGTGGTGAGACCGCTCCTAAAAAAACCCTCCTTGGACCCTGATAATTTGGACAACTATAGGCCGGTAGCAAATGTTCCATTCCTGGGCAAGGTCCTAGAGCGTGTGGTCGCCCGCCAACTCCAGGCTCTCTTGGATGAAACTGATTATCTGGACCCATTTCAATCGGGCTTTCGGCCAGGGTTTGGTACAGAAACGGCCTTGGTCGCCCTGTATGATGACCTCTGTCGGGAGAAAGACAGAGGGAGTGTAACTCTGTTGGTTCTCCTTGATCTCTCAGCGGCGTTTGATACCATCGACCATGGTATCCTTCTGGAGCGACTTACGGATTTAGGAGTGGGAGGCACTGCTTGGCGGTGGCTCTGCTCCTATCTCGGGAATCGTCTCCAGAAGGTGATGCTGGGGGAACATTACTCGAGTCCCTGGGTACTCCAATATGGAGTCCCGCAGGGTTCAGTTCTGTCCCCCATGCTTTTCAATATCTATATGAAGCCGCTGGGTGAGGTCATCAGGAGTTTTGGAGTGCGTTTCCAGCAATATGCTGATGATACGCAGCTCTACTACTCCTTTTCATCTTCGTCAGGTGAGGCTGTTGATGTACTAGACCGCTGCCTGGCCGCGATAATAGGCTGGATGAGAGCTAACAAACTGAAACTCAATTCTAACAAGACTGAGATGCTGTTGGTGGGAGGGCCCTCTGCCCAGATGGTTGACGTTCGACCTGCCCTAGATGGGGTTACACTCCCCCTAAAGGAGCAGGTACGTAGTTTGGGGGTCTTATTAGATCCTCTCCTGTCACTTGAGGCTCAGGTAGCCTCGGTGGCACGGAATGCATTCTACCAGCTTCGGCTGGTAGCCCAACTACGACCCTATCTGGACAGGGAGAATCTCGCCTCAGTTATCCATGCTATGGTAACCTCTAGATTGGACTACTGTAATGCACTCTACGTGGGGCTACTTGTGAAGACGGTTCGGAAACTTCAGCTAGTGCAAAATGCTGCGGCCAGAGTTCTCACTGGGACAAATAAATTTGACCATATAACACCTGTCCTGGCGCAGCTGCACTGGCTACCGATATGTTTCCGGGCCAGATTCAAAGTGTTGGTTCTTACCTATAAAGCCCTAAACGGCATCGGACCGCAATACCTGGTGGAACGCCTCTCTCGCTATGTACCTACCCGTTCACTACGCTCGACGTCGAAGGCCCTTCTCCGGGTCCCAACTCATAAAGAGGCCCGGAGATCAATAACTAGATCTAGGGCCTTCTCGGTGGTGGCCCCCGAACTATGGAATGCCCTCCCAGATGAGATACGCCTGGCGCCTTCTTTGTTATCTTTTCGGCGCCAGGTAAAAACCTACCTTTTCGCCCAGGCTTTTTAAACATTTTAAATTTAATTTTAAACCTAATATGGATTTTAATTTATAAACTCAATGGCAATTCTATTTTGGATTTTTATCATGTTTAATGTTTTTATAATTGTATTATATTTTTCACACTTGCTCATATTTTAATTGTGATTTTATTTGTTGTACACCGCCCTGAGAGCTTTCCGCTATAGGGCGGTCTAGAAATGTAATTAAATAAATAAAATGTAATTAAATAAAATAAATTAAGCAATGCGGCACAAATAACGGTGATCCCCTGTGAACTTACAGAAATGTCCAATAGCACGTGTCAGACTTCAGAATCCATATTTTTTCCATTCTTTTCCATGCTTCTTCAACAGATTTTCTTTTCACGTTCTTCCTCATTTCAAAACAGTCTTGCAGCCTGGTCAGGAGATCCATATGAATCCAACTGAAGCCAATGGCAAAATCTCCCCCTGATTTCAACGGATTGCCCATACTGATGCAATGGAACCTCAAAGCATGTCTGATGTGAGCAGACATTCATTTAAATCTTGTTGACAAGAAACATTTTCATGTTGGGCATGATCCAGCCAAAGTGAAGCACTTTTATTTCTGATTGTTTTCAGTCAGAGAGTTGAACACTAGCTTTACTCCCTCATTAAACTGAATGACACTTAAATGTATACTTTATGTACTTTAACTAGATCAGAGATAGGGAACCTCAGGCCCAGCACCCAAACATGACCCTTCAGGCCTCTCTGTCTGTCAGGACTTTCCAAAACCACACCCCTTTCCTCAGGCCATGCCCCTCACTGGCTGTTCTCTGCCCCTTCCATGAGTGCTTTTACCTGGCTGAAATGTGTCCTTGTACTATGATAACGCTTCCCTGGTGGAGAGATGTGCGTTTAGAAATCTCATGGGTTTAATGCAGCCTATTGGGCAGCAGCTAAGAGTCACATCCATTGCTCCACCCACTTTTGCTTCTAGTCCCACCCACGACCGGCATGAGACCTGTGGAAGGTTGCCCATAAGGAAATGTGGTCCGGGGGCTCAAAAAGATTCCCCACCCCATAGCTAGATCATGCTCCCACTCAGAGGCCAAGGCTAGCATGTTTATAGTAAGAAAACTCAACCCCTGACCTTCATGAGATGGGAATGGTAAGAATCAGCAAGGCCTCACTCACCTTGGGAAGGCAGCAGAGGTAGTGGTAGAGGATATTCAGAAGTTCCCCAGTTCAGTCTTTGGCATCTTCGTTGATGTGACGGACCTCTGTCTGAGAACTGCTGTCAGTGTTCACAAATGAAGGGTTTTACAAAGCACAGAAGCAACCACTGTAAATCATAATTGTAAATCAGCTCTATTCATGATAATCATACTACTTTATAAGAAGTATTTTTTTATCAAGTATTGCATTTTTTACTTGGCTAGATGAACAAATCGTCTAGGTGGTATTCAGTGCTAGCCCTACTCAGAGTAGACCCATTGAAGTCAATGGACATGACCAACTTAGGTTCATTAGTTTCAATGGGTCTGCTCTGAGTAGGACTTAGATGAATACAACCCTCTGTCTTCATAGGAACCAAGGTAGCTGTCATACTAGATCAGAATATTTGTCTGTCTAGTACTGTCTGTTCTGACTGACAGAGACTCTGCAGGGTCTCAGGCAGAGGTCTTTCCCATCACTTGATACTTGACTTTTTCACCTGGAGATGCCAGGGATTTTACATGGGACCTTCTGCATCCAAAGCATGTGCTCTACCACTGAGCTATAGTCCTCCCATAAGATAGCACCTTCCTTCTTTTACTTTGCTGTGCAGCAAAGTGCATATGTTCCAACCTGGACCCTGCACTTGGCACTGGAGGCCTTTCTTTGTGTGTCCCCTCTGAAGGAGGTGCAGAGAATAGCAATATGAGAACGGACCTTCTCAGTGGTGGCCCCCTGTTTGTGGAACAGTCTCTCCAGGGAGGTACGCCTGGTGCCATCATCATCTATCGTTAGGTGCAAGACAAAACACATTTCTGTTCTCCCAGGCATTTGGTTCTTAACTTTGGAAGGCTTTTGCAGGACTTCCATTCTGTATCCTTCCTAAGAAGGGTTGCTCCACCACCTTGTGTATGTTCTTGTTTTTAACTTTTTATATTTATAGTTTAAATCTTTTGCTTTTTAATTTTAATTTTTTATTAACTGTACGTCACTTGGAGTGCACATATTTGTGTAGAAAAACAACTAACAAACTGAATAAATAAATAAATAAAAAGAACAATGTGGTTGTGGTCACTGTGGCTGCAAATAGCTACAGAAGAAATGAAACTGAAGGTAAAGGGAGGCAGGAGGTAGACGGTGTAAAAGGTGAGCTTCATCACAAGACTGTGAATTCAGAAATTTAGTTTCACCCCAGCTGTAAAAAGCAGCTATGATGTGATCCACTCCCTTCACCCTAGGACAGCAATGAACAGCACATGCACATGACTGAACTAGGAACAGAAATTTTAGAAAAGTCAGCCTTGCATCATCACACATAAATCGTTGCACCACACAGTGGTAGCCAACATAGTGCTCTCCAGATGTTGTTGGACTACAACTCCCATCATCCCTGGCTGGGGCTGAAGGGAGCTGAGAGTCCACAATATCTACAGGGCACCACATTGACCACCTCTGGTCTATAGCAGTGGTTCCCAAGCATTTTTTCCCATCAACAATTTGAAAATTGCTGAGGGTCTTCATGGACCACTTAACTATTATTCTGCCTGTTGTATAGGTGTAATAATATTTGTGCATCCAGGTGCTCCACTCAATAACCTGGCTGCAGCATTCTGCACCAACTGCAGCTTCTAGACCATGCCTGTAGGAAGCCCCACATGGAAGACATTACAGCAGTCCAAACATGAGGTTACCAACTGCACCGCAAAACTCGGAGAAGTATGAAGTGGGGAGAATGCTGTTGCACTCATGTCCTGCTTGCAGGCTTCCAACAGGCATTTGGTTGACCATTGTGTGAACATGATGCTGAACTAGATGGGCCTTTGGCCTGATCCAGCAGGGCTCTTCTTATGTTCTTATCCATCCCTACAATATATGTAGCAATATATGGTGGCCCTGCAGGGGCTCAATAAACCTTCTGCTGCATACTGCAAAATTGGGGGGGGGGGTCTGGTAGACCAAAATACATGGGTGGTGGTCTGCATTGAGCTTGATGGAACATACATTGTGCAGACTCAATCTAGGTATTACAGGGTTATGCATTTTGCCTGCTATTTGTGGCAACAGTGATCATACACTAAGCCATTCAAATAGAGCAGCTCATCATACAGATGGAGGACTTTGCCCTGCATCCCTGCAAATTTCTTGAAAGAAAACATTGCCTTGAAATTTATTTATCTATTTATATACCGCCTCATAGCTGAAGCCCTCTGGGCAGTTTACAACAATTAAAAACATTAAAAACAAGTATACAAATTTAAACCATACCAGATTAAAACCCATAAACACCGATAGGCAGGTTAAAACACATGCTATTCAAATCTTGTTAAAAAAATGCCTGGGAGAAGGGGAAAGTCTTGACCTGGCACCGAAAAGGTAACAGTGTTGGCGCTAGGAGCACCTTGTCAGCAAGATCATTCCATAATTTGGGGGCCACCACTGAGAAGGCCCTCTCCCTTGTCACCAGACTCCCACCTTCCCTCGGACTAGGCACCTGGAGGAGGACCTTTGATGTTGAGTGTAGTGTATGGGTGGGTTCGTGTCGGGAGAGGCGTTCCATCAGGTATTGTGGTCTCAAGCCATGTGAGGCGTTATAGGTTAAAACCAGCACCTTGAATCGGGCTCAGAAACATACAGGCAGCCAATGCAAGCGGGCCAGAATCTGTTTTATATGTTTGGACCATCTGGTCCCTGTTACCAATCTGGCCACTGCATTTTGCACAAGCTGCAGTTTCCGAACCGTCTTCAAAGGCAGCCCCACGTAGAGCGCATTGCAGTAATCTAACTTGGAGGTTACCAGAGCATGGACAACTGAAGCCAGGTTATCCCTGTCCAGATAGGGGCGTAGCTGGGCCACCAACCGAAGTTGGTAGAAGGCACTCCGTGCCATCGAGGCTACCTGAGCCTCAAGTGACAGAAATGGTTCTAGGAGAACCCCCAAGCTACGAATCTGCTCCTTCAGTGGGAGTGTGACCCCATCCAGGACTGGTTGGACATCCACCATCCGGTCAGATGAACCACCCACTCACAGCATCTCATTCTTGTCTGGATTGAGACTCAGTTTATTAGCTCTCATCCAGTCCATTGTCACAGCAGGCACCGGTTCAGCACATTGACAGCCTCACCTGAAGTGGATGAGAAGGAGAAATAGAGCTACGTGTCATCAGTGTACTGATGGCAACACACTCCAAACCTCCAGATGACCACACCCAACGGTTTCATGTAGATGTTGAACAGCATGGGGGACAGAACTGATCACTGTGGAACCCCATACTGGAGAATCCATGGGGCTGAGCAATGTTTTCCAAGCACCACCTTTAAAGGCACCTGAACCATCTTGGCACTTCTGTTTTGTAGAAATTATCTACAGCTTAGGTATTTTCCAAAATGTCTTCCCTTAAAGTGTGTAGACTGTAGGGCAGGAGCCTCCACATTTGGTTCACAGCATTGCTTTAGGTGAAATTTAGTGTCACCTCTTGCAACAGGTTTACAAGAGCAAAATTAATGAGCTAGTGTAGTGGCTAACAGAATGAACTCGTATTAGGGATGGGCAAGCATTCAATGGGCATTTAAATGTCAATGAGACAGAGTGAGGCAGCCACCGCAGACAGCTGGTTTTGGGTGTCATGAACAGGCATCAAATGTAAAGTAATTTAATGTTTTTAATTGTATTTTTACTCCCAGGAGAAGCGCTTGGGGGACTTTCTGCCTCATGTTATGGTGCCAAAATATCTTGCCAACCCTGAGTACTGTACACCTTGACACTTGTGTGTGTGTGTGTGTGTGTGTGTGTGTGTGTGTGTGTGTGTGAGAGAGAGAGAGAGAGAGAGAGAGAGAGAGAGAGAGTGCAGGGGGTTTGACTGCACAGAGAAAACACTACATATGAGCAGTAGAGATGGTTCTATCCACACTTTCATGTCTTCAGATGTATAAGCACAGGTCAGGGTCAGATCTGCTGCCATGCTCCTGTTCCCTACCAATGTGCGTACAGCCTACAAACTTTCAAGGTGTAAATCAAGGTTGACCTTCAGGCCTCCAGATGTTGCTCAATTCCAACTCCCATCATTCCTGACCATCAGCCATGTGGACTGGGGCTGATAGGAGTTGGAGTCCAACATCATCTGGAAGGCCACAAGTTGCCCATCCCTGGTGAAAATGGACTTGCAGTTCACTGTATTCCTTATTAATGAACTGTACAGATTTCTGAATGTGTATTTGTCCTACAAATCGGCACTGTGTTTTAAAAGTGCCTGGCAAGTAAACAACTTCTTATTTCTCTCTTTTAAATTGTGAATTTAGCATTCTTTCCATGACCACTTTTTTTTAAATGGGAATTCCCTTCAAGGCCAAAAAAGATTTACAGTGCACTTTGATATAATTTATATGACAAGCAACAAGCACAAGCAAGTGTCTTGAGCCCATTCCAGTCAGCCAGATCCAGGCAGCGCAGGTTTGATCAACCTCATCCTGTCAAGTCAAGTCAAACAAAAATCAATCAATCAATAGCCGGAGTGGGAGCACTTAAAATGAAAAAGGAGAGCCTGTTTCCTGCAAAGGGAGCGGAGCTCACAAAAAACGCTGCCATTTTGAGTCTCAGAGAAAAACACTGCAAGGAAGTGAATTTCTCAGTGTTATTTCCTTGAGACTTACATTGAGAATTCAATCCTTTCTTGGGTGTTACAGCAGTCTGGTGCAAGATGTATGGCGTTGATGGCTGGAAATGGGTCTTTCAAATGACGAGCCCAGGTCAAAACTAACCTGACCTTTAGAGTCACATTTCCATCTGGACTCCATCAATGGCAAACCCACACAAGGATATACTTTCCATTTTTTAAAAGGCCTTTTATACCTGGTGTTGCTAATGTGGCACTCACAGTTAATCAATGTGACCAAATATTTTCATTTGAAATGTGAAGCCGCTAAGAGGATCGAAAGCATGTGCTTAAACAAAAGCTGTCCAGCAGTCCAAATCCTGCGCAGTTTTGCTGGCTCCAGACACAAATATATACCATATACTTGTGAAAGTCAAAACATATTGCCTGATGGGACCGTTCCTACCATTAGGCACAGTGAGTCAATTGCCTCAAGTGGCAGATGATGTGAAGAGGCAGAGGCAGCCCTCCCAGTCACTATTCTCCTGAGCCCCCGGGCAGAAAACAGCGCTGTGTGTGCCGCGTGGCCTCCTCTACAGGAGTCTGCTGCTTTCAAGGGTGGTGGAGGACACTATCCCATCACCACAGTTGAAGCAACATTCAGCTGCCATTCCAGTCAGTTTCTGAACATGGAATGGGGGAAGGGCACCATCTTATACTTTGCCTCAGGCAGCTAAATGTCTTCAGCCAGCCCTGTTGCTTGCTGCTGATAAATGTAGGCAGTGGCAAGCAGACTTAACACATTAGTGGTGGAGATGCCCGGTGATAGCCCTTTTCTGGAGGGAGGACTTAAGCAGAATTGATATGGTCCTAGATAGACATGCCTAGGGGTGTGCTAGAATTTGGCCCAATTTGGATTAGGTACCAAATTTTCCATTAATTCACTTATTCTCTTATCATTGCAGATCGGATTTGTAACAATTTTCCATGGCTATTTTCTAATTTAAAAAAAAAACCCTGCCTCGAATATATTGACATCAAGAACAATAATTGTATTGATATTTCCTTTCATTTATCAACATTTCCTTTCAAAACATTGACTTTGCTTTTCAAAATATCAATATTTGTTTTTAAAATATCGATATTAATATCAATTTTTTTGCAAGGAAAAAACCCAGATTAGTAAAAGCAGTGGCTAACAGACAAAGAATGAACTCAAAATGATAGCAGCCTGTTAGGTCGACAGAATGCTTTGAACCAACTTTTAGCCATTGATTGAAATCAGAGACTGACGAGTGCTATGGAGATATATTAGAGACATACATGCACCAGGGAAGACCCAAAATTTTAAAATGAACCAGGAAGTCTCTTATCTAGGAGGAAGTATTTCCCAGTTCATTTTGAAGCTCTGTTTGGTCTTCCTTGGTGCGTGTGAGAGACATGTAGCTGAATTTTCTTCCTTTAGACAATGGTATTTCCTGGCTTATTTTGGTCCCCCCCCCTTCCCTGATAGAAAAGGTATTGTTGCCCAGAGACAACAATTGAGAAATCAAGGATTTTAGGGCAGCTGTGACCAAGCAATGGCATGTCCACCCCAAAGCAACATGTAGCAGCAAAGGCAGGCATACATGCTCTTTTTCATGCAGATTTAATTTCATGAAAAAAATGTTATTTTTTCTGAGTATATAAACATTAAAATATTACCCTGCTAATGCAAACATAAATAATTGCCCCAGGCTGGTATTCTGGTAGAGAGACTGTGGGTTGACTCAGTTCCACAAAGTAGCCCAGCACTGTTATGCTTTTATTTCGGGGGGGAGGGGAGAGACTGAGAGAGAGTAGGGTCTGACAATCCTCCAGTGTAATGATCCAATCGTGGGGTTTTTTTGAGAGGGAGGGAAGGATGCTGTTGTGGGAGCTATTAAGTTGATTGTAGCAGCAATGGAAGGATGATTAGTTGCTTTTCCTCCAATGGGGAAAAGATAGGGGGATTCTTGGGGGTGGGTTGTTGCTGTCGGTATAAACAGTTGAACGGGCATACTCATGTCAAAGGCAAAAATCCTTTTTGCTCACAAGAAAGAAAGGGGTGACTGTTTGACCTGTACTGATAAGATTGCTGTAGTTATTACGAGGTAGAAATAAATCACCTCAACAAACGCTCACAGAATATACTGCTTGCTTCTTAACAATTTAATCTTGAATTTATTCAAGCATGGCCATCTGAACTTTGACTGCTGTAAATCTCAAGTCTCTTTTGACCCCTCATCCCTCCCTATCCAAAAACCACACTTGGTCTTGCATTAAATGTAGTATTACTATCCTAAGATCCATTGATGAAAAACCTAGTGACAAAACTGGTTTACAACTCTTTCAGTCTGAGTTCTTTATATGGTTTGGGGTTTGTCATTTAGGGAAAGGAGTGCTTTTGTGCTTCTGGCAGACAGAAATTCATCAGGTAAGGCCTTTTCTAGTATGGAAACACAACTATGGGAAAAGCTTCACCCACTGACATTCCGTCCATCATCTTATTACTTGTGTGTGGCCCCTACCCCCACCTGCAAAAGAGGATATATATTTGCATATGGCACAAAGAATATGAACATGTTCTGCAAATTTGTGTCCTCTTTTGCAAGTGGAGTGGGTGGTTCCATCCCCAAAAAGAGTCCTGGGCCCCAAAGATCCTGAGGGCACCCTTGACAGCAAGCTTGCAGTCAGCTGCCTTGAGAACATAATCCTGCCTTGGGAATCTAGGAAGTTCACTCATTATAAGTCAGACATTTGGTGGAATTAGGTCACCACAGTGGCTCTCCTGGGTTTCCAACAAGGGTTTCTTAGCCCAACCTGGAGATGACAGGGATTAAACCTGGGGCCTTTTGCATGTAATACCTGTGTTCTGCCACTGAGCTATGCCCCTGCTCTTTTTTTCTACCTGGCTACTCTTTCTGCTTCCCTGTCGCTTTTTACTAACTTCCTGGATTTACTTACTTTGTTACTTGGATCCTTTACCCTGTCTGTACCCTTCCTGCTCCCTGCTATCCTTCCCTTGTGCACTGAACCCTAGAACTTGAAAAAGTTTTGAGTGGTTCATGTTTAAAGTTGCAAAGGTGAGTTGTTTGCTTTGGGGACTCTGCTCCTAAAGCAATGTAGCACTCCTGTGATGACATTGTTCATAGCTGTCAGCATCTTATCTTCCTACTGCTGTGCTGATCTAGACCAACTTAGCTGTGTGAAGCCACCTTCTGAGGCTGCACCAAAAAAAAAAGGTTCAAGCTGAATGAACCCTTACTGAGATTCCATTAAGTCCTCCAACCAATGTCAAAACTGCTAAGCCTCGGACGGTCCGGATGCTGTTCAACCATAACTACCATCCAAAAGTTAGTATTCTTTACCAAACCACTTTGGTTTGGAAATCGGGCTGGAAACGTTGTAAGATCAGATGTTCTTATGATGTTTACAGTGGTTGCTTCTGCCTGCCAGCTCGAAAGGACCGTGAGAACAGACTCTCACACAGTTCTCTGTGTCATTCCTCAGTGCCTGTTCTTGCCTGAAACAAACAGACACTAATTTTTTTAAAAAAAAAATTAAGCACTTTAAAAAAAAAAAATCTTGAAAGCCATTCCCTAATAATTACACAGCATAGATAAACCACAATCTCGTATGTGCAGAGTTATGCATAAGATGAACTCTTCGCAAAATTTTGAAACCACTTCCTCTCTCCCCCACCCCACCACTTCATGGAGCTTAAATCTAAAAGAGTTTCATTTCAAAGGCTGCTTCAATTGCCATTTTATTGACTTAGAAATGAAGTTGAGGCTAATTCAACCACCATAGAAAGTTCTACTTTTTCCCCAGAAGTTATACATATATGATTTAAAAAAAATGAGCATGTGCTTGTTTTTGTCTTTCCCTTCTGTTCTGTTCTGTTCTTTTCTCCGTGATAGGATATCTTGTTTCAGACCATGACCACAACCCTCAAAACACTTACTCCTGGAGTAAGGCTATTGAAATGAAGCTGGCTACTCCAAAACAGCTGGTTTACACATTATGGAATAAATCACATATGGTTCTTTTATACAAGAAAACTTTGCAGGAAGGGAGGGCAAAGAGAAAGAGACAGACAAGGCTAGAAGCCAAAATCTTTCTCTTACTCTAGAATTTGGCATTTGTACGCTCTGACCACTAATACGTTTTTGCTTGGAGAAGGAATTATAACCGCAACAGAGAGGAAAGATCTGTATGAGTGTAAATACACAAAGCACACCCAGGTAGAAAAGATCAGTCTTTGAGCAAGTGGGATGAAAAATGGCTAAAGAAAAACAACTGAGGAGACCTCACTGGCAAAAACAAACATCATTCCAGATCCCGAAGCCAGCTATGTTGATGACTGTTTCCCTGTTGGAGCTGAGATGAAGTGTTAGAGCACAAATTCTTCTAGACATGACTCCTATGTGGCACCTCCTTATTGGTCTCAATGTTTTCAAGAGATTGGAACTTAATGAATAAACTGTGAACTGAAAGTCTTGACTGTTGGCTGGGGTAACTCAAAACAGTTGCTAGCATCATGGTGATAACCAATGATACTTGGCTGGATACTTAGTTTGAAATATGAAAAGGGAGCCAGTTTCTCCATTGGAGGGTGGATGGGGGTTCAGAAAAGACAAAAGCCATAGGCTTACCATCCATAAAAGGTATCTGTATTGGCACAGAAGTCAGTTATAACTGCAAAATTCATAAGTTACTGATTGTGCTTAAGTAAGTAGTATCCATAAAACTCTGTGACGGCAGACTATTACTGCCAAAACCAGCCATCCCCAACATGGTGCCCTCTAGATATTGCTGGGCTACAACTCCCATTATCCCTGTTCATTGCTCATGCTGGCTGGGGATGGTGGGAGTTGTAGGACAAAAACATCTGGAAGGCATCACTTTGGGGAAGGCTGGTTCAAACACAGAATTGTCACAATAACACCCTTAATTGTATCCCCCCCCCAAAAATCCTTCATTGTGGCCTGTTTGGGGGTCAGTAATAATTTATGTTGTAATTTATAATCTTGGGGTGATAGCCAAAGGTAGTCACCTCAGAGTCAACCAACTGAAATCAAAGGATAAATCCATTTATTTCAGTGGGTCTACTATGAGTATGACTTAGTTGGATACCACCATTAGGAATTGCCCAGGTAGGCTGACATTGCTGCCCCCAAAGACAAGCATGGTGCAGTAGTGACAGTGCTGGCATTGGCACCCAGCCTCTTGAGAAGAAGATCAGAAACCACCCATCCACTCTGTGTCATGCTGTGGATGCATCAACAAGCTGATGGTCTACAGTACAAGTACATATGTTCTCCTAGTGCTCCTCCACTCAAATATTGTAGTTTGCAGCAAGCCATTTAAACAGATTGGTCTATACTTTAAGTATGCCCTCACAGGGTATGTGTGTGTGTGTGTGTGTGTGTGTGTGTGTGTGTGTGTGTGAGAGAGAGAGAGAGAGAGAGAGAGAGAGAGAGAGAGAGAGAGAGAGAGAGAGACTTCTGTGCATAGATTCAATGTGTAGAGGGAGCAGTGGGATCATGCCTCCAAGTCCTGTCCCCAAGGAGACATGGCCAGTTAGCCATACTGTCATTGGCTACTCCTCCGGTGGTCATACATCACCAAAGACACAGCCACCAGGAGCATGGCAAGAACGTGTGTCAGCATGGAAGGGGCATAGAGAATAGGTGTGTCCCACTGCCCCCCTTCTCTCTGACTACCTCAAGTGGTATATCAGTGCACCAGGATCTACAAGCCTTCTATTATTTTCTTAAGAAAAAGCTGGCCTGCTTCGTCCAGACACTGTAGCAGAATGGAGTGGATTTGCTGCCCTTCCTGTAGGTTTCAATGTCAGTGGAAATCTAAACAGGACCTTAGCCTAGTATTATCATGTTGAAAGCCATTGATGCACCTTCCAGAATGATTCCAGACAGCAATAATAATTTCTCTTTAATGACACTTTTCCTTCTCGGAAAGTACACTGAAAGCAGAAATGTCCCATTGCTTCAAGTTATTTCCTTCAATAAAACAAAGGAAAGGCTGTTGCAAGTGAAAGCTTAGAAAATGATTATTCCATTAATTGCTTCCCAGCCTTGATGCGCACTTCTTTCCCAGGCAATTATTTTTTAGACAATTTTCAGGGGAGGGGGGAAGAGAGGAAAGAAATAAGTTGTAGGAAAGTTATTAATTGATGCTAGAATTAAATTAGCAGTGTACTGGAAAAATAAAAAATGCAATCAATCAGGAACTGGAGTGGGAATGTCTGGTCTAGTTGTGTGGGACCATACAATCCTGGTAATTTTCTGTAAAAGTGACGTTTTGGATTTTATTTTGTTTTATTGGATTATTGTATTTTGGAATACAGAGGAATGCAAACATGAGCAGTATTCTTGCTTGTACTTTTTTAAAACTTTGCAGCTTTACAGGTCTCTAAAAAGCCTTACAATGTAAGGCTGTCTAGAATGCTGCCTGCAAAGTTTTGAAGAGCTCTGCTTTCCCCCCCTTTCCCTTAAAGCAAAGCAGTGTAGGGTTAAAAAAAAGTAAATGGAGGTTTTAACTTTAAAAAACGCACCCTCCACCGCACTTTAACAAAAAACAACCCTGAGCTCTTTATCTTTATTCTTGCAAAGCCCATAGATCTAGAGAAACATAAAGATATGTAGGGAAACAGAGAGCTATAGGAGCAGAAAAAAACAAACCAATATGAGGCTTTGTGGGGGCCCTGATATGACTTGGGGGAGGATTACTGACATCACACTTTAACTTGGGGGGGAGGCCCTCTGGATCACCTTCTTATTTGGCCCACACACAGAGCTCATGCACACCCCTAGTGGCTTCAGGATTATCCACACAGGAGCCTAACTTCATATTAAAGATGCTGCTTTTACAATCATAATAGATTTTCAAGGTCCACACTTCTTGCTCAATGGTAGCTTCCAATCCACTGTTTTCCATTCACACAAGTAGACATTCCTCTGGGAAGGATTAGTGTTGCTGTTTCCTTGTGGCCCCGCCCTCTAATTCTACATGTTTACTCCCTCCATTCAAGCCTGAAGCAGGGAGAGTGCCTCAGTTTGCAATTGACAAGAAAATATGAAACTGACTAGACCCCCTCCCTTCTCCATTGTCCAAGCCTGAGTGAAAGGCAGATGTGGGAGAGTGAGTGAAAGGCAAAGTAGGCAGTGGCTGTGGCAGCTTTTGTGGGCAGCAAAGAGAGAGGGAGTGGGCAATGGGGCATAAGAGAGCCCACCCACCCACAAAAATCAAAGCAAAGCGCCTACAAGGAGGAGCGCAGCACAGCTGAGACGGTTTTTTTCTTTTTGCATTATCAGCGGATTGGGTTAATAGAGATTTAAAGGGGGAAACTGTGTGAAAACTTCTGCTTGCCTGCAACGTCATGTGAACCATGTGAATTATAAGGGGATGCAAGTAGCACCAGACACACATTAAATCGCCATGTGGATGACCCCTTCTATCCATAATGGCTATGTTCTACCTTCAGTGACACTGTCAGTATGCCTCTGAATGCCATTTGCTGGGAATCACAAGTGGGGAGAGTGCTGGTGTACTCAGGTCCTGCTTGTGGCCTTCCCCTAGGCATCTGTCTGGCCACTGTGAGAAGAGGATGCTGGACTAGATGGACCTTTGGCAGCACAAATCCATGGCACAAATCCAGCAAGGGGCTTACTTGTGTGAAAGGAAGCTTCCCTACACATATCTCTAACTGGATGGGAAATCATACATGCATGCATGCAATGTATGCACTTCTTCAAGTTGGGACTGCACATTCAGCCCTTTCCAGAAACAGGAATCCTGCCTATACGCTTTTTTGGAGGCAGCAAAACATCACATTCAGTTCCTCCTCCCCTGTCAAAACAGCTAAGGAACCATCCAACCACTGACCAGGCCCAGACCTGCTTAGGTTCAGCTAGGTGGTGGCTAGGGATGGGGGAGAAATTATTTCAGTTTACATTTTAATGGAGACTTAACTAATTGGTACTTGCCAAACCAATATATGAACGGAAATATAGCTATCCTTTAAAATTTGCCCTTCTCAAAAAATCCATATATCATTTAAACTAATGTACCTTACATTAGAAGAAATTGCTTGCAAAAAGGCATATATTAGGCAAAAATCCATATCACATATTAGAAGAAATGTTTTTAAAGAAAATTTTGCAAATTGATGAAGAAATGGGGTGAACTGAACGTAAATTTCAAAAAATGAGGAACTGAGAGAAATCAAAATTGACAAATTTGTCCATCCCTCATCGTAGCCTCACATGCTTTCAGAGCATACTCAGACTATCCCCCTGCCCTTGACCTCAAGGAAAGATCAGAAAAACTTGTGGATTTCTTTGTGGATATATCAGCATATATCTGTCTGCTATATCCTTTATCACTTAGAAACACTGTAGCCAACATTTTATATACCTTTGGATTTTGTCACAGGCACATGAAAGATCCTTCACAAATCTGAGTCCTTAATGTTTCTTGTAGATACGATAAGTCAGAGAGGGTTTTTTCTGTGTTTCCTTCATATCTCCATAAGTGGGAAGTCTCCTTTTTGGATTTATATGCCACAGCAACAAGCTGTTTGTAGCTAATGACAAACTGTGCAGCCACCCAGTTGCCAGGAAATGAGAGAAACTGGTAAGAGTGGTTGGACATTGATTAGGTAAGAGGAGACAAAGGATGGGGTTGCAGTTAAGATTCTCCAGTGGATTTCTGGAGGTCTAGGGTTCAGTACCTGGAAATAAAGAGCTCCCACTGGGAAGGTATTGGGGTACTTTTCCTCCAACGGCATTGAGATTATTAGGGAACAACAACCACCCCCATCCAGACTAGGGTTGCCAGGTTCCTGGCCTGAGACTGATCCTGTATCTTTAGGAGAAGAGAAAGTCAGCCAAGTGCAGGTGTTCTTGCAACACTGTAATGAGAAAAACCACAAGGTGGAATTCTCCCTTCCCCCTGCACAACTTTTAAAGATACAGAAGACCTCCTGGAGGCCGGGCCCGGCAACCACCATCTGCCATCACCATCAGTGGGGAAAAAGACACCTACATCAGCCACCACCACACTCCCTTAAAGAAAGAAGCTCTTTCTGCCTCTCCTCTAAACTGCAATAGAAGGTGGGTGTTCAATCCCATCATCCAATAAAATATGAGCATTTTCAATGTAGGATAAACTGATAAAGGGAGTCTTTAGTTTTTACCAGACCTCCTCTTCATAGAACCAAGTTTGTTGACTGCATGTACTGGAGGTTGGGCCCAAAGAGCAGTTTGGGGATTCTGCTTGTGTACCGCCCACCCCGCTGCACAGCAGACTCCCTGGCCGAGGTGCTGGAGGTGGTCTCGGCTGTACGGGCATTGTCCCCAGAATTATTGGTGCTGGGTGACTTCAACGTGCATGCCGAGACCACTCTCATTGGAGCCCCTCGGGATTTCTTGGAAACCATGGCTTCCTGGGAACTGCACCTTAGTAATATTGGGCCTACCCATGTAGCCAGTCATGCTCTCGACCTTATGTTTGTCCTGGGAGGGGAGGGAAGTGCTCTGAAGTTGGGGGTGGTTTCTTCCACCCCTGTGTCATGGTCAGATCACTACTTGGTAAATATAGACTTCTCGATGCCACACACCCTCCGCAGGGGAAAAGGACCTATTAGAATGGTCCGCCCCAGACACCTGATGGATCCAGAAGGATTCCTGACTGCGCTTGGGGAATTGGAACCTGCTGAAGGCCGCCCGGTCGATGCCCTGGTGATAGAGTGGAACGAGGGAATCACCAGGGCATTGGACCGGGTGGCTCCGAAACGTCCTCTCCCCTTGAATAGAACTCAGTTAGCACCATGGTATACACCACGGTTGCGTAATCTGAGACGGGAGGTGAGACGACTAGAACGCCGGTGGCGGAAATCATGTTCCGAAGATGTCCGGACACAGGTTAGAGTAGCAGTAGCTACCTATCAAGTGGCAGTGAAGGCAGAAAAGAAAAAGTTCTTTGCTGCCTCCATTGCGTCCGCAGAGTGCTGTCCCAGGAGGTTGTTCCAAGTGGTCCGAAGCCTGGTCAGTCCAGTTGCTCAGGAACCCTTGGAACAGTCAAAGGCCTCCTGTGACAAATTAGCAAAGCACTTTGCTGATAAAATCGAACACTTACAGAACTTGATCTCGTACGCCGTGGATACAGTGGATGAACCAGAGTTGGCCAGTTGCAAGCTGGTTAAATGGGATCTGTTTCGGCCTCTCCCTTCTGAGGATGTGGACAAGGTGCTCTCAACTGTAAAGCCTACCACATGTCTAAATGATCCTTGCCCGTCGTGGCTCCTTGTGAGCTGCAAAGAGAAATTGGGTGAGGGGATTAAGGCGGTGGTTAATGCATCCCTAGAGGAGGGTGTAATGCCATTAGCCCTCAAGGAGGCAGTCGTGAAGCCCATGTTAAAGAAGCCCTCCTTGGATCCCCAAGTTTTGAATAACTTTCGCCCTATTTCAAATTTACCATTTCTAGGCAAGGTCATTGAGCGAGTGGTGGCTAATCAGCTGTCGGCACACTTGGATGAAACGGATTATTTGGATCCATACCAATCGGGTTTCAGGACTGGACATGGAACTGAAACAGCCTTGGTCACTCTGGTTGATGATATGAGGAGGGCATTAGATAGGGGAGAATTCACCTTTCTTGTCCTCCTCGATCTCTCAGCGGCTTTTGATACTGTTGACCACAGTATCCTTTTACATCGCCTGGAGGGACTGGGAATAGGAGGCACTGTACTGCAGTGGTTCCGCTCCTTTCTCTCCGATAGGCATCAACAAGTAGCATTGGGGGAGGAGGTTTCAGACCCTTGGCCTCTCAATTGTGGTGTGCCACACGGCTCTATCCTCTCTCCCATGCTATTTAATATCTATATGAAGCCGCTGGGAACTATCATTAGGAGATTTGGGCTGCAGTGTCACCAGTATGCAGATGAACTCAGCTCTATCTCTCGTTTAAATCCTCACCAGAGTTGGCTGTGGAGACCATGTCCAAGTGCCTGGAATCCGTGAGTGGATGGATGGGAAGGAACAGGTTGAAGCTGAATCCTGATAAGACTGAGGTGCTACTCGTGGGGGACAAGGGAAGGTTGGGAGATATTGACTTGATGTTCGATGGGGTGAAACTGCCCCTAAAGGACCAAGTCCACAGCCTAGGGGTTGTCCTTGATTCCAAGCTGTCCATGGAGGCTCAGATTTCGGCAGTGAGCCGGGCAGCTTGGTATCAATTACACCTCATACGTAGACTGCAACCCTACCTCCCTGTTCATCAGCTCCCATTGGTGGTATATGCCCTGGTCACCTCTCGTTTGGACTACTGTAATGCGCTCTACATGGGGCTACCCTTGAAAACGGTCCGGAAACTACAACTTATACAAAATGCGGCGGCTCGACTACTTACAAACTGTCGTCGCCGGGAGCACATCACCCCAGTGCTGCTCGATCTGCACTGGCTCCCAGTTGTTTTCCGGGCCCAATTCAAGGTGTTGGTATTAACCTTTAAAGCCCTACACGGTCTCGGCCCAGTTTATCTGATGGAGCACCTCCAACGCCACCAATTATGCCGCCCGACAAGATCAGCCACACAGGGCCTTCTCTCAGTCCCACCAACTAAAACAGCTAGGCTGGTGGGGACTAGAGAGAGAGCCTTCTCAGTGGTGGCCCCCACTCTCTGGAACTCCCTCCCATATGATCTTCGACATGCCCCTTCCCTGAATGTATTCCGCCAGGCCTTGAAGACCTGGCTTTTCAGACAGGCCTTCGGGACTTCCGGGGAGGGTTAATCTTTTTGACTAATTGCCTGCTACTCTGAACTGTCACTGCTTTACTGTTTTATTGTTGTACTGTATTTATTATGATGTATTTTAATTGAGTTGTACGTCGCCTAGAGTGGCCATTGGCCAGATAGGCGACTTATAAATTAAAATTATTATTATTATTATGAACTACCGCAAAAGCCAGATGCTGAACCAGATGCATGAACAGTCTCTCATGCATTATGGATGTTTTGAGGGGATATTTTGTGGGTGCAATAGGAAGTACTGGTGGGCACTGATGCCTATGGTGACAACCACTGTGCTAAAAAAAAAGATAATAAGCATCTTGGCAACTGCATCCTTCAAATGGGGCTCCTTTTTCATCCTATGCTTTTACATGAAAAAGGCATCTTGTAAATTTGCCGTATGACATTCACCTCCCAAGTTAATGCACACATGTCTGTTGAACAATAAAATTTTACAGAAAGGCTTTTAACATGTCCGTGGATCCTTAGACTATCTAATTACATAGCAAAGAAAGAAAAGAGGCAGGAAGGGGAGTCATGAAAAAGAATATATAAGAATATATTTGAAACAGTGAAGGGCTGATTCTTCAGGCCTCCTGCTCACATTAAACACTTGTGGCCAGGACTTCTCTTGGAGGGAGCCCTGTGCTAAGCACATTTTTTAATCTTCTAAATGTCAGGCATGTAACTTAATCACAAGTCGTAATATTTCTCAGCATTCTGTAGCTCCATTGACCCACAAAGCCCAGGACCACGGGGTGGTGAGAAATGAAAACATGCTTGCCTCGGAGCAAATTTTAGTTCTCACATTGATTTATTTTCTCCTCCTACTCTGCCATTTCAAGATAGTGAGAATTGAAGCATGGGCAGCATCACTTTCTTGGGTGACGCTGTGGCAGAAGAAGAGCCTGCTGGATCAGTCCGGTGGCTGATCAAGTCCAGCATCCTGTTCTCACAGAGGCCAAACAGTTGCCAAAAGCACTCTCTCCTTCTGCGGTTTCCAGCAACTGATATTTGGAAGAATACCACATCTGCCTATGGAGGCAGAGCATAGCCATCGTGGCTAGAAGCCATTGATAGACTTATCTGACCTATAATTTGTCTAGTCCTCTTTTTTATTTTTATTTTTATTTATTTATTTATTTCTACCCCGCCTTTCGGCCAAAAGGCCCTCAAGGCGGCTTACAAAAAAACACAAATATAAAAATACATCAATACATCAATAAAATACATCAATACATCAAAATACTTCAAAATACATCAATAAAACAATACAATTTGCAATTTACAGTAGCCAATACATAAATAAAGCCATCCAAGTTGTTGGCCATCACTGCCTCCTGTAGGAACAAATTCCATAGTTTAACTATGCACTGTGTGAAGAAGTACTTGCTTTTGTCTGTCCTGAATCTTCCAACATTTATTGAATGGCCCCTAGGATGGTCATTTTAAGCAAAACAGGTATAAATTAAATTCTCTATATAAAATAATCACCTTTTCACCCCTGTTGTGAGCATAGCTGCATTTTCAAGGCCTGATCATTAACAAGCTGTGCTCTATTTTTTTAACAGAGAAATAATCTATTATTATTATTATTATTATTATTATTATTTGATTTATATCTTGCTCTTCCTCCCAGCAGGAGCCCAGGGCGGAAAACAAAAGCACTAAAAAGACTTTAAAACATCATAAAACAGACTTTAAAATACATTAAAGCAAAACATCATTAAAAACATTTTTTTAAAAAGCTTTCAAGAATTTTTTTTTAAAAAAAAGGTTAAAAACATACTGTGTTTAAAAAAAATGGTTAAAAACATATTAAAAAGCAATTCCAACCAACACAGACACAGACTGGGATAAGGTCTCAACTTAAAAGGCTTGTTGAAAGAGGAAGGTCTTCAGTATGCATCGAAAAGATAACAGAGCTGGCGCCTGTCTAATATTTAAGGGGAGGGAATTCCACAGGGTAGGTGCTGCCACACTAAAGGTCCGTTTCCTATGTTGTACAGAAAAGACCTCCTGATAAGATGGTATCTGCAGGAGGCCCTCACCTGCAGAGCACAGTGACCGACTGGGTATATAAGGGATAAGATGGTATCCTGGCCCCAACCTGTATAGGGCTTTGTACTCCAAAACTAGAACCTTGAACTTGGCCCGGTAGCAAATGGGCAGTCAGTGCAATTCTTTCAGCAGCGGGGTGACATGTTGGCGATACCCTGCCCCAGTGAGTAGTCTCGCAGCCACATTTTGCACCAGCTGCAACTTCCAGACTAACCTCAAGGACAACCTCACATAGAGTGCATTACAGTAATCCAGCCTGGAGGTTACCATGGCATGGACAACAATGGTCAGTCTATCACGGTCCAGAAATGGCCACAGCTGTCTTACCAGCCAAAGCTGGTAAAAGGCATTCCTAGCCATGGAGGTCAATCTAGGGAGGCTTGTACAATTTTCATTTTTATTAGTAGCTGCACATTAGAAACCCTATCATTCCCATTATTCACAAATTCCTGCATTTTTCTTTACAATAAACGTAAAGAAAAGAAAATACAACTAAATTAACATATACCCAAGTTTAGTTAACTTAGGAAGAACCATAAATGTCTGAAGATGCAGAAAAGGGCAACCAAAGTGGTTAAGGGTGGGGTAACTCCTCTAAGAGGAAAGTTTAAAATGTTTGGGGGTTCTTAGTCTTTTTTAAAAAAGGCAAGAAAGGAAGGATATGATAGAGGTATATAAAATTTGCATTGTTTGGAGAAAGTGGATGGAGAAAAGTGTTCCTTCTTTTCTTATAATGCTAGAATCTGAGGTCATCCAATGAAGTTGAACAGTGGGGGATTCAGGACAGACAAAAGGATATACTTCTTCACACAGCACATAGTTACACTATGGAATTCTCTTTCAGAAGATGTGGTGGTGATCACCAATTTATGAGGGGATTTGGCCAACTCATCAAGAATAAGGCTATCAATTGTCTGCTAGTCATGATGGTTACATGCTCCCTTGTTTCAGAGCCATTATGTCTCTGAATACCACTTGCTGGAGAACAACAGTGGGAGTGGGCTATTTGCCCTCATGTTCTGCTTATGGGATTCCATAAACATCTGGTTCACCACTGTGGAAAACAGAATTCTGGGATAGATGGGCCTTTGTGTGATCCAGCAGGGTTCTTCTTCATGTTTTTAATGCAACAGACAATCTACAGAAGCTTATCATTTTGGAGGACACAAGACTACACATTTGTTTCTTGTTTTTGCCTCTCCAGAGGGCCACCATCAGCTCTCTAGACCACAAGAAACTTTGAAAGGTTCCTCTGGAGAAAATCTGTAGCCTTCCACATGTTGTTACATTTCAGCTCCCATCATCTCTGACCATGTTGGCTGGGGCTGATGGGAGTTGTAGTCCATCAGAGAGCCACAGCTTCCTCGCCCCTGCTGTAGGAACGCATAGTTGTTCTTTTTCCTCAAGGGTAGCCAGCTTGGTGCCATGCAGATGTTATTGAACTGCAGCTTCCATCGTCCCTGACCAATGGTCATGTTGGATGGTGTTGATGGAAGCTACAGCTCAACAACAGTGGAGGGCATGATGTTGGCTATACCCTTTTAGCCTTGTGTTAATGTGTTATTGTTATATTCAAGTACAGTGAATTAACTGTGCACTGTTCCCTTAACTGACACTCAGGCTTAGGGAGGAACTTTATTGCAGGCCTGTATTGTCCTGCCACAGAGTTGTACAGAACCATGTTAATAGACCAGTAAAATTGCCAAGACATGTATAGAAATCTTGAATTCAGTAATCAGATTTCAACAGAGAGCACAGCTAAGGCAGAGGAGACAGTTGCTGGCCCTTGTGTTCCTAGATACAAAGGAGCAACATTTATTTCCAGCAACTAATTTTACCACACAGCATTCCTTCATAGTACATGAAACAATTCTAGAATGATTCAATTAGTGGTGAACCACAAATGGCTGACAATTTCCTAGCACAGTAGAAGTTGACTGAAACACCTTTTTGAAATGATTCAAATTTTATTTTTTTTCACATTGTGGCATAGAAAATCACTGTAACCATTTCACCTGCCCAGCCCTGACAGTGAGGGAGCTTCAGTAGGTCTTTAGAGAACAAATGCTTCTACACTCTTATTTCAACACTAGCGAGGCTTCAGATTTGATAAAGCTAACAAATGCTTGAGAATAAAATGGGATTGCCAAAGTTTCTTAGCCCAGCGACTATTATTAGATGGCAGCTGCCATTCCAAAGGCGTCTTAGCCAAAATTATGTCAGAAATAATTAGAAAATTGGTATTTATTAGTGATGGCCAGCTGCCAGAGGGTTGCAAAAGCAAATACTGTCAAGCAAGTTGGCATGTCTAATTTGTATCCTGTGCTGGTAATAATTACATTAACAATGGTTTCTTTATTAAAATAATAGAGTACTATAAATTGTGCAAGTACACAACAGTTTAAATTTTATTTCTCATAACATTTTTTTAATTGGATGCTATTGAAAAGAAACAGGTAGTGCCCTTCCAACCCTTTGGAAGGCTTTGCCACTGAATGGTTTTGCATTGTTATTTAAGTTTTCCTTGGCTTTATTCATATATACTATAGAACAACAAATATGTATAGGTAAGTATAGATGCACATATCAAGTAATAGACTTGTTTCTAGAAAGGCTGAATCTGAGACTGTTTGCTGATTAATGCTGCAATAGTAATCAGGAGCCTTAAATGTGAGCAGTGCATTCCCCTGAGTCCTTCTTGCCAGAGGTCTAAGCTGATTGCTTGCAGTGGACTTTCCCTGCATCCTTCCATCTGTTTCCGACTTTTTCCCATTTCTCCCCTTCTGTTCTACTCCTCTCTCTTGGGGTTCGCTCTACCTGCACGAAATCAGACTGAAGGCTACATACAGCTCTAGGGCCATAGGTACCCCACTCCTATGTTAAAGGCACAGGATCTCTGTCAAATATTGGAACATAGGAAGCTGCCTTATACTGAGTCAGACCATTGGTCCATCTAGGCCAGTATTGTCTACACTGACTGGCAGTGGCTTTCCAGAGTATCAGGCAGGAGTCTCTCCCAAACCTACCTGGAGATTACAGATATTGAGTCCAGGACCTTCTGCATGCAAAGCAGATGCTCTGCTACTGACCTATGACCCTGCTCAAGGATATATACAAAGCTAACTCTGTTTCCCAGCATTCATTATTATGGGGAATGTTTTAAAAAGCTAATAACATTTTTCATCATTTTTCCAGAAGTGGATGAAATTGGCAGGTAGAGAAGCCCCTCCAGAGTGAATTAAGCATGCCAAGTTATAGGCAAATACATCCAGGGAGTTGGTGGCTAGACACCTTGATTTTGTTAGCTAAAGGAAACATCTCTAACCTTTTATCTTATTTTCGTGAGAACTGGATGAAATTTGAAGATATGGTCCTTCCTTGTGAGGGGGGAAACAAGGAAAGGGAAGGGTGAGCAGCTGTGTTGACTTTGGTTCTGGCCCTATCCACAGCCAGCATATGGCCCCTGACAGATTAGCCCTTCTAGAATTGTGATCCTTGATGAAAAAATGATTATCCCTATCCTTGATTTAACAAGTGCATAACAGGCAAAGGTGTAGCAGGTACGGATGTTCCTATCATTGACTTAAAGTGATAAGAAAAGTTTCATCTGCTAAAAATCTGCCCATTATTTAGTGCCTTGGAAGAAGAAAAAAAGATCGCAACCCTGCTCTTTTAAAATAAAATCATAGCTTTCCCTAAGAGCAAACAAGCATAGTCTTCGAACCTGGTAATTAAACATACTTCTTACATGCCTCTGCAGTATACCACAATGTCATTTTATGATGGGAGATTATAACCCACTATTGTCCATTGATTACTAGTTTATTGCATAATTACACAATTACCCAAAGACAGATGCAGAGATAGGTTTTTGTAGGAAACAGTTGATTTGGCCTTATTGTCAGCACAAATAAACCTTCAGCAGGTAGCAATTACCTCCACATTCCATGCATTGGTTTCTTATAGGACAAGTTTTTTCTGATTCCAAAAATTGCAGCTTAATTTTGCATTATGTTACGGGGGAAAAAGAAATTCAAGTCCTCCCTGTCTAATTTTAAAAAGGCCTCTAATTTTAAAAAGTCCTCTTAACTTGTTAAGTATTGTCAAATGGGATAAAGTCAAGGTATTTCCCCCACCCATGACAACTAGAATTATGTAAGTGCTTGTTATTCTACAAAGGTGGTAGAAAGCTGAGACTATCGGCCACAAAGCAATTTCAGGTGTGCCAAATTAGTTTGACTTCTGTGTAGACAAACCCAAGCTACAAATTATAGTACTTTTAGGTATTTAAGACCTATACTCCAGGAGTATTGTAACTTACGGGCTTCATTCAGCTTGCCAACAAATATGGGGTAATATTTACATTCAGAACAATCTACAGGTGTAGGTGTAGTTTTTAGAAACATCAGATGAGGTGATGAACCTGTGTCTGAAGGACTGTACCACTTCAGGAGGAGAGTGACCATGTACATACATGTAAAAGGTCCCATATTCAGTCTCAGGTATCTTCAATGAAAAGAATCAGGTAGTAAGTGATGCAAAAGATCCCTTTCTGAGACCATGGAGAGCCATTATTCTCAAATCTAGACTCTCTAGATAGTCTGGCCTAGTATATGGACATTTCCTATATATGCACAACTAGTGTGTCAAGGAGAACAGTTTGCTTGATACTTCTCCCTAACAACTAGTTTATCTGTACAGGGATTTTTTTATTTTTTGGAATAGAGAAATATTCAGTCATATAAACCCACCCCTACAGCTTAAATTCTAGACATGGGTTTTGCCACTCATCTACTGTTTTTGAGAACTTGGCTTAGTCTTTAAACAACCTGGACACAATTAGAATTGTCAGTTTGCAATCTTGAGTATGTCGTATAAGCATAAAACCAGAAGAAGAGCCGTGCTGGAGAAGACCAATGGATCGTCCAAAGCAATGGTGGGGAACCTGTGACCCTCCAGATGTTGCTGAACAACAACTTGCACCATCCTTGATCATTAATCTTGCTGGCTGGGGCTGGTGGGAACTGGAGTCCAGCAACATCTGGAGGACCACAGATGTCCCATCCCTGATCTAGAGTCTAGCAATCTATTTCCCATAGTGACAAACCAGATGCCATTTGGAAGTCCACAAGCAGGACATGAAGGTAACCACCCACTCCTGTGCCCCATCTGCTGATATTGAGTGGCTAAGTGCCTCTGAAAATAGAGGGTGTATGTAGGCATAAGGTCTAGTCATCAGAAAGAGACTCATCCTCTGAGAATTTGTCTAATCCCCTCTTAAACCTACAGCTGTCACCACATCCTGTGACTAGGTCACCATACCATCTCAGCACCACCGTTCCTGCATCTTGATTCCTCAATTGTTATGGAAGCATTTAACTCATCTCCCTACCCTCAGCCACATTAAATAATGATTGAAGGAAGGAGAGCAGTTGGAGCGATGGCAGAGCGTGGTTCTCCTAGTGTGACTCCTGTGCCAATGTAGTGATTAAGGGGCTGGGTGGCCACAAGCCATTAATTTTACACCTGAGGACCAGACCACACAGCCAGTAAAGCAAGTTTTATTACTCTAATAATTAAAGTGGTCTTGAAATGCACAGCTTTGATACAATTTAATCCTGAATATAGCCAAGAATCTACCTTTGACTCTTGCTCAGAACATTTGCCTCCTCTCTCCCTGTTGCCACACTAAGACAAACTTATTAAACATTTTTAAACCATGTTCACATTTGGCATATCTATAATTGCTCTATCTGAGAAGAGCTAAATACATCCCAGAGAATGCTAGGTGAAGGCACACAAATGATGCAACTAGTACCACCTCATCTGCTTGAATTAGATGTTATGGACATCCGTGGAGTTGCAGCAGTTCCTGTGTGTGTGTGGCACATAAGGGGTTAAACATGCAACAGACCTTGCATGGCTGGGGAAGAGCCACTGATTATGTGGTATCAGAAAATTGGAGGAAGCACTGTGTGCCAGTGCTGAATATCTGTAAGATGTTAGCTTGGATAAGTCATGTTGGTCCCAGGGTATGGTCTGAAGGCACATGAGGCCACAATCTTCCTGAAACCAAGCAGGTCTGGGTCTGGTGAATGCCTGGATGAGGGACCTCCTAAGAACCACCCTCCTATTTCAACAAGCCTTATCCCAGGCTGTATCTGTTTTGGAATTGCTTTAAAAAAATTAAATAGATGTTTTTAAAATGTTTTTAGTATTTTGTCCCTTGTGTGCCACTTTGGGCTCCTTCTAACAGGAAGGACGGGATAGAAATGTTTTTAATAATAAACCCAAGGACGGCCTTGGGTTTCTTGATGAAAGAAAGGCAGGCTACAAATGTAAGAATATAAATAAAATAAAATAAAATTCTCTCTTGCTGATACAATGATAATAACCCATTCACCAAACACTATAGGGCCATTCACATGTTACATTCAATGAGTGTACAATCTGTGTTCCTGTGTACACAAAGAGTTGAGCTGGACATTCAAACAACTATTCGCATTCAATGAGTGTACAGGCTGTGTACTTGTCTACATGACAGTTTAGCTGTACAAATCAACAAGTGTACACTCCTTCACACAAACACTGGTACATGGCAGAGACAGCTTGTACCTGTGTTCAGTGAAATGTGTGAAAAGGTAGAAGCTGTCTCAAGATAATGTTCATCTATGATTTCATTAGAAGTTCCCCTTCTCCCCCCAAAAAGCAACCTACTTGCTATAAGAACAACACTTTGTTATATAAATTTATGGTTTTGGTTGAAATTCTCATAGGCAGATCCACTGACCATGTAACATGCTACCTTGTCATTTTAGACTTGACCAAAAGAAGTAACCCCCCGTTGTTGTTTTTGAAGAAGAAGAAGACCACGAAAGCTTTAAAGATAACAGAAAATAAGGAAAGGCAGTTGAAGGTGCAGGAAATGAAAGAGCTAGTTTATAGGCTCTGCTCATATCCTTACTGAATGTTTTTGTTTTATTGTTGATTCTTCTTCTGACTTCTGGCTCCTACATAAATTTCACATGCTGGCTGTTTAAAAGCTGTGGGGAAAACCAGTGTGGGAACAAATAAACTTTCTTTTACATAAATCAAGACCACATACTGGAGGAATATTACATCCCTTTCCTGCATGCCATATTGCAATATTTATGAAAACTCTTCTTCTTCTTCTTTTTGAGCAGGTATTGAAGCCCTTGTTGTGTATATGTTCCCAGGAGAAGTGGAGAAAGGATGCCAAGAGCCGTGAGCCGTAATCCTGTTGGCAGTGAACAGTAAACAACATTAGAGGGGATGGTGTCACCATAACAACAAGAGGAGTCAGACCATTTGGCTTATCCAGAACAGATACTGTAGTCAAAGCGCCATGGAATTGTGTAACTGAACTCACTCATAAAATATGAGCCATGGGGTTCTGTTTAGGCTAGCTACCACAAAAATGCTTAAGAGATTCAAAGCCCAGCTCACACTTCTAAAGGTTTGCATGCTCATGGCCATAAGTGAGCTAAAAAAAACCTACCCAAGGTACTAACCAACCAAAGCTCAGTATTTTTGTGCTAGAGAGAGAGAGAGTGACTAGAACTAGATTAAAGCAGGGGTGGGCAGAAAGTTAATTATGATTGACTAGTAGATCTCTGGGTAGTCTGGAGTAAACCTATAAGGATTTCTGACTCCCAGTTGTTTAAGAAGCACAACAACAACATGACTCTCCCCTCTCACCATCCCTACCAAATTGGTTGGTGGTTCCAAAACAAAGTAGACTCTGCAAGTCTGAACTCTGCCCACCCCAGACTAAAATACACTGTCTAAGGGTGTAGAAATGATCTCCTCACTATCCCTAATCTAAAATATAGGCATGAGCTGAACTTTTGGCTCAACACTTGAAAGGATGAAATTTGAAGTTGCTCAGGAATGGAGTAGGCAATATCAAGGAACAGGATTATTCATAATTTTTGAGGAAAGCCTTATTGAGTAGTGGCAACAGTATTCTTTTGTTTAGTCACCACAAATGGTGCCATGGCCAGCAGAACCCAGATGCTGCCATTTTCCCCACAATGCCCCCTCAGAATGATGCTACATTCTACGGATATTGTAGGGGGAAATGACAGCTCACAATAATGGCCACCATTCACCCCCCCCACACACACACACATGAATGCCCCTGGAATGACACTAAGTCAATTGGAGCTAGCGGCTCCATGTCAGTAGGGCAGTGGAATCTGCTTCAGGTTTTCATCCAGACTTTCATGGAGCTGTCCAAACTGCCCCACTGACAAGGAGCCACTAGCTGACACTGCACTAAGTGATGACAGATCATCATTCTAAGATGGTACCATGCAGTGAAATGGCAGCCAGAAAGCACCCCCTGATAGGAGCTACTCTGCTGATAGCAAGTGTGTGTGTGTGTGTGTGTGTGTGGCAGCACCAACTTTCAAAGTAAAGAAAGACTGGTGACACCAGTGTTCAGTAAGGCTCCTGGAAATGTGCAATAATCCCACCCCCCAAAAAATTCTCATCTGTGAGAAGAACAATGAATATGGTGATGACAGTTTTGGTCAGCCATATTTCAGAGCTATTAGGTTGTATCTCACATTAGTCATGCTGTAAACAGACCCATTTAAATTGGTGGACATGACTAACGTAAGCCCATTCATTTTAATTGGTATATTCTGAGTATGACTGATGTTGGATACAACCTATAGTTTGTTGTCATGTGCGAATGCATGCTAAGTTAAGCAAGTAATTAGTGGATCAGTCGACTAAAACTCATAATGAAATAGAATAAATTTATTTTATTGAGCGACAGACAGGCCTGCTAATTTTATTGGGGAAGCAGTGCAGGGAATACAGATATTAAATTTTTCACCCAACTCCTAAGGCATGGCCCCCCAAGCTGTTTATTTTTTCTGTAGAGTTATATAGACACTGGTGTAATCGAAAAAATCTTACCCCAACCCTTTATTATCAGCTTCACATTCCCTGCTTCTGTTACCTACCCAAGCGTGTGCATGCACTGCACGGTGGTGCAAGGAATGATACAACTGACTTTGGTAAAATAAATAGACATTTGAGGATATTAAAATGTGTATGAGAAGAGGAAGTGGCTGTAAAGCAACAGTAATAGAAACAGAAAGGCTCCAATTAGAGCCAGCCCTATTAATATTAGGTAGTCGCTGTCACTATACTGTTTTCAGAGCTTGGAAAAGTTACTTTTTTTGAACTACAACTCCCATCAGCCCCAGCCCGCGCCATGCTGGTTGGGGCTGATGGGAGTTGTAGTTCAAAAAAGTAACTTTTCCAAGCTCTGACTGTTTTAGATGTCTGAGAACATCCTTTTATTATTTCAGCAAGCCTACCCAGACACATAATTTAGTTATGTATACTGGTTCTTTAAAAATTGCTGATTTTCCTCTGCGTACAACTACTGATTATTATTTAATGTTATTTTATGTATATTATTAAGATTTAGATTGATTTATTAGTTGCTTGATACCTGAAGGTGTCCAAGAGATTTACAACAATGTTAAAAACAAAAATATCATATCTTTATAAAAATAAAACAATCAAATAGCAGCCCCACAAGAAGCTTTCACAGCATACTAATAACAGTCAACATCATCTCAGTCTATCAGATGTCTAGGGAAAAAGGTAAGTCTTTACCAGGCACCAAAAAGATATCAATGAAGACACCAGATGGACCTCACTGGGGAGCATATTCCTCGGATGGGAAGCCACAATTGGAAAGGCCCTCTCCTTTATCACCACCCTCCACGCCTCCCTCAGAGCGGGGAACTGGAGAAGGGCCTCAGAGAAGATCTAAGGGTCTGGGCAGGTTCATTACAGGAGAGGTGTTCCAGAAGATATTGGGATCTTGAGCCATAAAGAGCTTTATAGGTCAACACCAGCACTGTGAATTGGGCTTAGAAGTGTACACTTAGATATAATGATGATTTTATTTATTTATTTATTATTTGATTTATATCCTGCCCTTCCTCCCTGCAGGAGCCCAGGGTGGCAAATGATAATGAATGCCCTGCTGGATCAGGCCAAACACCCATCTGGTCCAGCATCCTGTTCTCACAGTAGCAAACCACATGCCTATGGGAAGCTCAGAAACAGGACTAGAATGCAACAGCACTCTCCCCACCTGACTTTCCTGGCAACTGGTATTTAGAGGCAACTGCCTCCAGCGGTGGAAGTAGAACATAGCCATTGCAGCTAGTAGCCACTGATAGCTTTATCTTGCATTAATATATTAAATAAAACAGATACCCACTCCCCAAAAACTTGAATTCTACCCTAGTGTTTAGTTAGAACAAGCAACCCTTTCACAAAACACATCTCCGTCACCCTCTCACTCTTCATTTTTCTCACATCACTCATGCCTGCATACAGCATTTGCCCTGCACAGTCTTGTGGTGCCTTCGCCTCCCTACATCTGAGTTAAAGGAGGAAGGGGTGACGGTTGAAATATCATTTTCAGATATCCAAGCCTAACGATCCAGCCTGTCAGTTTCTTCACTACTTGTCTCCATCCCTTGTCCATGGTACAGAAGTGTGCCAGTACCTCTACTATTGAGCTACAGAGCAGGCAAAGATAAAACCCAGGGACTCATATGGGGGCACATTGAGGGCAGCTCTGGAGAACTGGAGCATCCATGTCCCACTTAAGTGTTGTGATTTGTATTGATCTTTGGTCCCGCGTGTAAGAGGCAGTTTGGCATTGTATGTGCTGTAATCCTATCATAGAATCATTTTATTTATTTATTTATTATTTTATTTATACCCCGCCCTTCCTTCCAGCAGGAGCCCAGGGCAGCAAACAGAAACATTAAAAACACTTTGAAACATCATAAAAAGACCTTAAAATACAATTAAAACAAAGCAACAAAACATTTTTAAAAACTTTTAAAACATCTTTTAAAAAAGGGTTAAAGATATTAAAAGACATATTATTAATATGAAAAGATTCATATTAAAGAATCATAGAATTGGAAGGGGCCTACAAGGCCACTGAGTCCAACCGCCTGCTCAATGCAGAAATCCAAATTAAAGCTTACCCGACAGGTGGCTGTCCAGCTGTAATATGTAACATGTAATATCCTATTACATATTTGCCTGGAGGTAAGCCATCGGAAGTGCTGTAGCTTTGCATGCAGAAAATCCCAGCTTCAATCCCTAAGATATCCAGGACAGGCTGGGCATGTCCCCTGCCTGAAACACTGGAGAGTCTCTGACAGTCAGTGTAAACCAGGGATGGGGAACCGTTTTTGAACTGAGGGCCACATTCCCTTCTAAGTAAGCTTCTGGGAGGGCACATGTCAGTGGAGGCAAAAGTGGGCAAAGCATTAAATATGAGTTTTACTTTTATATAGTAGTCTAGTTTCTGCTAGTGATCGGTTCTGTTTCTTCAATAATAGGATTTGCCATCTGATTAATTATTATTTGCAGAGAGAATTTTGAAGTAGCAATTCTCCACACCTGGTTTCCAATTCATTCTTCTTCTTTTCCAATTCTTTTTTTTAAAATTGCTTTGAAATCGATCGTGTGAGTGATACTTTTATTAATCTACTTTCTATGTGAGCTCTTCAAATGTGTATTCCCTTTCAAGTGATGTCAATGAAGTGTTGATTGTAACTGACAGACAGAAAGGAGCAAGGGGAAAATGAGATATTGATTGTAAGCAGCAGGGGGGAAGACACTGACTTAATTATCTGCCTTAAGCTGTCTGCAGTGCACTTGAAAAGGAATGTAAATAGGCAATCATTACAGAGTTTAAAATACTAGTGGAGACTTGTGAATAAATAACAATTATAATATCAATAATTCTCTGCAAAACAGAAAAAAATCAGAGATTGGAAAAATGAAAAGATAACAGAGGAAAAAGGAACTGGATTGTTAGTGACCACCAGGGGGCCACACTTAAAAACAAAATGTAAAAAAGGAGAGGATTCCATCCCTAGTTTCAACACATATACACGTATCCCTCTGTCTTACATCAAGAAGAGACATTATCAGAGTTCAAGAACACATTCCAGCCAGGGTGTGAAGCATGGCCTGTGAGGGTGTGTGGCCTTGAGAGAGTCCCATAAGCCAAATAGAGAAGCGTGAAGGGCCATATTTGACCTCCGGGCCAGAGGTTCCCCATTCCTGGTATAGACAATATTGAGCCAAATGGACCAGAGGTGTGACTCAGAATAAGACAGCTCCCTGTGTTCCTACTTCTGAGTAGACATGTACAGGATTGCACTGTTGAGAAATCTTTCCCTGTCCTTTTCCAGGAAGTGGTCCTATATTTTGCTGTTTGTCATGTTAACATAAAGCAACATTTGGTATGTAAAGATGCATTTTTAAATATACTTCTTTTTCCAGTCATCAACAATGGTAGCAGACATGTATTTGCCATAGTGCTGACTTACAGGTTCTTGTTTTTGGGCTATTGTTTCTCTCTCTCTCTCTCTCTCTCTCTCTCTCTCTCTCTCTCTCTCTCACACACACACACACACACACACACACACACACACACACACACACACACACACACACACCTTTCAGTTCTCCTAGAAATAAGACTACAACATCACACTCGTGTGTGAGTGTGTGTGTGTGTGTGTGTGTGTGTGTGTGTGCAGAGCTTGGAAAAGTTACTTTTTTGAACTACAACTGCCATCAGCCTAATCCAGTGGCCATGCTGGCTGGGGCTGATGAGAGTTGTAGTTCAAAAAAGTAACTTTTCCAAGCTCTGCACACACACACACACACACACACACACACTAGTGTGATGTTGTAGTCTTATTTCTAGGAGAACTGAAATATAGTTATACATAGTAAGAAGATTGTATAGTAGAAAATGTTCTTGGCAAACCTAAATTAAGTTAGGATGAGCACATAATAGACACTTGAATGGAAGAGCTGTTTTCTGTTTACTTTTCCATTGGCAAGCCAAGGAATATAATGGTCCCTCCCCCAAATTATTATTAATATTATTTTTAAAAAATTAAGAACTCATATGCAAAATCTTATTTTCTTTTGGGTCTCATCCCAAAATTCCAGACCAAAAGCTTGTTTAAATGATATTTCCACCACTCTGCAGATGTTATTTATTCATTTTTCACCACTGTTTAACTTCACAATGCCCGAAACATTTATTTATTTTTTTAAAAACCACACATGCAAAGTGTTTCCTGATGGGAGAATTAAGCTTGAGTTTTGACTCCTATGTGAAGACAGATGAAATTTACTACATGGGATGGGAATGTTTTCTACAGCCCACTAGTTCTGTGGGGAGGGGAAAAGAATTGGCCACAGGTGGTTGTCACATCTCCTGTACCCAGGGCTGTTTTTGTGATGGTACTCACTGGTATAGAGTATTGGCACCACTTTTTGGAATTCCCATGGCAACCATTTTGTGCTGGCACCCATAGCGCTCTTATTGATACCGACACCTCAGTTTTTACCCAAAAAAACACTGCCTGCACCTAAGTTATTTATTTAGCATCTCATAAAATTGGATCCAATGCCCATTGACATCCCAGATGTCTTCCACTCTTTATAATGATGTTGAATCCAGTCAGTTTGACTCAGCCAAGCTCAATAGGTGCACACAGTGCCACACATTCACTCAGGTACATAAGTGGGAAAAGATGGTGGCCAAAACAAGAACATTGGCTTATGCTCACATCAGTCACATATTCTAACCTCGCTTCTTTGACCGCATAAAAGGTAGTTGTATAATTCAGTGAGGAGATTTGCAACATTGACTGCCAGGAAAAGAAGATATCAGTCCTAGTCCAATTGACCTGTCCTCTCCCATCCCCCAGGGCCATCTATCACCAGCTGCATTATGGGTAGGATCCTGATGATTTCTTATAATTCGAAATGACTTATTGTGATTCATGTACTCTTGATGTTGTAAGCTACCTTGGAAGGATTTGTATCCTGAAGCAGGATATATACCATAGCATAACATAAACAAATAAATAAATAATTTCACCAACATAGGGGTGAGAAATTAGATCCAGGGTGGACCCTTATTTCTTCCAGTCCCATGGGCTGAATTTGACAGGTGGGCACATCCATTCACCTGTCAATCACCTGATGTCACAATGACATAAGAAGAGACTGCTGGATCAGGCTAGTGACCCATCTAGCTCAACATCCTGTTTTCACAGTGGTCAACCAGAGGCCTATTGGAAGTCCACAACTAGGGCCTGAGTGGAAGAGCACTCTCCCCTCCTGTGATTTCCAGCAACTGATATACAGGTGCATACTCCCTCCCAGTAGTAGAGGCAGAACATAGCCATCATGGTCTTTTACAACTCTCCAGTCATTTCAAAGGAGGGTTGAGGAGGAGAGCTTCCCAGAAGAATGTGTTTGTGGTCAAACCCCCTCATCAAAGTGGGATTAATTTATACTTACACTATTCCTTGGTGGCAGCTGGTGGCTCCATGTCAGTGGGGCAGTGGAATCCGCTTTGGGTTTTAATCCAATCTTTCAAGGGGCTGTACAAGGTAAATTTTGTGATGCATTTCTCCAGCCAAACCATCTGTACAACAATGTGTATATTGTGGGAAGCATACACAAAAGTGCATATATTATTGAAAATAATAAACGAAAATACATTCTATTAGGGAATTTGCATGCAGAAACGGGTATATACTAAATGCTGACTTTTTAAAAAAAAATCACTACTGGAAAAATGAGGAACTGGAAGAAATCAAAATTAAAATTTAGTCCCTGGTATCTCCAGTTGATGAGGGCAGGTTTGCTCAGAGAGCTTCTGCCTGGAACCCTGAACAATTATACCCTACATCTTTGCCTTTTGCATAATATCCCCATTTGTCACTATCGAATTCCACTTCATTATTCTAAACATAGGTCTTTAGTTTTATCATCCTGTCCTCAAAACAATTTGCAGCTACTTCCAACTCTTATCTTTCATCACTAACAAATGTGATAAGTTCTTTTGTTTCCTTTATTCAGTAACTAATTAGCAAACGGGTTCTGCCATGTTAATTGAAATCACATTGGGTCCTATTATCAATCTCATGTGTAGGGGGTGGATTTTGCCTTATGTTTTAAATTCAGAGCTGATACAACACTGCTTCTACTCAGTTAAGAAGAGTTTCCAGCCAAGATCAGAAGGATGACTACTTGTGGGCAATATATTAGGATTCATCATTATCACGGACTCAGGGGACCAGATCTTGAACTGAGATTCTGATTATCTGAGGCTGGGACTGAGCCTAGTAAACTATCATGGATTATGTATGCTGAGGTATAACAGTCTATTTTGCAGAAGGTAGTATGGATGTGTAACATCTGTCTCCATGTTTGGCAGCCCATTTTAAGCTTCTGGAGTGACCCAGGCTGGTATAATTATTAAGTGACTGACTTTCTGTAGCCTTGCCTTGTCAACATAGTAACACTTAGGGCTTGCTGCACTATGGCTTAGTCCATTGACTTCAGACATCATCTAGGCAGAGCTGGCCCTACCATTAGGCAGAGAGTGGTGGCCACAACAGACAGCCTCCAGCTGTTCCTCCTGAGCTCCTTCCCCTTAGCCACTCCCATTTGACTGGAAACAAAGCCCTATGAGGAGAGACTGAAAGAACTGGGCATGTTTAGCCTGGAGAAGAGAAGACTGAGGGGAGATATGATAGCGCTCTTCAAGTACAGGAAAGGTTGTCACATAGAGGAGGGCCGGGATCTCTTCTCGATTGTCCCAGAGTGCAGGACACGGAATAACGGGCTCAAGTTGCAGGAAGCAAGATTTCAACTGGATATCAGGAAAAACTTCCTAACTGTTAGAGCCATATGACAATGCAGAGCTTGGAAAAGTTACTTTTTTGAACTACAACTCCCATCAGCCCCAGCCGGCATGGCCACTGGATTGGGCTGATGGGAGTTGTATTTCAAAAAAGTAACTTTTCTGAACTCTGCAACAATGGAACCAATTACCTAGAGAGGTAGTGGGCTCTCTGACACTGGAGGCATTCAAGAGGACAGGCATCTGTCGGGAATGCTTTGATTTGGATTCCTGCGTTGAGCAGGGGGTTGGACTTGATGGCCTTATAGGCCCCTTCCAACTCTACTATTCTATGATTCTATGATCATCCTGAGATGGTACCCCAGCAGTGGTGCTGCTTGCTTGTTGCTGACCTGGGTTTGCTGGCTCTCTCTCACCTAGTTGTCTTCTCCCAACACATCACAGACAGAGCCAGTGGGAAAGGCCCCAATCAGAGCAAGCTGGCAGAGTGGCAGCCAACCCATACCATGCACTCCAGGAGGCATGAGGATGCATTACTTCACTGGATGTAATGCATGCTGGTAATGCATGCTGGTGGTGCCACTGCTACACTGCAACATTTGTTTGAGCAGGCAGGCACCAGACAGAGAAGTGAGGAAATGGTGGTGAGGTGCTGGAGTTCCCTGTATGTGGCCTGAACCCTCTAAGTTAGGCTGCTGTCTTCAAGTACAGAAGTGGATGCTGCTAAGTACTGAAGCAATATTAAGCTACCTCCAGTGTTGTTGACTTCTATATGTGGAATGGCAGGGGTGTCGCCCCAATCTCGGGCCAGTCCTTCCTCTAGGTCTACATGCTGGTCCCTGTCCCTGGTAAATCACTGTCCCTATTTTATCCCTGGTTTTGCCTCATTAAATTTTTGTTAGTATGAGTTGCTAGATCTCTCTCCTCAGGTGTCAGTCACCTTGGGTCCCTAGCAGGAAGGGAATGGGAGGAATCTTATATTTAGTGGACACCTGCACAGAAATGGAGTGCACAGTCTGTGATTTCACAGAATATTGTTAGGCAGAATGAGGTGGTGGCTGCCACAGGCGGCTGATTTTGGATGCCATGAAGGGGCAGCAAATGGTCAGTTATTTAATTTATTATTGCTGCATTTTTCATTGCTCAGAAGAGGGGGTACTGCTTGTGGGATTTTCTCTCTCGGGTGTCAAAATAACTTGACCAGCCCGGGATACTATGCACCAGGTGTGGGGAACCTTTGGCCCTCCAGATGTTGCTGAACTATAACTCCCATCAGTCTCTACAAGCAATGGCCAGTGGCCAGGAATTGTGGGAATTGTAGTTCAGCAACATCTGGAAGGCCAAAAGTTCACCACTCCTGCAAAATACCTTGATGTGAGTGGCTGGTGGTTCCACTTCCTGCTCTTCCTCCAAGAAGCAAAATGTCTTCGGCCACCCCTGACAACTGTTGAGGTTTATTTTGAACAGTAGAACAGTAATACATTTTCTAGTACATTATAAACCCAAAGAACAAATGCCCTCTTGGTTTCAAATGAGTGGATGGCAGGTACAGTGAACATACAATTTCCAGGAGATGAAACAAATGAAACATTCAACTGTGTATGCTTGCGAGTTCCAAAAGCAGGGATCCTTGGTATGAGAATCAGGTTGTTACAGGTGTGTCTCTGTTTCTCAGTAGAAGAGCAGGGTCTGGCAGCAGCTTCCCAATATGGAGGTTGCTGCTGGTAACCAAGAGTGGGAAGGGCAGGGTGGTGAGGAGGTCACCATGGTGCATGCCCAGAGCTGGGAGCCGCTACTGCTATTTTCATCAGCAGAGTGTATTTGGGTTGAGCAAATAAAGTTTGTAAGTTTCAGGTGGCCAGTCATTTTTGCTACTATGACAAAAATGCAAAACGAAGAATGCAGTTGCAGATCCAGTAAATACGAGGAAGTTACAGGGATATATAGGGGATCTAGAAATATAGAAAATGGTTGTGTCAAAAAAAAATCAGATGGAAAATCAGTACTCAGCATTAAACCATATTTAAACTTAAATGTCTTGAGTCAACTTGTAGTGAGAAGTTAGCAATTATTAGGCTGTGTCTGTTTAAATTACATGTCATATAGAGAATACTGTATTGAAAATCAGCAGTTTTCAGTTCCTTAGCCTAAAGCTGACCCTGCTTAGCAATTTTGCAATTCCAGCTTTTCCTCTAAAACAGCACTTTGAACAAGCTGCTATTTACAAGGTTCGGTTATTGAACAAGGCTTGGTGGTTAGCACTAGCAAACCCTGACATTAAGGGTGTTTCTTCATGGAAATGCCTGTGTTATTATCTCAAATAAATGCCATGTATTTGTCTTGGCAGGGCTCTGCCAGAAATCATAATATGGATGAAGCTGAATGCCCACCAGCAAATCAGAAAATAAAGTAAAAGTAAAAAACAATAACACTATATTTGAGTCTTATTCAAGGATGGATAATGAAGGGGAAAACTGGGGTGTGGGGAGGTCATAATCCAGGTGAAATGATTGACTATTTCTATTAGAATTTATAAATAATATTCAGAGCAGAGCTGTGGAATCTGTGGCCCTTCTGATGTTGCTGGACTGGGTCACATCTCCTTGTCATACATTTAAAGCGTGTTAAAAATAATGGCTTCCCCCCAAATAAAAAACTACACTTCCCAGGATTCTTTGGGGGAGACCATTACTCTTAAAGTGATACAACAGTGCTTTCAATGTATGACGTATCATCCCTAATTATTGCCAAAGCCTGGCTGGGGCTGATGGGAGTTGGAGTCCAACAACATCTAAAGGGCAGCAGATTTTCTGCCTCTGATCTGGGCTGAACCACATAGATAAGCAGTCAGGGCAATTCCTTCTCTTTTAGAACTGCCTTTCATTTAAGCATACTGACCTGATAGCCACAGAAAATAAGAAATTGTATACAGGCAAGTGAGTGGACTGGCAGGTGTGGAATGGGGTAAATTCCTTCTCTGTGCCCAGCATAGAACCCAAGGAGGCTGCCAGAGGAGGAAAGTCCCCTCCTCTGTGCCCAGAAGTTGCTGGTCCCCATTGCAACTAGGGATAGATCTGTCTATTTCAGTTCTCTCGGTTTCTCATTTTCCAAATCTTACATGGTCCCTTTAGTACAAATCACTATATATGTGTGTATGTGTATATATATGTGTATGTTAATTGTATTTTATGTATTTTAATTTATTTTAAAGTTTTTGTGATTTTACTGTTTACATTTTTAGTATGTACGTTTGATTTTATTTTTGTAAGCTGCCCTGAATGCCCTATTATAGGGTAGAAGGGCAGGACAGAAATATTTTAAATAAATAAACAAAATAAATAAATAAATATGGTTGTCTACATTTCTGCAGCAATCATGGTGTTTTTTAAAAAAATACTCATGAAATTCATCAGCATTTTAATGCAAATTTCTGCTAATAAATATATCGTTGTATGCTGCAGTTTTGACTGATGTGCACATTTCTGCAAGCAATTTCTCCTAACATGATGCATTTTATTTTCACTAATATATGCCTTTTAATGTACACTTCCCCCTCCTATATGCATTTTTGTAAACATTACATGGTTAAAGAACTGCATTGCAAGATTAGAATAAGCATGAATTTCAGTGGATGGCTGTGTTTCAGTTCTCATATTGTTTCAGAAAGTGCGAATCTGATAAATTCAGCTTAAAATACAAACAGATCAAATTTCTCCCCCATCCCTAACTGGGACTGGTAGAGCAGAAGGCAGGGAACCCAAATACTAGGCAGAGCCAGAACCAGTGGCAGGCAGAGCCAGCTAATTTTAGTTTTGTCCCCATCCTCTTCCTCCCTGCTGAGTTCTACAAGGGGCAATGCTGAGACTAAGGAGGAGGAAGCTGATAGGCAGTACCACCCCCTGGGATGGGCATAAGCCAGAAGGCAGGCAGGTGGGGGTTGGCTGAGAGCAGACTGAGGTTGGTGAGGCAATGCCCCATTCACCCTTATAGGCCAGTCTCCACTGTCTATGCCCATCACAGAAATGCAGTGGGAGGTGCTGCAGGAGGAACAAAGCTTCATTTCACTGAAGGCCACATACCTCAGAGTAAGTGTGTATGGTGGCTAATTGCCGATGGTGGATGGAGCCATATCCAGAGGTGAATGGGGTCAGAGCCACCTAAACTTGTTCTCTCTTATGATCATCACAGCCCCGCACTCTTCCTCTTTTTTCCCAAGCATTTGAAGGGGGGGACACTGTGGAGAGACAGAGAGAGGTTGGGGTAGGGGGTTATGTTAAAATCAGTACCACTCTCACAGAGCTTGGAAAAGTTACTATTTTGAACTACAACTCCGATCAGCCCCAGCCAGCATGGCCACTGGATTGGGCTGATGGGAGTTGTAGTTCAACAAAGTAACTTTTCCAAGCTCTGCACTCTCATTCTTTCTCTCTCTTCTTGTCACACACAACACTCCCCCACATCTTTCCATCCATCCATAGCAATACCAGACTAGGGATGTAAGAAGGCAGCAATTTCCTTTTCAACTTGTATTCATCGCAATCTGTGCTGTTTCTGTTCTTCTGCAGTTCAGCTTCTGCCAAAAATGACATTATTCCTCTCACTGTCCACTATGGCTAAATTTAATGAAATTCATAATGTCATTAATGATGTCTATCCACACCATTCATTGCAATGCAAAGGAAACATCAGAAAAATGGGGAGTCATTAATTATGGATCATTTGCGGACTAAACAAACCTGATAACCATTGTGAATACCAGTCACATGCGCTTCCCTGATTTCCATTCCTGACCACAAATGAACATGTGAACTGCAGCAATTTCTGCTCCCTTGTCTGCTTATAATGGAATTCTCCACCATCCCTACACCGACCACACCCCATCTAATTATAATTATAATTATTTAGATTTATTAGTCACTTGATATTCAGAGGTCTCCAAGCGACTCAAAACAAGCTGAAAAACAAAAACAAAATATCATACTATAAAAACAAAACAATAAAACAACAATACCCCCATACAGTGACAGGAATTCATTGTTGTTGTTGTTCACATGCATATGTGCAATCCACAAAAGAGACACTCTGCTCTCACTGTTCAGATTGGGAGGAGCCTATCGTGGACGGATCCACGCTGTTAATGTGCCAAGCTCTATGCAGTCTCTGCTCCTCACCGAGAACAGTTTGGAAATGAAGGGGTTATATATAAAAGAGCTGCTAATCATAACATTTGCAAGTTATATTGCACCATTTTCCATTTATCTATTTTCCACCTTTCCTCCAAGGATCTCAAGGTAGCATATAAGGTTCTCAACCTCCCCATTGGCCACAGATGCTGGAAATTATAGTCCAACAACATCTAGGGACCCAAGGTTAAAGAACACTGGCCTAGGGTAACCAGTTAGGCATCACCAAAAATGAGTGCACAGATTTGCATAAAATGTGCCTATGCTAATCAAACTGTTTAGAAATCATTGCTATGATCTAAACAGAAGTACAGTACATCTCACCATAGCAGGGAACACTCTGGCCTGTGTGCTTTCTCAGTCTTCTGTTCAGGTGATAGTAGTTGATGGGCAACTTCAATGTTCCTCCCCCAACACTCCTTCCTTGTGGTCCTTTATCTTTAAAATGGACTTGGACTGGACAAATACAGGACTATCCTCTGAAGAATTCATGGCCATCCTATCTCTGTTTCAGTTCTAAAATCTTTACGATGGCAACACTTTTCATTTAAACAAACCATTAACAGTTGTAAAAGGGACAGGGCATTTTATTTCTAAATATAACCATACTTTAACTCCAGTCTAGGTAGGAAGACATACTTTTAGCTGTATGCAATACATATTTATGGCTGATTTCAATGAACTAAGATCCAAAGTTAAAAACCATCTGCACCTCCTGTTTCCGCCTGAGACAGTATTTATGTTTTTGGCTTTGTACCCTGAGCTAAATACAGAACGTGTAAGGGCTGTTAATTAACCTTTGGAGAAATGCATTTCCCAGCAGCATATGGAATGGGAAGATGTTTTTAATCAAGCAGTAAAACTCTTAGGATTTATATAGGTTCAAATTGTCCTGCTTAATGAACCCAAAGGGAATAGATGTTAAATATTTTCTTAACGTAAACTTATGTTGAAGTAAATTTACAATTGTCCCCCATACCCACAAGGAAGACTTGTGAGACATAACTTGGATAAATGTTATATTTATTAAAATACTTCTTTGAAGAACCTGCAGACCCTATCAACCAAAACAACAAAATTGAATAAATTAACTGTGTGGGCAGGAGAGTATTTAACTCTATCTGATAAGGCATAATCGTTCAATTCCTCTGGGCATGTCAAATAGCCACAGGTAAGCCTTGGGTATGCACCCAACCAGCGCACTCTGGTGCTGCTGTACCTGAGCTCACCCAGATGTGCAAGTCAAGTCATAAGGTGCAGCCCCCCCCAGTTCTCCCCAAGGCATGATGCGCTGCGAGATCCCAAAAGATATCCTTCCCCCCAATTATGCCTCAGTAAAACTCATGTTCTTCCCCTAGTCACCTCACCTGCCCAAAATCCATGCCAACAGGCAAGCAACCACACCACTCCATATGCCAAATAAATTAAACCCAACAGTGTGGAGTAGGCAAAATGGAGAGGCCTTAAAAGGCAGAGTCCCCCAAATTTTTGCTCAGCCCCTAAATGGCAACTAGCAAAGCCCACACTGCAGAAAGGGTGGGGCGGTGGGTGTCCCAAGATGCAAATCAATCAATCAATCAAATTTATTGTTACAGTCATAGACCAGTACAACCCAAGATGCAAAGAGAAAGGTTTGTTGGGCAGAGCTGTCTAATAAGCCATGCACCCCTGCCCGTCTGGATTGGCTGCAGCAGCCACATGACCCCTGTCTCACCTTGGGAGAAACCACCTGAGTCTCACTTGATGGTAAAAGAGGGGTGAAGACAAATGCACTCCTGCTGAAAGCAGGAATGTCATTGTGTAGCATCCAAACAAATAATGACGGAATTCAAACCCGTATCTTATAAATCATTGTCAAGACCAGGGCTGATGGCAGAAATTCGTATTGGAATCTAGGCCCCTTAGTCTAAAGTATTGTCTTGGAAGTATAGAACCCATTGATTGTGACGGAACTGACATCTAAGAAAAGACAAGTGTCGTTAGTTACTTTAAAAACTCAGGTTTGTAGCCAATGCTAGTTCTACTCAGAGTGGATCCATCAAAGTTAACTTAGGCTCATTAATCTCTGTTGGCCTACTCTGAGTAGAACATAGTTGGATACAATCCTTGGGGTGCAGGCTCATGACACAAATTTGCATAAAATATGAAGAGGCTAATTTATATGTATAGATGTGAAATTAGGGTGAACTTCAGAAAGAAAAAAATTAAATCTCTAGCTCTTGGTGTGGTCCAGTCGGATTTTCTGGACTGAGAACACCAGGAGTAGCCAACCTGGTATCCTGCTGATGCTGTTGGACAACAAATCCCATCAGCTCCGACCAGCATAACCAATGGGTAGGGGTGATGGGAATTGTAGTCCATGGCTCGTCAACCCTGAAGGCATTCAAGACGCAGCTGGACAGCCATCTTTCGGGTATGCTTTTTAACCTTCATTCCTGCACTGAGCAGAAAGCTGGACTTGATGGCTTATAGGCCCCTTCCAACTCTACTATTCTATGATTCTCTGAACATCTGGAGGACTACCCCTGAAATACACTGTATGTGGGCCCTACACTCCACCCACATCATAGTGTGCCCAATCACCCTGTAAGCAATTAAAAAAAACAGAACAAGGTACAACAAGGGGAAGGAGATCCAGGGCTTGGGTCCCTTGTCCCATTTCTAACAAGGTCCCTGCAAGTATGTTTGGACTGAAGGCTTTTCTTATAAAATTGTTTTCCAAATTCGTTGGTTGTGTTATATACACAGGGTGGTATCCAACTAAACGATATTCAGAGTAGATCTACTGAACTCCATTGATTTCAGTGTGTCTGCTCTAACCAAGTTGCATACCCCACCCCCAAAGTATCTACAGAGACACAAATAACTATTGTAGGCATTTCTTTAAGCATATATTTATTTTCTGGTCCTACAGATATTTTGATAATAATAATAATGAACAAATTCTGTTTAAAATATCATCCAGGAATAAATGCAGTTAAGATTATCTTGTTCTTGTATCTTTCCGAAACATGCGAATGGAATGCAAACCACAAGTGTCTTGGGATACATCCAAAATAATAGGGTAGCTCTTTTAATGGAAGAACATTAGCTTAGCTGTAAGCTTTACACACCTTTCCTGTAAAGAGGTCCAAAATTCAGACCATGGTATCTCCAGCCCAGCTACATGTGATATGGTTTATCATTCAGTTAGCTCTTGCTCTTCTTGCATCCCCATCCCATAAATTACTAGTTCAGGGCCCAAAACCAGATCAGAACTATGATGTGAGGGTTAGAGTGGGGCTTCACCCCTCCCCATACTCAGTGTGACTGTAATCTGGATTGGGCCATCTCTCCCTGGAATTTGGAGAGCTTCCTTCCCAATGCAAAATGCAGGCATGGATCCCATAATCTGGATGAGGACCACACTGAGGGGCAAAGAGTTAAAGCCCTCTATTCCCTTGCCCCCCCCAATCTCTGATCCCATTCAGCATTCCTATGCCAGCAATTTGTAAAAGAAAAACTTTGCCTGCAAGGGCAACCTAAGTGAAAAACCATGTTGCATAATGTTTGGCCCTTGTGATGCTGGCAAAGACCTCTGCCTGAGATCCTGGGGAGTCATTGCTAGTCAGAGCCGACACTACTGGGCAAGATGGATCATTGGTCTTGCTCAGCATAAGGCAGCTCCTTATTTCTGGTATGCACTGGGTTATAGCACCGTTCCCTAACCGGTTGCCCTCCAGTTGTTAGGATCATAAGAAAAACCCTGCTGGATCAGGCCAAAGTCCCACCTAGTCCAGCATTCTGTCCTCACAGTGGCCAACTAGATGCAAGCAACTCCCACTATCCCATTGTTATTTGACTGAAGCTGCCACCATTCCCAACCATTACCCATGCTAACTGGGGTTGATAGGCGTTTTAATTAAAAGATATCTGCAGGGCACCACTCTTGGGAAGGGTGGACTATACCACAATGTATGAAGACTCAACAGCTCCAGACAACAAGGACCAAACTAGATACAATGTGAGAAATCCAAGGACAAAGCAAGAACTTGAGAAGATGATTTCCATCAGAAAAATATCCCAAGAGAGGAAAAGTTAACCCTTCTACCCCAAGTACTGAAGACCTAATCCAAATTGGGCCACAATAAATTGTGTCTACTTCCTTGTTAAGTTTTGTTTTTTTTACTTTAGGGTAGGAGTGATGGAGGCTGGTGCCCACTGAGACTAGCAGGGTGGAAGGTTAGGAGACCAGCAGTAGGTGGAGCCAGAGCTGATGACAGGAAGAGCCAGTGACTCCTCCCTGCTGTGTTCTGCAAAGACAACACTGAGACTAAGGAGGAGGAAAAGGACAGCCAGTGCCACTCCTTGCACCTGGGCTGGTAAGATGGGGCGGGTGGCGCTCCACTGCTCTCCTGGACCACAGCCACTGACTCCCTCACTGAGAGAGGAATGAGGCATGGGAAGCTGTTCATGGTAAGATCATCAGAACATAAGATGAGCTTGCTGGATCAGGCCAGTGGGCCATCTTGTCCAGCACCCTGTTCTCACAGTGGCCAACCATGGGAAGCCCACAAGCAGGAGCTGACCACAACAGCACTTTCCCCTCCTGTGGTTTCCAGCAACTGTGTGGAGTGGCACACAGCAGCAGAACCAATCTAGCACTTCTGCTGCCACATGCTGTGCTGCGCTAAGCTCCCCCACACCTTGCCCCTCTTCCTCATGGTCAGTGACAGCGACCCACTGTGTTTGGAAGCCAGAAGAGCAGGAGAGCCCCACCCGTACCACTTCGGTGACTACTACTGGTAGTTAAGTAAGAAGGCAGGGCAGGTGGGGGTTGGCTGGGATTGGTGGGGCAGTGCCACATTAGCTCTAATAAACCAGCCTCCACTGAGTAGGAGAAGAGGGTGAGAAGATAGCTCCAGGGTTTGAGCAGAATTGAGAGGGGCATGCTCACAACACACTGTGCCCTCCTCAGCTCTGCTTGCAAGAATTCAAGCAGGGAGGCTTTCCTAGCTGAGCATCCCTGTTTCAAAATTTGATGAGATTTGACTAGAGGACACACATATGACCAACTCTGGGGAGGACAATCAACTTGACAATCCAGGCTTATGCATGTAAGATTTTATAAACATATACACTATTCAAAATTAATGCCCACGCAGCTGTCCATGGGTGTCAAGGAGGAACAGATACTTGTTTTCCTGCTACCCACAGGAGAGAGAGGGTAAGGAAGGGTATTGTTTGAATGGGCTGAAAGGATATTGCTTAGTCAGGGCCTGCTTTTATGGTTTCCAGTTATTTGTAACAATTATTTTTATTTCAGAATTTCCCACATTTCCGTGACTACATCTGAAGAAAACAGATGATTTAAAGTCCTAGAAAATGTCATTTTAAAGTCATGTTTGTAATCTATTTTCTTTCTTTCTTTCTTTCTTTCTTTCTTTCTTTCTTTCTTTCTTTCTTTCTTTCTTTCTTTCTTTCTTTCTTTCTTTCATATACCCTCCCCATAGCAGGAATTCTGTGGGCATCTTGCCCCACAAAGCACACACACATTAATATACAGTAGAATAGAATGCAATGAGACATTAATTTTAAAAAACAAAACATAACAAGACAATTTCAAACTCAAATTATATTGTATATAAGCACACAGAAAGATTTTTCAGATTTGTTATTATTGTTGTTGTTATTATTATTATTATTGTCCTTTTACCATGTTTAGCTTAAATATTCCAACAATAAATTTCATCTACTAAGTTTTAAATTTCTCCCCTCTCCATGTCAGCATAAAGTTTTATAGTCAAATTGCAAAGCCCTAAAAGTACCATTTTAAGAATGCGCAGCTCTGTTCTAAATGAAAATAGATCTTGCCAGGGTAAAGCCAGTCTGATGGGCTGCAGTCTTTTGCTCTTGTTTGATGGGAGCCCCATGGAAAATGTGCAGTATAACTTGCTTTTCAGTGATTACTTAGCCATGATTCAGGGTCTGCAGCTCTTCTCCCATACACATACAGTTTGTGGTAGAACCTTGCACAAAGAAAATAACTCATCCAGATATTTTGTTCCACATGCTCAAGCACTTCCATATGTAGCAACTTATGATTTGCCTATGACTGCATCCCAGCTGACAGTGTGGCAGACTTCATTTTAGACTGGGGAGCTTTCTCAGGGACTCCCCGTTAAGTATATCATGCATCCAGGGTGGAGAGTTTGGGAGTGGGAGAAGGAAAAAGATAGCAAAGCTATTACCATGGAAAGATAGGTATATTGCTTAACCTAGAGAAAAATGTGATGAGGGCTGAGTATACACTGTACATTTAAAGCACAGGGCTTCCCCCAAAGAATCCTGGGAACTGTAGTGAGTTAAGAGTGCTAGGAATTTCCGGGACAAAGCCTGGAGTGGCCTGATTCAGTTCAGTTCTGGGATTTGTCTGGACCTGATGCACAGCCCTAGCATCAATGGAGGTCCCCATGTGTTTTAGAAACCTCGATGTTCCAGGGTTTAAAATCACATAGGGAGCCTTCACAGATATAACAGGTTCCCTACTGCAGGAACTCACTTTCCACAAGTTGGAAAGAAATGAGAATGGTGGTGTTAGCACACTTGTCTCTACTGCCATCTCTCACATTTTGACATTTACTGTAATGTAATGCCTGAAGAGGGCTACAGTCATGCCTTCTACCCAGGAAACGCTGGGAACTGTAGTTCTGTGAGGGATGCTAGGGACAGAGACAGGCCAAGAATTCTCAGCATCCTACCAAATTATAATTCCTATGATTTTTTATGAAAAGTAATGACAGGTAAATTGGCATAAAAATCCATTTAAATGTATAGTACAAATATGCCCACAATACCTTTTAATTAGTCTTGCATACTATATGCATTTATTTATTTATTTATTATTTGATTTATATCCTGCCCTTCCTCCCAGCAGGAGCCCACATATACATTATATGTATAATATACACATATACAGTCCAGGTTTCCTAAAGGAATCAGCACATGCTGAGGTATATATACGACAATTCAAGTACTGGTATGAAAATACTTAGGTGTCAATACTTATAAAATTATGCTGTAGAAATATAGGACTGCGTGGGGTGTGACTCTTCTATATGTCTAATATACTTATTTTGTATATAATCTTGCATATAATTTTAACAAAATTAGTCAGGTTTTTTTAAAAAAATGCACAAGCAACTAGACATAAGTGGGCACTTGATGCTAGAGATGGTCAAATGCAGGGAAAGCTCAGTTGGGTCTGAAACTGAGTTGTGTGTATAAATCTATTTAAAATGGATTCCTCCTGCACCCTCAGCCTCGACTTTGCACTCACATGTGCATTCCTAGTCAAAATAAACTCACAGTAACGAACACTATAGACGACATACTTGACATATGTTGCCTGATAAAAGCTTAAATTCTATTGAAAATGAGATTGCAGCAAGCTAGCTATTTTCAGGATTGCAACAAAAGTTAATCCCTTTTGGGTTGCATCGAAAGAGCTAAGCACAAGTAGGGTTGCCATATTGCCCGGTTAGCCGGGTTTTACCCGGATTCTATGCATGCCACCCAGCGCCCAGCTAGCCCCTTAGGTGGCCCGGATTCTCAGCTTTAATTTAAAAAAAAATTAAGTTCCTAGGTGGTCTGGTTCTCGAGATATACATAAAAACGTCAGCCCCCCCGACTGTTAAATCTTTCTTTAAACAGTAGTACTATAGCACTTCGTAGCTTTAACCCCGCCCGTTCAGCATTGCAGCCAATCAGGGATTGTGTTTCAGTTTCATTCACCTGAGGCAGTGTCTAGAAAACAAAATGGTGGTTCCCCCCCCCTGTTTATGTGAAATCTCATAAATTGGGTAAGTATATACATTTCAGTTTCTTTTCCTCTTGTGTGCAGGAGTCAGATCCTGGGCAGTGTTTTCAAAACCTTCCCAATACTTGCTTTTGTGGGGGTAAAAGCATGCTAATCCCATATGCCTAGAGTAAATCCCATTTAATTCAATAGGACTTACTTTTGAGAAGACATGATTATGAATGTGCTCAAAATCAATGGGACTTTGGAGTGAATGTAAAAAAGAATTGTGTTTGTGTTCTAACTCTTTCTGCCCCCTTCTCCAGTCCTATTTTAAAGCAAGCAGGCAGGGCTTACTTAGGTATTACAGTTTTTATTCTGTAGGAAAGTAATACTGATTTTTTTAAAAACTAATACTGATTTTTCTGCAATGACCAACTGGTTTGACAATAAACTATTATATGGGCTGTATGTATTTATACAACTGCAGTGTGTGCGTGTGCGTGTATGGAGTCTTTCCAACACCCCTGTGAGGTAGGGTTGGAAACCAAGGCAGCTCACAACAAGAAATAAAGCCATTTAAAATCCAATAACCATAAAAACAAGTATAAACAGTTGCAAAACGGCATAAAGTGGCATGATTCGGAATTTTGGGTTGTGTGAATGAAGTTGCTTATCACTTGAGGTTGCATTTCTGTCCCTGTTTGAGTAAGCCCCACTGAATATGCTGGGACTTGCTTCTGAATAAATAAACCTAGGATTGCACTATAAATATCTTTACAGTTTGTGTAAATAATAAATATATTTGATAGTCATGCTTATATAAATATTAATTCATTTATCATATTTTTGGTTTTTGGTTAGGAATCCTGACTGGTTGTGAGATGCTTAGTTTTTTGCCTTACTCATAGGAATCTTGTTGTGGTTGGTATGGTATTACATTTAGGAAAGTGTTACTGCCTTCTGTGTTTTTTTTTTCCTATTTGCATTTCACTTATCTTTAACCTCACTCCGTTACAGCTATAGAAGCAACAGCAGCATATGCAAGATAATTAACTCCCATTAGTGATAAGAACAAGAATTTATAATTATTATTTCAATTAAAACAAGAGGCTTATCAATACTTTGAAGAGGACCAGATATTTATTTTCTTTCTGAGCCCAGGACTGGGTCTTTCATGATGCCCGGTGGGGGGGGGGGAGCAGGAGAGTAGTTGATAAGACAGACATCCTGGCATTGGTAATCTAATTAGCAAGGTATGTGTGGAGTTGTTGCACACTTCCAGGCCCAGTTTCATTTTGAGTATGGAGGTGGAACCTGTGTAGATGTGGTTGATCAAAAGGAAAATAAATTTTGAGTTAAGCAAAGCTCTGCTTTTATAAAACCTAAGAAACATACAAATACTTTGAATGTCTGAGTGCCTGCACCAGTGGAATACTGGAGGAACTTGTAAAACTTGCTGCTACAGTATTTAGAACTGAGCATGTGGTGTGAAAGACTCCTTTTCCTAACATTTTGGCTTCTTGTTTTTCTCCACCCACCACATCTTTGAAATATATTGTATATGGTTAACCGGACTGGTGCCCTGACTTACTTTGTTTGTTGCTATTTTGTGTTTTTATTATGTTTTTATATTGATTGTGTATTTTTATTGTTTTTATTATATTTGTAAGCTGTGCTGAGCTCTGTTTTTAACAGCAAAAGGGCAGGATATAAATCCTCTTAATCAATCAATAAATACTCCATAGTGTTGGAAACTAGAGTATAGGCATTTAAGGCTGAAAATGTTGCTTTTAAAAAAAAGATTTCTCACATCTTTCCCCAGTTTTTGGTGGTAATTCCTAGGCACAAAAACAAAACAACAGGACAATCCAAATTTTAATATGCAAATAATATGCATAATATGCAAATAATATGCAAATGCTTTACATAATATGCAAATTAACCTGCCTGGATTTGTGGAACTGGAATATGGCAACCCTAAGCACAAGTTGATGTTTCATGAAACTTAAAAGTTCTCATTTTAATACACAGCTGAAAGAAATTAGGAAGGGTTGGAAAGGAAAAAATATTTTATAACATTTTATAGTGATTCCGCAGAAGTGGAGATTTTCAGTGTAGATCTGCCATCAATAATATGGCAAAAATGACTGTGATTTTTGTTATCATTTTATTCTCTCATTGTAGGATTTTGAAAGAGGGCACACCCTGATTTATCCACACCTGGTGATGCAGTAGTGCAGTTAGGCAGTTTTAGACTCTGGACATAATGGTCTTACAGGAGGAGGCTCTTTGTGTGTATTTTTTTTATGACAAGAGTGGCCTTTGTTAAGTCTACTGCTTTAATAATACTGAGGTGTAGCAAAGGACATATCCGTAAATATTTTCTTAAATTATTATGGGGTTGCCAAGTGAATATATACAAGAGCAAACCCTTGAATAGTGTTCCCCATACACATACACAGACTGAAATTTCCTCCTACTGAAATTAGAGGGGTGCATCTTAGACTTTCCAGTTCTTCAGTTTTGATAAGGAATGTTTGTATTAAAACTATGTTTCAAAAAGACATCACAAGGCTTGTTTGCTGCTACCCCAAAGACCTGTCACACAGGCACAGCATCTGAATGCTTTCAGTTTTCATTTAGAATTCCTCCCCAAGAGAAACCAAAATTCATTGCCTTAAATTTGCATCCTCCCTGAACTGGCCCCACAGTATGATTTTCTGAGGTTTGCAGTCCTGCCTAGGAAGAAATCCTTGAATTATTTGCTGATGATAGAAGTGATCCATGTGGCCAGCAATCTAGCTGCTTAACAGTCTTGTGTGCATTGCAGAAAAGGCAGCACAACATTCATCATGCCCTTCTAACAGACTACAAAAACAAATCTCTCTCAAAATGCATTTCATGTACAAGTTCTAAGAGCATCACCCTGCTTTCCCTTTTTCCTCACCCTGGTGACAGCGTGTTGACTAATTGTTGCGGTGGAACTCTGTCTGAACTTCTGTCTAATCCAAACACATGGAATAATCCTGCATCTCAGTCAGCAAACTATAAAATGTTACGCAATCTTTGCAAACACAACAAACAGCCTGCAAAAGAAACCTTACATCTGCTCTTCCGGAAGCAAATATGTACTGTGTGGTCATTCCCCACATTGCTATCAAATAGTACACAGAGAGCCAACCTGGTGCCCTCCAGATGTTTTAGACTACAGCTCCCATCAGCCCCAGCCAACGTGGCCAGTGCTCCGGGATGATGGGAGTTAGAAAGTCCACAGCATCCAGAAGGCACCACATTGGCTACCCCTGAAATAGTAAGTATACTGAAATGGGCAAGGAATTTAAATTGCAATTAGTAACTCGGTCTTAGTAACTAGTAACTAGTTAGGACAACAGGATATGTGTGTGGAGAGGAAAAGGGCTCCATCAAAAATGTTCATTGTCTGTCCACATACATACTGGTGGTGTTTATATGGAAGGGAGAGCTTACGTGAGGGACCCTTGGAATGCTATGAGTTTCTTTCATTAAAATATGTTTGCACCCCATGTAAGATCATTGTCAGTGTCCCACATGAAGCATGTTAAGAAAACTACAGATCTTCTCACCCATTCCAGAAATCACATGTGAACAATCATGCTTTTTTTAAAAAACAAGGCAAAACACAACTTATCTATCTGTTGCCAGACAGTTCAGTTTACACCACATCTTTTCAGCTTTGGAAATGTTTCTAATAAGAAAACCATAGAATCCTGAGACTCTAGAAGGAAGAGAAAACATCTGGATATATAGACCCAACACTCTAACACACTCTGTGATCTCAGCTTGGAAGATAATAGGATAAGCTTGTACCTGGAAATGGAAGAGAAATTCGTTCAGTCCATATTTTATTCAGTGTATTGAGCTGATTCACCAGTCCTGGACTAAAATGCAGATTGGTACATAGTTATCAACAAGATTATACACTGCTCCGAATCTTGCGATGCAGTTTGGGGTTTTTCAAATGTGCCCCAAAATGAAAATGCATATAGAAATTGTATTTTATGGGTAAATGCATTGAAATGTATATATTAGGGGGGAATGCACAAAAATTAAATGTAACTTTTCTGTGCATTTTTTTAAATCACAAAATAATAGGACAGAATAGACCTATGACTGAGCAGAAAAGAAATAGATTGATCTGTCCACCCCTACTTGCACCTATGCTTCTTTGCACCCTCATGCCCCCTTACAAGGCAAATGTCGCTTTCCAGGGAATTCTCTTTATCCTCAGTATTCTTAAAATTATCACCATGGCTTCCACTACTTTATTTTGAAATTTAGCAGCCCAGTGTTGCTGATCAAGGCAAAGTAAATAAAAAATAAAAATGCTGCGCTTATCTCTGATTTGTTAGTTTCTGATATTCTGTCACAGAACTCGTGGACATTCAAAGAAGCTGAATGTTGGAAGATTCAGGACAGACAAAAGGAAGTACTTCTTTACTCAGCGCATAGTTAAACTATGGAATTTGCTCCCACAAGATGCAGTAATGGCCACCAGCTTGGATGGCTTTAAAAGAAGATTAGACAAATTCATGGAGGACAGGGCTATCAATGGCTACTAGCTGTGATGGCTGTGCTCTGCCACCCTAGCCAGAGGCAGCATGCTTCTGAAAACCAGTTGCTGGAAGCCTCAGGAGGGGAGAGTGTTCTTGCACTCGGGTCCTGCTTGCGGGCTTCCCCCAGGCACCTGGTTGGCCACTGTGAGAACAGGATGCTGGACTAGATGGGCCACTGGCCTGATCCAGCAGGCTCTTCTTATGTTCTTATGTTCTTATGTTCACATTCTAACCTCGTCAAAGTATGCAGATAGGACAAGGCTTGATTATCCATGGCTGAGTCACTATAGACATGGAACAAATGCAGTTCCCACCTCAACAATAGCCCCAATTGCAGCTCATCATTTGTAACCATAAATGCTAATGGTTGCCATTCATTGCTATGGGGAATAGAAGTGATTCTATGTTATCTAATTACCTTCTGTAGTGCAACTCAGTCTCACAGGTGGGAAGCAATTGAAGCTGAGACTAATGTTCTCACTGGAGAACCTTTGTAATGAATTCGGGGATGGGAAAACAAAAACCTCCATGCCCATTCCGGGGGAGGGGCAATTTCTCTGAGGGGTTTAGCTAAGATTGCCACAAGGTTCAGGGGGTGCTCACCATTAATATGTCAACACTTTCCTTCTTTCCTTCCTTCCACCATGGGTACCTCCACATATCCTTAAGACAGGGAGCCCCACATTTTTGGACCCTGAGCACATGTGAAAATCTGAGCTATTTTTTGTGGGCACAGCTGGAAAATGGCCTGTCACAGGGTTTCTGCCTAAATAATGACATAGGCCACATCCACATCAGACCATTATTCCAGTTTAAACAGTCATTCTTCCCACAAAGAATCCTAGGCATTGTAGTTTGTGAAGGGTGCTGAATGTTATTAGGAGACTCCTATTCCCCTGATAGAGCTCCAATGGCCAGAGTGGCTTAACAGTCAGCCCCTCTTCCCAGAGAATTCTGGTGATTGTAGCTCTGTGAGGGGAATAGGGGGTCTCCTAACAACACTCAGGTGTTAGGTGTGGACGTCAGGTGTGGATGTGGCCATAGAACGGATGAGAAACGAAGTGCACTATGGATGTTGGGTTTGATCCAAACTACATATGTGACCCCCCACAAAGCAAAACTGAATACCAGTTTCTCAAAGAAACACATACATGTATCTCACACACTTTACACAACCCCCCCCCAAAAGCCAGGCAAAACACCTAAAACAAAAACCAAGAAAACCACCATCCCCCAAATGACTCAGGTAACCCTCACAAAACAAAACAAGAACAAGCAAAGCACCACCACTCAAAACCAGGCAAACCACCCCCCAACAAACAGGCAAAATATCCCTGGGGCTGATGGGCACTGCAGTCCAGCAACACCCAGAGGTTGGCCATTGTGAGAACAGGATGCTGGACTAGATGAGACACTGGCCTATTTCAGCAAGCTCTTCTTACACTCTTAAAATTAAACAAACCAGGAGGGGCCTTAGCAGGTGCCAAGGTGGTTTCTGGGGCACACTAAATCTCCTTTGGAGCAAATCATGGCTGAAAATCTGGGTATAAAAAAAAATGCTGTTCCCCAACATCGTATTACATCCTAGTGAGACCAAGTCAGCAACAGAATCCAGAATGGGGCTCTGCAGATAGAAGCAGGCTTCTTCATTGAGTGTGGTCACCTGGGCTAGGGAAATTCAAGCCACCCAATGAAGCAGAGATCATGAAATGGTACTGTATATTCCCTAGTATTCTGCCACTTTGTTGGGTCTAAGGGTAAAACTAGATATAACAATAGATGCAGCTTTGTATTTAATGTGCAGGTTTTTAAAGTAGCAAATAGCATCAGCTGGGGTGGCTGGTAATTCCTGGTTTTGCAGCAAAGTGGAAGGGGAGGATGTAACTTTTTCTTTCTCTGCTGAAGTACTGAGGAAAATCCCTCTTTGAAGGTGCAATTTGTATTGGGAGTAAATCCCACATTGGTGCTGAATGCAAAGACACATCTAAATGTCAGTGAGATTGGCCCTGAAGGTGCAGGAAGGTGACTGAGCCTCTGATGGCTGAACAATCTTTAATTTTTAAATTAGTAGGGAGGCTGTCTAACCTGCATCACAGAGGACAGTCCTCTATTTGAAAGACTGTCCAGTACAACTCCAGTTGAATGATAAAGAACCATAAGAAGGGAGAACAGGAACCTTGAAGCTGCCCATCAACAGTTACCAGCACCAGGACAGCAGACTGAACAGGCACACAGTTCTCCTGATCACAGTGAAATTGTTTCAAAATTTGTGCCTATACATATAAATTAGCATGTTGTTAATGTAAATATGTATCCCCTTTTGTCCCTCTCCCCCCTTTGGATGATGTATTTCCTCCTTTCTGGCAATGCATACCCTGTGCAGGATCATGAGGTAGTCTTGCACAACCCCGTTTCCACTGCATCCAATCCTGTACTATGGACCAGGGTTACATACTATCATCTGCCATCTTGGTTGGTGATGATCAGTATAATAGTGTCAATATGGTACATAAGAAGCTGCACTATATTGAGTCAGACCACTGGCCCATCTAGCTCAGTACTGTCTACTACAAGAAGGGTCGTCAACATGGTGCCCTCCAGATATTGCAGACTACAACTCTCATTAGCCCCAGCCAGCTCAGCCAATAGCCAGGGATGATGGAAGTTGCAGTCCAAAACATATGGAGAGCACCATGTTGGCTACCCTGGGCTAACACTAAGAATAGAATGATCTGTTAATTTTGGCTCTCTCAGTTTCTCATTTTTCTAATCTTGAATTCGGTTCTCCACATATCTGCAGCAATTTGCAAATTGAATCGAATTTCTCCTCCATTCCTAGACTATACTGACTGGCAGTGGCTCTCAGTCAGATGGGGACCTTTCCAGCCATGCCTGCAGATGCCAGGGATTGGACCTGAGACCTTCTACACACAAAATAGATGCTCTACTGCTAAACTGTGGCTCTTCCCCGACAGTAGATAATGGTTGGCATAGGGCGGTCAACATAACCAGTGCAGCATGGTATGCTCCCTTCATTGCTGATGTCAATTAATTTATTTAGAAGATTTCTACCTTGCTTTTCCATTCATTCCATCAGCAAGGCAGCTTACAATCAAATGATAAAACAAAAAATAATAAAAAATTGCATGAGTGGGCTGTCTTTGTTCTTGACCCTTTGTATTGTTATGTAGTTTTGCAGTCGGCTTCAGCAGCTAAGCAAAGCAGATTATTACATCTCAGAGATGTCAGTGACCCAGTTTGTGAAAAGACCAGAATTTTTATTTGTCAGACAGAGACAGGAAGCTACAAGGCCATTCTCTCTGTATTTTTATAAACAATTATAACTTCTCCCACACAAACAGGCCCTTGAGCGTCCAGAACTTTCTCTGCCTTCAAGGGCATGAACTTCACAAGTATAAATTCCCCTAGGACAGGGATGGAGAACCTGCACCAGCCAGCATGGCCAATGGCCAAGGCCGATGGGAGTTGTAGTCCAACAACATCTGGAGGGCTGCAAGTTCTCTATACCTGATCTAATCCAACCCCCTGCTCAATGCAGGATTTACAATGCAGGATACCACTACAGCATCCCCAACAGAAAACAAGTGGAACTTAACAACAAAATGTTGGAGTTTTCCTGTGCAGTGTTTCAGATGGTTAGCCATGCCCTCCTCAATAAACCATTCCATTCCCCCTCTATGGATTGGCGAAATCTGTCAATTGTGGCTTTTCTCTCACTTTCTTATTTTTCCAATTTTAAGTTCAGTTCTCCACATTCCACATCAGTTTGAGATTTTATTTTATTGTAAAACAAACAATGAAAATTCAGCAGCATTCTAATGTGAATTACTTATAACATTCTTGCAAAGCAATTTCCCCTAACATAATTCATTTTTATGTTATTTTCACAAATAAATGCATGTTTCTGCACACTTTACCCTACTATATGCATTTTTGTATCCATTACTTAAGTGGAAAACTGCAAAAGTGAGAATGTCAAAGGATGGCTGTGTTCTAGCTCACGTATTGCTTCGGAAAGTGCAGATTTGGTGGTTCGCCTTTAAATGTGAACTGAATCAAATTTCTCCCCCATCCCTATACCCCTCTACGCAATTCTCTCCCCCAATAGTTTGGCATCATCCTGTGGCCTCTAAGCTCACACAGTTCTCGTAGGGATATTTTGGGGGGGTCCTCTATTTTTTTCTCTAAGGGGTTTTTTTGTGCTTCTGCAAAGCTCAGGAGTCCCCCTTTGTCTGCTAATACCTTCCCTCTTGTAGTGTATAGTATCATTCTGGCAACAGAAGAAATGCCACTCACACCTGAACGTCAGCATTAGAGGAAATGATGCCACATTGGGATGAGAGCTCCCAGCTAACATTGTGGCGTCATTCTCATTAGTAGGTTCCCCATCCTGGCTCTCATGGCTGCTGCTGGAGATGCATATGCTCCAACTTTCTGCAACAATTTTAATTTGATATCGGATTGCACTCGGAAAAACAACAACATGTTGATCTGTGAAAGAACTGACATGAGAGACCTGATGACAGAGACAAGAAAAGAATTCAAAAAGTCCAATTCAGTCGGGAATATAGATAGCGCATCTTGTACCTCTGCTACATCATAATATCCAGAAAACTGTCCACCCTAATCCTTTAAAAGAGGAATAAACAAATTCACAAAGGATAAGGCTAGTAATGGCTATGAGCCATGATGTTCTACCTCCATTGTCACAGGCAGTATGCCCCAAATACTAGCTGCTGAGAATCGTAAGTTGGGAGAGCACTGTTGCAATCAGGTCCTGCTCGTGGGCTCTCCATAGACATCTGGTTGGCCACTGTGAGAACAGGATGCTGGACTGTGAGAACAGGATGCAGGCCTTTGGCCTGATCAAACTGGGCTCTCCTTATGTATTTGGCCACAACTGAGCTCTTTCAACCAGTGGTGGCTGATGCCCATTGGGACTGGTGGGGCAGAAGGCAAAGAAACCAGCGACACTGGATCCCGAACCAATGACAGGTAGAGCCAGTGACTGACTGGTTGTAAGAAAGGCAGGCAGGGAGGGGTTGGCTGAGGGTAGACTGAGGTTGGTGGCGCAGTGCCCCATTTCATCTAATGGACCAGCCCCCACTGCTTGCAACCCTGTCTTTCCTTCATTGTCTCTGAAAGAAGAAAGAAGATGCCTTGGTAAGAGCAGTTGCTATGTTACAGAAAACGAGTTCAGAAACAGTCCAACATTATGCTAACATTTCACAGACACACCGCCAAAAAGGGGGAAAACAGGAGTTGTTATAGGCATATTAAAACCATTTGGAATAGTAGTCCTCTGGCAATCATGTTTGGTTAGAAAACAAACAAAAAGCACAAAGAGGCAGCCACGTAGATCCCCTATTTCTACTTAATGGCTGAAGATCAGCAATACTTGGAGTTACAATATGGGTGGGGTGCAGGGAGGCAATACTTTTCTCCTTTTAAACCAGTCAGCTTGAAGAGCTTTGATATATTTTGGCCTCTTGGTGGCAGTATGGCAGAGGCAATAAACATTCATTGCTTGGAATGAATGTAATTCAGTGTACAGCAGGCAAACACCGTTCATACCATTTGCCTCCATTTTGAAAGATAAGTGAAGAACTGGCTCTTCTGGAAGGGTGTGTGAGAAAGAGGGACAGAGGCCCCATCTGCACTATACATTAAAACAGTATCACACCACTTTAAACAGCCATGGCTTCCCCCAAAGCATCCTGGGAACAGTAGTTTATTAAGGTTTCTGAGACTTGGGAAGAAACCCTTTCCCCTCCTAACAGAGCTACAATTCTCAGAATGGTTTAAAAATCAATCCCTAGGAACTCTGGCAATTGTAATTCTGCGAGAAGAATAGGAGTCTCTTCACAACAAACTACAGAAGCCATGACTATTTAAAGTAATATAATACTGCTTTAAATGTATAGCACAGATGGGGCCTTTACATGTGTGTGTGTGTGTGTGTGTGTCATGATGTGGGGTTCCTGGGTTAAACCTCAGTGCTAATGCAAAAGGATACATTATTCTGGTGTTCTGCTAGTGATAGGGCCTATCACCTCAAAATCATGTTATTTCAACAACTGTAGATTCCCAAACCCATATTTGCAGAGGTAACAGATATTCAGGGCCTGACCGGGAGTGGGGGCTGTAGGGGAGAATTGGCAGGTGGGCTGGGTGCTTAACCTCTCCTATGCCTGACAAATCTCCCTGCAGCTGAGTGGGGGGGAGAGATGATTCAAAATTCCAGAGGGATTTGCAGAAGGGCAGCAATCAACTAGTGGGGAAGGGTTAAAGCAAGCTTTCCCACCTGCTAGTTGTCCTAGGGTGGCCAGGTCAGAAGCATCCCAAACCCTGAGATTTCAGGGACAGGCCCTAGTGATGTCACATGGCAGATCGTAGTGATGTCACGGAGTCGGCCCGTAGTGATGTCACAGGGGCAGGCCCAAGTGATGTCATTAAGCATGATACATTAAGCATCAACCACAGTTGCTTGGAGCATACAATTCAAACAAAAACATGTCTCTGATTGGAAATTAAGATAGATAGAGCAGCCCACAGGGTAGACAGAAAAGGGTAGAGAATCTTCTTACTCTTACTCATTTCTCAAACTTCTTTCTGAAGTGAAGGGTTAAATCTGTAAAGATGTTTGGAGCAGCCATGTTAAAAGTTAGGGGCAGGGTATTCCAGGCAGGGGGTTTCCAACCCTGCTTGGATATGGATATCTTTGCAGTAGGGTTGCCAGGTGCATCCCAAAACCTGAGATTTCAGGGGCAGGCCCAAGTAATGTCAGGGTGGTGGGCCCAAATGATATCACACAGGTGGGCCCGAGTGAAGTCATTAAGCATGATATATTTAGCATCAACCACAGTTGCTTGGCGCATACAATTCAAACAAAAGCATTTCTTTGATTGGAAATTAAGATAGAAATCTTAGCTAAAAGATAGAGCCTGGGTAGGGAACATTTAATCTAGCCTACTTGCTTCTGGCAAAAGGATTTAAGTGCCTTCAGGCCAGCCCACTCACCAGAAGGCCATCATAGGAAGAAAGGAGCCTAGTGTTGTGGAGATGTTAGACAGGAATACTCAAGAGTAAAGATGCATGCCCCTGAGGGCTGCAATTCTAAACACACTTACTAAGTCCCATAGAACTCAATAGGACTTACTTCTGAGTAGATATGGTTTGGATTGTGCTGTCAGTAAAGCTTGACTAGGGATCCTCTGCAAAGATATCCATATCCAAGCAGGATTGGCAACTCCCTGCCTGGAATGCCCTACCAGTACATTTTAACACGGCTGCTCCAGATGTCTTTACAGATTTGACGCTTCACTTCAGAAAGAGGTTTGAGAAATGAGTAAGAGTAAGAAGATTCTCTACCCTTTTCTATCTGCCTTGTGGGCTGCTATAAACTCACTTTGACAGCCAACCCAATTCTAGTGATTGACAGAGAGAAAACACGCAAGGTTTGGTCTACCTTCATAGGTAGCAGCTTGGGAACAACAACAATTGCAGCCACGCTGCCCAGTATGTGAATTCTCTTTTATCACTATAGGGCAAGAAACAAACCACCATGCAACCAACAAGATGCATCTTCAGTGGGTTTAAGAGGATCAGCCAAGGTCACAGAAATTCCCACGCAGCACAACCTGACTTGGAGGCTGCAGTTAATGCAGAATGCTGTAGCACAATTGCTGACAAGAGTGAGACCCTATCAGCACATAATACCTTTGCACTGGTTGTCGATTTGCTACCAGGCCAAGCTCAAGGTGTGCTTTCCATGTTACAGGTGCCGCATAGTACTTGTTCTGCTCCTACAAGAGATCAGTCCTTTAGTGTGGCAGCACCTACACTTTGGAACTCCCTGCCTATTGACATTAGGCAGATATATACACACACACTAGGGTTGCCAAGTGTATGATTTTTGGCCAGAGTCTCCAGATTTTGCAGGTCTTCTCCGGGTCCCTGGGTGCGTCACCTTAATCTCCGGACTCTCAGCTTTAATTTATATATAAAAAAAGTTTCTAGGTGGTATGGTTCATGAGATATACACCTCGTAAAACATCAGCCACCTCCCCTTGCAACTTCTGTTAAATCAGATTGTAGCAGGCTGCTTTAACTCCACCCTTTCAAGTTTGTAGTCAATAAGTGAAGTCAGGGTTGTGATTTGTTGATCTCCAGGCTGTGCCTAGACCCCATTACAACACAAGAAAATGGTTCTTTTCCCTGCTTATCTGAAAATCTCATAAACTGAGTAACTATATAGCTTTCGGGCTTTTTCTCTCTTGTGTGCAGGAGTCAAATAAATTTAAATTGTCCTGATTAAATTGTTCAAGAACACAGTGTTTTGAAAACCTTCCCAATATGACGCTTTAATCCAATACACATTTCTGGGAGTAAAGCTGCAATGTGGGATTGGACCAAGATGAAAGAGGTGAACATTGAAGGGAGAAATATCAATAATTTAAGATACGCCGACGAAACCATACCACTAGCAGAAACCAGTAATGATTTGAAATGAATGCTGATGAAAGTTAAAGAGGAAAGCACAAAAGCAGGACTGCAGCTGAACGTCAGAAATACTAAAGTAATGACAACAGAAGATTTATGTAACTTAACAGTTGACAACGATGACATTGAACTTGTCAAGGATTATCAATAGCTCAGCACAGCCATTAACCAAAATGGGGACAATAGTCAAGAAATCAGAAGAAGGCTAGGACTGGGGAGGGCAGCTATGAGAGAACAAGAAAGGGTTCTTAAATGCAAAGATGTATCACTGAACACTAAAGTCAGGATCATTCAGACCATGGTATTCCCAATCTCTATGTATGGATGTGAAAGTTGGACAGTGAAAAAAGTGGATGAGAGAAAAATCAACTCATTTGAAATGTGGTGTTGGAGGAGAGCTTTACACGTGCCATGGACTGCAAAAAAGACAAATAATTGGGTGTTAGAACAAATTAAACCAGAACTATCACTAGAAGCTAAAATGATGAAACTGAGGTTATCATACTTTGGACACATCATGAGAAGACATGATTCACTGGAAAAGACAATAATGCTGGGAAAAACAGAAGGGAGTAGAAAAAGAGGAAGGCCAAAGGAGAGATGGATTGATTCCATAAAGGAAGCCACAGACCTGAACTTACAAGATCTGAACAGGGTGGTTCATGACAGATGCTCTTGGAGGTCACTGATGCATAGGGTCACCATAAGTCATAATCAACTTGAAGGCACGTAACAACAACAACGAAACTGCAATGTTAATCCCACATGCCCAGAGTATACCCCATTGAATTCAATGTGACATACTTTTGAGTAGATATGGTTAGGAATGTGCTGTAGATCAAAGGGACTTTTGAGTGAACATAGCAAAGAATTGCGTTTGTGTTGTAAATCTTTCTCCCTCCAACCCTATTTTTAAAGCAATTAGGCAGGGCTTACTGAGGTATCACAGTTTTTGTTATTTTGTTTTTGAAACTAATACTGGTTTTTTAAAAAAAAATGTTCTGCAATGACCAACTGGTATGTATTTTTACATCTGCTGTATGTGTGTATATATGGAGTCTTTCCAACAACCCTGTGAGGTAGGGTTGGTGATTGGAAACCAAGGCAGCTCACAATAAGAAATAAATCTCTTTAAAATCCAATAACCATAAAAACAAGTATAAACAGTTGCAAAACAGCTTAAAGTGGCATGATTCTGAATTTTGGGTTGGGTGAATGAAGTTCCTTATCACTTGAGGTTGCAGTTCTCTGCAGATTTCAGTGCAGATTTCAGAGCAGAGGTATTATGTTCTGATAGGGTCTCACTCATGTCCGCAGTCGTACTGCAGCATTCTGCATTAACTGCAGCACTAAGTGTGCTGCATGGGGATTTCTGTGACATTGGCTGACTGGCTGCCAGGATTTTTTTTTAGTTTGGGTTAGGAACTCTGACTGGTTGTGGCATTCTGAGTTTTCTGCCTTACTCATAGGAATCTTGTTGTAGTTGGTAAGGTATTGCATTTAGGGAATCATCCTGTCTTTTGTTTTCCTTTTTCTATTTGCATTTCATTTATCTTTAATCTCACTCCCTTGCATCCATAGAAGCAACAACGGTGGTTCTATGTGCATAGCTCCACCTTCTTAAACCCTCTACTCAGAAGTAAGTCCTGTTGAGTTTTATGTGGCTGAGTCCCTTAGCAAGTGTGTTTAGAATTGCAGCCTTCAGGGGCATCCATCTTTACTCCTGAGTGCTGCCATCTAACATCTCCACAACACTATTCTCCTTTCTTCCTACAATGGCCTTCTGGTGACTGGGATGGCCTGAGGACACTTAAACCCTTCTTGTCAGAAGCAAGTAGGCTATGTTAAAAGTTCCCTAGCTAGGCTCTATCTTTTAGCTAAGAGAAATGTTTTTGTTTGAATTGTATGCACCAAGCAATTGTGGTTGATGTTTAATGTATCAGGCTTAATCACATCACTCGGGCCTGCCCCTGTGACATCACTCAGGCCCACCCCGTGACATCACTCAGGCCCGCCCTTGAAATCTCAGGGTTTGGGATGCTTCTGACCTGGCAACCCTAACACACACACACTTGAGATGTAAAAATACACAAACCCCATAGAATAATTTATTGTCAAAACCAGGTGGTCATTGCAGAACATTTTTTTAAAAAAAAGATAAAATCAGTATTAGTTTCCTACATAATAAAAGCAGTGATACCTATGTAAGTCGTGCCTAATTGCTTTAAAAATAGGATTGGAGGGGGAGAAAAATAGCAATCTTTTGCTATGTTCACTCAAAAGTCCCATTAATTTACAGCACAATCCTAACCATGTCTACTCAAAAGTAAGTCCTACTGAATTCAATGGGGTTTACTCCAGGTATGTGGGATTAGCATTGCAGCTTTACTCCCAGAAGGCAAGTAGTGGATTAAAGCTTCATATTAGGAAGGTTTTCAAAACATTGCCCTCTTTAACAGCCCAGGAAAATTTAAACTTGTTTGATACCTGCACACAAGGGGAAAAAAGACTTTTAGTACTGCTGAAAGGTATATACTTGCTCAGTTTATGAGATTTGTCAGATAAACAGGAAAACACAACAGTTTTCTACCTTTGCGATAGGGTCTAGTTACTGCCTGGAGACCCAGAAATCCCTTGTCAATCACAACCCTGACTTCACTTATTGGCTACAAACCTGAAAGGATGGGGTTAGAGTAGCTAGCTCATTTCACAGAAGTTGTGGGAAGGCTGACATTTTGGTGTATATCTCGTGAGCCAGAACACCTAGAAACTTAATTTAAAAAAGAAAGAAAGAAAGAAAGCTGAGAGTCTGGAGATTAAGCTGACTCACCCGCAGACCCAGGGAGGACCCCAAAAATCTGGAGTCTCTAGGCGAAAACTGGACACCTGGCAACACTAAGTTGCCCCCTGTAGGAGTTCCCCACCCTTGTAATTGGCTTAAGAGGAAATTACATGTAATTTGTAGTTCTTCCTTTTGGTTTCCATTTTTTTGTATATAAGCAGAGCTTGGAAAAGTTACTTTTTTGAACTACAACTCCCATCAGCCCCAGTCAGCATGGCCACTGGATTGGGCTGATGGGAGTTGTAGTTCAAAAAAGTAACTTTTCCAAGCTCTGTATATAAGTACATATATACTGTATAATTTCTGGAATTACAGGAAGGACATGTTGTTGTCCTCTTTCTAACTCTTAAAATGAATTCCATTGGTTCAGGAATAATAAGTTGGATATCAGCAATTATTTCTAAATTTTCCTGCATACCCTCCAAAAAAATCATATTTCAATGTTATACACATCTGGGCCTTCTTTTATCTTTTCTTTTTTGGGGTAGTGGTGGTGGTGTTTAAGCGGCCACCCATATGAGTGTGATTCAGTAATACTCCAGTCATTTGTATCATTTAATAATATGAATAGGTGCTCATCGGGGAGACTCAAGATAAATATTCTACACTGCAAAAATTCCTCTTTTTTTCCACACAGAGTGCATTTTTTAAAATCACAACACTAATAAATAAAAATCTTGAATGCGAATCAGTATACCAGGTTACACCCTTGGCCTCCCCAGGGCATAGAACACATTTCTTCTGTTAAAGAAAGAAATGATTGAGCCAATTCAACATTTGTCTTACTATTTTTAGATGATTAATGAAAGCTGAGGGACTTTAAAAATTGACAAACAATTCAGATCCCAACCCATCTCCAGCATGCACTTCATGCTTTTCAAAGTTCTATTGTTTGAGCCTGGCAACAGTGTCAGAAGATATCTTTGAGTATTAAAAAGCCAAACATTATTTATTATAATGCAAAAGGAAGCAAGTCAGCACAAGCTAACTATAAACAGAGTCAGCTTTAACAATAGGGTAGAGCCATGCCCACCATTTGTATATGTTAACTGGATGGCTGTTAGGGCAGCCATGCATCCTACTTTACAGAGGACAGTCCTCTATTCCAGGTGTTGGAAATCTTTAATCCTCCAGAGGTTGCTGAACTACAATTCCCATCAGCCCCAGCAAGCATGGTCAATGGCCAGGGGTGATGGGAGTCATAGTTCAGCAACATCTGGAGGTCCAAAGGTTCCCCACACATGCTCTATTTGAAGAGCAGTCCCCTATGGGAAGGATTGTCTGGTCCAATTCTGTTTTATAAATAAAGAACCAGAAGAGAGGGGAACAGGAGCCCAAAAGCTGTCCATTAACAGTCAGCGGCACCTGGACAGCAGACTGAGCAGGCACAAAGATCAACTGGCATTATGGTGAGCTCTATTGCATTTCTATTTACAATAATTATAGCTAAATTTGTACCTATACATATAAAGTAGCATATGCAAATGTTATGCAAATTGGCACCTTCTTCTTCTTTGGTAATTCATTGCTTCTTTTCTTTTTTCTTTTTTATAATGTGTAAGTGCGCACCCCAAGCACTGTTCCAAATTAGTGCAGTCTCAGGACTGCATTACTGCCTGTGGAAATTCCCAGAGGGATAAACAGGTTAAATAGCAGTAAAACCAGCAGAGAGTTTTGTGCCACTTTACAGACTAACACATTTAATATAGCACAAGCTTTTGTAGTCCACTTTGTCAGATGAATGTTATCTGAAGTTGACAGGTAAGAGGGGGTTGTGAGCGGTGAGGTCAGAGGGAAAGGAAATACAAAAATTACAAACTAATAATTACAGAGTGCAGACTATATCATGTGCCCTTCTGAATGTTTGAATTTGAGTGTTAATCCTCTAATTGTTTCAGGATCACAGGAGCAACTGTACAATGGAAGCCACGAGATCATGGCTTTCAGTTGCCATGACTTTTGTAGTACTGGAGGCAAATGTTTAGCTAGCTTCCAAGTCATGTTCATGTGATATTTTTATTATTTAGATGTTTAATGTGTCCTGTTCACAAAAGCTCAAGACATGGTCTTTGATATTTGCTTTCCATTGGTATACTCCACTACCTCCATCTTTAACATCATCAGGAAGGTCTTGATCCAGATTCTATCTTCCAGAAAGGTTAAAAATCCTGTGAGATGGAGAGCAGCCTTTTCAGTTGTGGTGTATTATAAACTGCAACCATTCCAGACAAGAACCAGTAGCTTTAATTTCAAACACATTTTGAACACCAGCCTTTCGAAAAGGAAGAATTGATTCTCAGATTGTCATTAAGACAATATATGCTCAAACAGATCGCAAAACCAGTCACCTAAAGGGTACACATATGATCATATTAGCACATGTTACAGGGAGGGAAGGGCTGTAGCTTGGTGGCAGAGCATCTCCCTTGCCTGGAGAAGGTCCCAGATCAATCCCTTGAATCTCCAGGTAGGACTGGAAGTAGAGCTGGGGGATTCAGTTTGCATTTAAAGATGGATTTATAAAATTCAAACTTTCCAAAACAATATGAGAAATGAAACACAGCTATCCTTTGAAATTCACACTTATCTGAATTTTGCAATGCAGTTCTCCTCCCAAACAACATTTATACAAATGCATATATTAGGGGAAAGTGTGCACAGAATGAAGATATTGGTGAAAATAACATACAAAAGTGCATTACATTAGGATAAATTACTTGCAAAAATGTGTACATTAGTCAAAACTGTGTACAAAATTCACACTAAAATGCTAAAGAATGTTCATGAGGCCTTTTTTAAAGAAAAATTCACACATTTCTGTAGAAATGTGGAGAACCAAATTTAAGATTAGAAAAAGGAGAACCTGGGAGAACTGAAATTAACAGACCATTCCATCTCCAGCTGGGAGAGACTCCTGCCTTAGCCCTGCTGCCAGAAATTGTAGACAATACTGAGCTAAATGAACCAATGGTCTGATTCAGCATAAGGCAGCTCCCTATGTCCCTATGTTTCTTATGATATTATTTACTGTGTGTTAATTTTCTTTGACATGTCAGAATTTTAGGCAATCATTGTTAGCTAGTGGCAGGGTCAGATTTGTTTTTTAATCCTGGTTTGGGACAATTTTTCATTCAGTTCTACAGTCTGCAGTACGGTGTAGTTATTAACCAAGGCTGGGGTAATATGTGAAGGAGATATCATCCCAATGGTACTGTTTGGACTGAAGTCCCCATGGTTCTGGGAGACAGTAGCTGCTCATACTGCATTTTCAACACACTGCGTCCTTTAATATGTACCAACAACACATGTTACACAATTGTATGCCCCGAGTAACACATCCCATTTTTATCTGGCCAATAGCATCTGTGAACTGGACTCTGCTATATATTCTGGACATTTGTTTGTTTCTTTGCTATGCATTTGGACACATCTTAAGATATCGTAACCAAATTTTGCATGATGGTTCCTGAAATCAATTAGCAGGTTTCATCTACGTTTAGATCAGAGCTTGGAAAAGTTACTTTTTTGAACTACAACTCCCATCAGCCCAATCCAGTGGCCATGCTGGCTGGGGCTGATGGGAGTTGTAGTTCAAAAAAGTAACTTTTCCGAGCTCTGGTTTAGATACAATTGGACACCATTTTGAATCAAGATGGTGGACTGAACCTTTTAAAACTGCACTGATTTTAACCACTGCATTAATATCCTGGTTTTTTAGAATTCCCAAGCAACACTGGGTTCAAGGCTGTCAGTATACTTGTCTATATATGTCAGTGCAATAACAGAACTATTGACGTTTGTGGTAAATACTAATCAAAGCATCCTAATATTATCAACACCAGCTTTGGAACAGCAGTCTAGAAGAGTCCCGCTGGAACTCTTCTCTATTTGTCTTCTACAAAAAAAAGTGCAGCTTGCATGCGTCTTTGGTAGCTGCAAGAGGAAGACCAAGCTTTTAAATGCTTTTGATGGATACACTGTTTGGAGCAATGTTTTAGCAGTTTATTTTTCATTCTGTTGTTTTATTGGTGCTTTTAGTTTGGTTTCTGTAAACCATCTTTCTGGCAATTTGAGGCAGGATGTAAATATTTTAATCAATCAGACCATCAACTAAACGTGTTGCATCTCCTTTTCTTTAATCCTATAGCCAAAAGCACAAAGCAAAAGGAGGCCTCCAAGGCAGTCGCTCTGTGAGCACAGAGTGGACGTTCATGAACTGTTCTTCCTGTAGCTTATTTATAGATAGGCTGATTTGCTTGCATCATCCAGAAGCAATAATTCCTAGATTTATGTCTCAGAGCTGAGCAGAATCAAGATAAAAATGCTGCCAAGTGAACGCTTCACAGATCAGCCTTCACCAACCTGGTGCCCTCCAGATGTTTAGGACTATAACTCCCATCTTCCCCAGCCAGCAATGAAGGGAGTTGTAACCCAAAACGTCTGGAGGGCACCAGGTTGGTGAAGGATGTAACAGATAAATGGCAAATATGTAACACCAGAATCTTCATCTGTCATGAAATTGGACTGTTTTCCTGCAATCAGAATGAAAACCAGATGTTGAGAAACAGCCTGTCATGCATCCTTATGCTTCATTGAGATTGTTATGATGATTGTGAGATGCAGGGAAAAAACTCACCCGAATATTTAAAAAGAAAAGGAAAAAAAGAAAAATCAAATTGGGAAAGATTGCCATTCAAGAAATATTAAAGCAGCTCATGTATTAGCCTGGCTATATCAATGCATTTATTGGCTGAAATATGCTTCCAGAGATATTTACACCAGTAAATGAAGGATAAACTTTATTATTTATTTACTGGTGGGGATGCCTATGGAAGTGTGCCAACCACAAGCCCTTCATTTTTAAAATGAGATGTGCCAGGGCATAAACGTGCCTGAATTGACTACTGCCAAGAAAGCCCTTACTCCTAATCCCAGACGTGGAAGAGCTGGAAGCCACTTCATATATGCTTCTTGTTTGCTCTTTGTAAAACTGTTTGTAATGCCTTCAGAAGGATTCTTTTCTTTACTATCATTTTACATTCCCTAGGGTTCAATACCATTGGAGCAAAAAAGTTCCAGTGAAGCCCTGTCTGGAATTATAGATGTGATTATTGCTTTGGTTGTGAGATGTTTTGGGTTCAAGTATTATAAAAGCCCAATGCATTGGGGAAAAAGAGGACAGAAATCTATAAGGAGGAGGAGCCCAGAAGCATAGCAAGATAATTTGGGGGGGGGACAGAAGGGTTGGGGCATCGGTCACTTTAAAAGAGGTTTTGGGGAGAGGAATTTTCATAGGAAATGACAAAAACAAACCCCAATTTATGCATTTTAATTGGGAACTATGACTTGTGACATTTACAAAAAAGCAAATCAAATTAAAATACCATGTTTTCCATATGCAAAATAGTTATGTAATCTAAATAACAGTGACTAGGAAGTAACTGTATATTGTGCAAGTTATCCTACCATAATGATCTGAACTGTTGATGAAGTCTAATGTGCTGTGATTTCTCTGCAATCTTGCAGAGGAACTGTTCACTTGAAATTCCTTCATATATGTTACTTTCAAAAGCCAAGATTACTAAGCTTGCTTTTCTCTGATGAAGCATTGAACACCTGTATGGCGTCAGTGCATGTGTCAAAGTTGAGAATGAATTTTCACACATAGCTGTAGATGCACCAGAGGTGAGTCCTGCAGCATAGAAAGTGTACGTGCATGAAAAGGTTTCCTTGTAGAGGTACAATGTTTTAGTAAGCTCATGAACTGTGAATTCAGTTCTCCTGAGCCAGAACTAATTACCCTGTTCTCCTTTGCCATGACAGGAAAGCAATTAAGAGAAGTTTCACTTTAAAAATTAAATACCTATAAACATCACTTTTCATAAGGAAATGCTTGACAGCATGTCGCATAGGAACTATAGGTCTCTCTGAACTGTAAATGTTAGAATCAACTGTACAAGCACACAACCTCTGTTCTACAGAAAGGCCCTGGGCCAGCCATCTAATACTGCTTCTGATGGCTCTACAAGCAAATCTCACACACCCTATTTTTGTAGTCCATAAGTTCGCCTGAGAAAAGTTAAATAAGGTGAATTATTTGTAATGAACATTTTGCACAGTTGGGTGGGGGTCTGCAATGGACAGAGTGATCCAACTCATGAGAAGCCGGAGGAAGGAGTGCCGGCAGAGGAGGAGCCAGCGGGAAGGTCTGCAGCATTCAATTGCCATTTGGGAGCCTCCAGGCGAGCTGAATGTAGCCTCAGCGGGGAGTTGCACAGAGGGACTGGAAAGTAAAAGCCGGTTCTCACGAATACCCCTACCTTGGAGTAAGCACCATCCATAGACTTCCATTGTAATTATTTTCTTAGTGTGACCTTTTTCTTGGTGTAGCTTTTGCCTGGATCGGGACCCACAGGAGAGCTCTGAATGGGAGTTAGATGTTGCGTAAGTCCCTCCTTTTTGGAGCCTTACGCTGGCTTCCACCGGCACCCCTTTCATTGGGGTGGGCTTCCCTGGTGGACCCCTGGCTGAGCCAACAGAGTCTCAGCTCCCCTGCAACTGAGGGGTAGGGTTGCCAGGTCTCCGGGTTTCTGCCGGAGTCTCCAGCAAAAGGGGGCCGTCTCCGGCCTCCAGCAATACTTTGTTTAAACAGTGAGATCTCTGGCTTTTCATTGGCCCCCTCAGCCACGCATGCGTGATTGACACACGCATACATTGGGCTGTGGCTGGCCGCCTTCCCGCCCTGTCAGTCAGGCAGGGACCACTGGAGAGCGTGGACTTGAGCAGCCGCCGCCCCTGCAGGGACCCCCCCAGCACACAGCTGCAGCAGCAGCCACCACCCAGAGCCCACACACAATTGCAGGTGAGGGAGCTGCTGGACGTGGAGCCCGCAGCCGCCTGGCTGAGCAAGAGCAGCCTCCTGGCCCGCGTCTGCCATGACGACGTGGGCTCCGTCCAGCCGCCGCCCCTTCAGCGACCCCCCCCAGCAGCAGCGGCCTGGCAGCCTCAGCAGGAGCCCGTGAAGAGGTGGTGGCAGTGGAGTGGAGGCCAGGCTGGGCTGGCTCCTTCTTAGCCCCGGCCCGGAGCCAGTTCCCCTGCTCCGGAAAGGACGGCCGGCCGTTTCACCTCTCCTGCTGTGGGTGCCGCTGGGCGGCAGCGGCCGCGATGGGCCCCCCCAGCCAGAGACTGCTGAGCCCCATCGCGGCCGCTGCCGCCCAGTGGCACCCACAGCAGGAGGGGTGAAGCCGCCGGGCCGGCTGTCCTTTCCAGAGCAGGGGAAACGGCTCTGGGGCTAAGAAGGAGCCGGCCCTGGCCGGCCTCCACTCCTGCTGAGGCTTGCAGGCCGCTCGGAAGCCGTCTCCTAGCAACCACTGCCGAGACGGGGCCCATGCGGCCTTGCAGCCTGAGCAGGAGAGATAGAGAGGCTGGAGAGAGAGATAGAGAGGCTGGAGTGAGAGAGAGATAGAGAGGCTGGAGAGAGAGAGATAGAGAGGCTGGAGAGAGAGAGAGGCTGGCTGGAGAGAAAGAGAGACAGGCTGGAGAGAGAGAGAGCATTGTACCCCTGCCATTATCAGTAGCAAATCTCTGAGCTTTGCTTAAAGAAAGTTTCCAAACCTTGTTTTAATCTGAATGTTGAAATCACAGTTGGGAGGGTAAAATAACCAAACAGAAACTCCGATTTGTTCAAGCTTGACTACCAAACCTTTACATGGTGCTGTCCTTATAGTCATCCACAAGCCATTAGTTTATGGAGGATCTACACAACTTTAAAATCTCCTCCTTGATGCTATGCCTGAACTGGACTCAATATAAAAAAATCCTGAGGATACTTCCCTTTCATCAGAAAAATGTGAAAAGGCAGACCAAGAAGTTAGAATTCTAGATCATGATGATGGAAGCAATCTACATTTGTACTGAATCCCTATTTTCTCTTTCATTGTACCACTTCACTGTTCTTTGGTGACTGGGAGCTCTCTTGAGGCAAGGACAATGTGGTATGTATTTCTCTATAAGGCAGCTCTCTTAATTTACAGAAGTAGAGCCAGACATTAGATACAGTATGCCATCATGTTAAGACCACCACTTCTACCTAAAGCAATGAACAATCTCCCCAAATTCCTTGTTTGATAAACATACTAAACAAAAACCCCACAGGAAATAGTTATGGAAAGGCTCATTCTTGCCATCTTTGCCTAGTTTCCAAGTGCAGGCAAAATAACATGCCTCTGCACATTATCCAGATTTAAAACTCTTAAGGCTGATCTGAAGCCTCTTTGTACTCCATTTATTTTCTCCTACAAAGCTTCACCTGCTCAAAAAATGTTATGCTCTTGGATTATACCTTCCCCTGCAAAAGCGTCATTAGGCCACATCCCATGCTTAGAAGTCTACACCTCAGTATTCAAACATCAGTTAAGGAAAAGTTGAGTTCTGTTCCTGGCTGCACCTGCAGTGTCTTTGTGCTATTTTAACTTACTTCAAGGCAGGTTCACCATAGACTCCAGACCTAATAAGAATCAGGAAGCACATGCTTCATATTCCACTGCATCATTCAATTTTTAATTAAATTTTGACATAACGGTACATTGCCTCTGCAAACTATCCCTGTAATCTAAAGAGAGGTGGCCTGACTTAGAAAACCAAACGCAATCTCTTTGTACAGTTCATCCAGTCCCTATTAAGAAACAATACGGAGAAAGTACAGACCCAGAAATACTTCACATTTAATAAGGACTGGAAAGATTAGAAAACAGAGAAAATAAAATGTGTGCACACAAGCTAAAAATTGGGAAACTGGAAAATTGCAGGGTAATTTCCATTGGGAGTGGTATTCCACATTCCTCAAACAGGGAACATGATAATACTGTATCAAGGGAAAGAATAAGGGATTTAGTGATGTCAACAAATTGAGACCTTCCAGTATATTTTGCCCATATCCACTGCTGTAGAAAGCTTGAATACTGTTTTATAAAGCATGGAAATACATCTGTATCTTCTTTATTCCCCCCAACTCATTCTCTTTCCATCACCTTCTGTAGATGTGACTTTTGCACTAAGTCATTCAGTGGCAAAAGAGCATTTGGCCTTTCCTATTCAGAGCAGCAACAGATGTAATGCTAACCCAAGGCATATACGCAGTCGTCTGTAGTAACAACTTCAGAACATACTTGTCCCTTACTTGCCCATGCTGCAGCTAGGAAATTACAGAACCAGCATGGTAATTTTTTTATAAGCACCAGAGAGCCAGTGTGATGTAGTGGTTAGAGTAGTAGACTATAGACCAGTGTTTAAACCCCCACTCAGCCGTGAAGCTCACTAGGTGTTCTTGAGTCAGTCCATGTATGCCACCCTGAACTCCTTGGAGGAAAGGCAAAATACAAATGTAGTAAATAAATAGAAAAAGAATTGGGTAGAGTTCCCATCCAAGTAGCGGTGTTCAAGAAAATAGGTCTTCAGTCAGCAAAAATTCCTCCCTAGGATTCTACATTTGGGTTCCTCTGTCTCTAAATTATTGCTTCTATTTTTTCCTACACATCCCAAGTTGCTTTCCCAACTCTGTGACAAGAAACAATGTTTTCCAAATTCTGCTCCCCTCCAAAAAAAATCTGAAACATGTTGAGCAAAAACCAGGTGAGCACTCAAGATGCAAACTGCCCATTGCAATGATATAGCTGGGTGCACAACTAACATCACTTTACTGTATGTTGCACTGAGCCACAGGATGGGATGGGATGGGATGTCATGTCTCTTACTCTTCTAGCATTAAACAGCAAGAAACTTTCATCATTAGAAGACAGGGTGTCATATATGCAACATGGCTTGCATCACCAAATTCTGATTATTAAATTCTGACCAATTCCTCCACTACTCCAACAAAATTGCCATGCAGTATCAGAACAATGATGCATCTGATTCAGAACTTTCTCTTTCGATAGTTGCCAGCCAGAAGACACAACGAGAATTTTTCAAGCATGACATGATGATCTCTTTCCCCTAGGTTCCTTTATGCCTGGTAGTCAGATGTACTGTATCATCTCTAAAAATATGGAGATTTCACTTCTGCCTAATGATGCTATTAGCCAACTATAAGTCTACCCTTATATCCTAGTAGACGTTATGTGACAATCACTTTCATAGGTTAATTACATATAAGCATAGAATGGAATCTCTCTTCATATTGTATGTGTGTGTTATGTGCCTTCAAGTGGATTACGACCTATGGCAACGCTATGAATCAGTGACCTCCAATAGCATCTGTCGTAAACCACCCTGTTCAGATCTTGCAAGTTCAGGTCTGTGGCTTCCTTTATGGAATCAATCCATCTCTTGTTTGGTCTTCCTCTTTTTCTACTCCCTTCTGTTTTTCCCAGTATTATTGTCTTTTCTAATGAATCATGTCTTCTCATTATGTGTCCAAAGTATACGTGTCCAAAGTCAGAGGAAGGCAATGGTAAACCACCTCTGAATACCTCTTACCATGAAAACCCTATTCATAGGGTCACCATAAGTCGGGATCGACTTGAAGGCATTCCATTTCCATTTTCCATCCATACTCCCTAAGCTTGTGAGAAAGAATGACCTTGTCACTTCAGATGGACCTAGGAACACCATATTTTAGGTAAGATTTCTATTTTAATCTCTGATCAGAGAATTTTTTTTTGAATGGTATGCTCTAAGCAACTGTGGTTGATACAATGTATCACGTTTAATGATGTCACTAGGGCCCACCCCATGACATCACTAGGGCCCGCCCCGTGACGTCACTAGGGCCCGCCCCGTGATGTCACTAGGGCCCGCCCCCATTTTCTCAGGTTTTTGAATGGTCCCGACCTGGCAACCCTACTGAGGTGTGAGAGGCTGGTAGAGCCTGGCAGAGCTGGGACCCTGACATCTCAGCTGGGGGTCTGCCAGATTCAACTCCCCACAGCCCAGTGTAAATACAAGTTGGACTGCGCTCTTTAGGGCTCTAGCCACATTATATTCTTCAAAACCATTCTGAAATGGAACCAGATTCAAAGGATATATTTTTCAACCTTTTGAACAAACTAAGGAAGAAATGCCCCATGACATGCACACATACACAATATTCCAGCTCCCCATTGCCTGGGCTAAGTTAGTAAGGTCTCCTTAGGCTTTCTGGGCCTTGGAAAGCCAGCTAACTCACCCCTCTGCTTCTTCTGAGGTCCTGCCCTGGACTAGGCTAGGCTCCTGCACTGTCTAGGCCCAAAAATCTAGGCATACCCACCAGATGCACTAATAGCACTCACCACCTGCAGAGTGTGGCTGAGCACTACAGTGAAAAGGAAGATGCTCTGCAATGGATAACAAAAGTGTCCTTCCCGCTTTTACTTCCTACAATTGCAAACCCTTAGGTTTGCCAACTCCCTCCCCCATCCATCAAGATTTGTGTTCACTTCATTCACACATTTAACACTTATATTTGCTGTGTTCTCATTCCCTTGGTAACTTTGCCCTGCCTCTCTCTCTAGATGTCTATACTGTATTTCTAAAAGCTCAACTCACGTTTTAAGTTACTGCAACACTAGAAATTTGAGGACTGGATGAACATTTTATTTGGGGGAGCAGAATTATCATTTAGGGGGCAATGCCCTCATTCCCCCTCCCCATCGCCATACCTCTGGAGGAGCCATAGCTGAGTGGTACAACATCTGCTCCAGGTTTTAGTCTGAACCTCAGCACCTTGGACAGCTTCAGAACCTTGGATAGCTCCTTGAAAGTTCAGACTAAAACCTGGAATGGATTCCACTGGCACACTGACATGGATCCACCAGCTGCCACTGTTCTAACTCATATTCTAGTGCGTCCCAGTAGTTATGGTAATTATAGGCTAATCCATCCCAAGCTATTTGATGAACTTGATAGTCAATGCCTGCTCTGGAAAGGAAGACTAGTTTTGGCTACATGCTTATATATGAGTTAAGCAGACATGCAACTTGACAATCCACCTTTTGTGTATGGCACTTCAGTGCCTCTTATTTCTGGTACTCCTCACACACAAGGCAAGCCAGAGAGCAGACAGGGTAAATACTAATACCAAGTTGCCAACTATGGGTGATTGAGAGTGTTATGCTGTTCAGTTATTGAGTTGTTTTAAACGATGGGCTCTCAGTGTATTTATAGCATTCTGATGTTTACTTGTATTTCACTGTATTTATTGTATTTTGATTTTGTAATTTCTATAAACCACTTACAGATTCTTGCCCCAAATGATAACCAATGTATAAATTTCCCAAATAAATAAATAAACTTGTTACATTAGCCCCAGCACGTACATTGATATAAGTGGCTTTGTGGGCTAGTCAACTATAAAGCGGTTGCACATTTGGACTGTGCCCCGATTTCCAATTTCCTCATTGTGCTTTAATGACATTAGTAATCTTGCTCTCATTGCAAAATACTAAAAGACTCTCAAATAAGCACTTTAAATAAACTAAACTAAACTAAAATATATGAGCAATGATAACTTTTAATAATTTATCCCAAACCAAAATTGGCATGATGTCGTCTAGCTATGAAACTGCTTGCTTTGTTTTTTTCTCTTGTCTTTAATTTTTTAAATTTTATTTTATTTATATTTTATTTTAAATACAAAGTTCTTGACATAAACAGAAAAATGACTGTTCATTTTCTTACTGGCCAATTAAAAGGGAATGTAGAAGGAGCTCACAAAGATAAGACAAAGTTGCTTCATTTCAAATATACAAACCCTTTTGAAAAAGAGAATGCAAAATTGGGGCAGGGGAGATATAATGCTCTTCTGTGACCTGAATCATTGAATTAGCTTGAAACCACTGCTGTGACTGTGTAAGTTAAAAGTACTCTCTCTCTCTCTTGTCCTCTCTCAGTGGGAAAAACTGCTAACAGGAATACAGAATATTATCAGTGCTCAAGGAAATGGACAAATACCTCTTTGTATCACATCTCAAGAAACATAGGGAGATCAGCTAGCCAAGGAACATTAGGCAATAGACCAATGTACATCAGCTTCATCGTCTATTAAACCGACTCCAGAAATCTATGTAGAACTCTAAAAAGGCAGATACAAGGGTTCATTATGAAATCTTAGAAAGCTTTTCTCCTACCCACCCCCACCTCAGAAATTGCTACTAACATCCTTGACAAGAAGGTGGCACCATCATCCTGTGATTGAGAATTAGCCATAGCCAGGAGCTTCACATGTATAGCTTTGAAATCAGAGTTGATACATAAAAATGTCCTGTTTGTGGTAAACAAGCCATCATCTGATTCATGCAGATGTCAAATAATGACACTCTGCTATCCAGCATTTCACTATTCAGTTTCAAAGCCATATTAGATATTATATCACAATTTTCAGGGACAAATTTGTGTCTCTGTTTCTAGGTTTATTTATTTCATTTTTAGCCTGCACTTTATCAAACAAGTGATTTCAAAGCAGGATAAATTAAATATAAAATCAAACTAGCGATACATTAGTTAAAACAATTCCATTAAAAACTTTTAAAACAATATAAAATCAATCAGTATAAGCTCTACTTCTCCTTACTATAAAAATATGAATGAATCAAGAACCTATGTCATTAAAAGCCTGTCTAAAGAAGCAAGTTTTTAACGGGCAGCAAAAACCCAGTCTACATTGGTGCCAATCAGATTTCAAGACAGAGGGCATTCCAGAGCTGGGGAGCAGCCACTGAGAAGACCCATTCACGAGTTGTAGACAGAAGCAGCTGAATGGGTGGGGTGGAGCTGCTACACTAGCTTCCCAGCAGGTGAGCCACTGTTACTTACTGGGAGGGAGAAAAGGAGGAGCAAAGTAGCAAGGAGGACATTGGTGCAGTTAAATGGACCAGCAAACAGAGCCAATGTGGCACTTCTACCAGTCAATTTGGCTCAACACCAATATATTTATTCACATATTTAACAAAAAGCATATACTGCTTGGTTATAATGTGCTTCTACTGGAAGGAAGGGCAGGATATAAATCAAATAAATAATAAAACCTCTAAGAGGTTTACAAAAAAAATTGATCAACAAAAATATCTGTTTTTTAAACAAAATTATGTAACAATAGTTATAGAGGTATGATCCTCACTCAGAGATGGGCTACTAGCAAGTATGACATCCACAGCAGATCTTAACACCTGGGCAGGATTATACAGGGAAAAGCACCCCTTCAGATACCTGGGTCCTAAGTCACTAAGGTTTTGTAAATCAGCTTTGGAACCTTGGAGCACGTTCAGTACCATGCAGGCAGCCAGTGCAGGCTCTTCAGTGCTGGTTTTATATGGGATCAGCTAGACAAGCCAATCAATAATTTCAGTGGTGCAGCTAAAGGTAGACCTCAGGGCCAAAGTCCATGGCTCAGGGGGATGCAAATAGCCACAAAAAACAATATTTATAGCTAGGGGCCAGGCGGCCAGGGATGTACATGGTTACAGAGGCTCATTTTATTATTTTTACTTTAAAAAACATTATCCTTTTCTATGACAAAATGGAGCTTACTAGACAAGGAAATGCATTCAGCATCAGGGCAGTAGACACAACTCCATTTTTTTCCTGTAGTCATGGCAGTGCTATGATTTAAGTGAGTTTAAAATGCAAAACTGCACATGCTCAGAATACTTTTTCTTTTTTAAAAAATCAGGGTTGATTTTTTTTTGCTTGTTTTTTGCTCCAACATATCAGGAATGTAGAAGCATTTGTAAAAGCATGGAATTGTGGTGTGGAGGGAGGGCAGAAGAGAAATACTAATTTTGTGTTTCACAACTGAAGTAATAGTACACATAGCCATGCAAAAGGGGACCTCCTTAATCCTTAAGCGGAGGATCTTAAATTACCTAGTTGCACCACTGAGTACTCTTACTGCAGCATTTTCTATCAGCTGCAGCTTCCAAACCATTTTCAAGGGCAGCTTCATATAGAGTGCATTATAGTAATCTAATCTGAAGGTTACCAGAGTGTGGATCACTGTGGCCAGTTTATCTTTGTTCAGGAATGGCCATAGCTGGTGGGCCAACCATAGCTGGCAATAAGCACATCAGTACATGCACTAGGGAAAGCATCTAAATGTTAAATGGCTACAGCCAAAATTTCATGGAGATTCTGATGCACAGATGAAGCTCCATGTGAAGAGGCATTGTTTTGTCCTCTTAAATGTTGGAAGATATTCTATTTGCTTGTACACAGTTTTCCCAGTGTGAAGGAAATGGGACAAGTCCCAGCAGACCTAGAAGCAAAATAGGGATTGTAGAGCTGTGCAATGCCCCCAATCCAATTTGGAGCCTGATTCAGCAGTCTAGATCCAGCCCCAGTTTAGTTCAGATTGATCTGGACCTGATCTGGATCTGGATCCAGAAATCCCAATCTTGTATTCCCATTGTCTTACACTAAGAAGTCAAAATGGCCATATCTTTTAGTGCTGTGTATCAGATTTGTACGAATCACAAATCACAAACACAAATCAGGCCAATTCGGAGAAATTTGTATCCTGTCTATATCAGGCTGAAGCAGCTACAAATCTTTGCAGAGCATATCAACTAGTTCTGAATCAATTTGTAGAGATTTGTACAGATCTGTACCTCAAAACAGTCTCTAATGAACCCAAACAGGGTGTCTCTGAAATGGAGCAATTACAACATGATATGAGAAGAATACCAGGGTGAGGAAAGAGGTAGAAATACTAGAATAGTATCACCCAACCAACACTGCAACCACAGTGTTTGGAAGGGGTGAAGTCTTAAAATGCAGAAATCTCTTGTAAGTTCCGTCTCTTAGAAAAGCTTGGTGGGGGTTGTGTAACATTTGTTCACCTTGTATATGTTTCTCTTATTTCCCAATCAATCCCGGTCCCATCCTTATTTACATTTTTTTCCAAAAAAGGTTTGTTTGTGTGTGTTTTTAACTTTGATTCTCATTACTTAGAGTTATTCCTTGTGGGAATATTTAGATCTGTAGCTGCCTTGACCTGATCCAGATTCAGCACAAATTGGTACAAATTGGCCCAATTTGGTTCAGAATTTTAACAAATTGGTTGCTCAGCCCTAGGTATAGGTGGATGGAGGAGATGAGAATGAAATGTGCAAAGGCAAATTTAAACAAACAAAACTTAATAGCTCCATCACAGTGTTAGTGAAGAATGGTCAAAGTGCAATGCACTGGATTTTGCTGAAGAAACAAGTTTACTACCTGGCAAAACGCACACCTATCAATGGTTGCAAGAGGGTTATTTTCCAACAAGTCACCAAATGCCAAGCTAGCCAGTGATGAGAGCTGGTTACAAATACAGCCTCTATTACCCGGACATACTTGCTTAATTAGGACCAGAAAGGAAAGTCTGCTTCCCTGAGGAAACAAATGTATCTGAGCAAAAACAATGACACCATATCTTTATATTCTCAAAAATAAAATGTTTGCTAGATGTCTTTTTATGTCTCCCACTCCTTGGTCAATAAACACGTTTCAAAAATCAAAACACTGACGTATATCTTCAGTTTAATCCAGTTTCATGTGTTTCTTTCCATTCTGGTTATGGCCTATAATATGCTCAGCATAACTATCTCAGGACCGCCTGATGGCATTAGAAACCATCATGTGTGCATCAACTGGATGTACAACATAATAATAAACTCACAAATGAGAATGGCCGTAGCTCAGTGGCAGAGTATCTAACTTGCATGGAGAAGGTCCCAGGTTCAATGCCCAGTATCTCCAGGTTGCCTTGCCTGAAATCCTGGAGAGATTCTGCCAGTCACTGTAGGCAATACTGATCTAAATAGACCAAAGGTCTGACTTGCTATAAGGCAGCTTCCTATGCTTCAATGCATTGACAAACTTTTCTCTGGATGTGGCAGCAGTGGTACACCTTACAGAGCCTCACAGTGTCTTTGTATTATAGTTTTGTTGTTATGTGCCTTCAAGTCGATTACGACTTATGGCGACCCTTTGAATCAGCAACCTCCAAGACCATATGTTATAAACCACCCTGTTCAGATCTTGTAAGTTCAGGTCTGTGGCTTCCTTTATGGAGTCAATCCATCTCCTCTTTGGCCTTCCTCTTTTTTTACTACCTTCTGTTTTTCCCAGCATTATTGTCTTTTCTAGTGAATCGTGTCTTCTCATGATGTGTCCAAAGTATGATAGCCTCAGTTTCATCATTTTAGCTTCTAGTGATTGTTCTGGTTTAATTTGTTCTAACACCCAATTATTTGTATTTTTCGCAGTCCATGGTATATGCAAAGCTCTCCTCCAACACCACATTTCAAATGAGTTGATTTTTCTCTTATCCGCTTTTTTCACTGTCCAACGTTCACATCCATACATAGAGATTGGGAATACCATGATCTGAATGATCCTGACTTTAGTGTTCAGTGATACATCTTTGCATTTGAGGACCTTTTCTAGTTCTCTCATAGCTGTCCTCCCCAGTCCCAGCCTTCTTCTGATTTCTTGACTCCATTTTGGTTAATGACTATGCCAAGGTATTGATAATTGATATAGTTCAATGTCCTCATTGTCAACTTTAAAGTTACATAAATCTTCTGTTGTCATTACTTTAGTCTTCTTGATGTTCAGCTGTAGTCCTGCTTTTGTGCTTTCCTCTTTAACTTTCAACAGCATTTGCTTCAAATCATTACTGGTTTTTGCTAGCAGTATGGTATCAACTGCATATCTTAAATTATTGACATTTGTCCCTCCAGTTTTCACACCTCCTTCATCTTGGTCCAATCCCACTTTCCATATGATATGTTCTGCTTATAGATTAAACAAATAGGGTGATAAAATACACCCGTCTCACACCTTTTCTGACTGGGAACAAATTGGTTTCTCCATATTATCTCCTTATAGTAACCTTTTGGCCAGTGTATAGGCTGCGCATCAGGACAAGCAGATGTTGTGGCACCCCCATTTCTTTTAAAGCATTCCATAGTTTTTCATAATCTACACCAGTGATTCTCAAACGGTGTGCCCAGGCACACTGGTGCGCCCTAAGAGGTGGCTAGGTGTGCCTCAAATATTATGAAAGTATATTTTAAAAATGAGAAGAAACCCATTTGTATAGGGTAAGTAATAGTTTTCTATAGTTTGTTATTTTTATTCATAGTTTAAAATATATTAATATATTTTTAATTTTGTACACAAAGTGCGCCAGAAAATTTTTATATGTTTTACAGTGCGCCGCGAACCAAAAAAGTTTGAGAACCACTGATCTACACAATCATAGCAGCTGCTGTCAGTACAAGCAATACTTGCACTTAAAGAGGATTCTGGGAAGAGGGAAGCGGCAAGAGTGCCCATAACTTTGCTATTCTGCACTGTGCTTTTCTAATTTCAAAAGCTCTGGGAATTGGGTTTCACATTTGCTAGGAAGAGGTTGCCCTTTCCCCTTCAGCTGTAACGGGATAAAATAGGAACCTAGGAAGTTGTTGAGATTTAGACATACAGTGGCTTTTCCCCTCTACAGAGGTAGGATGGTCCACCCTCAGAGGCTGATGGATCCAATTGGCTTCCAAGAAGCTCTGAGGGATTTAGGGGCTGATATGACTGGTGTTCCTGTTGAAGCCCCGGATGATCTGTGGAACACATGCATGACCCAAGCCGTTAACACAATCACCCCTAAGCACCCACTTCTGCTTAACAGACCCTGTGTGGCTTTATGATATACATGAGAACTAAGGGCAATGAAACAAGTTGGGAGATGGGTTCAGCCTGTTCTGACTGGCGTTACACTCACCATAAAGGGAGTACATCTGGATCCATTACTGTCACTTGAGCACAAGTGGCCTCGGTGTTGCTGAGTGCTTTTCACCAGCTTTGGCTGGTACACCTAGTGTAACTTTATCTGAACAGGAATAACCTAATCTCTGTTGTCTATGCTCTGGTAACCTTTAGGTTAGATTACTGAGTGCATTATATGTGGGGCTGCCTTTGAAGACGGTTCAGGTACTGCAGCTAGCAGAGTTCAGCAGTCATCTTGCTGACTGGGATAAGGCAATCTGAGCATATAACACCAATTCTGCCACTAGCTACCAATTACTTTCCAGGTCCGATCCAAAATGCTGGTTTTGACCTAAAAAACTTTATGCAGCTCAGGACCCCAATCCCTCAAGGACTGTCTCTCCCCATATGAACCTACATGGACACTGCATTCATCATCAGAGGTGCTTCTCCATGTGCCTCCTTCGAATGAGATGTGGAAGGTGGCAACACAAGAACAGTCTTTCTCAGTAGTGGCTCCTTGTTTGTGGACTGCTCTCCCCAGGGAGATAGAGATGGCCAAGAAATTTGATTCAGTTCTCATTTCAAGCTGAATCTATCAAATTAGCACTGTCTGAAACCATATGAGAACTGAAGTACAGTCATCCTTCAAATTCACACTTATTTGAATTTTGCAATGCAGTTTGCCAACCAAATAATGTGTACAAAAATGCCTATGTGAGGGGAAAGTGTGTATAAAAATGAATATATGAGTGAAATAACATACAAAAATGGATTATAAGGAGAAATTGCTTGCAATAATGTGTACATTAGTCAAACTGCCTACACAAATGTGTTTATTAGGAGAAATTTGCAATAAAATGCTGGAGAATTTTCATGAGGATTTTTTTTTTAAATGCAGATTGCTGCAGATGTGCAGAACTGAATTTAAGATTGGGAAAATGAGAAACTGAGAGAAGTGAAATTGACAGATGTTTCCATCCCTATAGAAAGGCATGCCTGGCGCCATCACTGCTAGCTTTTAGGTGTGAGGCTAAAACATTTCCGTTTACCTGGCCTTTGATTGTTAATTGGGAAGACAGCGAATTGTTTTTAAACCTTTTTAGTACTCATATTTTAGTAGGGTGGTTAGGATTTGTCCTTTTATTAAAATTCTTGGATAAGCATGTTTAGATATTGTGTTTTAGATGATTGTGTTATACAGAGTTTTTATGTCTTTTATGCTGTAAGTCGCTTTGGGACACTCTTCTCTGTGTGAAAAGTGAGAAACAATAAATAATAATAATAATAGTTGACTAATAATCCTCTTTTTTCTTCCGGGGGGGGGGAAACAATGTGCAAGTGACCACCCTGTTTGAATCTGGCAGTAATATAATATGCTTCCTTTTAGGGCAATTTCTGCTTATTAGGAATTGCTCATTAGTATTCCTGGGTAAAACAGAAATGTACCAAAAGGCAGGATATAAATAAAGTAAAACAAAATAACCACTTAACTGCGAATGGAAAAGGAGCCCCAGATTGTCTCAGCAGTGTTAGAGAAACCTGACCCAGTCAAGACTCTGCCATATAAATATGTCAGACATAAATAAAACATTATTATATTGTAATGGTATTTTAAAGAGGGAATGGCTTTAAGGCCATTGCAACAGATCATTTACATGCATCCAGTTGCCACTATAATAGTGTTTTATTCTGGCTGCCCTTCTGGGATACCATTTTTCCACTAGCTCCTACACCATTGATAGCTATATGGAATGCAGAAAAATATCATGGTCAGAGGCAGTATGCTTCTGAATACCAGTTGCTAGAAACTGAAGGAGAGGAGAGTGCTGTTGTGCTCTGATTCTGCTTGTGGGCTTCCCATGTGACACTGTGAGAACAAAGTGCTGGACTAAATGGGCCATTGGCCTCATCCAGCAGAGCTCTTCTTATGTTCTTATGTTAACAGGTAAAGTTTTTGCCATAACCATACTGAGAAAAGCATTACGTGTTGAAGTTCATGTTAACCACTTTCTGTATTTCTCCCATATCATGCTACCTGTGCTCTGAGATCTTCATCTATGCTCCCTCCTTTTTAAAGACAAAGAGGGTAGCAACTAGAGCCTTCCAGGTGTTTGGGGCTTCCGTTCCCATCATATATTTCTTTGATATGTTAATTTTGAAAATCATCCCGGAACCAAATGTCATGAAGTGATGTACTGGGGCAGGAGAACTTTTGCATTGTCAAAAACGAGAAATGTATCGCCCTGCAAGAGAAGACAAATGAGGACACAGCTTTGCATAGAATTTGTACGTGCTATTTTATGTTTAGACACAAATTTAGAAATAACTATTATAATTTAAAGAGGCATACGGTATCACTCACCATAGCTGGAAGACAGTGACCAGGTGACCTGTGTGCCTGCTCAGCCTGCTGTCCAGGTCCTAACTGCTATGGGCAACTTCACGACTCCTCCTGCTGTCCCTTCTTGTGGGTCTCTACCTTTAAAGCTGACTTGCACCAGACAGAAGATGCCTTCAAATAGAGGACTGACCTCTGACATCCCTTCAGATGGCAGATATGGTCATCCTAGGCAAGATGTCAATATTTTAAGCAAACAATTTTGTCATCAACTTAGCACCAGTGGTTCCAAGAACAATGCTGGCAAGGTCATATTTGCACATCAAAATGGTCAAATTAGGAACATAGGAAACTGCCTTATATTGAGTCAGACCACTGATCCATCTAGCTCAGAAGTGTTTACACTGACTGGCAGCGGCTCTCCAGGATTTCAGACACCTGGAGATGCCAGGGATTGAACCTGGGACCTTCTGCATGCAAGGCAGATGCTCGACCACTGGGCTATTGCCCTTCCTCAAAGAAGGAAGAAGAAACTGTAGTGTCCAGTTACCATCCTCTTAAGTGTTTCACAGGCAAATAAAATTTGTTCCCCTTTTTCTGAGATTTGGAGGAGGAGGATGAGGTACCCAGAGGGATTTTATTTTATTTTTTGTTTTGTTTTTCCTCCTTTTAAGGGCCACGTTTGCATCCTTTGTCCCTGGTATTCACTGCAAATTTCACACGTTGTAAACTTGAGAATAGGACATGAAAAGGCTGAAGGTTCTTCTGTCACTGGTCAAATGGCTATTTATAGGTCTCTATAAAATCAGCCCCAGATTTTGAAGTTAGCAAGGCAGCTTTAAATATCAAAGTTGTCTTTGAATATAGGGATTTGTTTCACAAAGGCAGCGGTTTAATAATCAGTGTGAAACGCTTTCCTATTCAGAGGTCTGCCCCCGCTAGCTAATCCCAGCAACTTTCGCTTTAATTAACAGTTGGGAGATGAAAGAAGCAAGAAGCTGCACCCAGCCGAGGCCTCCTTTCTAACAGTGCTATGATTCTGCTGGTATGCAGTTTATGCAGAGGGGAAGGCAATTCTCCTTGTAAGTGGTAAATACAATGGCACACCAGGCTTTCCACTAATTGCTAGACCCAAGAGGAGGTCTCAAAGCACTTATTTAACACTAATTGCATCAGTAAATAGTACTCATTGCCTTGCGGTATGTGAAAGTTGCGGGGAACTCTTGTAAGAAAGGGTGTCAAAAGTGATACTTTTTGGAGGATGGCATTAAAAGCCTTTCCAATTTTGTGCATTATGCATTAATGCACAACTGATCAGAAACAACGAGATGACTACGTTGACCATCCAATTCAAGTCGGGATGCCGTGCCAATTTTCTCGCTCTGGCACTGTTGTGCACACAACAGAGCTCCAAAAGTGGACTCCTCTATTTCCACAACTCCCACCGGTTTCTGACTGTGCACTGAGATCTTCCAGGAATGCTCCACATTCCACCATTGTCTCAAAGTATGGTTAATGGCTATGCAGAATAAGTCCTTCTCAGTTGTGGCACCCAGACTCTGGAACTCCCTCCTCAGGAGGCCCATCTAAGAACTTTTGAGCATTGCTGGATCAAACCAAAGGCCTATCTAGTCCAGCATCTTGTTCTCATAGTGGCCAGTAGATTCCATGCCTACTGGGACTGTTTTCAGGGGTGAGGGGGTTGCCCCCTTAGGTTTTCTTTGTAAAAGTTTGTGTACTTCCACAGACATACTGACAACCTCCCTTTTTGTTTCTCAGCGGTCCTGTTTTGACTACAATCCCATCAGCACTCACCTCATGAGATTGCTATTAGAACGGATGTAGAGATGAAGGAAGGGATGCCTCCTTTGACTTTAACAAGTTAGTGTCCTTTGACTTTAACAAGGTAGCGTGGTTGTACGGGATGTACTAACGGGGGGGGGACATATCCTGTACCATTCAAGACAGGGTGGGCTGCGAATGGATTGCCGCTGCTTTGGCTTTCACAACACTCTCGAGGGCTGTATTAGGCATGTTCAGTGTCAGTCTTGGAGTTAGATAACTTGGTCGCTAGCGATCCGCTGCAAAGCAGTAAGAAAAAGGATAATTTCCTGAGAAGAAAAGGCAGGTGCAATGGGAGTATTTTAGCCTTCCCCTGGCCACTGCTTTCATCCCTGCCATCCCCCTTCTCCGCTTCTTCTCCACCAGCCCTCTGTTTGCCACATCACTGGAAGCTGCCTGATACTGAATCAGACCATCTAGGTCAGGACTGCCTATGGTGACCAGCAGTGGCTCCCCAGGGTTTCAAGCAGGGAGCATTCCTAGCCCTACCACAGATGCCAGAGATTAAACCTGGGACCTTTAGCATGCAAAGCAGATGCTCTACTACTAGGGATGGGCAAATCCGGCCATCTCAGTTTCTTGTTTTTCCAGTGTTCAGTTCTCCAGATTTCTGCATCAGCTTGCTTTTTTTTAAAAAAAAAGTCCTCATGAAAATTTATCACCATTTAGGGCAAATTTCTCCAAATTCACATATGGCGGCATGCGTTTTCCCCTAATAAACACATTTCCCCCTAAAATATTGCATTTGTGCATGTTATTTTCACTAATATATGCATATTTATGCACATGCTATCCCAACGTCTCCATTTTTGGACACATTATTTGGCTGGACAAAGAAGTGTGAGTTTTGAAGAACGCCTGTGTTTCAGTTTGCATATTGTTTCAGAAAGTGCAAATTAGATAGGTTCGCCTTTGAATGCAAACTGATTTGAACTGATCCCTGATCCCTGTCTACCACTCAGCTGGGTCTCTTCCCATTACTGGGAAAAATAGATGTGGGAGAGGGGAAATCAGTAAATGAGAGAACATTTGTGAACCCCTCTCCACTTTCCATTTCTTCATTGTAAACTACAACATCCCTGCCCTGTTTTGCAGTAACTGGGGCTCTCATCCATGTGTCCGCAGTTGGACATTCAGCTCTGAGTGCAGTAGGACTCAAAAGACAGCCGTAATCTGGAATGTCACTCTGGGCCGCTAGCATGTGAATGAGAATAGCATCCAAGCTCTAGCAACCAGCCTAAAGCTGTGGACAATGCCTCTCCATTTGAATTTCACAGTGTCGTATAACTTAAAAGAATCATGCAATAAAGAAAATGATACCATGTGCATCCGAAACCTATAATAAGGAGATACAAGTTTGCAGTTAGGCTTTGCATTGCGGTGCATGAGTAAGCTTTAAAAAAAGCAAGTTGACGTTTGGTGGTATGTGAAACAGATGTTGGAAAAGAGCAAGCAGAGACTGGTGTATCAGACCAGAGGGCAGGCGTTACCACATGATGTGTCCAGTTCAACTGGGCTCAACTTCAAGCCAATTTCAATGCATATTTTGTGTGTTTGCACTCACCTCTTGCTTGCTGTGAAATGTACCCAAAGCATATGAGCACCTACAAACGGGTGTAGTCATCTGGGGACTCAGGGGGTCTTAGACCCCTTGTTTTTTGGGAACAGGCTCTCTATGTCTCTAGCATCCTACAAGCCAATCAGCATGAAAGGGGAGTGTATTAGCTACTGAGAAGAGTCTTCTAACTTGCTTCCTTGTCCTTTCCTGCTGATTTGAGCCAATCAGAGTGAAAGGAGGTGAGGCAGCCACTGAGAAGACTCTTCTCAGCAGCTAACACTCTCCGCTTTCATGCTAATTTGCTCCTAGAGATGTCTGTTGTGGGAGAAGGCATTCACAAGGATCCAATTCTCAACCCAAAAGGAGAAAAAGGGGGGGATGGGAGTGGGTATGGCTGTGACTATCATGGAGGGACCTTGCACTTCCAAATTTGCCACTACACTACTGCCTACAAATAAAAGCAATGTAATCAACTTGTATAGCACAGCGGGGAGGAGAGCCTGGCTGGGAGTCCAGAGTCTGTGAGTTCAAATACCCGCTTGTGTCTCCTGGGTGTCAAGGGCCAGCTAAAGATCACCCCCACAGTGAGTGGCTCAGGGGTTACATGCCCTGCCACCTGTGCAGCCATGGGCAAGCTGCATAGTTCCAAGGAGCCCAGTTGCCCCCCAGCTGGCAGTTGCGGACAAGGAAGGGGCTGGCTTGTGCAGCTGTGGCAAGCTGAGCAGGCCCCAGCCAGCTGGGGAGCACTAGCCTCACAGGGAGGCAATGGTAAGTCCCCTCTGAACACCGCTTACCATGAAATCCCTATTCACAGGGTCACCATAAGTCGAGATCGACTTGAAGGCAGTCCATTTCCATTGCAATCAAGTTGACTTTCATGGGTTCTCCAAGGAATCATGGGGATGTTCTCTTGTGTCGGTGCTGAGAACTACTTGATCATTATGTGACCCTTAGCAGGAAGCCAATTAATAACAGAAATCTTTGTTGGAACTTCCCAGTCTTTGGCCATATCTGCACCATACATTTTAAACAATATTATACCACTTTAAGAGTCATGGCTTCCCCCAGAGAATCCTGGGAACTGTAGTTTGTTAAGGTGCTAAGAGTGTTCACCTCACAGAGTTGCAATCCCCGGAGTGGTTTCACAATCAATCCCTCTTCTCAGGGAACTCTGGGAATGCAAGCAAGGAAATGAATAAACAGATTCCACACACACACACACAAACAGGCCACTTCTGCCTTATACTCAGCCAGATCATTGCTCCATTTAGCTCAGCATTGTCTATACACTCCCAGCCCTACCTGGAGATGCCAGGGATTGAACCTAAGACTTTCTGCATCAAAGCAGATGTTCTACCACTGAGCTACAGCCCCTTCCCCTACAGGCTGAAGACTCCATTGCACCCACACATGTGAATTGGTTAGTCTCTCTGCATCTGGCTCAATGTGAAAGGGCCAGAGATGTTCAACATTTAAGCCAGCAGAGTTCATCATACTTCTCTCTTTGATGGTCAAAGAGAGAAGTATGATTTGGCTGCCCTACAGAACTGAATTCTCCAGAGACAGCCAGGGAATGGCAGAGACTCCTGCTTCTTGGCTGCCCTTGGGAAAGCAGCCAAATAAAAGATAGGTGGGAAGACAAACGAACAAAAGAGACAACTCTGTGAGCCGTCTTTCTTGTAAACAGAGATGGGGATTTCTCTTTGCAGGCTGCTGAAGAAAACAGCTTGATTTATGAAGATCCAAAAGCAGACACATTTAAGTCTAGTTGCATTTGTGTTCAAATGCTGGAAAAGAGAAAGAAATGCATTCATTTCTCCCCCCCCCTGCACTGTCACTCGTTAACACTGCATAGCAACAATTTTGTACATGCACAGCTTGACTAGGAAATAGGGTGTTCAGACCCAAGGGAAGCAGTGAATATGAGGAACAGGAATGACCTGCCCACAGGACTCCAAGGCTAGGATCAGTATTCAATATGCGGGGAGCAGAGGGGACATCTTAGATCTTTTCTCCTTCTCCTAAGTTTCAAGTTAGACAACTGCTGGAACTACAGTATAAAGCGCATCATTTTGTTTTTGATTTTGCAAGGCAGCATTGATCTCCTTTCTGAATGATTTCAGGGGGGGAAATAACAATAATCATAGTCTCGTGTTAGGTAAAAGGAGTTCCTAGTCTTTGTAATATATTTTGTATCCAAGCTGCAGTGCTCGAATTATGGCCTTGTCTTCTTCAGCAGCAAAGCTGCTCAAAGAGTATTCTTAGTGGCCCCAGAGCATATATTGTGGAGGAAGGGGAGAAGAATGGAAAACTGGGGGAGGGGGAGGGAATAGGGAATGGAATAGAGTATGCTAGAAGAAGGCATGGCTGGCTGGTTAGAACCATGCACAGGACTCCTCTGCACTGCAACATTTTGTTTGTGTCTCAACATTTTCTTTGTTTGTGTCTCAACATTATATTTTCACTTAGACTAGAGTTTGCTGGACTAGTTTGACATACTGATACTGTCCCAAAGTTCTACAACACATCTATGTAAGTAATCATGTCAAAATATTGTGAGATGAAATTAATTTTATAAACAAACAAACACAGGGTTGGGCCAAAATTCCATCCACTTCAGATTTTTGCTGGATTTTCCAAGAGTTCATATAGTCAGTCTGTGTGCGGAGCGAACATGTTTGCTGCAAATGCAGTTGATTTTCTGCGACCACTGGATTTGCTCCAGAGTGCAGCACCAGGCCTGCCAACACCTGCCCCCTCATGCTGCTGGGCACATTTCCCCCCCATTCCCCTTCTTGGACCTACTGGACTGCAGCCAAACCTCTGCCTGCAGGCCTGCTAGCATGTTGGGGGTCCTGCTGCCATGGCTCTGGAGCCCCCACTGCTGCGGCCAAGCCACTGCTGCTTGCTCTGCAAAAGGACGTTTGCAAAGGTAGGGTTTTTTTTACATGATCCTGTGCTCTAGCCTGACTCGGAAAAGCCGTGGCCGCCACTCTTTCCTTAAAGCCAGGAGAGAGGCCTCCTCTTCCTTACTCCTCCCCCTCCTGCTTTTAGTGGCAAAGGGGTAGGAGTATAGCATCTAAAGAGTTAAGATAGTAGAGCTTAAAATGGAAGTCCAGAGACTTTCTAGGCTTTCTTGTTCATATCTATAGTATTAACCCTACTTCAACTTCACTGTATCAATTCAAACCAGATGAAGCTGAAGTAAGCGGGGGTGGGCAATGAAGACGGAACAGGGCTGCATTCCACTGTAACAGAATGCATGTGGATCCCAAACCTACTTTACATATGACATTATGATTATGATTATTTGATTTATATCCAGCAAGAGCCCACATTACATATTACAATCCAATATTTTCTACTGTACAAACTTACTTCTTGATCATTCTACATTAAAATTCTTTAAGATAATATAGTATAGTAAAATAAAGGTATTACTATAGTGCTCTCTAAAAAGTATATTAACTTGTATTGCAATTTTTTAAATTATTAATTGATTAATTAATTATAACTTCAGTGAAGAAGCTTTAAATAATTTGAATTTATGTTTTCATTTCATATTATATGAATTTATATAAATACAAACACACAAACATCTATATATATACACCCACATACTCCAGGTTTCATAAAGTTACCAGTTACATAAACAGGTATAACAATGCATATAACTGTATAAGAATGTATTTGTTTTAATATCCTTATAAAATTATGCTGCAGAAATATATAGTAGGGCCCCGCTTTACGGTGCTTCGCTTTACAGCGATTCGCTAATGCGGCGGTTCAATTAGGGAAAGTCCCCGCATTAAGGCGCTTGTTCCATTTTTACAGCTTTTTTTTCCGTTGCGCACCATTTTGGCATCATTTTCGTGCGATGCGTCCCATTATCGTCAATGGGTTTTGCTTTATGGTGATTTCCGCTTTACGGCGGGGGTCTGGAATGGAACCTGCCGTATGAGCGGGGCCCTACTGTAGTACAGAATGGGGTTTGACTCTTTCACACGTTTTATACATAGAATATATGTATGTTTGCATATAATTTTGCATATAATGCAGACTTATGAATTATGAACATTCATAAGCAGTTTGAACTTAAATGGGTTCCACCTTTTTCTTTTCTCACTTGAGATCAGAGGGGACAAGTTCAGATGCGCTTGATTAAGTGGAGCTTGCGTGGATTGATAATAGTTTGAGTACCACCATTCTTTAAGAGTACCAACCGCCTCTGGTGGTTAGGATTAGAGATGTAAAATTTCCAGAAATTTTGAAACCATGGAAAAAATTGTTTTTCACGTTTTTTGGAAGGGGGGCAATGGAAATTTGGGGATTTTTTAAAAAAATAGGTATTAGCACCCTTTACAGATCAAAATTCACTTTTAATGTTAGCAATATAAAATGTATTGTGTATAACTTGTTTGCTATTAAATTATCATGCTTGGTATATTAAAAGTACAGTTTATTCAGAAAATAATTACAAGTTGAATTTACTTTTTAAAAGTGTTTGTTAAAAAAGGACCTGCAAACTGCTGAACTGTAAGGAACCTAGCATCTCTTTCATGTTGCCCATTTATGAAGATCAGGCAAAAAACATTAAAAATAAGAGAACCCATTAACATTATACTAAAAAAGGTATGTCTCCTCCAGTCCTCCACAGTTGCAAGCAGACATAAAACACTTATTTCCATAGAAAAAGTTGAGGGGGAAAGGGGGGGCATGACTCAATGAATACTATATAACATTTGATCAGTCTTATTTTTTGAGCTATCACTGTCAGTTTCTCCTTCTGCTTCTTCGTATTTGTCATCATAGTTATCATGGACTTTGAAAAACAGAAGGTTTGCCCAGACTCAGACAAGCTTCTATATCCGTTTTCCATATCAATTTTCCATTTTGTTTTTTTTGGGGGGGGGAGGAGGTTCCAAATTTTACCAGCTTTTTTCTGGGCCTTCACATTTTCAGAGAGGATAGGAAACTGTCAATAATCAATCAGTATTGGCTGAATTTTCAGCTGATTATTGCATTCTAGACTAAGCCACCTTACAATACTTGGACACATTAGGTTGGTTTTTGTAGGGAGGAATGCCCTCTTTCCTCCTAGTCCTCCTCTTGTTGTATTTGGTGGGCCTCTTCAGAAGCACAGGCTGGAGACAAATGATGATTCTTAACATTTAGAAGACTTTTCTGTGTATTCAGAATGGCCCGGTGACCTTCAGTACTAACTTGAATTTTATCCCTGAAAGGCCACTGCTAAACTGAACATACCACATATCACACCACTAAAAGCAAGGAAATGGAGATGTTTTATGTGTTGGTTTGAAGATCAAAGTTAAGAGCCAGGTTCCTGCTTTCAGGAGTCAAGAAGGAGAAACATCAAAAAAGGAAAATGAAGCATGCAATAGGATAGCTAATGTGCAACCATATACAGGTTTGTCATACTAGGAGTTTTGCTGAATATAAACAAGAATCAAGGTGACAATAGATGACCTCTTCTGTCATGCTGCTCCCTATTAGGAATGTGCAATAACCACACATGTCAGTTTGGACCCCAATTCAATGTTTCTTAAAACAGCCCAATTTGGCTTAGACCAATTTGAAGGCTGCCCAATTCTACTAAGGGGTCTGAGTCTGCTTTGTCCCCCCCCAGCCCCATTTACTACTGGGCAATTTAAAAAACAGCTATACTTTTTCTCCCTTTTGACGGAAAAAAATGGCAGATATACTAAGCCACTCCAAAATGGATAAAGCCTACCAAATTATAGGCAAATAGATCCAGGGGCTTTTGTGACTGACACTACTATAAGGTGATTCCCCCCCCCCAAAAAAGGAACAATCTATAACTTTTTTTATTTTTAGCCAAAATTTGATTGAATTTGCAAGCAACCTGAGCCAAATTTTAAAATGACAGCTGTAATGGTTTTGCAAACGAGGCTTACCCTTCTGAGGGCATAAATCTGGCCAAATATTAGAATGATAGCTGCAGTGGTTTGCAAGGACAGTGCTTCCAAGGGCAGCCATTACAGGTTTTGGATCTACTCTATTCTCCCTGTCCCACTGCACTACTGAGAAATAATAAAGAAAATGGCCATAACATTTCTTCCTTTTGACAGAAGTGGATAAAATTTGCAGTCTTAGTTCAGAGTTGATAAAGCCTGCCACACATGAGGTGAATTGGCTTTTGTGCTCAGTATTTTTAAATTTTGATTTTAGGAAACATCTACAACTTTGGATATCATTAGTATAATTTAAACCGAAATACAGTAGTTTGTATTCAACTAAGTCCTACTCAGAGTAGACCCATTGAAGTTAATGGACATGACTAACTTAGGTTTATTAATTTCAAAGGGTCTATTTTGAGTAGGCTGCTTTCACACATTGGGCTAATAGCGCTAGTTTAACGGATTAAAAAGGTAGCGCTTCGTTCCGGATTTCAAAAATCCCTTCCACACTGCAGGACCTGTTATACCGGCATTTTGCGCAACAGTCTTTCACACACAGAGCACAGAGCAGAGTTTTTCTCTCTCCCCCCTTCATTCGGCCTCACACGACACCGGATGAGCAGGCCTTCACCTACCTTTGGTTTGAGGCCTGTTCTTTCGGTGCGTGGGGGGTTGAAAGAGGCGCGATCGCGATCAGCTGAGAGGCGTGGCAGCGCAGCAGCACAGGCTCTGGTTGAGCACAAGCAGCAGTGGCACAGGCTGCTCTCTCAGGAGCAACTGGGATCGACTGGGAGGCACAGCGGTGGCAGTGCAGCAGCGCACGAAGGCTGCATGCTGGGACGGCTGTTGATAAGGGCGGGAATGCACTGCATGCTGGGATGGCTGTCACGTGAGCAGCGGCAGCTAGCGCAAAACTCGCGCAATCTTCTGGGTTCCCAGCCTGCTATCGGAATTTTTCTGGTATCATTTATTGTGGAAATTAGCGCTAAACTTCCACTACATTCCACCAGAATTCCGGAGCTACCCGTTATGTCGTGTGAAAGCTCAAATTTTATGCGCAAATTAACAGGAAATAAATAATCAGAATAACGGAATAAAGTGCAGTGTGAAAGCACCCTTCGTTGAATGCAACCCATTATATCTGATCATAGTGCACACGACTACTATCTACATGTCTGCTCATTCTCCTGTCCAGGTACTAACCGCTGATGGTCAGATTAAAGGCCCCTGTTCTTGCTTCATATGGTCCTTTACTGAGTAAAGTAGGACACATGGCAACCCTACAAAGAGATCCTTCACTTAAATGAATGCAGAATCCCCCTGGTTTGGGCCGGACCTTCTCCCAATGGTGAAGTGAGTCAGGGAGGGGCAGGAAAGGCTCAAGCTTGAGGCCTCCTCTTGATCTCTGCTACAATGGGGACAATCCTTAGAAGATGAACAGACTTTCTATTTTGAAATGCTATTTGTTTCCTGAAAACAGGAAACTACACCCTTTGTTCTGGAAAAATGATGGGATTTGTGGCCTGGTGACCCTCCCTAGAAAGCCAACTAATCCTCATCATAGGCCAATGAGACCAGCACTTTCAGCAGTTTTTTTTAAAATAAGAAGGTTGCAGTTGACTTCGGAAAGATTTAAGAGATGTGGGCTAGTCCTCTTGTTTTTCTTTAGCTGTTGCTGAGCTGGAATGCAAACTAACTTGCAAGAAACAGGAGAGTGAGCACACCCTATTGTTTGTATCTGTAACTTAAATCTTCAGCAACAAGGGAAGAAAAATATTTCAGTATTTGTTTGCCTCTGACAGAAACCACTGGAATGTTTTTTATTTGCCAAACTGTTTTTGCCAAATGTCTGCATTTGTTCTCTTGCTGTGCCTTTAAAGTGTTGGTGGAATGAATCCTCTTGATGGCCTGTATTTTACCGCTGACAACTTGGCGTAGCTTTTTCAGCATCACAAGATGGCAGATACCCATCTCGTAGACAGCATAATCAATATACATTCTGGTGTCATTAATCAGCTGATCAATGTCATATTGTAGATGGACAAATATGGACGAAGATTCTGCATTTAGACCACAAAAACAAAATGCACAGGTACAGGATGGGAAATACCCGGCTTAGCAGTAGTGCGTGTGAGAAGGACCTTGGAATTGTAGTGGATTGCAAGTTGAACATGACCCAGCAGTGTGATGCTGCGGCAAAAAAGGCAAATGCGGTTTTGGGATGCATAAACAGAGCTATAGTTTCCAGGTCGAGGGAAGTAATAGTCGCACTATATTCTGCATTAGTCAGGCCTCATCTGGAATACTGCGTTCAGTTCTGGGCGCCTCATTTTAAGAAAGATATAGACAAATTAGAGCGGGTTCAGAAGAGGGCGATGAGAATGATAGCCAGTATGGAGAACAAGTCTTATGAGGAAAGGTTGAAGGAACTTGGCATGTTCAGTCTGGTGAAGAGAAGGCTGAGGGGTGACATGATTGCACTCTTTAAGTACCTGAAGGGCTGTCACATAGAGGAGGGTACAGTTTTGTTCTCTGCTGCCCCAGAGGGTAGGACTAGGTCTAATGGTTTTAAGTTGCAGGAGCGTAGATTCAGATTGGACATTAGAAGGAACTTCTTGACAGTAAGGGCAGTTTGGCAATGGAACCGACTGCCTAGGGAGGTGGTGGGATCCCCTTCGCTGGATGTCTTCAAGCAGAGGCTGGACAGCTATCTGCGGGAGATGATCTAGCTGTGGATTTCCTGCTGTGAGCAGGGGGTTGGACTCGATGGCTGTGACGCCCTTCCCTGGCTCTCCCTGTCAGGTTCCTACCTGCTCGTGGTTACTTCCTGTCACTAGGCACCACCAGGGACTCCACCAGTCCAGACTGTCCTTTTTTATGGTTTCCCTCTCTGCTCTAGCATAGATCTCAACAGATCCCCCTGCTAGGCAGCACCACCAGTCACGTCCTATAACCAGTATTCCCAGAGACTCTGCCTGAGTCTCCCTCAATTAGGTTACCTCTGTGACTGCGTGCTTAAGCTGTCCCAATCCCTTTGATTTACTCAGACTGCTTATAATTCTGGTTTGGTTATATTCTTCCCTTCACCCGCTGCCACCATTTGTCACTCTTCAGCCTTGGTTATTTACCTCACCCTCCCTTCTGGTCTGTGAAACCCCAGCCAAGGATCAGGCCTTTGGTAAACCAAATAAGTATTCTATAATATAACAGAGATAACAAGATTTCTTTAAAAGGCACTTAAGCATATGGTTACATCTATTCCTGAGGTACTGGTCTTAGTATTAATCCGAGCTCCACCCTCTCCTCTCAAAACCCACCAAAACAACCCTCTCAAGTCCACCAACGTCCACACACGTCCACACCACATCCACCCAGATTTACCTGTCATTCTTCCTTTTTATACTGTCAGCCATTTTAAACATTCAGCCAATCATCCAGCATTCTACTGCCCATTCACTCCCCCTCCTCTTTCACTCCACTTACCATGTATCTTCTAAACAAACAGCACTTACCCTATTTACACTAATACAGGATCATCACATTTCCCCCCCCCCTTAAAACAACGGCAGAGTATTATTCCTGTTCCAGGATTTATACGTCGCGTTAACAATATAAACAAGTCTCTATGGGGAAAATGTCTTTCCTTGTTCCTCCGTCTGGTCACGTCACTGCAGTCCCAGCCACTTGCCTGGAAAGTCCATCGGCCAGTACATTGTCCTTGCCTTTTATGAACTGGAAGTCCACTTGATAGTCCTGTAGGGCCCAGGACCACCTCTGCAGCATAGTGTTATGGTTTTTCATAGTCTGCAACCATAACAAGGCCCGATGATCCGTTGTTACCGTGAATCTTCGTCCCCACACGTATGGGCGCAACTTGTTCAGTCCCCACACGACCGCTAGGCACTCCTTTTGGACCAACGAATAGTTTTTCTCCCTCGGCGTCAGCTTGCGACTCAGATACGCCACTGGATGTCTGGTGCCTTCTCTCTCCTGCAGCAAGACGACTCCCAGCGCGAGGTCTGACGCATCTGTAGCCACGATGAATGGTTGCTCATAGTCTGGTGCTATTAATATGGGTCCTTTGCACAAGGCTTGCTTCAGCAGATCAAAAGCCTTCTGACATTCATCCGTCCATACCACACGCTCAGAACATTTCTTCTTTGTTAATTCATGCAAGGGGGTTGCTATTTCCCCAAAATTTCTCACAAACTTCCTATAAAACCCAGCCACACCTAGAAATGCCCTTACTTGTTTTTTGGTTAAGGGGATAGGCCACGCTTGTATTGCCTCCACCTTGCTCCATAAGGGGGTGATTTTCCCACTCCCCACCTTATGTCCTAAATAGATTACTTCCTTTAGCCCAAACTGGCATTTCTTAGCTTTTATTGTGAGGCCTGCTTTTCTTAAGGCCTCTAATACTGTTGTCAGGTGTTGGACATGCTCAGGCACCGATTTGCAAAAAATGGCCACGTCATCGATATAGGGCACTGCAAAATCTGACATGCCTCGCAACACAGTATTGATTAGCCTCTGAAATGAACTTGGTGAATTCCTTAGTCCCATGGGTAAGGTCACAAACTCATATAACCCATCTGGTGTACTGAAGGCAGTTTTGGCTCTGGATTGCTCGTCTAGTTCCATTTGCCAAAATCCTTTACAGAGGTCTAACGTAGAGATAATGGTTGCTGCCCCCAATAACTCTAACATTGCGTCTACCCAAGGCATAGGATACGCATCTGGGACCATGATTTTATTGATTAGCTGATAATCAATGCAAAATCTTGTCGTTCCATCTTTTTTCGGAACCAGGACAATACTTGAGGCCCAGGGACTGATGGATTCCCTGATCACTCCTAATTCCAGCATATCTTCCACCTCCTTTTTGATCTCACTCAAAACTTTCCCATTCACATGGTATGGCATAGATCTGATTGGGGCATGATCTCCAGTATCAATGGAATGTATAACTATACTGGTTCGGCCAGGTTTATTACTAAAGAGATTCCTATAAGTTTTCAAAACTCTCAGAATCTCTTCTTTTACTTCCTCCTTCACCTCCTCTGACCATTCCACTTGATCTACCCCTCCTTTGTCTTTGCTTTCCTGTACCAAATCCGGAAGTTTAGGCCCACTTCCCTCAGGGAATAAGGTAACTTGCAACACCTGTGCATCCCTGGTATGGTAAGGCTTTAACATATTTACATGAACCACTTTGCTTTTGTTTAATTGGTCTGTGGTGATTACATACGTCACTGTGTCAAGCCTTTCTCTGATGGTATATGGTCCTTCCCAGTTAGCCTGTAATTTGTCATGTTTCCTGGGTATGAACGCCATAACCATATCTCCCACATCATACACACGTTCCCTGGCTGTTCTGTCATACCAGTAACTTTGCTTCTGCTGTGCTTGACTCATTCTTTTTCACCACCTCCATCGTTGATGTTAATTTATTGCGGAATTCCAATACAAAATCTACTACAGATGTTTTGTACTCTCCCAGGGTTCCTTCCCATGAATTTTTTAATAGTTCCAACAGTCCCCTCACTTTTCTAGTGAACATCAGTTCAAAGGGTGAGAAGCCTGTTGACTCCTGAGGGACTTCTCTGTATGCAAATAAGAAGCATCCCAACCGTTCATCCCAGTCTTGTGGGTGATCTTGAACATAGCTTCTGATCATGCCCTTCTAAACGCCATTGGATCTCTCTGTTAACCCATTAGTGGCGGGATGGTAAGTAGTGGTCTTTAGATGTTTTAGACCACAACATTTCCACATACATTGCATCACTTCTCCCATGAATACACTGCCTTGATCCGTCGGCACTTCATGAGGGAAACCCAGCCTCATAAAGATTTTTAATAAAGCCTCTGCCACTACAGGGGCTTCCACGGATCTTAGTGCTTCTGCGTCTGGGTACCTGGTGGCAAAATCCACCACCACCAATAGATATTTCTTGCCATGCCTTGTGGGTTTGGAAAAAGGGCCCACCAAATCTATTCCCACTCTATAAAAGGGTTGTCCAATTATAGGAAGGGGCTTTAAGGGTGCCTTAGTCTTCACTCCACTTTTTCCCACCTTTTGGCATATACCACAAGATAGACAATGTTGTTTTACATCTTTGGAGATGTTTGGCCAATAATAATGTGCAGCCAATCTCTTCTTGGTCTTTTTTATTCCCAGATGTCCTGCACATGGGACATCGTGGGCTACCTCTAGCAATCTGGTTCTGTATTTGCTAGGTACTATCAATTGCTTCACTGGTTCACATTCATCCTTTCTCTCAGCAGGCATCCACAGTCTATATAAAATCCCATTCTCACACACAACTTGATTCCTCAGTTTGTCAGTGAAAGGAATCTGTTGGGTCAGGGCTTGCTCCTTTATTTGATTCAAATTGGTATCCTTATTCAATTCTTCTCTGAAATGCTCTGTCTCTTCCCCAGAGACCAGTTGATACAGTTTGTCTCCTTCAGCAGGCCTACCAAGGGTTGCTATGGGGATCTGAGGTTCAGAAACAGATTCCACCCTGTTTCCTTCAACCCCCCTTAACATGGCTTCTTTTTCTCTGCCAAGTTGCTGTCTGGTCACCACATATATTTTCCCTTGGGCTCTCATAACATCTCTTCCCAATATCACTGGTTCTTGTTGTTGGGCATTAATGCCTACTTTATATCTGCCCTCTCGGCCTCTCCACGCCATTTTCACCAGGGCCACAGGCAAGCTTTCTGGTTGACCCCTCACTCCTTGGATATTCACCGTTTCCTGAGGTAATATTTCCTCAGATTTTATTAAATCTGGCCTCAGTAACGTCTGAGCGGCACCAGTGTCAAGCAATGCCCAATAATTTGCCCCTTGTACACTCACTTCCTCTCTCAGACTTGAATCAAGGTCTGTTACTTCTGTCCAGTTTATCTGGCAAAACTGAACCTTTTTCGCTGTTTCTAAAGCCTTGGGCTCTGTTTTCACTGTCCTTGTCTGAGCAGGATTACTAATGGGGTTGGCAACCTCACATTGAAAACGTAGGTGCCCCGGTCTACCACATTTGTAGCATAATTTCTCCTCACTTTTAGGGTACACACATCCACTCTGGGGTGTCCTGTGCCCTTCAGATTTTATTGGAGGACTCACTCGTCTGGGTTTAAAATCTCTTGATGTTTTCCCCACCCAGCCAGTTCTATTGGAGGCAAAGTGATCCGCCATCTCTGCGGCCTCCTGCACCGATGTAGGGGAACGGTCTTTGACCAGGAGCCTTATTTCTGGTGGTAACTGATGGTATAATTGATCCAGTATCATGAGGCTTTTCACCTCTTCCACTGACTGAGCTTTTGCACTTGTCAGCCATTTCCCAAATATGTCCATCAGTTTTGCCCCCAGCTCCATGAAAGACCTCCCTGTCTGTATCTGGCAGTTTCTGAAAAGCTTTCTAAAATAATCAGGCCCCAGTCTGAATCTGTTGTAGACTGCCTCTTTAAACTCAGCATAGGTGACGGGCTTGTCTGAGGGGAAATATTGGTATACCTCAGCCAATTCCCTTTTGATCAGGTTTGATAAATACTGCATGTATTTATCTTCAGGTAGCCCCCACAACTGAGCTGCCTTTTCAAAGGTTGTGAGATAAATTTGAGGATCTTGACCAGGCTCATACACAGCAAAGTCCTTTGGAGTAATTTTTATTTTTGCTCCATCTCTGTCTTTCCTTGTCTCCTCAGAGTGAAATTTCTCTCTGTCCAATTTTAATCTTTCCCCTTGTATCTCCGCATCCACTCTCATTCTCTCAGTTTCCATCCTCAATCTCTCAGTTTCCAACTCCCTCTGCTTGTCTTTTTCCTCAGCCTCCATCCTCAATCTCTCAGCTTCCAACTCTCTCTGTTTTTCCTTCTCTGCACCTTCCATCCTCAATCTCTCAGCTTCCAACTCCCTCTGCTTGTCTTTCCCATCAGCTTCCATCCTCAGTCTCTCAGCTTCCAACTCCCTCTGCTTGTCTTTTTCCTCAGCCTCCCATCTTAACTTCTCTCTCAAGTACTCTATATAAGCGGGATTGCTTAAATATCCTTCTGGGGTCTCTTCCCTGACCGGTTGTTTTTGCTGGGCAGTTGCAAATCCTATAAGTGCTACCCTCAATTCATCTACCCCTTTACCCTCGTGAGGTAAATTGAATGTTATGCACTTCTCCACCAGCTCCTTTCTTTTCATTTTTATATATTCAGCCATGGTGTTTGAGTTCACTCACTCTTTGCCACACACTCTTTGCCCGTCACTCTCACAAGTAATCTTGTTTTGTTATTTCTGTTTGCCACACCACTGGTAGGGATTCTCTAGTATTCGTATCTCACTGCTACAGCCAACACCTGTGATGTATTCTCCTGTGTTCGTATCTGGATTCTCTGTTGTTCGTATCCCACCGCTGTGCCACCACATGTGACGCCCTTCCCTGGCTCTCCCTGTCAGGTTCCTACCTGCTCGTGGTTACTGCCTGTCACTAGGCACCACCAGGGACTCCACCAGTCCAGACTGTCCTTTTTTATGGTTTCCCTCTCCGCTCTAGCATAGATCTCAACAGATCCCCCTGCTAGGCAGCACCACCAGTCACGTCCTATAACCAGTATTCCCAGAGACTCTGCCTGAGTCTCCCTCAATTAGGTTACCTCTGTGACCGTGCTTAAGCTGTCCCAATCCCTTTGATTTACTCAGACTGCTTATAATTCTGGTTTGCTCTGAATACTTGTGGTGTTATATTCTTCCCTTCACCCGCTGCCACCATTTGTCACTCTTCAGCCTTGGTTATTTACCTCACCCTCCCTTCTGGTCTGTGAAACCCCAGCCAAGGATCAGGCCTTTGGTAAACCAAATAAGTATTTTATTATATAACAGAGATAACAAGATTTCTTTAAAAGGCACTTAAGCATATGGTTACATCTATTCCTGAGGTACTGGTCTTAGTATTAATCCGAACTCCACCCTCTCCTCTCAAAACCCACCAAAACAACTCTCTCAAGTCCACCAACGTCCACACACGTCCACACCACATCCACCCAGATTTACCTGTCATTCTTCCTTTTTATACTGTCAGCCATTTTAAACATTCAGCCAATCATCCAGCATTCTACTGCCCATTCACCCCCCCTCCTCTTTCACTCCACTTACCATGTATCTTCTAAACAAACAGCACTTACCCTATTTACACTAATACAGGATCATCACAATGGCCTACAAGGCCCTTTCCAACTCTATGATTCTATGATTCTATGTCATGTTTTGTGTCTCTCAGTTTCTCATTTTTCCAGTCTTGAGTTCAGTTCTCCACGTTCACATCAGGTTGTAGGTTTTAAAAAACCAAAATACCCTCATGAACATTTGCCAGCATTTTAGTGCATATTTCTCCCAACACACACATTTTTGTATGCTATTTCTCCTAATATAAACATTTTCAAGCAGTTTTCCCTGATATAATGCATATAGGAATGTTATTTTCACTAATGTATGCATTTTTAAGCACATGTTCCCCTAATATATGTATTTTTGTACTTGTCTGGAGATTTGTATTGCAAAATTCAGAGAAGTGTGACTTTTGAAGGATGGCTGTGTTTTGGTTAGGATATTGCTTCGAAAAGTGCAGATTAGCTACTTTTGCATTTAAATGCGAACTGAACTGAATTTCTCCCTCATCCCTATGTGAAATGCAATCTACCTCTCTCTTCATTTCTAAAGTTGGTCCCCCTGCTGTTGAGTAAAAAGTTGGATTTTGATTTAAATTTACACTGTTTAACTTTAAACGTACTTTGCATCAGACTCGTAACATCTTTGTCAAACCACAGAAGGATCAACCTTAAATGCCAAGGAGATTTGGACTGTCATCATTAAAAATAATGTTTGATTAGTTAATAATTCATTAAATTGGTTTGTCCTGACAGTGCCATCATGATGGAAATATCTCAACTACAGACACATGAATGAAGGTTTAACACAATGCTCTGCTTGTTATGGGCTTTTTTTCCCTGGCAAACCACCTTTTTCAGAGCCTGGTTCTGGTGTTGCAATGTGCTCTCATTCGGATTGCACTGAAATGTGAAGTATATTTATCACTTTGAAAAGTAGGGAATATGTTTATGGTACATTCATGGCTGAGTTGGAATTAAATAATGTTTTACTCCTATCTAACTGAACATTTCAGTTAGGAATAAGGGATGTCATACAAAATATAGGTTGGACACAGATTTAGCCATGTTTAGGGCAGACCCATTGAAAACCATGGAGCTTCATTTATAACTAACTTAAGTCCCACTCTAAGCTTGACTAAGTTTAGATCCAACCCTATGGCATTTATTTTATAATATCTTTGTAGGCCAATTGTTTTAACAATAGTAATATATATGGTATTGGTATTCATTTCTAATTTTCTTCTCATAATCTACAAAGTACAAGGTCCTTCTAACAAATGACAGAGCCCACACTTTTCAGGAGAGTACAGAAGGCTATAACTGCTTCTGAAAACCAGTTGCCGGAAGCCTCAGGAGGGGAGAGTGTCCTTGCACTCGGGTCCTGCTTGCGGGCTTCCCCCAGGCACCTGGTTGGCCACTGTGAGAACAGGATGCTGAACTAGATGGGCCACTGGCCTGATCCAGCAGGCTCTTCTTATGTTCTTATGTTCTTATGTTCTTATAGCAGGGAGTAAGAGAGAAAAAATCAGTTGTGTAAGCTGCCTTCCTCTTGCACAGCCACTTGATACAACCCAATGTGACTCTTAGATGTTTCCAAGCATTGTACACTTGCCCACATTTTTAAGCACTCCTCCCATCACCCCTAGCCAGAATGGCCAATGATCAGGAATGATTGGAATTCAGCATCAACAGAATCTGGAGGGCCACAGGTTTCCCACCCCTGGTATAAATACTAGGAGTCAGGCTTTCTGACCTTCCCTGTTCAACACAGTACTGCCCTCTGCAGGGCTGGCTCCAGGTATGAAGGGCACCTCAGCATGGTAGTCCCGCTCTACATCATTGGCCGTCAATTTCTACAAATTTTCTACAAAGCACCAAAATTATGGCACATCAGGTGATCTGGAGGATGGGAAAATGTAAAGTTGTGGGTAGCTCCACTTTGCCATGCAGGGAAAGGGGAGCATCAGCAGTGCATCCTGTTGGTCCACGTGGCTCTCAGTGGTTTCTCAAGAATGCTGGATGCTGATGCAGACCTGAGCTTCTGCTTGCAGTATATCATGCATTGGGTTTGGGAATTGACATTTCTGGTCTGGATTTAGCCAAGTTGCCCACAGTACTGGCCTGGCCCTGTCATGTGACTAAAAGGCATGAAGGGAGTCAATATATGTTCTAAAGCTTGAGCACAGAATCCCTGGTTCAGAGGACTTAAATCACTCTCTTCCCAGCTCCTGCATCAATGGAGAGCACAGAGCCGGCTTGTCTGAAATCTGGTATTCAGACACACCTTCTTTTGCTTAAAGCTTTGTATTGCCATAGGTAGGGCCACTCATACCTATATTAAATAAACACCTCTGCACAAAGAGTTTGAGAAGTAAAGTTAACTCCACAGACAGTCAATATTTGCCTAAGATCCTTTAAATTGTTTTGGTGTCACGTGAAACATCCATAACAGGAAACGGAGAACGTTGCTCTTTCATTATGAGGATTTCATCTGTAGTTGCAAACATTCTGTGGTGCTAGAAACCTAATTCTTATATGTGTGCATTATTCCTTTGGAGAATTAATCTATTGACCTTCCTGGCATTAATCTTCTGCAGTTACAAATAATGTTTCTTTAAAATAGCAGAAAACCTTCCCTCTCAACTGCTAACTTTCTTTCAGCCTTCACTTTACAAAACTACCATTTATGAGAAAATATTTCCAAAGAATATCTCTAACCTGAAGCAATTTACACATTTCATTCCTAGGCAATATTAGCTTATAAAGATAGGGGTCCCTTTCAGCACAGTCACTAAGCATTTCCAAATATTTACTTTCAATGTAATTATGCCAAGAATTGGTGCTACAGCCCATATATTGTGTGAGCGGGTGGGACCTGGGAAATCACTCAAATGGTTTGAACCCAGGTAGACTTGCTGATTACTGTTCGAAGGAAGATTTATCAGGTCTTGGGAAACCACATAAAAGCTTTTGTAGTGTCATTTTAGCCAGAGATGAATGGCAAACTCAGTTATCATCAGCTCCAGGTGTTGAACTGCCCCAGTTTAGCTGCAGTTTTATGTACTGAGAAGGACTGGTCATAAGCTGTTTCTTTATTTATCATATGTTCAAGTTGCATTTCCACTAGAGGTGAGTCAAAATTTCTCAAAAGACATTTTTTTTAAAAAAAGTTCTGATATTTTTCTTTCTCATCCTCTTCCCTTTGCAGATTTTTTTCCAAATATTCTTCACCATTTTTTTTAGGCAGACACCATCACATGCAGAGAGAGAGAGGGAGAGAGAGAGAGCACTCCAGAATGATGCTAGATTTGGAGTATTGTGGAGGATGCAAAATGGTGGCCAGACTTGTTCTTCACATGAGTCATCCTCTGAGTTTTGGCTATAAGAGCAGGGCATAAGTGGTGGAATAAGACAATTGGGGTGGCCTGCTTTTTTCTCAATCATTTATTTCCCTGACAAACAATTTAAAATCATAGTAGTCCCCCCCTCTCTCTTCTTCATGCAGAGTATTTCCAGGAAATGGAGAGGGCAGTGAGAAGAATGGACTTTTCCAGTTTTTTTATAATGAAGGTAAATCACCTAGTGCAACAACCCCTGGACCTATTTGGGCACTGTGGCAGGCTTCTTACCCAGGGCCACCTCCCTCATGTCCCTAGTTTCAAACTGATTACCCCCCCTAAAATAAACTAAATTTGGCAGGATTCATCCCCTCAGAAGGGGTGACCATGCTTGTGATTTATACCCGTGGTCTGGCAGAAAATAAAAAAAGTCTTCTTAAAAAATTAAAATAAAAGGTTCCCCGCACGAAAAATCCCTAGATAGATCTGCCTGAAATGTAAACCACTCTGAAGGGGGTTCTTTGCAAATGTCATACATATGTGAAAATGAATATATATATAAAACCATTTTGAGATTTCCATTCTGGTCAAACAGAGCTTTGGATTTAACAGATTGGATTTGGACCAAAAAACAAACAAAACAAACAAACAAAATCAGAATAATATTTTATTGTGTTTTATATAAACCAACATAGACAAATGCAACAAGATCTAACATAAAAGAGAACAATCCATGGGTGATACAGTAGCACATACAGAACAACACAGAGCAGCTCCAAAACAGATTGGACCGCTTCCAAGCACTAGTGTGGGAGAAATCATCTTGTTTCTGGTGTAAAGTGTTTATTTTAAAATCTGTAAAGGGTGATACACAGTTGGATATAAAGGGTTAACTGTAAACTGTTCTGCTGAGAACTGTGGAGATCAGCAGGGAGCCAACAGGTGGCTTGAGTGACAGTTAAACTGTCCTTGTTTACAATGTATCAAATCAGGAATAGTTCTGTGAGTGATGTTTCCATCTATATATACAGAAGCCAAAACAACAGAAGCTGGTAATTTCTAATTGGTTGGCTGGCAGACATTCTGCTTCATCCTATTGGATTACAGTTATACACCAATGAGGTGGCAGCCTTCCACCCAAATTGAAATGATTGGCTGGAGGGGGGGGTCTGTCTGGAGAGAATACAAGATGGTTCCTGCCAAAGACAGACTGAAGACTGGTGTGTGTGGTTCTTGGTCAGCTGAAGGAAGTGCTGGAAAATGGTAATAGATATTGGGGTCTTAAGAAGTGGCTTGGAGAGGCTTGGGAAGCCTGGGAGGGGTCAAGCGCTGAAAATATTATCTAGAGCCGAGGAAGAAGATCTGTGAAGGGAGAGCTGGTTGAGAGGCAGCCTTCAGGAGGGTTCTGCAGCCATGAGTTGGTGGAATTGCTCTGGACTTGAGGCGATAGTGGTTGCTGGACCAGAGGGAAGACCAGCAGAAGTCCTGCTAGATTCCAGAGGGAAGAAGTTGAGGTATAGTCCTCAGTACCATCAGTTGATGGATGAAAACTAGGGGAGAGTGGTACAAGGAAACTGGCTTTAGGAATGAATGAGAGGAACTGAAGAACACAAGAGGCTATCCTCTTACAGTGGCAAGGACCATCTGCTGTATTTGCTACATCATTTAAAGTAACAGTAATCATATAGTGTAAACATTCTTATTTAAGTAAACGGAAACAAAGTGAAGTTAACCATCTATTTTATTAAATAACCATACGTAGTAACATCACCACCTGTTTATATTAATCACTATTTTAAATAAAATATAAGCTGTTTCGTTTTTGCTTTATATTTGGGTTTCTGCACTGTTTTGTCCTACACTTAACCGCAGCTACTGCTGAGTAAACCAAGGAAGAACATAGATAATATCAAGATACATAGTGGCAGCGGTAATAAAGGGTTAGGGAAAATAAGGAACAGGTTATCTTAGCTAAGGAAAAAATGAAGTGTGTGAGACTCTCCACTATAATAATAAAGGAAGAAGTAGTAGAGGGTTCTTCAGCACTACAGATACAAGGTGAATCTTGTGGCTGCTGCACACCCTGTGTGTGTGTATAAGCCTGGCACCAGTGGGTGGCCAGATTGGATGCTGGAGGAGGACCCCTGCAGCTGACCAAGGGCCACTGGGACTGGGAGGTGGAGCTCCCACTCTGGGACCCCCACTAGCATGAGGCTGTGGGGCATGATCACAAATTGTGACTAGACAGTGGCATGGATTGCAGAGCAGGAGCTCCACTCTCCCAGGCAACACCACTTCCACAAGCGTGTGCAGCCAGCACACACTTAAATACACCCAGTAGCACCACCTTTTGTGTTGCCGCATCAGAGCACTGCACATGCACACCTCCCATCTTAGGTGATGGCTGCAAAACACAACGAGGTGTATTTAAGCAAGAGGTGGCACAACCAGGTGGATTTAAGTGTGTACGTGCAGAAGGGAGCTGCTGTTTGGTGCCTAAGGGCTCATTGCGATCTGGTGCCAGCCTTGCTGTTTGCAGATATTCCTCAATCAGCACTGCAGAAAAAGGAAGACCAACCCCAGACATTTTGCTGCCTGAAGCAAAGGACAAGATGGCATCTCTTGTAATTCCATTTTCAGGAGCTGATCAGTGTGGCAGTTGAATCTTACTTCAACACTGACAGCCCTCACTGTGCCTGAGGGCATCAGGCTATCTTAGGGAACACATGGCATACATAGTTCAGTTCTCTGCTACCTCCCCGGGTGCCAAGCATCTGCTGCCTGAAGCATTTGCCTAACGGCAGTCCCAGCCAACCCTAAGAAAAAGGCAGTAAGTCTGGCACTAAATTTTCATGATGTCCTATTTTGAGGACAAAGAGCACTTTCAGGGAGCTAATATGTTTTGTCTAATGCCCAGTTTTGGAGGCGAAACTGTGTCAAAAATGGCTGTTGCATGCTCTTATTTTGCACTGCAATGCAAAATGCTCTGGGTCTATATGTTTGTAAGGTTTTGTCTTTTATGAAATACAAAAAGCATACATTTAGCCCTGTCTGCAGTGAACACTTTGACATAAGAACACAAGACAAGCCCTGCTGGATCACTGCCAGGATCTTCCTACACAGTATATGCCACTTGTCTGCTTTAGTTGTAAATTGAACAAAGCAATACTGAGGGGGGAGGGACAGGAACCATCACACTGCATCTGGATTGATAAATATTGCCCAGTTCATGTATGCACTGGCCCACCTATAATTCCTTCTGTCTGCACTGCAGCATGGACACTGCAGTGTGGACGTCAGCAGAGTTGCCTGTTAACTTGTGGGGATCTTTTGCAAGTGTCTCCATTGCTGGGTAGCGTGAGGGAGTATTGCCTTTGAAACAGGAGCTTCAAGCACTACTACGTACATGTCTTTCCCTTCATATCTCTTTGGATATTGGCCATTGTGTGCACTGAGTAAGCACCCCTAAGTCCCCACATAATTTCTGTGGGGAATTAACTTTCAGTGATTAACATCTCTGCCTCTCTAAAATAGCTTGACACAGAGCTAATCCAAGATATTGCTGTGCAAGGTGAAAAGACTAGAAGGTGTCTCGTCCTCATAGAAGCTGACCAGATTGGCAGTTGAACTTTAACACTGGTAATGGGACAGTACCCACCCCCATGCCAGATGACAGCACGCTAGTTTAGGAGGTACAGGACAGGCCATGTGGTATACACCGCTCTGTCCCTCAACACCTCACCATCACTTGCTTACCACTCCACTTAGCTGCCCACTCAAAGAAAGCAGCAGTGGTGGCACCAATGTGCATCACATGAGTGGAGCGATGCATGCGCACATGTGATACCTGTGAAATATGTAGCCCAGACTAGCTGCTGGTTTCTCTACTTAAGGTGTGCAAACCTTTGGGCCTCCAGATGTTGCTGAACTATAACTCCCATGATCCCAGGGAGTTGTAGTTCAGCAACATCTGGAAGGTCAAAGGTGCCGAACACCTGCTCTACTTTCTTGAGGAGGGGGCTTTCCTAATGGCCTCTGGAAAGAAGGTGGTCAATGGAAAAAGTAGACTAGAGGAGGCAACCCATCCCAGCAATAAGCAAGCATGGCTGTGGGTGAAGAGGGGGAAAAAGTTGGGGAGAGGGACTCAGGAGGAACATGGAGAGTGGAGGGAGGCCTTCGGTTCCTCTGCTGGAACAGAAACCAGTGTGGTCTTGTAGCAATGCTGTGCATGTTTTGAAGAGCAGGCGTTATCGGTGGCTTCTTCAGCTGTATGCCAAGTTAATGTCTGACCAAATTTTATCACAAAGCTACCCTTCGGTGTCAAGTTACTTTGCAAAGATAAAGTTGCATAATTCGAAACGTTATAATAGAAACGCAACTGGTACAAATGCGCAAACCCAGTATTAGCCTTTGGACTCCTTTGGGAAGAAGGGCGGGATAGAAATGTAATAAATAAAAAAATGCATCCCTTTAATCCTCCTATTAACTTTATGTTAGACATATGCTTCCTTGCTTTTTAGAGTCATTATTATTATTACTAAAATCACGACTTGAGGAAGTTTGTGAAACCTTTAACTGGAGGTGGAAGAGAACCCAGCTTCAGAAACTTTACATCTCTGTCAATTGTTTTACCATCACAGACTCCAAGGCAGAGAATACTTCATTAGGGCAGGTCACCACCTTTGACACATCTAACCCTACAAAAATGAACCTTTTAGTAATGTGTCCAAATTGAAAAGCAGTTTAATTTATGAGCTCGCTAGATTCATGGCTCCACTGCCTAATGTATGACTGATCGGTGTGCCAGCATTACTCCCTGGTGAAAAATATGAAATAGCTGAATCATATATTAGAAAGGATGGAAAGAGAACTAGCCAGAGACTGCAGTGCAGTGAGGGCTTTATTAGCTCAGTAATGACTTACATAATGTTCCTACTTATATGGGAAACCAAGACATAATTCATATCTCAGAAATCTGAACACAATCAGTGTAGCTCCCTATTTGAATTAATCTCCTACTTTGTGAGGTTATGCACCAGGTAATCGGCATGTCCTACTCCACAAACAAGGCATGCTACTGCTCCATCATTATTAATAGGGAAAGAAATCAGGCATCTCGTTTATGAAAGAAGCCACAGAGACGTGCCAGAGATTTATTTATTTATTTATCAAAGTCATCAAGGACGCAATTCTGTACTTATTTCTCTGGGAGCAACTCTCATTGCAATCAGTGGGGCTTACTTCTGTTTGGATTTTTATTTTTTATTCTGTTTTCTATATGCCAACCAAATTGGTTTACAGCAACCATTAAAACATTTCAGAACAAATTTAAACTACCCAATTAAAACAACTGCACACAATCAAACATTGAAAATACAAAATACACCAACCACACCACGACTGCACCGGCTATCCTTTAGTTTCTGGGCTCAATAAGCCTTATAAGGCTTAGGATTTCAGTACCTCAGGGATTGCCTCCACCCACATTAACAAACCCAGACCCGAGAGAGCTGTGGAGAGTGGCAACAGGAGAACAACCCTTTTGGGTGGTGGCTCCATGTTTATAGAATGCTCTCCCAGGGAGCCACCATCTCTGGCACCATCGCTATCTGTTTTTAAGCACCAAGCAAAAACATTCTTATTCACCCAGGCCTTTGGACCTTAATTTTCTGCTTATCTTTTAGTGAGGTGCAAGTGTAAAAACAAGGAGATTATAATGTAAAAACAAGGATGGATGGATGGATGGATGGATGGATAATACCCAAGCTTGCTCTGGATCCCTATAAGGATTCCATTAATCACCTAAACATATATGCACATAATTGTGATTAAAACAGAGGTTTTTATTGTAATACCAAAACGTTTCGGCTTCTGCCTTCATCAGCTGCTAACATACAAATGCTGTTACCAAGGTGGCAATTATAGGGCTTTCAGGATGGAATGCTCAGAGGGGCTTCATTTGCAGAAGCTAAGTGATGCTGGTACTGTCCTCCAGGTTCAGGCCATGTGGTGCCAATGTGTCCAGAGAGCATATCCAAAAGTTCTCCCTTTTAGTCAATGCTGCTGGATCGGTTGGCATCTCTATAGCTGTTATAGAAAAGTCCAACAGGCTGTGACCCTCAGTGCTGAAATGTTTTGCAACTCATTGCTCCACTTTATTTTTAAGATTGCCGATTTGTGGTTTCTGAAGTGTGTGTGTAGGTCAGTTGTGGTTTTTCCTATGTATTGGATATGACATCCTGGTCTTTTGCATTCGATGACATAAATTATATTGCAGAACCTGCAGGTGATGTTCTGCTTGATGTAATATGTCCTGCCTGTCCTAGTGGTTATAAAAGTAGCTGTCTCCCTGAGGTACACACAGGTGATACAGCATTTGGAGTGACAAGGATGAGACCCAGGATTGGTGATAGGTGGTTTAAGCACAGCTCTCACTAATAATCTGTGCAAATTAGTAGGCTGGTGAAATACTACAACAGGAGGCTTGCTGATGGCTCTAGCAAGGTGTTCAAAGCAGAGCTTGGAAAAAATACTTTTTTTGAACTACAACTCCCATCAGCCCAATCCAGTGGCCATGCTGGCTGGGGCTGATGGGAGTTGTAGTTCAAAAAAGTAACTTTTCCAAGCTCTGGTTCAGAGTTTGCCAGCAATGGGTAGCTCTCTCTGATTGCTCGGTGATAGTTAGGAGATGCTAGATGGAAACCTACCACAAATGGAATCCATTGCTCTCTGCTCTTTGACACCTCAGTATGATGGAGGAGGTTTTCTCTGGACAGAATGGAGGCCCGGTGGATGTTGCAATTGTTAATATGTGGAGATATCCTCTCAGAAGAAGGTGTTCTTTACGTTCACTGATCCTTCTCTGGTATTTATCTTCAGTGTTGCAAATAATTTGATTCTCAGAGCTAAGCTATAAACAGTGTCTTTCATTATATGCTTAGGATGGCAGGATTTCCAGTTTAAATAGGTGTGGGCATCAGTGGGTTTGCTGTAGAGATCAGTGGCTATTTTGTTGTTTTCAATGGGGAGAAGGACATCTAGAAAAGGGATGTGCAGATTGTCATTTGTACTATTAAATGTAAATTTTAGGCAGCATGTAAAACCTTCCAGGGGTGGTATTTGGATTAACAAGGAGACCAGCAGTCTCATCTTTAAGAAGTTTCCTACTTGTAAGGTTTTGTATTATACAGCCACAAGAGTGGCTGTATACTATAGTCAGTAGGGATTTTTCACGTTCTACCATGTTAAATGAAAATACCCGCCACACCCCTTTCTGGTGCTTTCTGTAGTTCCAATTCAAAACAAAAACTTACAAGGCTTATACTGTTGGATTCAGAATCGCTTGCTCTACAACTCTGGAAGTTTCCTTGGTGATACACAACCCCCCCCCCCACGGAGAATCCACAGGTTAAAGTGAAAAACGGGAGGAAAAAAAACTAGAAGCCATTTGGACTTTTTTTTCTTGAAATTGACATAATCTGTTGTCCTTGATTACAACTCAGAGATGACTCTAAGGTATCCCTAATCAATTGCCCGAGCTTGCCCCAAACACAGTACTTCATCTGTACTAGGTTTAAATTAAAAAAGGCATGGTTTATTTTTAATTAAGTGATTAAAAATGCCTTATAGTGGGTTATAACATACCGCATGCGCAGAAGAAAGACTTCTTTCATTTCACTCTTTCTCCCCCTCCCCTTCCAGTTACTTGGAAGAAGAAGGGGAAGTCTGCTCCTGTGATTGGTGGGCAACAGACATGTGACTCACACTGGCCTTCTGCTGAGCTTGAATCTGTGTGAGGAACCGAGAGAGAGAGAGAGAGAGAGAGAGAGAGAGAGAGAGGCTGCTGCTGTGATTGGTGGGCAACAGACATGTGACTCACACTGACTTTCTGCTGAGCTTGGTCTGTGTGAGGAAGCAAGAGAGAGAGAGGAGAGAGAATGGCTGAAAATGGAGGGAGAAAGCAGCAGCAGATGGGAGGTGAGTGGGACAGAGTTAAAAAATGGGGGGGACTTTCTTTCTGTTCTTCTCCAGTCCTGTTTTAAAGCAATTAGGCAGGGCTTACTTAGGTATTACAGTTTTTTATTATGTAGGAAACTAATAATGATTTCTTTAAAAGTAATACTGATTTTTTGCAATGACCAAGTGGTTTGACAATAAAGTATTATATGGGCTGTATGTATTTATACATCTGCAGTGTGTGTATGGAGTCTTTCCAACAACTCTGTGATTGGGTTGGTGATTGGAAACCAAGGCAACTCACAACAAGAAATAAATCCCCTTAAAATCCAGTAACCATAAAGCAAGAATAAACAGTTGGAAAACAGCCTAAAGAGGCATGATTCTGAATTTTGGGTTGGGTGAATGAAGTTTATTTATTATTTGATTTATATCCTGCCCTTCCTCCCAGTAGGAGCCCAGGACAGGAAACAAAAGTACGAAAAGCACTTTAAAACATCATAAAAAAGAGACTTTAAAATCTATTAAAACATATTTGAAAACATTTTTAAAAGCTTTAAAAACATTTTTTTTTAAAAGAAAACGCTTAAAACATATTAAAAAGCAATTCCAACACAGACTCAGACTGGGATAAGGTCTCAGCTTAAAAGGCTTGTTGAAAGAACAAGTTCCTTATCACTTGAGGCTGTAGTTCTCTGCACACTTCCCAGTTTAGTAAGCCCCATTGAATACATTGGGACTTGCTTCTGAGTAAACAAGCATTGGATTGCACTATAAATATCAATTACAGATTGTGTAATTAATAAACATATTTGATAGTCATGTTTATATAAATATTTCTTCATACTGCGTCCCAATGAGTATTTGATTTCACACTATGGTTGTAGATGATTTTTTCTCTACATTTTAAGTGTGCCCTTCTTCCTTGGGGTGCTCATGGTACTCTGTTGTTTTCATCTTGAGGGGAGGATAGGCTGAGAGATGGTGAGTAGCACATGGTCACCCAGTATACTTTATAGCTCATTTCCATTTTGAAAAATTAATTAAAACGATTTACATGCAGGCAAAGTTGATTAAGTAGATCAACACATTTAAAGCACATCCAACTCATATTTAAAGCCCATGACTTCGCCTAAAGAATCCTGGGAAGTGTAGTTTCCCCCTCACAGTTATAGTTCTCACCACCCTTAACAAATGAAAATTCCCATGATTCTGTGGTAGGATTCATGTGCTTCAAATAGGTGTTGAATGTGCTATAAATAAATGTTGTAGGTATGATGTGCATTCAAGAGTGAATTGCAAAGAAAATTTTTAAAAGATACTTTTTTAAATGGGGAGGGTTGTAGCTCATAGTTAGGGCATATGCTTTGCATACAAGGTCCAAAATTCAATTCCTGGAAAAGACTATTGCCTCGAATCCTGGACAGCCAATGCTAGTCCATGTCATGAGTACTGAGTTAGATGGTACAAAGTGGCCTGAGTCAGTATAAGGCAGATTCCTTGGTTCCTAAAATTTGGAAGAGACTCAAGGGCCACAGTGACTACAACATTTATTGATGTATTTTTATTTACAACATTTATATACCGCTTTAGTGTAAAAAATCTCAAAGGTGTTTACAGAAAGACTTAAAACAATAAAATTATTGACAAAAGCGTTAAGGACAGATATTTTAAAAAGTTCAAAATAATAAAACCAACAATGAGTTAAAAACAGATTTAAAAACACAATAGCTTCTACATGCCTGGAGAGGCTTGCCTCAAGAAAACTGATTTTAGCAGGTGCTGAAAAGAGGCATCTGCCTAATGTCAATAGGCAAGGAGTTCCAAAGCATAGGTGCTGCCACAAAAAAGGACTGATTTCTTACAAGAGCAGAACAAGTACTATGTGGCACCCCTAACATGGAAAGCACAGCTTGAACTTGGCCTGGTAGCAAATCAGCAACCAATGTTGATTTCAGAGCAGAGGTGTAATGTGCTGTTAGGATCTCACTCATGTCAGCAATTGTGCTGCAGCATTCTGCGTTAACTGCAGTCCCCAGGTCAGGTTGTGCTGCATGGGGATTTCTGTGACCTTGGCTGACTGGCTGCTAGGATTTTTTTAGTTTGGGTTTTTGGTTATGAATCCTGAATGGTTGTGGGATGCGGAGTTTTCTGCCTTATTCATAGGAATCTTGTTGTGGTTGGTATGGTATTGCATTTAGGAAAGTGTTACTGGCTTTTGTGTTGTTGTTTTTTCTATTTGCATTTCACTTATCTTTAACCTCACTCTGTTACAGCCATAGAAGCAACAGCAGTGGTTCCATGTGCTGAGGACAACCCCCTTAAACCCATTGATGATGCAGGGGCATCAAATATTTGCAGTTAGTGTAATACCATATTACACTAATGAGGTGGCCAAGTGGTTTTTCTGTTTGTGACCAGTAGTGCAGTAGCAAATTAAAAAGTGCAGGGTCTCTTCATGATAGTCACAGCCATGCCCCTCCTTCTTTTTTTGCTGCTGCGTTGAGATTAAGATCATTTTTAATGCCTTCTCCTATAACAATAGACGTCCCTAGCTCAGTATTGACTGACAAGATTTCAGATAAGGATCTCTCCCAGCCCTAATTGGAGATGCTGCGTATTGAATGTGGGGACTTTTGCATGCAAAGCATGTTCTCTGCCACTAAGCCATGAGCCTCTTGTAAAGATAAAGGCATTCTTGATGGTAATATAACATTTAAAATACACTGCTGAACTATTTCTGTTACTGCTGGTGCTAATTTGCACAGGATCCCATCTCTTACCTCCCGGATTAAAAAGCAGGGAAATTCACTAATTGGCAAAAAACCTTGCGTTTAAGAATGTACCTATAGGCCACAGCTATTTCTATCAAACTTTAAAAAGCAGGGAAATTGGGTAGCTACAGTGAATGCACCAAGGGAGCAGGAGACCTGAACTCCTCTCTGAGATATTGGACTGCCCTACAAATTGGTCAAAATGCAAACACCATTTGGGTTGGTCTTTCACAGTCCAATCCACTTCCTGTGTAGCTTGGAAGAATTTGGTAACATGTGCCTCTGATCATATGGTGAGTGGTGGCAATACCTGCAATCAGCCCAAATAACAGAAACAAGACATGTGCTGTGCTGATCTTGTTTTAGCAGGGAGGAAGCAACATTATTCAGACAGTTGATATCGTTGAGATGGTCACTTTGAATATGTCTGATTTCCTTTGCAATTTTAGTGAAGTTTCCTATAGGAAATCATTTTCCTTTGTTTCTATTTCTGCGAATATGTGTAGTAGAGCAACACTTTGCAAAATTTACATTAAAAAAACTCCAAACATAATAATGGCACTGACTTCTGCAGAATAGTCTCCAGTGGACCTCAGGAGTGTGTCAATTTGCACAAGATAAAACAGTGAGAGGTGAAATATATTCTAACAAAATGCTAGGTGTGCTCTATGTTTTTAATTGACCGTGCCTACCTTGCCTTAAATGAAGTGGTTTAAACATAGCAGGCTGAAAACATGCATCCTCTTTTTCCCAACAGCTAGAGTCACTGCTGAAGTAGCAACATATTGGAATCAGTCTGATTTTACATCAAGCTACAGTTTCAGATTCAACTGTTAAAGCACCCAAAATAGAAATAGAACATAACCTCCAATTTGAAACACAAAAGGCTGTCTTCACCATCATATGACACTGACCACTAAAAAGGCTTTGAAATTAATAAAAACAAATTTGACACAGATTTCTGGGATGAATAATGAGGAAAATAAAATGTTCTAGTTTAGATTCTATGTAGAAACAGTAGTAACACAGAAAAGAAGCAAAGTAAGAAGAACACCAACAAACATACAAAAATATAATTCTCTATCTTTGGAGATTGCAGGTGTTGCCACCACTCACCATATGCTCAGAGGCACACGTTACCAAATTCTTCCAAGCTACACAGGAAGTGGATTGGACTGTGAAAGACCAACCCAAATGGTGTTTGCATTTTGACCAATTTGTAGGGCAGTCCAATATCTCAGAGAGGAGTTCAGGTCTCCTGCTCCCCTGGTGCATTCACTATAGCTGCCCAATTTCCCTGCTTTTTAAAGTTTGATAGAAATAGCTGTGGGCTATAGGTACATTCTTAAACTGCAAGGTTTTTTGCCAATTAGTTAGATGTAATGATACGAGTATTGAGATCTGTGGTGATGTCTTTGTCAAGAAATCTATATGTTGTTTCATCCTTTAGTTGTCTTTGACCTTCTGCTATATAGTCTGTAGTGTTAAGTACCACAACAGCACCACCCTTATCTGCAGGCTTGATGACAACATCCCTTCTCATCTGAGGGTTCCTTAGGGCTTTTCTTTCTTATTTTGAAAGGTTGTCATCAGTAGAGCTGGAGTGTGGTTGTTAATGACTCTGTTTATTGATAAGAGAAAGGTTTCTAGGACTGGATTCCTGTTAAAGTTCGGTGTCCCAGTTTTAGGTAGCAGAAACTGTAGCAGAGGATCTCTATTGTAGAGGTCTATGTTGTTCTTAGTGTCATCATAAAAAAATTCAGCCAATCTGCATCTCTTTTCAAATGCTTTGATGTCACATTTCATCTGTGCTATATTGTGCTCTCTAGGTGTTGGGCAGAAGTCAAGACCTTTGGATAGAAGCCGAATTTCATTAGGTAACATTTTGCCTGCAGTGAGATCTATTATTGTTGTGGAGTCATTTCTGTAAGTTATGTCAGGTGATCTTGTTACACATGTGGAAGTTTTTGGAGTAACTCTTTTGAATCTCCTGTTTTTCTTTTTCTTGTGGTTAGCTTTTGCTCTTGTAGCAGATGAAAATATTTCTTTATAAATACAACCCTGTGTTATTAAATTGGATGGAATAAGAGGAAGATGATATCTTAGAATATACCTTTTGAGTTTTTTCTTTTTGGTGGCATGGACATTGATAAAGGTTGTCCGTTTTGTTTTGTGGAGCAGATACTGGAGACTTTCATAGTCGTATGGAGTTAGAATGTTTCTTTGAAACATTAATTCCAGCTGTAGTGCTTGTTTCAAGGTCTTGCAAAAGACCAGGATGTCATACCTTTAGCATAGTGGCACCTACCCTTTGGAATCCTCTCCCCTTAAATATTAGGGGATATTTAATATCTCTGTTACAGATATCTCTGTTATCTCTTTGGTGCCTCCTGAAGACCTTTCTCTTTCAACAAGCCTTTTAAGTAGATACATTATCTTAATCTGTGTCTGTGCTGGAATTGCTTTTTAATATGTTTTTAAAGCTTTTTTAATATATATATATATATTAAGATGTTTTGTTTTAATGTGTTTTTAAAGATTTTTTAAAATATATTTTAAAGTCTGTTTTTATGATGTTTTAGAGTGTTTTAGTGCTTTTGTATGCTGCCCTGGGCTCCTACTGGGAGGAAGGGTAGGATATAAATTTAATAATAAATAAATAAATAGAACACATCCTGACTATATCAGTACTTGGCTAGTGTCTGTTAACATGTTTGCAACAGTAGGGGTGCTAGAAATCAGTATGATGTAATAATTAGAGATGCTTAACAGAAACAACAGATTTCATAGACTATTCATTGCACTCTGCATATATTAAAAGCTTTTCACAAATATATCTATCTCAGGCATCACCACCACACTAAACCAGAACTTTTCCAGCATAAAGTTAAGCCCAAAATGATCCAACTGAATCTTAGGAATGTATAATTGTGGGCTCCAAAGCCTTAAAGTATATTTCATTGCTCAATTTGCAATGACCAACTGAAGAAATGTATATAAAAAAATTGCAATCCTAGTCAGACTGTTTAAATCTCATGGTGCTCAATTTAATTTAAGCTGTTTAAGCACTGGATTACAACCTTCGGCTTTCCCCACAATTAGCAGAGACGGTGAAATCAGCCTTGGCAAAGTGTTAAATACAGAAATGCAGCCTAAGAGAGTTATTTGAAAAGGCAGCCATATAGGCCGCTTCCAGACTCTCACTATTTTCAGATGCAATTCAATCCCATACCAGCAATTCAGGTTGTACAACAAATCAATTTACTCCCCCAAATCAGTCTTTTTGCAATAAGGAAAGTAACAGGAAAATAAATGCACTACAAAGTGTGGGATAACAATCGCTTGATGTATCATCTTATAACCTTCCTGCAAATAAATTAGAATGAATGCTTAATAAACAGCTGATGTGGTCTAGCTTCCCCCACAAACTTTGTGTGAACAAATCTGGATGGATGTTCAACACAGTGGTTACCGGAAAGTGACCATAATTATATCCATTCACCCCAATCCTGCAATATTCTATTGCAGGGTAGCCATCATCCCTGACTGTTGTCCCTGCTAGCTGGGGCTGATTTGAGCTGGAGTCCAGCAACATCTGGCGGGCACCACCTTGGTTACCTCTAATAATAATAATAATAATAATTTAATTTGTGGGTCGCCTATCTGGCCAACTGTCCTGTTGCATGTTGGGCCACTGACACGTGGAAGAGATTTCTGCATATACATATCCAGGGATAAAAAAGGAACAGACCCACTGAGCTGAGTTTTGTGTCTGCAGACTAATGCAGGAATCAACTGTGTGTGGAAAACCAAAGGTTTCTGTATGTTTGAGTCACTAGCTCTTTGAGGCTGCAGAAGGAAATGAAATAAAATGGAATAGCCACCTCTACTCTAGGCAACATATGAATATTCAAATATGAATATCTATCTCTTACCTAGGTGCCTGCTTCCCCAAATCTTCATGTGGGGTGTGTGTGTGTGTACAAATCACCTCTATATCGGTGCTTCAGTATGAAAATGACTATGAATATCTGCAGCATTAAAAAACTAATACAAAATTAGTATTAGAATTAGCATTAGTACTAATATTTCAATTTGTTACTCACCTTAAGGTCCCAAGATGGGATTACAACAATTTAAAATGCAATATTAAAAACAGTTTAAACAGTTTAAAACAAATCATAGTCACAAAAATAAGGTAGCTTCTAAAATTATCAGTATGAGCTCAGCCACTAAAAATGTGTATCCCTTTATGTAAAGAATGTCTATTTATTATTTAGTAGTTCTTTAAATGATGGAAAAGCAGAGAGTGCAGGTACCTGAAGGCAACAATAATACTAAACAATAAACAAAACCACAAGCAACCAAAAACCTATATTAAAAGGTGCAATGATTTTATTACAATAAAAGAAATATCATATGAATAAACATTTCAATAATAAATCCATACAAGGTTCTCATTCATTCTCATCCAGACTTTGATTCTGTAGAAAGAAGGTATGGAGGAAGAGTTTATGTCTGTTACTCTGGAAAAATGTATAGAGGTGGCCTTGTTGGTGGTGCTACCACTCGGTTGGTGTTGACCCCTTCTGAGTGGTGGTTCCTCATTTATGGAATGCTCTCCCTGAAGAGGTGCTTCTGTCTCTCTCGTTATTGACTTTCAAGAGGAATTTTAAAACATTCATAAGAGCCCTGCTGAATCAGGCCAATGGCTCATCTAGTCCAGCACTCTGTTCTTACAGTGGCCAACCAGATGCCAATGGAGAGTCCACAAGCAGAACCTGAGCGCAAGAGTGCTCTCCCCTCCTATGGTTTCCCTCAACTGGTACTCAGAGATATACTGCCTCCAACTGTAGAGACAGAGCATAGCCATCATGGCTAGTAGCCTTTGATACCCTTATCCTCCATGAATTGGTCTACCCAGTTTACCCAGGCATTTGATGGCTGAAAGATACTATTCTTGGCAACCTTGAAATCATTTACTGCGAGAATATGACTGTTTTAAACTGTCTTTAGAATGTTGTAATGATGTTGTTATTGTTGTGTTTGCTGCCCTAGGCTTGGGAGAAAGGTCAGGATTTAAACTGAAACAACAAAAGCAACATTTTTGTTTTGTCCATATTAGTTTTTTATTAAGTAGGTGTGGAGAGAATTGTCATGCATTTCTCCTTTGAAGTTTCATATACAAGAGTTAAAGCCTATTTCATTGTTTATGCTCAGTTTCTTGTTATCAGGAATGAATGGATGGATCAGCATATCTCTGTTTTGCTTGTTTACAAAACAGGTTCCATTTCATCCCATTTGTGGGCACATTTTTAGAGGAAATCCTTAAAAAAATCAATCCAGTTTTATAAAAAAAAGAGTATTTCTGAGATGGCCCAAGGTTCTTCTTTCTTCCTTTAACATTTTACAGTTGCTTAGAGCAGCTCCATGGCCATGGAGGAAAAGAAATCTGTTTTAAAATGCTCCCAGGAAGTGACTGTGCATCAAAATGTGCCATTATTCCCCTAACAGAGCTGCAGTACCAGAGTTCTCTGGGAAGAGGGGCTGACTGTTAAACCACTCTTGCCATTGGAGCTCTGTCAGGGCAATAGGAGTCTCCTAACAACTCTTAGCACCCTTCATAAACTACACTTCCCAGAATTCTTTGGGGGAAGCCATGACTTTTTAAAGTGGATAAAGGTCTGGTGTGGATGTGGCCTAATATGATTTCATCTTTCTTCTTGGGACAGTCTGTTTCCAAGGGTTCACGTTTGGTTTGAGCCTCTACATTATGTCATGGGTTAAAGTCCTGTGCATGTAAAATTAGAAATGGGCAAGAACAAAGTTGACAGCCTGAGTTAATCCCTAGCAAACTTAACATCACAAATGCAAGCTGCAAGCTCTCATCTGTCTTCCCTTTATTCTTTCTCCTGTAAACGATAGCCAGTCTGGGTTGGGTTCATTCATGCTGTCAGGGTCACATGACCTCTTGGATAGACTGAAGCACTAAAAAAAAAGAGAGAGGGAAGGAAGGAAAACTTTCATAAGAACATAAGAACATAAGAAGAGCCTGCTGGATCAGGCCAGTGGCCCATCTAGTCCAGCATCCTGTTCTCACAGTGGCCAACCAGGTGCCTGGGGGAAGCCCACAAGCAGGACCCGAGTGCAAAAACACTCTCCCCTCCTGAGGCTTCCGGCAACTGGTTTTCAGAAGCATGCTGCCTCTGACTAGGGTGGCAGAGCACAGCCATCACGGCTAGTAGCCATTGATAGCCCTGTCCTCCATGAATTTGTCTAATCTTCTTTTAAAGCCATCCAAGCTGGTGGCCATTACTGCATCTTGTGGGAGCAAATTCCATAGTTTAACTATGCGCTGAGTAAAGAAGTACTTCCTTTTGTCTGTCCTGAATCTTCCAACATTCAGCTTCTTTGAATGTCCACGAGTTCTAGTATTATGAGAGAGGGAGAAGAACTTTTCTCTATCCACTTTCTCAATGCCATGCATAATTTTATACACTTCTATCATGTCTCCTCTGACCCGCCTTTTCTGTAAACTAAAAAGCCCCAAATGCTGCAACCTTTCCTCGTAAGGGAGTTGCTCCATCCCCTTGATCATTCTGGTTGCCCTCTTCTGAACCTTTTCCAACTCTATAATATCCTTTTTGAGATGAGGCGACCAGAACTGTACACAGTATTCCAAATGCGGCCGCACCATAGATTTATACAACGGCATTATGATATCGGCTGTTTTATTTTCAATACCTTTCCTAATTATCGCTAGCATGGAATTTGCCTTTTTCATAGCTGCCGCACACTGGGTCGACATTTTCATCGTGCTGTCCACTACAACCCCAAGGTCTCTCTCCTGGTCGGTCACTGCCAGTTCAGACCCCATGAGCGTATATGTGAAATTAAGATTCTTTGCTCCAATATGCATAATTTTACACTTGTTTATATTGAATTGCATTTGCCATTTTTCCGCCCATTCACTCAGTTTGGAGAGGTCTTTTTGGAGCTCTTCGCAATCCCTTTTTGTTTTAACAACCTTGAACAATTTAGTGTCGTCAGCAAACTTGGCCACTTCACTGCTCACTCCTAATTCTAGGTCATTAATGAACAAGTTGAAAAGTACAGGTCCCAATACCGATCCTTGAGGGACTCCACTTTCTACAGCCCTCCATTGGGAGAACTGTCCGTTTATTCCTGCTCTCTGCTTTCTGCTTCTTAACCAATTCCTTATCCACAAGAGGACCTCTCCTCTTATTCCATGACTGCTAAGCTTCCTCAGAAGCCTTTGGTGAGGTACCTTGTCAAACGCTTTTTGAAAGTCTAAGTACACTATGTCCACTGGATCACCTCTATCTATATGCTTGTTGACACTCTCAAAGAATTCTAATAGGTTACTGAGACAGGACTTTCCCTTGCAGAAGCCATGCTGGCTCTGCTTCAGCAAGGCTTGTTCTTCTATGTGCTTAGTTAATCTAGCTTTAATAATACTTTCTACCAGTTTTCCAGGGACAGAAGTTAAGCTAACTGGCCTGTAATTTCCGGGATCCCCTCTGGATCCCTTTTTGAAGATTGGCGTTACATTTGCCACTTTCCAGTCCTCAGGCACGGAGGAGGACCCGAGGGACAAGTTACATATTTTAGTTAGCAGATCAGCAATTTCACCTTTGAGTACTTTGAGAACTCTCGGGTGGATGCCATCCGGGCCCGGTGATTTGTCAGTTTTTATATTGTCCATTAAGCTTAGAACTTCCTCTCTCGTTACCACTATTTGTCTTAGTTCCTCAGAATCCCTTCCTGCAAATGTTAGTTCAGGTTCAGGGATCTGCCCTATATCTTCCACTGTGAAGACAGATGCAAAGAATTCAGTTAGCTTCTCTGCAATCTCCTTATCGTTCTTTAGGACACCTTTGACTCCTTTATCATCCAAGGGTCCAATTGTCTCCCTAGATGGTCTCCTGCTTTGAATGTATTTATAGATTTTTTTGTTGTTGGTTTTTATGTTCTTAGCAATGTGCTCCTCAAATTCTTTTTTAGCATCCCTTATTGTCTTCTTGCATTTCTTTTGCCAGAGTTTGTGTTCTTTTTTATTTTCTTCATTCGGACAAGACTTCCATTTTCTGAAGGAAGACTTTTTGCCTCTAAGAGCTTCCTTGACTTTGCCCGTTAACCATGCTGGCATCTTCTTGGCCCTGGCGGTACCTTTTCTGATCTGCGGTATGCACTCCAGTTGAGCTTCTAATATAGTGTTTTTAAACAACTTCCAAGCATTTTCGAGTGATGTGACCCTCTGGACTTTGTTTTTCAGCTTTCTTTTTACCAATCCCCTCATTTTTGTGAAGTTTCCTCTTTCCTCTTTCACAAGCTTTAAACAGAATGCATGAAGAAAGGGGATATTACTTTTGCAGGATGCAGTGTTCAACTCATATTGGTGTGATCACCTGTTGGGTTTATATGTCAAAACTGACAGCTTCTAATCTTCTTTTCTGTTTCAGGCCTCACACTTTCAAACTGACACAGACAACATTTACTCTACTACTTTAGGAGTTGACTTCTTCCTATCAGAAACTGGACAGAGTTGTGTGCAACATGATCCTAAGCACATTTACTCGGAAATACAAATGGGGAAGAAATTCAATTCCATTCGTATTTAAAACCAAATCTATCAAGTTTGCACTTTCTGAAACAATTTGAGAACCGAAATACAGCCATCCTATGGAAATTCAGTCTGAGGCCAGATTTAATAAAATCTGAGGTAATATTACCTCAGGAAACTGTGACTATCCAAGGAGTGAGGGGTCAACCAGAAAGTTTGCCTGTGGCCCTGGTGGATATGACTTGGAGAGGCCGAGAGGGCCGATATAAAGTAGGCATTAATTTTGTGATGCAGTTCTCCAACCAAACAATGTTTACAAAATACATATATTGAAGGGAAAGTGTGCATAAAAATAAATATATTAGTGAATATAACATACAAAATGCATTATATTCGGAGAAATCGCCTGCAGAAATGTGTACTTTAGTCAAAACTGCATATAAAAATGTGTTTAGTATGAGAAATTCACAGGAATGTTCATGAGAATTTTTTAATTTTTTTAAAATGGAAATTGCTGTAGAATTGTGGAGAACTGAATTTCAGACTGGAAAAATGAGAAAGCGAAAGAGCCGAAATTGACAGATCTTTCCATTCCAACTCCGAAGTAAGTTCCACTTTGTTACTCCCATCTCATAGGATTCTGGCCTTAAATGGTAAATGAAAGAGAACAAAGAAGATCCCAGCTGGATCACATTGAAGAACTATCTGATCCACCACTCTGTTTCCAAAATGGCTATCCAAATCTGTAGATTTGTTTCCTAAGATTTTTATCTTGGCTTTCTACAGGAAGTATCCAGGGCAGCTAACAACGTCAAAGAAAATGAAAATTTTTGTAGTGCTATTTGGAGATCCTCTGAAAGCTTCACAGGGAGAGCATGAACCCAACAGCCCTTCCCTCTTGTTAGTTCTTAGCATCTAATATTCAAAGGTATATGATCTCTAAGAATACAGGCTTAATTTAGTCATCACAGTTAAAAGCAGCTGATAGACCTACATCATGAGAGAGGGGAGGAAGTTCTACTAGAATCCAATCTAGGAACAGCCAATGTAGTACCCTCTGGATATTGTTGGACCACAACTCCCACTATCCCTGGCCATTGGATATACTAGCTGGAGATTATGGGAGCTGGAGTCCAACAACATCTGGTCAGGGTTAGGGTTAAATCCTTCAATCCTGGTTTTGGATTTGTTATGTCTCTTGGGGTATAGCATATGGTTAGTGCCTTCGGCTGCAGTTCTTATACACACTTAGCTGGAAAGAAAATCCACTGACGTAAGTAGGACTTCTGTGCAGATATGTATTATTTATTTATTTATTTATGAGATTTATATCCTGCCCTTTCTCCCAGTAGGAGCCCAGGACTGTACTGTAAGAATCAGAGGTAGGTGATTTTACTGTGTCAAAAATGAATCCTTAATACCACCAAATAGGAATTTTCAGAAAGTTTTGCCCCAAACTGCAGGCATTCCCCTCCCCATTCCATAACCCATACTTGAAAAATAAATCCTTTACGAGGAACGGAGATAAGTAGTAATGAGTATTAAGCAAAAAATAAAATAAATCCCTAGCATTATTTGCAGGCTTTATTGGCAGACTGGAAAGAAAGCACATCATGCCTAACGTTGTACTTCTATTCAGATATAGCCCAAATGCCCCATCTGGGGGTCTGATGACCATCAACATTTTGATACCTTCAGTTTTGTTTTTAATTTTTACCTTCCAAATTAACACAAAGCTTTGTTGATGTTCCCTTTCATTAGCCACTGACCATTGCTGCTGATTATGAGCAAACCTTCTTTTATTAGAATGGATGCCCTTCTCAGCTTTAACTGAATGGTTGCTTCTGGCTTTCATATAATTAAATGGTCTTCAAAATAAAACAGAGAAGTTCTGAGTTCTTTTTTAATCTGTTTTTTTACCACTTATGGAACAAACTAATTTAATTTAAAATCTTGATCTGTTTGGATGGCTGGAATATATCAGCCATCAGAATACTGATGGATTCCTGGACCATTTCCTACAGTGAACTGCACTCCTGCATAGGGATGTGCTCGAATTTTGCAAAATTTGAATTTGGCAATGGGATTGCAGAGGCCCCTGCCATGCTGACATGCACACTGACCACTGACAGCCACATGTTCAGTGTGAAGGTACTCTATGTACATATATATTTTCAGGAGTAGAGTTGCTTCATACAAACAGAACCATGGTCAATTAGGGATCTCATTCACCCAGGGGAGCCCTGTGCATTGACATCTGTACTTGCATAGAATCATTTCACTCTGTCACCAAACTTGTGGCTGACTGGAGCTATGGTCAATGCAGGTGTCAATAGCAGGGCAGGGCATTGCCCCCTTCATGGGTTGGTGTGTGGAGGGATCTCAAACAGAACCCCCCATCTCACAACTGAGTGTGTGAACTGCATCCATGAAGGGGAGAATTGTGCTAATAACAACAAATAAGAAATTTCTTTCCTATAGTATTGATCTGTGAAGGCTGTTTCACACATGCAAACTTACACAAGGAAAAGGGCAAATGTCAGTTTTGGTTTCTCTCAATTTCTCATTTTCAAGTCTTCAGTTTTCCACATTTCTACATCAGTTTGTGATTTTTTACAAAATGTTCTCATGATAATTCATCACCGTTTTTGTGTAGATTTCTTGCAATTTTGCCTAATATGCACATTTTTGTGAAGAAATTTTCCCTAATGCAATGCATTCTGAATGCTATTTTCATTAATAGGCACACTTTACCATTGTATATGCCTTCTTGTACCCATTATGTGGCTGGAGAACCGCACTGCAAAATTCAGAATGGTGCAATTTTCAAAGGATGGCTGTGTTTCAGTTCACATATTGTTTTGGGAAAGAACAGATTTTTTTAAGTCACCTTTAAATACAAAGTGAATCTAATTTGTCTCCCATCCCTAGTATACACTTATTTTTTATTTCTCATTGAGTTATGAATCTGAATATATGGACTCATCCTAAAACTAGAATTTTTGCAGTCTCCATGTGACTGTAATTAGCCCATGAACACCTTTAAAAATTAAAAGAGAATGGGAAAGCAGGGTAAAATAGGATATAAATAGGATAAAGAAATCCTACATCATGATGCTTAATAGTTGTTGGGATCCCCCCCCCCAGATCTTCGGTTGGTAAGTTTCATTGTTATCCTATGCCTGATATATTTTAGTTGCTAAAGCAGCAGTCAGGGTTACAATCCCCATCTGTTTTACGCAGTGATGCTGGGTGGCATGTTTAAAAGATAAATAAATAAAAGTAATATTTAGAGATTTTATCTAATCAGGATTCCACAACAGATGACAAATTGCCCTCTTTTAAAACTGTGATGTATAATTAATTACACTGAAAGGATTTCCCCCTTCAACAGAATGAGGGTAGAAGGTTAAGTGAAAGCTTTTGGCATCTTGAATGTGTGTGGTTTGTGGCTGGAAAAGAAACAAGAATAAAAAGGGGCTATTGAATGTAAGTTCAGGGCTACAGATAAAATACATATTGCTATGAAGAATTAAGATATGACTGGAGAGTCAAAGGCCTAAGGCACTCTTGGGTAACCGACAGGATGTTGTTAGATTCCTCTCTCCCTTATGAATCTCAGCTATTTTTAAAAATAAATTTCTAGCTTTTGGGGTAATGAAGAACTTTTTTTAAAAAAATGTGGCAGTAACTTATCTAAAATAATTGTAAATAAATAGCAGTGTGTATTTCAGAGGTTGCCAACATGGTGCCCTCCAGATGTTGTTGAACTCCAGCTCCCATCATTCCTAACCATTGGCCATAATGTCAGGAACTTGATTGGAATCCATTGCATATGGAGGGCACCACATTGGACACCCCTGGTGTATTTCAGCCTATGCTTCACTGTGCCTTGGGGTTCTTCAGAAACTTATCAGGAGTTCCTCTTCCATGAGGTCAGTAGCAGTGGACAACCTTCCTTCAAGTTGCAATGTGCAGTCACAAAGGAACAAAGGGTGTCTGAGAGTTACGGATGGGTGAGAATTTTGATTCCGCATTTCAAGCCGCAGCAATCAAATTTGCACTTTCAAAACCATATGAGCACTGAAACACAGCCATCCTTGTGGGGATGGGGTTGTATATATGCTGAGAAAGGTGCCAAAAAAGGCAACTAAAATGATTAAGGGTACAATCTAACTCACATTTACGGCCAGTTGAGGGGAGTTGGATACGATGGATCTCCAGCTGGGGTCCTGGCTCTGCCGGGCTCTGCTGGTGTAAGTCCCTCAGCCTGGCTCAGCTGGGGCTCAGCCAGTTCAGCCAACACAGTGTAAGTGAGCCCGACATAAGCCAGTGTAAGTCCTGAAAATGCGATGTTCTGGGGGCATGGAGCACTCCTGCAGGTCCCAATTCAGGGAAAAGTTAAACAGGGAAAAGGTTGGTCTAAGAAAATTAATACAATAGAAGTCAACGGAGAGGGCTTACTCTCTGGCAGGGGTATTTGGGAGAGCAGGCTTTTATTCTCTGGTCCATGCATACAGCTCCCAGCTGAGCCAGCATTCAGCCAACCCAGAGGCTCCTGAACGGCAACTGGATGTGGCAGGAACCTTATGCCGGCTTCTTTTGCGCTGGCATTGCTTGCGCTGGCTTCCTTTGAGTTAGATTGCTGTGCCTGGGGCTGGAGCAACTCCCTTATGATGAAAGTTTACAACATCTGGAGCTTTTTCACTTAGAGAAAAGGTAAGAGGCAACATGACAGTGGTGTATAAAATTATGCATGATGTGGAGAAAGTAGATACAGATAACTTTTTCTTCCTCTCATTGAATACTAGAACCCAGGGTCCTCCAATGAAGCAGAATGTTGGAAGATTCAGGACAGACACAGTGGACACAGTGGTGGAATTTGCAACCACAAGATACAGCAAGATATAGTGTGTGTGTGTGTGTGTGTGTGTGTGGAGTATTCCAAAGAGTGTGTGCCGTTTCAGCAGTATTTCACCAGTAATGGCCTTAACCATTTTTAATTCATCTCAGATGGTTACCAATTCTGCCCCCTCCAACGGTAAATTCAGGGAGAATTTCTGCTATATGCTTTCAGCTTCTTTACCCACAATCCTTCTGAATATGTACAGTCCTGGTTTGTGGGGAGGTGGGCAAAGAGTGTGGGAACATGCCCAGAATTGCCAGCTTGTCCCAGGCATAGAAATAGCAGGTGATGGGCAGTCCAACCCTGTATTATTTTGCTGGGGCAAAATGAGAACTGACATCCAGAGTCTTTGGGCAGCCACAGAATAATTATGGACATCTAGTCACATTGTTTCAATTATTTTAATTGCTAAAAAGAGAGTAGCGTGTCTAATAGCTGTTACAGGACCTTATTATTGTACGTAGCAATTTGAGTTTCCAGAGTGGGTCAAACAAACAAAACAACATTATGTATTATATTACTCCAAACCCTTTTCCCACTAACCTATTTATTTATTTTTCAAGCATGCTTTACTGTTGCTGTCTCTCCAGATAGTCCTTCTCCTCATCTCTCAAATGCTTGTTTTTGAAGGCAGATATAGGAAAGTTGACTCCGGCCAGTGGACTAGGCTTGGCCCACCAGGCCTCCCTATCTGGTCCACAAGGACATTTGGGGGAAGCCATGCCCACCCCACCCTACACCTCAGAGATAAGCTCCCAAATGTTCATTTGCTGGACCAAGGCATGCTCCCACCATCTCATCAGCCCCTCCCAGCCCTGCTCTTTGAACCTCTGAAAACCAGCACAGGGATGCTTGCAAACAGCTTTCAAGTAGCTCCACACTGAGCTTTGAAGCCCCAACAATCAGGGCTAAAAAGCACAGCATGACCTGATGGCACTATGACATCAGGTGATTTTACCCACCAAAGGTAGGGCAATTAAGATGTAGCCCACCAGCCAGAAAATCCACAGCATTTTTCAATGTAACGTGGAAAGTGAAACCTCATTCCACAGGAAGAAAGGAGGGGTAGATCATGTTTCAGCAGCAACCCTGTGTCAGCTATAACATACAAGGAGGAGGACAGGTTTCTAATAAGAGCTAAAAGTAATTTTCATTTTTTTAAGCTTTGCAAAATCTGAATATCATTTATGACCTAGAAAAACCCCATTCATTTCAGCGCCACAAATAGCCAATGTTTTTGTTTTACTAGTGAAAGTATTAAATTCATGTTGAGCTCATTTCTGTCCCAGTGCTCTGCTGTTAGCATGGCAAAGGGCAGACAAAGGCACCAGACAATGTAAACAGTGCTAGCCTCTGCTTAATGAGAAGAGTCCAGTGAAGCAGGGACAAGCTTTGAGTTGCATAGTTTCAGCTAATAAGCACAAAAAACCCACAAGCGAACAGAAAGGTTCTCGTAGGCTTTAGGCATGCTTAAGTTGAGGGGTGGGCAACCTGTGGCCCTACAGATTTTGTTAGACTCCACCAGACCCAGCCAAACTGTCCAATGGTCAGGGGTGATGAGAGCTGTAGTCTAGCAAAATATGGCCACAGATTCTCCGTCTCTGCTTAAATGGCATGCTAGATTTATACCAGTTGCTGGAAACCTCAGGAGAGTCTGGCTTGTGGTCCTGCTTGTGCTCTGGTCCTGCTTGCAGGCTTCCTACATGTGTTTGGTTGGCCACTGGGAAAACAGGATGCTAGACTGGATGGACCATTGGCGTGATTCAACAGGCTCTCCTTGTGTTCTTAGATTCTGCTAAGACGTCAAAATCCCCAGAGTGTTGCCTTGGCTTCTAACCCTACAGAAATGGACCTGAAACTTAGTCTGTAGTCCTTAACTAGCAGTATTCATGCAGATAGCTCCAATCACACTGAACATTTTCATGGGCATACCACAGGATCCTATGATCGCTGCTAGTGGTATAGAGATTCTACATGGAACTGGGTTGTCTGTGTAGTGGTGTTTTCATAGAATCAAAGAATAGTAGATTTAGAAGGGACTTAGAAGGCCATCAAGTCCAACTCCCTGCTCAATGCAGGAATCTAACTTAAAGCACACCAGACAGGTGACTGTTCAGCTGCCTCTTGAACGTCTCCAGTGGCGGAGAATGTGTGCCACCCTCTTTCTGGGGTATGATTCACTTGTTCTTTGGGGGAAGGCAAAGCATAAGTGGCCACCCTACTTCATTAGCTGTTTTCTTCACAACATTCCAAGAAATTGAGGTATTGGAACAAGAAACCATAATGCTTATCTTTTCAATATTGTGATGTCGCACAGCAGTAAGCAAATCTACACAGGCCTATTCTCCTTTCCTCTACCCCTCTCCTCAGTAATCCCTCTAGTGCTGCACCTTATGCCAACAATTTTGGAATTGAGAGAAGGGGGAAGACAGGATGGTGAAGAGCCAGCGAAGGGAGACTGCAGGTGGAAGTTATACCAGAGGTAGTGTTTTACAGGTAATCCACTCTCTGAACTGGAGGACCAGCCACCTGAAATTCATTGTCTCCAGAGTTCCAGTTCCCAAGCTGACCATTGCCTGTTTATATGGCCTAGAAGAATCAACTCCAGATGGATAGCTCAGTCTATTTCTGATCTATCCCACCGTCACTTTATTTATTTATTTATATACTGCCCCATAGCCGAAGCTCTCTGGGCTGTTTACAATAACTAAAAACATTAAAAACAAATATACAAATTTAAAAACACATCTTTTAAAAACAATTTAAAACACAATTTAAAACAATTTAAAATACATGCTAAAATGCCAGGGAGAAAAGGAAAGTCTTGACCTGGCACTGAAAAGATAACAGTGTGGGTGCCAGGTGCACTTCGTCAAGAAAATCATTCCATAATTTGGGGGCCACCACTGAGAAGGCCCTCTCCCTTGTTGCCAGACTCCCAGCTTCCCTCGGAGTAGGCACTCGGAGGAGGGCCTTTGATGTTGAGCGTAGTGTATGGGTGGGTTTGTATCGGGAGAGGCGTTCCATCAGGTATTGTGGTCCCAAGCCATGTAAGGCTTTATAGGCTTAAACCAGCACCTTGAATCAAGCTCGGAAACATACAGGCAGCCAATGCAAGCAGGCCAGAATTGGTTTTATATGTTCGGACTGTCTATTATTAATTCATAAGTCTGTTTCGTCCTGTTTCTGCATCAATCTGCATTTTTAAATCATGAAAATTCACATTATTTTTGAATGTATTTTTCCACAAAATGGACATTGTTATACACAATTTACCCTAAAATACATATTTTTGTACACATTTTACCCTATTCCCAAAATAGGTTTAACACCTTGGACAGCTCCTTGAAAGTTTGGACTAAAACCTGGAGTTTATTCCACTGCCCCACTGACATGGAGCCACCAGCCACTACTGCTTGAAGTGGTCTAAGAAGCAAATAGGCAACCAGTATAATTCCCAGAGAATAGATGTCATGCTGCTCGATAACCGGATGGCAGAATTCAGCCTCCCAATCAGCTTCAAGGGCAGCCCCACACAGAATGCAATACAGTAATCTAGATCAGTGGTTCCCAACCTGGGGGCCAGGACCCCCAGGGGGCCGCAAAGTAATCCAGAGGGGGCCGTGAACAGTAAAGAAATGAATTATTTATTATTATTATTTTTTAAAGTCTTCACTCCTTCTACACTGTCTGCTTTCCACTGCCGCTGCAGATGACACCTCCACTTGCTCCAAATGAGAGGGGAGGCCTTTTCCTGAAGTGCCAGAGCGTCTTTCAGGCGCACTAAGGGCAGGCATCTGCCTATAAAATACATGGCAGATGCCAAAGGAGGCTGAGGGTGGAGCTACCAGGAAGAAGAGGGGATTACTATCACTGATTCCCATCTCCTTACACTGCCACTACTGGCAACGCCCTTGCTTAGAATGAGAGGAGAGGGCTTTTTGTGAAGCAAAAAGAAGCAAGCCTGCACAGAAAGGTTGCTTTCCCCCTTCCTTCTTGGCAGCCAGCCTGCCTCCCTGGGGGGAGGGGGGTCACAATTTTTTTTCAGTTTATAAAGGTGGTCCCGTGCTCATAAAGGTTGGGAACCACTGATCTAGATGTGATGTTACCAGGGCATTGATAACTGTAGCAAGCCTGTACCAGTCTAAGAATGGCCATAGGTAGCAAACCAGCGTAGCTGGAAATAGGCACTCCTAGTCACTGTGGCCACTTATTAGAATTAGTATTATTTTATTATTACTTATGTGATTTTGTACCTGGGCCTCTAGTAACAAAGCTGGATCCAAGAGTACCCCCAAGCCATGCAGCTCTTCCTATACAGAGAGTTCAACCCCAGCCAAAACATCCTGTTTGGGTTGAGGCCTTACCTGAACAATAAGGCCTTCCTGTTCCTTGCATGTTTCTCTGTATTCCTTCGCTCCAACTCCCAGGCTTGCTTCCTCGACTCTGACTGCTTGCCTTAATTCCCGGTGCCCAGCTCCTTGCTTACCTCTGTCAACGACCTACAGCTCAGTCCTGACAATATTTCACCGTGCCATTTCATAACTAGGGATCATGAGGGGAGAAATTTGATTCAGTTCACATTTAAATATGAAACTACCCAACTCCCACTTTCCAAAACAATATGTGAACTGAAACACAGCTATCCTTAGAAATGAGCAATTCTATGAATTTTGCAGTGCAGTTTTCCAGCCAAGTAATGTGTTCAAAACTGCATATATTATTGCAGAGTTGCAAAGAAGCTCCTGAGTGAGCTTTGTGTGTGTTTTTATTCTTGCTGCGTAGCACACTTTCCCTGGAATTGGTCACACTGAGACTTTAGGCTTCAAAATAAGAAAACTAGTTTATTCAGGAAATACATACTTGGATAGGAAAGAGTTCTACATTTAGCTAAGTTGGAGATGCAAACACTAGGCCTAGTGTTTGCCCTCATGCTGTGAGGACAGAGACAGACAAAGGCATGAGAATGAAAAAGAGAATGAAAAAGCCAGAAGATATGGTCAGCATCCTAAGAATAACAGTTTACCCAAGAATTATCAGGAGACCAAAGGATAGGTGCAACCTAGGAACCAGGAGCTCTCCTCTCTATTTTAAACCCCATGCAGAGCTAACCCACCAGTTTGAGTTGAAGCACATATTTCCAACATATATTAGGGTAAAGTATACATTGAAATGCATAGATTAGTGAAAAGAGCATACAGCATGCATTACATTAGGGGAAATTGCCTTGAAAAAATAAGTTTATTGGGGAAAATTGTATACTAAAATGTTGATGAATTTTCATAAGGACTTTTTTAAAAATTCACAAACTGATGTAGAAATATGTAGAACTTAATTTAAGACTGGAATAATGAAAAACTGGGAGAAAATAAATTTGATTGATTTGCCCATCCCTACTCTTAACCCACTTTTGGAAGACCTATAGAGGTGTTTGTTTAAGGATCTGTGCCTCTAGTGGAACTGTCACATGGTTTCCACCAATATAAATTAGTCCTGGGAAGTTATTTTTTAATGAAATCTATTTTAATGTAGACATGCATTGCATCATGGAATGAAAATATCTTTCCTTTCATTTTTTTCCTGTTGAGGGGTCTATAACATGAATATTTGTTCAATATATTTATGTAGCACTTCTTTGGGTATCCCTGATTCTAATAGCATTTGTAGTACCTGGACTATTAATCAAAAGTGACAATGGAAACAGCTTAGAGTTAATGGGAGCATGAGAAGTTTTCCAAACATAGAGTATTTGACAAGGACCAGGTCAAGTCTAAAGGAGCTGCTCTTGGTAAAATAAACAGTGAAACTGCAAAGTAAAAGCAAGATTTTTGCAGCCATTTATCAACTTTATATGACTTCTTTTGTGGTTATGAGGAAGACTAAAGTGAAACTGGAATTTTTGAATCAAAAGTTTGGATTACAAAGCTAAGAGCACAAACTTGCTCAGTTTACCAAAGAAAAAGAGAAAACAATCCCAGCCTGAGCCCAGTGTATATATTGGAGAGCTTCTGACTTATGTCCCTGCAAAAAATAATAAAAAATAAAAGAGCCTGCACCTGCACCATGTCAGAACTTGTTGTGTCCCACCTTCCCAACTTTTTCTACTACAAGATATTTCACTAATATTTTTTTCATTCATTGATTGTGGGATTTGCACTATCTGCCTATCTGCTGCCAGGCCAAGTTCAACTTTTTGGTACTAACATATAAGGCCCAAAATATACCCAGTAGGTCACTGTGTTCTGGAGTCAAGTTTCTTCTTCAAGTCCCGATTCTATCAGAAGCACACTCCACAGTAACTCAGAGCAGGCCTTTCAGTATGGCTACCCCTGTTCTGTGGAATGGCATCCCTGTTCAGATACGACAAATGTCCACTTTCTGTACTTTCTGAAAACAATTGAAGACAATTTTGTTTCAGTTAGCTTTTCCAGTTGGATGAAAAGGTCTTTGGGTTTTATACTGTTAATAAAACTATTTTAGCTATTTTTATTATATGACTGTAAGTCACCTTGAGTCATATATATAAAAGATGATTCTTCATCATCATACACATCTTTTTTTCATAAACAAATAAGAACATAGGGGCCTGCTGGATCAGGCCAATGGCCCATCTAGGCCAGCATCCTGTTCTCACAGTGGCCAACCAGATGTCTGTGGGAAACCTGCAAGCAGGAATTGAGCACAAGAACACTCTCTCCTCCTGCTGTTTTCAGCAGCTGGTACTCTGAAGGATGCTACCTCTGACAGTGAACACAAGCCATCACAGTTAGTAGCCACCGATAGCCTTAATCTCCATGAATTTGTCTAAACTTCTTTTAAAGCCATCCAAGTTGGCAGCCATCACTGCCTTTCATGGTTTAACTGTACACCATGTGAAGAAATATTTTGTTTTGTCTGTGCTGAATATTCCAACATACACCTTCATTGAATGTCCCCAAGTTCTAGTATTATCTAACCATAAATGTATGCCAAAGATTGTTTTTCTTTAAACATGAGCCTGCATCTCTCTTGAGATCCTCATTGCAGGCATTTCTCTGGGCGCACCTGCCTTCTGAGGTTAGGGTGGGTGGCTAATTGAAAGAGGGCCTTTTCCGTGGTAAAGCAAAATGGTTGAACTCCCTCTCAAGATATGTTTGCCTGGTACCTTTTGTCTTTTGAGTGGCAAGTGAAGTCAGCCCTGTTCCCTTGAGCTTCTAATGCCATTAGTCTGTCTCTGTGTTGGAATTACTTTTTTTAGATGTTTGTAAAGCTTTTGTTTAAAGATTTTTTTAAAAATGTTTTGTTTTAATATGTTTTGAAAGATGTTTTGTTTTAAAGTCTTTTGTTTTTAATATGTTTTCTATGTTTGCTCTGCTTTTAGTGTTTTGTTTGCTGCCCTGGGCTCCTTCTAGGAGGAAGGGCGGGATATAAATTTAACAAATAAATAAATAAACAAACCTATTTTTATTCTCTTTCATTTTCCTCATTTTATTTGGAACTGATTTTTATTACCGGCTGCCCCTGGTCCTCCTCCCCCTCCTGCCTCAGCCAGGTACACATTGTACCAAGCTCACTGCAAAGTACCTGGCTTTTCATTTGAATGGGAGCCCTTCCCATGCCTCACATGGAGCTACTCAGCTATTCAGGCCATTCTTCTCCAGAACCTGTGTGCTCAGGCTATTCCCACAAAAAGCATGAGGATGGGGGCCTTACATTATAGGCAAAATTAAAATGACAAAACTGAGTACGGGCTTACATAGCTATAATTCAGGAGGAGTGCTGCAGTCAGGGCTGGTCGCGAAGGGTGGCCAAGTCGGGCCCTGGACAACGGCCCCTGGAGCCACAGAGGCTCCTGAGGGGCCTCTTGATAGGGTAGGGGAGGAGAAGCACTCCTTTTCCGCAACCTGCAGCAGAGTAGCTGCTGGGGATCGCAGGGAGGGAGCTTCTTCCGCCTGCCCATTTGCTGGCTCCACCTACCTGTCTCTCTTGTCTTTTGCAGCTGCACAGGCTGCGTGTGCAGGACAGCCATTAACCAAGATGGCGGATGAGGTTTCCCTAAAGGGCTGCAGCCTCCGCCGCCATCTTAGTTGATAGCAGCAATGTGCACGGATAGCAGCCCATGCAGCCACAAAAGATAGGAGAGACAGAGATAGCGAATGGGTGGGGGGAAGAAGCTCCCTCCCTGTGAGAGACAGGTAGGCGCACATGCGCGTGTGTCTGGTGCCGGCCCTGGCTGCAGTGATTCCTGTTTGTTCTCCTTCATTTTAATTTTCCCAACCTCTATAAATTGTTTAATTGATACTACCAGACAGATAATTCATCAACACATGTCATCTTGGCGATGCTGCCAAGCCCCAGTAAACCAACAAAAGCCCACTGTAGATGCCTGCCCTCATCTCCCTTTAATTTTTTTCCTCAGTGCCAGACAATGCATGGATGTCTCTGGGAAATTAAGGCCATATCTGCACCTTAAATTTACAGCAGTATTACACCACTTTAAGAGTCATGGCTTTCCCCAACGTATCCTGGGTATTGTAGTTTGTTAAGGCTGCAGTCAGGAGACCGCTATTCCCCTCACAGATCTACAATTCCAAGGTGTTCTCTGGGAAGACAGAATGACTGTTAAATCACTCTGAGAATTGTAGCTCTGTGAGGGGAAATAGGGACTCACATAATTCTTTGGGAGAAGCCATAATTGTTAAAGTGATATAACACTGCTTTAAATGTTAAAGTGTTATAATAGTGCTTCAAATGTATAGTGCAGATGTGGCCTCTCTGTATGACCAAGGAATCTTACCATACTGAGTGACCCCTATTCTATGTAAAAATAGCAACTCATTATCCAAGTGCAGATAGCCGAAGAAGCATCATCCACACACAACAGGGAAGTATAAGTAGGCTTGGCAGAATGCCTATGTTGCAAGAGAATAACAAATATTTAGAGGAATAACAAATATTTAGAGGAAGACAATCTGTTGGGGGGGAGGTGGAGACTCCAAATCATGATATGCTCAGTGGACCAGAATGCTGATGGACTGTTGGGGAAAGGGGGGATGGACTGGAATATCTTGGAAGACAGCATGGGTAGCTGGCTGTAACCCTGAACAATCTGCACTCCGCACTCTAATATTTTGTTGCAAGTCCAACTGGTAACTGACTTGCCATTCACTCCTATGAGGAAATGTGGAACAGCATAACTGGGGACACTGGTGCAATGAGAGCAAAACCTGCCCCTTAGTGAATATATACTAATACCAGTCTCATAAAAAGCTAAGGCTGCAATCCAAACAGGGCGGATGCCAGACATGACTGAACCCTTGGGCACCAACCTGCCCTGGGCCCGCAGCACTATAACCCAACCCCCCCTCCCATACAGGCGGCACAGAGCTAATAAGCCCACTCACACACTCTACCTACCTCTCTTGTCGTGTGAATGACATGCACGTGTAGCACACATGCCTGCCATCAACCAAGATGGCAGTGTCAGTATCAGCCCCTTAGAGAAGTCCCCACCGACATCTTGAATTATGGCAGGAATGCGCGCACAGTGCACACAGCATTCCCACTGACGGGAGAAGTAGGTGGGGCATGCGGGTGGGCTTATTAAAGCCTGCACTATCTGCATTGGGGTGCCTGACAGCTCCCTCACCATGCGCAGCAGTGTTGGGTTGCAGGACTTGACACTGCTGTGGACCGATAGAAGTGCCACCCTCCCACCCTAAGGAGGGGCCCCTCTGGGCTGCAGGCACTCTTGGCCAGGGCCCAACCTGGCCACAATCTGGTGTTGGCCCTGAATCCAGTACATGGGACTTACTCCTAAATAATGCTGAATTAAGTTCAAAGATCTCATCTGTGTTAATACAGAGTTTCTTGTTTGATTAGACAATTCAGAAATGCATCTGTAAGTAGCCAGTTGATCTCACAAGCCATGCTGACGCTGGAAAATCATGAAAGCAGGGTGTTGTTTTTTTTCCTGGAAGTGACTGATTACAGAATTAGATAAATTGAATAAGTTTCCTTTTCTTTCTCTTTTTCTTTCCCCATTGGGATTGGGCAAAAACATCTTTATGGGGTGGTTCATAGGAAATGTATTCCATTTGTCCTGGCAGAGAACTTAATAGCTCTCTAGAAACTATCCACTTTTTCTCAAAACTCTTTCTCAAGAATACCATATGATAACTCTGTTTTAAAATATAGAAAATTTGGAACTGGCAAGCAGTAAGCTACTGAACTCTTTCACATCTGGAGTGGCCTTTGCTTTTGCCAGGTCTTCCTATGTTTTTAAACTCCATAACCTACATAAACTTGTAGAATTTATAGCCCTCGCTTGGAACTAGTATCGGAATTTTTTAAAAATGAGAACTGCCTCTGTTAACTGAACTGATGCTTCATAGAAGGCAAGATGCTTCATAGATCGCCATTTCTGATTTGATGAAGTTCTTGAAGAGAGCACAGCTCCCATCATGCCCAGGCTGGGTCTGATGGGAGTTGGAGTCCAACAACTTCTGGAGGCCCACAGCTTCCCCTGTTCTAACACATACAGAGGTTTTTATAGGGCTCCACCCTACCCTGGGAGCAGGGCTGGCTCCAGGCATGCCAGGGCCTTGGGCTCCAGCCTGCCCCGGGCTCCGGCACATGCTGCCATAGATCGCACTGCCCGGTCATTCCCTTGCTCCACCTATCTTTCTGTCCTGTGTTTTGCAGCTATGTGCGCAGCTCTGGCCTTAACCAAGATGGCGGTCGAGGTTTCCCTAAGGGGCTGAAGCCTCCACCGCCATTTTGGTTGATGGCACGCATGCATGCTATGCACACACAGGGCTGCCAACAACCAAAAAGGGCAGCAGATGCTTCAGCCTCTTAGGGAAACCTCGGCCACCATTTTGGTTAAGGGCAGCGCTGCACGCACAGCCACAAAGCACAGGAAAGGTAGGCGGAGCGAGGGAATGGACGGGTGATGCTATCTGCGGCAGCGATTCTGCTGCGGATCACGGAAAGAGAGCACTACTCCCCCACCCTAAATAGGGGCCCTTCAGGGGGCCCTCTGGGCCATGGGCCCCTCAGCCAGGGCCCAACCTTGCCACCCTTTAGAGCCGGCCCTGCCTGGGAGCATAGGAAGCTGCTTTATACCAAGTCAGACCATTGCTCCATTTAGCTCAATAATTTCTACATAGGCAGCGATTCTCCAGGATTTCAGATAGGGTTCTCTCCCAGCTGTACCTGGAGATGCCAGGGATTGAACCTGGGGCCTTCTGCATGCAAATCATGTACTTTACCACTGAGCCACAGCACTTCCCCATTGCTGAGTTATTCTCTCTAATAGTGGTGGCTGGATGACAAAATTCAAGTTGTTTTTGTTAATTAAACGGTATATAAATTTTGTTATATCAATAAGGTAAATAATAAATAAGGCACGAAGAAGCACAAAATCAAGAGGGCAAAGGCCAATGAAAAATGAGCATGCTTGGTGGTCTCTAGGAGCCATAGAAATGTGAGAGTCAATTGGGAAAAGAAACCAGAAAACCCAAAGCCTCTTTACGCATTACACACGTAGAGTGACCAACACCCTCCCACACATACCATCACCATGTTTATTGTAACATCTGCAGCTGAGGGCCAGTGCTACACATGGAAGCTTCCAGAACAATGATGAACCCTGGGCAATCAGCATTCTAAATCACTCAAGGGGCATCCACATGGAGAATGGGCTCTCTGATGCAGACATTATGATCAACACATGGTGGCAGAGGCAGGAGGATCCCTGTGACTTTCAGGACAGGGCTAAATATATGGCCCCTGTCATCAAGCTTGCCCTCTTCATGCAAGCTATGTGTGCAAAAGTCTCAGGAGAAGGGAATGAATTGGCCTGCTTGAGCTACTTATAGCAGGGATTGCCAATGTGGCCCCCACAGGCACACATGTGCCTGCAGCGGTCTTCCCTGGTGTCCAAAAGGTCGCCTCCCCATTCCTCCCCCTCCCCCAAAATTAAGCTTCAAAGAAGCATTCTTTTGTATCTAATAGAATAGGTTGCGGTATGTGCTTGGTTGCTGTTTGTGTGTGGAGTCTACAGCAGGTTCTCCACTTTGCAAATGTGCTCATGGGCCCATAAAAGTTGGCATCCCCTGGCTTATAGTATTCTGAAGAGGAGCATGGTTGAACTCTGAATTAGACCAGTATTGTCAGGAGGTGTGCAGTAGGGAAGGATGGGTTTGTCAATTTCAGTTGCAGTCGAGGGGTGAAATAAAACACAGAGACGTCAGCTTGGGTTGAACAAGGACCACTTTATTAAATTACATTAAACAAAAACCCAATTTAAAGTGACCTGCAGAAGGAAAACCTAGGTGCGGGAACTGTCTATAAGCAAGTATCTTGCCATACAGCTCTCGGGTGACCAGCCCCTGCCGGAGGAAGGGCAAGCCCATGTGCTTACCTTTACCCAGGCCACACCTTGTAGGTGAGTAGGGGGGCCTTCCTACGTCATCCCCACCCAGGGCCAGATAACCCTTGGGTAGATGAGATAAGTTGGCCCCAGAGGCAGTCCATATCCTGCCCTCAAGCCGGAAAGCTCTGACAGACAGGCCTCCGAAACCACCAATCACCTCCAAAGGTGCCTAAGGGGGCCACCTAGCTGTCCTTACCTATTTCCCTTCCTGCACCTTCCCGCACCAGTGCTAAAATGATCTGCCTGGTAGGGCATTAACCTCCAACGCAAATTAGCCAAATTAGCCAAATTGATCACAATGCCCCCTAACCTGATCCCCTCCTACTCCCATAGTGTGGAGCAGGCAAAAAACCTGCCCGCCAACGAGGGTGGGCAGGATAAAAATTCCTACTCGGCCCCAAAGCGACCCTTAGGCACACTATGAAAGAGGGAGGGCAGGATGGGCGTCGCGTGAGCAAAGAGGGGGTAGGAAGAGGCGGCTGGGCTTAAATAGGCCCATAAACCCCGCTCTTTCATGCTGCACATCACGCGCGCGTAATAGACGCGACGCGTGACTTTGCCCCAACGGAAGATGGAGGCAGCAGCTTCGCCTCCGACAGCAAGTAGGCCCCACTCATCAGCTACGCGGTGAGTGAGGCTTCATTTTTCTTAGTTTCTCGTTGTAACAATTTTAAATTTGGTTCTCCACATTTCTGCAGCAATCTGAGATTTTTTAAAAAAAATCCTGATTAAAATGCATCAGCACTTTAGTGTGAATTTCTTCAAATAAACACATGATTGTATGCAATTTTGCCTAATGTACACATTTTTGCAAAGCAGTTTTTCCTTAATGTAATGCAATTTGTATCTTATTTTCATGAATACAGTGAAAGCTCATAACACATTTCACTGTACCACAGGTTCAGATGTAACACAGGCATGACCATGCCCCCCAATAAAATACATCTTTTAACTCACAAAATTAAAAACTGTAGTAGGTTCCCATCCTTCCAATCAATTTTCCCCCTGGTGAGTTCTTCTGTTGCTTCTTTGGGTGTTTTTGAGCCATTTTTTCCTGTCAGCATTCTGTTAATTTTTCTCCTGATTCCCCACCCTCATATCCTTCCCTTATTCCTTCCTGGCAGCTTTTTTTCTATTTTATCACTCAATTCTTCTCAGTTTTGGTTACTTCTCAAGCCCTTTCATTATTGTCTGTGGAGTTTAATTTGTTAAATTATTCTTCCCCCAGTTTTACCTTTCCCACTTCTTCCCTTTTCATTCTGTCCCTCAGCTGCAGCAGTGACAGTTTTGCCTTTTTTGTAAGTATAACAAAACAAACAGGACAGCGTGGTACAAAAGCAGGAAATTAAGAATAACTAAACGTCATATTGAAATCGACCAAAGTATATCAAAAATGCAAATTTTTCTGCACCTAGATACAAAGAAAAATAGTACAAAAAGACCACCTTTACAAAATGCATAGTTTGAGGAAAATCTTGGGAACCTTGATATTGGTGTCGGTCTCATTAGCATAAAAAATATAACTCCACCATTTTGCAACAAATGTGTCCTTTTGTTTTCTACCTTTTGCAATTTCTGTCTTTTGTGTAAGTTTTTCTATCAGTGCTAACTGCCAAATTTTATTTTACCACAAGAGGATGGAGATGCCCTTCAAGTCCTTCCAAAAATGAGCAATCAGACTGCAACCATCAGAAAGCTAATTAACTACTTATCCTTTAGGGCCAAATTTTCTTTCAGAAACAAATTTAGTAGAGCCAGTTCAGGAGTTCTGTATATATTTTTAAAATTTGTAATCTTCTTCATTTCTAAAAACATGGAGTCCCAGAACTTAGTAACTTCACTACAGGTCCACCACATATGGATGAAAGAGCCTTTTTCTGTGCAGTCCCTACAGCAAAAAAGGGAGGCAGTCTTAGAAATATAGGGTAACTTTACAGGGGTTATACACCATTTTTGCACCTTTAACATCAGTTCCTTCCTTTGTCGCTGCAGACATAGATTTATATGGAAATTTAGTCCACATAGATATCCACATTGCGCCCTCAATTTCCACCTACCACTCTGTTTCCCACATTCGCCTCAGGCTATCCAAGGATCCCATGTCCCTATGTAAAGGAAAGGGACACCAGACCGCTATCTGAGTCTTCCACGTTCAATAACAATGCTTCAAATGAAGTGAGATTTCTCAGGGCTTGTCTCTTGATATCAGGCCGCCTAATGAAATTGCCAGCCTGATACCCAGAGAGCCAGGTTATATTTTTATCCCGTAATTGTGTACGCCACAGTTCCCTGGGCAGTGGAGTAGCATCTGCTCAAAAGTAAGTCTGAATAGGTGAGCTTGTTTATAATCTTTTGCCTTTTCCAAGAGTTTTTTCCTCTCTTTTTTCTTCCACCGCCCTATATCTGTTCCCGGTTTCCTTTCTGGAAACATGGTTCTGAAGACAATATGTTTTTATTAGTTTTGGTTGCTTCTTCTCCTTCTGCTCTGTTCCTCTCATTTGTTTTTGAATATATATATATATATGTATATATATATATATTCTTAGTGCTTTTCAGTACAGTTTTCATTTCATGGAACCTCTATAATGTGGTTGCATTGTTTGTCCCCCACTCCCCCACGTTATAATGAGCTTTCACTGTATATGCATTTTTATGCACCCTTTACCTTAATATATACATTTTTAAAATATTTCTTGGCTGGAGAACTACATTATGCAGCGATGTGCACATTTCAAAGGATGCTTGTGTTTTGGCTTGCATGTTTTTTCACATATTTGATAAGTTCGCCTTTCAATGCAAGCTTAACCCCATCCTGACTTGCAGCCCCCGTTTGTGTCCATATATACCTAATGTTCAGTGACACATGTGGACATTTAAATGCTCTTTAAAGCGTTGCGCTCTGACTGTTACCAGGAGATGATTTTCAATTTTGGACTTTGCAAATATTACAAATGGTTCTGAAGAAGACATGAAGCTACAAAAGGGATCCAAAGGGATATGGGGGGGGCAGTGAAGAAAGGCAACAACAGCATCACCTGTTTAGAGATATCTTGTATTCCAAACGCATTTCAAAACTGGTCTCTCTTTCTAAAGCTAGGATAATTTCCCTTTTCTGTACCTGTTGGGATGTTTTTAGCTCCTTTTAATATGTTTTTCTTTTTCTTGCTAAATTGTTCTCTTTTTGTTTGCCGCCATGGGTTTCTTTGGTAGGGTGGGATATAAATTCAGTAAATAAATAAATGCCTGTTTCTAAATGCCTGTTTCATAAAATGAAACATCCAGTAGCTTGGGGAACCACAGCTCTCAAGTGACTTTTTCCAGACTAATTCCAATGAACGGGATGGAATCACTCCAAAAGTAAGTGTTCTGAGGGCTTTTAGCCTGTGGCTGTTAAAGATGACCTTGTCCAAATGGTCAGCTATTTGAGATACATTTCAGAGAAAGACCAGAGGGAAGTCACGCTGTGGTGAGAGGCATTCCATGAGGCTGTCGGACATTTACACACGTCTTCTGTTGCAGCTATGTAACCTTTCCTAATATGCTGCAGATGTTTGCCAAGCTTTGAATCTCATATGTATCATGTTCTTATTTATTCTTTTGGGTAGCCACCGTGTTAGGCTCTCATTGTTGGGGGTTTTTTATGCACAGCAACATTTCTGGGTGGAAATGAAGTGTACTTTCATCCAGCTGTAACTGAAAAGGCTACAAAGTCAGAGGGTATCAGTAGCAGACTGCTATGGCTTTAAAATAACAACTAAAGCCTACACGCGAGATATGTCAGATTCATTTTTTATTTCTAAGTAGAAATGGTTAGCGTTGCCTTAACCTTAATGGGAGTTTTGTTGGCAAGTGACAGCTAAGAGAACTGGGCTCTCTACAGAGACTTGGGAACATCTGTTTTCAGAAGCTGAGGGGAAATGGCAGTGCCAAATAAAGATTTTAAGGCCCATAAATTTCCATTGCCCCAAGCCTTTCCAGGTCGATGAACCTATTTATGCTTCCTTACTAGAGAGGGGAAAGTTACCACAACATTTTCTTGTTCCTTTTCTAGATATGCATCTGGTTGGCCACTTTGAGAACAGGATGCTGAACTAGATGGGCCATTGGCCTGATCCAGCAGGCTCTTCTTATGTTCTTATGATGTTCTTATGTTCTTCAAGATCACACAGCTATGCTGATATACCTTTGCTCTAAATCAGCAGTGTATTTAAGTGAAAGAGGCTATGAAGAAAGGTTGCTTTGGCAACTGACGTGTTTTTCCAACACAGAAATGTGCAACTCCATCCCACTTTCAACTCAGTATGTACTGTACATGTTAGCTGTCCCACACTCCAATCTGTGGCTTCAGTCAAGCTCATATTGGGGGGGGAGGGAGGCAGCTGTATGAACTATAATCCCTAGATTCTCAGCTTTCTTTTTTTTTAAAAAAGCATTTGTAGAACCTGAGATATGAGCAAAACGTACAGGCACTATTCTTCTCATATATATATATATATATATATGGTGAGAAACTAGATTGGTCCTTCCTTTCAGTGTTTTATTTTCCTCTCCCCTCCCCTGAAAAACTCCTGCACACACATAACTCATGATCTTTCTGCCATCTTCCCAACTTTCCTTGCCTGTTCACTCTTTTCCTCCCAACATCACAGGTCTTTCTCTCCCTATGCCTCAACAAGGTTTTCCCTAGGTTCCTTTCCATTTATTTATTTATTTAGGCAATTTATATACTGGTTAATTACGATAGTTTCTGGCACCTCATTTCCTCAACTTTCTACTGCCTTCATCTCATATTTCTGTCACTTCTTTGCCTTCTAAACCCATTGTTTCCTCAGGACTTTGCTTCAGAGCTCATTTCTGTTCCGTCATCTTTTTCTTTGTTGATTTTGGAAAACCCTTCAGTCTCTCTGAAGATGGCTTGAGACATTATATAGCTTACACTAGGCACTTGCACTTCCTGTTCTCTGTGTGTTAATTGTCATGCTGCTTTATATTTATATTCACTAATAGGCAAAAAACCTTGCAGTTTAAGAACGTACCTATAGCCAACAGATATTTCTATCAAACTTTAAAAAGCAGGGAAATTGGGCAGCTATAGTGAATGCACCAGGGGAGCAGGAGACCTGACCTCCTCTCTGGGATATTGTACTGCCCTACAAATTTGTCAAAATCCAATCACAATTTAGGTTGGTCTTTCACAGTCCAATCTATTTCCTTTGTAGCTTGGAAGAATTTGGTAACTTGTTCCTCTTTATTCATGTGTTATAGGATTTCTTATCCGTGCGTTTACCATAAGTCCTAGAGAAGGCTACAACATTACAGTAGTATAATTTAAATTAATTTAATTAATTTAATTATTTTTTTATAATTTAAATTTAAATCAGAGAAAAGGTTGTTGTTTTTAAAAAAACCTACTACAATTTTAAAAACCCCAATACAATTTAAATCAGAAAATAGAAGGAGGTATAAACACACATCTCAGCTGTCAAAAGCCAGGGCAAAAACAGCTGTCTTATTTATTTATTTATTTGATTGACTGATTAATTGATTGATATCCCGCCCTTCTTCCCAGTGGGAGCCCAGGGTGGCTTTAGCATTCAATGCAAGCTGTACATTGCCGATGCTAGATACTATGGTAGCTACATGCTATTCTAGCTACAATGCTAGCTACATCTATGGAGAGGGAATTCCATGATTTAGGGCCTGCCACAAAAAATGGTCTCTCTCAGGCTGCCACCCCTTATATGAGCCTTAAAAGCATAACTACCAAGACCCCCCATCACACATTCAAACTGCCTTTCTTAACACCCAAGATGGACCATAGCAAAAGAGGTGGTCTTTCATACATTTGGGGCCTCAGCAAACAGCAAAGTGAACAACATCTTAAATCAGGTCTGGAAACAATCTGGCAATCAATGCCGTCTTAATATGGGGTTTATATGAGTTCTAAGTGGAACTCCTGGCCATTAACCTGGCTGCTGCATTTTGGACCAGCTGAAGTTTCTGAATCATCATTGTATATCCACATCCCTTGACAATTTGCCTGGAGCATGGAAGGGAAGGATGAAAGTGAGAACTGGGGAGTGGGAGAATGGGTGGGCAGATACTTACCCTATGAGACTGGATCACAATGACAATGTCTACTTTTTTAAATTTATTGACTTATACTGAACCTTCAATACACAGGGAAATTATTCTTGGGTTTAATCAGGGGATCAACAGAAATAAAGACCAGGAAGACAGGATAAGGCAAATAATGTTGTTAGGGTTATGTGACAACACATGAACCTCTAGTTCAGGGGTGAGGAACCTTTGGCCCTCCAGATGTTGCTGAACTAAAACTCCCATCAGCCCCAGCAAGCATGGCTAATGGCCTGGCATGGTAAGATCTTGCGGACAGCAACATCTGGAGGGCCAAAGGTTTCCCACATCTGCTCTTGTTCATCAGTCTCTGAGGCTGAGGTTGGAACAGCAGGATGTTCAGGTAGCTATCAGATTTAGCCAGCATAGTTTATAGTTGCTGTAATTTCCTCTTCCGTGAGCTCAGATTGCCCTTCCTCTCTGCAGTGTCCTTACCCAAGGCAGGCAAGTGGATCAAGGTAAATATGCCTATGGGCTGGGTTGGAGGTAGGGATGGAAGGATCTGCCGAATTTGGCTCTTTCAGTTTCTCATTATTTTTCCAATCTTAAATTCAGTTTTACACATTTCTGAAGCAATTTGCTTTTTTTAAAAAAAACCTCATCGAAATTCTACACCATTTTCGTGCAAATTTCTCCTAATAAATATATTTTTGCATGCAGTTTTGACTAAAAAACACATTTTGCAAGCAATTTATCCTAATATTTTGGTATGTTATTTTCACTTATATTCATTTTTATGCACACTCTCCCCTAATACAGACATTTTGGTAAACATTGTTTGGTTGAAGAATTGCATCGCAAAATTTGGATACGTGTGAATTTCAAAGGATGGCTGTGTTTCACCTCGCATATTGTTTCAGAAAGTGCAAATTTGATAGATCGGCTTTAAATATGAACTGAATTGAATTTCTTCCCCACCCCTAGTCGGTGGAATAGTGGAGAGGAAGTGGTAGTTGGGGTGGTCTCAGTTGCCTCAGCCAGGGTGCCAGAGGAGCCTCTTTAGCCAGGAGTGGAAAGATCTAGAGTCCATTCTGGGATCTCCCTGCCAGGCTGCATTTATAAGGAGCGAGTCATTTTCCTCTCCCTATGAGGCTAGGGGAAGGTTACAGTTACATGTCTGGGTTGGCTTACCTAAACAAAAAGGTTTTAACAGGCACCAAAAACAATACAGGGAAGGCACCAGCCAAATATTAATGGTGCAGGAAGTTCTAGAGAACAGGTGCCACCACTCTGAAGGAGCAATTCCATGCCAAAGTGGAATGAACATAATGCGGCTGTTGCAAAAGCATTGGTTCCACAGATTGAAGTAGTCAGGTGGGCACATGAGGGGTGAGTTGATCCTTCAAGTAAACTGGGAATATATGGGGATCATTTCAGACCATTTTCCTTTCTGTCCTAATCTGTGTAACTGTGACAGTCTTATGACTACAGTAAAACAGACTTGAATCTATTGTAAAACGATGTGAAAATAACCTTTAAGATGTTTTTAAAGCCCTTCACCAGCCCTAGCTCCACAAGCACACAGGTTTGTTAAGAGCCAAAGCAAATAACCACACAAGCCCATCTTGCCTCAAACCTCAGCTCGCTAATACAAAAGGCTGCAATTTATCAGTTCCAAAGGAAAACACTGCTTGACAGCATCCAAAGTACCAACTATTCATTACATATCTAAAGGCTATTGATCAACAGCCTGTTTTAACATTCAATAGGTTCAAGCTTAACTGATTTTCATGGTTGCTTGAATGCGCTGATGACTCCAAAGGCATGTTCTAAGCGGTGCTTTGTCACTGGTCTGCCAAGAGAAAATAACGCAAGGCATTAATAAAGAACCAGCAAACAAGCTGACACCTCAGAGGTAAGGTGGGAAATCCATAACATTGCCCACAGAGAAGGGAGTAAATATTCAATACAGGGAGTTGGTCGACAGCTGCAGGATCAACCCAGTTGGTATTCACATCTGATGTTGGAAAGAGGTTCTGTCACAATGCCAGTTCAAGGGGCACTCTCTCACAGTGTGGGTTGTTGTGGATGAAGGAGAGGAGGAGGAGAAGGGGGAGAGAGAAGACAGGCGGAAGAAGTCATTCATCAAGTGTAAGGCTGTAACAATGGATCCAGTAGCTGTGCTAGCCCAGTGGCCAGATTTTAAAATTGCCAAGAAATAAACACATAGACTGTTGCATAGTATGCCTAAGCAATGCCACAAACTATGACATTATATCAGTGAAACTGTCACATAGGCCTGGCTCAGATTATCACCTAAACCAAGAGATTGCCCCACTGCAGACTTGCTCCCAGTGCATGGATAGCGTTGAGGAGGGGTTGACCTGGTGTGCAGGGGTGTATGCAGAGTGGATGTTAGTAACTGCACTCTCCAGCCCCACAGGATCATTTTTGTGTGAACATTTGTGATGTTCCTATATTAATGTATATATGGTAAGTGTTGTTGTTTAGAAGATACATGGTAAGTGGAGTGGTACCAGCTCATCGGGAAGCCCGGAGGGTGGTTACTAGATCTAGGGCCTTTTCTGTGGTGGCCCCTGAGTTGTGGAACAGCCTCCCCGAAGAGGTATGCCTGGCGCCTACACTTCTATCTTTCCGGCGCCAGGTAAAGACCTTTTTATGCTCCCAGGCATTTTAATCTTTTAATTTTCTTAATCTTTCTACTTTTAACATGTATCCTTCTTAATTTGTGTTGTATTTCGTTTTTGTTGTGCTTTCTGTTGTTTGTTTGTACATGTTTTTGTGATTTTTTACTATGATATATTGTATTTTATCTTGTTTGTTCACCGCCCTGAGAGCTATTCTGCTAAGGGCGGTATATAAATTGAAATAATAAATAAATAAATAATAAAGAGGGGGAGTGAATGGGCAGTAGAATGCGAGATGATTGGCTGAGTGTTTAAAATGGCTGAATGTATAAAAGGAAGAGTGAGAGTGGAATCTGGGGGGAGAAGAGAACTGAGTGGGTTGCTTGGTGGGGTTTAGAGACTTGTTTGCCAGGAGGGAGGTGGAGTTCGGATTAGTATTGAGTAAAACCATATGCTTATGTGCCTTAAGAAGAAATCTTGTTAATCTTGTTAGCTTTGTTATCTGTAATAAATACTTAATTTGGTTTACCAAAGGCCTGATCCTTGGCTGGGGTTTCACAGACCAGAAGGGAGGGTAAGGTAATGACCAAGGCTGAAGGGGAACTGTAACAAATGGTGGCAGCGGTGAAGAGAATAACAATACCAGTATTCAGAGTCTCTGGGAATACTAGTATTGGGACGTTACTGGTGGTTGCCTAGCAGGGCGATCTGTTGAGATCTGTGCTAGAGCGGGGAGAGAAACCATAAGAGAGAGCGGTCCGGACTGGTGGAGTCCCTGGTGGTGCCTAGTGACAGGCAGTAACCACGAGCAGGTAGGAACCTGACAGGGAGAGCCAGTGAAGGATGCCTCACATGTGGTGGCAGTAGCGGTGGGATACGAACAACAGAGAATCCAGATACGAACCAAAGAGAGTCCCAAAGACACGTGGTGACAAAGGAGACTATGTCACAGGTGTTGGCTGTAGCAGTGAGATACGAATACTAGACAATCCCTAATAGTTGTGTGGTAAACAGAAATAACAAAACAAGATTACTTGTGAGAGTGACTGGCAAAGAGTGTGTGGCAAAGAGTGAGTGAACTCAAACACCATGGCTGAATACATAAAAATGAAAAGAGAGGAGCTGGTGGAGAAGTGCATAACATTCAATTTACCTCACGAGGGTAAAGGGGTAGATGAATTGAGGGTAGCACTTATAGGATTTGCTACTGTCCAGCAAAAACAACCGGTCAGGGAAGAGACCCCAGAAGGATATTTAAGCAATCCCGCTTATATAGAGTACTTGAGAGAGAAGTTGAAGATGGAAACTGAGAGATTGAGGATGGAAGGTGCAGAGAAGGAAAAACAGAGAGAGTTGGAAGCTGAGAGATTGAGGATGGAGGCTGAGGAAAAAGACAAGCAGAGGGAGTTGGAAACTGAGAGATTGAGGATGGAAACTGAGAGAATGAGAGTGGATGTGGAGATACAAGGGGAAAGATTAAAATTGGAAAGAGAGAAGTTTCATTCTGATGAAACAAGAAAGGACAGAGATGGAGCAAAAATAAAAATTACTCCAAAGGACTTTGCTGTCTATGAGCCTGGTCAAGATCCTCAAATTTACCTCAGCACCTTTGAAAAAGCAGCTCAGTTGTGGGGGCTACCTGAAGATAAATACATGCAGTATTTATCAAACCTGATTAAAGGGGAATTGGCTGAGGTATACCAATATTTCCCCTCAGACAGGCCCGTCACCTATGCTGAATTCAAAGAAGCAGTGTTTAAAAGATTCAGACTGGGGCCTGATTATTTTAGAAAGCTTTTCAGAAACTGCCAGATACAGACAGGGAGGTCTTTCGTGGAGCTGGGGGCAAAACTGATGGACATATTTGGGAAATGGCTGACAAGTGCAAAAGCTCAGTCTGTGGAGGAGGTGAAAAACCTCATGATATTGGATCAATTATACCATCAGTTACCACCAGAAATAAGGCTCCTGGTCAAAGACCGTTCCCCTACATCGGTGCAGGAGGCCGCAGAGATGGCGGATCACTTCGCCTCCAACAGAACTGGCTGGGTGGGGAAAACATCAAGAGATTTTAAACCCAGACCATATAATGCTGGCAGAAGGGATGTGGTACCACAGCGAGTGAGTCCTCCAGTAAAATCTGAAGGGCACAGGACACCCCAGAGTGGATCTGTGTACCCTAAAAGTGAGGAGAAATTATGCTACAAATGTGGTAGACCGGGGCACCTACGTTTTCAATGTGAGGTTGCCAACCCCATTAGTAATCCTGCTCAGACAAGGACAGTGAAAACAGAGCCCAAGGCTTTAGAAACAGCGAAAAAGGTTCAGTTCTGCCAGATAAACTGGACAGAAGTAACAGACCTTGATTCAAGTCTGAGAGAGGAAGTGAGTGTACAAGGGGCAAATTATTGGGCATTGCTTGATACTGGTGCCGCTCAGACATTACTGAGGCCAGATTTAATAAAATCTGAGGTAATATTACCTCAGGAAACTGTGACTATCCAAGGAGTGAGGGGGTCAACCAGAAAGTTTGCCTGTGGCCCTGGTGGATATGACTTGGAGAGGCTGAGAGGGCCGATATAAAGTAGGCATTAATGCCCAGCAACAAGAACCAGTAATACTGGGAAGGGATGCAATGGGAGCCCAAGGAAAGATCTATGTAGTGACCAGACAGCAAATTGGCAGAGAAAAAGAAGCCATATTAAGGGGGGCTGAAACAAACAGGGTGGAATCTGTTAACCAGCCTCAGGTCACCATAGCAACCACTAGCAGGTCTGCTGAAGGAGACAAACTGTATCAGCTGGTCTCTGGAGAAGAGGCAGAGCAATTCAGGGAAGAGCTGCAAAAAGATATAAGTTTGAAGCAGATAAAGGAACAAGCTCTGACCCAACAGATTCCTTTCACTGACAAACTGAGGAATCGAAGTTGTGTGTGAGAATGGGATTTTATATAGACTGTGGATGCCTGCTGAGAGAAAGGATGAATGTGAACCAGTGTAGCAATTAATAGTACCTAGCAAATACAGAACCAGATTGCTAGAGGTAGCCCACGATGTCCCATGTGCAGGACATCTGGGAATAAAAAAGACCACGAGGAGATTGGCTGCACACTATTATTGGCCAAACATCTCCAAAGATGTAAAACAACATTGTCTATCTTGTGGAACATGCCAAAAGGTGGAAAAAAGTGGAGTAAAGACTAAGGCACCCTTAAAGCCCCTTCCTACAATTGGACAACCCTTTTATAGAGTGGGAATAGATTTGGTGGGCCCTTTTTCCAAACCCACAAGGCATGGCAAGAAATATCTATTGGTGGTGGTGGATTTTGCCACCAGGTACCCAGACGCAGAAGCACTAAGATCCGTGGAAGCCCCTGTAGTGGCAGAGGCTTTATTAAAAATCTTTATGAGGCTGGGTTTCCCTCATGAAGTGCCGACGGATCAAGGCAGTGTATTCATGGGAGAAGTGATGCAATGTATGTGGAAATGTTGTGGTCTAAAACATCTAAAGACCACTACTTACCATCCCGCCACTAATGGGTTAACAGAGAGATCCAATGGCGTTTAGAAGGGCATGATCAGAAGCTATGTTCAAAATCACCCACAAGACTGGGATGAACGGTTGGGATGCTTCTTATTTGCATACAGAGAAGTCCCTCAGGAGTCAACAGGCTTCTCACCCTTTGAACTGATGTTCACTAGAAAAGTGAGGGGACTGTTGGAACTATTAAAAAATTCATGGGAAGGAACCCTGGGAGAGTACAAAACATCTGTAGTAGATTTTGTATTGGAATTCCGCAATAAATTAACATCAATGATGGAGGTGGTGGAAAAGAATTTGAGTCAAGCACAGGAGAAGCAACGTTACTGGTATGACAGAACAGCCAGGGAACGTGTGTATGATGTGGGAGATATGGTTATGGCGTTCATACCCAGGAAACATGACAAATTACAGGCTAACTGGGAAGGACCATATACCATCAGAGAAAGGCTTGACACAGTGACGTATGTAATTACCACAGACCAATTAAACAAAAGCAAAGTGGTTCATGTAAATATGTTGAAGCCTTACCATACCAGGGATGCACAGGTGTTGCAAGTTACCTTATTCCCTGAGGGAAGTGGGCCTGAACTTCCGGATTTGGTACAGGAAAGCAAAGACAAAGGAGGGGTAGATCAAGTTGAATGGTCAGAGGAGGTGAAGGAGGAAGTAAAAGAGGAGATTCTGAGAGTTTTGAAAACCTATAGGAATCTCTTTAGCAACAAACCTGGCTGAACCAGTATAGTTATACATTCCATTGATACTGGAGATCATGCCCCAATCAGATCTGTTCCGTACCGTGTGAATGGGAAAGTTTTGAATGAGATCAAAAAGGAGGTGGAAGAGATGCTGGAATTAGGAGTGATCAGGGAATCCATCAGTCCCTGGGCCTCAAGTATTGTCCTGGTTCCGAAAAAAGATGGAACGACAAGGTTTTGCATTGATTATCGGCCAATCAATAAAATTACTGTCCCAGATGCGTATCCTATGCCTTGGGTAGACGCAATGTTAGAGTTATTGGGGGCAGCAACCATTTTCTCTACATTAGATCTCTGTAAAGGATTTTGGCAAATGGAACTAGACGAGCAATCCAGAGCCAAAACTGCCTTCAGTACACCAGATGGGTTATATGAGTTTGTGACCTTACCCATGGGACTAAGGAACTCACCAAGTTCATTTCAGAGGCTAATCAATACTGTGTTGCGAGGCATGTCAGATTTTGCAGTGGCCTATATCAATGACGTGGCCATTTTTAGCAAATCGGTGCCTGAGCATGTCCAACACCTGACAACAGTATTGGAGGCCTTAAGAAAAGCAGGCCTCACAATAAAAGCTAAGAAATGCCAGTTTGGACTAAAGGAAGTAATCTATTTAGGACATAAGGTGGGGAGTGGGAAAATCACCCCCTTATGGAGCAAGGTGGAGGCAATACAAGCGTGGCCGATCCCCTTAACCAAAAAACAAGTAAGGGCATTTCTGGGTGTGGCTGGATTTTATAGGAAGTTTGTGAGAAATTTTGGGGAAATAGCAACCCCCTTGCATAAATTAACAAAGAAGAAGTGTTCTGAGCGTGTGGTATGGACGGATGAATGTCAGAAGGCTTTTGATCTACTGAAGCAAGCCTTGTGCCAAGGACCCATATTAATAGCACCAGACTATGAGAAACCATTCATCGTGGCTACAGATGCGTCGGACCTGGCGCTGGGAGTCGTCTTGCTACAGGAGAGAGAAGGCACCAGACATCCAGTGGCGTACCTGAGTCGCAAGCTGATGCCGAGGGAGAAAAACTATTTGTCGGTCCAGAAGGAGTGCCTAGCGGTCGTGTGGGGACTGAACAAGTTGCGCCCATACGTGTGGGGACGAAGATTCACAGTGACTGCGGATCATCGGGCCTTGTTATGGTTGCAGACTATGAAAAACCATAACACTATGCTGCAGAGGTGGTCCTGGGCCCTACAGGACTATCAGGTGGACTTCCAGTTCATAAAAGGCAAGGACAATGTACTGGCCGATGGACTTTCCAGGCAAGTGGCTGGGACTGCAGTGACGTGACCAGACAGAGGAACAAAGAAAGACATTTTCCCCATAAAGACTTTTATTTGTTAACGCGACGTATAAATCGTGGAACAGGAATAATACTCTGCTGTTGTTTAAGGGGGGGGAAATGTGATGTTCCTATATTAATGTAAGTAAGTGTTGTTGTTTAGAAGATACATGGTAAGTAGGGTTGCCAGGTCTCTGGTTTTCTGCCGGAGTCTCCAGCAAAAGGGGGCTGTCTCCGGCCTCCGGCAATACTTTGTTTAAACTGGAGGATCTCCGGCTTTTCATTGGCCCCCTCAGCCACGCATGCGTGATTGACACACGCATACGTTGGGCTGTGGCTGGCCGCCTTCCCGCCCTATCTCAGTCAGGCAGCCGCAGGCAGGGACTAGAGATGACGACCAAGCAGCCGCCGCCCCTGCAGCAGGGACCCCTCCAGCAGCAGCCCCTGCCCGCTCCCGCCACCCACAGAAGTACAGGTGAGGGTGATGGGTGGAGGCGAGCGGTGGCAGTGGAGGCCAGGCTGGGCCGGCTCCTTCTTAGCCCCGGTCCGGAGCCAGTTCCCCTGGGGCTCAGCAGTCTCTGGCTGGGGGAAAGGACGGCCGGCCGCTTCACCCCTCCTGCTGTGGGTGCTCCTGGGTGGCAGCAGCCACGATGGGGCTCAGCAGTCTCTGACTGGGGGGGCCCATCGCAGCCGCTGCCGCCCAGCTGCACCCACAGCAGGAGGGATGAAGCCACCGGCCATCCTTTCCTGAGCAGGGGAACCGGCTCCGGGGCTAAGAAGGAGCCGGCCCAGCCTGCCCTCCACGGCTCCTGCTGAGGCTCACAGGCCGCGTGGGCCCCGTCTCCTAGCAACCGCTGCCGAGACGGGGCCCACGCGGCCTGGCAGCCTCAGCAGGAGCTGTGGAGGGCAGGCCGGGCCGGCTCCTTCTTAGCCCCGCCGGAGCTCCTACTCCGGAAAGGATGGCCGGCAGCTTCACCCCTCCTCCCTCTGGGTTGGGGGGCCCATCCCAAGAATGTACCAAAAAGCATATAAAATCTGTATTTTACTGAAAGTGTGTCGGGAAAAATGGCATCTTTTAGGCTAAAAATGCATGCATACACCAATTAGTATTTGATGTAAAGCATTTAGAAGTTTCTTATGATTAAGCAGTACACAAATGTCATTAAATGAACAATGCCCACATTAAGGTAATAAATAAGGCAAAATGCCCACAACATGCCTATTTAAAAAAATACAAAAATGAATTGCATTCTGTGCATTTAAAAAATCACAAATTTATATGGAAACAGGACAGAAAATATTTAGGAATGAAGGTATGTGAAACTGGCTTAGGCCAGAAATAGACTGATCTAGCCATCCTTCATAAAGGGCAAAGTGTTTGGATCTTTTTAGTGTACAAAAAAGTCAACTAAGTGTGTGTGTGCAAGGGAGGGGGGCATAATAAAGATTATGCATGATGTGGGGAAGTTCATCTCCCTCTCTCACAGTGCTAGAACTTCAGACATTCAATGAAATTAACTAGCAGAACTTCAGGACAGACAGAAGAAAATCTTGAATAAACATATTCTTTAAAAAGAAAAGACCTCCACACATCTTCATACCAACCCTGTGAGGTAGGCTAGGCTGAGAGCTTCATGGCCCAGCAGGGATTTGATCCTGGGGTGTTCCAACCTCACTGAATCTCATATAGAGTGGTTAACTGGTTAGTGCGCGGGGTGGGTGTGTTCTTGTCCAGAGACATTAGCCCTCCCTAACATGCTACAGAGGGACAGTCTCTGTGACCAGGGCTTAATCTGAGTCAGTGCTCAACCCCTAAACCACTTTTCCATGACAGTGCTCAGCTATGGCAGTAGTGAAGCAAAGTACCTCTGAGGGTGTGCAGAGTGCATTTCTTTTGCTGCTAAGTGATTATAGCCACCCTCAGCCATACATTAAGAACTAGGCCAAAGGGCATCCTGGTCAGAGGGTATAAGCTTTCCAACATGCTCAAAACCTTGGCGCCTCTCGTTATAGAAATAAAACCCACTGTGCTTGAACATAAACAGTCCTTTTTAAAACAGGAGGTGGCTTGAGAGAGAGATTTCGCTTGCCGTGGTGTGGGCACACACATGCACACTTCTTCCTACTGTCACTTCTGACAGAGCTGGCAGTAGGTGAACATAAAGCCAAAAGCAAGCTGGACACCCTTCTTTTCTCTCTTTCTCTCACCCTCTTTTCTTTATCACCTCTCATTTGTCTGTCCTTCCCTAATAAAGGCCATGTCAAGTTACTGAACTGTAGAGAACTGCTAAGGATACACAACAGCTTTTGCAAAACTGAGTTTATTATGGAAACCTGATTCTTAGCTGATCTTTTGCCACTGGTCCTTGAACTCATTGGAGCCGGTGAATGTCACCTGGCAATTTACAGTGTGGCAGAGATTGCCTCCTTGCATCCAACTACAGAGCCAGAAACTTCAGCAAAGCACCCATGAGATTTATCCCAATCTACTTTCTGCCCACTTGGTCCTGCCCTGTAGCTAGCGTGGGGCAAATGGGTGCACTGCCCTCCCCTAGAGCTGTGTTTTTCTCCCCACCCCAACTCCATTTTTTTTTAAAAAAATGTGTTTTTAATTTGTGACATGACAGTTTCCATTTAAATAATGACAGCTTGTTTTAAGAACAGGAGCAATTTAAGAATAGGACCCTCTGAAAAATTCAGTGAATAAGGTAGAGCGAGTGCAAAACAAAAGCTTCATCTAGAAGAGCCCCCCAAACTATGCTCATTCAAGACTTTTCCCTGACTGAGGGTGGATTTTTCATTATCACAATCACCCTATAATTAAGGGATCCTGGAGAAAAGCTTATATAGTAACATGGCCATTGAGGAATTAAATATAAGAACTTTGTATTATGGGTTGAGAGCCAGTATGGTGTAGTGGTTAGAGTATTGGACTAAAACCTGGGAGACCAGGGTTCGAATCCCCACACAGCCATGAAGCTCCCTGGGTGACCTTGGGCCAGTCACTGCCTCTCAGACTCAGAGGAAGGCAATAGTAAACCACCTCTGTCTGAATACTGCTTACCATGAAGACCCTATCTGGGATCAACTTGAAGGCAGTCCATTTCCATTTTGCATCACCCTAAGCTTGTGAGAAAGAATGACCTTGTCACTTCAGATGGACTTTGGAACACCCTATTTTAGGTAAGATCTCTATTTTAATCTCCAATCAGAGAAATTTTTTTTGAATGGTATGCTCCAAGCAACTGTGGTTGATACAATGTATCATGTTTAATGATGTCACCAGGGCCCGCCCTGTGATGTCACCAGGGCCCACCCCGTGACGTCACCAGGGCCCACCCCGTGATGTCACCAGGGCCCGCCCCCATTTTCTCAGGTTTTTGAATGGTTCCGACCTGGCAACCCTAATGGTAAGTGGAGTGAAAGAGCGGGAGTGAATGGGCAGTAGAATGCGAGATGATTGGCTGAGTGTTTAAAATGGCTGAATGTATAAAAGGAAGAGTGAGAGTGGAATCTGGGGGGAGAAGAGAACTGAGTGGGTTGCTTGGTGGGGTTTAGAGACTTGTTTGCCAGGAGGGAGGTGGAGTTCGGATTAGTATTGAGTAAAACTATATGCTTATGTGCCTTAAGAAGAAATCTTGTTAATCTTGTTAGCTTTGTTATCTGTAATAAATACTTAATTTGGTTTACCAAAGGCCTGATCCTTGGCTGGGGTTTCACAGACCAGAAGGGAGGGTAAGGTAATGACCAAGGCTGAAGGGGAACTGTAACAAATGGTGGCAGCGGTGAAGAGAATAACAATACCAGTATTCAGAGTCTCTGGGAATACTAGTATTGGGACGTTACTAGTGGTTGCCTAGCAGGGGGATCTGTTGAGATCTGTGCTAGAGCGGGGAGAGAAACCATAAGAGAGAGCGGTCTGGACTGGTGGAGTCCCTGGTGGTGCCTAGTGACAGGCAGTAACCACGAGCAGGTAGGAACCTGACAGGGAGAGCCAGGGAAGGACACCTCACAACATCCAAATAGGGTTTTTGTTTGGAACCCGTGCCCTAATTGTGAACAAAATGCATCTCATGCACAAAGAAGGAATAGAGGGAAGGGGGAGTTTGCCAGCTTACCACAGCTAATTCCCAGTCACATAAAACATGGTTATGTGGTTGTCTGAAATAAGCTATACCCTAGAGTTTATTTATTTATTTATTTGTTAAATTTGTATACCACCCCACTAGCATAGCTCTCTGGGCGGTGTACAACAAAGAAATACAAATATATACAATAAAATCCCATAATAAAATACAACAAAAATATAAGAGAGTAAGAAAACTAAAAACAGTTACAGCACATGTTAAAACTAGATTTAGATTAAAATGCCTTAGAAAAGAGGAAGGTTTTGACTTGGCGCCAAAAAGATAGTAACGTCGGCGCCAAGCGTACCTCAGTTTTTAAACAGTTGATGTTTAAAAGTAGGGTGGAAGAGTGTTGATTTTGTCTGGACTTATGAGCATGCATGTAGTTTGAATGGGTGGGGATTTATTTTATTTTTGTCAGCCCAGATGCTTTCTTAGTCCACCAACACAAATAATGAAGCAATCATAGTGATGTGCGTAATTAAGGAGATGTAGACAGGTGGTGGAGTGGACAGATAGCTTCAATGTGTTCATATTCAGTTTCATATTCATTTTAATGGACCTACTCTGAGTAGAACTAACATTGGATACAATCCAACAGGAGCTAATAAAAACTGTCAAACTGTTGTTCTGCCCTGCAGTCAGTTGCTTGGTCACTTTGGAATGTGACAACGATACAGAACCTGGGGAATGGGATTTCATATAGCTTGATGGTAAGACAATTGGTGATCAGATTTTATACAGTAATTAAAAGGGGTAGATAGGTAAATGTGTCTTTTTTCTGCTCTACTTAACATGTATTTATTTGGCATCCCTGTTTATTTATTTATTTATTTCATTTATACCCCACCTTCCTCCAAGGAGATCAAGGTGGCGTGCAAGCATTGCTCTCCTCCCTCTCCATTTTATCCTCAAAACAACCCTGTGAGGCAGGTTAGGTTCAGAGACAGTGACTGGCCCAAGGTCGCCCAGTGGCTGAGCAGGGATTTAAACCCTCATCTCCCAGGTCCCAGTCTGACACTCTAATCACACCACCACACTGGCTCTCAAACTAAAGGCACAAAATATCAGAAAATATCCAGTTCCCAAGAACCTCTTGAGAGCATAATCAAAATATGAAAGGCAACACAGATTCATTTTTTTATAAATTGAATACAGAAGACAAATAAGCAACATGGCACCCATTTTCTGTGACTTGGCTTCAGTATTCGTCTCCCCCCCCCCTTGCCATGCACTCATGCACAGCCTCCTGCCTTCTCTGGAGCCTTGCTCCATGATGTGTGTAATCACTCTTCTCAGGGTGGTGGTGGTGGTGGGGAGAAGTGGAGGTGGAAACACACAAAACCATGTGTTGCAAACTGCAGCATCCTGTGCTTTCGATCTTCTCTTCCTTGCTTTGTTATGCAACATGAAGATTCCTGCCATGAACTCATGACTGCTGAAGACTCTCTTGGTTCCAATTTGGCCAGTGCTGAAGCGGGTGGAAGACTGCTGAGCACAGGCTGAAGGAGGGGCTACTATACTTATGCAGATATCTTGGATGAGGAATTCCAACATAAGGGTTGCAGATCAGACACACGCTCTAGTTTAGGCCTTGTGCTTGAAACACACTCAAGCTGCTGTTACTGAAAGGGGTTGGCTAGTTCATGCCCTGCATGGAGATTGTAATTTATAGAGAGAGAGAGAGAGATGAGGGCTGCAGTGTTTAATCCATCAATTAAGAAAAAAGCCCTGTAAGTCCTTATAAAATATGCAGATGGCAAGCATCATCTTTTTCTCTCTCACCTGCCCACCTGCCTTCCCACTACCACACCACGTGGAGGAAAGGGTGGCCTCGCAGAGGCGATGCTGAGGCCTCCCATGAAGTGACTGCGGGTCACCCAGGGTGACACCCATACACTCAAATACCTTCCTCGGCTGGGTTACACTGCAGTTTGCTTAGTGCCACCTGTCTGTGGCCAAGCAAACTGCATTGTGATGCTTATATAACTTTTGTATATAAACAATCTGAATTTTGATGAATACAATAAAATACAATATATAAGAAATAAATAAAGCAATAAATATAAGCAATAAAATGCAATCTAGCACAGTGCATTGTAATTGCTACAACAGGCAGAAAAATCATTAAGTGGTCTGCCAAGGCCCTCAGCAATTTTCAACTGGCTTGTGGAGGGAAAAGTTTGGGAGCCACTAATCTAAAAGAAAAAAGAGAATATATCTGCTGGATTGAATTTTTTGATATTTAATTTTACACAATCAATTGGTGACATAGAAAGCTGCCTTTTGCCAGGTCTTGCACAGTATTGACAATTCTGACTGGCAGCAAACTTCCAGGGTCTCAAGCAGAAATATTTCCCATCTGATCCTTTTAAATGGAGATTATGTGGAATGAACCTGCAACTTTCTTCATGCAGAGTGTGTGTTCTTCCACTGAACTATGGCTCCTCCCAATAACTAATTTGACGAAAACTCATGTGGTTAATTGACTAAGATGTCTTTGATTAAGTGACAGTTCTATTTCATATCTATCTATCTATCTATCTATCTATCTATCTATCTATCTATCTATCTATCTATCTATCTATCTATCTATCTATCTATCTATCTATCTATCTATCTATCTATCTGTTGTTATATGCCTTCAAGTCGATTATGACTTATGGCAACCCTATGAACCAGCAACCTCCAATAGCATCTGTTATAAACCACCCTGTTCAGATCTGTCCTGCCCAGAGCCCAAGATATGAGACGGAGGGAAGGTTTGGTTTAATTCTCATTTTATTAGTGTGATGGTTACATCCAAAGCAGTGCACTTCATACACCTGTCTATTCTGACTCACTACTTGCCCTAACTAGTTTAACTAAGCAGTCTCTGCAGCATGTGGGGAGAGTTGACTCAGCAATAGAGTCTGGGTGGACACTTGTTTAAGTAGGGAAGGTCTTCACCCGTAACCAATGGCTCCTCCACAGTTCCACCCTCTGAGAATCCTGCTTCTCGCCTTCTCATACGGGGTGAGAGGTGGAAAGCCTCCAACGCCCCATCTGACAGTGGGGATTTGCTAGGTGACAGCGCAACCTCAGGGAGCAGGAAGCTGGTTGGCAGGAAAATGTTTGAAGTGCCAGGCAGGGATTCCGGCACGGGCAGAGTTGGTGCACGCAAAGGTTCAGATGGGGAAATTGCAGATGGGGCGAGATCAGCCTCAACAGGAGGGATGGGCGAGGGAGACTGTGGGCTGACAGAGTCCCCCCAAGGAGCTCATCCTCATCTGATTCCTCTCCCTGATCTAGCTCCCCCTGCACCTGGGGCACAACAAGATCTTGTAAATTCAGGTCTGTGGCTTCCTTTATGGAATCAATCCGTCTCTTGTTTGGCCTTCCTCTTTTTCTACTCCTTTCTGTTTTTCCCAGCATTATGGTCTTTTCTAGTGAATCATGTCTTCTCATGGTGTGTCCAAAGTATGATAACCTCAGTTTCATCATTTTAGCTTCTAATGATAGTTCTGGTTTAATTTGTTCTAACACCCAATTATTTGGTTTTTTTTAGGTCCATGGTATGTGTAAAGCTCTCCAACACATTTCAAATCAGTTGATTTTTCTCTTATCTGCTTATCTGTCCAACTTTGACATCCATACATAGAGATTGGGAATACCATGGTCTGAATGATCCTGACTTTAGTGTCCAGTGATACTTCTTTGCATTTGAGGATCTTTTCTAGTTCTCTCATAGCTGCCCTCCCTAGTCCTAGCCTTCTTCTGATTTCTTGACTATTGTCTCCATTTTGGTTAATGTCTGTGCCAAGGTATTGATAATCCTTGACAAGTTCAATGTCCCCATTGTCAACTTTAAAGTTACATAAATCTTCTGTTGTCATGATTTTAGTCTTTTTGATGTTCAGCTGTAGTCCTGTTTTTGTGCTTTCCTCTTTAACTTTCATCAGCATTCATTTCAAATCATTGCTGGTTTCTGCTAATAGTATGGTATCGTCTGCATATCTTGAATTATTGATATTTCTCTCTCCAATTTTCACACCTCCTTCATCTTGGTCCACTATCTATCTATACACATCCATAATAGATATATGGCTCACTTATATTATGTGAGCCCCAAATGCTGTTTCTTCAATACTTTAAGAACTTACCTTTTGATAACCGTATATCAGTTTTATATTACTTTAACTGTCATGGTATACCCTAAAAGTACCCTTGGATTTGCAGATTGGTGCGGATGCTGAGAAGTTTCTGTAAGACAGTGATGGGGAATCTGTCCCTCCAGATCATGTTGGGCTTCAATTCCCATCAGTCCCAGCCAGCATGGCCAATGGTCAGGAATGATGGGAGTTGTAGTCCAACAGCATCTGGAGCCACAGTTTCCCCATCCTTCCTGTAAAAGTTCCATTGCACCTCTCATAGAGCTACAGTTTCCAGAGTTCCTTGGAAAGTGAAAATGATGATTAAACTACTTTTGAGTCTGTAGTAGGGATGGAGGATAAATTCAATTTGGTTCATATTTAAAGCCAAATTTATCAAATTCACACTTTTCGAAACAATATGAGAACTGAAACACAGCCATCCTTTGAAATGTGCACTTATCTGAATTTTGTGATGTGGTTATCCAAACAAGCATTTTAAAAAACAAAACAAATGCCTATATTAGGGGACAATGTGCATAAAAATGAATATATTAGTGAAAACGCAATACAAAATCATTAAATTAGGAGAAATTGCTTGCAAAAATGTGTGCATTAGTCAAAACTGCCACCCTGGGCTCCTTCTGGGAGGATGAGTGGGATATAAATTTAATAAATAAATAAATAAATATGTGTTTATAAGGAAAAATTTGCACTAAAATGCTGAAGAATTTTCATTTCACAAATTGCTTCAGAACTGTGGGAAACTGAATTTAAGATTGGAAAAATGAGAAACTGAGAGAACTCAAACCGACAAATCCATCCCTAATCTGTAGCGATTAGGCTTCATGGGCAGAAAGGGGGTAGATGTTTTCACTTATCTTAATTAGGCTTAGAAGTTTCATTATGGCCAAATTGTAGCTTGCTAATAACATGCAATTGGTTGGGTAGTACAACTTGATTCACTGCCGCCATTCATGTTCACGTTTCTTGACAGGCAACCTATATTTAGTGGACTTGTAGGAACAGAGTGGATTGCACAACCAAACTAGAATAGTACACCTGCAGATGGTTGTTTCTGCATTTATGTCTGCCTGACAGTGGTAGTGAATGGCAAATGGAACATGTTTGGGTTTTTCCTTGAGCTTGGCAATTATTTTTTTCCCCATAAATTAAAAATAAAAGTGAAGCCTATGCACCTGGCTTTAATTATGGGTTTTAAATGGCTGTGAGCCCCTCATCATGGTGCTGGGGAAAAACAGAACAGATTCTTAGGGCAGTAGGCAGGAAAGTAATCGTTAGCCAACCACAACTTTCACTGGAGAGAGAGAAAAAAAGTCTGACAGGAAAAGTCCATATTACATTATGGTTTAATTTGTAACTACATCCAGTCAGCCTTTTGTGCTTTACATCTCAAGTCCTACAGTTCCTCATTGTACGGACGGGTGTTTTAAGTCAGGTATCTTACCTTATTTTATTGAACAGGTGGTGAATTCCAGATCAACACGTTTACAACCCTTATAATAATGTGGTAAACTTCAAAGTCTAAGGCAGGTCAGGTGCCTGCTTCATGTTTTGCTCCCTGCTGGGTTATATTCCTCCCACTCCCATTTATTTATTTAGTAACAAATCTGTCTTGCTCACCCACTTTTCAAAGAACTCAAGGTTGCTGATGAGTCACAATACAACAGTACTTCTTATATTTCTTTAGATGATTTATATACCACCCTTGGCACAAGTCAAAGGAAAGCTTACAACAAAATGAAGATATAAAGAATACATAAAACAACACAAGCCTTAAAAATAACAACCCAGCAACTCATTACAAGGCTGCATACACACCATACATTTAAAGCACATTTAAGCACGTGGCTTTCCCTACATAATCCTTGGAATTGTAGCTTGTTAAGGATGCTGGGAATTGTACCTCTGGGAGGGATAAGTTACAGTTCCAAGGATTCTTGGGGGGAAATCATGTGCTTTAAATATGCTTCAAATGTATGGTGAGTAGGCAGCTTAAATCACTAAATAGCTAATAGTAGCAGCAGCAAGTAATCCATTTGTTTAATCAGGTCTCCCAATTCCAAGCAAAAAAGATGTGTCTTAACCAACTGCCTAAAGCTGTAAAGAGATGGAGCCAAACGTACCTCAATAAGGAGAGAGTTCCATGGCCATGATGTTGCCGATGAAAAAGACACTTCCCCAGGCCCTCACACCATATACATATTCTGCGTAGGACCACTAAAAGGGCTTCATCTTTATTTTTTTGTATTTATTTATTAGATTTATATCTCACACCTGACCTTCCACCAAAGGAGCACTGCTTCTCCTCAATTCGTGGATATCCAATGAAGCTAAATGTTAGAAGATCCAGGACAGAAAGTACTTCTTCACCCAGTGCATGCTTAACCTATGGAATTTGCTCCTACAGGAAGTAGTGATAGCCACAAGTTGGGAGAGTTCTGTTGCATTTGGATCCTCCTTGCAGGCTTCCCGTAGGCATCTGGCTGGCCACTTTAAGAACAAGATGCTGGACCAGGAGGCACGTCTTATGTTCTTATGCTGATCTTAAGGCACGGACAGTCAATATTAAAAATGGAAAACAATCGCCAAATTAAACTCCATAATAAAAACCAATAAAACTAAATAATAAAAAAGAGAACACAGTAATAATTCCAGCATAGCCAAACATCAGACAAAAACCCCCACAACAATCAGCTACCGGCCTTTTTGAACAGCCATTTTTACCAGCAACCTGAATAATTTTGTCCTGTTTGCTGGACAGAGGCTGGAGTGGATTACGTTATGGAGGATTTGAATGGGTTTTCTTATTTGGGGGTTTGGGGGGTGGCAGTTGTAATTCTGTGTATAAATGATTAATAAATGAATTTTTAATTGTTGCAAGCAGCTTTGGACAGGTCTGGAAAAGCAGCATAGATTTTTTTAAAAAAAATAAAATACATAAAAATAAATCATATAGTGGAAGGAGTCGGACCTGACACATCACGCTTGGCAAGGCATTACGCAGAGTTTATGCCACCACAGAGAATGCCCTAACCCCAGTTGTCATCAGCCATGCCTCGCAAAATTGAGGGATACGGAGCAGGGCTTCAGATGATGATCACAGCATGCAAGGAGTAATGTATGGAAGGAGGCTGTCCTTAAGGTACCCAAGTCCCAAGACATTTAGGGCTGTAAAGGTTAATAGCAGTACCTTGAGGTGAGCCCGGAAGCAAACTGGCAGCCGGTACAAGGTTGTGCAAAACTGACATGGTGGAATCAAAGCACCTGGCACATGTCAACAATCTGGCTACAGCATTTTGCGTGAGTGGCAGTTTCCAAGCACTTTTCAAGGGTAGCCACACCTATAGCACTTTATAGTAGTCCAATCTTGAGGTCAGTCACAAATGAGCATGGTAAGGTCAATTTTTTCCAGGAAGGATCATAGTTAACAAACCAGCAAAAGCTGGGAAAAGGTACCCCTTGCTACGAACTCTATCTGTCCATCCAGGACTGTATGGCTGAGGAATACTCCCCCCCCAGATCATATTACTCCTTTGTTAAAACCCCTTCACTGGCTCTTGATTTACTTCCAGGCATGATTCAAAGTGCGGTGCATAGAACCTTAAATGGCTGCAGACTAGGGTATCTAGGGACTAGGGACAGACCACCAACCCCCATACTACCCTGCCTGCATTTTAATAAGGGATGGGGAATAATATTGACAGAGCTTGGAAAAGTTACTTTTTTGAACTACAACTCCCATCAGCCCCAGCCAGCATGGCCACTGGATAGGGCTGATGGGAGTTGTAGTTCAAAAACGGAACTTTTCCAAGCTCTGAATATTGATCTGGTTCTCATTTCAAGCTAAATGTTTCAAATTTGCACTTTCCAAAATAATATGAGAACGGAAACACACCTATCCTTCGAAATTCATACTTATTCAAATTTTTCAATGCAGTTCACCAACTAAACAATGTTTACAAAAGCGCACCTATTAGGGGAAAGTGTGCAGAAAAATGAATGTATGAGTGCAAGTAACATGCAAAAATGCATTATATGACAAAGTGGCTTGGAAAAATGTGTACATTCATCAAAACTGTCTACAAAAATGTTTTTTTTATTAGGAGAAATTTGCACTAAAATGCTGGAGAATTTTCATGAGGATTTTTTAAAAATCACAAATTGCTGCAGAAATGTGGAGAAGTGAATTTAAGACTGGGAAAATGAGAAACTGAGAGAACCCAAATTGACAGATCTTTCCATCCTTTCTCCCACAGTTTGTGGAAGGGGGGACGCTAGGAAGGACGTTTTCAGTGTCTGAGCCTAGGCTCTGTAAAGCTCTCCATAGGGAAGCTTGACTAAGCCCATCATAGATGACCTACCACCAAGAGGCTTGTTATTCATCTTTTTGCTGTGTTACCTTACAGGGCTTTAAACTGGCCTTCAATGGCCACGGCTCTGTTTTATTTTTTTCTGTTTTATTGTACTATTTTTTAATCTGCTCTTTTATTTTATGCATTCTTTTTATTTAAATGTTATTCACTGGGCACTAATAAGGAGCTTGGTAAACGTTCAAGAAATGAATAATGAAAATATATCATCAGCTCCTCCCGTGTGATCCCAATGCTCTTAGCCAGAGCAACATAATATGCACTGTATATGTCAAGTATAATACAATACAGAAATATCTTATTTGGTATGCACAGAACTGAATAAAAATGGTCAGGGCCCATATCTGCAGAAAATCACTGGCTTTCGAAGGTCCTTGAGCCCATTTTATTTGACAAGCTGTATGTGTGTGTTTTCCACCCCTTTTAACTACACCTCTTGGCAGCTACCTCAGCACCATTTTTAGTCTTACCCTGCATCTTCTTGGCTACGTGATTCTGGCCAATCAAGGGTCACATGGTCAGAACAATTCACACATTAGGTTTGGCTATATGGCAGAATTCTTTATGGAGAGTGGTATCTAGATGACCAGTTCCACTAGCACAAGAACTTGTAGCTGTGCAAGGGCACTTTCCTGCCCTCTCCTCTCCACGCACCTCTCCATGCACTCTGTTCCCAACCCTCCAGAGCAGATTCATGGGGCACTCAGGAACTGTGCAGGGAGAGGAGAGGGTGGGGAACTTCCCTTGCACAGCTAAAATGACTTACACTAGTGGAACTTGTTAGTTGGATACCACCCTTACTTTCATACAGTTATACCCTGCTTTTTTCCACTACAGAACCCAAGGTGAGATACATTAGGTTCCCAAGTAGTCACCAATCCAGGCACTGACCAGACCCAGACCTGCTTAGCTTCAGCAAAGCAGTGGTTCATGTGCCTTCAGATGAAACCTTGGGGCCCAATATAAGTGAAACCAAAATATATAAACAACATCAATGTTTCCTGCACTGTTTACTTTTGTCCATGTTCACTGTCCCTGCCCCAGACAAGATTTCTGGAAGGGATTGCATGTTTTTCAGGGGCAGAAAAAGCACCACCACCCATTTGTTGCTGTGAAGCCCACAACAGGGGTGAGAAGAAGATAGGTCTACTGGTAGATCTCTGGGTGCTTTGAAGTAAAATGGCAAGGACTTCTGAGTCCCAATTGCTTATCAGTGGCAACAAGAAAATGACCCCACCCCCTGCCGTCACCATTATACTGCCAAAATGAAGAAAGCTGGGGGTGGGGGTATCCAGGAATGGGTTTGTGTGTGGACAAAATGTGAGCTCCATTCAGTTTTGGTATTCAAAACATATTCCTGGGTCCAGAGTTCTTTCATTCTAAATGTATATCTTTTGCATTAAGCTCCAATTGGTTGATCTCAGAGTACTGATTAAAAAAACAGCGTAGATCCCATTAAGCTAGAGTTTGCCAGCCTACAGCACAGTGACCTTAGGCAAAAACAAATGACAGAGGGAGAGAGAGAATGACAGAAATAGAGGCGAACAGGAAACAATGCAGTTTGTTATGGCCCAAGATGAAAGAACAATATTTAGATCTCCTTAGGCTAACAAGTTATTTTACCATGCAGAAAATATGCACCTCTTTCTAGGAAATCTTTTCTGTTACCCTTCTGGAAGAACCTTTGGCTCCAAATGTGCTGGATCACAGTAGCAAACTACATTGTTTCCTGTGTGCTTTTGAGGCATTCACAGCCTTTTGTGTCCCAGATTAGTGCTTTACCCTCTTTTCATTGTGTGCAACGAAGGATAACCAGTGGTGGCTGGTGGCTCCGTGTCAGTGGGGCAGTGGAATCCACTCCGGGTTTTAGTCTGAACTTTCAAGGAGCTGCCCAGCACTTTGGACAGCAAAACCTGGAGCTGATTCCACTGCCCCACTGACATGGAATCACCAACCATCTGAGCTCCTTCTAGGAAGGGCAAGATAAAATCATAGCAAGTGCATGTAAGTTCCTTTTGTTGGATAATTATGCAACCCTCTGATAATTATTTTCTATGAGCTTTCATTGCAGAATTTAAGAATGGAAAAATGAAAAAATGAGGGAACCAAACTGACAGATCCCTTCACCTCTAGTAGGAGCTGTGATGTACTGAATTTCCCTGATTGTATTCCACATCAGTGGTGGCTGCTGGTGAGAATGGCAACTCACTGCATGATGGCACTGACTCATGGAGTGAACTGTGTAGTGGTGTAATTGTACATTCTAGTGTGGGTGCTTTTCATGACAACACTCCTCGCTGTGCCCCATAGCCATACCCCTCCTCTACCTCCAGTAGCATCTGTCATGGACCACTCTGTTCAGATCTTGTAAATTCAGGTCTGTGGCTTCCTTTATGGAATCAATCCATCTCTTCTTTGGCCTTCCTCTTTTTCTACTCCCTTCTGTTTTTCCCGGCATTATGGTCTTTTCTAGTGAATCCTGTCTTCTCATGATGTGTCCAAAGTATGATAACCTCAGTTTCATCATTTTAGCTTCTAGTGACAATTCTGGTTTAATTTGTTCCTTTTAAGGCTATAAAAGAAAAATGAACTTTTGATGAATTCAGACTTTATGGCTTCAATATCAAGTCAGCTTTCTTTCTCACCCTCCTCTATCCTACCACCATACTTTGCTTAACGTGCAGCCTGATGAAGAGTTCTGGTGGACTCAAATGCTTACTCACTATTTGATGACAGTTTGGTTGGACATAATCAAGGGATTTTGGAATTTTTCAAGATCAAAATGGAAATTTAAGTCTCAGCCATGCATGCTAATGTAACTTACCCCTTCCTCTGCCTATTTGGTGGGATTCTTTCTGGAAGGAAAAAAAACTTTTTAATTTGCCGAGTAAAGGATTGCAAATAGCACCTCAGGATCTGACACCATCTTCCCTGCTTTGAAATAAGTGATGATGCTTCATCCCTGCTCCACTACACTACTGCAGTTGTGCTTTGTGATACGACTTGGGAAATCACCAGGGGGCTGCCAATCCTAGTGCCAAAAATAACATCTAGACTTCTGTCCACTTTATTAGCTTGTCAGGATTCAAGGCACGGCAGGCAAGGCTTCTATGCCTTTCATAATTTCCCAAACGACTGTTAATTTCTCATTGATAGACTAGAAAAGCTGCACCTGCAGAAATTCTCCTTTCTACAAAGGTATTAAGTGTGTAGCAGCTATGGATTCATTTGCATCTGGCCTATACCTCATGCCAGGGCTAGGAAACCTGTGACCCTCCATAACCTGTTGGATTGCAACTCCTATCAGCCCCAAGTCCCATATTATGCGAGTTGTAGTCCAGCAACATGCAGAGGGCCACTGGTTTCCCCTACCCTTGCTTTATCCATTATAAATCCTCCGTTTCTTTTGTAATCTTTCTCTTGAATTAATGGCCAATGCTTTACAAAAAGATCCCTAGGCCTCTGCAACCTCTGCAGCTCTAGCAGTTCAAAGATCTTCCTCTCTCCGCTGTGTTGATAAAAGGTTAGCTTTGTAGAAGCTAAATTCCATGGGTCTAGCACAGGGATGGGAAAGGCAGCATTGACTCATGGGCAACCTTCTGGGAGTTGCATGCCAGTGGTGGGCATGGCCAGAAGCACATGTGGAAAGAGCAACAGATGTGGCTCTTACCTCAGTACGGTAGACGACATTCCAGCCATGCTAAAGCCAGAGGTTCCTATACACACCGTTCTCCATCTTGGCAAGCAAGGGGCATGGCGACAATCTAAGACATAGTGATAGGTTCGAGCAACTCAAAAGCAGCCAAAGGGGGCATGGAGCGAAGCCAGTGAGGGGAGGGACCCGAGAACAAGGGGTGTAGCTTGGAGAGGAGGCATGGCCTGGAGAGCCCCAAGGGCCAAATAGAGAGGCCTGGAGGGCCACATTGCCCCCCACCTCTGGACTCTAGCACTTCAAAGATCAATTCTCGGGTTGTAATTTAGGCTGAGAGGTTTTACACCTGTGACACCTTTGATTAGATTTTAGTGACAAATCCAAACAGAATGATCTTTTCATTACTGTTTTCATTAGCAGCAGCACTTAGAAATTATTATTGTCCTTATAACACATGGACCCAGATTCTGTTTATATATATTAATTTCCTGTTCCAAATCACTATGTACAATTCCGCTTTGGTGTCTCTATAATTTCGTACCTCCTGGAGTTTTTGATTGTCTGGCTATAACTGAGGCCAATCACAGTATAATTAATGGGAACAGTGGCTCTCACATGTCATAGGATGCTTCTTTCTTCTCTATGTTTTTAAACACATTCTTGTGGGTTTGCCCAAATCTGTGCCAAATTACCTGCAATAATTTGTGGTTATGAAACTCTCTAGTCTCTGATGTGGAAAGTGCATTGTTCTTTGGGATTCTGCTGGCATTTTTCTTTTCCACAGGATAAGACATTTCTGATCTTTAACAATAGTGCTTTGTATACAGGGTCTCTGGGGTGAGCCAAGTGGACATCAAATTTGCCACAGGTGGGTCCTGTCCTAAAGAAGCAAGAAAACAACCCCTAATTTCCTTTTTTACACACAGATGTAATGTTTCTTTTTCTTTTCTTCCTTTTTTTTAACAGACACGTGCATACTGCATAAGTTCAAGATGCTGACACTGTTGTACAAAGCCCTATAAGGTTAGAACCAGGACACCTAAAAATTGTCTCAACCCTTACATACCCAAACAATCACAGCACTCTGCAGGAGAGGGCTTCCTGCAGATACCATCTCATCAGGAAGCCTGGTACATTTGGTGTAGGAATAAGGCCTTTATTGTGGCATCACCTACTCTTTGGAATTCCCTTCCATTACATATCAGGAAGTCACTGTCTCTGTTGCTTTTGGGAGGCCTATTGAAGACCTGCCTTTTTCAACAAGTCTTTAAGTGGAGATTCTGATCCCAGTCTGTATCTGTAATGGATATGAAATTGTTTTGATATATGTTAATCATTTTGGGGAGTTTCAGGGCAAGTGATTCATAAATGTATGGTCATAGACATGTATAAAATTGCTTCCTGGGAAATTTTGCTAGTTCTATCTAAATTCTTTGAACATGAAGTCCTGGCTCTTGCAGCAAACCTCTCCACGCTACAGACGCCCCCTAGTAGCTCACCTCCAACAATGATTACTAGCCAGAGTCTGAGGCAGTAAGCCTCTGAATGCCTCTGGGAAGAGTCCTCTTGCTCATGTCCTGCTGGTGGACTTTGGTTTGTTTACTTGCTTGCTTAGGTATTTCATATATTTAATTGTTGTAAACCGCCCAGAGAGCTTCGGCTATGGAGCGGTATATAAATGTAATAAACAACAACAACAATAATCTCCTTCATGTTTCAAAGAAAACCTCTAAGAGGTTTACAACATCCTGAATATATCACAAACAGGCAGTAGCGTAGTGGCAAATTCAGACGTTCAGGGTCTCTCGCAGCCATACCTCTTTCTAAGATTATTTAACCTTCTAAAGTTAAAGAATAATCTGGCCAGGTTTGAATTCTGCTTTCTGCTTCTCTGTTGCTGTCACCATTTGACTGTCCTTTCTCACTGTCAGAGTAACTGCTTGAAATACTGAATTCACATTTATCTACACATTTATCGCTTGCTGCAACCAAACCGCTTGATGATGTGGAAGGGGTACTGTAATCTGGATTCACTGACTTTTATTCTGCAGTTACAGAATTCTCACTCTCCACAACTTGGCTTTTTGAAGTAGGAACTAATAGGTACTCCTTTCACTCTGATTGGTTCCAATCAGCAGGAAACAGCAAGGAAGCAAGTTAGAAGACTCTTCTCAGTGGCTTACACACTCCCCTTTAATTCTGATTGGCTCATAGGATGCTGGAGACATAGTGACTCTGCTGGGACCTGGCTGTCAAAAAAGTAAGGGGTCTAAGACCCCTCCAAGACCCTGGATGACTACAGCCCTGCAAACAGGAGTCAAATTTAAAAAATCCACATTTTAGAGCAGTACAAATTACAAGTTGATAAGATATCCTCTTAACCCTCCATATAAGCTGAAGCAACCAACATATGGGAACCATAAACATTACTAGCAGATCCAAACTACAGAAATACAGCAGAGGCAACCAGCCCCACCCACCCAATATTCAAGCATCTATTTAAAGATAGCAGCAGCACTCTCATTTCTGCTGCTGCCTCCCCACCTTAAACTCACACTAAAAGGTGAGGCACAATGATACATATGTCACACACAATTACACAATGACAATCTGTTCCACACACATACTCTTAAAGACATGAACAACAACAAAAGGGAATATTCCTTTTCCCTTGGTGTACCCATAGCTGCACTGCTGATAGGTTGATGGGTTAAGAAGGTCTCCAATCATCTCCTCTGGGCCCTGCCCAGGTGTGTTGCTGCCCAGCTGGTGGGCATCTAGTTGGCCACTGCAACAACAGGATGCTGGACTAGGTGGGCCTTTGGTCTGATCCAGCAGAGCTCTCCTTATGTGAAATAACAGAATAAATGTACATAAATGGGATGATTGCCTTTTCCTTATCATTGGGTAACCATCACCATTATCCTTCCTCTGGGGTTAGGCAGAAAGGCTTCCAGAGTAGTAGAGGGTCTAAATTCCAGGTAGGACTGTGCACAGGCATCTCTCAGTTTAGAAAGACTGGTGCAGTGAGCAGTTTTTGGATGACAACTGGGAGCCTTTGGTACAGCAGGAACTGGCTGGGGCATTACTTGTCAATTTAACCCAAACTGCACCTTTTGCTTGGATTCTGGGAGGAAGGAATGTTGCTACTTATACATTCAAAAGAATCTGGCATGTCAAAAATGAGTGGATCTGTGCAAGGCCTATATGCCACTGTGTCACAGACTGGACTTTTCCCAGATGGGAGTGCGTTGGCAGCGATGCCTGCCTGAACTTGGTAGATTTGGTAAATTTGGCAGGACTCCCAATCACTTGGAGAGATGAGGATATGTTTATGTACGAGTAGGCTCATTTCTCCCTTTCAAAGAAATCCACATTCGTTAGTGATAGAGCCTGCCACCATGATGACAGTCCTACCCCATGCACACTCGGTCTGATCTGAAAAGTTATGCTTTCTTTTGATGGACTGAACCTCAGCAGTAGAGCATCTGATGTCCCAGGTTCAATCCCTGGCATGTCCAGGTTGGGCTGGAAATGTCCACTCTCGAAACCCCTGGAGAGCTGCTGCCAATCAGTTTGGACAATACTGAAGTAGGTAGACCAGTGGTCTGCCTCAGGGTAGAGGCCCCTCCAGACATCCTTTTTATTGGACATTCATGATGATTTGTGCTCATAACGTTACTGGGGTGGTCACACGCAATCCCACTTTCAATACTGTTTGCACCTGCAAAAGTATTGGGGTGCTTACACCACTTCATTTCCAAACAATGCATATCCAATAACTTTTTACTGAAATCCCATAACTTTTTATACCACAAATGTTCTACTTTAGTTTTGACCCATGTTTGTAGTGCTACAGCCCCTTCAGACAATAATAATGTGGTAGCATTGGGAGAAGCATCACAGAACAAACTGAAGCAGAATAAACCCACCCCTGATGCACTATTATTATGTCAAGAATAGGTTGCAGAATACACCCACAATAAAACAACAGTCTAGCGCTGCTCTAAGTTATGCAATTTTTAATTCAACAATAGATCTTCTATTTTGTGTCTCAATGGAGCAAGATTGGATATTCAAATGAAAATGCTGGTCTACATTCTGGGGGGGAACCTCATTGGTAGGAAATAGGCATTGTGTAGAGACATAGAATTGTTATGACAATAGTATTTCACTGAGTTTCCATGATCCATTCAACCCTTGTCCTCAACATGTGTAAATTAAGTCAGTGTGTGTAATACTGGAAAAGACAAGAATAGTTAAGAACACAAGAACAGCCTACTGGATCAGGCCAATGGTCCATCTAGTCCAGTATCCTGTTCTCACAGTGGCCAAACTGATGCCTATGGGAAACCCACAAGCAGGACCTGAGCACGCTCCCCTCCTGCGGTTTCCAGCAACTGGAACACGCAAAAAGAGTAAAAGTAAATTGCTCTTTTTACTCATGAGGACTGGAGTTTTTATTTTTGTTTTTTAAAAAAATTGTCTTGCAGTTGCAACATCTGTGCTCTTTTGAATGAAAGATGGTGTGAAAGTTACCAATGTAACACAACCAAATCCTTCCATTCCTCTAAATTCAATTTAATTCTAAAATTGCTTCAAATTAGAAAAATTGCTACAAGAGATTCTGTTGTTGATTTTTCATACTCCGGTGTCAATCACATCAGCGTTTGCTTCAGAATACACAACCCACCATTCAACACTTGACAAAATTAACTGGCAAAACACTGCTATTATGTCAAATCCTTTAAAAAAAATTACCCATAGGAAGTTTCAATTTTACCTGAGTGAATACTATTCTTATATACTTGTCATTCCTTTGGCCAAACAACCTTTATACAGTCAGCAAATTAAGATGTAAACGAAGAAGGCCATAAGGATCTCTCCAGGTATTCCTTTTTCACAAACAATATACAATGCTTAATTTCCTACCAGGAAATTATAGCCTCTGCTGAGATTTCAAAATCTGATTAGTTTCAGAGGCTTGGGGTTTTTAAAAACCTGTAATTCAAAATAAAGATATAAACATTACAACCATTCCCCTGCCCCCAAGTCTAAAGAAACCTGCTTAGTAGAGTCCCTTGGGAGGAAAAGAATGGGGACCCTCAAGATTCTTACTGATAAGGTATGAATAACATTCTCATAAAGCCCAAAGATTGCCCAGATAGACACATTTAAAATAATTACAGTGATTAAATAGAGTTGCAAGCAGCTATAGCTCCAGGCAGCACCACTGAAGCCTAAAGAGAAAACAACTTGGGCATATGTTTGTGATTTATGTTATTACACATGCTTGTACAAGCAGCGCACCATTCACTGGCAAAGAGCCATCTCTGACTTTGCTATACTTGTGGTTTACACTTTGTAACTCACTGCATTGGCTTGAAAAGCCAGCTTCATTCTAAAATGAAGGTTTCCTCTTAAAAACACAGTTTTCAAAATTAGTATTTTCTTCAATGACATTTGGGTCATTATTCTTCCCAGGAATTATGAATGAAACAAACCCAATCTGTGCCTCCTTTTTCCTTTGTATGTTTCATTTTCTTTCAATTGTATTTTTCCACTCTTATTTCCTTATTTTTTACATTATTGAATTATATGTTTTTGATCAAATTTTTTAAAAAAATATATTTGAGGCTTTAAGGGTAGTATTCAGGGACTGAAAGCATAGCCTGAAATATTTTTCCCCTTTTGAATTTTACTTCTTTAGCCCCCCTCCCTTTTAATATCACTCCAATTGAATTGTTCACTGTATTTTAAGTTTTTAAAAATCTATTTTAATGTTTTACTGTGATTTATTTACTGTGCACGATGGCATTGTGAGCCGCCCTGAGTGCCCCACTGGGGGGTAGAAGGGCAGGACAGACATATTTTTAACAAATAAATAAAAATAAATATCCAGCTAACATCTTGTCAGTACAGGGATTCTGTGTGTACACTGGGACTTCCCCCCTCCTACCCTCATGCCCCCCATCTGCTCTGGAAGGCTGCGGGAACCCCTGAAACAGATTGAGGGGTCACATGGGGGAGGAAAGGGGAAAAACTCCTTTTCTGCAAGTGGAAATCCTTGTGCTGATAGGACCATGACTTAGCGCAATGCTGGATACAGCCCATAGTCCCCCCAAAAACATTTTTGGAAGGAAAAAATAAAATGAGAGCAGAAATAATGTATTTGTCTCCTACCTTTTAGTAGGATGTGTCATGTGCCCCATGGAGAACTCATGGCAAAGCAAGCAGCAGGAGAAGGAGGAGGACAGGGATCCTGGGAGGGACCTTGCAGGACTTCAGTAGTCCGGTCACTGACAACCCCATCCCAGATTTTTACCTTTATCAATGAGAGGTGACTAAGGATGGGATGCTTGTTTTTTCTGTCCACTAAACCTCTCTCAAGCACTCTGCAACCTCCCTGGCTGCCTGCACTTCCTGATGCAAAAAAGCCCTATGGCAGGCATTTCCTCATGATGCCTTCTCCTGGGTTTTGATTGAAGTGTGGGCTCCCAGGAAGGCTGCACAGCAGAGATGATTTGCAGAATGACACTCACAAATATCCCTTGGCCACAGGGCTGGCGCCAGGCATGCCGGGGCCCATGGGCACCAGCCTGCCTTGGGCCCTGGCACACACACACATGCACGCCCCACCTACCTGCCTCTCCTGTCTTTTGTGATTGTGCGTGCACAGCATGAAGGGCTGCCATTAACCAAGATGGCAGCCAAGGTTTCCCTAAGGGGCTGAAGCCTCTGCCACCATCTTGGTTGATGGCACGCATGCATGCTACATGCACACATCCCTGCCATAAACCAAGATGGTGGAAAGGGCACCACTGCTTGCAATGGGTCAATAAACTTAAGAAACAGAAGGGGTGGGAGTAGCTGCTTGTCCCCATGTAACCCTCCTGCACCCCTAAACATGTTTTCCTGCTCCCTGAAATAATGACTGAAAATGCCTCCCCACATTCCAGCTGCTAAAGTAGGCTGTGAAAGCCAGGAGGCATTTTTGGCTCAATTTAAAATAAAATGTATCTTTTAGCCAAACGTGCATCTGCACTTAAAACTGAGGATGGGAAATAGTTATTTGGGTAGCAGTCTACAGAGACAGCATCCCTATAGACCGTCTTGAAATAGCAGGCTGTCTTGGTAGCTCCAATGTCGTCAGAGTTTGTGGGGGCAACCCAGGAGAGGCAATCTCTGTGGCAGCCCCTAAGCTGAGGAATTCTCTTCCCAAATAGGTTTAGGAAAGCCTGTAGCTCAGTAGTAGAGTATCTGCTTTGCATGCAGAAGGTTCCAGAAGGGCAGAGCCAGGCATGCCAGGGCCCTTGGGTACCAGCTTGCCCTGGGCCCCAGCGCACATGCGCGCACACACACACATACATACCACCTACCTGTCTCTCCTGTCTTTTGCAGCTCTGTGCGCTGGGCTGCCATTAACCAAGATGGTGGCCAAGGTTTCCCTAAGGGGCTGAAGCCTCCTCCACCATCTTGGTTGATGGCACGCATACGTGCTATGTGCGTGCATCCCTGCCATTAACCAAGATGGTGGCAGGGGCATCAGCACCTTAGGGAAACCTCAGCTGCCATCTTGGTTAATGTCTGCCCTGCGAGTGCAGCCCGCGCAGCCGCAAAAGATAGGTGAGACAGGTAGTGGAGCCAGCGAACAGACAGGCAGCTGGGAAGCTCTCTGCTGCGGATTGCAGAAGGGGAGCACTACTCCTCCCCCACCCTATCAAGGGGCTCCTCAGGGCCCCCTGTGGCCCCAGGGGCCCTCAGCTAGGGCTCGACCCGGCTGCCCTTTAGCGCCAGCCCTGGTTCCAGATTCAGTTCTTGGCATCTCCAGGAAAGGCTGGGAGAGATCTCTGCCTGAAACCCTGGAGAGCATCTGCCAGTCAGTGTAGACAATACTGATCTAGATGGGTCTCTGCTCTGACTCAATATAAGACAGCTACCTATGTTTCTATGTGCATCTAGATCTCTCAGTGTGTAACTTTCATTGTGTGCTGAAGACACAGGGTCCTGCTCAGAACAGACTCACTGAAGTTAATAAACAGGACTAACTTAGGTTCATTAATTTCAGTGAGTCTACTCTAAGGAGGACTTAGTTGACTACAACCCACAGCTTTTTACCCTGACTTTTGGCAGCTCAATATGTGTGTGTGATCTGCTCTATTTTTCTGATGCAAAAATGTAACTGATTGAAAAATTGTACCATTATATTGTTGTAACCTACCCTAGGATCTTATAGCGAAGAGCAGGTAAGAAATCATTTCAATAAATAAAACACAGTATTATGGTTGCACCAAACATTTGTATAATGGCATTATCAAATAGGCAGTTTTATTTTCAGTCCCTTTTCTAGGGATAATTAGGAAAGGGACTGAAAAATAAACTGCCAATATCATCATGCCATTATATAAATCTAATTTGTACTTGGAATACTGTGTTCAATTCTAATTGCTGTACCTCAAAAGGATACTGTAAAGCTGGAAAAGATTCAGAAAACAGCAACCAAAATGATCATGGGGCTGGAAGAACTCTGCTATAAGGCTGACGTAGCACTCTGTCTTGTGGCACTGAATTTCACAGTTTAACTATGCAATGAAGACATACTTTCTTTTGTCTGTCCTGAACTTGCAACATTAAGCTTCAGTGGATGGCCCTGAGTTCTAGTACTATGAGAGAGGGACAAAATCTTTTCTCTGCCCTCTTTCTCCATGCCATGCATAATTTTATACATCTCTGTCTTATCCCCCTTTACTCCCCTTTTTCCAAACTAAGAACCCCCAAATATTGCAGCATCTCCTCATAAGGGAATTGCCCCATTATAATTTTGGTTGCCCTTTCCCGGACCTTTTCCAGTTTGACTTGTACCTTAAAAAAAAGAAATTGGGGTTCAACCAAAAGAGATGGTTTTCATGAACATTTTTGGTAACATCAAAAAAAATTGCCAGTACTTTTTAGTGATTTTGGAGGATTGTTTCAAAAGGGGTTGAAAGTTTTTACTAATACAAAGAGCAGTGCCCTCACTCTGAATTGGCTTTGTTTGCATCATTGATGCCCTGAGGACTTCAACTCAAAACAAAACAGGAGAATGTTCATGGTAGACCCAGATTAAATCCCATATTTTCTTCTGAAAAGTTTGTGCAAACAGAGCTACCCCAATACATTTTAAATTCAGTTCACATTTAAAGACAAATCTACCTAATTCATACTTTCCAAAACAATACATTATTATTTATTTATATAGCACCATCAGATGCACATGGCACTGTAATAATAATAATAATAAAATTTTATTTTTGAGTCGCCTATCTGGCCGAGTGAACGGCCACTCTAGGCGACGAACAAATTACAATAAAATACAATATAAAAGGACCATAATCAGTAATTAATAAAACACCAGTTAACAACAACAGTTAAAAGACTAACCCACCCCAGAAATCCCATAGGCCTGCCTGAACAACCAGGTCTTCAAGGTCCGGCGGGGAGGGGGCATGGCGAAGATCAAACTGGAGGGAGTTCCAGAGGGTGGGAGCCACGATCGAAAATGCCCTCTCTCTAGTTCGCACCAGCCTAGCTAGTTTAACTGGTGGGACCGAGAGAAGGTCTTGTGTGGCTGATCTTGTCAGGTGGCATAATTGGTGATGCTGGAGGCGCTCCTTCAGATAAACTGGGCCAAAACTGTATAGGGTTTTAAAGGTCAATACCAACACCTTGAATTGGGCTCGGTAAACAACTGGCAGCCAGTGTAGATCTCTTAACACTGAAGTAATGTGATCACGGCGACGGCTGTTCTTACTCAAACGTGCCGCCGCATTCTGTACCAGCTGTAGTTTCCGGACCGTTTTCAAGGGTAACCCCACATAGAGCGCATTACAGTAGTCTAAGCGGGAGGAGACCAGGGCATGTATTACCCATGGGAGCAAATGGACGGGAAGGTAGGGTTGCAGCCTTTGTATCAGATGTAATTGATACCAAGCTGCCCAGCTGACTGCCGACATCTGAGCCTCCATGGACAGCTGGCAGTCAAGAATGACCCCGAGGCTGCGGACCTGGTCTTTCAGGGGCAATCTTACCCCATCGAACATCAGGTCTATGTCTCCCAGCCTTCCCTTGTCTCCCACGAGCAACACTTCAGTCTTATCAGGGTTTAGTTTCAGCCTATTCCTTCCCATCCAACCACTTACGGATTCCAGGCACTTGGACATGGTCTCCACAGCCAACTCTGGTGAGGACTTAAAGGAGAGATAGAGCTGAGTGTCATCCGCATATTGGTGACACTGCAGCCCAAAACTCCTGATGATGGCCCCCAGCGGCTTTACATAGATGTTGAATAGCATGGGGGAGAGGATAGAACCCTGTGGTACTCCACAATTGAGAGGCCAAGGGTCTGACACCTCATCCCCCAATGCCACCCGTTGACGCCTGTCTGAGAGATAGGAACGGAGCCACTGTAAAACAGTGCCCCCTATACCCAATCCCTCCAGGCGATCTAAAAGGATACCGTGGTCAACAGTATCAAAAGCTGCTGAGAGATCCAGGAGGACAAGGAAGGTATATTCTCCCCTATCCAATGCCCTCCTCATATCATCTACCAGAGTGACCAAGGCCGTTTCAGTTCCATGTCCTGTCCTGAAGCCCGATTGGTATGGATCTAAATAATCTGCTTCCTCCAAGTGTGTCTGTAACTGTTTGGCCACCACTTGCTCAATCACCTTGCCCAAGAATGGTAGATTAGAAACTGGGCGGAAGTTATTCAACTCTTGAGGATCCAAGGAGGACTTTTTCAAGATGGGCTTTATTATGGCCTCATAAGAACATAAGAAGAGCCTGCTGGATCAGGCCAGTGGCCCATCTAGTCCAGCATCCTGTTCTCACAGTGGCCAACCAGGTGCCTGGGGGAAGCCCACAAGCAGGACCCGAGTGCAAAAACACTCTCCCCTCCTGAGGCTTCCAGCAACTGGTTTTCAGAAGCATGCTGCCTCTGACTAGGGTGGCAGAGCACAGCCATCACAGCTAGTAGCCATTGATAGCCCTGTCCTCCATGAATTTGTCTAATCTTCTTTTAAAGCCATCCAAGCTGGTGGCCATTACTGCATCTTGTGGGAGCAAATTCCATAGTTTAACTATGCGCTGAGTAAAGAAGTACTTCCTTTTGTCTGTCCTGAATCTTCCAACATTCAGCTTCTTTGAATGTCCACGAGTTCTAGTATTATGAGAGAGGGAGAAGAACTTTTCTCTATCCACTTTCTCAATGCCATGCATAATTTTATACACTTCTATCATGTCTCCTCTGACCCGCCTTTTCTCTAAACTAAAAAGCCCCAAATGCTGCAACCTTTCCTCATAAGGGAGTCGCTCCATCCCCTTGATCATTCTGGTTGCCCTCTTCTGAACCTTTTCCAACTCTAGAATATCTTTTTTGAGATGAGGTGACCAGAACTGTACACAGTATTCCAAATGCGGCCGCACCATAGATTTATACAATGGCATTATGATATCGGCTGTTTTATTTTCAATACCTTTCCTAATTATCGCTAGCATGGAATTTGCCTTTTTCACAGCTGCCGCACACTGGGTCGACATTTTCATCGTGCTGTCCACTACAACCCCGAGGTCTCTCTCCTGGTCGGTCACCGCCAGTTCAGACCCCATGAGCGTATATGTGAAATTCAGATTTTTTGCTCCAATATGCATAATTTTACACTTGTTTATATTGAATTGCATTTGCCATTTTTCTGCCCATTCACTCAGTTTGGAGAGGTCTTTTTGGAGCTCTTCGCAATCCCTTTTTGTTTTAACAACCCTGAACAATTTAGTGTCATCAGCAAACTTGGCCACTTCACTGCTCACTCCTAATTCTAGGTCATTAATGAACAAGTTGAAAAGTACAGGTCCCAATACCGATCCTTGAGAGACTCCACTTTCTACAGCCCTCCATTGGGAGAACTGTACGTTTATTCCTACTCTCTGCTTTCTGCTTCTTAACCAATTCCTTATCCACAAGAGGACCTCTCCTCTTATTCCATGACTGCTAAGCTTCCTCAGAAGCCTTTGGTGAGGTACCTTGTCAAACACTTTTTGAAAGTCTAAGTACACTATGTCCACTGGATCACCTCTATCTATATGCTTGTTGACACTCTCAAAGAATTCTAATAGGTTACTGAGACAGGACTTTCCCTTGCAGAAGCCATGCTGGCTCTGCTTCAGCAAGGCTTGTTCTTCTATGTGCTTAGTTAATCTAGCTTTAATAATACTTTCTACCAGTTTTCCAGGGACAGAAGTTAAGCTAACTGGCCTGTAATTTCCGGGATCCCCTCTGGATCCCTTTTTGAAGATTGGCGTTACATTTGCCACTTTCCAGTCCTCAGGCACGGAGGAGGACCCAAGGGACAAGTTACATATTTTAGTTAGCAGATCAACAATTTCACATTTGAGTTCTTTGAGAACTCTCAGGTGGATGCCATCCCGGCCCGGTGATTTGTCAGTTTTTATATTGTCCATTAAGCTTAGAACTTCCTCTCTCGTTACCACTATTTGTCTCAGTTCCTCAGAATCCCTTCCTGCAAGAATCCCTTCCCTTGAGGGCTAATGGCATTGCACCCTCTTCCAAGGATGTATTTACCATTGCCCGGATCCATTCGCTCAGTCTCTCTTTGCAGCTCATAATGAGCCATGAAGGGCAAGGATCCAGCAGACAGGTGGTTGGCTTCACAGTAGAGAGCACCTTGTCCACTTCCTCAGAAGGAAGAGGCTGAAACCGAACCCATCGGACCGGAATGCCACTGACCGCCTTCGGCTCGCTTCCTGTATCCATGGCGTACGGGATCGTACTCTTCAGGTGCTCGATTTTATCGGCAAAGTGTTTAGCAAATATGTCACAGGAGGCTTTAGAATGCTCCATGGGTTCCTGAGCCACTGGACCAACCAGGCTTCGGACCACTTGGAACAACCTCCTGGGACAACACTCTGCCGACGCAATAGAGGCAGCAAAGAAGTCCCTCTTTGTTGCCTTTATTGCCACCTGGTAGGCAGCTATTGCTGTTCTAACCAGTGTCCGATCACCTTCACAGCGAGATTTCCGCCACCGGCGCTCTAGTCGTCTCACCTCCTGTCTCAGACCCTGCAACCGTGGAGTGTACCAGGGTGCTATCTGAGCTCTATTCAGGGGGAGAGGACGTTTCGGAGCCACCCGGTCTACCGCCCTAGTGATCTCCCTGTTCCACTCCATCACCAGGGTTTTGACCGGGTGTCCTTCAGCAGGCTCCAAATCTCCCAGTGCATTCAGGAATCCTTTAGGATCCATCAGGCGTCTGGGGCGGACCATCCTAATAGGTCCTTGTCCCCTGCGGAGGGTGTGCGGCATTAAGAGGTTTATATTCACCAGATAGTGATCTGACCATGACACGGGGTTAGAAGAAACAGCCCCAATTTTCAGAGCACTTCCCTCCCCTCCCGAGACAAATACAAGGTCAAGAGCATGACCGGCTACATGGGTGGGCCCTATATTTACTAAGGTGCAGTTCCCAGGAAGTCATGGTTTCCATGAAATCCCGAGGGACTCCAGTGGGGACGGTCTTGGCATGCACGTTGAAGTCCCCCAAAACCAATAGGTTGGGGGAGAGCATCCGTACATCCGAGATCACCTCGAGCACCTTGGTCAGGGAGTCTGCTGTGCAGCGGGGTGGGCGGTACACAAGTAGAATCCCTAAACTGCCCTTTGGGCCCAACCTCCAGTACATGCAGTCAACAAACTTGGTCTCACGGAGAGGGGGTCTGGCGAAAACCAAGGACCCCCAATAGATGACTGCCACTCCCCCTCCCCGCCTACCAACCCTTGGCTGCTGTGCGTATCGGAAACCGGCCGGACACATGGCCTCAAGTGTAGGAGCTGAGGCCTCATCCAGCCAGGTCTCCGTAATACACACCAGGTCCGCGTTCTCATCCAGAATCATATCATGGATGATTGTTGTTTTTTGTACCACGGACCTGGCATTACACAACAGCAGTCGAAGGTTGGATGGAGTCCTGCATCCCCCAGTTATCTTCTGGTTATGGACAGGCCCGGAACAGGGAATGGATATTATGCATCTATCCCTTGTTCCCCTAAACTGGCAAGACCTGCCACGCACACCTCTCCAGGATCTGCCGCCTAGCCTTGTAATCTCATGGCTCCCCACTTCCCCCACGGTATCCCCCTCTGGTCTGCACATCCCCCACTCCCTGTCCGCCAAACAGGCAGGCCCTCACCCTTAACCACACAATTTGCCTTAAATCCAACAGGCAGTCCAGTCTCAGTTGTTTTGTTGATGATGTCCTAGCTGTTGCCCTCGTTCAACCACGTAGGGTAAGAAAAGGTGCAGGCAGAGGTGGTGGGGTGCTGTAAGTCCGCTACATCTCTTGCTCATAGATCTCAAACTCAACAGAGTTGGCAAGGCGCTGAGCTGTAGTGATGGTCCCAGGACTACGTAAAAGTGGTGTTGAACATAAAATAAAATGATAAAAACAAAAAACATGAACCAAAACACACCTGTTCTTCAAAATTCACACGTCTTCAAATTTTGCAGTGCAGTTCTCCAGCCAAGTAATGTTTGCAAAAATGTACACTCTGAGGTAAAGCGGGCAGGAAAGTGCATGCATTAGTAGAAATAACATACAAAATGCAGGGACAGGGGGAGTGTGACTCTGTTGATTCTCCTTGATCTCTCAGCTGCTTTTGATACCATCGACCATGGTATCCTTCTGGGAAGGCTCACGGAGTTGGGAGTTGGGGGTAATGCTTGGCAGTGGCTCCGCTCCTACTTGGTGGGTCATCAACAGAAGGTAGTGCTTGGGGAACACTGCTCGATACCCTGGACTCTCCATTGTGGAGTCCCACAGGGATCGGTACTGTCCCCCATGCTTTTCAACATCTATATGAAGCCGCTGGGTGCAGTCATCAGGAGTTTTGGAGTGCGTTGTCACCAGTACGCTGATGACACGCAACTCTATTTTTCCTTTTCATCTTCCTCAGGTGAGGCTGTTAACGCACTAAACCGTTGCCTGGCCGCGATAATGGATTGGATGGGAGCTAACAGACTGAAGCTTAATCCAGACAAGACTGAGACGCTGTTGGTGAGTGCCTCCTCTGCCCAGATGGTGGATATTCACCCTGTTCTGGACGGGGTTACACTCCCCTTGAAATAACAGGTTGGGAGTTCTTATCGACTCTTCCTTGTCTCTTGAGGCTCAGGTAGCCTCAGTGGCAAGGAATGCTTTCTACCATCTCCGATTGGTAGCCCAGCTACGTCCCTATCTGGACAGTGACGACCTCGCCTCAGTCGTTCATGCTCTGGTAACTTCTAGATTGGACTACTGCAATGTGCTCTACGTTGGGCTGCCCTTGAAGACAGTTCGGAAACTACAGTTAGTCCAGAATGCAGCGGCCAGATTGTTGATGCGGACAAGAAGGTCCGCTCATATTACACCCGTTCTGGCTCGTCTGCACTGGCTTCCTATTTGTTTCCGGGCTAAATTCAAAGTGCTGGTTTTGACCTATAAAGCCTTACACAGCATGGGACCGCAATACCTGGTGGAGCACCTCTCCCAATATGAAACTACCCGTACACTGCGCTCAACATCTAAGGCCCTCCTCCGAGTACCATCCCATCGAGAAGCTCGGAGGGTGGTGACTAGAAATAGGGCCTTTTCGGTTGTGGCTCCCGAACTATGGAATGGTCTCCCCGATGAGGTGCACCTGGTGCCGACGCTGCTATCTTTTCGGCGCCAGGTGAAAACCTTTTTATATTCCCAGGCATTTTAATGTGTATTATTATATGTATTGTTGTATTTTGCTACTGTTTGATTATTTTTGTTTACCTTTGTTGGTTTGATTCTATTGTTTTATTGTATTTATATATTCCTGATTGCTTTATTCTATGTACACTGCCCAGAGAGCCCTTGGGCTTAGGGCGGTATATAAATTAAATAAAATAAATTAAAAAATAAAAATAAATAAATAATATATTATATTAGAGAAAAATGGCTTTGCAGAAGTGTGTATATTAGGCAAAACTGCACACAAAAATATGTCTATTAGGAGAAATTCACACTAAAAATCTGATGAACTTTCATGAGGACTTTTTTTTTACAAAAAAGCAAATTGGTGTTGTAGAGGACTGGACTTAAGCTTGGAAAAATGGGGAACTGAGAGAAACTCAGATTCACAGATGTGCCCATCCTTAATAGTATTGAAGACTGGTCAAGTTATTTTGGCACAGAAAATCCCACAAGGACGACTGCTCCTTCCTGGCAGAAAAACATATAATAATAATGGGAAAGTCCTTCCAGGGGAGAGAGGGAGGGAGGGAGAGAGTGTATTAAGGATGCAAAGATCTGTCACTTTTGGTTTTCTCTGTTTCTTGTTTTTCCAGTCTTAAATTCACTTCTCCACAATCCTCACGAATCCTCATGAAAATTCTCCAGCATCTTGGTGCGAATTTGTCTTGATAAACACATTTTTTGTAGGCAGTTTTGACTAATGTACACATTTTTGCAAGCAATTTCTTATCATATAATCAGGTCAGTTCCGCACAACATAGGAAGCAGACCTTTACTGTTGTGGCACCGACCCTTTGTATTCCCTCCCCTGAAATATTACACAGGCACCATCTCTGTTATCTTTTCAGCACCTACAGAAGACCTTCCTCTTTCAACAAGCCTTTTAATTAGACACCTTATCCCAGTCTGTTTCTGTGTTGGAATTGCTTTTAAATATGTTTTTAAAGTTTTTTTTTTAAAATGTTTTGTTTTAATATGTTTTAAAATATGTTTTGTTTTATTATGTTTTAAAGTCTTTTGTTTTTACGATGTTTTAAAGTGCTTTTAGTGTTTTTGTTTGCCGCCCTGGGCTCCTTATGAAAGGTTGGGATATAAATGTAATAAATAAATAAATAACAATAATAAATATAATGCCTTTTGCATGCTATTTTCACCTATATTCATTCTTATGCACATTTTCCTCTAATATATGCATTCTTGTAAATATTCTTTGGTTGGCAAACTGCATTGCAAAATTCAAATACGTGCAAATTTTGTTTGGCTGTGTTTCAGTCCCCATATTGTTCCTGAACATGCAAATTTGATAGATTCAGCTTGAAATGGGAACCGAATCAAATTTCTCGCCCATCCCTTGTGTATGAATTCCCTTTCAGCTGAGGGAGTGCAATTTTAAACAGAAAACTGACAGAAGGGAAGGGTTAAGCACTCCTCTGCTACTCATTCCACACTCTTCAAATTTGCAGCATCCTGAAGCTGCTTTTCATTTAAAAAAAATATCAGGATATTACCACATGAATGTGCCATTTAATGCTTACATTCATTTGGATCATTATTCAATCCAATCCCATGAAGGTTAACTTGAAAGTGAGTCCTTCTTGGCTGCAATCATATATACACTTACTTGATTGGGAGTAAGTCCTACTGAACTCAACGGGGATTACGTTTGCGTTGTCACGTATAGGATTTCATTGTACAATAGGACTTACGTCCAAGTAAGCATGGAGTTGTTGCCATACTATGGTATATTTTTACATACCATATCTTCAATACACATATGAAGATTTTGTTCTGTATTTTTATATTTCTTTTAAACATATCCATCCTGATCTCTTTTAAACCTTTTTTGTCCACCCTGAATCCTTGGGACATAATGAGCTAAAATGATAAACACTACTGAAGGGGTGGGGGGAGTGTGCTTTATGAAATAGTTTTGTGAGCGTGGTGTGAGTTCCTTGTTTACTTAAAAGAGGAAGATTTTGGAATTTTCTTTTGATATTCTTTGCTGCTGCATACTTTTATTAATCACTCTACCAAAGCCAAACGAAACCAACAGAAAGACATTTCCCTTCCCTCCTGTCTCAAACAAGAGCAGGTGTTTGGCTCTGAGGGACTTTGTATCTTGATTGTTCTGTACTATGGTGGGGGAGGTAGAATGTCCCCTAAAGCCAAAAACTAACAAACAGCACTTAGAAAGCAGAGCGTCTCTCACACACACACACACACACACACACACAAAGAAAACTAAACTAGGTGTCCACCCTCTTGATCTGATTTATGACAACAGAGACAGAGTGGAGCAAGCCAAAATCAAGAATGACTGGGAGGTGAAAAAGGCTTAGTGAAGATTTTACCAGGCCTAGCCTTAGGGGAGTTGTCTTTTTGATAGAACTGATTGGATGGGAAACTGCAGGGCGGCAAAGAGAATCTTGACTGAGTGAAGTGTCACGTACGCAGATTCAAGGCCCAGATGACCCTCGGCCCCAGTTTTAATATATAGCAGAGATCTGGGGAAGGCAGGGTGAACACATCAGCATTCCCTCTCCCCCTAAGGTCCTATGCTGGTGGAAATTCAGGTTACTCTCACAATAGGCAGAATTATGCCTGCATTTTTACATATTTTGCAGCTTGCCAAAGTCCACATGCTATTAACATCTGTGCAATGTTTTAATGTACTCTTCAAGTGGATCATATTTCTGTTATTAAACAAATGTAAAGGATTGGTTGATGAATGCTACCAACAAATCTGCTTTGAGACTATGCGGAAGCACACCAGTTTTGGAAGGGGGGAAATATTAGACTGAGATGGAAGGATTTAGACTACACTTACAGTAAGCTCCCCTGTGATTTTAAACTTATCCATGAAGCTGTCTACTGGAGATGTGGGCTGCATTGTCATCAATATGCAGATAATACATAGCCCTCCTTTCCACCAACAAACCCCAGGGAGGCTGTGGAAATCCTGAACAGGTCTGGGTATAGATGAGGGCAAACAGGCTTAAACTGATAAAATGGAGGTGCTGTGGGTTGGAAAGCCATTCAGTCTGGGTGAAAACATATTGCTAGCTCTGGATGGGGCCACACTCCTCCTCAAGGATCAGGATCAGAATTGAGATGCTGGTAGTGGAGGCACATGAAAGTTAAAGAGGAAATCTGAAAAGATACATCCTGAACCACACACTGGTCCAAAGCTGGTCATTTCGTATAAGAATGTGCAACCATCTAATTCCTTCAGCATACTTAGCCATGTGTGATATGTCTCCATAGCCATGGATCCACAGGGTGGCCATGTGTCCTACTCAACAGAGGATACCCTTCTATGTGAAGTCATCTTCTATTCTAAGGACTGTCCAGTCCAAATCTGGTTTAAAGATAAAGAACCCTAAGAAGGGAGAGTGAGGACCTTGAAGGTACCCATCACCAGTTAGCCACACCAGGACAGCAGACTGAGCAGGCACACAGATAACCTAGTGACACTCTTCCCTGCTATTATGTATTGTATGTCTGTTTAGATAGATTTAAATTAACATATGCAGACATTATGCACATTGCAATCCTGCCCCCACCCACGCCTTCATTAAGCTCAGCTCAACTGTTTGGCTTTGGCAGATACCAAGGAGAGAAAAGAGACTGCAGCATCTTCAATTGTTAGTGTGCCTCTGAGACCTTGGTAGGAAGCTTCTGGAGAGAAACTCTGAGCAAAGTCTGGCTCAGAAGAAGTCTCACAGGACCAAGGGATTAAAGGAACCCTAGTTTGCTTCTGAATACCACTTGCTGGGAAACACAAATGGGGAAGAATGCTGGTGCTCTCAGGTTCTGCTTCCAGGCTTCCCATAGGCATCTGGTTGGCCCCTGTGAGAACAGGATGTTGACGTAGATGCCAGATCCAGCACCATTAGGGCCCTGACTACTTCCTCTTATATTCATAGTTTAAAGGATGTGAAGTATATGGCAGAGGAGAGCATGGTCTCTGAGACTAGGCTCAGAGTATTCCTTTGTGGGTGAAAGGCATACCTATAGCTGGATTAGCATGCTGTGGTCTACAACCCACACCTCATAAACGATTGGAAATTCTCCTTTATTGCCTAACTTTGAATATAGGCTAGCTGAGGATTTGAAGGGGACTCCATGCTATACCGTAAACCAGACCTTTTGGCAACTTCTGCTTTTAACTGCAGGAAATGCACTGAAATTAAAGGGCCAAAATCTGAAGATTGAGGTGGATAAAATAAGGAACATACAAAAGTCCCAAAGCCTATAAAGTTGCTGACTAGTGAAAAGAACTCTGTAAAGGAAACTAGCAAAGAATCTGAGAAGAAAGAAGTCAAAAGAGAAAACTCAATTTTTTAAAAAAACTGCCCCTCTTTTTTCTTGTACTTTTAAATACAAAGAACTGTATTCTGACCATATGGGCGCTATTCAACTAACTTTTTGGGCTAGGGCTAGAGTTAGCACTAGTGCAATGGGGTTCCCCCTTCTCCTCCCCCATGTGCCCCATGGCATCCCCAAATCTGCTCTAGCGGGTCAGGGGAAAGCCTAGAACAGATTAAAGGAGTTTGTAGGGGAAGGAGAGACGGAGATTATTCTGCCATGCAAGGAGAAATCCTTGCACTGACGGAACTATTGTCTTGTTATTGTTATGTGCCTTCAAGTCAACTATGACTTATGGCGACCCTATGAATCAGTGACCTCCAACAGCATCTGTCATGAGCCACCCTGTTCAGATCTCGTAAGTTCAGGTCTGTGGCTTCCTTTATGGAATCAATCCATCTCTTGTTTGGCCTTCCTCTTTTTCTACTCCCTTCTGTTTTCCCAGCATTATTGTCTTTTCTAGTGAATCGTGTCTTCTCATGATGTGTCCAAAGTATGATAACCTCAGTTTCATCATTTTAGCTTCTAGTGATAGTTCTGGTTTAATTGGTTTGAACACCCAATTATTTGTCTTTTTCGGGGCCCATGGTATCCGCAAAGCTCTCCTCCAACACCACATTTCAAATGATTGATTTTTCTCTTGTCCGCCTTTTTCACTGTCCAACTTTCACATCCATACATAGAGATTGGGAATACCATGGTCTGAATGATCCTGACTTTAGTGTTCAGTGATACATCTTTGTATTTGAGGACCTTTTCTAGTTCTCTCATAGCTCCCCTCCCCAGTCCTAGCCTTCTACTGATTTCTTGACTATTGTCTCCATTTTGGTTAATGACTGTGCCAAGGTATTGATCCTTGACAAGTTCAATGTCCTCATTGTCAACTTTAAAGTTACATAAATCTTCTGTTGTAATTACTTTAGTTTTTTTATGTTCAGCTGTAGTCCTGCTTTTGTGCTTTCCTCTTTAACTTTCATCAGCATTCACTTCAAATTGTTACTGGTTTCTGCTAGTATTATGGTATAATAATAATAATAATAATTTAATTTTTAGGCCGCCTATCTGGCCGAAGCCACTCTAGGCGGCGTACATATTAAATTCAATAAAATACAAAATACAGTAAATACAATAAATACAATAAAATACAAATAATCATCAGTGACAGAATAGCAGCAATTGTAATACATAGCAGCGGGGATTGAGTATATAATTAGCCCATCCCGATAGTCTCAAAGGCCTGACCAAACAGCCAAGTTTTTAATGCTCGGCGGAAGGTATCCAGGGAAGGGGCATGTCGAAGATCGAACGGGAGGGAATTCCAGAGAGTGGGGGCCGCCACCGAAAAAGCCCTCTCTCTAGTCCCCACCAACCTAACTACTTTTGTTGGTGGGATTGAGAGAAGGCCCTGCATGGCAGATCTTGTCGGGCGGCATAGTTGGTGATGCTGGAGGTGCTCCTTCAGATAAAGTATCATCTGCATATCTTAAATTATTGATATTTCTCCCTCAAATTTTCACACCTCCATCTTGGTCCAATCCCGCTTTCCGTATGATATGTTCTGCATACAGATTAAATAAATAGGGTGATAAAATACACCCCTGTCTCACACCCTTTTCTAATGGGAACCAACCAGTTTCTCCATATTCTGTCCTTACAGTAGCCTCTTATTCAGAGTATAGGTTGCGCATCAGAACAATCAGATGCTGTGGCACTCCCATTTCTTTTAAAGCATTCCATAGTTTTTCATGGTCTACACAGTCAAAGACTTTGCTGTAGTCTATAAAGCACAGGGTGATTTTCTTCTGAAATTCCTTGGTCCATTCCATTATCCAACATATGTTTGCGATATGATCTCTGCTGCCTCTTCCCTTTCTAAATCCAGCTTGGACGTCTGGCATTTCTCGCTCCATATATGGTAAGAGCCTGTGTTGTAGAATACTGAGCATTACTTTACTTGCATGGGGTATTAAGGCAATAGTTCGATAATTACTGCATTTCCTGGAATCCCCTTTCTTTGGAATTGAGATGTATATGGAACACTTCCAGTCTGTGGGCCATTGTTGAGTTTTCCATATTTCTTGAAAAAAAAATTCAAAATTTGGACAGATTCAGTCTCAGTAGCTTGTAGCAACTCTATTGGTATGCCATCTTTTCCTGGGGATTTGTTTCTTCCAAGTATTTTAAGAGCAGCTTTCACCTCACATTCTAATTCTATTAAGAACATAAGAAGAGCCTGCTGGATCAGGCCAGTGGCCCATCTAGTCCAGCTTCCTGTTCTCACAGTGGCCAACCAGGTGCCTGGGGGAAGCCCACAGGCAGGACCTGAGTGCAAGAAAACTCTTCCCTCCTGAGGCTTCCGGCAACTGGTTTTCAGAAACATACTGCCTCTGACTAGGGTGGCAGAGCACAGCCATCATGGCTAGTAGCCATTGATAGCCCTGTCCTCCATGGATTTGTCCAATCTTCTTTTAAAGCCATCCAAGCTGGTGGCCATTACTGTCTTAGCGCTATCTAAACATTAGCCATTTTTGAGTAGTTTTTTTCTGTGTTAGAATTGCTTTTTAATATGTTTTTTAAAAGATTTTTTTAAAGATGTTTTGTTTAAATATTTTTAAAATATTGTTTAAATATTTTTTAAGAATGTTTTGTTTTAATATATTTTAATGTCTGTTTTTATGATGTTTTAGAGTGTTTTTAGTGCTTTTGTTTGCCACCCTGGACTTCTACTGGGAGGAAGGGCAGGATATAAATCAAATAAACCAAATAAATAAATAAATTGTCCATTCCTCACTTATGAAAATGCAGTGATTCTTTCCCATAGTGAAAACATTTATAATCACCAAAAGAGTGACTAGGTTTTAGACAGTTATGTTATTGTTTTTTAAATAAACCTTTTGAGGTAGCTTAGGATACATAATAGATTAGCCCAATGCCACATTTCATGAGTGAACAAGGATCTGATTCCAGCTCTCCCAGTCCAATATTCTAACCCTGGATGACCCAACATGCTGCCCATGGGCACCACTGTGCCCTCAGACACATATCCTTTGGTTTCCATGAAAGCTCCTCTGGCCCTAACTTATAATAGGGGGGTTGGTTTCTTGTTTAGAGGGGGGCTGTTTGGTGGACATGTTGTCTGCTTCCCTGCCCCCCATGTTTTATTTGTTTTGCTTCTGAGGGGATGGGTTCTGATTATTATCACTTTTTCTTCTGTAAAATGGGTATTACATGATCTCCACGACAGTTTCTTAGTTTTCCAAATGGGCTCCCAGGCCCAAAACAGATTGGAAACCCCTGCTCTAATTACTATACCACACTAGCTGTTTTTATACTACTAGCCTGAAAACATGGAGGCAACCAGGCTGGCAAAAGTCTGGTGTATATGGAAAATTTTTGCCTGCATTAATGTACTTCAGTAAAGCTATCATTAAGCTGAAAAGAATTTAGCCAGTATATTGCCAAAAGTACATTTTGGGGCATTCATGGTTTTTAAAATCACTTTAAAAAGTTAATGACTAATTACTTGTTTCTCTGTAGTTTCCTATTTCTGTGACTATACTTTGGCTTGAAACAACTATTTGGCATCCACAAAAAGGGAAATGTAGCCTTTGACCCCAGGAATCCAAGGCTCAGATTCTCTAGTTTCATATTATGTGTGAGCCTTCACACAACTTTGGTTGTCAGTGCCCTGGAGAAGGAAACTGTGCTTTCAGGAGACTTGGCAGGTGCAACCACCTTGCTGAGTTGTTCCCAATTGCCTTTTCTCTCACTTAAACCCAACTATTCAACCATCATGCAAGCTTTTGGGGAGTAATTTTCAGACACACAAAAGGCTGTAAGGAACTTGCCTTCTCCTAAAGGTCAACAGGTACCAAGTGCTTAACTCCAATTTGCTTTCTGAAGCCCTTGCTCAAAAGCTACAAAAATATCTGAAGACAATGAAACATAGCACGACTAGAACAATGGTTGGGAAAATATTCCAATTGCATCTTCCATTGTCAAGAAGGGCAGTGAGTAACTCATTTTCTATTCTATTCAGGCCTAATCCCACAGAGATTGCAATGGCATTTGAGCACCTTCAATTCCACTTCCAGCTTCTAATATCACCACAAAAAGTCAACAAGTTTGGAACCAATGACATCTCTGGTGCTATCCCATTTATTTCAGTCATGTTGCTTCTTCTGACAAGTCAAAGTGAAAGATGGGCTTTAGTCAATCAGTTCATTGGGCCGTGCTTAATTAACTCTACAATTATACCCTGCGTCCTAGCCCAAGGTGGTTTGTAGGAGACTCACAAGTGGTCTCCCATCCAAGCACAGACCAGGCTGAGGCGTGCTGAACAATGTAAGAGCATTTGTGCTGTCAGACCATGTTCTAGACCCAGAAAGAAAAATTACAGCTATGGAAAGAAGCAATAGACTATTCATTCCAAATAACCAGTGTTTTTGGTGAAAAGTCACTGTGCTTCTATGTAACTGGGATTGGAACTAGGACAAAAATGAGTTTGGCAAGGTTTTTCTGTTTGTTTGGTTGGTTGGTTTGGAAGGTTCTTTAAAAGCTGTATGATATACGTCAGGGGTAGAGAACTGGATCCGACCAGGGGGCTAGACCCATACCTCCTCCACCCCACAAGCCAACTTTGATAAGTGGGCTGGACTGCCTACCTTTCAGTCACCTAGGGATTGAAAAATCTGTCCATTTCATTTGTCTCAATGTTTCCATTCTTAAATTCAGGTCTCCACATTTCTGCAGCAATTTGTGATTTAAAAAAAAGCTCCTCATGACATTTCTTCAACATTTTAGTGTGTACTTCTACTAAACACATTTTGTCTGCAGTTTTGACTAATCTACCCATTTTTGCAAGCAATTTCTCCTAATATAATGAATTTTATATGTTATTTTCACATTTAGTGCACATTTCCCTCTAACACATGGTTTTGGAAACACTGGTTAGTTGAACTGCATCGCAAAATCTGGATAAGTGCAAATTTGGAAGGATGGTTATGTTTCTGTTCTTACATTGTTTCGGAAACTGGATTTGACAAATGTGAACTGAATCGAATTGCCCCACAATCAGCTGATATCGTCATGAAAGCAAGTGACAACTTCAAAGGTGCTCACTCTTGAGCTCCTCTGAAGGGGTGCTGTCAGCTCAGTGCATCTTCAAAGAAACCCCCTCTCAGCACAAATCAGCTGATGGGTGCTGCAAGGGCTGGCGGAGGGAAAAGGTCAATTTGCCATCACAATTTGAATCCAAACTGCACCTGCAATTGGACTTCAAAGGGGCTCCTTCTCAGCACTCATCAGCTGAATGAGGCTGAGTGCAAGGTCCAGCAGATGCGCTAGGGAGTTTCTGGTGCAGCCAATCCCAGGCACATTTTCAGCTGACCCACCCACTTGTTGCCTCTCACTCCCCTGGCATGAGCCCCTCAGATGGTTATCCATGAGGAAACGTGGCCCTTGGGCTGTAAAAATCTTTCTGACCTCTGATAGTGATTTTAACCTTCTTCTCTGTTTGTCTTCTTTTACTTTGGTAGTTTAGACTTTATCTTACATTGCCCACTGCATCCTAATATTGGTGAGAATGAATGGCAGGCTGTCAATCTTAAAAGAAAAAAACACTACCTTATGACAAATGGATAATACACATATAAATCTGCCTTATACTGAATCAGTATAATTCTGTGTAATAAATATATAATAAAGCTGTGAGGTTTGTTGTGTTGTTTTTTGTGATTATAATGCTACTGCTTCTGTCACGATTTCTAATGCTCCTTTCACAGTGCAGTATCTGTTGTTTGGGCACTGTGGGTTTTTCATCAATATACCACCATGTCACACTAAATTTCATTCATAGCAGTGGGTGTGGTGTGACACAATGGTTGTCATCAGACACGTCACCTCTTTCCAGCCTGTATGCCCATGCATGCTTCTGTGTGCTGGAATACCACCCCAAATTTCATTACCTTAGTGGCAGTGGTGTGATCCCAAGAAAATCGTGGGGGAAATAAAATGCCAAAACTCCCATGATTTTTCTGGGTTAACAGAGTTGCAAATGGATTTTTTCTGGAAGCAATTAACACAGAAATGAGCACAAAACGTAAACTTGATTCTAATAGATTTGCAGAAGTGGCTTTTACGCTGTGTGAAAGATCACATAAAACCCTAAAATTAACAGCTAAGAAAGTGTCAGGAAAATGGAATAAAGAGCTGCTGTGCAGAGTTTCAGACAATGGTGTTTCCCAGTGCTACCTGGAGATACTGGCAATAGGCCCTGGGACCTTCTGCAAGCAGGGCAGGTGCTCTGCTACTGAGCTACAATTCCTCTCTTAAATAATAAATAAATGAATAACAAATAATAAAATGTAGAACAAGAACACTGGTCCGTGCCAGTTTGGTGATCTTCATGAAGGGAGCTGTGATTTGCTTATAATACACAGTTAACCCCCCTCCCCCCCAACTCTCTTGCAGGAAACCAGTTTTCAATCAAACTAAACAGTGGGGGGAGAGACCCTTGCTTGCTGCACCCTTAATGCTGACGACACAAATGGAAAAGAATGTGCTAAATGTAGCCTTATTGGGCAGGTCAAGCAGGCCACCACTGTACTCGCTTTCCCACAATCTCAGCTCATTAACATCTAGTTCCTCCATTGTGAAGTTTTTTCGGCTCGGTTCCACCAAAGAGAAAAAGAAGAATGCTTATAATATGGAAACTTGACAGGATTTTTTTTTTAAAAAAAGGTCTTTCCCAATAGGTCTTTGAAAGTTGTTGAAAATATTAAGAGGGGTTGATAAGTTAGAAGTTGCTCATGGTGATGGGGTGGAGGGGGCATTCTGCAGCACCTGCTTTTAGGGGATGTAAAATAAACATCTTTGGGTTAGCTTGGCTCAAAGAAGAATAGCAAAATGTATCCATGTGAAAACCTTAATGAGAAAAGAAGGAGACAGAGAGAAGTTTTTTATTAATATTTATGAGAAACCCGGATAATCTGATTTTTTTTTTAAGATAACTCTCTAGTCCTCATGATGATAGAATAACACTTGAAAATGTGACAGGTGTTTGTCAAAATCAATAAGGTAAATTCAGTTCACTTCACACCTCTTGCCTTTGCAAACATAATTATTTACTCTAATTCCCCTCCCCTTTTTCAGTTGCTATCATTCATCTCAATCATACATACACTTAGATTGTTTAATTTTATTTCATCAACAGGAGAAATGAGAAGTGATTAATAACTAAAAAGAGAGGTGACCAGGATTGAACCCCTGCCTGGGAAACCATCTCCTGACCAAACCTCAGTCTTACAATCAAGAGTCACTGGGCTGTGAGGAACCCCTCAGATGACACATAGACTAACCTCCTAGTATTATAACAATTTTTTTTTTTTACAACAGTGCTAGGCAGGTGTCCATTTCCATTTCTGCAGTGGGCGCATCTGTATTTTCCTGCCAAGGAGAGTTTTACTGTCCTCCTGCTTCTCCACATTTCTGATCAAGTGCAGATGCATGGTAAGAATTCTCCTTAGCATTTACTAGGACAATATAGACAATAAGCTTACCTAATGCACCATGGTAAGATAGCCCTTCTTGAATGATTGTGCTTAGCCCACCAGGGAGCCTGTGTAGTAGTTATTAGCAGACTTAGGCACCATCTGCACTGAACATTTAAAGCAGTATGATACCATATTAAACAGTCATGGCTTCTCCCAAATAATCCTGGGAATTGTAGTTTGTTAGGGATGCTGACAGTTGTTAGGAGACCTCTGTTCCCTCCACAAAGCTGTAATTCCAAAAGTGGCTTAACAGTCAATTCCTCTTCCCAGGGAAGTCTGGAAATTTTAGCTCTGTGAGGTGAACAGAGGACTCCTTGCAACTGTCAACACACTTAACAAACAACACTTCCCAGGATTCTTTAGCCCACTCCCTGGTGGGCTAAGCACAATAATTTAAGAAGGGCTATCTTACCATGGTGCATTAGGTAAGCTGATTGTCAATATTGTCCTAGCAAATGATAAGGAGAATTCTTACCATGCACCTGCACCTGATCAGAAATGTGGAGAAGCGGGAGGAGTGGTGAAACTCTTACTCTTGGGATCCCGGTAAATCAATTTGAAGAAGCCTTTGTTAATCAAGGGAAGACATTAATTGAAGGGACAAAATTAAATCTTCAGGACAATTAAAAACAGGCTTAGGCCAGAATCCCATGAAGACCAGGCTGTGCACTGAAAACCCAAACTGGCACATGAGATATCACAGCAACCTGTTCCCATGGACCTGAAACATCAGAACAACCACTACTCTGGATGCAAGTCATTGTATCCTAAGAAAGGCAAAATTCAATCCCCCAGAGAAGGCCACTAACCTTTGGCAGACACTCTGAAATTCAAGTTGGCCCTTTTCTATAACAGCTCACACCAAAACAAATTTAGGATAAAATGGATAAAAGGCACAGTGGCAGTGTAATTACTTTCAGCATTTAAACGGCTGTGGCTTCCTGATTAGGACTGGAAGGGGGAGCAGAGGAAGCCAACATCCCAGACCAATGTATTTACAATCATTGTCCTTAATTTAATATTATACAACTGGCATGTTAAGTAAAAGTCATTTTCATTATTCCTTGGTTGCTAGAGTCTAATTCATTTAAGAGGAAAGACCAGGAAAGAGCACTTAAGTTGTAAAGCTGATGAAAGCCGCTGTTTATGGTGCGTTTTAAACCTCCTTCAAAGTCCTATGCAATCAAACAACAATAGGGCCATTATGTCGAAAGCAGTTCAGGATGTTCTTTGCAAACCACCATCGCCACCCCACAAACATAATTTGTCAAATGTTAGCTAATTAATGTTCATCCTGAAAATACCAAAGCAAAAACTCCTTCAGGTGTAGAGATCTAGCACTTTTTGGATGACAGAACTAGGCATAATGAATGCATGGGGTTGGAGTTGTGGGGAGGGAGTTAGATTGAAATGGTGGGCCTTATCCCTGACCTATGTGTGTTCCATTGGACAGACCCTACACAAGCATACCATATGTTCCTTGGTTTTTCCATGCAATCAATCAGTAGCCCTACTTCTCTGTCCTCTGAAAAGGGCCAAATCTGAAGGTGCATTCATCATGCAGATTTTTTTTAAAAAAATGCAAATAGCATCAGTTGATAATGATCAGAAACGCAGCAAGTGGAGAGGGGAAACTGAATCTTTTCTTCCCTTGCCACAGTAAAAAATCCTATTCTAAAGAAGCTATTGATGCCCACAAGGGATTTTCTCCCTGTGCAATTTCTATTGCAGTTCCAGGACTGCAGCAACAGAGCAAAGGGTTAAATTTACCACCCATTTCTGCTGTGATTCCATTCCTTATATCTCTCTCACTCTCTTACACACACACACACAGACACCACACACACACATGGCCGACCAAGATGGACAGGGTTGAAAGCAGTCCACTGTTGATATGTTCTAGCAGTTTCTTCCTAGAACTCCCTGGACTGTTTTAATTTCACCTGCTTTTAACTTATCTTTATAGCCTAATTTTCCTGCTCTCGGGTTTGAAGCAGATGGAGTGTGGGACAGTTTGTTTTTCTTGTTGGCCTGCTGTCTCTGTACTTCATTTGGAAGGTTTGGCTTTACTTGGGCCACATTCACATCATATATTCATTCCACTATTATTCCATTTTTAGATAGCTGTGGCTTCCCGCAAAGAATCCTGGAAAGTGTAGTTTGATAAGGAAGCTGAGAGTTGTTAGAAGACCCCTGTTTAGGGTTGTCAGGTCAGAAGCATCCCAAACCCTGAGATTTCAGGGGCAGGCCCTAGTGATGTCATTAAGCATGATACATTAAGCATAAACTGCAGATGCTTGGAGCATACCACTCAAACAAAAAAAGTATCTGATTGGAAATTGTTAGAAATCTTAGCTAAACGAGGGTGTTCCCAGGTCCAGCTGAAGTGATGGGATTGTTCCTTCTCACCTGATTTGGGAGCTTGGGAGGGAATATTTAATCTAGCCTACTTGCTTCTGGCAAGAAGTGTTTAATTGTCCTCAGGCCAGGCTAGTCACCAGAAGGCCACTGTAGGGAGAAAGGAGCCTAGTGTTGTAGAGATGTTAGATGGGAGCACTTAGGAGTAAAGATGATTGCCCCTGAACGCTGCAATTCTTAGTAAGGGATTAAGCCCCATAGAACTCAACAGGACTTACTTCTGTGTAGATATGGTTAGGAATGTGCTGTTGGTAAGACTTGACTAGGGATCCTCTGCAAAGATATCCATATCCAAGCAGAGTTGGCAACCCACTGCCTGTAATGCCCAGCCTGCCTTTTAATGTCACTGCTCCAAACTTCTTTATAGACTTGACTTTTCACTGCAGAGAGAGGTTTGATAAATGAGTAAGAGTTAAGAAGATTCCCTTTCCTGCCTACCCTGTGGGCTGCTATAAACTCTCTTTGACAGCGAACCCAATTCCAGTGAGTAATAATTGACAGAGAGAAAACACACATGGTTTGCTCTACTTTCACAGGCAGTAGCTTGGGAACAGCAGCAATTGAACCCACATTTCCCAGTATGTGAATTATCTTTTACCGCTCTTGGGCAAGAAACAAACCATCATGCAACCGACAAGGTGCATCATCAGTGGGTTTAAGGGGGTTGAGCTGTGCAAATAGAACCACTGTTGTTGCTTCTATGAATGTAAGGGAGTGAGGTTAAAGGTAAATGAAATGCAAACAGAAAAACAAAAACAAAAGATAGTGGTGATTTCCTGAATGCAATACCATACCAACCACAACAAGATTCCTATGAGTAAGGCAGAGAACTCAGCATACCACAATCAGTCAGGGTTCCTAACCCAAACTAAACAAATCTTGGCAGCCAGTTAGCCAATGTCACAGAAATCCCCATGCAGCACACTTAGCACTGCAGTTAGTGCAGAATGCTGTGGCACAATTGCTGACATGACTGAGACCTTATCAGCACATATCATCTCTGCTCTGAAATCTGTACTGGTTGCTGATTTGCAAGTTCAAGGTGTGCTTTTCATGTTACAGGTGCCACATAGTACTTGTTCTGCTCTTGTAAGAAATCAATCCTTTAGTGTGGCAGCACTTACACTTTGGAACTCCCCATCCATTGACATGAGGCATGCACCTTTATTGTACTGTTTTGGGCACATATTCCAGGCAATAGTCTTTTCTAGAGATTGAATTTTGGACCTTTGCATGTAAAGCGTGTGCCCTGTCACTGAGCTATAGCCCTCCCTGTTTAAAGAAGTATCTTTTAAAATGTTTTTTTTCCAGTTCACTAATGAATGCACAGCATACCTAGGGCAGATCCACACCATGCATTTAAAGCACATTCAACACACATTTGAAGCACATGAATCAGACCACAGAATCATGGGAACTGTAGTTGGTTAAGGGTTGTAGGAACTATAACTGTGAGGGGTAAACTACACTTCCCAGAATTCTTTGGGAGAAGTCATGTGTTTTAAATGTATTATGTGGATCTCATTACTTCACAAACTTGGCCTGCATGTAAACCATTTTAATTAATTTTTTAAAATGGAAATCGGCTACAAAGTTTACTGAGTGACCATGGACTACTCACCATCTCTCAGCCTAATCTGCCCCTCAGAGTGAAAACAACAGAGGGGCACCATGCCCACCCCAAGGAAGAAGGGCACACTTAAAATCCTGAGGAAATAATAGTGTGAAATCAGATACTTATAAAGACATAGTATGAAGAAATATTTATATAAGCATTACTATCAAAGTTGTTTATTATTTACACAACCTGTAAAGATATTTATAGTGCAATCTTAAGCATGTTTACTCAGAAGCAAGTCTCAATGTATTCAATGGGGCTTACTCAAACAGGGAAGCGTGCGCAGGACTGCAATCTCAAGTGATAAGGAATTTCACTCACCCAACCCAAAATACAGAAACATGCCACTTTGAGCTGTTGTGCAACTATTTTATATTATTTTATGGTTATTGGATTTTAAATGGATTTATTTCTTGCGAGCTACCTTGGTTCCAATTGGCAACTCTACCTCACAGAGTTGTTGGAAAGACTCCATACACAAACACACACTGGAGATGTAAAAATACATAAAACTCCATGTAATAGTTTATTGTCAAAACCAGTTGGTCATTGCAGAACATTTTTTAAAAAATAATAAAATCAATATTAGCTTCCTATCAAATAAAGGCAGTGATACCTAGGTAAGCCCTGCCCAATTGCTTTTAAAAATAGTATTGAAGAGGGACAGAAAGATTTACAACACAAACATAATCGTCTGCTATGTTCACTCAAATGTTCCACTGATTTACAGCACAATCCTAACCATGTCTACTCAAATGTAAGTCCTACTGAATTCAATGGTGTTTACTCTGGGTATATGGGATTAGCATTACAGCTTTACTCCCAGAAAAGCGAGTATAGGATTAAAGCTTTATATTGGGAAGTTTTTCAAAACACTGCTCTCTTCAACAGCCCAGGAAAATTTAAACTTGTTCGACTCCTCATTATTAGAAAAGTATAACATATTGTAACAGCATCGTGAGCTGCATGTACACTTCTTTTAAATTTCTGTTCAAAAATTAGTTGAAAGATAAAATGTATAATATGCTATTTTTTCAAGTAATTAAAAAACCCCTGAATATACACATTTATAATAACCATAGCTAAAACTGTTTACAGTAAACAATTGCCTACCAAGATCCTGCTGGGATCTATCTTTGTTGTATATGTCCTGCACACACAGAGAAAGGGACTTTTGCAATGGCTGAAAGCTTTAAACTTAATTTATGAGATTTTCAGACAAGCAGGAAAAGACAACAGTTTTATGGCCTTGCAATGGATTCTAGCTATTGCCTGGAGATCGACTAATCCTTTGTCAATCACAATCCTGACTTTACCTATTGGATACAAACCTGAAAGGGTGGGGTTAGAGCATCCAGCTATGAACTCATTTAACAGAAGTTGCAGGGGGGTGGCTGATGTTTTGGTGCATTTCTCTTAAACCAGACCCCCTCGAAACTTTTTTTAAAATGAAAGCTAAGAGTCCGGAGATTGGGGTAACTAACCTGCAGACCCGGAGAGGACTTTGGGCAAAAACCAGAGACCTGGTAACCCTACCTCTGTTCCTTTCATAGAGCTGCAATTCCCAGAGTGGTTTGACAGTCAGTCCCTCTTCCCAGAGAACTCTGAGAATTGTACCTCTGTGAGAGGAATACAGGTTTCCTAGCAACTCTTAGCACACTTCACAAACTACACTCCCCAGGAGTCTTTGGGGGAAGCCATGATTGTTTAAGAGTGTTTTTAGTGCTTCTGTTAGCTGCCCTGGGTTCCTACTGGAAGGAAGGGTGGAATAAATGTATCGTGCAAATGTGGCCTTGCACTGCCATACATTAAATCCATGGGTGGTATTCTACTAACGAGTCCTGTCATCGCAAGGATTTTCACTTACACAAAGGGACCGTTCCCCCTCTCCCCCCATATGTGCCCAGCCCCCTGCCCAAATCTGCTCCAGAGTGTTGGGTGAATAACAAAAACAGATTTAGGCGGTGCATGGAGAGAGAGGGAGAACATTACATTGCACAAGCAGAAATCCTTGCGCTGGCAGAACTATTGTCTTGGCTCTTACACTGGATTCCATCTCATGCATGCCCCCCACCAAATTTGGAGACATCCTTACAGAAGTCTTCACAGTCTGTTTGGGATTTTACCATAGAACAAATTAGTGTCATCTGCAAACTTGGTTACCACATTCTTCATTCTCCCTGCATCATTTAGAGACATAGGGAACTTCTTTCTTCCTATCTTTTGCTTCTTATATTTTAACCACTCACCAGTCCATGTCATAGTTGTAGTCCACAAATCTGTAAGGCCACAGAACTGTTTAATTATAAACCACTCTTCATTCTCTCAGATATAAAGGTAGTATACAACGGGCATGAATAAAACTAACCATGCCAAAAATACAATAAACTTTCACCATCATGAAACACTTAGAGATAGCTAAAAACAAACAGAGCAAATTAAACAGTGATCCACTTGTAAAAGTCTTGGCAAATAAATAGTTTTTTCCCTAGTGCCCAAAATGATAATAAAATTTGTACAAGTAGTACTCCTATACGATTCTGTCTGACTATATCAGTTAAAATCCTGGCAGTCACATTCCGCACTGATTAAAAGTTCCAAGTCTTCAAAGGCAGCCCCACATATAATGTGTTACAGCAGTGGTTCCCAAACAGCAGTTGTGATGCTCTGGGCTAGATGCTGTGTGGTTTTCAATTGTATTATTATTGCTTTATTTCTTGTGTTGTGTTTTATTATATTGCAAATTTTATTCCATAGAATTCAAAAAGTCATACAATCAAATGCAGTAGAAGAAATAAAAGCAGCAGTAAAAATACAGTTAAAAATCTGTGTGAATGTTTAATGCCACAGACCACCTGAATGATACTTGCAGACCACTGATGGTCCACAGACCCTGCATTACAATATTCTGGAGGTGGGAACCTTTTGCAGCCCAAGGTCTACATTCCCTCAAACAAAATGTTCCACATGCCAGGGATGGGTGGGGCTGGAGACAACTGTAGGTGAAACAATAGCTGAAACAGTAACCTACACTCCAGCCACACAATAGTCCGGTTTCTAAACACACACATCTCTCCATTCTCATCATCATCATTTATTACCCACCCTTCACCCAAAGGTCCCAGGGCGGGTTACAACAATTAAAAAATATGACATTAAAAACAACTTAAAAGCACCCTAAAATTCCAAAATACATAAGCAAGTTAGTTAGTTAGTTATTCTTTATTTATATCCCACCATCCTTCCAATACTGGAACTCGTAGAGGCTTCCAAATAAAAGCACATATAATTAAAACATATAGAATCTACATTAAAATTAAATTAAACTACATCCAATATTAAAACCAATCATACTGCTAGATAAAAAGGAATCAAAACCAATTTAAAAATAGCAAGAAATATTATCATAGTCCAAGGACACCTTCCAGCCAGCAAAAGCAGGCAAAGAGGGCTTGGAGCAAGCCTGATGAGGGGACAAAGGGAGAAGCTGGATAGTGAGGCCTGGATGTCTGCATTCAGCCTCTAGACCTGAGTTTCCCGACCCCTGCAGTAGTCAGTTGGGAGTTTAGCAAAGCACAGATCACTGTGGCAAAGACTATCCCTGTCCAGGAATGGTTTAGCTGGCAAACTAGCCAAAGCTTGTAAAAGACACTATATGTTACTTGGGTTAGCCAGGCCTCTAATGACAATGCGGAATCCAGAAGCATTCTGAAGCTACATACCTGCTCTTTCAGGGGGTGCAGTTCTAACTGGAACAGGTTAAACTCCTAATTCCTGGACATGAAAACCACCTACCCACAGCACCACCATCTTGTAGGGGTTCAGCCTCTCAGCCTTATTAGCAAATCCAGACACCAGTCTTCAACTAGAGACTCTAGCGTACCAGCAAGACTGAGATGTCTTACACTGTTTGTTACCCTGGTAGCACGCCAGACAAATGAGTTGTTGGCTTGTTCTCTTTTTGTCCTTCATTAGTCTATGGGCAAGTGGTCTACAAACTGAGTGGCTATTAACAGTTTTTGGCCCCAGTAAACTTATCAGTCATGTTGGCCGTTGGTAATGAGTATCTTTCACCAAACAAACAAAAGTGTAATTTTGCTTGAAAAGAAGAAGAAGCCAAAATCTGTAATACCCAGTTTAGGACCTGTATGTTTCACACCTTTACCTGGCCCAAGAGAGTCCTTGATTATGACTCATTAATTACAAATGAATGGCAGACCTTATGACCCCCTCACTAGCCTATTAACGTAACAATGGACATTTTGCTGGTGATACTTACTTACAAGTGGTAACTGTGCTCATCAAACATCCCTCCCTAGTAGGAGATAGACAAGAACTGCCCCTTCAAGAGATTCTGATGATTTTACAGCAATATAAGCCAATTCAAACCACACAGTAAGTATTCTTAAAGTTAGCATTTAATCTGTCTTGAGTCTATGGGAGATAATTAATGAGATAGATAGGGAGGCATGACTTAAATCTTTGCATGACTAAGCCCACTAAGCTGAAGAGCGCACACGTACTGGACAAGCATCCCTGTGTTTGGAAATATGATTCCTCCATGGATTTTAGAACAACGAAGTCCCATTTTTCTCCACTGATTAATCTGCTACACTCAAACTGAACTGTTTAATGTGGTAGGAGACAAATTATTTGCACTATGCAAAGAGAGAGAGAGGAAATAAGAATATAAATAATAATAATGATGAATGTGATACTTAATGGATAAGCTGCTGTGGGACACCAAATCCCTTGCTGATCTTGTAGTACAGCTTGTTCTTTTTTATTTTCTTTTTTTTAAAAAAAAATTGAGCTTTTTATAGCAACAGGCCTTGAGAATATAAGAGGAGCCCTGTTGGATCAGGGCAGTGGCTCTTCTCCTGTTCTTACAGAGTACAACTAGATGCCTATCGGACTCCCACAAGCAGGTCATGAGCACAGCACTCCTCCCACTTGCGAGTCATAGCAACTGGTATTCAGAGGCATATTGCTTCCAACATTGGAGTTAGAACATAGCCACCAATAACCATATCCTCCACTGAGTTTTTCACACTGGACAGGCAAGACTAGAAACACTGGATGGACCATCTTAAACTTTCCACACTTTGTACTCAGTTGAACCAGCATAAAAAAAGAAGAAGAAAAGTCTTGCTGGATCAGATCAAGGATCTATGTCAACTGCAGGGGTTCACAGAGGCATGCAGCTAATGAACAGATAAGGCCAGACCATAAATCTGCCAGGCAGGAATAATCAGGGGGTTAGCTGGCATGTTTTACTATTTGGGAAGCGCCGAAGGAGGAGGCAGAGAAGTCCTTAAAGGGAGTCTAAATGTCCAGAAACCAAGAGGTCCGATCAGGCAGGGCAGGGTTCAAGGCAAGGGCTTAACAGGAGAACTGGAGTAATGTCTGCAGCAAGACTTGACATTGACTCTAGCAAGGAGTCTCCTTTTCCTTCCAGCCATTTGTACTCTGCATGCTGGCCCAGGTGCTTCTAATCAGCCTGTGTTCTTGTGAGCTCTCCTGCTCCTTAATCACTGATTGCTTTCGTTGCTGCAACACCTGTTGGTGTCTTCTCTCTGCTGGGGAAGGGGTAGCCTCCTGGTCGCTTCCTGATTCTGGCAGGTAGGCTCCCTCAGGGGCTTGTCTCTGGTCTGGTGAAGGGTCCTGGGCTGTCTCCCTGCTTGTGCCCTCTCCTGGGTCTGCAGTCTCCCATTCCTCTTCCTCCTCGGATGAGTCCTCTGAGGGGGGCATGACACTATCCCCTGCCCCAGGGCCATCCCCCCTGACCCTCCAGCCCTGGTTTGGCATGACAGTCTAGCTAGTCCAGCATCCTATTTCCAAGAGGGCCAAACAGCTGCCTTCAAGAAGCTAACACCACTCCCATGCCATTGTCTGCCCACCAACAACAACACACCAGCATAACCTAAATCTAAGAATAATTCTGATATCTAATGTCTTGCAATAATAGTTAAACTATGGAATTTGCTGCCATAAGATGTGGTGGTGGCCACCAACTTGGATGGCTTGAAAAGAGGATTCAACATATTCATGAAGGATAAAGCCATCAGTGACTAGCCCCCTCCGCTGTCAGAGGTAGTATACCTGTGAATACCAGATGCCATGAATCACAAGTGGGAAGAGTGCTGTTGCACTCAGGTCTGGCTTGTGGACCTCTCTTAGGAATCTGGTTGCCCACTGTAAGAACAGGATGGTGGACTAAGTGAGGCTTTGGCCTGATACAGCAGGGCTCTTCTTATATTTTTAACATATTAGTACTTATAGCTGGCACAGTGGGGCAGTGGAGAACATTAAACTCTAGGAGACGATTAAACTTTTGATCTTCTACGAGCCATCTGTCCAGTGGTATAGTCCAGATGGATTGTGTGGTGCTAAACATGTAAACTAACTCCCATATAAAGTGGGAAGCAATGTGTGTGAAGTCATATGAAAATCCTGTCTGCAGTGTATGATCTGTGATGGATCACTGCCCTTTCTTGATATTGCATCCATCAATTGAAGAACATGGATGTGTGAACCATCCTCTTTTCTTTGCTTGATGATGGCTTGCTAACCTGAATATTCAGAGAACTGTTTTTTCCCATATACATCTGTCTGAGATCTAAGATCTGCAGAAATATACAGACGAAAATGTCTGCAGATCATCTTCTTCTGGATATCTCTGCCTTCAGATATTTGGTGGATGGAATAGGGCCTATTTATGAAATAATATCCTATGAACGTTCAGAAGACCCCAACACTATATTAGGGGACTTCAGACAACCCCCATAATTGAAAGATTGTGTGTGCATGTGTGTGGAGGGGAGGTCATGAGACTACATGGATTTGCCCCACTACCCCCTGCACAGGATGGACACCATGGCCACACCCCTGCCACCCACAAGTTTGGCTCCTGTCCATACAACAATTCATATGTTGAGCTGTTTCGCATGAGGAGGGAACCTACCTCAGTGAGAGTCCTCATGTGAGGAGCTATACATGCACAGAGCCTATTTGCATGTCAGTCAACTGGACAGCAGGCAGGATGTGGGGCCACAGCCCCATGTGTTACTTCAGTGCATAGGGGGAACTGTACCAGTTCAGCCTCAAAAGGCCTTCTCTCTATCCCACCAGTTAAAACAGCTAGACTGGTGAGGACTAGGGAGAGGGCTTTTTCAATTGTGGCCCCCACTTTGTGGAATTCCCTCCCGAATGATCTCCGCCATGCCCCCTCTATGATGAGCTTCTGCCGGGCCTTGAAGACCTGGCTCTTCAGGCAGGCTTTTGGGGTGGTTAGGTTTCATTATTGTTGTTGAGATTTTTAATGTTTTAATGTATTTGTTTGTTTTCATTCTGTATGTCGCCCAGAGTGGCTGGACAGCCAGCCAGATGGGCAACTAATAAATTTAATAAATAAATAAATAAATAAATAAAATACCACCCCCTTGTTAAAACCTCTCTAAGGCTTTTAACGAGTTACCTGCTTTTTGGTTTGCTTATTTGTTTGTTTGCTTTTACCTTTGTTGTATTTTTTAGGCTGTTTCTCATGTTGGTGCTGCTGATTAAGGGTGCCTTCAGACCGTCAGTATTTTGTGGGAGGGATTCAAGCACTTACCAGCAGTTTCGGTTTGCATAGTTAAAGTGGATTAAAGTACCCTGTTGCCCTAGCCCAACAAATCCACTTTAAAGAAAGCAACAACAGGCTTTTTGCAGTTTGGAAAGTGATGGGGAAATATATTGAAAGGGATGGGATGGCCTAACGGGAATGACTAACAGGAAGACATGTAAACACCCTGCAACCAAATCAAGATGAATGATGGATGAATGTCATTGTCATATATCAGCCCCATAAACAAATCAGAATGAATGCTCAGTAAAGACTAGACATAATCTAACAACCACATAAGCTTTGAGCAAGCAAATCAGGATAAATGCTGAATAAACTGGTTATCTGCAGGAGCCCTAGGTTACTCTTTATTGCCACTGTTATTGTCTACGATGATCTTTTTTTTCTTTTAAAAAGGTAAACCACTTTAGAGATTTTTTAAAAATAAAATAAAAGGTGTTATGTAAATGTTTTAAAAGAGAAGAAAATGTATACTTGTTCACTCATTAAAAACTTCAAGGGATATATTCTGTTTATTAACTTTGCCACCTTTCCACAATTAGCTAATCAATCTCTCTGTAGGGCATTCATCTGAGGGAAGAGTCCTGTAATGATCACTGCAAAAGAAGGTGCTGGAGTCAGCTCATTTTTAAAATTATTTTCTTTTTTCCCCTTTCATCATTTTATTACTTCCCCTTTTATTTTGCTTTAAGTGCAAAACTCCTTAATAACGCCAGGAAGAATGTCCCTAATAACTGTACCTGCAAACATTTAACATTAAAGTTGACAGGAACAATCCATTTTTAATAACAGCCTGTCTTGGTAACCTTGTATTCTGACCCAAGGTGAAAGGTGAAGATTATATCTCCTTCACCTTCTTCTGAATGCAGCTGCTCTGCACACAGGCTTTAATTGATGTGAGAGACCCAGCTTTGTAACCCAAACCCAGCCCCTGCCTGCAGCTCTGAAAACGTGCAATTCAAGGCTCAGTTTCAACTGATAGCCGGTCCCACTCAGTAGATGGCCTGGACAGGAGAATAAAGTCTTTGTCATTATCTTTCCTCCATCAGGGGTATACCTCCCTCCTCCCTAATGCCTCTCGCATTCAGGGCAGCCTATAATAATGGCCTCACCACAAAAAACATGATGAAGTGAAACATAACTGAATTGTGGGGTAGGAGAAGGGGGGAGATGATCTGCCCACTGATCATCAAAGTTGAAGGAGCTGAGCAAAGATCCATCTTGCTTTACCTGCATATCTGTTGTCATACATGTGCAGTGTGTAGGTATGCATAGCTGGTAGCTGGTTTGGTCTTGCCCTGATGCATAGATTTTTCTAAACAAAACGTGTATTTAGACTATTTTCATCGACTTTCCTGAGATAGAACTGAAAACTCCACTGTTACACATAGCATTGCCCCATGGGTACTGCTGTAAAGATCTTGGTATTCGGTATACTTCATATTGGATTATGATTTTTCTTATGACCCATCTGTTATGTTCAACTAAATTCTATCTTAGCTGCTGCTCATCCAGGCACAGGCTGTCTGCATCAGTTACCTTGATGCCACATTTACATATCATGTGAACGATGTATTTTCAAAAGGCTGGACATAACTTGCATGGCATCTCCACATGCTGCATTTATATATTTATTCAAGAATTTCTATCCCATCCTTCTAACACAGGCACGTTGTTATGTGCTTTCAAGTCAATTTCAACTTATTGAGACCCTATGTATTACTGACCTCCAATAGCATGTGCTATAAACCACTCTGTTCAGATTTTGAAAGTTCAGTTTCAATTTTGACTTATGACGACCCTATGAATCAGCAACCTCCAACAGCATCTGTTATAAACCACCCTGTTCAGGTCATGAAAGTTCAGATCTGTGGCTTCCTTTATGGAATCAATCCATCTCATGTTTGGCCTTCCTCTTTTTCTACTCCCTTCTGTTTTCCCCAGAATTATTGTCTTTTCTAGTGAATCAGGTCTTCTCATTATGTGTCCAAAGTATGATAACCTCAGTTTCATCATTTTAGCTTCTAGTGATAGTTCTGGTTTAATTGGTTCAAACACCCAATTATTTGTCTTTCTCGGGGCCCATGGTATCCGCAAAGCTCTCCTTCAACCCCACATTTCAAATGAGTTGATTTTTCTCTTATCCCCCTTTTTCACTGTCCAACTTTCACATCCATACATAGAGATCAGGAATACCATGGTCTGAATGATCCTGACTTTAGTGTTCAGTATTACATCTTTGTATTTGAGGACCTTTTCTAGTTCTCTCATAGCTCCCCTCACCAGTTCTAGCCTTCTTCTGATTTGACTATTGTCTCCATTTTGGTTAATTACTGTGCCAAGGTGTTGATAATCCTTGACAAGCTCAGTGTCCTCATTGTCAACTTTAAAGTTACATAAATCTGCTGTCATTACTTTAGTCTTCTTGATGTTCAGCTGTAGTCCTGCTTTTGTGCTTTCCTCTTTAACTTTCATCAGCATTCGTTTCAAATCATTACTGGTTTCTGCTAGTCGTATGGTATTGTCTGCATATCTTAAATTACCGATATTTCCTCCTCCAGTTTTCACACCTCCATCTTGGTCCAATCCTGGTTTCCATATGATATGTTCAGCATATAGGTTGAAAAAATAGGGTGATAAAATACACCGGTCTCACATCCTTTCTGATGGGGAACCAATCGGTTTCTCCATTTTCTGTCCTTACAGTAACCTCTTGTCCAGAGTGTAGGTTGCACATCAGGACAATCAGATGCTGCGGCACGCCCATTTCTTTTAAAGCATTCCATAGTTTTTCATTGTCTACACAATCAAAGGCTTTGCTGTAATCTATAAAGCACAGGGTGATTTCTTTCCAGAATTCCTTGGTCTGTTCCATTATCCAACATATGTTTGCGATATGATCTCTGGTACCTCTTCCCTTTCTAAATCCAGTTTGGAGATCTGGCATTTCTCCCTCCATATATGGTAAGAGCCTTTGTTGTATAATCTTGAGCAATACTTTACTTGCATGGGATATTAAGGCAATAGTTCGATAATTACTGCATTCCCTGGGATCCCCTTTCTTTGGAACTGGGATGTATATTCAACATTTCCAGTCTGTGGGCCATTGTTTAGTTTTCCATATTTCTTGACAAAGTTTTGTCAAAATTCGGACAGATTCAGTCTCAGTAACTTGTAGCAACTCTATTGCAGAGCTTGGAAAAGTTACTTTTTTGAACTACAACTCCCATCAGCCCAGTCCACTGGCCATGCTGGCTGGGGCTGATGGGAGTTGTAGTTCAAAAAAGTAACTTTTCCAAGCTCTGCTCTATTGATATGTCATCTGTTCCTGGTGATTTGTTTCTTCCAAGTATTTTAAGAGCAGCTTTCACCTCACATTCTAAAATTTCTGGTTCTTCACATATGGTTCCTCCGTGAATGAATCTGTCATCCTGGCATCTCTTTTATAGAGTTCTTCAGTGTATTGCTTCCATCTTCCTTTTATTTCATCTCAGTCAGTCAGTGTGTTCCCCTGTTGATTATTCAACATCCCTACTCTTGGTTTAAATTTCCCTTTCATTGCTCTAATCTTTTGGAACAGGGCTCTTGTTCTACCTTTTTATTGTCTTCTATTTCTATACAATAACTATTGTAATAATTCTCTTTGTCCCTATGTACTAGTCACTGTATTGTTGCATTTAGGGTTCTGACCGTGTTTCTTTCTCCTTTTGCTTTTGCTTTCCTTCTCTCTTTAACCATTTTAAGAGTTTCTTCGGTCATCCATTGAGGTCTTTCTCTCTTTTCTCTCTTTTTAACTAGAGGTATTATCTTTTTGCATTCTTCCCTAATAATGTCTCTGACTTCGCTCCATAGTTCTTCTGGTTCTCTGTCAACTAAGTTTAAAGCCTCAAATATGTTCTTTATTTGATCTTTATATTCTTCTGGGATGTTATTTAAATTGTATATTGGCATTGTATTTTGGCATTCTCAGTGGTGGCCCCCGAACTATGGAATGGTCTCCCCGAGGAGGTGCGCCTGGCGCCGACACTATCATCTTTTCGGTGCCAGGTTAAAACCTTTCTCTTCTCTGAGGCATTTTAATTCCTGTTAATTGTAAATTATTATATTTTGATTTTAGACTGTACAGTTTTGTGTACAGTTTTGTGTTATTTTTATTGTATTTTTAATGTTCACCGCCCAGAGAGCTGTTGCTAGTCGGGCGGTATATAAGCTTAATTAAATAAATAAATAAAATAAATAAATTGTGATTGCTTTGTTCTTCTTTAGCTTTACTCTGATTTTCAATATGACCAGTTCATGATCTGTACCGCAGTCTGCTCCTGGTCTTGTTTTCGCAGAAAGTATGGAACTTCTCCATCTTCTGTTGCCAATTATATAATCAATTTGATTTCTATACTAACAATTTGGTTATGTCCACGTGGTTGCTCAAAAAATGTGTTTGCAAGAAATTATTGGCTTCACAGAATTCAATAAGTCTTTCTCCTGCTTCGTTTCTATCTCCTAAGCCCCATTTTCTCACAATTCCTAGTTCTTCTCTGTTCCCTACTTTTGCATTCCAGTCCTCCATGATTATCAGCACATCTTGTTTTGGTGTGTGATCAATTTCTTCCTGTACTTTGCATAAAATCTCTCCAATTCCTCTTCTTCTCTGTTTGCTGTTGGAACATAGACTTGGATGATGGTTATGTAAATAGGTTTCCCTTTAAATCTCATTGATATCACTCACTTAGACCTTGCATTATAGCTCCTAATTGCTTTTGCTACATTATTTCTCACTATTAAAGCAACCCCATTTCTTCTTAATTTCTCTTGTCTTGCATAAAATATTTTGTAGTTGCCTGATTGAAAATGTTCCATTCCCGTTCATTTTAATTCACTCACGCCAAGTATTGTAATGTTGATACGTTTTATTTCTTGCTTGACGATTTCTAACTTTTCCTGGTTCATGCTTCTCACATTCCATGTTCCTATTGTCTATGTCATACAACTCCAGACTCTCCTTTCACATCTGAGCGCATCAACCTCTGGGCTGCCTTTCGACTATGACCTGGTTGCGTCATTTGTCACAGCGCTACTCGTACTTGTCCATTGTTCTTCCCCAGTAGCTTGTTGAGTGCCATCTGACATGGAGGTCTCATCTTCCAGCACTATCTTGTGTTGCATTTTGGATACTCTGTTCATAGGGTTTTCATGGTAACAGGTATTCAGAAGTTGTTTACCATTGCCTTCCTCTAAGTCTGGATGCATCTTAGTCTGGTGTCTCAGCTTTGACCATTCCACCTTGGGTGCCCCTGCTAGGAGTCTCCCCTCTTGGTCTAGACTCCTAACGACATTGCTCTCAGCTTCTTTGACACTCTCAAACCCCCTCCCCATGTTAAAGTGTGCATTGTAGAGGAGGACAGCCATGTTAGTATAGTTAAAATATCACAACTTCTTAATGAATAATGACATACAACAGAGACAGGCTCAAGAGATTAAAACAAAATGCATCACATGAAAATGTTATCTGTCTAATAAAGGCAAAGCCTACTGGAATAAAAAGGTCTTCACCAAGAGAAAGGGAGAGTGCTGTTGCACCCCAGTCCTTCTTGCATGCTTCCCATAGGAATCTGGTTGGCTGCTGTGAGAACAGGATGCTGGATTGGCCTGATCCAGCAGGACTCTTCTTGTGTTCAAACTTCATGGGACATGCTGTTTCATAATCTGCATGCAACCACTGAGAAGGCTCTATTTCTTTTCCCAGCCATCCATGCTTCCATCATAGGAGGGTCTCTCCCCTAGTCCATGCAATCCTACATTTCTGCAGGATACGAACAGTGCATAGAAGTCTATGTAGGCTCTATCCAGAAGCCAAGGGCAAAAGAAAAGATAAAAGAAGGGGGGCAGCAATAAGACAAAGTAGGGAAAGAAAGGCAGACCCCAGGGTGTTGTGAAGCTGTTTTTATTTATGGGAAAGACTCCAACAATTTTTTTGTGCCTGATGTATTTTGAGCAAAGGTTCTCTTCAGAGACAATCATAACTTCTGGTTTTCAATTATAGGGAATTCTTCCAGCCTCAAGGCAACCGTGATTGGAGAGGGATGCTTGTTTATGCCGTAATATTAAATCTGAAAACATTCTGGTATTGCATTTAGAGAGCTGTGTAAGACAGTCATTAGCCATTGGGAAATCGTTGTGATTTGGGTTATTTTTTATTATTATTACTACTAGTGATATTTGAGCGGTCTTCCTTTCCATTATTATTCTTTTTCTTAATAGATGATGATGATGATGCATGACGTATGACAGTTGAGAGAATGTCTTGTTCTTTTCCATTGTTTGCTGTTTTATATTTCACTGGAAAATAATAAATAGCGAGAGAAGAAATAGGCAATGACTCACAGGCAAACTGAAACACAACGCCGTGTTTCATTTCCCCCTGGTCAGGAGCGGGAAGTGCTGGAGGTAGAGTGTGGAATTTAGCATTGATTAGTGAGTTCCAAATTCCAGCTTTTAGGCATTGCTGCATTACTAGCACTGGCAAAGAAGAAATGCGGCAAGAAAAAGGATTAAAGGTCCCCGGAATCTATAGCTAGGAGGACAAAATTTTGCCTTTAGAAAAAGATTCTGCAAGACAATCATTTAACTAAGACTCAGCTCTGCTTTCCTAGCTAGAGTTGCCAATCTCTCTTCCCCCCCCCCCCAAATCAAGGGCTATTACATCGTTAACAGCTGTGTGACAAGCAGTAATTCAGTAAGTGAAGCTTTTCTCATGATTGCATCAGGATAGAGATGGATAAAAATTTATCAGCTGAGTTTCTGTTTGTGTCTCAGCTTCTAACTTCACTTGTACACGGCAGGTTCATCTCTGTTTTATCTGCACCCAGACACAAACAGGGCAGCTGCTGGATGCCCTAGTTGTGGGATTTGGACTAGGTTCTGCCTGCTCACTATGGGTAGAACTGGATGCGACTTTTGGAGATCTGTGATTGATGCCCCACTATATTTACAAGTTGTGTTATTTCCCCTGTGAAATCATCCCTCCTCAGCTATATGGAGTTGAGCTGTACACTCACACTCAAGACAGTTATTCATTTGTAATGTTCAACTAATTTAGTTTGTGTACACAATAGCCTAGCTCTACCAATGAACAAGTGTACGCTCTTTCAAACAAACACCTGCACATGTGTAGGGGCCGATTGCACCTGCATTCAGCATGAAGTGTGAACAAGTCTACACAGGTTCTGTTATGGAGAAAGAGGTGAAGTCCCAACTCCCAACAGATCAGATCAGCTTGTTTTTGTCCCACACCAGTTTTCTATACATCCTATTATAAGGTCCCAGGGTATGGTCTGAAGGCACATGCTGAAGCTAAGCAGGTCTGGGTTTGGTCAGTGTCTGGAAGGGAGATCACCTAGAAACCACATGTATGCCACCTTGGGTTCTATGATGAAAGAAAAGTGGGATATACATGTAAAGAAATAAGTCCTCTTCTGTCCCATTTTCTGCTGATTTCTTTAAAATGTGTTAAAATTGTATCCTTTTCCCCTAATATGTGTGTGGGAGGGTTGCACACTTCCCCCTTATATACACATTTTGTTCACATCCCCCCACCCCTAAATAAGCATTTTGAATGTATTTCCCTCTGATCTATGCATTTTTGTATGCAATTTTTTAAAAACCAAAACCTGTCTAACAAAATTTGTAGAAGGGCACAATTCAATTTTTTAAATTTTATTTAACAAAATTTATATACCGCTTGATTGTAAAGACCTCTACGCAGTTTACAAAAAAACATTAAAATAATCAATAAAACAGTTAACCACAGTAACCACAAGGGGATGGAGTGACTCCCTTACGAGGAAAGGTTGCAGCATTTGGGGCTTTTTAGTTTAGAGAAAAGGCGGGTCAGAGGAGACATGATAGAAGTGTATAAAATTATGCATGGCATTGAGAAAGTGGATAGAGAAAAGTTCTTCTCCCTCTCTCATAATACTAGAACTCGTGGACATTCAAAGAAGCTGAATGTTGGAAGATTCAGGACAGACAAAAGGAAGTACTTCTTTACTCAGCGCATAGTTAAACTATGGAATTTGCTCCCACAAGATGCAGTAATGGCCACCAGCTTGGATGGCTTTAAAAGAAGATTAGACAAATTCATGGAGGACAGGGCTATCAATGGCTACTAGCCATGATGGCTGTGCTCTGCCACCCTAGTCTGAAAACCAGTTGCCGGAAGCCTCAGGAGGGGAGAGTGTTCTTGCACTCGGGTCCTGCTTGCGGGCTTCCCCCAGGCACCTGGTTGGCCACTGTGAGAACAGGATGCTGGACTAGATGGGCCACTGGCCTGATCCAGCAGGCTCTTCTTATGTTCTTATGTTCTTAATTAAAAACATTTAAAACCATTAAAACAGTAACTAACTAAAAAGAGTAAAACAGGATCAACACCTATGTGTCTGGAAAGGCTTGCCTAAACCAAAAAGTTTTAAGTAGGCACCTGCCCAATTTCAATAGACAAGGAATTCCCAAGAATTGGTGCTGCCACATTAAAATAACAATTTCTTACAAGAATGGAATGAGCACCTGTAACAGTCCCTGTTCTACAGAGTGAAGTGCTTGAGTGGGCACATCAGGGGTAAGGCGGTCTTGCAAGTAAGCTGGTACCAAGCTGTTAAAGGCTTTATATACTAGTAGTAACACCTTGAACTTGACCTGACAACGAATTGGCAACCAATGCAGATCTCTAAGCAGAGATGTTATATGCTGGCATGGTCTCACCCATCAGCAATCTGGCTGCAGCATTCTGCACTAATTGCAGTTTCCGGGTCCAGTGCAAGGGAAGCCCCACACAGAGTGCATTGCAGTAATCCAGTCTTGACGTCACCAATGCTTGAACTGTTGTGGCCACGCTCTCCCAGTCTAGAAATGGTTGTAGTTGTCTCATGAGGTGCAGCTGATAAAATGCACTTCTAGCCACTGAGACTACCTGGACTTGTGGTGACAGCGCTGAATCCAGAAGCATCACTGCTCCTTCAGGGGGAGTGCAATCCCATCCACGGTAGGCAATTGACCAATTTCTCAAATGCAAGAACCACCCATACCCATTGCCTGTCTTGCCAGGATTCAAGCTCAGCTTATTTTCCTTCATCCATCCCACCGTGTCCCGGCACTGGTCCAAGGCCCATACAGCCTCTCCTAATTCAGATGTAATGGAGAAGTACAGCTGAGTGTCATCAGCATATTGATGACACCTCACCCCAAAACACCTAATGAGCGCTCCCAGTGGCTTCATATAGATATTAAATAGCATTGGGGATAAGATGGTACTTTGTGGCACCCCATAGCTCAACTACCAGCAGGTGGAAAGACAATCACCCAATGCTACTCTCTGGACTTGGTCCTGTAGGTAGGACTGGAACCACTGTAACACAGTGCCCCCCCATTCCCATTCCACGGAGCCAATTCAGGAGGATACCATCTTCAACGTTACTGAAAGCCACAGAGAGATCGAGAAGCAGGAGCAATGTTGCACTCGCCCTGGCCTGCTGTCATAGAATCACAGAATCATAGAATAGCAGAGTTGGAAGGGGCCTACAAGGCCATCGAGTCCAACCCCCTGCTCAATGCAGGAATCCATATCAAAGCATTCCTGACAGATGGCTGTCCAGCTCCATAGAGAACATCCATCAGGGCAACCAAGGCTGGCTCAGTCACATGGCCAGGCCTGAACACAGATTAGAACTGATCCAGATAATCCATGTCATCCAAGAATGCCTGCAGCTGCCCCACCACTGCTCTCTCCACTGCCTTCCCCAAGAAGGGGGTATCTGCAAGTGGCTGATATTTATTATGTATTTATTTATTAGATTTATATCCCGCCCTTCCTCCCAGTAGGAGCCCAATACGAGGGGTCCAGGGTTGGTTTCTTCAGGAGTGGCCTCACCACTGCCTCTTTTAAGGCCGCAGGGACCACCCCTCACTCAGTCAAGTGTTAACCACACTCTGGACCCAACCTGTCAAAAACCCCTCTGCTAGATTTAATAATCCAGGAGGGACAGAGGTCAAGAGGACACGAGGCCGGACATGTAAATGCCAGCACTTTGTCCACAGCAGCTGACTGGATAAACGGAAACTGATCCCACAGCATATCCCTGATAAGTGCTTTCTGATCAGCGTAGGGAAGTCTGGGGACTGCCAAATAGGTTGGTTCACTTTAAATCACAGACCAAACAAAATTCTCCGTCCTTAGCTGTCTCCCCATCAGAGGGCCAGATAGTGGACAGTGGCATCCCCTTTGTTCAAGCAGAGTGGGCAAAGACAGAACTGCTGGCAAAGCTGGCTCAATGGAGGGAGTAAAAATTGTCCTCTGCTTTGCCCTCCCCATTTTGTTGTGGTTCCACACTTGTAACGAGAACCTCACCCACACAATGTGATTTTTTTTAAAAACCTGAAAGGTAAAGTTCTCATTTAATCCAGAAGTTGATATGTTGCTCAGAAGATATCAAACTGATCATTTATCTTTAAAGGGGGGGGGAGGGAGAACACAATGAAGATTGACTGCTTTATGAAGAAACCGAGAAACTTTGGCATGAAACAACATCTCTATAAGAGGATTAACAGAATTCCTTTCTTTTAATCACTGACTAGATGCACTTACTACTTGCACTCCTTGGCAAGCACTATTATTTTATCAGTATAAAAGCTCCTTAGGAAATTTGATAAAACTAACTCAGAAATGTATAAGTAATGTGCAAAATTCCAGGGCTTTCATTCAACATGGCTGGTGTGAAACGACAGAGCTTCAAACATTGTCTGCGGGTCAATGCTGAATCGCACAGCATCACCTCATGGATCTTGAAGAGACCGTCCGTGACCAAGCTCATACACTCACCTGAGCCATGTATCCTTTTTGCATGGTTTCGTGAATGTGTCCCCCAGCCCTTCCTGCACAATGTAACATCTCATCCACGGTGCATGGTGATTCTTCTCTTCTTATTTTTTAGGAGGAAGGATCAAATGAATCAAGGCTGTACATCAAGAGTAAGGAACTTTTCCAGCCTTAGGCTGCATATCTTTGTTGCGCTGGGCAGGGCCAGAGGCAAAAGTGGGTGAAGCAATGAATGTACATTTTGCCTTTGCAGGCTAGTTTCTGCACACACTCACACACCCCTCGCTATCCTTCATCCAGACAAGCAAGAGACATTATCGGCCTTCAAGGACACATTCCAGCTCGGGGGAAAACACTCCATTGATGGATCTGGCCTGTGGAGAGGAGGAATGGGTGAGAATTTCAATTCAGTTTGCATTTCAAGCAGAATTTATCAAATCCACACTTTCCAAAACAATATGAGAACCGAAACACAACCATCCTTTGAAATTCGTATTTATTAGAATTTTGGGATCCAGTTTGCCAACTACACAACATTTACAAAAATTCATATATTGGGGAAAGTGTGCATAAAAATGAATATGTGAGTGAAAATAACATGCAAAAAGGCACAATGTGACAAGAAGTGGCTTGCAGAAATGTGTGCCTTTTGTCAAAACCGCCTACAAAAATGTGTTTATTTGGAGAAATTTGCACTAAAATGGTGGAGAATTTTCATGAGGATTTTTTTTTTAAAAAAATGGCAGATTACTGCAGAAATGTAAGAACTGCATTGAACACTGGAAACATGAGAAACTGAGAGAACCGAAACAGACAGATCTTTCCATCCCTAGTGGAGAGGGGGTGTGGGGGAGAGTTCAGAGGGCCAGGCAGAGAGGCCTGGAGGACTACATTTAGCCCCCAGGCCTGAGGCTCCCCACATGTTTGTTTCACATGTTTGGCCATTTATTTATTATTTGATTTATATCCCGCCCTTCCTCCCAGCAGGAGGGGCTTTCACACTGCAGCCTAGGTGTTCAAATGAGCATGCATAGGTGAGGGTGAGGATAAACTTCAGTGCAACCTGAATGCATTCATTCATCTAAAGTTCTGAAGAGAGCCCCCCCAATCATGTACAATGATGTATTTGGAAAACTCTCTTCTCCTGTGGAGAGCTACATGCAGAGGCTTTCTTCAGGCCTTCAGAAGGAATGTTCAGAGCTTGCTGCCTCAGTCTCTTGACCTTTACATGCATTCCTTTGAATGGCTGAAAAGCTCTGAGATGTCATCTTATGTGCATGGTGGATCCACAAGCTGGGTGGTCTCCTGTTTGGTCATTCCCAGGTGCGTTTATGGTCCCGCCATCTCCCAGATTCATTCAGGCAAAGTTCCGTGGCGTTGCCTTTGCTTGAACTGCCAGGCAAGCACTCTTGATGCCTGGTCAACACGCTTTCTTTGGGGGCCACAAAAGGAATACTTGGTTCATCTAATCACATTTCCTCCTATTGTTCTTCCTAAAGGCGTTACGTTATTTAAGCCCATTGTTTCCTGAGGGTTTCTGAGTATTTGTGCATTGTAGCTAAGAAGAAGAAGAAAAAAATAGACAGCATTTGCGGTCTGCTTGTGGAACCCTGTGGATCATTTTGGCAGCTGATTAGTACATTTATGAATAAACTTACTTCCAAAATTAAAGGTAGAATCTGTCCAGTGAAGCATTTCTTCTTCACCTCCAGCCAGCCCTCAACATGCACATATGTGAATGCACATCTCAACACATCAACCATTGCCTAGACTTGAAAGCCTATGCAGCCCTCCAGACCTCTTTCTCAGCTCCTTGGAACTCTCTCCAGGCCACACCCCCTCTTCACAGGCCACACCCCAAGTGTTTTTGCCTGGCTGCAATGTGTCCTGAACTCTGAAAGTTTCTTGCTTACCTGGATGGAGAATAAAGAGGGGTGTTTGCAATTGCAGAAACCAGCCTATTGTAAAAAGGTAAACTTTGCATTCATTGCTCCTGCGCATTTAAAACCAGCTCGAGATGTAAGTGTCAGCAGACTATCCTGTCTATTTTTCATACCATGAAAAGCTTCACATGCTGGGTTGTAAAACCTCTAGGACAGATCAAGCTATTTCTATCTGGTCATTTGGCAGCATGACACTCTACAGCACGGGTGGGCAACTTGTGCTGTAACTCCGTTTTATATAACCCCAGATGCCTCCTGAAGTCATGCCGTTCTTCCATCCTGCCAGGGTTTGTTCTTTCGTGTTAGTCTTCATTTTCCTGGCTTTTTAATGTGTATTCCCTCTTTCAGAGAAGTTTCAGAACAAATAGAATCATATTTTATTTGACAAAACTAAATTGCTTTTTAGAAACATTTTTCCTGGTTGTACGGCTTAGGGAACATATGTCCCCTGCCCCAACTGCCTGAGAAGAAATTGATAGACTTCTGCTGTTTGTGTGTTTGCCATAGAGCATAGTAATGTCCACAAGGTACTGCTTCCACTTGCTTTCCAAAGTACGACCTGTGTTGATCTGTCTTCTGTATGCTGATAACCCAATCAAAGTAACCCAGGCTGCTTTCAGACATGGGGCTTATTGTGTTAGGGTAACAGATTTAAAAGGTAGTGCTTCTGTCCCAATTTCTAAAATTCCTTTCACAGTGCAGTACCTGTTAAGGAACCATGGTTTTTTCAGCCAATATAGTGGCATTTCATGCAATGGTTTTTCACACTGCTGCAACGAACAACGCCTTGTTTTCATCCCTTACCTGATGCACATGTGCACTGTAGTTCCCCCATAATTCACTGCATGAGTTAGTGTCTGGACACAGGTGTGTGTGTAGCAAAAGGAGGAAGAGAGAGCGGCTACCCACACATATGCCAGAAAACTGGTGCAATTTTTGTCGGGCAAAAAAAAAAAATGGTGCATGCCTAAAGGACGCAAGTGCATTGCACGATGGCATGCCTGTCACATGAGCAGTTGCAGCTAGCGCAAAACTCCAGCAAACTTCCAGGTTACCAAGCTTGTAAATGGATTATTTCTGGAATCATTTAACACAAAAATTAGCATTAAACTTCCACTATATTCCACTAGATTTCCAGATCTAGCTTATACATCGTGTGAAAGGTCAAATAAAATGTGCAGATTACCAGTTAAGAAATTGTCAGAATAATGGAATAAAGTGCAGTGTGAAAGCAGCTCCAATCAAACCGAAGGGGCTGCTTCTCGGAAGACCTGCATAGGACTGAGAATTGTACATCCACAGAGCTTGGAAAAGTTACTTTTTTGAACTACAACTCCCATCAGCCCAATCCAGTGGCCGTGCTGGCTGGGGCTAATGGAAGTTGTAGTTCAAAAAAGTAACTTCCAAGCTCTGCATCATCATCACCATCACATTTATATCCCACCTTTCCTCCGATGAGCCTAAGATGGAGTACATGGTTCTCTCCCTTAGCATCTTATCCTCACAACAATCCTGTTACGCAGAGAGATGATGACTGGCCAAAGGTCACCTGGTGAGCTTCATGGATAAGTGAGGATGTGAACCCTGGTCGCCCTGGTCTAAGTCCAATATAACCATGGCACCAAACTGGCTCTAAGGTAGTCAAAGTGAAAAACTGAAGAGGGGCAGCTGCATTTACTTTCATATCTGGCTCTGCCCATAATTAACTCTGGCTCCACCCACCATCAGAATGCAACCCCCAACAGACTACCCCTGAGGGAATGTAGCCTTCAATAACAACAAAAAGATTGCCCACCTGATCTACAGTTAAACTTGTTGGGTCAACAGAATAAGGTGAGAAAAATCCTTACAGTAGGAATGTCCGGTTTCTGCCAGAATGTTTTAATTCAGGGAAAGATGAGAGTGAGGTGGGGCAGGGCGAGGGTTACAGCTAAAAGGAAGGCTTTACCCTGAAAAGAAAATCATGTAATGAAAACACATTTAAATCTCTTACTATAGCACTTTGCCTCACTGAAGCTATTGTCTTCACCTGTCTGTAGATAGAGGAGATACGTTTATCCAAGGGGTCTATTCAGGAATCAACTGAAAGCACTCAGGGTCTTCCTGACACAGGTGTTTAACATCGACAGGTGCATTTATTTGTTAAACTGTGAACCTCTCAAATTACAATGAGTTACATGGTGTCAGGTCACATCTTTACAAAGGTGAGTAAACAGAAAAGATGTACTGAGCATTCACAGAGGATTTGGGCCTTTAACATGAGAAGTTTCAAGAGCTTTTTTTTTTTTTTACAAAAGCACCTTGGGGGGGCACAGTTGATAGAGTGAAGTTCTGCAGGAATGCTTTAGGCATTCTTATTTGGGCTAACTGTCCTCTCTTAAGGAGATGGGTGGTATTCCTGATCAGTATCAAAAGTGAAGAGTGTCATTGCACTCAGGTGCTTTGCTGGTTTCCCAGAAGCATCTAGTCGGCCACTTTGAGAAGAAGATATAGGACTAGGTGGTCCTCTGGTCTGATTCAGGAGGGCTCCTCTTATGTTTTTACACAAGTACTTTTTCACAGAGTGCATAATTAAGCTATGGAATTTGCTCCTATAAGATGTAGGGATAGTCACCAACTTGGATGCCTTTAAAAGGATTAGATAAATTCATGGAAGATAAAGCTATAAATGGCTACTAGCCACAGTGGCTATGTTCTCCCTCCACCATCAGAGATAGCTGCTGGAAACCGCAGCTGGGGAGAGTGCTCTTGCACTCAGGCCCTGCTTATAGCCTTCCCATAGGCATCTGGTTGACCACTGCAAGAACAGAATGCTGGACTAGATGGGCCTTTGGCCTGATCCAGCAGTGCTCTTTTTATGTTCTTATTAGGGCTGGCCTATACATGCCGTGCTTGATGCAGGCTACTGCTAAAAATGGCATCTTCTTGCTGCTCATTCCATCGGCCATAACAGTTAGGTAAATGTACCAGTGTCCTGAGGTCATCATAGTGTGTGTGGGTTCCCCACCACTGCTCCATATTGTTGAATGCTGCTGGCAAGGGCAGGATAATGTGTGATGAGATGACAGCACATTAAAGTGCCACAACATGCCCAGAGAAAGAGGAAGATAAGTAAATGGGATTTTCAGGGCGAACCCCACATTGAGTGCAGCTGGGGTGGTCATGTGTCCTATTGCACATTAGACAGACTGTCAGAGGATAGTCTTCTACTTGAAGGCATCCTCTAGTTGAAGGACTCTTCAGGCCAAGTTCACTATAATAATAGAGAACTATGAGAAGATATTGTTGGAGGAGGCTTGAAGGTGCCTATCAACAACAGCACCTGGACAGCAGAGTGACCAACACACAGGCCACCTGGTCACAGTCTTCCCTCGAGATGCATTGTATTTCTATATAAAATATAGTAATTATTTCTAAATGTGTATCTGTACATATACATTAGCATGTGCAAATTTAATGCAAATGTTTCTTCAGTTGGTGAGAAATTCAACATTGCTTTTCCCATCACTCCACGATTAGAAACATCGCAGCTGATGAATGTCTCACTATACTGTTCTTCTTGTATTCACAACACAGTCATATATATATATAATCTCCGTGTTGTTCTAACTCTGGATCATGATTAACATTTTTCCAGGGTTCCTGTACCTTTAACATCTTCCAAAGAGAAAGAAATTAAGCTGCTGATGTCCCTCAGTACATCTCAAACTAAATTTGAAATTATAGGAGCATGTAAGTGTTCCTATAGTTAAGGTGAGTAGCAAAAACCAGGAAAAGCATGGAGGGATGGAGAATAAGTTGTAAGCGTGCATAATTTGTGACATTGCACATCATTGCCCAACAGAGGCCCATCTGTTAAGGCATCAGCCTGAGCTTCTAATTTCCCAACTTTGTGGAGTCTTAAACCAGCATGGTTTTTGGTGATTGAATTTGAATTTTGTGTGTGAAACTTTATCCTAAAGCCCAAATTTTGAGTGTAATAGACTTATTGGTGTGTGTTATTTTATTTTAGTTAGAAGTATATCTTCCATAACAATTTAAAAAAGGGAATTGTTTGATTTTGGACAGTGTCAAATAAGAAATCTCAGAAGCTGTCAACTTTCTCAAAGAACTCAAAGGTGAAATTGCTGATCTGCTAACTAAAATATGTAACTTGTCCCTCGGGTCCTCCTCCGTGCCTGAGGACTGGAAAGTGGCAAATGTAACACCAATCTTCAAAAAGGGATCCAGAGGGGATCCCGGAAATTACAGACCAGTTAGCTTAACTTCTGTCCCTGGAAAACTGGTAGAAAGTATTATTAAAGCTAGATTAACCAAGCACATAGAAGAACAAGCCTTGCTGAAGCAGAGCCTGAGTCCTGTCTCAGTAACCTATTAGAATTCTTTGAGAGTGTCAACAAGCATATAGATAGAGGTGATCCAGTGGACATAGTGTACTTAGACTTTCAAAAAGCGTTTGACAAGGTACCTCACCAAAGGCTTCTGAGGAAGCTTAGCAGTCATGGAATAAGAGGAGAGGTCCTCTTGTGGATAAGAAATTGGTTAAGAAGCAGAAAGCAGAGAGTAGGAATAAACGGACAGTTCTCCCAATGGAGGGCTGTAGAAAGTGGAGTCCCTCAAGGATCGGTATTGGGACCTGTACTTTTCAACTTGTTCATTAATGACCTAGAATTAGGAGTGAGCAGTGAAGTGGCCAAGTTTGCTGACGACACTAAATTGTTCAGGGTTGTTAAAACAAAAAGGGATTGCGAAGAGCTCCAAAAAGACCTCTCCAAACTGAGTGAATGGGCGGAAAAATGGCAAATGCAATTCAATATAAACAAGTGTAAAATTATGCATATTGGAGCAAAAAATCTGAATTTCACATATACGCTCATGGGGTCTGAACTGGCGGTGACCGACCAGGAGAGAGACCTCGGGGTTGTGGTGGACAGCACGATGAAAATGTCGACCCAGTGTGCGGCAGCTGTGAAAAAGGCAAATTCCATGCTAGCGATAATTAGGAAAGGTATTGAAAATAAAACAGCCGATATCATAATGCCGTTGTATAAATCTATGGTGCGGCCGCATTTGGAATACTGTGTACAGTTCTGGTCGCCTCATCTCAAAAAGGATATTCTAGAGTTGGAAAAGGTTCAGAAGAGGGCAACCAGAATGATCAAGGGGATGGAGCGACTCCCTTACGAGGAAAGGTTGCAGCATTTGGGGCTTTTTAGTTTAGAGAAAAGGCGGGTCAGAGGAGACATGATAGAAGTGTATAAAATTATGCATGGCATTGAGAAAGTGGATAGAGAAAAGTTCTTCTCCCTCTCTCATAATACTAGAACTCGTGGACATTCAAAGAAGCTGAATGTTGGAAGATTCAGGACAGACAAAAGGAAGTACTTCTTTACTCAGCGCATAGTTAAACTATGGAATTTGCTCCCACAAGATGCAGTAATGGCCACCAGCTTGGATGGCTTTAAAAGAAGATTAGACAAATTCATGGAGGACAGGGCTATCAATGGCTACTAGCCATGATGGCTGTGCTGTGCCACCCTAGTCAGAGGCAGCATGCTTCTGAAAACCAGTTGCCGGAAGCCTCAGGAGGGGAGAGTGTTCTTGCACTCAGGTCCTGCTTGCGGGCTTCCCCCAGGCACCTGGTTGGCCACTGTGAGAACAGGATGCTGGACTAGATGGGCCACTGGCCTGATCCAACAGGCTGTTCTTATGTTCTTAATACTTAACATATTTGTACATCAACTTTCACATACTGTGAAAACTAAATACCATTGCATGTTATTCCTCAAATACTGTCAAACACTCATAATAACCAATATTATGAGAATATCTAGTGCATGCTCAGTACCAGATTAATAAAAGAGAATATTGGGGAGCAAACTTGCTTCATTTTCCATCCCTCCAAAATAATGGTCAATACTCAGCATAAGAATGAAGTTACTACCGGGCAACACAAAGCATGTGATATGTGTTACTCATCAAACATTGTCACAATGTTTAAGAAACACTGCGTAATTCCATATGGCTACATTGCTTTTTGACAATTTCTTGGCGAGGGAGCTGTGATGATGATTGGAGCAGCCTGCTTTAACAGTCAGGAACAAATTACATGGGCGCAGATGCAACAACATCTCTGATGTGTTGGGGAAATGAGCAGGTGGGATGAAGGTCCCATTGGCTCAACCCAGAGACGCAAGTGACTGAACAGCATCCCTAGATAGCTTCACGTGTGTAAAGGGTGAGAGGCTGTATAGTTTTGACTTCTCCGCCAGAAAGTTTGACTAGACCAAGCGATATTTCACAGCCATAGTTACCATATTGTTCAAATAAACATGTCCTCATTAAAGTACTGCTGATTTTTTTAAAAATGGGGAGGTAATGGAAATGTACACCCTGGTCTGTATGCTCATTGTTCAGTAATTGTTCATTGTAACAAGACGAACATTGGATATAGTGTATGAGAGGATTTGGTTCATGTTAAGCCAAGAATACAAGGGTTGCAATCCTTTGGCTTCTCATATGAATCCAGTGCACCCTTCTCTGCCCCTTCTCTCTAAATCAGGTGTGGGGAACCTTTGGCCTTCAGAAGGTGCTGAATTACAATTCCCATCATGCCTGGCAAGTGGCCATGCTTGCTGGGGCTGTTGGGAGTTGTAGTTCAACAACATCTGGAGGGCCAAAGGTTCCCTACACCTGCTCTAAATATAGGCCACTGATAGTGTCAGGAGCACCCTGGCAGGGCCTACTTTTGATATCTGCCCTGGCCACCCTTTAAAAAAGCAGCTGGATCTGGAAGCAGCCATTGCAATTTTCTACAATGCTTCTGCCTAGCATTCTGAGACATTGTGGGATACTAAAATGGCAGCTCTCAGTCACCCAGAACTAAGGAAGGGCTGTAGCTCACTGGCAGAGCATCTGACTTGCATGCAGAAGGTTCCAAGTTCAATCTCTAGCTTCTGCTACAAAATAATTTCTATCTGAAATCCTGGAAAGCCACTGCCAGTCAGTGTAGACAGTACTGAACTAGATGAACCAATGATCTGACTCTGTGGTCCTGCATTTTGGTGTTCCTAACCGTCCAGAGCACAACTGCAGCCTGCTGCTCTTGCCACTGCTGTCGCCACCTGATAAGCCCACCAGGACTCATCAATATCAGAGAGGGTCCACCAGGGCCCTTCTGCACACCAGCTTAAGGCTTCCAATAGCCAATTTTGCCAAGGCTCACATTGATAAGGTGTGCTTTGGGAGCTTGAGGCAGGAGCCGGCTATTGGCTTCCCTGGTGCCAGGAAAGAGAGGCCTCTGTTTAGGGAGAAGGATTTGTTGAGATCCAATGTGCTTGGAGTGGCAGCAGCCCTGGGAAAGGGCTGTAGCTCAGTGCAGAAGGTCCCAGGTTCATGCCTCACCATTTCCTGCTGCCTACTTGCTGGCTTTCCACGGTCATCAGGATGGCCACTGTGAGAACAGGATGCCAGATGAGATGGGCCTTTGGCCTGATCCAGCAGGCTTTTTTTTAGGTTCTCCAGGTAGGGCCGGGAACATCCCCTGCCTGACACCCTGGAGAGCAACTACCAATCAGTGTCAAGAATACTGTGCTAGACGGACTAGTGATCTGACTCAGTATATGGCATTTTCCTATAGTCCCGTGATCGTATGAGCAATTGTGGCAGGGAAAGCACTCTGCACCTTTCTCTACTTGTTCAGGGCTCGGGACTGCAGTTAAATACTCCTCAGCTCAAATACTCCTGAGCCTTCATAAACCAGAGCTTTCTTTCAGCTAGTCTTGTGCCAAAACCTCTCCCCCAATTTCTCAAAACTTTCTTCCCCAGCAAAAGAGGCTTTGACATTTCTGCCTCTTTCTCAGGGCACTTTAGAAATTCTTTTGAATTTCAGCATGTACAGGGTTGAACTTGTTTTATTGTTGGGAGGGGACCGTGAGAGGCTTGTGGGTTTTTCTTCCCATTAAACATTTCACCGGCATTCTGCAGCCTCCCCAGCTGCCAGCACTTCCTGTGGTATATGGTGTGCAAAGGGTTAAAGGAGATTGGCTGCAACCATTGCCCCTCCGAAGAGTCAGTGGGTGGGATTTATGTTGTGTGCATGTTTCAGCCCTCTACCAATTCAGTTCTGTATAAGCTGGCCTCAGAACTAGTCCTGTTTATAATCTGTTCAATGAAGCAATGGTACTGCTGCTCAAAGCTTGGAAAAGTTACTTTTTTGAACTACAACTCCCATCAGCCCCAGCCAGCATGGCCACTGGATTGGGCTGATGGGAGATGTAGTTCAAAAAAGTAACTTTTCCAAGCTCTGCTGCTGCTCTACTGGAATCTGCTGTAGTGCATGGTCAACAGGAAGGTGTGCAACTGTGTGAGTAGATGCACAAGGGGCCCATTTAAGAATACTACATTCCTGATATGAAAAAGCTCCCTGGAAGAAATTAAGCAATGGCATCTTCTACTGAGTTTAAATTGACACACAGGAAGCCAGGGAGGCTATGCCTAAGACTCGTATAGTCATTGTTTTTTACTTTTTAAGCTGCTTTTTTAAAATAAAACAAATGCACTGAGTTCTTTAGAAAAAAAAGTCTTCAGTTTAAAAATGGTTGCCAGGCACATAGTGGGCAGCTTCCCTACCTTTCCAAAAAGCCCAGCTGGGGACACCATGATGTTTTCAGGAAATGCAGGCATTAGGGATGGTGGAGAAATTTGATACAGTTGTATTTAAAGCCAAATGTATCAAACTCACACTTTCTGAAACAATATGAGAACCAAAACACAGCCATTCTATGAAAATCCCATTTATCTGAATTTTGCGATGGAGTTCTCCAATAAGCCAATATTTACAACAATGCTTATATTAGTGGAAAGTGTGCAGAAAGCTGAATATATTAATGAAAATAACATACAAAAATGCATTATATTAGGAGAAATTGCTTGCAAAAATGTGTACATAAGTCAAAACTGCTGTAATCCTGCTTATATTGTAAATATGGTAAGTGCTGGTTATATAGAAGATATATGGTAAGTGGAGTGAAAGAGGAGGGGGAGTACATGAGCAGTAGAATGCTGGATGACTGGCTGAGCGTTTGAATGGCTGGGAGTATAAATGGAAGAATGACAGTTGAATCTGGGTGGACGTGAGTGGGTTGTTTTGGTGGAGTTGGGAGGTGGGTGTGAGTTGGTGTATGTCAGGAGAGTGTGGAAAAAGGGAGGTGGAGTTCGGATTAGTAATAAGTCAAATATCACAGTAATAGATGAAACCATAAGCTTGTAGATCATTATCAAAGTTATCTTGTTATTAATGTTATTTAATAAATACTATTTTGGTTTACCGAAGGCCTGATCCTTGGCTGGGGTTTCAGAGACTAGAAGGGAGGGTAAGGTAATAACCAAGGCTGAAGGGAAACAGTAACAAATGGTGGCAGCGGTGAACAGGAGAAGATAACATTATAAGTATCCAGAGCAACCCTGAGTTATGAGTTATCTGCATTGATACAAGGGGGTTGGGAACAGCATAGGCATGCAGTCACGAATGTAACCGGATAGAGAGACTCAGGCAAGGTCTCTGGGAACATTGGTTGTAGAACGTGACTGGTGGTGCTGCCTAGCAGAGGGATCTATTGAGATCTGTGCTAGAGCGGAGAGAGAAACCATAAAAAAGGACAGTCCGGACTGGTGGAGTCCCTGGTGGTGCCTAGTGAAAGGCAGTGGATGTTGGAGGTTTAAAGAGGTGAAAGAGAGGTTTTGGTGGTGTTTGGAGGTTGTTGTTGTTGTTGAGAGTGAGTCGGAGTTCTGAGGCAATTAATGAGAAGTAAAGTACATGTCAGAACATATATGAAACCATAAGCTTGTCAACAAAGTAATTAAGTAATCTTGTTATTTCTAATTCTTAATAAATATTTCTTGGTTAAATAAAAGCCTGATTCCTTCAGCTGGGATACACATACCAGGGGGAATAGCAAAGTAACCAAGGCTGAACAGTTTGTATCGAATGGTGGCAGCAGCGGATCTGAGGAAAGTATATCCAGTCCCACAGAGAAACCCAGGGCTGTATGCTTCAGAGTCAAGGGGCTGCAGGGGGGGTTATAAATTACCTATACCCATTGACACAAGGTATCGGAATAGCCAGGCAGAGACTAGGCACAGTCTATTGGCTAAAAGGGTTACAGAGTGTCGGGTGGTGCTGCCTAGCAGTGGGATCTTTTGAGATCGGTGCTAGTGCTGTAAAGGGTAAGAATAAACCTGATGTTCCTGTCTGCTGGTAGCCACAAAGTGAGAGCTTCACAGGTGGTGCCAGGGAAGGACGTCACAACTGCATACAAAAATGTGTTTTATTAGGAGAAATTCACACTCAGACGCTGAAGAATTTTCATGAGGATTTTGAAGAAATGTGGAGAACTGATTCTGAGATTGGAAAAATGAGAAATTGAGAAAACCAAAATTGGTAGATCCTTCCATCCCTAGCAGGCACCTATGAAGGCTGCAGAGTACTGACCTCTGGTGAGATGATATGCAGAATGAAAGAACAGGAAAAAAGGTAAGCACAACAAAAACCCTACACCCCCCATGAGAATTTCATCAAAACTGGACTTCCGGGAAGGGTGACTTAGCCTGTGCCTGCTTTTGAGACGGGCTCCTGCCTCAAAAGAAGCTTATTCAGATATATCAGTCAGTTTTTTCTTTTTTTTTTGACTGATTAAACTTCTCCCGGGTAGGGAGAAACGAAGAGATTAACCTCAAAGCCTATTTTTGTTGGGACGACCAGATCTCATTAATTTATGGGACGAGGTCCAGCCGACGAAGGTGGGACGGATTTTTAACAGCAAGCTCTATCTGATAAAGCGAACGTTCACCTTATCTTCTAAGAGAGAACGCACTAACAGGCAAGCACCCTTCTTTCTATATTTTTCTTTTACTTGACTTAAATTGTTGCTGTTTAAAAGAGATTTGCCAGATTGATCAGTTTTTGACATCTCACTGGGGAGCCATAACTTCTCTCTGCTACGCACTAATTAATAGCTTATCTCTGTTTTTGTTGCAAAAAGCTGTCCTGGATTTGCATTCTAAAGATATACACAGAAGAGGGATTTCTATTCCAGATTTTTATTTTGAAAAATATTATACTGTTTTGAGACTACTCTCTTTTTGGTCTATTTTATTTTAACGAATCTGTTTCTTGACGATTGCCATTAATTGTTTCGATCCTGGGAACTGCATTTTGTTTACTTAACTATTGGAGAGATAAGGCTGTCTGCTCTGTTTATACTGTGATGTCACCAAGTTTGGAGTATTAACCCAATTGTTGCTGAAATAAGAAGTGGTTTTCCTATATTTTTCTTTTAAAATGGCAATTAAGAAAGTGGCTGAAAATTTGGAAATAACTATGTTTCAGAAAATAATGGATGAGATTGAGATAATGAAAATTGAATTGAGTAAAATGAAGCAGGAGATTAAAGATATAAGGGTCCCTGTGAGAGAGGTGACCCTGGAAGGGGTCCCTGTGAGAGAGGAGACCCCGGAGATTGGAACAGGGGTCCCTGTGAGAGAGGTGACCCTGGAGACTGGAATAGGGGTCCCTGTGAGAGAGGAGATCCCGGAGATTGGAACCAACGTGGAACAGGAACAAGATTTGGAGTCTATGGACTTTAGAAATAAAATCTATTGTTTGGAACTCAATGTTATCTCTGAAGAAATGAATGAAGATTCTAGAGATAAAGTTATCAATGGCATGGATAATCTTCTGGACTGGAATGATGTGATGGAGCCCAATATAGAGAAAATCTATGGAATTAACTGCAGCCATGTGACAATGGAAAAACTTTTAAGAGATGACCCAGTGTATTTTGAAAAAAAGAACAGAGATATGATTTTACAGCAGTATTTCAGCAACCTATTCAGAATGGATGGCAAGAAAATATTTGGGATAGAGGTAATCCCCATCAGACTCTTACTATATGACTATGGCTTTGACAGCAAGATTATTATGGAATACTGATAATGGAAGATTGGATATTGAAATTACTGGACTTAACAAGACTACTGAAGATGGAAGATGGAAAATGGAACTAATAGAGATAATAGAACAATGGCTACTGAAATTATTGAACCTAACAGATTCTGATGTGATGGATTAATTGAAATGTTTATTTTGACTATGGTTATGACAATAAGATTATCATAATTAGTAATGAGATGGATTAATCGATATGCTTATCTGGAAAAAAAAATTGATAGATATATTTCTTAAAGAATTGAAACCTCTCTTTGACTTTTTGTGGAAAGAATAAAGTAATGTTTATGAGATTTGATGATTAAGTAAGATAACTACTGGAGGAAAGTGATTTTATAATATGACTTAAGAGACAGGATTGTTATATATTATAGACTTATAACTGATATGATCTTTGACAAATGGGAAGTCAATATTTTACTCTTTATTTTTTATTTTTTTTTTTCTTTTTTTCTTTTTGTTTAACTATTTTTGATTTTGTTTTTTGTCTTTGAATGTTTTATGATTTTGTCTTGTATGTTTTATGAAAATCTGAATAAAAATTATTGAAAAAAAAAAAAAAGAGAATTTCATCAAAACTTTCTCCCCCATTTGATAATTTTCAAATACAATTTCTTTTTCTCATAAACTGAGAATTATAAAAAAGAAATATTCAGCAAACTTTTTAAGGATTTATGGCAACTTTTTCATACAAACACTGTATGCAGTTGATGGACCGCAGTGCTTGTTTGTAGGCCACGAGAGGTGATTTGGGAGGGGGCAGCTTCTTTCAAACTATACTTTGCACCACTACAAAGAAAAACAATGGCAAATCATACTTTTAAACTAGTAGCTTAAATTGTTATTATAGTTACAGCCAAACTGACAGAAATCCAGTTATCCCTGCAGAATTATTTAAGCAACATAATTATTATTGTCTTATTGCTACAGAACAGATAATTATGTCCTGCTTTTTTGCTCCTGGTAATTCTACACAATTTGTTCCAAATCTGCCATTTGACATGTGTAAGAAAAGAGAAACAGAAGGAGTTATTTTCCATGAGCATCTCGGGAACCACTATAAAGTAAATAAATGCTGGTGAATCCCATGTTCCGTGCACTCTGAAAATACAGGAAGTGGGCAATAAGTAACCTTATATATATTCAACAGCCAAAAGCATATAAAACCCCTATAAAGTGCAGAGTTGAGGCTAGATCAATTTTAATGCCAAAAAAAGCAAGGAACTGCAAATATTTTGCCTTCAGTGGTCAGTATAGCAATTTTAATTCTGGGCTGAAACCTAAGTCGACCATTAATTGGACTACACATGCATGCACATTTCCTAAGTGACTGGATAAAGGAAGGTCTTTAAGGTATTAAGAAAGATTTAGCCAAATTTAAATTCTTCTAAGAGCTTTTTGCAGCAATCAGTGCACACCAGCCTTTAATGCTGAAGCACATCTGGATTAGCATCCTTTTCTGCACTCGATGCGCATTGAGCTGGCTAGAGAGGAGTGTTCTTGCAAACAGTGGTAAGCAACTTTATCCCACCATGTTGTTGTAGGCAGTAATTTCATATACAACTTCAGCTTGATCAATGTCAGAGATGTCAATGGGAGAACTGATTATGTGTGCAGCCTTTCTCAACTGAGCCAGCTTTGCCAGATCCTATGCATGTTGACTTGTGTATACATCCCTCTGAACTGAAGTGGATCCAGTACCAAGTAAATGCTAACAGAGTCACAGCCTTAATTTGTGCCCCTGTTCTTTCTTCTTTTGCAGATCTCAAAAAAATTCATTGTTGTTCGTTTTAGTATGATTTCCATGTTTCCACATTTTTTATTATTCATCCATTGTGCAGCATGTATCATTTTTTATTTTTGTCCATTTGACATGAGGAGGGAGCCACCATACTCAGAAATGAGGAAGAGGGGACATTGCCATTTAGTAATTGCTAACCCAAGGGATCTTTATGGCTTCAGGCTCACATTTTCTTGCTCTTGTTACTACGAATGACTGAATTTTTCTGTTTTTACTATAGTTGTCTTGTATAATAAATTTAGTCAGTTAGTAAAATGCAAAAGCAGGGGTAGCCAATGTGTTGGACTCCATCTGGCATGACCAATGGCCAAGGATGATGGGAGCTGTAGACCACAACACCTGTGAGGCATCACCTTTGATTACCCTTGCACTAAATATTTTTAAAGAAAAGTTTTAATGTACAATAGATGAAAGTGTGTCACTAAAATGGAACACACACCACCAGGAATATTCACTCTAGGAATTGCATTGTTTTCGCTTTATACGCATTTGAATACAGTTTTAGAGGCTCCATGACAGTTATTTAGCTGGGCAATAATTATGAAAGAATGACAGGTTCAGGTTATTCCAATTACTTCTTCCCTCCCCCAAACACAACATTAGCAAACTCCTAAATACTCCCCAAGGATCTTCTTCTCTTCTCTTGGCACGGATATGAAACTTTCATTAGTGTCAGTAAGGGTCATGGCTATATATCAGGAGTTGAAGAACTCTAAATAATTAATTGGATTCCCCACATAAGTCACCCTTGTCAATGAATAAGGAATATTCAGATTCATGTGGTAGTTTTTTTTAATTCTTTCTAAAGACCAGGTGCCCAGAACTGTTCTATGGAAGATGCAGTAATGGTCACCAACTTGATTGGTTTTAAAAGGCATTTCAACAAATTCATGGAGGATAAGGCTATCAATGGCTACTAGCCATTATAGCTATGTACTGGCTCAGTATTGAAGGTGGTAAGCTCTGAAAACCAGTTGCTAAGAATCACAAGTGGGAAGAGTGCTGTTGCGCTAATGTCCTGCTTGCAGGCTTCCCATGGGCATCTGGTTGGCTACTGTGAGAACAGGATGCTAAACTAGATGGGCCTTTGGTCTTATCCAGCAGGATTGTTTGTATGTTCTTATGGAATTGACCACACATGAGGCAGCTGTGGAACATTAAGGATCTGCAACAAGATAAAACAAATGTAACAGTCTTAACTCTACCCAACAATGTGGGTTTCCTAATGTAAGGTGAGACCTGGGAGGACACAGCTTCTGTAGTCTACCTAACATGGTTGATTCCACCCTGGCTTTATGTGCTAGATCATTCCCTGGCTTATCCTTATCTTTCCTTGTCTGCTCACTTTAAAGATATCCTGAAGAAGTACCCAACAGCCTCATCCAACCTGAGCTGTTTGGCCTTAGATGATATGGTAATGCCAGAGCCCAATGTATCTGCACAATCCATACACAAGGGACTAGTGGTTTCGGTGTTTTCCAAATATTCCTCAAGCAAGTTATCCCTGGTTTTAGAGTGCCAAATTGCCAGCTTTTGTTTCCTGTTGCATTAGGAAGTCTCAATTTCCCCATTTTTTAAAAATGTGCAGATTTTGATAAGAGCAACATGCACACTTTAGTTTTACCTCCTTCAATCCATTCATATCTTTCCCACAACTACGTTACAGTGTGTGCATTTGCATGGATGAACCACCTCCAGAAAGCAATATTGACGTCATTGTGCACATGGTCACATCAAGACTGGTAAAATATTTGTGAAACACGAATGCAAAAGCAGTGTGCAGAAGTGCCCGTGTGCATCACCGAAACACTACACAAAAAAAGAGACCCTTAATCATGACCACTACTATGGCAATGACACAGTGTTTTATTAATGCACACGTGTGCATTGGGAACGGGGGGGGGAAATGCACATAGATGAAAGGAATTTTAAGCTGAGGCAAATGGCATATGCTCCATTTCTGGAATTAATTTTGCCAATTTTCCTTGTTAATCCAGAATACATGAGGAGTGGAGAGGGAAAGAAAGGAACAAGAAAGGGCCAGAATGGGAGAAATTCTTTCATTCCTCAAATGGATATGGTCATGTAGTGCATTCATGCTGCCTTCAGTAGGTTCCCCAGTGGTAGCCACCACCACCCAGTTCCTTTGGGGGGCATAAGTGTTAGCGAGTACTGGGGGTGAGGCCAGACAAGGTATCAGTCCAGCTAGGGTGTATGGGCTTTGGAAATGCCCCATTATGCCGAGTGCTGGTTCCAAGCCTGGTGTCCAGGGCATGGGCAGAAGGCATGCTAAAACTAAGCAGATCTGGATCAGGTCAATTCCTGGATGGATAACTGTCTGGACTCTGGGAACCAGGGTATAAACCCAAGGAATAAATAAATCAATAAACAAACATTTGTTTGTTTGTTTAACATGTATAATCTGTGCAACATTTTGCCCATTCCCTAACAGAAATGATTCATGAAGACAGGATTTCAAAAATAAGATATGAAGGAAAGGGGGGGGAGGGGAGGGAGACTTTTAAAGATGATTTTGGATGTCATATTGGAACCAAAACCCTCCTTGAACTGGCAGTGAAGCTCTTTTAATCTCAGCTACTTGAGTGCTTTTCTGACCCGCTAGAGCAAATAGCTTCTAAGGTTACCCGAGGATCAGATGTTGTTTTGTTTCTTTTAAGTGGGAGAGCATTACAGGCCCTCTCCATGGTACAGTGATCATTGTTCTGCACAATCAAGGTTCACTGCTGTGAAAGCTAAGCTCCTGTTTCAAATCCACCTTGGTCTGAGACAGCCACCACTTTAATAATGCCCTGGCTGTGATTCTAGCAAAACAGATTTAACATTATCAATTTAGGTCTTTTATTTTGAAGTACCCAGGAGGTTATATTGCCAGAAAGAAGTAGTCTTATCTGTGATCTTATTTAAGCAGTAATGGCCAGATGTAATGCCTAGGGTGGCTTTAGACTTCAGGGGGACCTTAGTATGGTGTCTCCAATGGGCACCCCCACACATCCACCACCACACCAGCCATAATTTTTTCTTCTCCTGTGATGGCGGCAGCAGCAGCAGCAACACTACTTACCATCCTCTTCACTTGGTGCTCATCATGGATGGGAACTCTTGGCTGTCAGTCAAAAGTGGAACTGCCATCTGCCCACCACTAATACAGTCACCCATAGGCCCAGTAAGGAGGCTAGTAAGTGGTGGCATAGCCGAGTCAGGCCAGTGAAGGGCCCTTCTGAGCTGCTAGGGGCATTGGCCAGTGCCTAACTTGGCCGGCCTCTGATGCCAGTCCTGCTTCTGGCTAAAAAAATAATAATATATGGCAGCTATTGAAATCTGCATCCACATGTCTAGTTTAGCTCATCCCAGTCCATATTTATCCATGTCCTGTTGTCATGATGTTCCATATTTCCCAGTCTCTGTTTCATATTACTATTACTAGCAGGGGATCAAAAACATGAAATGTCTTGACATCAGGACAGGGCTAAGTTGTAACAGACATTTCAGAATGTAAGAGAGGAAACAGACATACTGCTGCCATTTTCAGTAGCAGCCACTCATTTATCTTGAGGTCTAGTTTGATCTCAAGAGTGCATATTTGAGCAGCTTTAAAATTCCCCAATGTATTTTATGCAAATGTGCATGAATATTTATTTATTTAAAATACTTAATACCCTGCTTTATAGCCTGAAGAGGTTCTCAAGGAACTTACAAAAGATTTGCATAATACAGGTGTAGTATCCGGAGCAGAAATAATTTTGTCCCCATGGTGCCAGGCTTATTATTCCATTAAATTGGCCAGCTCTTGATACAGGGCATCTTCTATGGCATCCCCCTGTTTGTGGAACTCCTTACCAAGGGACAGTGCCGTAACTAGGCAGGTGCAACAGGTGTACAGGCATAGGGCCCAGGACAAAGGGGGCCCTGAAATGGATTTGCTGAAATGAAAATTATGTATAAACAATTGTTATATCGTATTTGTTTTATTATTATTTCCCCCCCAAAAAAAATTAAGGGGCCCAAAAATAAAACCTTGCACAGGGCACATGAAAAGCTAGTTACGCTACTGCCAAGGGATACGCATCCTGACTACACTTTTGTTGGCTTTTAAATGATCCTTGAAAACAGGCACAGTACTAGATGTCACCTCCTTCAGTTCCACATGCAGATGCCAATCAGACTGGGCGGTTAAATGTTACTTCAACACTGGCAAGGAGAAAGTATGCCTAAAAGAGGCAGTTGTAAGGCCTTTGTTGAAAAAGCCCTCCCTGGATCCCTCTATAATGGGAAATTATCAGCCAGTCTCCAACATTCCATTTTTGGGCAAGGTAATAGAGCATGTGGTGGCCGCCCAGCTCCAGAGATTGTTGGATGAAACGGATTATCTGGATACATTTCAGTCTGGTTTCAGGCCTGGCTATGGGACAGAGACAGCTTTTGTCGCCTTGGTGGATGACCTACGCAGAGAGCTGGACAGGGGGAGTGTGTTCCTGTTAGTTCTACTGGACCTATCAGCGGCTTTCAATACCATCAACCATGGTATCCTTTTGGACCGCCTTGCTGGGATGGGACTTGGGGGCACTGTGTTACAATGGCTCCATTCCTTTCTAGAGGGACGAACCCAGAAGGTGGTGCTGGGGGATTCCTGTTCAACTCCTTGGGCATTGACATGAGGTCCCTCAGGGCTCAGTTTTGTCCCCCATGTTATTTAACATCTACATGAAACCACTGGGAGAGGTTGTCTGGGGGTTTGGGGTTTGGTGCCATCAGTATGCGGATGACACCCAACTCTATTTTTCCTTTCCACCTAAAGCCAAGGAAGCTGTCCTGGTCCTGAACCACTGCCTGGCATCAGTGATGGACTGGATGAGGGCAAACAAATTGAAACTAAATCCAGACAAGGTGCTCCTAGTCAGTCAAAGGGCAGCTCAGGGAATAGGGATTCAGCCTGTGCTGGATGGGGTTACACTCCCCCTGAAGACACAGGTTTGCAGTTTGGGTGTGCTCCTGGACTCAGCTCTGAACTTGGAGGCCCAGGTCTCGGCGGTGACCAGGAGTGTTTTTGCCCTGTTAAGACTGGTGCTCCAGCTGCGCCCGTTCCAGGAAATGCCTGATTTGACTATGGTGATGCATGCCTTAGTTACATCCCGTTTAGATTACTGTAACGCACTCTACGTGGGGCTGCCTTTGAAGACTGTTCGGAAACTTAAACTGGTACAAAGAGCTGCAGCCAGAGTGTTAACTGGGGCTGGTTACAGGGACCATACAACTCCCTTGTTACAACAGCTCCACTGGCTGCGAGTCTGTTTCCGGTCACAATTCAAAGTGCTGGTTTTGACCTATAAAGCCCTATACGGCCAAGGGCCAGGATATTTGTCAGACCGTATCTCCCTATATGAGCCTGCCCGGGTCCTGAGATCTTCAGGAGAGGCCCTTCTCTCAGTCCCAACACCCTCGCAAGGCGATTGGTGGGGACATGAGATAGGGCCTTCTCGGTGGCTGCTCCTAGGTTCTGGAACTCCCTTCCTAGGGAGGCATGAATGGTCCCCTCCTTGCCATCCTTCTGTTGGCAAGTAAAGACTTTTTTATTCCGACAGGCTTTTGGGATAGAAGGTGTTTAGGATTGGGCTCTACAAGGTTTGTTTTATTGTTTTATGCCATTATTTGTATTATTTTAAATTGTTTTTTAGTATTTTAAGTGCCTATTTTATGGTTTTAAGGTTGCGTATAGTTTAATTGTATTTTAATTGTATGTTTTTTGTATGCTTTTAACTACATGTACAGTAGGGCCCCGCTAATACGGCGGGTTAGGGACAAGGCCCCTGCCGTAAAGCGGAAATCGCCATAAAGCGGGGCCCCATAGACTATAATGGGCCGCGTCGTGCAAAAATGACGTCAAAATGACGCACAACGGAAAAAAACCCGCCGTATTAGCGGAACAAGCTCTGTAAGAGTGGGGCCTTTCCCTAATTGAAAACTGCCACATGAACGAAGCGCCGTACAGCGGAACGCCATAAAGTGGGGCCCTACTGTAGTTTTATTTGTCAGCTGCCCTGAGTTCCAGTTTGGAAAAAGGGCAGGGTAAAAATAAAGTTTCACTCACTCACTCACTCATCCACCACCCCACCTGAGGGCAGCAGACCAGCTTAGGAGTGGAGGCAGTGGCGGCGGCTGGCTCCATGTCAGTGGGGCAGTGGAATCCACTCCAGGTTTTTCTCCAAACTTTCAAAGAGCTTCTGGACAGGTCTTTGAAAGTTCAGACTAAAACACAGAGCGGATTCAACTACCCCGCTGACATGGAGCCACCAGCCACCATTGGGTATAGGGTAGGCCATGCATGGCACTCATAATCCTGTCCAAGAAGGCATCACTGCCACTCCCTGCCCATGGCATTTGCCACCTGAGGAGGCTGCCCCACTCTAATGGTTGTGCCAGCCCTGCTTAAAAACCTTTTTTAGTTTGCTTTCAGATAAGATGCTGAGTTGGGTGTTTCCATTTTAACGGTCGCTGTTTCAATTTTAACCTTTTTAAGTCTGATTTTCTGTGTGTGGTGTCTTTAAGCAGTTGTTTTGGGTTTTTTTAATTCTAATGAGATCACAAGCTATCAGGGGCTGCGGCTGGCATCAACTGTGAGGATAGCCATGCTTGTTTCCATTGGCCTCTTAACCTGTTTGGAACTGAATGCCTGAACAGAGCTAATGTGTATCTCTATGCTGTGCAAAATGTTCACCTGCTGGTTAGTGAAGGGTCATAGCTCAGAGGTGAAACGCATGCTTTGCAGGCAGAAGGTTAGGGGTTCAATCCCCAGCATCTTTAGGTAGGGCTGGGAGAGATTTCTGCCTTAAACCATGGAGAAACAATGCCAGCCAGTGTAGACCAGCCTTCCCCATTGTGGTGTCCTTCAGTTTTTGTTGGACTATAACTCCAATCAACCCCAGCCAACACAGTCAATGGTGATGGGAGCTGTAGTCTAGTAACACCTGAACACCACACTTTAAGAAGGATGCAGAAAAACTGGAACGGGTTCAGAGGAGGGCAACAAGGATGATCGGGGAGTGGAAACAAAGCCTTATGAGGAGACACTGAAAGAACTGGGCATGTTTAGCCTTCAGAAGAGGACTGAGGGGACATTTGATAGCACTCTTCAAGCACTTGAAAGGCTGCCATGCAGAGAAGTGCCAGAATCTCTTCTTGATCGTTCCACAGTGCAGGACATGGAATAATGGGCTCAAGTTACAGGAAGCCGGATTTCAACTGAACATCAGGAAAAACTTCCTAACTGTTAGAGCAATACAACAATGTAACCTATTTCCTAGGGAGGTGTTGGGCTCTCCAACATTGGAGGCATTCAAGAGGCAGCTGGAAAGGCACCTGTTGGGTATGCTTTAATTTGGATTCCTGCATTGAGCAGGACTTGATGGCTTTATAGGCCCCTTCTAACTCCATGATTCTTATGAGTTGTAGTCTATAACATCTGGATGGCACCAAGTTGAGGAAAGCTATCCCAGACCTTTAAAAACATTGGTTGAATCTGGGGTTTTTTGCTTTTATGATGTAGGGTTTTTTTTTAACCTCTGCTGTTATGATCATGAGAACTTGAGAAGAGCCTGCTGGATCAGGCCAATGGCCCAACTCATCCTGTTCTCACAATGGCCAACCAAATGTGTATGGGAAATCCACAAGCAGGACCTGAGCGCAAGAGCACTCTCCCCTCCTGTGGTTTCCAGCAACTAGGATTCAGAAACATGCTGCCTCTGATCTTGGAGGAAAAGCATCGCCATCATGTCTAGTAGGCACTGATAGACTTATCCTCCGTGATCATTTTTTAATGAATTGTTGCTGTTTTATGACTTGTTATTCTTTTATTGGTTAATTCTTTTTTTCTTGGCTTGCTATGTTAACAGCATTCCTCTATTATTGCTGCCCTGGGCTCCTACTGGGAGAAAGGGCGGGATATAAATCTAATAAATAGTAAATAAATGTTGTTTTAGGAATTCCTGTTTGGTGTTGTGGTTCTATGGGTAACCTACAGTTTCCAGAATTCTTGAGGGGGGGAGAGCAGTACTATAGTGGCAAATTCAGAAGTGCAGGGTCCCTTCATGATTGTCACAGCCACACCCCCGCAAAGCCACAACCCTTAAGATTAAAGAATAATCTGGCCAGATTTGAATACTGCTTTCAGCTTCTTTATCCTTATTAATACCTTCTCCCACAACAGATGTCCCTAGGAGCTAATCAGCATGAAGGGGGAGTGTGTTAGCCTCTTCTCAGTGGCTGACTCACCTCCTTTCACTCTGATTGGCTCCAATCAGCAGAAAAGGGCAAGGAAGCATGTTAGAAGATTCTTTTCAATGGCCATCACACACCTCCTTTCATGCTGATCAGCTGATTGCTGAGACCTGGCTCCCAAAAAAAGTGAAGGGTCTAAGACCCCCTGAGACCTGGATGACTACACCCCTGAGGGCGGAGATGTGCTTTAAAGGCATGCAGCCTCTGTCACTTGTAAAAACAACAACCTAGAGTTCTTGTGGTTATGAAAATGATGGGAAAATGCATGGAAAAATGTGGGACCATTAAGGAGAAGATCCATAAACACAGTGCAAGCAAATCAGGATTAACACTCACTGTCGTACAGTTGGATATTTTCTAACCTCCACGTAAACTTTGTGCAAGCAGATAAGGATGAAAGCTCCATAAACAAGTCACCTGGAGGAGCACAAATAAATGAAAATAAAAGGCATACAAGCAGGCCAGCCTTCCCCCCCTTTTTTTTTTTTGAGCTCAACTAGCTCCTCTGCTTCCATTCTGGAAAGGTAACAGGAGAAGAGAGCCTTGGTGTTATTTCCATGTTAGCTGGCTAAATTGGGTTTTCCTTTTTGACATGCACGCCTGCACACAAAGCAACAGAGAATTTCACACAATGAGACAGGACATTGTGAAGCCATTCAACAAATTGCTCGTATCTGTGCTCCAATGGCAAAGTGTAGGCGAACAATGGCTTGCTAAACTGCTGCACAGTATTAATTGCTAATTATTTTACCAGCCTGTCTGAAATGCCTCCCAGCATTCTAAATCAATTTTTAATCCATTTAAACAGCCGAGGAATGCTTGATCACAAAACATCTAATTACAGGGGATTATATCACACCTCCAGCATTTTGGCAAAGGGACCCAGTGGCAAAAGATTAAAAAAAAAAAGTAGCACCAGATTGTTTCATTTGTGAATTTTGTACTTACAGCAAAATTGCTAGTTATCGCTACACTGCATTCTTTATTTCAGACTTTTGGCTCTTGTTTTTCAGGTTTTGAAATCAGACTTTAAAATAAACAGAGACAAAAAGTTGATCCCTCCCTCCCGCAACTGCTCTTACTCTACTCATATCAGCACCATGATAAGGAAAGCTAATATTAATTCTACAAGGGAATTGCAAACATTAGTAAATTAAATTCCCTTGAGGATATGACATGGTAGATAGCAATGCCACCTGTACTGCTCTTGTAGCTTTTTTTCATGACTGGTACAAAATGATGTGACCTTCGCGTAGTACTGAATAAAGGAATTGAAATAAAGAATGAAACCAATGTAATGTAAGACAACAACTCCCATCAGCCCCAACCAGCACAGCCATGCTCACTGGGGCGAATGGGTGTTGCAGTTCCAAATATCTGGAGGGCACCAGGTTGGGGAAGGATGATGTAAGGATGGGATCTTATTGTTCCTGGGGGATGGGAGTTGTACCAGGGTTCACAGGACATTTTTGGATCTCCTCCAAATTCATGGCTCCATTTGCAAGCAGTGAATTCAGGAGAGGCATTTAAGCAATCTTAAGAGATTTGGGAAGAACATTTTCTTATCTTTTATTTTTAACTAGTTTTTTTGGAGGGGATCTTCTTGGCAGCCAGGGGCCACCATTTCCCACAAAAATGTCTCAGAATATAGGGGGAGGATGTGGAGGGTGAGGGAGCAACTACCAAAAAGAGCTCTATCCTGGTCAGCCACTGACAAAAAAAGGGAGGGTACTATTTATGAAAAGAAAACAAGACTCATGGTTGTAGCCAACTCGAACTGTAAGCCCACTCAGTCTCTTAGAGATATTGCTTTCCTCCTCTCCAAATCAGCTTTAGGTTCCCTTCCAATCCCCTGACCCTGCAAATTCAAACTTTCTCTTTTTGCTGCACCCAAATTTGGAACTCCTCTTTTTTTGTCCTGTCCCCCCCTTGTTGGTTTTCCAATGCAGCATCCAGCCCTTCCCACCAAGGAAGGCGTAAGAAGAGCCCTGTTGGATCAGATCAAAAGCCAATCTAGTCCATCATCCTGTTCTCACGGCGGCCAACCAGAGGCCTATGGGAAGCCTGAATGGGAATTGCAAGGACGGTGAGCTATTGCACCCGGGTCCTGCTTATGAGATTTCAATAGGCATCCAGTTGGCCACTGTGAGAACAGGATGCTGGAGAGACCAATCCAGCAGAGCTGTGCTGATGTTCTTGTATTTTTTGTTGTTGTGCTTTGTTATTTCTTTGATTTGAAGAAGGCCAAAAACACTTGACTTTTTTCTTTTCTTTTGTGACATTTGAAATGTACATTTTCCTGCTGATATTAAGTCTGGTTTCAGAAAACACTGGAAAGATTGTTGATTATATGTACCACACAGGAAAAGGAAAGGACCAAAGTGGCCAATACTTGGCATAAGAGATAGGAATTACTAAACAAGCATTTAATTTTTTTTTTTAAGTGCAGAACGATATCTTTGGAAGCCACATAAAATTTCCAGATTTATAATAATATAAGATTATATAGTTTTCTCGGTTGCTGCAGCAGCATTTATCAAATAAATGATTAAGGCTGCAATTCTATATCCACTTACCTGGGAGTAAGCCTTATGGAACGCAGTGAGTCTTACTTTTGAGTGGGCATGGATAGGATTGTGTTGCAAAAGATACTTGTTAATAAAGAAGTGTGTGTATGTGTTCCAGCAAAAAGAAAAATGTTTTTTCTTGGCTAATCCAGAATTTCCAGTTACTTATGTTTAAGGAAAATGATAATTTAATACATTCATGGGAGTTGTAGCTTGACCTTCTCCCTCACTTCCAGTTAATGTTCTCATTGGATGGATCTTTGAATACCAAGGATTCAAAGTGAAAGCCAGATAATGAAAGGCCGAGAACTGATTTGTACAACCACCACCCGCTGGGTGAAGAAGTATTTTCTTTTGCCTGTCCTGAATCGTCCAACATTCAGCTTCATTGGATGTTGTCCACGAGCTCTGGTGTTATGAGAGAGAGAGAAAAACTTTTCTTTACCCACTTTCTGCATCTCCATGCCATGTTTCTTCTAATATAAGTTAGTGGTTAAGATGACACTTGTTTTGTTTTGTTTTTAAAAAAGATGTTTTGTTTTTATGATGTTTTACTGATGTTTTTAGTGTTTTCTCATTTGTTTGCCACCCTGAGCTCCTTCTGGGAGGAAGGGGGGGTATAAATTTAATAAATAATACAAAGCCAGGCTAACTTTTTAAATAAATATTCAGACTTCCTAGATAGAGGCAGAAGCCACCCAAAGTTAAGCCAGAAGGAAGCCTACTTTTGATATCCACATACTTAATCATATTGAAGTCAGTGGGATTTTTCTGACCCACTATGTTCTGTAGTTTTAAACCAAACCTCAGCAACAAGCAGCTTCATCTCATTAGCATTCACATCAATATATTCAAAATGAGACATTCTCTGCTCTCTTCTTCTTCTTCTGATACCACTCGTGTATCCAGGTGCAAATGTCTTAACCCCACCTGTTTTGTAACTTACTGACACTCCTTTCATCCAGGAACATGAGTCTGCTACCTACTTGCCACCTGATCTGCTAACACCCTTTGATGTTCTTCTGCCCTGCGCCTGAGGTCGAAGTCTATAGCGGATGTGCCTTTGTGAATGATTTAAGGCAACAGGTGAAAGTCTTTACATGGGAATACTTACAACAGCCTTTCATGGTCTCAGTATCAGCTATGCTCGATCATATTCCCCAAGTAGTCCCTTGCGTATTTCCAATTGTGTTGCTGTTTATACAACTAGTTGCCCTGCCACATTTCATGGCTATTTAATTTTAATTTTAATTTTTTTACTGACAAGATCCTCTGAGTCTTGTCTGGGGGAGCATCTCTAAAGTATTCATCACTCATTAAGGGACAGATGCAATTCACTGTTGAGACAAATAGCAAATCACTGCTGTGAGTTTCCCATTAACCTCCCCTGATCCTGTCTTTTCTACATCCAGGGATTCTAAACTTCTGAGGAAGCCAGCCAAAACTTGTTCAAGTTTTGTGGATGCTATGTGTTTGTGAATTTGTTGATCTTTCTGGGTTTTTGCTTTTACAACATGGTCTTTAAATGGCATTTTTAGACTGTTTTCAATTGTTTGAATTAAATTTTATGTGAGTTGCTCTGACGGTTCATCTGAGGTCTGATAAGACAGGATATAAATAAACAATAAACAGCCCCTTTGTCCTTTCTATTCCATTGTCCATCTGATTTCCACCCTACATTGACAACTTTTACTTGATGAGATATAGATAAAATAAAATTGCAATCCTGGGCTCCTGCTGGGAGGAAAGGTGGGATATAAATCAAATAATAATAATAATAATAATAATAATAATAATAATAATAATAATAATAATAATAATAATAATAATAATAATAATAATAATGTCAGCCTACTCCAACCTGGTGCCTGCCAGTTGATTTGAACCAACTTCCATCATCCCTAACCATTGGCCCTGCTGGTCAGGACTGATGGGAGTTAGTCCTACATCTGAAGTAAGAATGGGGGAGAAATTTGATTCAGTTCACATTAAAGTCGAATTTATCAAATTCTCACTTTCTGAAACAATATGAGACGCAAAACACAGCCATCCTTCAAAATTTGTATGTATCCAAATTTTGCAATGCAGTTCTCTAACAAAACAATGTTTACAAAGATGCACATATGAGGGGCAAACATGCATAAAAATGAATATATTAGTGAAAATAACCTACAAAAATTGTTTTTTATTTATTTTTATTTATTATTTGTCTTATATCCCACCCTTCCTCCCAGCAGGAGCATTATATTGGGAGAAATGACTTGTAAGAATGTGCTCCTTAGTCCAAATGGCATAAAAAGTACATTTATTAGGAGAAATCTGCACTGAAATGATGAAGTTTCATGAGGTTTTTTTTAAAAAAAATCACAAATTGCTGCAGGTATGAGTAGAACTGAATTTAAAATTGGAAAAATGAAAAACCGTGAGAACCGGAATTGCCATATCCTTACATCCCTAATCTGGAAGGCAACAGGTTGAGGAAGGCTGAGGTAAGACAATATCACTAACTGGACCAACTTTTGTTGAAGAAGATGTCAGTTACTTAAGACTCTTGCCTGGGCAGAATAAAAAGATTATCCAACCATCTGCGATGACAGGTGCTGTCCAATCACATGAGCCAGAAGTCTCCACCTTGTTGAGGTCCATGGGCACATCTTTTTAGTGAATGGCATGGACCCCAATCCCTCTAGTCATTTCCTCCTCCACCCCATCTCCTGAATCAGCCTGCCCAAGAGACAGAAAGACAGACCGTACATGCACATAAACATTGCTGTTTGCAAAGGATCTGGTAAAAGTTGAGTCTAATACAACTAATTTGAGCCTTGGAACTTGAGCTGAAAGAGGAGGTGGGAAGAGTGTCACTCGTCACCCAGAGTGTCCGTTAAGTCGGACAGATGGGCGACTAATAAATAAAATTTTATTATTATTATTATTATTCCTCTTCCTCTTTCAGCACTATGAAGTTTTTAAGGGAGTAAAAGATAATCACCACCACCCCACCTCACGGGAGAGGAAGGCTTGGAGGCGGTATGGGCATCAGGAGAAGATCTCAAGGGCCCAAGACTGGCAATCCCTGACATTAGCAAATTGTGCATCATGTCTCACAACTCTCACCCACCACTGAAATAAATGACAATGGCTGTGTTCACACAGCAAGTTTATTCTGTTTTCCCAGCATTTCCTTACCTGATACTGTCCTCATTTTATTTCACATAACGTAAAAGTCACTTCTGGAAATCTAGCAGAATATAATCATTTCTGTGTTAATTATTTCCAGGGGGTAAAAAATCTATTTGCAACCCCAATTAACCCAGAAAATTGTGGGAGTAAAGTGACAACACTTGGGGTGGTAGACCAACATACAGTTCTTTCCTGCCATTTTCATGGGGGAACAGAAGTGCACATGTGCAGAAAGGGTGGGCAGTCGCAATATGCTCAGCGTTGGAATACGTGGTTTAACTTGAACTGATGGGTTGGTCTGCAGGGGGTTGAAAAGGGTAGATAGAGAGGAGACCTCTTGATTACTAGGCTATACATATCCTTTGATCTCCTGCTAACTCTTCCTTCCTGTGTTAACTTTTTTTCTTAGGATGCTGACCATATCTTCTGGCTTCTTTGTTTCCTTAAGAGAGAAAGACATCTTCTCTTTGTCTGTCTCCCTCCTCACAGCATGAGGGCCAACACTAGGCTTATGTTTGCATCTCCAACGTAGCCAGTTAGCTAGATGTAGAACTCTCTCCTATCAGGTATGTATTTCCAGAATAAAGTAGTTTTCTTATTTTAAGCTTAAGTCTCAGTGTGACTAATTCCAGGGAAGTTATGCTATTTAGCCAGGATTCAAGTACACACAAAGCTTACTCATCTGCTTTTTGTTACTCTGCAATACCAAGTGACGTTTATCATTGTATCACACCATGTCCACTGGCGTGGATGAAATTTAGTGCGATATGGTGGTATATCAGTCAAAACACCACAGTTCTATAGTGCAGCAGGTACTGTACTGTGTAAGGAACATTAGAAATCAGGATAGAAGTGCTACCATTATCATCAGTAAAGCTAACCCAATAAACCCCATGTCTGAATGCAGCCAAAATGTCACATATGTGACTGGCCATGTTCTTATGGGAAAAGATGCTCAAAGTTATGCAGGTTTTCACCAGTTTTCAATAAACTCAATAAATCTGTCATCTCACCTAACTTTCAGCATTTCAAAAATCAGTATACACTAGGAAGATGCTGAAATTCATTTCCTAAAACTGTCGGACAGCAGGTAACAAAGCAATCCAAACTATAGGAAGCAAGCACAAGCTATGACGGGTTAATAGTGCCATGTAACTTTGTTCAGGAGCGGGGCTACCGCCATCTGAGCCAGCCCAAGCTTGGCAGACGGAAAACAAATCTTTAAAACGGAGTTTTGCTTATAGCACTCTTTTTTACCGGTGTAACTTCTGCTTGGTTGCTACATCATGTGACCAAGCTGAATGGAGCTTGGAATAGGGGTAAACCTCCTTCTGCCCCATCCTGCCAGAGTCCTGCCACTCCCACTGAATGCTCCTTTCGGAGACTTGCCCCGGGCTTGGCTCAGTCGACTGAACCCAGGATGAGCTGGCTCAGCCATAGATTCACCTATTCTAAATCCCTCTCATTTCACAAGATCTTGAGTTTGGATTGCTCCCCAAGATCCTTTATTAGAAACCTCCTTTCGTGTATGATGTTTTAGAAAGTGAACTGGAGGTTGCCCAGTAACTGTTTTTAACCACAGCTCTTTCCTTTCTCAAGTTCTTCTTTTTGGGATAGTCTCATGGCGAGTTGCACAACTCAGCCTTGCAGTCCTGTTTGAATTATATCCTTATGCACACTAGTCTCCTCACATTCCTGTAATATTCATTTAATCATGCTAGAACACCAGCAGCAGCACTCTGCGATGGCCTTACAAATGATTATTAAGCTGAGCTGTGCAAACAATCAAGCAAGTTAAAATAAAAACAAATCCCTCATTTCATCCAAACAATCAATGGGAGCAAAATCAATGGAAACACTCTCAGTGCATGCAAAGTGCAGAAATCATCTAGTGATATATTGATGCAATTACTATAATAAATATCCTATTTATGACAGCAAGAGGCCAGGAACATTAAGCACTGGAAAATAATTTTCTGGATAAGGAGAAGTATGTTTGGTATGTTCACATAACTCTTTCCTTGCATAAATTGTTCACATAGCACTTTGTTTGCTTAAACGTAATACCAAGTTAAATTGAGTTTGGGGCATCAATGTTAACTTTTGGAGTCATTTTGGGCCCAAACCTTTAATTATAGTGTTAACCTCTGTCCAAGAAGAGAGACGTTTCAGGGGCTCTTACCTGGGTTCAGTTTCCTTTGGGAGGTATTCAGTGAAAGTTGATTGGCATTTTGTAATATTTGTGTTTATTTACAAACATACAAGTTGTGAACATAAGTGGAGACACAGCACTGGACACTGACAGCCACCCCAAAGTTCATTGCTTCCACATCAACTTTTTAGGAGGGCAGCCAGCATATTAGAGAACCCTGACTGCAGTCCTGGAGAGTTGCAGCCAATCAGTGTAAATATTACTGAACTAGCTGGATCAGTGTCTGACTCCCCTCCTCTTCCATTAGCTGTTTACTCTGTTGGACCAAAAGCCCTTCTGGGAATGCAAGAGCATCAGTTGGATTCTACCCAGGATGTTTATCTGTGATGTGATAGTTTGGACTTTAATTACTCTGTATTGTGTATTTTAAAACATTCCCATTCAGACCACGCACAATGTCCCCTTGGCAGACTTTCTTTAGCATATTCAACAAATGCACTTGGGAATTGTTGTTACGACTGCAGGCTCCAACAACATTTTCTTTTGGCTGCTTGCACAAAGGTTGGGATCCTCAGTGTGGTATCTGTAGAGATGAGAGAGAAACTCAATTTAGTTCACATTTAAAGGTGAACCTAACAGATTAATCAGAACATAAGAAGAACCTGCAGGATCAGGCCAGTGGCCCATCTAATCCAGCATCCTGTTCTCACAGTGGTCAACCAGATGCCTATGGGAAGCCCGCAAGCAGGACCTGAGCGCAAGAGCACTCTCCCCTCCTGCAGTTTCCAGAAACTGGTATTCAGAAGCACACTACCTCTGACCTCACAGGATTGTTGTGCGGATAAAATGGAGAGGGGGAGAACCAAATGTTCCTCCTTAAGCTCCTTCAAGGAAAGGTGGGACATAAAAGTGCCCCTCTCCATTTGCAGAAAGCCTTGTCTTGTCTCGTGTCTTTATCATTCTAGTTAGATCTGACTTAAAGCTGTTGTTTTTAAACCAGCCTTGCTATTTTTAATTACATTTCATATTATTATATCTGTTGATCTTTTTAATTTCGGTTTGTTAGACAGCCATGGGAATTGTAGAAAGATAGCAGGGGGGCATATCTTTCATAGGTAAGTAAATAAATAAAAGTATAATAAAATTCCGCCTTGCCCTGTATATACCTGACCAATCTTTATGTTCAGCCAGAGAGGCACTATGAAAGGTGCTTCATTATGTCTGACTTGTTTCTACAAGGCAGAAGGCATTTAGTGTGTCTGCACCTAGGATGTAGAACTCCCTGATGATTCATATTAAGCAGGTACCATTAGTACTTTGTTTCAGATGCCTGCTTAGGGCTCATCTGTTTACATAGGCCTTTTTCAAAGTATAGCTCAAGCCATCGGTTATTGTGTATCACTGCCCAAATTAAGTATTGTTATGCCGTTTCTTGGATGTATTATGTTCACTGCCTGGATATTTTATTATGAAGTATTATTTATTATTTATAATAATATTTATTATTATTATTATTAATATTTGATTTATTAGTCATTTGCCACATAAGAAGTCTCCAAATGATTTAAAAATTTAACTTTAGGAGTTTAATATAGAACAATTTTTTTTAAAATCCTAGGGGCTCTGTCTCTGCTCACTTTGCTTACCAACTGATCACATGGGCCTGCTGTCGCTTCTCCCACTCCCAGGCAGCTCCTTAAACCATCCACCTCCACCACTTAACTTCTTGCTGTGCCTCCACAGACGCTTTTATGGGTAGAACCATACAATACATTACAATAGATTGATTGATTGCTTTATTATGGTCAAAGACCAGCATTACAATAAAAAAAACAACAATGATCTTCAGTGTATTCAGTGACGTAAGGAATATTTTAACCAAATTTTGCATGATTGTTCCTGAGATCAAGGTGCAAGTTTTTGTCTGGATACAATTGGATGCCATTTTGAATCAGTATGGTGAACATAACCTTTCAAAACTGCATTATTTTTTTTTCCCTAGAATTCCTGAACAATGCTGGCTAGAGGCTGCTAGTAATCAATGAACAGCAAAATCATCATAATGCATCAAATGCCTAGGAGAAGAGATATGATTTTACTTGGTGCCAAAAGGGTATTAATTATGAGTTAAAATATTAGTAGATCATAACCCACTTTCCCCCTCAAGTGGAGGTGCCCAAAGGGGCCAACAGCACATAGAAAAACACTTCACAGCAATCAACAATAATGAAAATACCAGTCTCAGCCAGATAGGGGAAAAAACCAACAATGAAACTTTGTAACTAATAAAACAATTGAATAAGACAAGCTGATGAACTACCAAAGAAACATCCAGAAAGTGCTCCACCATAAAGTACTCTAATTATTCCAATTGTTAATTAGCTGCCAAATAGATATAGTGAAATGTTCTAAATATTCCAGTTGTTCACGAGATCTCCTGGACTGCATCGCGTTTCACACTTTCTCAGAGGGAAAATGGAACCCAAACAAGGATGGCAGAGTTCTTAGAACCCCCTATTGCCTCAGATGATTGTCTGATATATTTCTTTCTTCAGGAATATGTCCTAAGACTAACTCCTGTTCCAAATATGCATCTATCATACAGATATAAGGAAATAACTTCATTGGTTACTTATAACCTCAACCACCCAGGGGGTGAAAATTTCACCAAACTTTTTTCAAAATCTATAGTGGAGCACTTTATGGATATTTATTTATTCAATAGCTCATCAGCTTGTCTTACTCATAGTATTGTAAGTTTTGTACAAGTTCATACTAACACGATTTTATTTTTGCCTAATTGGTTCCTGTATTTCCTCTCCTCCTTTGTTCTCACACTGCGGACCTTCCCCTCCCTTTGGTTAATTGGTACACTGATGACACACAACCCTATACACTTTTATGAGCATAAGCTGTTCTGATGTTCAAATAAACATGCTGAGGTCACAAACATAGCCTGCCATTGCAATCACACTCCCCAGCTCCATGTGCATTCATTCTTTGTGCATTCAAAGGTCTGAAAGAGGCTTGATGCACCCTTACAAAAGGTTAGTACATTTACAAGAAGGTGGGATTTCACAAAGGTTTAGAAATACCGTCTTTCATAATGCTCTGATGTCAGAACACAGCATTAATGGATGCTGGGTACAGTTTGCTTGAAACGAAACTGCTACTGATCCTTTCAGTAAGCAAATCAATTCACGGGACATCCACAAAAAGGAAAGTGTCCTCCAGAATTATTGCTGACAACTGTGTTGGGGGCTTGGGCGGGGACACACACACATAGCAATAACTCAGCTTGGCCAAACAGCAAACATTGTTTTTGACAGCCTGTTGGTTCCGTATTGTTCAAAAGCCCTGGTCCCTTGGTTACCAAATATCCCCAACTCTCCCTAATCAAAAAGGCTTATTATGGCATGTTGGATGGGGAGCAAGAGAAATGAGGAGAGAGGTACTTAGTAAGTTTTGGGGAAAGAAAATCGCTCCATAGCAGCTTTATTCATGCAAACAAATGCTTAAGGGCTCTTGCCAAAATGGATTTCTGAGGCTACAAGAGAAATGACTAAGGCACATTGGTTCTGTTTTCTCTGTTTAGACATTTGTCCGTCTTCACCAGATCTTTGAAAGCTTGTTTACAAGGAAGACAGGTTGCACCAAAGCAGAAAGAATGAATCCGTTGACGGATAGGATGCAGTCTGGATTTCTTTTTCTTTTTTTTAATTGGAAACTGATGTTTGCTGGAATGAGTCTGTTAAGGTTTGCTGTGGAACAATACAACTGTCTGCCACCATTGGGTTATATTTCAGCAGTGCAAAAGCAAGGGGCCTTTGAAACTTGTAGGGGCGTGGAAGTCTTCGTTGTAATTCAAAGATTGCATCTGATTAGAGAAATAAAAAAAGGCTCCTTGTCTTGACAAACTGAGGTTTGATAGTTTTTTTTAAAAAAAACTCCCTTTGGGGAAAATGCTTTTCAAATGCAATCACACAGAATCTGTCTACTGAGACCAATGTATATTAGTCACAGTTAGACAGCAACCATTGCAAATTCTATAGGAAATAAATGCTATTTTGTCATGGCAGGATTTTTTTGTGTTAGTCTAAATAAATATAACAAATAATCCCCCATTTCTTCTGTCTTTATTTACAGCTTTGGACTGATATAAAACCAAGAGTAAACATAATACATACATTTCTGCTCAGTATAATGTATTTAATTTAAAAAAAAGAAACAGCAAAATCTACATGATTTTTAAATTAAAAGGCAGTGGTGCTTTGAATACAAAGTCTATTGCCTACGTAGTCTGTGAAAATATTCATCCTAAGGGAACATAAAGATGGCCCAAATGATATGGTTTGGATGCAGACTTAGGACACAACCCAACACTCATTTACGCCAGGCTGAGGGGAGTTGGATGCGGTGGATCTCCAGCTGAGCTGCCTGCATTCTGGTTCAGCTGGGCTACATCAGCGTAAGAACCTCAGCCTGGGCTCAGCCGAGACCAGTGTAAGTGAAGCTGGCATAAACTGGCATAAGTCCCGAAAAAGGGCCATGTTGAGGGCGTGTCAAGGGAGGGGCTGAGATGAGGGGATTTAGGCCACTTCCAAGTTTTGTTCAGAGAGCTCCTGCAGGTCCCAATTTAGGCAAAAGTTACCCTGGGAAAAAGGCCGGTCTAAGAAAAGAAATACGATAGAAGTCAATGCAGAAGGCTTACTCCCCAGTAGGGGTGGTTAGGAGAGCAGGCTTTTACTTTCTGGTCCTCTGCGCAGCTCCCAGCTGAGACAACGTTCAGCCAACCCAGAGTCTCCTGAATGGCAACTGGATGCAGCAGAACTTTACGCCGGCTTCTCTTGCTCCAGCACAACTTATGCCAGCTTCCCCTAAATTGGATTGCTATCAGTAGTATAGTGGCAAATTCAGAAGTGCAGGGTCCCTTCATGTAAGTCATGGCAACACCCCCTCCCCTTTTTTGCTGTGGGGTTGAGAATGAGATCCTTGTTAATGCCTTCTCCCACATTAGGCATCCTTAGGAGCCAATCAGCATGAAAGGGGAGAGTGTTCAATACTGAGAAGACTCTTCTCAGTGGCTGACTCACCCTCCTTTCACTCTGATTGGCTCCAATCAACAAGAAAGGTCAAGGAAGCATGTTAGAAGATTTTTCTCAGTAGCTAAGACACTCCCCTTTCATGCTGATTGGCTCAAAGGATGCTGGAGACATAGGGATCCTGCTGGGACCCTGCTCCCAAAAAAGTAAAGGGTCTAAGACCCCCCAAGACCCTAGACGGCTACACCTCTGATTGCTATGTTAGAGTAGATACTTTGAATACTCTGGTTTAGGGAACAATCCAAACCCAACATTCACCAGGATGAGTGAATTAGATTCTGGCAGAGCTCTGGCTCAGCTGGATTAGCAGAAGTCCTCAACCCTGGCTCAGCCAGAGATACCCCAACATAAATCCATAATCCTGGCTCAGATGGGGCTCAGTCAAGGCCAGAGAAATTACCAAAAAAAAAAAAGTACCATGGTGGGGATGGGGTAGGGGAACATGTACACCTAATCCAAACCTGTTTCAGTTCAGTCGCATGACCTGGTAACTCATCAGAACATATACTGTGAAAAAGATGGTGTAAGTCAAACTCTTCTTTTAAAAGCTTGTTTTCCCTCTGCCAATCTTGGGCCAGCTCAGCTGGCAGTAGCCTCACTCCTGAATAGAGTTTGGAACAGGGGTAATTTATGCAGGTTTAACTTAAGTCAGCATAATTTCTGCCATCTTGCTATAGTTAGGATTGCTCTGTAAGCATAGATCCAGCTCTCTTTATATTCGATGCAATGAACCAGTAAATAATTATCTAAATAGATTCTGTGACTATTTCCTAAGCAGATAGGTCTCCAGAACTATATTGTTTTGTAATTTGTAAAGCTGTTGCGAGATTAAAGTAAATTTAGTTGATTAACTGTGTAAGTTTTAGTCAATTAACTAATTTTGCATGCGAGTTAAAGCATGCATTTATTTATTTGTGTATTTATTTATTTATTATTTGATTTATATCCCACCCTTCCTCCCAGCAGGAACCCAAAATAATAGTTCTAAAGGAAAAAACCCTACTTTGCACTTAATAAATATACTCTCAGGATCTTTTGACTTTGCCCCTTCTTGCTATCTCAAGAAGATGCCTTGGGACCTCAGTCTGGATACAGATCTTTTATCCTCCGCAGGTTGGGCAGGTCCGTGTCCTTGGTGTCCTTCCTCCATTTTCTGACTTTTGCTTACCTTCTGGGTGCCCATCAGTGAAGGGAGATGGCGGCACATATGCCACCACTCCCACTTCTCACACTTGGTTCTGAATGAAAGTTGTTGTAGTAATCTGTCATGATAGATTAAACATTATCTCCAGTTATTATGGATTGGAGCTTTTCACGTTTTCTTCTGTTACTTTCAGTTTCCTAGTTAGTTATGTGTTAGCCTGTTTATAGAGTGGCCATATTCCAGTTCCTCAAATCTGGGCAAGCTAATTTGCATATTGTGCAAATATTTTATAATTATGCAAATTAAGCATATTAATAGTTGCATTGTCCATCAAAAACTAGGCGACCATGTGAGTAAAATAGAAACACACATAAAACAAGTCAATCCAGCAGTATAAAAATCCAGTATAAAACAAAAAGCTAGCAAATCATCAATTAAAAGCAATATTGTGACTGAAAGGTTGTCTGTACCAATAATTAGGAAATGTGAAATGAACACACCACTACAACTTGTAACACAGATAGAAATCAAGATTTCAATATTATCAGTTCAGTCAATCATCTTATCTAAAGAGAGTTGTGTCTGAGCATGTGAGAAGTATCTTTGGTACATTGATTCTCCCATACCAGATCAGGGAGAGGGGAAACACAGCCTTCTGTGATAAAGGATGAAACTTAATGGAGACTTGAGTGCTGGCACCTTTTTAAAAAAATTAAAAATGCAGTAAATTCTAGAAACCTGGTAAGCTGTGTTACTATCAGACAGGGTAGCTGTTCCATTCTTATTGGTTTTAAGGGGGGAACCCCACTACATTCATCACATTATCCCCATGGTTTTCAGGGATAATGGGGTTGCAAATGGATTTTTTTCTGGAAGCAATTAACATGGAAATGAGCACTAAACTTCTGCTACATTTCCAGAATTGGTGTTGTGTCATGTGAAAGATACAATAAAATGCTGAAATTATCAGGTAAGGAAACATCAGGGAAACAGAATAAACTGCTGCCTGAATGCAGCCCCTACATGAATAGGCAAAAAGCTCAAACACTCTTTCCTTCCTGGGATTGTCAGATCTCTGGTTTTTGCCTGAAGACCCCAGTTTTTTTGGGTCTTCTCCAGGTCTCTGGGTGAATCACCCCAATCTCTGGACTCTTAGCTTTCATATTTTTTAAAAAAATTCCTAGGTAGTCTGGTTCAAGAGATATACACCAAAATGTCACCCCCCCGCATCTTCTGTTAGTATCAGCTGCTCCAATCCTCACCTGTCAGATTTTTAGACAATAAGTGAAGTCACGGTTGTGATTGACAAGAGATTTGTTGACCTCCAGGCAATAGCTAAAACCCATTGCAAGTTCTGAAAACAAATTCCTTTTCCTGCTTGTCTGCACATCAGGAATTCAGTAAGTCTCCTGCTTTTGTGCAGGAGATCTAGAACAGAAGATAACAACAGGATCTTGGTAGGCATGCACAGTAAACAATTTCAGTTATTATTATAATAAAAGTATACATGCTGGGGTTTTTTAATTACTTGCAAAAATAGCATATTATACATTTCATCTTTCAAATAATTTTTGAACAGGAATTTTTAAAAGTGTGTACATGCTGCAGCTTATGATGTGTTATACTTTTCTAATTATAAGGAGTCAAACAAGTTTAAATTTTCCTGGGCTATTGAAGAGGGCAGTTTATTTGTCTAATCCATAACCTGTTTTGGAAAACTTCCCAATATGAAGCTTTAATCCTATGATCACTTTTTTGGGAGTAAAGCTGCAAGGCTAATCCCACATACCTGGGAGTAAACCCCACTGAATTCAGTAGGGTTTATTTTTTAGTAGACACTGTTAGGATTGTGCTGTAAATCAGTGGGACTTTTAAGTGAACATAGCAAAGGATTGTGTTGTAAATTTTTCTCTCCCCCTCCAATCCTTTTTTTTAAGTAATTAGGTGGAGCTTCTATTTGGTAGGAAACTAATACTAATTTTAAAAAATGTTCTGCAATGACCAACTGGTTTTGACACTATACTATTATATGGGGGGGTATGTATTTTTACATCTCCAGTGTGTGTGTATACTGTATATGGAATCTTTCTAACAACCCTGCGAGGTACGATTGGAAACCAAGGTAGCTCACAAGAAGAAATAAATCCATTTAAAATCCAATAACCATAAAACAAGTATAAAACAGTTGCAAAATCGTTGCAAAACAGCTTAAAGTGGCATGATTCTGAATTTGGGTTGGGTGAATGAAGTTCCTTATCACGTCTGGCTGCAGTGTTGTGCACACTTCTCTGTTTGAATAAGCTCCACTGAATACATTGGGACTTGCTTCTGTGTAAACATGCACAGGATTGCACTGTAAATATCTTTAGGTTGTATAAATAATAAACGTCTTTGACATTCATGCTTATATAAATATTTCTTCATACTATATCTTAATGTGTATCTGATTTCACACCATGGTTGTACATTATTATTTCCTCTACATTTTAAGTGTGTCCTTCTTTCTTGGGGTGGTCCCCCTCTGTTGTTTTCACCCTGAGGAGCAGATTAGGCTGAGAGATGGTGAGTAGCCCATGGTCACCAAGTAACTTTGTAGCTGATTTCCATTTTAAAAATTAATTAAAATGATTTATATGAAGGAAAGTTTATGAAGTAATGGAGGTCCACATAATACCTTTAAAACACACCCAACTCAAATTTAAAGTGCATGACTTCTGTCAGACCCCTACTCAGGGTCTGGTCTTGTAACAGATCTCTCATACTGGCCCCAGCACAGGTCTCTCACGATCCCACTACTAGGCACCACCACCTGACACTCTGTAACTCAACACTGCCCTGAGACTGTGCTTTAGTCTCCTCCTGACCGATTGCTATGTAATGTCTGGGTGCACTTACAGGCCACAACCCTCCTGTATCTTTCTGCCTTTAAAGATTACAGCCCTGGGTTGCTTTTGGATACCTGCTGCTGTTACACTATCCCTTCACTGCTGCCACCATTGATACTGTTCCCAGCTTTGGTATTTTCTCTGCCCACCCTTCTGGTCTGTAATATCCCAGTGACGGATCAGGCGTGTTGTTAAACCAAAACTATTTATTTATTAACACAAGGAATAAACAAGATTACTTTTTCAGTCAACATGTTTGTGGTTACATATAATAGTTTTCTCTTTATATCTCTTAGTCCTAAAACCTGCCTCACTACCCGCCTAAATACAAATCTACTCCTTCAAAACCCAGAACCAAGAACTTCCAACCAAAAACCCCTCTCCAAGTGTCATTCTCTCATTTATACCTTCAACCACCCAGACACCCAGCCAAACACCACTCAGCATTCCCCAACATTCCAATACATGTACTCCCCCACTCACTCTACATACCACATTTACCCTACAAAACCAACACTTAACCATAATTACTGTACAACATTTACAGGGGCATCACAACTTCCCTCAAAGAATCCTGGGAAGTGTAGTCTCCCTCACAGTTCCTACTACCCTTAACAAACTACAGTTCCCATGATTCTGTGGTGGGATTCATGTACTTCAAATGTATGTTGAATATGCTTTAAATGCATGGTGTGAATCTGTCGTAAGTATGCTGTGCATTCATTAGTGAATTGAAAGAACAATTTTGAAAGACATTTCTTTAAATGGGAAAGGCTGTAGCTCAGTCGTAGGGCACATGCTTTCATGAAAAGGTTAAAAATTCAATCTCTGTAAAAGACCATTGCCTGGAATTCTGGAGAGCCAATACTAGTCTATATCATCAGTACAGAGGGACTGAAGGTAGAGCCTGACACTGATTTTATGCCTTCTATGTTAATTTTTACCACAGTAGCCCCTTCAGTACCACTCCATCTATATATGCATATGTGTGTGTGTGTGTATTATTTTATGTATTATAATTGCATTTTATTTATTTTAATTTATTTTAATGTTTTTGTGATTCTTATTGTGTACAATTTTATTATGTATGGGCTCGATTTTATTGTAAGCCACCCTGAGTGCCTTATTATAGGGTAGAAGGGCGGGATGGAAATATTTTAAATAAATAAATACTGAGCTAGATAGTATAATATGGCCTGAGTTGATATAAGGCAGATTCCTGTGTTCCTAAAAATGGAAAGAGACCCAAGGGCCACAGTGACTCTGAAATTCATTTATGTATTTTATTTACAACATTTGTATACCACTTTATTGTAAAAAAAAAAACCCTCAAAGCGGTTTATAGAAGGAATGAAAACAACAAAAGTATTGGCAAAACCAGTTAAAGACGCATATTTAAAAACATTCAAAATGATAAAACCAACAATGAGTTAAAAGCAGATTAAAAGCATAACAGTTTCTACCATGCCTAGGTAGGCTTGTCTAAATAAAAAATGATTTTAGCAGATGCAGAAAAGAGTACAATGAAGGTGCCTGCCTAATAATAGGCAGGGAGTTCCAACGTGTAGGTGCTGCCATGCTAAAAGACTGATGTGGCACCCATAACATGGAAAGCACACCTTGAACTTGGCCTGGTAGCAAATCAACAACCATCAGTGCAGATGTCAGAGCAGATGTGCTGACAGGGTCTCACTGATGTCAGCAATCATGCTGCAGCATTATAATACCCTTCTGTGCCCAAAGATGGCAAGACTTAAACAATAGCTTTCATAACTCTTTCAGCATTCGTAGCTATTACATTACCAGACATTTGACAAATGGGCACCTAAGGCCATGGCAGTGGTCTGCCAACCAAGCATGCCCTGAAATAAGTATAAGAACAAAAGTTGTCTTATGTTCCAAATGGCATACACCAGCTAGAACAATAAAAGTTCTGCATGATTCTCATATTTGCTCCTTGCTGTTAGATCATGTAATCTCCCCCCAGCCCCACTTTTCTATCAATAGAAACACATGAAGCTTATTTATACTACATCAAAGTCAGTTTCGGGGAAGGGGGTCTCTTAACAACTCTAAGCACCCTTAATAAACTACAGTTCCCAGGACCCTTTGGCGAAAGTGCAGATGGGGCCAGAATGTGACTCAGCTATCAGAAATTTGGGAAGCCATGAGTTAGCCCCAGTCAACATGCTAGTATCTCCGGTACATTTGCTGCTTCCCTGGGTTGACTGAATTCTGCAGTTTGCAAGGGCAGGAGCTTTTGTGTCTTCCCGCATTTTTTCAGCAGCTGTGGTGCTTTATGGCAGAAAGCAGTTTTGCAGCATTGTGATTCAATGAATGCATCCACTGTTCTCAGTAAATGGTTACTGACTACTTCATTCTCTTAAAGGCTCAGGAATGAGCTAGGGATAAAATAGCAGGTAAATAATAATAATAATAATAATAAATTTAATTTATGTGTCGCCTATTTGGCCATTGGCCACTCTAGGCGACGTACATGTAACAATTAAAACAGAATACAATAAAATACAATAATGCAATGTAAAAACAATACAGCAGCAAGAACAATATTAATACAGGGTTAGAGGCATTTCAGTCATAACAGTTAACCCTCCCCGGAAATCCCAAAGGCCTGTTGAAAGAGCCAGGTCTTTATGGCTTTACGGAATACATTTAGGGAAGAGGCATGCTGTAGATCTTGTGGGAGGGAGTTCCATAAGGTGGGGGCCGCCACTGAGAATGCCCTCTCTCTAGTTCCCGCCAATCTAGCTGTTTTTGTCGGCGGGATTGAGAGAAGGCCCTGTGTGTTGTTTGTTGTTTTTATTACACCAGTATAAATGTCTTCCCTGGATTTTCCAGATAATTTCTAACAATATGTTCCTAAATAAGTACTGGAGAGTCTTACAGATTGGTCTGCCATTCACACAACACAGCTGAAGGGAAAGGTTAACTTCTGCAATGAATTTCCATCTAGTCTTCAATTTATGATCATCCCATGCATCTCTATGGTAGCCTTCCCCAACTGGTACCATCCGGATACTGTTGACTCCCCAATTCCTTCAGGCCCAGCCAGCCTGGCCAGTGTTCAGAGATAAGACCTTAAGAAGAGTCTGCTGGATCAGGCCAGTGGCCCATGTAGTCCAGCAACCTGTGCTCACAGTGGCCACACAGCCATGAAGCTCACTGGGTGACCTTGGGCCAGTCACTGCCTCTCAGCCTCAGAGGGGGGCAATGGTAAACCCCCCCCCTGAATACCGCTTACCATGAAAACCCTATTCATAGGGTCGCCATAAGTTGGAATCGACTTGAAGGCAGTCCATTTCCACTTTTCTTTTAAAGGCATCCAAGTTGATGGCCATCATTGCCTCTTGTGGGAGCAAATTCCATAGCTTAACTATGTGCTGTGTTAAGAAGTACTTTCTTTTGTTTCTCCTGAATCTTCCAACATTCAGCTTTACTGAATGTCCGTAAGTTCTAGTGTTATGAGAACGGAAGAAAAAGTTTTCTGTCTGCTTTCTCCATACCATACATAATTTTATGCACCTCTATCATGTTCCCTCTCATTCACCTTTTCTTTTCTACAATACGTTGTATATAATACACTGGGAGAGCACCAGGTTGGGGAAGGCTGCTCTATGGAATACCTGGTGGAGAGACTGGCTGCTTTCGTACTGCACTTTATTCTGTTATTCTTATGATTTCTTACCTGGCAATTTGCGCATTATATTTGATCTTTCACGTGACGTAGAAGCTGAATTCTGGAGTTCTAGTGGAATATAGTGCAAGTTTAATTTTAGTGATAAATAATACCAGAAATAATCCATTTGCAAGTTTGGGAACCAGGAAAATTGCAAGAGTTTTTTGCTAGCTGCGGCTGCTCACATGACAGGCATCCCAGCATGCAGCATGTTCCCACCCTTTAGGCGTGCATGGTTTTTTGCCTGATGAAAATTGTACTGGTATTCCGGCGTAGGCACGGGTAGCAGCATTTTCCCCACACACCCCTGTGTCTATTCAACTAAGCAAAAAATATGTCAGATGCTAAAGGAAGAGGGGCTGCATGGCGATGGATTAAGATCTTAGACCTCCTACACAGTGGGGAACTACAGTGTGTATGTGTATAATGCATGAGGGACAAGAACAAGACTTTCATTACAGCCGTGTGAAAGACAGTTGCACTAAATGCCGGTACATCAGCTGAAAAAGCTACTGTTCCTTAACGCAGCAGGAAAGGAAAGGAATTGTAGAAATTGGGACAGAAGCGCTACCATTTTAATCCATTAAACTAACACAATAAGCCCCATGTCTGAAAGCAGCCACTGTAGGCAAAGTTTTAGAGCTGAAAAAAATTGCTCCAAAAAAAATTCTAAAAATTCTCCTCTTGAAAAAAAAAGCACTTTTTTTTTGCACCAAATGTTCTACACATATTCCATGCATGCTCCAATACTATTTGAAAATTCTCAGACGTTTAGTGCTGGTGTTTGACATCCAGTGATATTTGATTTCAATAGCTGATACCTGACAACTAAAGTTTGACAGCATTTATTTCATACTTGGCAGTCAGGCTGCATTGAATATTATGCGGTGTTTATTAGTTGGTGCACAATGGAATATTACTGAGATTTTTAAACTTTCCACCTTTCCACTCTCCCTCTGCATTGCTAGGATATATTAGTACTGATGGGCAGGCTGACTTGCATTCAGGAACCTCTCATAAATCCAGCCCCCCTGCCCGAAAATAGTTGGGAAGCTCCTGGTGCATGCTGGATCTGCAACAAAATGTTACACAGCAATGTGCTCCGATTTAAGATTCCATCCATTGCCTATTTAGGGAGACTCCATTCCATTTTCTCCCAATCCCGAAAACAACAGTTAGTTGGTTTTTCATAACCACTGCATATGTTCCATTCTGACTATTTGAGGGGTTGTTCCCTCCTTAAGGTCCCTCCACCCCAAAAAAAGATTTCCTGAAGATTGCTGATAGTAATACATCTCCCAAGGTTGTGGATGGCATCATTCTGGCTACATAAGAATTCACAATCAAAGAATGTGAGTTCATTAATAGCAAACTGGTCGTCATATTTAGAATGTGAGTTCACTGATAGCTAGGGATGGAGAAATTTGATTCAGTTTGTATTTAAAGGCAAAGCTATCACATTCAAACCTTCTGAAACAATATGGGAATCAAAATGCAGCAATCCTTCAAAATTTGCGCATACCCAAATTTTGTGGTGTAATTATCCAACCAACCAGTGCATAAATTATGTGAAAGTGAGCATAAAAATATATTTGTGAAAACATGCAAAAATGTATTATATTAGGAGAAATTGCCTGCAAAATGTGTACATTAGTCAAAACTGCATACAAAACTGGGTTTATTAGGAAAAATGCTGAAGAATTTTCATGAGGATTTTTTTTTAAAAAAATTGCAAGTTGCTGCAGAAATGTGGAAAACCAAATTTAAGATTGGAAAAATGAGAGAGTGAGAGAACCAAAACTGAAAGATCCTTCCATCCCTGCTGATATCATATTGGACATCACATTTGACAGCATTTGCTGTCTGGAATGATTTCTGCTGTCCAGACTGCCATTCAGATAGTACCGTTGTGCTGCAAAGCAGCAGAGGGCACCCAGCTCTGCAGCTCACAAATGACAGGGAACAAGCAATGAAACTATGGGATGTATCTAATGCTGCTTCCACTTGGCCTTCCACTTGCACAGTGGAAATTCCTCTCTCTCTCCTACAGCCCCTGTGCACCCTCAAAATCTGCTCGGGGGGGGGGCTCCAGAACAGATTTGGGTGGTGAAAGAGGGGAGGAACGTGAAGTCCTGTTGCCTAAGTGCATATTACCTTATAAAAGAAAGGTATGCTGATAAATTGTTCCCAGCTAATCTCAGAGGTGCCTGAAGATGTTTTGCTGCTCTCTTACCTCTCAATATTATGCTGTTTGGACCAGGCTCTAAAGAGGATGCTTGACACGGAAGAATCAATGTACATTCTCAGATGACTGGCTGAATGGGGTCACAGTATGCATGGGCACTTAGCAAGGAAGCCGCAGCATTTTCCACTGGCTGTGACTTCCAAATAGAACACAACTCACACACTGTGCTGTGTACACTGGAGCAAAACAGACTGTGGCCACTTGAAATGCAGAGGTGTCCTTTTTTGCGTGAGGAAAGGGAAAACTGTGGGCACAAACTACTCTTGACTTCAAAGAGTCAGCTTTGACCGATGACGAGAAGGCAGGGCCCAGCGGTTAGGTCCCTGACTGCATATCAACAACAGAGCTATAAATCACATTCCCTTCCAAACCTAATACCAAGCATTTAGAGTCAAGAGACATTTAGTGAGCAGCCTTCAAGACATTGCATAATTTATTGCTCCCTGATTTATTCTCCCATTGACAAGGGGAAAGGCTGAAGTACTGTCGGTAGCTATTTTGATTTCTCTTCAGATCCATGTCACATCTGTTATCCAGAAATGTTAGCACAATGAATAACAAGATTTACTTTGATTTCTTGTATCCTTTTCCCCTTTATTTGTTGGCGATAGCAATTAAATACAATTAAATTGCAGAGTTTGCTATACATTTCAGTATAAACAGTATAGGAGCGAGGTATAAAGACGTATTGCTGATGAGATGCACAGAAGTCTATAATGCAAATTAGTTTTGATCTAGTGTTTATAGTAGTGAGATGTCTACCAAATGGGGACAATGCCTGAAATCTGCAGCACCATCCTGTTTGCTATTTAGAGCTTGAATTTTCAAACATGCAGATAGGAGGGAGAGGAGGGAGATAATTGGTCTACTTGCTACTAATGTCACAACTTCCCCTATTGTTCAAATGGTGGGCAGGGCCAGCTCAAGACATTTTTCTGCCTGAGGTGAAGTACAAGATGGTGTTCCCTCCACTTCCATTCTACGGACAAAAGCTAATCAGACTGAGGCCCCATCTGCAACATACATTTAAAGCAGTATTATACCACTGTAAACAGTCATGGGTTCTCCCAAAGAACCCTGGAACTGTAGTCTGTGAAGGGTGCTGAAAGTTCTTATTTCCCCCTGTTCCCTTCACAGAGCTACAGTTTCCAGAGTGCTTCAACAATCAATCCCTGTCTCCCAGGGAACTCTGGAATTGCAGCTCTGAGAGGGGAATAGGGGTCTCTAGTAGTTGTTAGGAACTCTCAGCACCCTTAATTAACCACAGTTTCCAGGATTCTTTGGGAGAACCCATGACTGTTTAAAGCGGTATAATACTGCTTTAAATATATAGTGAGGATGTGGCTGTTATGACTTTCCACAGTTTTTAAATCTAGCCTGTTTGAAGATGCATTCTCTTTTCCTTGGCTTTATTCAAGTTTCCAAGCATCCAAAGCTGCTTTTGTGACACTTTCCACGTTTTTGCCAAGTCATGCCCTACCATTCAGCTTTCTAAAAACAGCATTCAGCCTTCTGTGGCAACCCAGCTGTGGGATTCTCTCTTGGTGGAGTTACGTTTGTCCCACACAGTACAGAATCAGCTGGAGATGTTTTTATTCCTCCAGGCCTTTGAGGACCACTAACCTGTTTCCTGGTTGCTCTTTGCTGAAATATTTGCTGCTGTACCTCTTTGGTTTTACAGTTATATGTTGCATTTATTCTAAATGCTGTATACTGCCCTGGGAGCCTTTTGAGTTGAAGGGTCCTTTAAAAATGAAATACATTAAATACAGTGGCAGCTGGTGGCTCCATGTCAGTGGGGCAGTGGAATCCCCTCCATGTTTTAGTCTGAACTTTCAAGGAGCTGTCCAAGGTGCTTCAGCATTGAACGTTCGGACTAAAACCTGGAGCAGATTACACTGCCCCACTGAGATAGAGCCACCAGCCTCTACTGATTAAATAAATAAAGGGTCCAGGTTTCATCTGTGGCCTTCTATCCTCCCCCTCAGTGTTCAGAATGCTGGAACCAAAAGGATTTGAGCCCTGTACAATGTCTATTTTTACAGGAATTATTGTGAGAAGGCAGTTAATTATATCTGACATATAGGTGGTTCCCCCCCACACACACACACATGCACATCTTAGAAATATTTTGTCCAGAGAGGAATGGAGGGGATTGTTGACTGCCCTTTAGCACCATGCAAAAGGCTTGTGACATCCAAGTGCAAAAGAGTGGTTCATAATTAGTGAGAAGACATCATGAGGCATGAAGGGGAAATACTTTTTTGAGGGGGGATATTATAGGAGAAAGATTTGACAGAAGAACAAAAACTCCTTCAGACATTATATAGAAGGGTCATAGACAGGAGCCAATCTTAGCAAATAAGTTAGGCAGACAAACCAGGAAGACATTCAGACAAGGGAAAATAGGCTTCAGTTTCAAAAACCTCAAGGAATAGTAAAGATTAGGATTTCTCCCTTTGTTTTTTTAGGTTGAGATTTTATCACTTTTGAAGCCCAATGGGAACTGGAGTTGGTGTTTCCCCAATTGCTCATGAACTTGAAAATGGCAAGTCAGAACCAGACGCGAGTATGAGTTTCAGATATCTGACAAAACCATCTGAAATTCTCACATTTTTAAAATCCAACACTGATGTTCTTGATAAACGAGAGTCAACTTTCTAGGGAAATGGCCAACTGGCATTTACAAGACCACTCTGTGTTCATAGAGTTTCAGCAAAGGCACAATAGATTTTATTTCAAGTATTGAACTAGACTCTGATGATAGAATTCTGCTTTTGTTAATGCAGTGATGCTGAGGAAATTATTTACAGGGGAGTTTCAGTAAAAAAAATAATCAGAGTGAGCTGATTCAATGAATTTGTGTGCTTCAATCCTTTATAGCCAGAACTCTGTCTTTGCAAGGGGAGAAGTGAAGGAAACTGTTTCATAAAAATATGTTTTCCATAAAATCTCTTCAGGACTGGGTCTACTGATTTTGAAACCTCAACATAATTGGCAGATTCTTTGCTTGTGGGCAACACAATAGGGACTTTTCAGTAATTATCTGAATTAATTGATGAAAGGGAATAAAATTGCACACTTTCAGTGTAATGTCTAAAAAAAAAGCCCCTGTGCACGCAATTGTATGCATGGAGGACTTTCTCTACGCATTTGTGAGCCCTGAAAACTCAGGAATAGTTGGAGATCAAATGCTCATGATCCTGCCTCCTACCACACTCTGTTCAGTTAATTTACAAACATTGAGATGTGTATGCAAGGTATGCATGTTCAGGATGCAAATGCATGCTTCTAGATCAGTGATGGTGGCCACCAATGTGTTTCCAATTCTTAAAAGGGGTGAGGTCCTTTCCCTCTGCCTTGAGTATGGAAAGCTGCCCTTAGAAACTCCAGACACCCTTGGCATTGTCAAAATAGAGAACAAAAGTGGGCAACAATTTGCATAAAGTTTACATATGCTTCTTTTATATGCACAGATGTACTTATAGAAGTGCTGTAATGTAAATAGAAATATAGGGTTGTATTCAGCTATGTCCTACTCAGAGTAAACCCACTGAAATTGATAAACCTAAATTAGTCATGTCCATTAACTTCAATGGCTCTACTCTGAGCAGGACTAATATTGAATACCACCCATAATGCATCTCACCAAGGTGGGAAAAACTGTATTCAGTGAAAACTGTAACTTGTGTCTGCTCAGTCTGCTGCTCAAGTGCCATCTGTTGATGGGCAGCTTCAAGTCCCTGATGTCATTTCTTGTAGTTCTCCATCTTTAAACTGGGCTTGGACTAGGCTCCCAGTCCTATAGAGGGCTGTCCTCTAATAGCCCTTTATATACAGAATGCCTTCAAATAGAGGACTGACTTTTATAAAGAAAGATACATGGCCTACCAAGTGTCCATTTTTTGTGGATACAAATTTGCTCTAGATCCCTGGAAAGAGCAAATAAATAGGAGACCAAAAACAGTGACCACTTTACACAGATATAGCCCCATTTAATTAAGTCAATGCAAGTGACCACTGAATCACCTCACTGGGATTTCTGAGCATGGGAGGACATTGTGCAATTGATGAAAACTCTGTTATAATAGAACTCCAAACAACAATGGGATACATTTGCCTAAGCCCTGGGAGAGAGGAAGGAAGCCAATTTATTATAGCCCCTTGCTTTATACTGTGTCAGTTCATGTGAATGTTTCATTTGCTTTTTCACATGAACTGCCACAGCATGGGTTAAATAGAGAGCTCTGTAGCCATGGTGTTAAAGATGCTCATTAGCATCATTTGGGGAGTCATTAGGGCAAAACAAATCCCTGTGAATTCAGTGCAGTTGAACCAAGGATCCATTTGGCCTATTGTGTGGACCGAGTTCTCTTGTTCCTAATGCTTCTGATGGAGTATTTTTAAGCCAAGCTTTTTTTGCTGTAAATCAAATTTACCATATTGCTCTCCAGGCTCAGCAGAACACTGTACGTGCATAGATGTGTTGTTAGTCAATGGGCTTGATCCAGAGACACTCAAGCCCAGCTGGAGGTGGACTTCATGTCCCTATTCACCTCTGTGGCGCAGAGTGGTAAGCGGTGGCAACGCAGCCGAAGCTCTGCTCACGGCCGGAGTTCGATTCCAACGGAAGGAGGAAGTCGAATCTCCAGAAAAAGGGGTCGAGGTCCACTCAGCCTTCCATCTATCCATGGTCGGTAAAATGAGTACCCGTCATATGCTGGCGGGTAAAGAAAGGCCGGGGAAGGAACTGGCAATCCCACCCCATATATACGGTCTGCCTAGTAAACGTCGCAAGACGTCACCCTAAGAGTCCGAAACAACTCGCACTACAAGTGCGGGGACACCTTCACTTTTTATTGGAGGTTGTTGATTCATAGGGTCACCATAAGTCAAAATAGACTTGAAAGCACATAACAACAACAAAGCAATTCTAATGCGCTGTGCTAGATGCCGTATGATATTTAATTGTACTTTTATTGCTTATTTTATTTCTTATATATTGTCTTTTATATATTGTATTTCCATTTCATATTTTATTCTATTACAGCTCCATTGAATTCAAATTGTAATGCTATAAAATACAAAAATAAGGCAATAAAGAGTCAATACGAATATGCAATATGATGGATGTGCCATCTCCCATCTTCAACCATAGATCCACAGACCTGCCGTGGACCGCCTGAATGAAGCTTGCGATTCAGGGCGGGGCCTGGACCATCATTTGGAAATCCCTGCTATAATGGAAAGAAATACATGCATGCCACCCTTGGCCAGCTTGCAGCAAAAAGATACATTCAACCTGCACCCACCGAAAATGCTAAAGTGCTCTGCAAATGAAGTGGAAAACTGGAAGCCTATTTTTTTTTTTTTTTTTTGGCAGAAGAAAACTTGGAGAAAAGAGAGGACATGTTTCAGCACAGCATTAGTTCAGGGGAAAAAAGAGAACTTGATGGTTAACAACCAGGGATGCAGGAATTAAAGGCTTCCTGGTTTAACTGAGGCTCACCCAAAGGGAGGAGCAAAGCTGTATGTGTGAGTCATATTATCTTAATAAGCCAAAATATTATCATCCAATGCAGCTTATTGGCTCAAAACCCTTGCTTCTGCACAACTGGGAGAGAGTGGGCTGTATTCAACTAAGGCTGCTTTCACACTGCACTTTATTCTGTTTTTCTGACAATTTTTTTCCTGGTAATTTGCACATTATATTTGAACTTTCACACAATGTATAAGCTAGTTTTGAAAATCTAGTGGAATGTTGTGCCAATTCAGCACTAATTTCCATGATGAATAATACCAGAAATAATCTGCAAGGCTGGGAACCCAGAAGATTGTAGGAGATTTGCGCTAGCAGCCTATCACGTGACAGGCATCCAAGCTTCCTTTCAGAACCTCGCTGTATTTCTGTATTTTTTAAACTCATTCCTGACTGTGCCTGCTCCCTGTTTGCCTTTGTTTGCCTTTGGTGAGTCCTCCTTGCTTTGTTTTTCCAAGTTTTACCTCCCCTCCATAGGACTCCATTTGTTGATTGTATGTACTGGAGGTTGGGCCCGAAGGGCAGTTTAGGGATCTTGCTGGTGTACCGCCCACCCCGCTGCACGGCAGATTCCCTGGCCGAGGTGCTGGAGGTGGTCTTGGCTGTACGGGCATTGTCCCCAGAGCTGTTAGTTCTGGGTGACTTTAACGTGCATGCCGAGGCCGCTCTCATAGGAGCCCCTCGGGATTTCCTGGAAACCATGGCTTCCTGGGAACTGTACCTAAGTAATACTGGGCCCACCCATGTAGCCGGTCATGCTCTCGACCTAGTATTTGTCCTGGGAGAGGAGAGAAGTGGTCTGAAGTTGGGAGTGATTCTTGCCACTCCTGTGTCATGGTCAGACCACTACCTGGTAAATATGGACTTCTCGTTGCCATGCCCCCTCCGCAGGGGTGAAGGACCTATTAAAATGGTCCGCCCCAGACGCCTGATGGATCCGGATGGATTCCTGACTGCGCTTGTGGAATTGGAACCTGCTGAAGGTCGCCCGGTCAAAACCCTGGTGAAGGAGTGAAACGTGGGGATCACCAGGGCATTAGACCGGGTGGCTCCGAAACGTCCTCTCCCCCTGAATAGAACTCAGCTAGCACCATGGTATACACCACGGTTGCGTAGTCTGAGACAGGAGGTGAGACGACTAGAGCGCCGGTGGCGGAAATCCCGCTCCGAAGATGTCCGGACACAGGTTAGAGCAGCAGTAGCTGCCTACCAAGTGGCAATAAAGGTAGGAAATAAGGCTTTCTTTGCTGCCTCTATTGCGTCTGCGGAGTGCTGTCCCAGGAGGCTGTTCCAGGTGGTCCGAAGCCTGGTCGGTCCAGTTGCTCAGGAACCCTTGGAACAGTCAAAGGCCTCCTGTGACTTATTAGCAAAACACTTCGCCGATAAAATCGAACACTTACGGAGCTCGATCCCGTGCGCCGTGGACACAGTGGATGAACCAGAGTTGGCCAGTTGCATGCCGGTAAATTGGGATCGGTTTTGGCTTCTCCCTTCTGAGAAAGTGGACAAGGTGCTTTCATCTGTGAAGCCAACCACTTGTCTTACTGATCCTTGCCCTTCGTGGCTCCTTGTGAGCTGCGGAGAGAAATTGGGCAAGGGGATCAAAGCGGTGGTAAACGCATCCTTGAAAGAGGGTGTGATGCCATCAGCCTTCAAGGAGGCAATTGTAAAGCCCATCTTAAAGAAGCCCTCCTTGGATCCCCAAGTATTCGATAACTTCCGCCCAATTTCGAATCTACCATTTCTGGGCAAGGTCATTGAGCGAGTGGTGGCCAACCAGTTGTCAGCACACTTGGATGAAACGGATTATTTGGATCCATACCAATCGGGTTTCAGGACTGGTCACAGAACTGAAACAGCCTTGGTCGCTCTGGTAGATGATCTGAGGAGGGCATTAGATAGGGGAGAATCCACCTTTCTTGTCCTCCTCGATCTCTCAGCGGCTTTTGATACTGTCGACCACAGTATCCTTTTGCTTCGCCTGGAGGGATTGGGAATTGGAGGCACTGTATTACAGTGGTTCCATTCCTTTCTCTCCGACAGGTACCAACAGGTAGCGTTGGGGGAGGAGGTATCAGACCCTTGGCCTCTCAATTGTGGTGTGCCACAGGGCTCTATCCTCTCTCCCATGCTATTTAACATCTATATGAAGCCGCTGGGAGCAATCATCAGGAGATTTGGGCTGCAGTGTCATCAATATGCGGATGACACTCAGCTCTATCTCTCGTTTAAATCTTCACCAGAGTTGGCTGTGGAGACCTTGTCCAAGTGCCTGGAATCCGTGAGTAGATGGATGGGAAGGAACAAGCTGAAGTTGAACCCTGATAAGACCGAGGTACTACTTGTGGGGGACAAGAGAAGGTTGGGTGACATTGACCTGAAGTTCAATGGGGTGAGTCTACCCCTAAAGGACCAGGTCCGCAGCCTTGGGGTTGTGCTTGATTCCAGGCTGTCCATGGAGGCTCAGATTTCGGCAGTGAGCCGGGCAGCCTGGTACCAACTACACCTCATACGAAGGCTGCAACCCTACCTTCCTGTTCACCAGCTCCCACTAGTGGTACACGCCCTGGTCACCTCTCGTTTGAATTACTGTAATGCGCTCTACGTGGGGTTACCCTTGAAAACGGTCCGGAAATTACAACTGATACAAAATGCGGCGGCTCGACTACTTACGAATAGTCGCTGCCGAGATCACATCACACCAGTGTTGTTCGACCTACACTGGCTACCAGTTGTTTTCCGAGCCCAATTCAAGGTGTTGGTATTGACCTTTAAATCCCTACACGGTTTCGGCCCAGTTTATCTCACGGAGCGCCTTCAACGCCACCAATTATGCCGCCCGACAAGATCGGCCACACAGGGCCTTCTCTCAATCCCGCCAACAAAAAAAGCCAGATTGGCGGGTACAAGAGAGAGGGTATTCTCAGTGGTGGCCCCCACTCTTTGGAACTCCCTCCCACAAGATCTCCGGCACGCCTCTTCCCTAAATGTGTTTCGGAAAGCCTTAAAGACCTGGCTCTTTCAGCAGGCCTTCGGGGTATCCGGGGAGGGTTAATTGTTATAACTGAAATGCCTCCTGCCCAGTTTTAATATTGTTGCTGCAGATGTATTGTTTTTATATTGTATTATTATATTTTATCAATTGTATTCTAACAAATTTGTAAGTCGCCTAGAGTGGCCATCGGCCAGATAGGCGACGAAGAAATTAAATTTATTATTATTATTATGATCTGAACCTTGGAAGGTTCTGTTCTTTCCTGCCTCTTCCCCCACCCCCACCCCACAGAGCTGAAGATCTTACCCACCTTTTTTCCTCTTTTGTGTTCACTTTACTCCAGCTAGTTTCCCTGGCTGCTTTCAGACATGAGGCTTATTGCGTGTAATAGTTTCTGAAGTTGCTTTTCAAGTCTCTTGAAATCCTTTTCTATTGTCTTTTAAGCCCTCCTTCTCTCATTCTTTTTTTAACTGAGCCTGAGCTGCTTGTATTTTTTAAGTGTCCACTTTTCCCCCTTTTCCTCAGTGTTTTGTTTCTGGCTCTTTCTTTTTGATGTTTTTGCTTCCTTACTGTTTTTCTTGCCTTTTTCACCTGATCCTGGTGTCTCCAATTGCAACAGTGTGAAAAACATTTGTGCAACGTGCCAGTATATCAGGTACTGCAGTGTGACAGGGATTTTGAAAATCGGGATAGAAGCTCTATCATTTTAATCCATTAAACTAACGCAATAAGCTCCATGTGTGAAAGCAGCCTAAGTCCTACTCAGAGCAGACCCATTGACTTCAATGGGTGTACTCTGAGTAGGACTAGCACTAAATACCACCCCCAGTGACCCATGTGCCTGCTGTGTATTACTCTCCATGTGCTGAGAGCTGATGCATGGGATATTCTGAAACAGTGATTAAGATGTCTTTAGGGACTTACAACCAGTTTAAAAAGAAGTTGCCAAAAACACAGTCCAACAGCAATAAAAACAATCTAATAGCCATTTTAAAAAAACAGCTAACCTACTTAGGCTGCAATCCTATCCGCAATATATGATGTATTAAGGAATAAAAGGAGATTGACTGCAACCTTTGCCCTTCCTATAACTCAGTGGGTGGGATTTATGGATGTTTGTGTGTGTGTTAGGGATGGAAAGATCCATTTCAGCTCTCTCAGGTTCTCATTTTTCCAATCTTAAATTCAGTTCTCCACATTTCTGCTGCAATTTGCATTTTCTTAAAATCAAAATTTCCAGCATTTTAATGTGAAATTGTCCTAATATATTTTTGTAGGCAGTTTTGACTAATGTACACATTTTTCCAAGCAATTTACCCTCATTTGTATGTTATGTTGACTGACATATTCATTTCGATGTACACTTTCCCCTAACATATGCATTTTTGTAAACATTGTTTGCTTGGAGAACTACATAGCAAGATTCGAATAAGTGCAAATTTCAAAGGATGACTGTGTTTCAGTTATCATATTGTTTCGGAAAGTGCAAATTTAGTTTCTGTCCGCTACCAGTTCAGTACTGTGTAAGCCGGCCTCAGAGCTAGCCCTGCTTTATCACCTATTTAACAAAGCAAGTGTTTTGGCTGTTCTGCTGGAGCTTGCTGTGGTGCATGGTCAACAGGAAGGTGTGCAGCTGTGTGAGTAGATTCATGAGGAAACCAATTAAGACTATCACCACTTACCTGGAAGTAAATCCCATTGAACTCAATATGACTTACTTAGGAACATAGGAAACTGCCTTAAATGGAATCAGAGAATTGATCCACCTAGCTCAGTATTGACTACACTGTCAGTGCCTCTCCAGGGACTCAGAGAGGAGACATTCCCAGCCTTACCTGGAGATGCTGAGGACTGAACCTGTGATCTATTGCAAGCAAAATAGATTCTGTACCACTGAGCTATAACCCTTCCCTAATACATGTCTCACTAGACATATATGGGATTGCACTGTTAAATGCCTCTCTAAACAAAAAGGTCTTAAGCAGATGGTAGGAAATTTGGTAAGGTGGGGGTCAACTGGATCTCCCAAGGCAACCTGTGCTCTTCTATTCAGAATGCTCTGTCCTGTGTTTCCATAAGAAGTACCTTAGAAAGAAATGAGACATACAGGACAGCCTCCCCAGAAGACATCAGAGACTGGATGGACATCAGAGATTGATCCCAAGCTAGCATCAAATTTGGCTATGCTGAAACCTGGTTGAGAAGAACAAATGAGAAAAGAAGCAAGATTTTAGAATCAAAAGCATCATGCTGCGTCTCACATCCAGATGGGCAATCCCGTGTACAGAAGCCCTGCTCCCATGTCCTGATTATTGCTCCTGCTGCATAGGGACACAGGCATTTTTTTGCAAAAAAACCCCAGCCTACAGTTATATAAACATCCACAGGAATTTGTACACTGTTGCTTCTTTGATGTGCAAAAGGTGTTCTGCTGCCAAACTATACCAAAGCAATACAAGTCTGACCGAAACTGGTTCTGTATTTACTGTTGGCAAGCAAGATCATCAAACATGCAGTCACTTCTGTGAAATTGTTAGTTAAATCCCAAAGCTAATTACCACATGTGAGGGGCAAATATTATTATTATTATTTTACTGTAAGCTTGCTTCATAAACTGTAAAGTTTCACACAAGAATGTGGCTGCAAAAGAAAATAAGGCAGGGCAGATGTGGAGGAGGAATGCATGAACTTGTATACTGTGTAACTATTTTATTCTGTCAGCTTCAGCATCCTGACAGCGTAACACAGTATTCCAGGAAAGTGCCCAATTTCCTCTTGCTCCAGTACTTGCGTGCTTATTTTATTTCATTTTATTTATTTATATATTTATTTAATCTATTTCTATACTGCTTAACATATATAAGCAGTGTACAGAAGAGTAAAACAACACATTTATAAAATATACAATAAAACCATAATACAAATAATATGTACATAATTAACAAATAAATTCCAAAACAATCCCTTTGAACTTCCCTGCTCAACATCTCTCAAACTCCTGGTTCTCACCCAGGATTCCACCCATCCACCATGGCTCTCACCCAAGGCCCAACAGACACAAATCAGCCCTCAAATCTCATGAGTCCCAAATACGGTGTTTAGGACAGTTTTTGTGGGCCTGGGAACCATCTTGAATATTGGGTCTTTTCTGTCTCCCATGAACTAGTTTCAGGGATTATAGGGGAGAAAAATGAAGCAAAGCACACACATACAGTATAACACTGCTCAATTTAAAGACTAGCAAGCTAAGAAACCTGTCATAGAAGGCTTAGAGGACACGCCAGTCTTAAAGCTTGGGCCAGCACTGACAGAAAGTCATCATTTGTATGTAAAGCTAAGCTACACTATGGCTTACTGGCAAGTGTGGGGAACCCATTGTCCTCCAGATGTTGCTGAACTACAAGTTCCATTATCTCTGTCCATTGGCCATGCTTGCTGGGGCTGATGGGAGTTGTAGTTCAACAACATCTGGAGGGCCAAATGTTCACCACACCTGGCTTACCATGAACAGGTAAGTGTGTTGCTGCACAGGGAGAATATTGTGGCCACTTTGTTTCTTTCCCCCTTCTTCCTGCTGCCATGGTACTGGAAGTTAGACCATGGTTTGGTTTAGCGTTGCATGCAAATCCAGACTCGTGGTTTGTGTCGCCCAAACAAACCATCAGTGGCAAGCCATGAACAAACCTTGTGTACATCTCTGCTTGGACTCTTGCCCTCAGGGCACAGGCTACTTGTGATACCAGTAAGCAAAGCCTGCATGCCATGGCCCTTGATCCTTACACCCTCGTGTCCATTTTTCAACCTTTGCTTTAATCACTGCAGAATTTCACCACTGGACTTCAAGCCTGATGAATGAAAGGTCAGGCCATTTTAGGTTTTTGAGGTGTGATTGTTTTTCCAGCCTTTTGCAGTCTGTGATGCAGCTAGTCTTTGTGAAACATCTTGAACATAAGGATATTGAAATTGCTGTAGTTTTCATCAGTTAGCCCTAGTCTAGGATTTTAACTGTTTTCCCCTTTTTCTTTTCACTAGAAATAGAAGAAAGGCAGAAAGGTGATCTCTGTTAAATACTTTAAACCACCACTCAAAAGAGTGTTAGTGTTCCATGCATTTAATCTTTACAAGTCTATCATTTAACTGCAATGCGCAGGTCTTTCTGATGGCTTATATAATTGGCTTCAGCAGCTAATGGATTTGTTTATACAAGCAGCTGACTTTTAAGATTAACATGCCACACTGCTATAGTGATGCATTATCATGGAAGCAGAGCTAAAGGGAAGGACAGGGTAGAAATCCCTTGGAAGTTTTTGAAAACTTTGGCCCAGTTCACACAATCAGGACTGGAAAACCCCCAGGAAGGATTTGTGGTAGTCTAGTGAAAATCACAAGAAACATGGGGCAAGATTAAGATTTGAAATTCTTCTCATCTGAATTTTGCTTGGGATTTGGAGTTCTGAATTACCTGCCATATTTCCATTGTGAAACCTATGCATTATTTATTTATTTATTTATTTATTTATTGGATTTCTTAGTCGCCCATCTGGCTGGCTAACCAGTCACTCTGGGCGACGTACAAAATTTGAATGGTGTATGCCTGCAGTGCAGATATATCCTAAGTCTTCAGCAATTCTGCATTTTACAGATTTTTACTTCTGCATTTTGTAAACAGTTTGACACAACTTTCAGTTCCATCTTTTATGTCTTTTCCCATGTATATATGCACACATTCATAAAATACTACAAAAATGCAATCTTGATGCAACCATGCACATGATTGCACTGGATTCTTTTTTGTGCACTTGTGTACATTGATAAAGCATCACATAAAAAGCAATGTGGGTGTGATTATACATGTGGTTGCATCAACATTCTTTTGTGCGGTGTTTACTGTTGCGCAAAATGTAAATGTGCACATATCAGTAAAACACTGCACAAACTATTGATGCAATAATGCATATCCTCCAATGAATATTGTATTTTGTTGTGGTATATTTTGGGTGTCAGGTTTCTTTATTAAAAATAAAAAAGCACATGTTTTATGCACATGCATGCATCAATAAGAAAGTTGGGGAAAACAAACTGAAAGTTATGGCAATGCAAGCACACTCCAGTTCTGGAATTAATTTTAGAAATTCAGACAGGAATTGAGGAGGAGTGGAATGCAGATCAGAGAGACAGAGAAATAATAAAGAAGTGGTGTTGGGAGGTGGGGGCAGGTATGTTCTCATCTCAAGATTAAGTTTTGCGCCACTGAGGAGCCTTTTTGCAGTTGTATTTAAAATGTGCTGCTGGTGGTTTGTATGAAACCCAGCACCCCAGCTATTTGGAAATAAAGAAAAAAGAAACCTGCAACAGAACTTTCAGTCTTGCATTAGAATCTATATGGCCTTTGGAGAAGGGCCATAGACCAGTGGCAGAGCATCTGCCTTGCATGCAGGGGACCCCAAAGATCAACCCCCGGTGTCTCCAGGTAGGGCTGAGAGAGACTCCTGCCTGGAACCCTGGAGATCCACTACCGTCAGTGTACAGAATGCTAAGCTAAATGGACCAAGGGACTCGGTATAAGGCAGTGTCCTATGTTCCTATGTTATTTTCTCTGACATTTCATCTTGAAACCCAGACTTTCTGAAAAGGCAAGAGACTCTCTTGAATCAGTGCTGAAGATGTCCTCGCAGCCATTCCACTAAGTGGCTCATCAGATGGTAACATCCATTTACTTCCTTTGACAGAATTTATAAGTATGAATGACCTCCCTGCCCCAAAAACCAAAAAGGCTGCCACAGCAGCTTATACAAATGCGTTCTAAGATGGCTCCAGCCCTCAGGCCCAAAAACTAAAAAGACCGAACACACAAGGAAAAAGGAAGGGGGTGGAGGAGGGGAAAGCAAGCTCAAGCACAAGTTCTTCACATCACTGTTCTTAATGTTACTGCTGATGTCAGTGATGACTCTGGCGCTCTTGCCTTTGAGAAAGTTCCTCCCCTGAAGCCCTCTCCCACCTCAGATCAGATCAAGGGGTAAACTGGTAACACTGTCCCTAAACGGATCATTGAAGTAGATTACAGGATTATGATTGCTTCTATATATATTTTTAAAAATTCTCTTCAAATAGAAAACTGGGTGCAGTAATGTAGTGGCAAATTCAGAAGTGCAGGATCCCTTCCTGATAGTCACAGCCATGCCCCCTCCCATCCTTTTCTTGCGGCTGGGTTGAGAATGAGATCCTTGTTAATGCCTTCTCCAACAGCAACAGACACCCCTGGAGTCAATAAGCATGAAAGGGGGGAGCCTTAGCTACTGAAAAGAGTCTTCTCAGTGGCTGACTCGCCTCCTTTCACTCTGATTAGCTCCAATCAGCAGGAAAGGACAAGGAAGCATGCTAGAAGACTCTTCTCGGTGACGAACACACTCCTCTTTCATGCTGATTGTCTTGTATGATGCTGGAGACATAGGGTCCCTGCTTCCAAAAAAGTCTAAGACCCCCTGAGACCCTGGGTGATTACACCTCTGACTGGGTGTCACAGAGTGGGGTTCCAGCCACATCTTCTACCTGACTATATAAAGGAATGTTTTCTGAGAAGGAGCATTCCATCATGTAGTCCCACTACTCCCCCATCTGTTGTTTGACATGGTACCATTCTGGAACAGATTTACTGCATGGGTTGTTTGCCAAAAGAGCCTCTGATGTGCCCTTTCACGCCATTCTTCATTTCTAAAGTGGGAGGCGGGAGTAAGGCAAGTCTGACCACCCCACTTGAAAACCTGTTGTGCAAAGCCATGAATTATGGCTGGAATGGAAAAACACACACATACACGGAGCTCAGGCGCTTCAACCAAAATGACAATGTCACAGAATTCACTTTTTAAATGGGGAGGGGGGTGGGAAGAGGAGGATGAAAAACCAAGTTGCATCTCCCTTTCAATAAAGCTACTCTTTTTTCTAAAGTTAAAAAAGACGATGACACCGGCACACCTATTTAGCAGGAAGCGGGGGAAAGTCTTTTGCTTGCAGTACCTGTTTTAATAGAGTAGCAATGTTTCAGATTGTGAGTTCTTTGGGGCAGGGAGCTGTCTTCTTGTTGAACTTCTGTAAAGTGTCATAGATACTGATGGTCTAGGCTAAGCAAAGGCCCCATCTCCACTATCCATTCAAAGCAGTAGCATACCACTTTAAACAGTCATGGCTCCCCCCAAAGAATCCTGAGAATTGTAGTTTGTTATGGGTACTGAGAATTGTAAAGAGACTCCTACTCCCCTCATGGAGCTACAATTCTCAAAGTGGTTTAACAGTCAGACCCTTGTGGAAAATGATTTTAATTTTGTTATAAGTTGTAGGCGCCCACATCACCCTGACAGAAATTCCTTGAAGCAGCCCTTGTGGAGAATTTTGCAGTGTCAGGGAAGATGTGTGATAAGGTTCATGTAGCAAAGATCAAGGTTTAACTTACTTAGGCATTGCATTCCTATGTTAGAGTAATGGCGCTTATACCCCCACCAATGCCCTAACCTGAAGAAGAGAAAAACAACACCATATAAGGAAAATGGAAACTTAACAGGGGTCTTCCATGAGGGGAGAACGAAAGTACACGTATGGGATTTCTTGTAAATGGGCTGATTTCGGGGAAATGGGCATGGGCATATGTTGTACTTTCTATACGTAACTTTCCTGTGAGTAAAAAGGCTGACTGCGCCCAGCCCAAGCAGAATCGGCCTGGTTGTTTCTCCTCTTGCAAGAGTACTAATAAACTTGGCATATTTTACCTTACTTGTTTCGTTGTTCCTGGGTTTATTGGAACCTTGTGATCTGGGAGCGAGCCTTAGCCTATCAATATTCAAATATTGAGGCGTTATTGTTATTGTTGTTAACACCCTCTTCCTGGGAAACTCTGGGAATTGTAGCTCTGTGAGAGGAAGAGGGGAGTTGTCGCCTAAGAACTCTCAGAGCCCTTAGCAAACTACATTTCCCAGGATTCTTTGGGGGAAGCCATGACCTTTTAAGTGGTATGATACTTCTTTACTTGTACAGTGCAGATAGGGCCAATAGCGGTATATGGGATTTTCAAGAACTGATCACCACAGAAAGGGCAATCTGTAGAAATGAATTTGGAAGATGCTCTCATTACCAAGAACTTGAATGGACCAATCTTAGAGTGGTTCACTGTGGTACAAATATCCAAGAACAAAATACACATTTGACCATATTAATTGTGAAGGTATATACGTGTCTTATTCTCCGTTTGTCCTTTTGAACCACACAGTAGTAAGGATGAGCAAATGTGTCAATTTGGGTTTTTCATTTTTCCAGTCTTAAGTTCAGTTCTCCTCAATTCCATATCAGTTTGTATTTTGAGAAACAAAAGTCTTCATGAAAATTCATCAGCATATTAGTGCACATTTCTTCTAATATATACAGGTTTATACGCAATTTTGCCTAATATGCACATTTTTGCAAAACAATTTTTGCTAAGGCTGCAGTCATACTGCACTTTACTCCATTTCTCTGACCTCATAATTTCCACATTTTATTTGACCTTTCACACAACGTAAGAGCCAGTTCCGGAAATCTAGTAGAATAGAGTGGAAGTTTAGGGCTCATTTCCATGATATATGATTCCAGAAATAATCTGTTTGCAAGCTTTGAAACCCAGAAAATCTCAGAAGTTTGCGATAGCTGCAGCTGCTCCTGGCATTCAATGTGTTCCCATCCTTTAGGCTCACGTGAAGTCACCTGATAAAAATTGTGCCAGTAGTTTATTTATTTATTTATTATTTGATTTATATCCCGCCCTTCCTCCCGGAGTTGGGTAGGTTCGTGTTAGGAGAGGCGTTCATCAGGTATTGTGGTCCCAAGCCATGTAAGGCTTTATAGATTAAAACCAGCATTTTGAATCGAGCTCGGAAACACACAGGCAGCCAACGCAAGCAGGCCAGAATTGGTTTTATATGTTCGGACCGTCTGGTCCCTGTTACCAATCTGGCTGCTGCATTTTGCACAAGCTGCAGTTTCCGAACCGTCTTCAAAGGCAGCCCCATGTAGAGCACATTGCAGTAATCTAGCTTGGAGGTTACCAGAGCATGGACAACTGAAGCCAGGTTATCCCTGTCCAGATAGGGGCATAGCTGGGCCACCAACCGGAGTTGGTAGAAGGCACTCCATGCTGAGGCTACCTGAGCCTCAAGTGACAAAGATGGTTCTAAGAGACCCCCAAGCTATGAACCTGCTCCTTCAGGGGGAGCGCAACCCCATCCAGGACAGGTTGGACATCCACCATCTGGTCAGAAGAACTACCCACTAACAGCATTTCAGTCTTGTCTGAACTGAGCCTCAGTTTATTAGCCCTCATCCAGTCCATGATCGCAACCAGGCACTGGTTCAGCACATTGACAGCCTCACCTGAAGAGGATGAGAAGGAGAAATAGAGCTGCATGTCATCAGCATACTGATGGCAACACACTCCAAAACTCGGGATGATAGTTTACTTGCCAGTAATTGATTGATGGGGCTGGGAAGGAATTTTCTTTGCACTCTTGATTTATGCACATTCCCGACAGGGCTCAATTTGTTTCGGGAGAAGAGAACCCTTCTTTTATACCAATAGGGTTACGTTCTTTTTACTTTGCTTGTTCTTGTTCTTAACCTATGTTTCACAACTGGTTGTTGATAGGTACTGGGGCTGTGGGCAGGTAGCAAGAAGAGGGAGGCTCCCTACATTCCTTCAAGGGGGCTTCTTGAAGGGAAGGGTTCTGAGGACAGCCTCATTTGGGGGCTAGTGCTTTGGTCACTCTCCTGTCTTCATGGCAGCGGGCAGGATTAATGGCAGATGCCAGGGGTGGGCAACATTTTTCAGCCAAAGGGCCAGATGTCAGTGGTGGATGGAAACAGGGGCAAAAGTTGGCAGAGAAACCAGTGTACATTTTACCTCGGTACATTAGGCTAGTTTCTTCACACTCACACACTCCTCTCAATCATCCATTAAAACAAGCGAGAGGAATTATTAGAGTTCTGGGTCATATCCCAGCCAAGCAAAAACAGTCAAGGAGGGGGCGAAGTAAGCCTTGTGATGGGTGTGGCCTGGAGAGAGGGTGTGTGGTGAGGAAAGGTGTATGGCCTGGAGAGAACTCAAAGGCCCAGACAGAGCAGCCTTGGGCCACGTATGACCCCCAGGCCTGAAGTTGCCCCCACCCCATGCCATATGATATTGAGTACCCTTAGCTAGCTTGACTTCCTGAACTCCTCTCCAGCAAATGGACTAAGAACTCTATTGTCGGAAGTCAGAATGACAGAAACTTTGGAGGCCCTCCTTTTGCACACAAAAATAGGTTAGAAGCTGGCAAGTTTGAGTCCAGTCATGTGTCAGTCCTTGGCCTTTCTCCCCCTGCTCTTGCCTTCAGCCCCACGGCAGGCACAAAGGATCTGGTCCCTGCTTCTATGTATTTTAAAGCGGCTACTCATAGGCACCCTTCACAAACGATGCAACAATTGTGTGATTAAAGAATATGAAAGGCCTAAATTAATATGACTTTCTGTATAATTAGATTTGACATTTGGAATATATGCTATTGGCTCAAGTTTCAGCATTGGACTCTTTTTAGATTACTGCCCTATAATATCCTGCACATTTCACACTGGACCTTCTACAGAGATCCTTAAGTGTACTTTTGACTGAACAGGAACAGTGTAATTTGCCCTGAATATAATTGCCATTCTCCATTTTGCTAGCCCATTTGACACTGTGGAGTTACCCACAAGATCCTTCTTTCAGAAACAGCTTTCTTTCTGAAAAAGGAATTGCAGCAGAGAATAGAAGCGGCAATCGGAATACCTTCTTGTTGAGCAGGAATTCAGATGAACCTATTTCTCTCCCATGGTGTGGTGAACTTTGAAGTCACCACAAGGAGGATCCCAGTGCACATAAAAGGGACGATGTTTTCAGCAAGTTTGATTTGGGGAGCTTTAACTGCAAATGGATTTCAAGAGTAACAGAAGCAAGCCCAGGAAGGCTTGAAGAGAGGGAACCTGTTACTGAAGAGCGAGAGAGAAGTCTCTCGTAAGGGCGTCTTAAATTGGCTAAACAACGGAGATGCTGACACATTTCTACTGAGCGAGGCTTGGAAACCCAGCCTCAGGTGAGATCAAAATCCAAGCCAGAGAAGAATTCCCGGCTTCACCCCATTCTTCTCCACTGCTGTCCCCTGTTCTGAAAACCAGGCTGCACCCCCAAAACACACTCATCCCTTCCCTTTCATTTAATCACTGGTGCATGCAGCAGCAGAGGTATGCAAAGAGAAAAGAAGTTTCCACCCCTCTTCTTTTCCATCTGAAACATTGGGAGGCAGCATGCTGGGGTGCAGGAGACCATGAGAGCTGTAGTTCTCCCAAGAAGCAACCCTTGGGAGAACTACCTTTCCCACGGTCCCCCTCACTCCTGCAACAGTACATCAGGTAGCAGCTGCTGTTCCTGCCACCAATGAAAGGTAAAGAAAGACAAAAGGGGGAGTGTATTTGGAATTAGGTCCAGACTGACAAAGATGGCTTTTGAAGGGCAGTGGAGACAGGTACTTTTTTTCCTTCAGACCTTGTCCCAGAAAAATAACCCCAAGTTCTTTTGGATTTCCCCCCAGAAGAATTTCTGCATTAATACAAGCCACATTTGGGAGAACACACCCATTTCTACTAAGGAGGTGAGAGCTGACAATAGGAAAGGTCAGAAATGAAGATAGGACAGCAGTGAAATGCTGTCAAGGATTCTGGCCATAGCTGCAAAAAGGAAAGTGTGATTTTTCGGGATGCTGAAAAGTGAAATGTGGCCTAAATGTCAGGTGAAAATCAAAAGGAGCAGAAGATTAAGATTTGCCCGTTGCCTTTTGTGTTCCTTGAAGACTTCCTGACACTTCTTTGATTATTCGTGACCATTTTTCAAAGAAAACGTGGAATGTAGAAGAGCTTTTCATCTGTCTAAGTAATCCCACCTCCTTTCCCCTATACTATTACGTGATATTAAATATATTACAGAGAACATCCAAGATCTGGTTAAATGTCGTCTTTTCAGACACACACAAGCAAATGCTGACAATCATATTTAGATGACTGCCCACATTCACTTCTTATCTGGTCGTTGTACATTCACAAAATTTGTCGGGGATGAATATACACAACTGCAAGATTTTTGACACCCACTGATATTATCTCCTATGCTACCAGGGTTGGAACACGGAATTAAACTCTGCTCCTGCACAAAGCCTTAGTGACAGCGCAACAGTAACAACAACAAAGCCTATGCACATCAAGGAAAGAACATGGCATCATGTGACAATGTATGGCAAGGCTAGCCAATGTGGTGCCCTCCAGATGTTTTTGGAATCCAGTTTCCACCATCTCCAGCCAACAAGGCCAATGACCAAGGATGATGGGGGTTGTAGTCCAGCAAACTTTGGAGAGCACCAGGTTGGCTACTGCTACCTCAGAGCTCCCCCCAACCTCACTGCCACCTTGCTCTGCCCTGTCCCAGTGAATACTGCACCCATGGCTCTGGGAGGGTGCCACTGCAACTCCTCTCCCCTAGCACACTGCTGCTGGCTACTCCTAATGTACCCCTTCCATCCTTAGGGAAAGGGCTATAGTTAAATGGTAGAGTTATCTGGTTTGCAAGCAGAAGGTCCCAGGTTCAATCCTCAGCCTGCCTGGAGACCCAGTGCCAGTCAGTATAGACTATACTGAGCTAGATGGACCAATGATCTGACTCAATATAAGACAGCTTCCTATGTTCCACACATGAATCCATTCTTCAGTGGGCCTGGCAGTGCACAAATGGTATAATTTCTAGTCTGAGTCTAAGATCAGACCTGAACATTACACTTACTATTTATTTTAGGTTCAGGCATGAGAAGGGAAATGTAATGTCATATATGTTGTTTTTCCTCTAGATGAGTCTTGCACGATGAATGGTTAAAATAATGAGCCTGCCCCCTGAATCTGGCGATGAAATGGAACTCAAGGCTTCTGTTTCTGGAGCGCCTGTCCTTTATGAATATAGTCACTCTGCTCAGGCAGAGTAATGATTCCTTCCCTTTGTCCCAGTACTTTGAGTGAAACCATAAAGAAAAAGAGAACTACACTGGCCTCGTAAAATCAGCTGCTCTGGCCACTGCACACACTGCTCTGGCACACAAATAACTTCCTCCCAACCTGTGTCCTATATGACGTTAAGGTAAATGTTACAGTTATACAGTTATCATTGCAGATAGGGCAGCACATCAAGCTATCGCAGAATTCCTGACGTAGGTTCCTGAGATGGAAAGCAGAAGACTCAACACACTACCTGTACATGATACACATGTGAGAACTCCACACATCACAAAGAAAGTGTGATCTTTAGGCCAGACCTGAGACATACCTCAGCTGGCATGTAAAGTTAAAGTTGTTTTGTTTTAATGTATTTTAAGGTCTGTTTTTATGATGTTTTAAAGTGTTTTTAGTGCTTTTGTTTGCCACCCTGGGCTCCTGCTGGGAGGAAGGGCAGGATATAAATCAAACAATAAAGAAATAAAGAAATAAATAAAATGAAGAGTTGCCAACATCCAGGATGCTGCAAGCCAGAGCTGTCATCATGAGTTGGTGTCATCAGGCATCTGTTCAAACCCATGCTCTCATAGGACACCCCCCTGCATCAAACCTTAGAGCTCTCAGGGCCTTGCTCATCCTCCTTTTTGCTGTCAGGTCATGAGCAAACAAAAATAGCAGCACCCTCTGCTTGCTAAGGAAGGGGTAATATTTTGGTTCACATTTTAATGCAAACCTATCTAATTTGCACCTCCTGAAAGAAATGCACAAACCAAAACATGGCTATTCTTCAAAATTCCCTCTTCTCCAAATTTTGTGATACAGTTCTCCAACCCCCCCCAAAAGTGTTCAAAGTGTGTACATTAGGTAACAGAGTGTACAACAGTTCATGTATTAATGGAAATAACATGGAAAATGGATTATATTAAAGGAAATTGTTTGCAAATATATATATTAGGCAAAAATGCATAGTATGCATAGAAATGCATACTAAAATCCTGACAATTTTTAATGAGGATTTTTTTTTAAAAAAATCTAAAATAAAATCATAAATGGATCTTAAACTGAATTTAAGACTGGAAAAATGTGAAACAGACAGAAACTAATTATCACAAATTATGCAGTTGAGTTTTCCACATTCAGGGAAATCGCAGGGGTCAGCACACCCGGAGTGCAATGAATGAGCCTCACCCTGGGAAAACTACCTTTGTGATCATAGTCTCCTACCCCTCACTCTCTGCTCCTCCACACACTCTCTGACAAATGCATAGATGATCTTGATCAGAAAAGCCATGCCATTAAAGCAGGGTGCCTTCTTGTTTTTCCACTGTAAGAATCCAGCAGACTCCATTGCCTCACCATCATAACGAGCACTCTTGGCAGCCAGCAAAGTACAGCCCAGAGGCCTTCTCTAAAAATAAAAGTCTTTACATTTCTACCGTGACACATCACGGAGCAATGCCAGAATGGGGTCAGGTTACACAGCACTGTAATGTGCCAGAGGTCTTGTGACATGACGTAAGGGGGCTGTGAAGGAATGGAAGGCCTTTCAATGTAAAGAAAGGCAGCTTGAAAATGCTTGCCTGGAAGCAAACTATTGTTGCTGCAGATGGGGGGTGGGGGAGCAGGAACTGGGGAGTGAGTTGATTTTGTGACATTCTCTGCCTCTCTCTCTTTTTTCCATTTTCAGACAAAGAAGCCTTCTGATTTTTTAATAAAAAGCATCCTGTCTACTTAGAATCTGTGCTTAAGGCCACAAAGCCATTGCATTTCCAGGTTTTTGACTTGTGGAGTGGTAAGTGGTATTTCCCAGAGAGAGAGAGAGAGAGATTGAGAGAGAGAAAGTAATTTGTTCAAAATAAACATTGGCCATCTGGCTCAGGAGACACTGCTTTGTCCAATCAGAGTGGGAACATGTTCCCAGCATATTTGTGTTTTCAAGGAACAAGGAGTCAGCAGCTTTTGCACTGGTGTGTGCTTGGTACTTGAACTACAATATAAAACTATTTTTTTAAAAAAAAACAGCTTCCCATCTGTATAATAAAAAGCATTAGAGAACAGCAGCAAGGTAATTTAAATATTCTCACAAAAATATGTATAAAAATGAGGGGGGAGGATGAGCAGCAATACATACATCAACTGATCACGGGATGTAACAAAGGATCGTTTTCCATTCTGTTCAGTGTTCCTTGCATGCAGCACTGTTTCTGTTCTGCAGCAGTTTGTTTTCCTCTAAAAACTACATTATTTGTCTCACCACCCAATATGGCAAAATTATGTGTAATTTACGTAAATTGCATTGTCATTACATTTTCCCACCCTATTCATTTCATGCAAAGGAAACACAATGCAGATCGGGGGAGGGAAATGTAACCAGTCATTTATCATTTGCAGGCTGATAGCAACAACAGCAGCGAATGCTGATTGTATTTGCTGGATTGATTTCTGTTCTAGACATTATTATTATTATATTTATTACACGGGATGAATAAGGGAACTTCTTCCATTTCCGCTCCCATTTTTGTTTTTATCGGAATTCTCCAACATCCCTACTGATCACATAGATAAACTGAAACTAACCTAGCAGGTATGCGCCAGTTCATACATTTAGCCAGGCCGGCGCTGAAATGGTGTAATAGTTCCTTCCATTCATCGCTCAGATAGCCTCCAGAATAAACCAGGCCTTCTAAGTGGGGATGCTCAGGCCTGGAGCCAAACCTCTATCTGGCCCCCAGGACTTTTCCCAACCACACACCCTCCTGGCCTTGCTTTACACCTCTTGAGTGTTTTTGCCTGGCTAGAATGTGCCCTCGAACTTTGATCATTCTTCTTGCATCCTTGGATGGAGACGGATATAGGAGTATGTAGAAATGAGCCCACTGTACAAAGGTGAAATTTTTATTCTACCTGTGCTCATTTTTGCTTCTGGATCTGCCCATTCCTGTCATGTGGCCCTTGGAAGCTTGCACAGAAGGAAATGAGGCCCTTGAGCTGAAAGCTTTTCCTCATCCCTATTCTAAGTAAATGGCTCATCACATGAAGGACTGGTTTGTGGCACTCTTCCCTCTGGAAAAAAAAAACAGTCTAAGAGCCTATGAACTAAGTCATTGCATGACCAAGAGTTCCAGAAGTCATCTCAGTTCACAATGGAGGCCATCAGTGAGGTGGTGGAATGGGTCTTGCACTATTCCTCCACCTCACTATTTCACTGTTGTGCCTTGGTGACAGTATAATCATAGACATGTCTATGCCAAAAGCAAGTTGCTGGAGTTCAAGGGGGCTTATTCCAAGAGAAGTGGGTATATAGGATTGCAACCTGAATCCCATCAACTGCAGAATAGTTATATTACTTCCACTGGATCAGACCCCCCCAGATTCCATTAAGGCTGGATGATTATGATCATCATTATCATTATCATTCATATTTATAGATTGCTTCATGACATAATGCCATTAAAGTGGTATACAACATTAAAAGAGAATAAAACACAAAAGCACAAGCTCTAAAAACAATGAAATCAATTCAACACAATCCAAAAACAATAAAATCATCCCTGCAAACTCTAAAAACAACAGAACAATTTTATCAGATATAAAACTGATATTCCATAAATGACGTGCAGAGCAATCCCACTCAGGGGAAGCCAGGGAAGGGGTGCCCTTGGAGGAGTGCCAACAGGGAGCTCCGCAACATCCATTTGCCATTCAGGAGCTGCTGGGCTGGCGGAACATCAGCTCAGCTGGGAGCTGCACACATGAATGCAGAAGAAAAGGTCGGTTCTCATGAATACCCCTACTAGCGAGTAAGGGCTCTCCATAGACTTCCATTATAATTATTTTCTGTGACCAACCTTTTTCTCGGTGCAACTTTGGCCTGGATTGGGACCTGCAGAAGCGCTCCAAACAAGAGTTGGATGTTGCGTAAGTCTCCCCTGCCCCGTCTTCCAACACACACCCAGAACACCCCTTTTTGGGGTCTTAACGCTGGCTTGTACCGGCACCACTTTCTCTGGGCTGGGCTGGGCTTCCACGGCAGACCGCCAGCAGAGCCTGGCTGAGCTGGGACCCTGGCTCAGTTGGGGGTCTGTCGCATCCAACTCCCCTCAGCCCAGCGTAAATATGAGTTGGATTGTGCCATGGGTTACACCTCATGATGCTAGGAGCCTGTCTGATTGTGGCTGGTAACTGATTCCAGAGAGCTGGAGCTGCAACACTAAAAGCCTGGTTACTAGCACAGGTTATACACACTTAACTTGGAAATAATCCCCACTGAACTCAGCAAACAATCAGGCTGTTAAAATTTCAAGAGATGAGCCAAAACATTGGTCCCAACTTTGTAGCCTCTTTTGTGGCCTTCAAAGTTTGATTCATCCTTTTGCCGGGGGAGTAGCTAAAAGATTGTTTCACCCCTTATATACCCAATCAATCACTGCATTCTGCAAGAGTATCCTGTAGATACCATCTTATCAAGGGGTCCCTTATATGTGAGAATTGGGCTTTTCGTGAAGTGGCACCTACCCTTTGGAACTTGCTCCCGTTGCATATCAGTCAGAAAGACACAGTCTCCATTGACTTTTCTGTTGAAGACTTTTCTCTTCCAACAAGCCTTCTAAGTGGAGCTTTTTATGCCAGTCAGTACTGGATTTGAAATTGTTTTTATATACTTAATTGCTTTTATATATGCAGGTTTATATATATATATAATAGGGTTTTCATGAGGCTGAGAGGCAGTGACTGTCCCAAGGTCACCCAGTGAGCTTCATGGCTATGTGGGGATTTGGACCCTGGTCTCCCAGGTCGTAGTCCAACACCTTAACCACTACACCTCTCTCTCTCTCTCTCTCTCTCTCTCTCTCTCTGCAATTGCTTTATATATATTTAATAGTATTCTGAAATTGCTTCAGGATACTTCATATATAGCTATTCATAAATGAAATTAATAACAAAACAACAATAACCACCAGCATGGTGTAGTGGTTAGAGTGTTGGACTGGGACATGGGAGACCAGGGTTCAATTCCCCACTCAGCCAAGAAGCTCACTGGTTGACCTTGGGCCAGTCACTGTCTCCTAGCCTAGCCTACCTCACAGGGTTGTTGTGAGGATAATATTGGGAGGGGGAGAACCATCTTTGTGTGTCACCTTGAGGTCCTTGAAGGTAGGATATAAATGTAATAAATAACAACATCATGGCTGAAATTTGCCCATTGTGCAGGTTGGAGGAGGAGGCAGAAAGTAAAGGGGCAGAGGGGTGGGTGAAAAATTCAGTTCAGTTCACATTTTAAAAAGTGAACATATCTAATTTGCACTTTCTGAAACAATATCCAAACCAAAACACAGCCATCCTTCAAAATTCACCCTTCTCCACACTTCAAGTGAGTTCTCCAACCAAGTAGTGTGTGACAAATATGCATATACTGCTGTAAAGCGTGCATAAAAATGCATATATTGGTGAAACTAAGATGCAAATATGCATTATATTAAGGGAAATATAAATATTAGGGAAAACATGCTTTGCAAAAATGTTTATAATGCAAAATTGCATACAAAAATGTGCATGTTAGAAGAAATTCACATTGAACTGTGGATGAATTTTTATGAGGACTTTAAAAACAAAAATTGCAAATTTGGAGACCTGAATTTAAGATTGGAAAAATGAGAAAGTAAGAGAAATAAAAAATGATAGATTTGCCCATCCCTAAAGGGGCCACACAAAGGACAGGAAGAATCAGCTTACTTCATGGAAGTGAAATTAAATTTTGGGAGGCACTTCATGCATCCCCTTTCCCCAAAAGCAAGCTGAAATATCACCTTGGTGATGATATAGTCAAGTGGCTCTGCTGAGCTCTAAAAAGTGTTTTTTTAAGCACACACTCCTTCCAGTTAGCTGATTAAGACCTGTTTACGTTAAAATCATGCACAAAAGTTGTTGCTTACCCAAACTGTCTAACATGGGCCTGATAAGAAACTGCCACCTTTTTGGGGGGCGGGGATGTTTCAGTTTTTAAAAAAATGCATCAAAAATAAATGATAATTAAGCTCAGATGTGTTCACAGCTGTAGAAGTTACCAATGGCCCAGTGTTTCTTGTTGTCTGTCAGTTCCTTGCCCTGCAATCTTTCATCTAAATCACGGGCGGCTGCAGCAGAGAGGGAGGAAAGAAAGTGGGCCGCTGTGTCGATGGTCTTGTCTGCTGTATGTACATATATTGGTGTGTCTCCAAGGCTACATGCTTCTGTCCTTCAAACTATCTCCACCAATAAATCATTTAGCTCACCTGTCACTCTTGGCTATTGTGAGGGACACAACAGTTGCCCATTGAACCCCAACCATGGCTGATTCCCTCCGCAGGGAAGAGGGCTTAACAAAAGTGGGGAACAGAAGAGAAGCTGGGCCGTTGGGTTGAATTTCATGTTTGCCTTGCCCTGGGTTTCTTCCCTTCTTTCTGTTATTCAAATCAACAGTGCCTCTCACACTGGGAAGGCTTCTGAAGGCTGTATGTTTGTCAACATTGTTGAGCTGCTTCAGTAACTTGATCCCAGGTGGCTTTTAAAAACCTTGAAAGGGTAAGGAACACACATATATCCCCACTGGCACCTATCCATTAACCTTTTCACCTAGCCAGCTTCTGGCAGTGTTTTGGTTGGTAGTGAGAAAGCTTGCCCTGCTCAAGGGATAGGAAGCCAGTTGCTGCCAGAAGGAATATGAGCAAACAGGTGAATGCGCAACAGTGGCAGTGCTGAGAGAGGGTTGCACATGGAGAATCTCCATGGGTGGCTGTAGTAGCTGGCAGAACTAGTAGCTATTACAGTCACCTGGAGGCTTTTTTCTACATAGAACTCCATTCATGGACTCCTGGGTAAATGAGGGCAGAGAAGAAAAGAACCGTGCCCATCAAGAGAGTCCACCAGCTTCCAGCCCACGTAGGATACATAATTCCAGTTGGGGATCCAGTTTTGGTCTGTGTAGATAATTAGCCTGAACCGTCTTCCTTCTGATTCTATCTGATTTGTTTCCCATTATCTTTTGGCCATCAGAATCTCCCCCCCCCCAAGCAAAGGACAGCATCCACATACAGGAGCATATTCATGTTTATATCCAAATATACATCTGACTAAAGCCCACAGTTTCTATAAGCAAGGATATCCAAAACACTCTGCAGAGTTTCTGTGAGTAGACATCTCAGAACTATTCTGTGTTGTTGCCGCCCTGGGCTCCTACTGGGAAACAGGATGGGATATAAATCAAATAACAAATAAATAAATAAGCTCAGGGCCAGCCTGGCTCAGGTCTTCAACAAAAGCCATCACAAATACCACAGTCCTGCAGAATCCTAGGAAAAAAGGAATGAGGAAGGACTCGGGAGCAAAGATTCTCTTAGAGAGACAGCTCAGAAACCAACTTCTCTCCTTTCTATCTGATAGGAGGCTCTTGGAGAGATGACAAAAGGTTAAATGTGTTGAAGAACTGCTTGCTTCCTAAACAGAGTTACAATGTCCATACCGCTTCCCATTAGGAAGGAGACAGGGCTGGGAAGCAGCTCATGATCTGCACCTCAGTATTCCATTCTGTAGGCAATCCTCTGACTCAGATTTTGGAAGCCCAAAGGAGTAACACCAAAAGGTGTGACCTCAGTGTGGCTTTCTCCTATAACGTGACAACCCCACACCAAGATAGCAGCCACTCACTTGATGCAACGTGCCGATTCAATCAGCACAAAACCAACCCAGCTTTGGGGATCAGAACTCTTGTTATATGAGCACAGGGATAAAGGAGCTTTTGAGTAGGTGTTGTCTCTGTTGGCTTACTGAGAAATCAATCCCCCCTCCTTCAATACTGTACACAGACATACACCTTTCTGGTTCATTTGTTTTATTTCCTTTGTGAAGAAGCAAACTATTTTCTAACAGCCAATCCCATGCATGATTGCTCAAAACTAACCCCCACTCAATTTAGTGGGACTTACTCCCCTAGTAAGTGTTTCAGGCTTAACTACATTATTCACATCCATTTATCCTTTGGGGTTTCTTGCAAACATATCCTAGCTAAAACTTACTGAACATTATATGGGAGATCTCTGATGGAATCAACCAATTTTTGTTTCTTAAAGAAGCTGCTGGGAGCTCAGAAACTGACTGGAACAGTGGCATGGTAGGGAGGTGATGCTTAACTCTTTCCCCTCACATTTTTCCTGATCTAAGGCTGCGCTACTATGCATTTACCTGGGTCTCAATGGGACTTACCTCTCAGTAGGTAAGTATAGGTTTGCACTGTAAAACTATACACCTCTCTCATTTTGGAACAGTGTTTATCAGTTTCAGTGGACAATCTGGAGTAATTAGCTAGTAGAATTATACCCAAACAATGAACATTAAGCAGTACTGAAATGGTGTGCTGATTAATCCATATTTTCTGATTTCTTCTGTTTAATTGCAGTCTTGTAAAGCTGCAATGGTTATGAAAATTTCAAAAGGAACGTAAATCAAAAGGCGCCTATATGCCCAGAGAGAGAGAGACAGAGAGAGAGAGAGAGAGAGAGATTCCTGAATTTTTCAATAAAACTCTGACTGAAACAAATTTAACATTTGTAATCCACCCCTGAATCTAAATGAGGCTTACATTTCCCTGCCAAAAGTTGACATTTGACTCTGAGGTCATTATTCGTAGCTTTACAGTAAAATCTGACTATGCAAAACAAATAGTGCCTATCTACATTCATCTGTCAGCCATGTCTTTCAGTTAGAAACTGAAGTGGAACAAATGAATGGGAAGCAGGCAGTTTCTGTGAATATTCTCCTTTATTATTTTGTATATGGCTAAATCAGAAGCATGGGGTCCATACCTGACCTTGGGAGACATATTTGATTGGATTTGTTGGCTGATATATTATGGGACTCTTGGTTTTGATTAGAGGTGGATGAGAAAGTTGATTCAGTTTACATTTAAAGCCACATTTATCAAATTTGCACTTTCCAAAACAATATGAAAACTGAAACAGAGCCATCCTTCAAAATTTGCACTTATCTGAATTTTGTGATGCAGTTCGCCAACTAAGCACTGTTTACAAAAGTGCATATATTAGGGGAAAGTGTGCACAAAATGAATATATTAGTGAAAATATACAAAATTACATTAGGATAAATTCCTTGCAAAAATGTGCACACAAATCAAAGCTGTATATAAAATGTATTAGGAGAAATTCACATTAAACTGCTGAAGAATTTTCATAAGGATTTTAAAAAAACAATTGGCAAATTGCTGCAGAAATGTGGAGAACTGAATTTAAGGTTAGAAAAATGAGAAAATCCTGTTGCCAATGACCCATCTGTGAAATCTCAATAAGTCGTTTGAAAATTAAGCCCTCATCTGGAACCACCCTAGGACCAGGGAAACACAGGTTCAAATCTCCACTCAGCTGTGAAGCTCACCAGATGATGTTGGTTTCATCATTGATTCTCAGCCAAGCATACCTCACAGGGTTGTTGTGAGGATAAAAAGAGGGGGAGCTCAGTACATTGCCTTGAGAAAGGGCAAGATAAAATGAAATAAACAAATGCAATGCCATAGCCTAATATAAAATGGCTTCTGTGCTTAACTGAAAGATGCTGCCATTAATTAGAAATGACAGTAATACCCTATGAATGGATGTGACACTGCAAATAATTGCCCTGTTACTTTGATCTGCATCATACATGTGCAGGAAGAACAGAATGTGAGTTATAAGTTCTTCATGAGCATTCTAAAAAAGAAAGTATATATCACTTAATGACAGCCTAATGCTCCTTCCAAGGCTAGTGCTTATCGTATGATGGGCCTTTTTTTATCTTGTCTGGGATATTCATCTTATATAAAGAAATATTTTCGGTATGAATGCTGTTAAATCAAACCGTCATTTGGGAGAGTGAAAAATCCACCATTTAATGTCTTTATTCCAAAAAGAAAACAGAAAAAATCCTGCCTTACCATTCTTCTAAGCTCAAAACAAGTTTTGACAGCTGAATAATACCTTCCCATGAAGCTGACTCGAAGAATCCATGTTTTGCATTGTTGAGAAGCTTGGGTTAATCATGGTCTTGCTCAAAGAACTTCACATCGGTTCACTTCTGGGGAGCCAAACACCCTCTTCTAGTGTTTGTGAATTGCTTTGCCATTCAAAGCCTGGGCCAATTTTCACAGATCTGAGCATCATTTAAAAGAGAGAGAGAGAGAGAGAGAGAGAGAGAGAGGAGAGAGAGAGAGAGAGAGAGAGAGAATGAGAATATCTGATTTCCCATCCCAGCCCTGTATTCAGTTTCTTTCTTATTCTTTGTGAAGTTTCTTGGAGAGTTTCTGGGGCTCAGTCAGAGGGGGCTGGCAGTTTGCCAGAGTTTCACTCCAGGAGCCTAAAGCTGGAATCTTTAATATTTGCGTCAAAAGCTCTCAGAGCTGAAGAACAGAAAAGAGAGTATTGAGGGGGAGGAGAGGAAGAGAGAAAAGATTGTTTGGTCTCACTGCCATTTCCATTTTTGTTATTATAACATGCTCATAACATTACCCTTCGCATATCATGAAAAATTCTAAATAGTATTTCACCCAGGGATTTTGCCCTTACTTCCTGCTGATGTTGTATCCGTGTGCAGAATGAGATATTTTATATGGATTCAATGCTTTTTTAAAAAGAATTTTGAGATCCTTGCTAACTGTAAATTGCAAATACATTGTTAAACTTGATCTTCTAGTGCAGTGGATCTTCTGGTTGATTTCTTCCTTTGACAAAGGAGCACAACATGTCAAAGTACAAACCTTCTTTTTTTAAAGCACTACATGTTTGTTTATAATATGACAATATGTTCATTATGCAAAATAATTCATAAGCATTTTTTCAAATATTTGCAAAAATAGTGCTTGAGGGATCAAGGAGTGGTGAGTCACTGATGCTATAGGCTTTAATGCACCCTTTCACAGCTTGGTGCTCTGCAGATGTTGTTGGATAACAACTCCCATCAGTTCTCCTAACCATTGGCAATGTTGGCTGTGGCTGATGGAAACTGTAGTCCAACATCATTTGGAAGGCAACAGTTTGGGAAGCCAGGAGCCCAAACTGCATGTTATATGTGGGAGATTCATGACTGGATCTCCCAATATAATTTTCTTCATCTAAAATCAGTCCCCAGTTTGCACTGGGGCCACAGGTGAATAGGGACCTTACTAGGGTTGAGATCCAAATGTTGTTTCCAGCTGGATCGCATTCAGTCAAGCTGGAAGGTGGTTCTGTCCCATATTCATTTGTTTCCGCTGTCTTTTATCATTTTGATTGTTTTCCTCCTGCAAAATAACAATACTTACTTAATTTTTTTCTAACAATGTTGCTTTTTACAAAAGGAAAGCAGCTTTCTCTTTGCTTGCCTAGTGCCCAACCCCCCCTTTCATCTGTTCCTCCTCACCCTGAATCATATTGGATCCTTCCCTCCACCTCCAGCCATGGGAGAAAGCTAGAGAATCTGAGAGACTATCTAGTCAATTTCAAAGAGCAGGCTAGTCAGTTTCACTTACGCTATGCTAGCTCTTTAAACCTTGCTCACCTGCCTGCCTGCTGATCCTAGCTGCCATCCCAGGCTTTGCCGAGAGATCTGTGGCATCAATAGATCTGGGACTGAGAGCCAAGGAGCCTTGTGCCTTCCTGCCTCTTGTTTGCTTTCTTCCAGCTGTGAGATTCAGGGTGGGCTATTTGTGGGTTTGTGTGTATGCTGTTGTTGCTGCCACTGCTGAGTGTGCCAGATAAAAACTGCAGTATTGGCTCAGCAAACACTTTAAACATTTCCTCCCCCAACATTGTCAATATCAATATTAATATTATCAAAATATTTGACAAGGAAAAATCTGGTATTAGTTCAAGTCACAAAACCTCACAGCACACAAGATTGGTCTGCATGATAACAAGTGCGAGGACTGTAGGGAAAGATCCAGTGCCAAATTCAAAATTAGCAAAATTTTCATCCATCCCTAGACCTAATCATATTTTGTAATATTTTTTATGTAACCCACTTTAAATGTGATACATATGGAAGGGTAGTAAATAAATGCAATGGTAAGGACAACCTACGATCAGCTGTTCCATCAAGCTACAGAGGAGAGGGAGAAAAGGGAAGCAGGGCTACTTCATTGGTTCTACTGAGAGGCCAGTTGCCTTTGGCCATCTCTCAACAGTCGCCTAGTGGCAGCCGTTTCCTTCACTCAGAATGGTTTCTATTGCTGGTGATTGTTAGAAAAAATGTAACTTTAAGAATTGGTGCCTGAGTTTTCTTTTTTCCTCTTCCCTCCCCATCCCTTTTTTTCTTTTGTGTTGTGCCTTTTCAGATTGTAAAGCTCAGGGCAGATAATGTCTTGTTTATTTGTTTTCAGACAAAAAGGCTCCCAAGTTGCATGTGAGTCAATTTAAAAAGGGGCTTTGCATAATAAATAAAGGGTTTTGCATAGTTAGTAAATAAATGAATAAATAAAGGTGCCTCTATGGTTTCCCTCCCCATCTGTGCCTATCAACAGCTCTAAGAGGGGTGATTTGGATTAAAGGATGCTTTAGCGTGGAAGAAGGCTAGCCTTTCCATATGGCATTCCCTGATACAAACCTGCTTTCAAAAGAAGAGAATTATCTTGGAAGATCCAATCATGGATTGCAGGCAACATCTAGTTAAGCCCGGAATCATACTGCAAATTTGCAGGCATTTTTTTTAACAAATCTGTAGAACAACAACAACACTATCAAACTGCCACCCTGAACTCCTTTGGGAGGAAGGGTGGGGTATAAATTTAATGAATTAATAAATTATATAACATCTTAAAACATCACATCTGTTTTCATGTTCAGCTGTGCATAACAGGACCCTTTCATAAAGCATGCTAACCCTTTGTGTGTGTGTCTTTGCGTCCAATACATTTTTAAAGCCATGGTGCATATTTAATGTGGAAAACAGTCATGTTTAATCTTCATGGTTCTTCCTAGAAGTCTGTTCAGTTGGAATGATTAGGTGGCCACAAAATTTGCCTCTTATTAACAGGTATGGCCTAAATTGTACTTGCATTTTGATATACTAGATGACATCCCACCCACACCCACCCCAATAGTGAGTCATAGCATTTGGGATCAAGTTCCTGGGGATGTAGCCTCTCCTGCCATTTGAGGGGGTGGGGAAGGTAGCATTTGTAAGAATCCTTAACAGGGCAGACATGGGAAATATAGTGGGTATGATTCAGCCAAAGTTAAGCATTTGTGAGTTCTGTTGAGTTCAGTGTGAAAGTAGAACACACCTCTAACTTTCTCACATTGCAATCAATGGGATTTAAGCATTCGGAACTTGAGTTGGATCATGTCCACGGAACCTGGTTTTCATTGCCTCGTGTGAGATGCACTTAATGCCATTTTAATCCCAATATGTAAGGTATGCCGTACAGACATTTCCAGTGAAGAACACTGGCGTCTGTTGAGGATATTACTAGCAGGCTCTGTGGGTGATGCAACGATCAGATGGAACCTTTCATCAGATCCCTAATATGCCACTCGGCCTGCTTTGCCAGAATTCATTCCTGAATATTGTATGCAGCTCTAATCCGAGTCTAAACATTTGAGGGAGATATGCCATTGCCTACATCAAAGGCAGCAGCCTTCAGTTTACATTGGAAGAATGCCTCCATTTAGCAGTGTCAGGCCAATAAAAGTGTGCATGTAATGTGCTGCAGCTGAGAGGCCTGTCTACTGAGAGAGATGCAGGGGGACCCCTTTATTGCTCATTATCATTTAACAATAGCAAAAAAAGGAAGTTATCCCAACTTCAGAGAGAAAGAAAGCTTGTATAAAAAGCTTTTGGCCATTCCAGGATCCTGTAGCAGTTTCCTAGGGCTCTCCTGGGATAATTTAAAGAATGGAATTGGCCTATAGAACCAGAATGAGAAAAACATAGTGTGAGTTTTTTTAAAAAAGCAGTGCCTGGCATGTGAAATTGAACCTCTCTTTCAAACTCAACATCAAAGCTGCCCCTTGTTCTTCATGTGCACCTATGCTAAAGTTAACAACATGTTCAGTCCCCATGCTGAACCCACACCAAGTCACTGAAAGGCCCTTCCATTGTCAACCATCTCTCCCTGTCTCCTCACCAGTGGGCTTTTTGAAAAAAAAATTTTGAAAGAAAGGCAGAGAAAGAAGCTTGCACAAGAAAAATAACGATTTGCCTCATTTGCTGGCCTATGCTTTGATAAAGCAATTCATCAACACTATGGGGCTAAATCCAAGGTTTTGGTCTTGGTGTACAAAGCTCTGGACCAGGATACCTGAAAGATCATCTTACCCCTTATATTCCCAGTTGATCACTACACTCTGCAGGTGAGGGCTTCCTGCAGATACCATCTTATCAGGAGGTCCATTTCACACAACTTAGGAAGTAGGTCTTTAGTGTAGTGGCACCTACCCTTTGGAATTCCCTCCCCTTAAATATTAGACAGGCACCATCTCTGTTATCTTTTTGGCGCCTGCTGAAGACCTTCCTCTTTCAACAGGCCTTTTAAGTAAAGACCTTATCCCAGTCTGTGTCTGTGTTAGAATTGCTTTTTAAGATGTTTTTAAAGCTTTTCTAAAAAAAATGCTTTAAAAGATGCTATAAAATATGTTTTAAAATAAGTTTTATAGTGTTTTTAGTGTTTTTTTTTGCCTCCCTGGGCTCCTACTGGAGGAACGGAGATAAATTTAATAATTAATAATAATAATAACGACACTAGGGGCACATCTGCACTATACATTTAAAGCAGTATTATACCACTTCAAATGTCCATGACTTCTCCCAAAGCATCCTGGGAAGTGTCATTTGTTAAAGCCACTGAGAGTTGTTAGGAGATCCCCATTCCCCTCACAGAGCTACAATTCCCAGTGTTGTCTGGGAAGAGGGATTGATTGTTAAACCACTCTGGGAATTGTAGCTTTGCAAGGGGAATAGGGGTCTCCTCACAACTTTCAGCACCCTTAGCAAACTACACTTCCCAGGATGTTTTTGGGAGGGAGGCCATGACTGTATAAAGTGACATAATACTGCTTTAAATGTACAGTGAGATCGGACCTTGGTGTTGTTTCGTGTCAGAGTGCTTTGACAAATCAGCCAATGCTTTTTTGATCCAGGGGTGAATAATATATTGATGCATCTCTTCCACACCTTCCAACCAACCCTCTCATCTCCCTGCATCAAGCCTCTTAAAAGGGAAAATATCAACCTTCTCTTCAGTAGTCCAGCTTCGCCTCTGGTTTGAGAGCCACATTGTCTGCCCGGAAAAAAAGGTAGAAAGTGAAATGGATACCCTGAAATCTTCCTCTCCAATTTTATTTAAACCATATTTATTTGCTTGTAATAACTTTTGTACCATGAAATATTGTGTACTTTGGTCAAGGATGGGTGGACACAAAGAAAGCAACAGCTAGGGACAGGGGAGAAACCAGTTTCAGTTCGCATCTGAAGGCAAACTTATGTAATATTTCCATGCAGTTGGAAAAAATATACAAACCAAAACACCTTCATCCTTCAAAAGTCACACATCACCAAACTCTTCAATGCAGTACTTCAGCCGAATAATGTGTGCAAACTGCACATATTAGGGAGAAGAACATGCCAACATGCATTCTGTTAGGGAGAATTGGTTTGCAAAAATGTGCACATTAGGCAAAATTGCATAGAAAAATGTGTATATTCAGAGAAAAGCACACTAAAATGCTGATGAATTTTCATGGAGTTTGGTGTTTTTTTTTTAAATTGCAAACTGATGTGGAAATGTGGAGAACTGAACTTAAGACTGGACAAACGAGAAACTGAGAGAAACTGACATGGAGAGGTTCGCCCATCCCTAGCAACGACACAGCCTCGGACTGGCACGGCTTCTCTACTGGAGAGTGGCCTTTCTGTGAGATGAGCTGCATGGGGCCATCCTGCTTCACTGAACTGGAACAGCCAGTCTTTCAGTGAGCACACACATTAAGGACCTATGATTACCTTCACTATAGCAACCCTCTTCCATCCAGCCCTTTCTTCTCAAGACGCTTTATGACTTAGCAGTGCCACAGCCTATTATACTTCCTAAAACCTTCTCTCCCAAATTCTACCATTCACTAAGCAGAAATTTGCCCCCTTCCCAAAGGTTTATCCTTCTGAGTGGAGCAAAAAATTCTGTTTCTTCAACAAACAGATCCGAGCATCTTCATATTTGACTGGAGAGAGAAGCAAAGGATCAAAGAGAAAAAACATTTTTGGCCATGAAGCATTATTATTTCAACAGCCTGCATCTGGGTAGAGGCAGATAGGATTCACCCAAAGGGTCACAGTATCGATGTGAGAAGAATGTTTGCTCTTATATCTACACCCAAGTCCCACATCCCCTTCCCTTTCATGTAGTGATTTTTTAAATTCAATTTTATTTATTTATTTATTATTACATTTATATCCTACCTTTCCTCCAAGGAGCTCAATGTGGCAGACATGGTTCTCCTATCTCTCCATTCTATCCTCACAACAACCCTGTGAGGTAGGTTAGGCTGAGAGACTGTGACTGGTCCAAGGTCACCCAGCGAGCTTCATGGCTGAGTCAGGATTTGAACCCTGGCTTCCCAGGTCTAGTCCAACATTCTAACCACTATGGCTCTTTTTCATTGAGAGACATCCACCTGGAGACATTTAGGCTGCCAACATGGATGGCTTTAAAATTAGAAAATTAAAATTAAAATCTGACGATTAGACAAATTCATGGAGGATGTTACCATTGGCTACTAGCCACTATGGCCATGTTCTGCCTCCATTGTCAGAGGCAGGATGCTTCTGAATACCAGTTAATGGAAACTGTAGAAGGGAGAGCGCTCAGGCCCTGTTTTTGGGCTTCCCATAGGTATCTGGTTGGCCACTGTGAGAACAGGATACTGGACTAGATAGGCCACTGGCCTGAGTCAGCAGGGCTCTTCTTATGCTGTCATTTGGGATGCTAGCCAACTCTTTCTTAAAGTGGATAATGTATAGATATGTCCTAAGGCAGCGGTGGGAAACTTCAGGCAAGGGGCTCAAATGCAACCTTACAGGTCTCTCTGTCCTTCCCTTGGGACTCTCCCTAAACCACACCCCCTCTCCCGCTGCTCACCAGCCCTGCTCCATGCCCTCTTTGAGTGCTTTTGCTAGATTAGAATGGGTTCTTGCACTGCATTAATGCTTCCCTTGCCTGGATGGAAAAATATGGGGCAGGGTAGGGCCAGCCTGGCCATTAGGCACAATGTGACCTTTGTCTCTGGCAGTGCAATGGGTAGGTTAGCAGATTGGTCCACCCACCCACCCTCCTGGTGCCATTTAGGACTAGGAGCACTGCTAGCGCTTTGTCACATTAGTCAACAGCACTACTAAAGAGCTCTCCAGTAGCAATGGGTCACACACATCTTGCTCCGAGGTAGGGTCCTTCTTCAGAGCAATGCATACTGGGAGAGGTAGCCCAGCAGAGTGCCTGCACTGCTGCTGCATTGTGGGCCAATAACAGTTTCCATCTGTTAAGTGTTGAATAGTATTTTCTACCACTGTGGCAAACAGGCAGCAGAATAGGCACTCTTTGTAACCACACCACCCACAATTCTTCACTCAGTCTGGAAGGATGCTGGGGGACGTAGGTATTGCCAGAGTGAGGCATTGTCCAGTGCAAGGCTCTGGAGAGACTCAGTGTGCCCATGCTGCTCCAGCAGGGTGGTGGAAATATAAAGGGGCAGGAGGGAGGAGGAGTTATGAGGAGTTATGGGGCTGGTCATCCAGGGGACCCAGCTCTGCTTCAGGTAGCAGAATGCCTTGCACCAGCTCTGGTGTGGGGTGTGTGAGTGTAGAACCCTCTGCCCACTGCATGTAGCCTACTGTTAGGGATATAAAAATGGACTGCCTTCACATCGATCCTGACTTATGGCTACCCTATGAATAGGGTTTTCATGGTAAGCGGTATTCACAGGGCCGGCTCCAGGCATGCCGGGGCCCTTGGGCATCAGCTTGCCCTGGGCCCCAGTTTGTGTGCATGTTTGCGCGCGGCCCCCCACCTACCTGTCTCCTGTCTTTTACTATTGCCATGAACCAAGATGGCGGCCGCGGTTTCCCTAAGGCGATGAAGCCTCCGCCGCCATCTTTGTTGATGGCACGCGTGCATGCTACGCACGCACATCTCTGCCATCAACTAAGATGGCAGCAGGGGCTTCAGTACTTTAGGGAAACCACAGCCGCCATCTTCATTAAGGCAATACTAAAAGGCAGGAGACAGGTAAGTAGGGAGTGTGGGGGGACCACGGATCACCACGGATCACGGAAGGGGAGCAGAGGGGCCGCTGAGGGGGCCCCTGTTACCCTGTAGCTCCAGGGGCCCTTGGGCCAGTGCCCCACCTGGCCGCCCTTTAGAACCGGCCCTGGGTATTCAGAGGGGGTTCACCATTGCCTCCCTCTGAGGCTAGTCCTCCCCAGCTGGCTAGGGCCTGCTCAGCTTGCCATAGCTGCACAAGCCAGTCCCTTCCTTGTCTGCAACTGCCAGCTGGGGGGCAACTGGGCTCCTTGGGACTATGCAGCTTGCCCACAGCTGCACAGGTGGCAGGGCATGTAACCCCTGAGCCACTCACTGTGGGGATGATCTTTAGCTGGCCCTTGACACCCAGGAGACATGAGCGGGTATTTGAACTCACAGACTCTGGACTCCCAGCCAGGCTCTTTCCCCCCCTGTGCTATACCAGCTGTTAGGGATATAAGAAAGCAGCAATTTCTATTCCAACCCATGTTTGTCACAATCAGCACTGTTCCCATTCTGCTCCGGTTTGGGTTCCGCCAAATACTACTTTATTTGTCTCGCTATCCACACTATTTTACATTATTGACGTTATTTATGTAAATTACAAATGTAACAGGAAGATTGCCACATCATTTATTTCATTGCTGGATTGACTTCCATTCCAGACATGGGACAAATAAGCAAACAGTGGCAATTTCCGCTCCCGTTTCCATGTCTGTTGGATTCATCTGGCATCCCTGTACAACCCTCAAAGTCGCATCCATTGCTCCACCCACATCTGCCTCTGGCTTCACCCAGTTTTTCATCTGGCCCATCTCACTAGTGCTCTAAGGTCACATTGGGCCTTTAGAGACCTGTGATTGCTGTACAAACCATTGGCTGTCTCCTCGGATTAAAGTTGCAATCTATGCCAGTCTTCATTTTGTAATTTCCTTGATCCAAAATGATGGCATCTCACATTAATATCCTCAAATGCAACTGCATGAACCCGGCTTCCTTGTTTGTTTGTTCTTTTCCCTCCAGAGACAAAATCATTCACTATCATCACCAAGATCAGGGCATTTCCTACGTGTAGCAATTGTAGATCTGGAAGCCCTTGCATGGCTCTGATACCTTCTCCCCAAGCCCCTGTGTAGTTTTGCTCTGCCAGGGGAAGGTGAGGGCTGACTGGAGGCAAAGGCAGAGGCTGTCACTAGTGACTCCAGTCCTTGCACAAGATGAAAAAGGCAGTTACAGTGTCCCTTGATCTGACAAGCAGGCACCCACTACTTCCTGCATTAAGGTTCATTGTCTCACTTTGCAAGTGGGATAGATTTCTTTGGTTCTGCTTCACTTGTTTGCAACAGAATAGTGTTTTGATTGCAATGCACACATTATTGCTTGCATCACAGAGGCTGAAGTGACCTCATTGTTTTTGGCCACCCATCACCCCAAATTTAAAAAGGACAAAGAAAGAGAGTAAAGACTCATTGACAATATTCTATCGACCTATCTTCACTTGGTGTGGTTCTTTACAGCCATGGCTGATGAGCTACCAATAAAAGAGGCAGGAGCTGGAGAGGTCGGTTAGTCAGCATCCTGTAACCACTCGATCCCTGGAGTATTTTTAAAGGATTAGACAAATTGATGGAGAATAGGTCTATCAAAGGTCATTTTCTATTATTGTGAAATGGAACCTCCACATTCAGATGCAGTATGCCCACGGCAGAACTGCCCTCCCGACACTTACATCACCGTAGATTACCTGGATGGGAATGGAGAAGGGCAGGGCGCCGGTGACATTGGGGCTGTATGGATGCATCCATAAAGTCAATCTGCTGCTCCTTCCAGTGTATCTACACAGTTCCAGCCTGTCCAAGTAAGTTGCAGCACTGCTAATGTCAAAAGGGCAGCTCCACCTCACCACATTGGCTACTGCTGAGTATACCTCTGAATAGCAGATGCTACTGACAAACACCAGGGAAAGGGTGTCCTGTTCATGCCTATTTGTAAGCCTCCCAGAAGCATTGTATTGGTTGTTCTTAGAAAGAGAAATTTGGCCCAGGTGGAACTTTCATCCAATCCAATATAGCTCTTCCTATGTTCACAAGTCTTGGCCATGAGATAGAATCACTTGGCCATGAGATAGAATCTCCATGGGGAGAGTCCTGAGGGCCAGATAGAGAGGCCTGGAGGGCCAGATTTGGCAGCCAGGCTAGAAGTTCCCCGTCTATAGCCCAGCAGGACAGCATCTGCTTTGCAAGCAAAAGGCCCCAGGTTCAATCCCCAATATCCCCAGGTAGAGCTGGAAGAGACCCCTGTCTGAAATCCTGGAGAGCTGCTGCCAGTCAGTGTAGACAATACTCAGCTAGATGGCCCAATGGTCTGACTCAGTAGAAGGCAACTTCTTATGTTCCTATCATTGCCTCTCACCTACGGTAGCCATTGCCACCAGTTGGTCAGCTTTCTGGAGCCCACGATATGGCCTGGCCTGTTCTAAATCCTTTAGGCCCTAAAGCTGAGAGTTTCCAGTTGGTACCTTCTTTGGTGAAAGATGTCTCCCAGCTCAGTAACATAAGTAGACTGAGTAAATCTGTGAGCCTTAAGAGTCTTTCTCTTTAACGCTGCTCAGCTGAAAGTGAGCAGCAGGATTACCCTGAAGTCAGCTATGGGTCTCAGATATCAGCAGAGAAAGCCAGAAAGAAAAGGAAAGGGATGATTGGTTATTATAAAAAGCAAAATCTTTTATCTCTGCCTGTCAAACTATAGCTGTCGGAATAGAGATTCATCTCATTTCCACTGACATTTGGCACATAGCTGGCAAGGATTACCCTCACGTTTAAAATGTTATAACAGCTATGAAGCCATGTGGAAGAAGAGCAGGTGATTCTACCCAAATGGAGACTGTTTGGCCAGATTGGCTGAGGGGCCCCGTAGTGACAACCCACATTAAAAGATGCACCTAAGTGCAGACTTTTTGGATCTCAAACACGGCAGGCAGGCAGGCAGGCAGAGCTATTATGTCGGTGATGATGACTGCTTTCATCTTGGAGGGGGCGGAATGGAAGAGGCCAATTTTACATTGTTTGAGCTGGGTGACGACCCTTGAGCAAGTGTTGACAAGTCTAGAGAGGGGGGAAACTTTCTTGGCTGATGCCATATGCTTGGCCTAAGCTGGAAGCTCCCATTTCAAAACCCATGTACAATTGTAAGCATGACTGTGCAGGCCAAGAATTTCAGTGGCTACTGTGGTTGTATCTTGTAGCCCACATCACTAAGCTTAAAAATCCATGATGAATAAGGAAAATATGATCATAAATTTAAAAAGCAACAGAGATTTTTGATATATACTGTTTTTATATTGGGGTTTTTTTATCTATACTGTTTTGATATTTTATGTTGAGGGTGGGGATCCTCCAGCTGGCAGGCCTAATCAGGCCTGCTAAGCCTGCCCCATTTGGCCCACGAGCCAATTTTGGCCAAGCCAAATTAATTAAGTGGTATATAAATACCTTAAATAAAATTAAATAGATAAATATATGACATCAAGTATGGAGAAGGTACCAACCTAGCTCAACCAAAAGGGGATTTGCTGGCACAGTTGATCAGCTGATCAGTGGTGCCTGCAAAGCACCATGCAAGAGAGAGAGAGAGAGAGGAGAGAGAGAGAGAGAGCGCTGCCATGAAAACAAGAACCTCTGTGTTCAGTTCTCTCTCTCTATAAGGTGTAGTGGAATGTATCTGCACCTTGATGTGGACCATAGTGCAATTTCCAGCCCTCGCTCTATATCAGTGGGTGCTGCTGGTGGTGACATAGGAATGTACAGCATGATGACATCATCAGACATGAATAAATTTTACTGCAGTTCAGAGAGGAGGGGAGGAAATTTTAAATGCTATTTTCAGCAATTGCCCCTTATTTATTTTATTATTATTATTTTATTTCAGTAATTAATAAGCTGCTCTGTGAAAATAACATTCTATCCAAAGCAGCTAACAGGCCACAGGTAACCACAATAAAGCAGTTAAAACCAATAATAATTTTAAAAAGCAACAACCAACAAAACATATCAGTGTAAATTCCAAGATCCAACATAAACCCTGTAAAAATCAATCATAAAAAGCGTTCCGGAAGACAAAAGCATCTGCTTATTTGCACTGGGAAGAAAGCTTCCATTGGTGTGAATGGGAGCTTTCCTTCCAAAATGCATAGCAGGCATGGGGCTACAATCTGGAGCAGGACCACAAACAATAGCAGCAAAGAGGTTAAGCTCCCTAAAATCGCTCCCACCAGGTCCTCTGTTGCAAGCTGCTTACTTTACATAATGGATAGGACATAAAGGGTTCAATAAAGTCCCTCATGGATCCTCTTTTCATACAGGCAGAGCTGTAAGCTGCCCACACAGGAAGGATGGACTGTGCCCCAAATTTTTCACACAAGGAATGCATATTTAGTGAAATGAAGGGACACAAGGTCAGAGAAGCCATTGCAATTAATAATAATAATACCCCACTGGCAACAGACCCGCTGCCCAACAGCAGCCTGGCTTTAATGCCCCCTGACCCAGCCAGGAGCTGATGCAAGAGGCTGCAAGATTGACTGCAGCCTCTCTCTGGATTCAGGGTCAGGCAGGGGGTCCTAGTCCTTGCAGCACTTACCAGGGTCCTCAGCTGTCTCAAGACACAGCAACTCAGAGGAGCAAGCAAGCACCCTGGTGTTCAAGTACTCACTACCAGGGCAGCTTTTCTCCAGTTCCCCAGTGCTGCAGCTGTTCCTTTGTTGTTCATTTAATCAAACTGGGCTGCCACATTATTTATTTATGGTTAGAAAATATCCAATCAAATATTTTTGTCATCTTTGTGGTTTTTATTTTATTATTTTAATTGTACGTTGTACTTACTTTAATTGCTGCATCTTTTGTGAACCACCCTTTAATCATTTGTTGAGGGGTAAGCTATGCAAATATTTATAAATAAATAGAGTTTTTTCTTTAAAAAAAAAACTGGTCCAAAAGACATGAAGTTGTATCCAGTGGTGATTTTTGACAAATGCAAATGGCTTCTGTTCATGTAAGACTAGGCACCTAGTTTTCACTGGTGTCCCCATTTACTGCACCCTCTGCAGCAGCTATGATGTTCCAGAGGGTGCCCCAAGCCTCAGGAACAGCTGTACGAGGGCACTGGAGTAGTTACTAGGCAGAATCAGTGAAAACTGGGTGTTTTGCTTTTTGCTGGTGCCAAGCCACCACTGCACACAACCCATCATGTTGGTCTTTGACCATAATAAATGATATTGATTGATTGATACAACCCATCACATCGATTTTTTACATTGATGTACATTCTTGTCACATATTGTATTATTTTATGTTATTTTTGTAGTAATCTTGCAAAAAGAAAACCAAGATGACATTCCCTTGAATCCACATTAAACCCTGGTAACTCAAAGGTGGCGCTTTTGAATGCATAGTCAGAAGGTGCTTCAGTAACTGCTCCTTCGTGAATTAAATTAATCTAGGACAACTGTAGCTAATCTGATTGGACGGGCTGCATGTATCTCAGATGGGAGAGCTCACAGCAGCCAGTGGATCAGAAATGGTATTGCTCTGAATGGGATCTCCTATACAATGAGCCTGATAACATATGCACATTTTAACAGCCGCTTAACACTGAGACAATGCCTTGGCTTTTGTCGCTTAACACAGAGGAATGATTCTGATGGTGGGAATTTCTGATTCAAAAGCGGCATTCTTTCAGATGTGATGCAGCTCACTTAATGACCCGGGTACATAGCAAGAAAATGAGAGATGGAAATGTTCCTCTTAAACAGTCCTCTCTCTCTCTCTCTCTCTCTCTCTCTCCCTCTCTCTCTCTCCCTCTCTCTCTCTCTCTCTCACACACACACACACAAAGAGGGAGAGAGAGAGAGAGCAGATAACAAAAGATAAAGACAGCACTCATTTCCTATCTAAAAGAAATGCAAAACTGAATAATCTCGCTCCGAAGACAATCGGACACTGGTTAGAGCAGCAATAGCTGCCTACCAAGTGGCAACAAAGGCAACAAAGAGGGATTTCTTTGCTGCCTCTATTGCATCTGCAGATTGTTGTCCCAGGAGGTTGTTCCAAGTGGTCCGAAGCCTGGTCGGTCCAGTTGCGCAGGAACCCATGGAGCATTCTAAAGCCTCCTGTGACGCATTTGCCAAACACTTTGCTGATAAAATCAAGCGCCTGAAGAGCACGATTCCGTACGCCGTGGATACAGAAAGTGGGCCAGAGCTGGCCAGTTGCATCCCGGTCTGGTGGGATCGGTTTCAGCCTCTTCCCTCTGAGGAAGTGGACAAGGTGCTCTCTACTGTGAGGCCGACCACCTGTCTGTTTGATCCTTGCCCTACATGGCTCATTGTGGGCTGCAAAGAGAGACTGAGCGAAGGGATCAAGGCAGTTGTAAATGCTTCCTTGGAAGAGGGTTCAATGCCATCTGCCCTCAAGGAGGCGGTAATAAAGCCCATCTTGAAAAAGCCCTCCTTGGATCCCCAAGAGTTGAATAACTTTCGCCCAGTCTCTAATTTACCATTTTTGGGCAAGGTGATCGAGCGAGTGGTGGCCAAACAGTTACAGACACACTTGGATGAAGCAGATTATTTAGATCCATTCCAATCGGGCTTCAGGACTGGACATGGAACTGAAACAGCCTTGGTCGCTCTGGTGGATGATTTGAGGAGGGCGTTGGATAAGGGAGAACATTCATTCCTCGTCCTCCTGGATCTCTCAGCGGCTTTCGATACCGTTGACCATGGTATCCTCTTGGATCGCCTGGAGGGAATAGGAATAGGGGGCACTGTTTTATGGTGGTTCCGTTCCTATCTCTCAGACAGGCACCAACGGGTGGCATTGGGAGATGAGGTTTCAGACCCTTGGCCTCTCAATTGTGGTGTGCCACAGGGTTCTATCCTCTCTCCCATGCTATTTAACATCTATGTAAAGCCGCTGGGGGCCATCATCAGGAGATTTGGGTTGCAGTATCACCAATATGCGGATGACACTCAGCTCTATCTCTCCTTTAAGTCCTCACCAGAGTTGGCTGTGGATACTATTTCCAAGTGCCTGGAGTCCGTAAGTGAATGGATGGGAGGTAATAGGCTGAAACTGAACCCCGACAAGACCGAGGTACTGCTTGTGGGAGACAAGAGAAGGTTAGGAGATATAGACCTGGTGTTAAATGGGGTAAGATTGCCCCTGAAGGACCAGGTTCGCAGCCTTGGGGTCATTCTTGACTCCCAGCTGTCCATGGAGGCTCAGATTTTGGCAGTGAGCCGGGCAGCTTGGTATCCATTACATCTGATACAGAGGCTGCGACCCTACCTTCCTGTCCATCTGCTCCCACGGGTGGTACATGCCCTGGTCTCCTCTCGCTTAGACTACTGTAATGCGCTCTACGTTGGGTTACCCTTGAAGACGGTCCGGAAACTATAGCTGGTACAGAATGCGGCGGCACGGTTGATTAAGAACAGCCGCCGCCGTGATCACATCACTCCAGTGCTAGCAGACCTGCACTGGTTACCAGTTGTTTACCAGGCCCAATTCAAGGTGTTGGTGTTAACCTTTAAAGCCCTACACGGTTTCGGTCCAGTTTATCTAAAGGAGCGCCTCCAGCATCACCAAATATGCCGCCTGACGAGATCAGCCTCACAAGACCTTCTCTCGGTCCCACCAGTTAAAACAGCTAGGCTGGTGCGGACCAGAGAGAGGGCATTCTCGATTGTGGCCCCCACCCTCTGGAATTCTCTGCCATATGACCTTTGCCATGCCCCTGGCAGGTTTCCGCCGAGAATTGAAAACCTGGCTGTTTAGCCGGGCCTATGGGACTCCTGGGTAATCTAGTTTTATTTTGTAAAGATGTGGGTGGGGTTGATTAATTAGAGGTTGATGTTGTAATTGTACTTATATGTTGTATCAAAATTTTTATGTACGCCGCCTAGAGTGGCCGTTAATTTGGCCAGATAGGCAGCTTAGAAATAAAATTTTATTATTATTATTATTATTAAACAGTGGGAAATATAGAAACAGAGAAGGGAATGCAAACACACAACAGGCTGCCCACTCTTTAATAGTTAATCCAGTGTATCTGCCTTAATTCATAGTTCTGTGGGCAGCATGGTAGGGACAGGTCTAGGGCTGAAGACAGTATTCTGCAAATCTTCCAGTTTTGTCTTACCATTTCTTGAATTCACATTTTGAATATGAAATTCTTACTTCTGAGTTTGTATGCTTGAGACATGTTGACATCTCTTGAGCAGTTAATTTTTGAAATCAAAATTTATTAATGCAAGTTTCAAATAAGAATTCCCGTAAACTGGCAACTCTCAAATTATAACTACAATTGCAAAGGTAACAAATGTTGTGAGATAAAAGAAACTATATGTCAACTATCAACTGCAATCAAATATGATGCAAAAGAGATTTTAAATTATTAACGGGCAGACTATTGATTCTTGCCAGAAGGATAGTCCTATTAGTCTGTTGCTGCAAAATCAACCAAAATCAACAGTCTTGTGGCACCTCAAAGACTAATACATTTCATAGAATCATAGAACAGTAGAGTTGGAAGGGGCCTATAAGGCCATCGAGTCCAACCCCCTGCTCAATGCAGGAATCCAAATTAAAGCATACCTGACAGGTGGCTGTCCAGCTGCTTCTTGAATGCCTCCAGTGTTGGAGAATCCACCACCTCGTGAGGTAAATGGTTCCATTGTCATACCACTCTAACAGGATGTTTTTCCTGATGTTCCTGAGCCAAAATCTGGCTTCCTGAAACTTAAGCCCCTTATTTGGTGCGCTGCACTCTGGGACGATAGAGATGAGATCCTGGCCCTCCTGTGTGTGGCAACCTTTCAAGTACTTGAAGAGTGTGATCATATCTCCCCTCAGTCTTCTCAAGTGTAAATATGTCGAGTTCCTTCAGTCTCTCCTCATAGGGCTTTTTTCTAGTCTCCTGATAATCCTCATTGCCCTCCTCTGAACCTGTTCCAGTTTGTCTGCATCCTTCTTAAAGTGCAGTGCCCAGAACTGGATGCAGTTCTCAAGATGAGTGCCGAAAGAGAACTAGTACTTCATGTGATTTGGAAACTATACTTCTGTTAATGCAGCCTAAAATAGCATTTGCCTTTTTTGTAGCCATGTTGGACTGTTGGCTCATATTCAGATTAATATGATGGGGCCATAAACAAAGGAAAGATGAAATATTTTGTTGTAGCCATTTAATAATTTGCAGATGATACAAAATTGGAGGGATAGCTAATACCCTGGAAGACAGAAACAAAATTCAAAGGGATCTTCATAGGCTGGAGAATTGGTTTGAAAACAACAGAATGAAATTTAACAGGGATAAGTAAGTTCTGTACCTAGGAAAAAGAAACCAAATGCACAAGTATAAGATTGGGGGATATCTGGCTCAGCAATACTTCATGTGAGAAGGATCTTGGGATTGTTGTTGATCACAAGCTGAATATGAGCCAACAACATGATGTGGCTGCAAAAAAGGCAAATGCTATTTTAGGCTGCATTAACAGAAGTATAGTTTCCAAATTGTGTGAAGTATTGGTTCCCCTCTATTCGGCACTGCTTAGGCCTCATCTTGAGTACTGCATGCAGTTCTGGCCACCACACTTTAAGAAGAATGCAGACAAATTGGAACAGGTTCAGAGGAGGGCAACAAGAATGATCAGGGGACTGGAAACAAAGCTCCATGAGGAGAGACTGAAAGAACTGGGCATGTTTACCCTTGAGAAGACTGAGGGGAGATATGATAGCACTCTTCAAGTAGGAGGACCAGGATCTCTTCTCGATCACCCCGGAATGGTGGAGGACACCAAATAATGGACTCAAGTTACAGGAAGCAAGATTTCAGCTGAACATCAGGAAAAACCTCCTAACTGTTAGGGCGGTATGACAATGGAACCAATTACCTAGGGAGGTGCTGGGTTCTCCAACACTGGAGGCATTCAAGAAGCAGCTGAACAGCCACCTGTTGGGTATGCTTTAACTACTTGGATTCCTGTATTGAGCAGGAGGCTGGACTTGATGGCTTTATAGGTCCCTTCCAACTCTATTATTATTTATTATTACTATAATTTATTTATACCCTGCCTTTTGGCCCAAGGCGGCTTACAGAAAACACAAATATCAAAATACAATATCAAAATACATCAATACTGTTCTATTATTCTATAGCTCTGTTCTTAATAGCCAAGCCACCATTTCTTTCACCATCCAGATGACCCAGGTATAGTGTCATTCTAGGCCATTTGGGAGGGCGGGGAGAATATGGAGACTGGCACAAAACAGCACAAAAACATAGTGGCTACAACAACCCCATTCTCCCGTACTGCCAATCTGGGTGGCTGTAGCTGGTCGTTTGGGGGTAGGAATGGGGAAGAAATGAAAGCCTACAGAATTTGTCCTTTCCAAAATGATGAGCAAACTGAAATACAGCCATCCTTTGAAATTTGCACTTTTCTGAATCTTGCAATGCATTTCTCCAGCCAAGGAATGTCTACAGAAATGTATATACTAGGGTAAAGTGTGCACAAATATGCATATATTTGTGAAAAGTAACATACAAAAATGCATTATATTAGGGACATTTGCTTTGTAAAAATGTGTACATTAGGCAAAAGTGCATACAAAAATGTGCATATTTGGAGAGATTCACACTAAAATCTGGATGAATTTTCATTAGGATTTTATTTTGGGGGGGGGAATCACAAACTTATGTGGAAACGTGGAGAACTGAACTTAGGACTGGAAAAATGAGAAACTGAAAGTGACCACTTCGCTCACCCCTGTTTTGGAGGTGAAGAGAATCGCAGGCTGCTCACCAAGAGCGGATCTGAGTTGCTGCTGCTGCCATAAGCAGCCATGGTGATCCTAGGCCAGACGTTTTGTCCATCCAGCCCAGAATTGTTTTGCCTGACTGACAGCAGCACACCAAGATCTCAGGGAGGGAGAAACCTTTTCCATCTCCTGGTGACTGCGCCTTTCAAATGGAGGCACTAGGGATCCCCCCCCCGGGGCCTTCTACAGCAAAGCATGTGCTGTGTCAATGACCTATGGTGCCTCCTCATGAAGGGGAGCCATCAGTTAAAACACAGAACCCCTGGCAACCTGAGTTCCCTCTGCTTGGTTCCTTTCAACTAAGCGGTATTTATGGACGGCATTTTGCTTTCAGATTGGAATGTACAACAATTGGCCTCTATAGTGACGCCATTTCCTCTCAGAGGAAACTCTGGAGGAAGGAAGGTTATACACAAACAAACCTCCATTCAATAAAGCAGTGTGGGTCATAACTGGACTTTTTTTTTCAGCTCATGGATGAGGCCAGGGCAGTCTTCCTGTTCATATAGTTCATCATTTATCACAGTCCTGCTTCACTATTATTTAAAAGTCTAGTTCATGTACATCCATTTTCTTCATAGCGTGCAGATGTATTCCATTTTCCTGTTGCTGTGGAACACAGCCACAACTGGCAAACAGACTTACATAAATGGCCATCTGTGCTTTGAAAACTGCTGACGCACATTATTGCTGTGTGAGAATTTTAGCCATAGCAAACTCAAGCTATTAATACTTTTGGCACTTCCCTAAAATCAAGGCAAAACCTAAACAGGGTTACCTCTACTCAGGGTACTAATGCAAAGTTGGAAGACGTCTACCTTTAGCAAGGCCATAACCCAGTGGTAAGCCTATGATTTATATGTAGAAGGTCCCCAGATCCGCGCTTCCTGGTGTTTCCTATTCAAATAAACACAGGCAGAAACACTGGGAAAGACCTTGGCCCAAGACATGCTTAAAGTTGCTGTCCAGTGCAACAGACAGCACTGGCTATATTGACCAATGGTCCAATTCGGTATAAGACAGTCCATATGCATTGTTAATGTGTGATAGTGGACCAGTTAACTGGGGGAAATTCCTGTACTGGATGGAAATTGCACTCTCCTGTAAGAATCAGGTTCATGGCGTGGAGAATGCTCCAGACCTGCCATTTCTCCTGGATTCCCTGTGGTGGCTGTGAGCTAGAGTGTCTTATCAGCCGTTCCTGCCACTGGGAGATAGAGACTTGGCCACTGCAGTTCATGTTATGGTGACTTTCAAGCTGCATTGCATATAGATGGACCACTGAAAATCCAGCTAGAGCAAAACGCTGCTGTTAGCCTACTGACAGGTTCAAATTGACATACCCTTATACAGGCCTTTTTTCTTCTTTTTTCTTTGACAGTACTCACAAGTACAGAGTACCGGCATCTCTTTTTTTGCTGCCCACAGGAGCCGTTTTGTAATGGTACCTCCTTTTTTTTTGCAAACAAAAAACAAAGCACTTCCCATATATATTGCCAATTAATTTCCAGGTCTGATTCAAAGTGCTGGTTTTTAGCTTTGAATCTGAAATTTATTTATTTATTTATTTATTTATTGCACTTTTAGACCGCCCTTTAGCGACAAGCTCTCAGGGCGGTGTACAACAAGATAAAAACAGATTAAAATACAGGTGTGGGTACAATACAATATGAAAACATATTTAAAAACAAAATTAGGACAAAAAATTAAAATTAAAATAGATTAAATTTAAAATTTAACATTTAACATTTAAAATGCCTGGGCAAAGAGGTAGGTCTTTACCTGGCGCCGAAAAGATAATAAGGAAGGCGCCAGGCGTATCTCGTCAGGGAGAGCGTTCCATAATTCGGGGGCCACCACTGAGAAGGCCCTAGCTCTAGTTATTGCTCTCCGGGCCTCCCTATGTGTTGGAACCCGGAGAAGGGCCTTCGACGTCGAGCGGAGCGACCGGGTAGGTACATAGCGGGAGAGGCGTTCCATCAGGTATTGCAGTCCAATGCCGTTAAGGGCTTTATAGGTAAGAACCAACACTTTGAATCTGGCCTGGAAACATATTGGTAGCCAGTGCAGCTGGGCCAGGACAGGTGTTATATGGTCAGATTTTTTAGACCAAGTAACAACTCTGGCCGCAGCATTCTGCACCAGCTGAAGTTTCCAAACCGTCTTCAAAGGTAGCCCTACGTAGAGTGCATTACAGTAGTCCAATCTAGAGGTTACCAGAGCATGAATAACTGTGGCGAGGTTCTCCCTGTCCAGATAGGGTCGTAGTTGGGCTACCAGCCGAAGCTGGTAGAACGCATTCCGTGCCACCGAGGCTACTTGCGCCTCCAGTGGCAGGAGCGGATCTAATAAGACCCCCAAACTATGGACCTACTCCTTTAGGGGGAGTGTAACCCCATCTAGGGCAGGTTGGACATCAACCATCCGGGCAGAGAGCCCCTCCACCAACAGCATTTCAGTCTTGTCAGGATTGAGTCTCAGTTTATTAGCTCTCATCCAGTCCACTATCACGGCCAGGCAGCGGTTTAGTACATTAACAGCCTCACCTGAAGAAGATGAAAAGGAGAAGTAGAGTAAATGGACCAAGCCCTGATTATCTCAGGGAATATCTGCTCCTGTATGAGCCCTCAGAGCACATAAGAGGAACCTCATTTGCAAGAGGGGCCCTGCCTCAATTCTGATCTCACGTAGAGACCCAGTTGGCCTTCACAGGAAGCAGGTCCTCTTTCATTGTTGTTGTGCCCCAGCTGGGCATGATATCACTGGAACTGCTTTAATTTTCCCTCTGTATCTATTATGTATTATCTATTATCATGCCTATGTCAATTTCATCCTGTATAACTGTGTAATCTTTCTCTTCAGAAGAAAAAAAAGTTGCTCTCTAGCCCTGTTTTATGCCACTCTGAGTTGCAAGCCTGGCCTTGCATTGTCTTTCCACCACATCTGTATCATCTCTAACTCAATCCGATTCAACCATTGTTTGATCCTTCTTCTGCAGCTAAGCATTTGATCATCTGCATTTACAAGTTCTTTGCTGTTCAAGTTGTGTTCAAGCTATCAATGAAGGTGAAGATTGATATACCTGGAATGTGAATTGGATGTGAGCGTAGCTGACTGGTGGATCCACAGCCTAATGTATGTTATGGTCAGAACAACTGTAGCTTCTCCCTGTTTTTCCCCCAAAGACAAGTCAAGACCTTTCTTTTCCTTTGAGTTGACGGGTTGAATAATGGTGCTGCTCTTCTCTTCTGAACCAATGGTTTTCAATTGTTTTAACTGGCCATTTGCACTTCAAACTTTGTCTCTTTGTGCAACACTTTGGGAGTTTTGTTTTTAATGAACAGCAGTGTGGAGGTGTTAAAAAACAAAACAAATGAAAATATTGAGGAACTATTACTAGGTCATACCCCAAGCTCCAAACTAAATGTATTTCTATTTATTTACTTATTAGTCATGCTTTTATACTGCCTACTCAACTGTGCTCTCTAGGCAGTACACAGCACATTAAACCTTTTTTATCTATAGTTTATCTGAGTTTTCACATTATTACAATAAAAGATTATGGTCCTTTATTCCCCCTTTCATTTCCCAACTTACCTCTGCCTTCATGCTCCTTTTTCTTTCTTCAGTTATAGCATTTTCATTTCTGAAGTCCACGTGTTATACGTGTTATACGTATAGCATGTTACACAGTGTTCAGGCTTGCACACTAAGATAAGGGTTAGGATAAGCATCAGTGCTTTGCTGGGATTCCAGATTAACATTCACTGAATTTGGAGACGTTTCTATCCTTGCATTGTGCCTCCCATTACTTCCAGTTGTGGGCATTACTTGGTGAAGAGGTCCAAAAGCGTGCTGCAAATCTCTTGCCTTTACAGTGGTGGCTCCTTGCTTGTGGAATGCTCTCCCCTTTGAGGACCACCTGGCACCATCATTAACATCCTTCCAACACCAGGTAAAAACTTTGTCCAGGCATTTGACAGATTATGGTGATTTTGCTGTCTATTGATGTTGTGTTTTGCTGGTAAGGTTTTTGCTGCTGTTTGTTGCATGGATTATTGTATGGCTTTATTGTAATGCATTGCTCTATTTTTTCTGATTTTACGCCATTCTTTCTGTTTTTAAAATTTGTAAGTCGCTTGGTGACTTCTTATTTGTCAAGTGACTCATAAGCCAAATAAATCATTATTTGAAATGATTTGAAAATCTATTAAATTATATGCTGTAAGGAAGAAATAAATTGCCGTGTCATGTCCAATAAAAAATCTCCCCACCATGACAATTTTGCAGGATTCATTCAGAAATGAGAAACAGCCATGCAAAGCAAACTTCTTACGAAAGAAGCCATTGTTCCCTCTGGATGGGGTGAAAGTAAATGGTCTGAAAGAATTTCATCTCAAGGTAAATAAGGTCTACCTTAGTTTCTACTTCTTTATCTTTCTATCTTGGGCTTTGTTTCTTTCTTTGGTTTCCTCTTCAAGAAATGTAAAAGGTTTAGTGCTTTCTAGTCTTAGGAAAGGAATGTGTCTTGTTCTTTCCTTTTTTATCCACACTACCTAAACATTAGGCAGTTTCATTCACATATATACGCCTCCCTTTTTGCAAACTCTTCCCTGTTTTGTGGCATTTGCTCTTTGTTGCATTAGGCAGACCTTCTGTTTGCCTTCAACTGGGCTGGAGACTCAGATTTCATCCCTCTAGCTAAGTCATCCCATTTACAAATATTTAAAATATGACTTATGTCAACTCTTGGGAGGCCCGGCAGGTTGTGTACATACATACAAACCTCTAACTCAGTGTTTCTGTGCCAGAACAGCTATTTTGAGGTTAAATCAAGTCGAGTCAATCAACGGTTCAATAAAAATTATGGAGCCCAAAAGACACATTCAAGTCAGCTATCTCAACTTCAGAATAAATATTTTGCCACTTTAGAAGAATTCGGAGGATATAATCCTTCACTCCAGCCATCCATTAACCCAACACAAAGCAGCTGGAAAAAAATGCAAGCTCTTTGCAGAGCCATTACTTACTTACTTTTTTTCCCCCTTGCCCCTAGAGCAAGATGGCTGTTCGTTCTTGAAAGGCACAGAGCATCTGAAATTGGTTAGTAGCTGAAACATCTTGGGTTGCTGAGACAGCAAAAACATGACCCTGTAAATTTTCCTTCAGGGGATGTGTGTAGTGCATTAATTAACCAATCCGAAGAGCATGGCTTATATCATGGTGGGGTACGTTTAATATTCTGGCTCTCTGCTTAATATTGAGGGCGTCAGCAGGAGGACACAGATCAGATGGAGGTTCATAAGGCTACAAAAAGAAATCTGTTTTGTGGAACAGAAGCTGAAGGAAAGTTTGGTTTGAAATGAAATGTGATAAAAAAATCCAGTAGAAGATCTGGACTGAAACCCAGTCATCCTGGTTATATTTACACTGCTGAAGAATGCTGGGGCATTTTACAAAAGGTGCATGGAGTTATTTTTACACATTGTGATGGGTATTTCCTTTCTGATATTAGCCAAATGTACTGCAAGTATTATTGTTATGAGTTTATTGAGGGAGAGAAGAATGTTTTTCCTCTATTCATGTACATGTAGGGAACGAAGAAGTAAGACAAACAAAGGCCCCATCTGTACGATACATTTAAAGCCGCTTTAAAAAGTCATGGCTTTAAAAAGCCATGGCTTTCCCCAAAGAATCCTGTAGTTTGTGAAGGGTGCTGAGAGTTGTTAGGAGACCCCTATTCCCCACACAGAGCTACATTTCTCAGAGTTCCCTGGGAAGAAGTTCAGATTGTTAAACCACTATGAGAATTGGAAACCAAAACACAGACTGAAGTGGTGAGAGCACAGAGCGACTCAGAAACAGATCAGGATTTTAAACATACACAGATACAAAAGAAATCTTGGGGCCTGTGACACTCCTAAAATATAACCAAAATATACCCAGTAACAATACCTATTTAAAAGACACAGTATCTATTTTCCTATTCATTTCTGTTTGTCGGGAACCCTATTCAGGTCTTCTCCCTCATATGATTAACAGTCTTCTGGGGGGAGTACAGGCCCATACATACATTGGAGGGGCATGTCTGTGGGGGACCCCTGTGCATTTGGGGATCTAAATCATGGGGTGGAGCCTATGCACACAGAACAGGCTCTTTTCTACAGATGTGACCCTCCATGTGGGGAGAGGGGGAGGACTGGTGAGTGGGTGGAGACAGCAGGTGTGGCCCCATTCACATGATTTTAACCATGGGATAGTTACTGCCACCTGATACATACTAGCTAGGGACGGACAAGTCTCTCAATCTCTATTCTGTCTGTTTTTCTATTGTTAAATTCAGTTCTCCACATTTCTATAGCAATTTGTGGTTTTTAAAATAAGAAACCATCATGCAGTTTTGACAGATGTATCCATTTTTGCAAACAAGCAATGCTAATATATACTGCATTTTTGTGTTCTTCTCACTAATATATTCATTTTTATGCACACTTTCCCCTAATATGTGCATTTTTGTAACCATTGTTTGGTTGGAGAACTGCAATGCAAAATTCGGATAAGTCTGAATTTTGAAGGATGGCTGTGTTTCAGTTCTCATATTGTTTCATAAAGAGTGAATTTGACAATATGAGAACTGAAATAAAAACTGAATCCAATTTCTCCCCCATCCCTAATCAGGGATGGAGAACTTGATCTGGCTAGCGGGCTGATTTCTGACTTTCCCCACTTTGACAGGTGGGAGGAGACATCCAAATGTCAATCGCATAATGTCAGAGTGACAAAAGGTGATTCACAGGTAGGCAGCTGTGCTCACTTGTCAAAATTCACAGGAGTTCACTCTCAGGACCAGTCAGCTGATTGGCGCTCACTTTAAAGGGTCTCGCTATAACCACTTATCAATGAGCGCTTTTGAGTCTGTTTGCAGGCAGTTTGTGTGTTTATAGATGTATTCCCCAGTGGAAGTTTAGGAAAGTTGTTCTTGATGGAATATGCTAGAAAATGCTGGAATGAAAGTAATCATTGCTAACTCTTGAGCAATATATCGCTTTAGTGCAGGGGTGGGAAACCTGTAGCCTTCCAGAAGTTGTTTGACTCTAACTCCCATCAGCCCTAGCAAGCATAGCCAAAGGTCAGAGATGATGGGAGTTGTAGTCCACAGGTTTTCCATCCCTACTATGTAGATTCTCTAAGGAAAAACCAATGAAAATTGAACTGACTCCTGAAATGAGGCTTCTCTCATCCAGAATCAGGACAACCATTTAGGATGAAATTGCATGTTATAAAGATCACAGTCTTCATGCTAAAAATAGTACCCTAATGTCATCTGTCCCTCTCCTCTATAGCATCCATTTCAGCAGTATACATCTTCTTGCTTTGCTCTGGTGCACATCTCTGACTGTCAGTGGCCAGGATTGGAAAATGTGCTTCACAGGTCACGGGGAAAGTTGAAATACGCATGACAGAGATCAAGGGTGGAGCTCAACACTAGGCTTCAGGGTTTTTTTTTTAACATGTAATTCTGCCCTTAACTGACCATACATTTCAGTGTACAGAAGATGTGCTAAACTGCTTCTTTAAAAAGACCTGTTGAAGATCCTCTATTCTTTCCTTTCAGATATATGGCCACTTTACGGTTGATCTCTAGTCTCTTCTCCATCAAAGTAAGCTTGCACTTTCTCATCAACCCCAGGAATGCTTTTGGGGTGGTAAAACCTTTGTTTATATGACTAGTTGTCCTCGGTCTCTTCTAAATTGTAGACGTATCATTTTGTAAATTTCAGATAAGCACCATTTATTTTCTTTTGGTCACTGATGGCCGTATCTCCCCAAACCAAGATAATTTTGTTTTCTAATAAAAATTCCCTCAAAATCCCAACAGCGTCCAAAATAAGAACCAAAAAATGTGCTCTTGATCTTATTTTAAAGGCATGGATTGGTTATTGTAGCATGAATGGCATTCTAGCAGAACTCCAGCTTTATAATAAAGTTCAGTTATGACAAGTTCTGGGACCTAAGCCAAATTCATACCAAATCTAAGTTTTTACAGGGGTGAAAAAAGTTTTACTAGCGAGTCTAAATCTCCTGCAGAATGCCTGCTTTTTGCATGTAAACATTTGTGGAAACAAACATTGGTGGTTCCAATAAACTATCAAACTCTTACCCATCCCTTTCTATTAGAAATGAGCCAACAAAAGAAAGCTTTATTTAAAAAAAAACAGCAAAGAGAAATGAAAATAAAAATACATTTCAGGCTACCCACTTAGAACTCCCCATTATTTTGATAACCCCATATTAATTTATATGTGAAGAGGCCCCTGTTCACGGTAACAGATTTCTACATGTTCGTCTTGTAGTTGATGTACTTATGATTAGGAATGGCGGAAGAATCCAATTCCCTTTACATTTAACAACGAATCTCACTAATTCACACTTTCTGAAGCAATATGCAAACCGAAACACAACCATGCTTCAAAATTCACCCTTCTCTGAATTTTGCAGTGCAGTTCTCCAGCCAAGTAATGTATACAAAAATGCATATAGTAGGGTAAAGTATTCAAGAAAATATGGTTGGGAAAATGCGTATACTGGGCAAAATTGCATATAAAAATGTGTATGTTAGGAGAAATTTGCATTAAAATGCTAATGAATTTTCATGAGGACTTTTAAAAAAGCTGATGTGGAAATGTGAACTAAAGATTGAAAAAATGAGAAACTGAAATAGACGGGTTCACCCATCTCTTCATCAGCATAAGGTTTTATCTGTGTGATAATATTAATCAGTGGACCACAAAAAAAAAGCTTCTTGACTAGCCATTGAATCCTAAGACCCAAAAGAACCAGTAGGACCATAAAACCCAGCCATCTTCCCCAACACAAGACACAATAAGCAACAACTATCAAAGATCATTAATTAATCTTAATCATTAATTAATACTTAATCTTTGATGTGAGATCAGGGGCAGATGTATGGGTTCTGCTAACCTCTTTGTTGTCTCCAATAGTAGTGATCAGGGAGTGCTGATCAAACTGAGTGCAAGACTTAGCTGGAAATCATTAAGCTGCTGTAGACTGTTTCTGCACATTTCTGCTAAGAGGTTCCTAGAGGTAATGGTGAGTGATTGATCAGCTTGGGCTACAGTCAGGGATGATGGGATGCATATTGTAACAACATATGGAGGGCCTAGCCCTGCTTTAGGGCATCATCTATCAAGTCCCACAGGGATATTTCTTGGCACGCTCCTTTTCAATGTACACATGAAGCCACTAGGCAAGATTGTCCAGAGGTCTCGAGCTCATTATGCTGTCTTTCTTTTTCTTCTGACTCAAGTCCTGCTGTATCAGTGCTTACCCATTACCTGGTCATGGTGTAGGCTAACGCATCAAGGTGAACCAGCTGAAGCTGAACACTGATGAAATTATGGTGGTCAGTAGTTCTTAGAGAAGATATGCATGAATATAATAATTCTTGTCTTTCCTGATCTCTCAGGACTCCCGGATGCTCTGGATCTGTTGTGCCTATTAGTCCAGGTTGTGAAAGTAGCAAGGTGTGTTTTTCACATGTTCTATCACATGTTCCATCTTTCACCAGAACTTAGTGACTATTATTAATGCCTTACTAACGTCAGCACTAGAATACAGTAACACCGTCTACATTGTGTCACACTTGATGTCTTTCTGGAAACTACAGCTGGTATAAAACACAGCAGCTCACCTCCATTCTGGGCTGGGTTTCAAGCACTGTAATAATGTGCAATGGCCCCAACATCTGCATTTAAAGTTCCAAACTGAATAAATTCATCTTCCAAGCACAATTCAAGATCCAGGTTTATGCCTATGAAGCCCAGAATAGCTGAGGCACCTAAATACCTCTGCTCTTTTCAGATTATACAAGATCAAGTCACAAGGGCCTATAGAGAGGCATTCTTGATGGTAGCCCAAAATGGTTGAACTTCCTCCTTCTAGGGTTCTTTCTGCATACTTTCTGGAAGAGCTGTAAAACCTTTTTCATTCAGCTGACATCCAGTGGCCTGAATCCACATCTTCTTAATAAAGAATGATCAACATGCAGGAGGTCCAAATTAATTAAAGTTTCCTTTTTATACTGATTCTTGAGCTCACGTGCTAACAAACCTCTCTCTCTCTCTCTCTCTCTCTCTCTCTCTCTCTCTCGTGTGTGTGTGTGTGTGTGTGTGTGTAAGTATGTGTAAGAGAGAGCATTGTTCGCATACATCCAAAAAACCAAACAAAAACCAGGGGTATTTTATTATTTATTTATTTATTGCATTTATATACCGCCTCATAGCCGAAGCTCTCTGGGCAGTTTACAATAATTAAAAACATTAAAAACAAGTATACAGATTTAAACCATACCAAATTAAAACCCCTAAAACCCGATAAACAAGGTAAAAACACATGTTATTCAAATGCTGTTAAAAATGCCTGGGAGAAGAGGAAAGTCTTGACCTGGCACTGAAAAGATAACAGGGTTGGCATCAGGTGCACCTTGTCAGAGAGATCATTCCATAATTTGGGGGGCACCACTGAGAAGGCCCTCTCTCTTGTTGCCAGCCTCCCACCTTCCCTCGGACTAGGCACCCAGAGGAGGACCTTTGATGCTGAGCATAATGTATGGGTGGGTTCATATCAGGAGAGGCATTCCATCAGGTATTGTGATCCCAAGCTGTGTAAGGCTTTATAGGTTAAAACCAGCACCTTGAATCAGGCTTGGAAACATACAGGCAGCCAATGCAAGCAGGCCAGAATCGGTTTTATATGTTTATATGGTCCCTGTTACCAATCTGGCTGCTGCATTTTGCACAAGCTGCAGTTTCTGTACCGTCTTCAAAGGCAGCCCCACGTAGAGCACACTGCAGTAATCTAACCTGGAGATTACCAGAGCATGGACAACTGAAGCCACGTTATCCTTGTCCAGATAGGGGCATAGCTGGGGTAAATACTACAACAACAGCAGCAGCAACAACGTGATTTTGTAGCTAGGTACCTATCTCAACTAATCACCCATATAATTTGGTGCATGGCTGCTAGTACATGCTATTTTGCTACTTTGCAAATAGCCCAATATCTTTTATTGCTTTGTGTTAACAAAGTATCAATAATACCAGTTTCCTTGGACAGAAAGGAAGTGTGTTGGCAGGGAAGGGGAGAGGATCGTTTTATATCATTTTAGCCTCGCTTAGAGGAGCACATAGTAATCAGTGGCTGGATATTAAGAACACAAACTGGGGAGACTTGACCAAAGTCATCCATGTTAAGGAAGGAAGGACAGATTCAGAGCAAAAGAATGCATTTGGGAGCCAGGTCAATACTCAGTACTGGACAAAATTGTGAAATACATTTTCTGTTTCTTCTGGCTTTGGACACAAAAGGCACCAACTGGGAGCTGGCCCTTCAAAAGAAAACTCACAAGGATGCCAGGCTTTGTTAATGTCATTTCAGTCTGGCACTCACACCCAAGGAATGTCACGCGAAGCAACTCTATCAGGGTAGGTGTACACCTTCTCCATGTTTCCCAAAGATGTGCCTGCAGGTTAACATGAGTTTGCAGGGGGGAGTCATTTGGAGAGGGGAATTGGTGGATGAGAAGGAGGGGGTCAGTTATAAAGCAGGAACATGTCACTGAGGAGCCTTGGGGAATCACAAGGTATTCCCCTGCCATCTAAACAATGACGATGTAGCTGGCATGGACAAATTCTGGATCCCAAATTGAATTGGGCCAATTTGGGCTGATCCAGGCCGAATTGAAGCAGGCCCGGATCATCTTGTGTTGGGTCCATTCCACTGGGAACAATTCAGGGTTATAAAAATGGGGGGGGGAGGTCAAGCAGCAAGGAGAGTGGGCAGAAGGAGATGAGGCAGGCAAGAGTCACTGCCTGCATGTCTCCTTCTTCCCCCTCCCTTCCTCATCACCAGCCACATGTTTAAAACTCTAATTAAACATTAGGACTGTGCAAGGTCCCCAGTTCTGTTCGTGGTCCAGATCAGGTGGAGGTCCAATAAGGATCACCAAATCAGGCCCCAAACCAGGTGTGTTTGCACAGCCCTAGCAGAAGCCTCATGAATCTGTTTGGAGAGAATGCAGGGCCACCACAGAAAAGGCCCTCTCCTCTGTATACAACAATAATAAACTGTTGTACTTGTGAACTAGGCCTGGAAGAGAGGTACTGAAAGGATGAGACTCTGGAAATCCTTCAGCTTTTCTTATCTCCTGCACTGTGCAAGACAGAACAATGGTGGCCCTGAATAAGGAGACACCATGGTGGTATCAGTGATTTGTGTCCCTGTTGTGGCTGCCTTTCTTTCCTTTTTATTTTTCCCACCGCAGAGTCAGCCAGCTCTTCTGTAACACTGATAAAGAGTTAGCAAGCCCTCTGCTACTTCCTCAACACTTCCACTTTTGATATGGGTTCCAGATTTGTCCTCTGAGGATATTGTTCTTCTAAAGCATAATATAAAGGAGAGGACTGTTGAATTGCTCCCCCTTCCACAACTGCCTTGTCGGGGAGATCTCGCCTGTTGTAAACAAAAGACGGATGCCAGAGAATGTATCTGCCTGTTTGGAATAGGTAAAGGAAATACAAAGATCAGTTTGGACAGAGAGTGAAAACACAGGGTAGAGAGATCCCAAAGGGGAAAGGGCCTGTATTGTGTTTCATTAGCTGTGAGCTTGATTTCTGTGGAAACAATTCGTTCCCGAAGACAAAGAGAAAATTGGGTCTGTACCAACAGGGATGGGAAAGGAATTCCGTTCAGTTCACATTTTAATAAAAAACCTAACTAATTTGCACTTCCTGAAACAATGTGTGGACTGAAATGATTCAGAATTCACACTTCTCCAAATGTTGCAATGCACTTCTGCAACCTAAAAAAAAGTGTACAAAAATGCTTCTATTATGGAAAAGCTTGAATAAAAATGCATAAGTAATGTACAAAAATGCCTTACATGAGGGGAGTGTTGAGAAATGTGCATATTAAGAGAAATGTGCACTAAAATGCTGACAAATTTTTGTGGCTTACTAATGTGGAAATGCAGTGAAATTTAGACTGGAAAAATGTGAAACAGAAAGAGAAGCCGAAAATCAATCATCCCAAAGCTCCAACTGTCCCATTCCAGCATTCTCAACATGACACTGCAAGAAGCACCATATTCACTTCTTAGCCTTAGCTTTATAAATAATATTATATAGTTATAATAAGTTGCTAGTTCATAGAGATGACCAGTTTGTTGACTACTGGACTTGTACAGTGCATAGTAGAGAAGAAGCTATCAGAGTGATCACCATTTGGAATTTTGATTATTGTTTGGATTTAAAAAACACACACCTCCTCTTCCTCTTTCTCCTCCCTTGTATCCCCCTAAAATTTCTCTATAAAGCTGGTTGCATTTTGATTTTTGCATCAAAATTTGTCTATTAGGCAAAGGAGAAACCTTAACAAAATGGCTAAGCAAATTGGAAAGTATTTCTCTAATTTCTGCCCAAGTCCTGGACACTAACTGCAGCTCAGTCAGTCAGAAACTTAAGGCTCCAGGGAACTACACATCCCCTGAGCTAACCTACAGGGAACAAGCCCCATAAATGAGCAAACTGTACAAACCCTTACCTTGCCTGACCAAGCTCAGGGGAGCTCCCCAATTAAAATGCAAGCACTTAGGCAGAATCCCTTTATATTCCCATTCTAAGCCTGCCACCCATCCCGTGTGACAATATTTAGCCTGGGGCAGGGCTAGGACCATGGTCTTATCATCACATGGGGTTGAGGAAGGCTTACAAATAGAAAAAAAAATAGTCTATTTTCAGGTTGGCTCCTAATTCTGAGTCATGAAATGTAAGCTTGTAAATAGGCATGCATCTGATGAACTGTAGTGACCAAGAATATTCTTTTTTGCCTTCATGCCATTTACAAACAATACAAATATATAGTGATACGAGAAATATTACAAAATAAACCTACATAATTCATAAATAGTTACAGATTTTTCTAATCATCAGATATTTTTTCTATAGCCCCTCTGTGAAAGAAGGAAAGAAGGAAAGTGTCACTTCTTCATAATAATAATCAAAATTATTATTATTAACATAACAAGTTATTAACAAAAATAATCTCACACTGTTGGACTGCCCCTTATCAAGATGCACTCAGGAAGGAAGAAGTCATAATGACGAGTTAACATTGAAGGGCCATAGTTCAGTGGTAGAGAACATGCTTTACATGCAGAAGGTCCCAGGTTAAATCCCTAGTATCTCCACATGGATCCAGGAAAGACTCCTGTCTGAAACCCAGGAGAGCCACTACTGGTCAGTGTAGACAAAGGTCAACCTTTTGGGACCTGCAGGCACATTTGGAATTTTGACAAAGTGTCTTGCGAGCCAATCACACAATAGCTGCTGTGGAAGCATGGCAAAACATTCACAAAATGGCTGCTGTAATACAAAACGGCTGCCATAGACGTGTTGCATAACACAAAATGGCTGCCACATCTAAATGATCAGAAAAAGAGACAGGATCACAAAATGCCCCCTCATCTTCCACTTCATCAGCGAGGTGGAGTAAAGTACATAGTCACCACTGTACCAACTTACAGAGAGATGTTTGCATTTCTCCTCAGCTCATAATAGATGGGAGGTGTCCAGGCCTATCATCTAATGAAATGTGGGCATTTTTGAGGGAGTCTCTTCAATGTAGAAGAGGTGGAGCCAGCTGAACCTGGAATTGAACAGGGAGAGCAAACAGTCTCTCCGGCATTATGGATTTTTGAGGGGATATTTACTGAGAACGTTCACAGGCATCATAAAAGGTACTGGTGGACACACACTGGCAAGTCCTAGTATAGACAATCCTGTGCTAGATGGAATTTTGGTCTGGCTTGGTATAAGGCAGCTTCCTATATTCCTAGCTATTTTATTCAACATGGACAAATGGCATGATTATACTCTACAAGTTTTGTTTGTGTTGTTTTCTACAGTTCTTGTTATGGGGGGGAATTACAAATATAAAAGAAAACTGTTCTGTACTTAAACTTCTCTATTTTTTATAAGCATTCCAATCGGAGCACATAGTTGTGTTGTGTCTCGTAATTTGTCATTCCAGTACACAAATAGCTGTAGCTCAGTAGTAGGGCATCTGTTTTGCATGCAGAAGGGTCCCAGGTTCAATCCCCTCTCCAGGTAGGACTGGGAATGTCCCCTGCCTGAAATTCTGGAGAGCTGCTGCCAGTCAGTGTAGACAATGCTCAGCTAGATGTACCAATGGTCTGACTCAGTATAAGGCAACTTCCTATGTTCCTATAAATAAGCAATCGTCTCATAATCTTCCTTCTCTTGCACTGACAATATTAGTTTGACCATGTAAAGTAGGGGTGGGGAAACTCAGGCCACATCTACAATGACATGTAGCCTCTGGAAGGTGGCCCTCAGGCTGAAAAAAAGTTCCCCATCCCTGACAGAAACCATATCTCAAATGCAAGGGAACCACTCATTCAAGGGGTTTTTTTCCCCCTCCATTTAAAAGTAATAGTGATTTGGGAATGGAACGTTTTCATGGACTGAAAAGAATTGTCTGTCTGTGTTTTCATTTCAAGCTGTCGCTGTGCTGTTATAAATGGTCAGCATAGGTATGTCTGGGCAAGCCAGCCAATTAAAAGTTCAGGAAAAAGATCAAGTTTTCTGGGCAATGGTGATGCTTCTGGGACAGTCTGTTAGCTGTGATGTGGGGTGCAGCAGGGAATCGCTATGCATCACTGTTCATTGGCAGGAACAAGGTGAATCAGTGCCATGCACAGCTTCATCTCCCCAATAGGCATGGTGTAGTGGATGAATCCAGAGTGGTGACTTAATTTTACAAGGCACGCTTCAGTCCCTCTCACAGCGCACATGTGCCCCATACCGAACACACAGTATGGTGGTCATTGCAGTAATCTGTCCAGAACATTGGCATCAATGCAAGGGTACCAGACTACATGCTCTTTTAGGTCCTTCAAACTCTGCAATTTCAAAAATGAATCTATAGATTTGGCATAAAGAAATTAGTTCAACTTCAACCCTATCCTTCCCCTCTTTGCCCCTATAAAACTGCTCTATTTCATTCTCGGGATCAAATTTTACTGTTACGCTTTAGTCAGAGAATCCAAAGCAGCACTTATGGAATCCACACATTCTGCCAGACTTTAGCTTGTTCTCCTCCAGCTGGCAGCAAGAATGATCCTATATGATTTATCAGGCTAATTTCCGCACAAGGACAGAGTTCAGTATTCCAAGGCTGTTCATGAATCGCAACTTATGTTGGCAAGGATATCCTATAATGCTGGATAATGGTTAAGTCTTGGCTGGGCCATATAGGCCACATAGGAAGGGCCACCCACTCTCATGCCTATATTCCTCTTCTCCATGGATCTATGATCAATTCCTGCATTCCCTGTCACAAAAACATTGTGCTGCTGAATTGCTCGCTATGTGGGGTCCAGCCAGAAGACAGCTGACATAAAAAGAGACCTGCTGGATCAGACCAAAGATCCATCTAGTCCTGTTTTCCAGAGTAGCCAGCCAAATGCCTCTGGGAAGCCCATAAGCAAGATATGAAAGCAAGAGCCCTTTTCGTTTGTTGTTACCAAGCAGGTGGTATTCAGTAGTATAAACCTTCTTTGAACTTGGAGGTTACATACAGCCATTATGAGTACTAAGGTTGATGATATGGTTCCTCACCTTCATTTCTGAACCAGCAGTTCAATAGCCTACCCTTCATTATTTTCCTTTCTTAAACCTACAGTAGCCCTTACAGGGAATTCCATCTTATGAATTCCATAAGTTAATTATGCATTGCATAAAGACAAAAACAGAACACAAATCAGTGTTGCCCTTATTTAAAGACCTGTTATTGTCATGTTCCCAACATCCAGGTCTGAGTGTTGCCCCAAGGAGGAGTCAGATTCAGATGACTCATACGCACCACACTCGGAGTGAGAATACCCCTTCTACATCATCCCTGCCTGATGACTTACTCTCCCATGTTCATCACACTCTGGAGATTATGCCCCTCTAGCTTCTCCTGCTCCACAGCCATGCAGGAACATGCACAACTTGACCTCCTCACTAATGGTCCTGCGAACTCTCCTTGAGTTCTTATGCTCTATAAAGTTGTTGTTCCTTCATTTTTAAGAGCTTTGCAGTTATGGAAGACACATGCTTGCATAATATGATGCTATTGATGGTAGGGGTGTAAGACAGCAACACATTCTATGTATGTAAAACATATGACATCTCATAGGTTCTGCAAGTAGTTATGAGTCAGTGCATTTTGCCTTTAAAAAAAAAAAAACAAAGAGGGAAAATAACATTAACATGTGGGATCATTCACAATTCTATTTTCCTCTCAAGTAAAACTGAACAGGCTTTTTTTAAACCACTCCTTTTAAAAATAAATAAATAAATAAATGGTAGGTCCTCCAAGAGCCAGATGAAGCTCACTTGGGGGCTGGATTTGGCCTCTAGACCCCTACTTGGCTATTCCTGCCACAGCTTGTGGTTAAAATGTTCATCGTGAATTCTCTCCCCCTCTCTCTGCATCATTTCTTCTGCAAATATGAAAAGTCTACAGATCTGCACTCGCCAGGAAAAAGAAAAGAATATGTTCTTTCTTTCCTCTCCAAAGTCATTTGCTTCTCCAGGAACTCACTGGACAGTGTATAACATAACATGACAAAAAGTGCATTTATTATGAAAGCATTTGATGAGAGGAAATAAGATGATATCTGTCTGCGTCTTGAGGATCATAGGCATATACTGTTACCAACAAAAGCCTTGGATGGCAGTCAAAAAACTACTCATCCCTCTCAAGGATACTGAAATGTGGTTCTCTGCCAGAAAGCTACAGTGATCAAAAGACATAAACAATAAGTCCTTTTAGGTTAATTATTGCATTTCAATACTTTCCTAAGTAGTTTCATTAAAGAAAATAAGCTATAACTATTTAAAGGGATTCTTAATAGCGGATCAGTCACAAGCCCACTTAAATTTATTTAAATCTAGAACTTTTTGTTTCAGCATTTCTTCTTTTCCCACAACTCTCCACACTCTTAGAAAATTGCATCTCCAGCTAATCAACACTTCTCTCTTTTTCTTTTGCAATCGATATATCACACAGAGTACATGTATTTCTGATTCACATGAATAAGGATTCTTTTCACTGCCCAAACTTTAAAGCAAAGCTGGACTTTTGCAAATCAGAGAATAGATAGGTCATCAGCTACAGATGGCCAGATCGTCAGTAGTGAATATATGAAGAGAGAAAAGCTGTTTGAGTGACTTCAGCTCGTGTGGGTCCTATGGAGCTTAGGTGGAATAAAATTTGTAAATAGTTAAAGATGAACAAATTTTCTTTAGCTGGAATTATAATTATACAAAGTAGCACAGAAACTGCTCTAAAAAGTGCTGAATGCATAAATAATTCACTTTTGAGTTGCAAGAGAAATTTGGACAATTCATCCAGTCCAGATATTCCTTGAAATCCATCAAGGTGCTGGATACTTCAGATTTTGCAAACAGCATTAGATCCCAAAGCAACACAGCAAATGACAAACCTATAATTTGCAGCTGGAAGGGCATAGCCCTGAAACCACAAATATAACAAACAATCCCAGATATACAAAAACTGATTCCACATCCTCTTGCTAACTAACCGTACAGATACACACATTCGGTTTACCTTATTCAAGAAGTTATGAACCCTGAAACATTACCCAGCTCCCCAGAACAACAAGCTTCAGGTTCTGCCTTCTAGCGATCCAGTTACTCTGACCTACTGGGCTAAACCAAATCCATTCATCAGGGGCACATGTGCACATGCCACACATTCCCCTCCCGCAATAACACTTATAAGGACCATCAGAGGTGGAGCGAAAAGGTGCCCACCAGCTCTGCTCCCAACATCTGGTTTATTTATTTATTAATTAAATTTATTAGGCGCCCATCTGGCTGGCTGTCCAGCCACTCTGGGCGACTTACAAAATAAAAACATACAAATACATTAAAACATTAAAAATCTCAACAATAATAATAAAACCTAACCCACCCCAAAAGCCTGCCTGAAGAGCCTGGTCTTCAAGGCCCGGCAGAAGCTCATCATTCAGTGCTAGTGTGAAAAGGGCCTACAGTACCTTTCTGGAAAGGGATGCTGATGGGGGGATGCCTCATGCCTGCTACACATTCAGCAACTGTGAAAAGTGACCCGATGCATGCAGGGCTCCTCCAGAAAAGGGGGAACCCTAAGCCAATCACAATCTCTATGCATGGTCACCAAATGCACAGCAGTGGGAGGCTGGCAGGCATGCCCCCACCCCCCACATGTGCTTTTAATGGGCTCCTACTGGGAGGAAGGGCGGGATATAGATCAAATAATTAATAAATAAATAATCTGGATAGGGTTCATCTGAATGGGAGAGCATTGGGGAAATGGCTAATAGGCTCACTGACCAAGGGTGGAGCTAGTGAATAGACCCACTGAGAAACACCCACAAGGATTCCTTTCCAGCTATGGAATGACAGAAACTGGGACTTATCAAAGAATATTACAATCTTTTGGCATTGGGGGCACAATGGGGGGAGGGGAGGGACTACTTCTGTGGACAGTGAAACCAAGCAAAGGGTCCAGAAGGAAGGCTTTAAATGGAATGTGCAGATGTGACTCCAGTTTCCCATCCAGCTAAAGGGATCAGGTAGCAGCTGATGAGGAAGGCATCTGCCTAAGACTCAGGAGATCTGTTGCCTCTCAAAGTAGACCATACTGGACTAGATGGACAAATACCTGGTATAAGGCAGCTTTGTGCATTCTTGTAACTTCATCAAATTTAGTGCTCTCGAGGTCTAAAGTCAAGGAACTGGGAACTTTTGACTCTGCACATAGAAATGAATATTGCTGATGCTGAAAGGATACCAATACAAACACAATAGTCGCCTTTTTCCACACAATTAGCAAACTCAATGTCTTGAAGGTAGCTTCTAGACATCTGCTGGCCACTTGAGATGTTTGAAACACAAGATGATTAGTATGAAGCTGAAAAGTTGTCTTTCTTTTTTATGTATAGAGGTTTTAAAAAGTCAGAATATTGCTCCTTTTTATAGCCGTGCAAATCTACTTACTTTATTTCTCTGCAGAGTGCAATTATCAGTAAATTCAGGGGTGACATTAAATCATTCATTTCCCCCTTTCTTAATTTTTAAAAAATCTTTCCTTTCATACAGCCTGCTTGGGGCTGCTTTCCTTTTCAGCCACCCAGCTCTTGCCAGTAAGTGACCCTCCAACTTTAATTGGGGGAACCAAATCTCCATTGAAGTCCTGCATACCTTTGTTACCTCAGTGGAAACTTGCTGGCGAGGGCCACATTTGCCATCCGAAGTTAATAAAAGGCAGAAGAGGGGAAAGCTTTCATGTTCTTGAAGAGAACCTTCCCCCCCCCACCTTTTATTTTTTTCCAGTCAGACTCCAGCAGCGTCGGTCCTAATTCCCCCTCAGCAACAAAGTTAAACTTGCATGTGTTTTTGAAGCAATTGGCAGGCTGTTCTGGGTTCCTTCAGAGCTTTGCTAAGCTGTGCTAATATTTCACTATGCTTCATTTACTCTCAATTCTCTCCCTTTCTCTCTCTCTTTAAAAACCTTCCTCAAATCTTAAACCATTGTCTTTGTGGTTTGGAAATTCTTTAGCTAGCCAAGCCTGACCTCAGATTTTTCTTTCTTCCTTCCTTTCTTTCTTTCTTTCTTTCTTTCTTTCTTTCTTTCTTTCTTTCTTTCTTTCTTTCTTTCTTTCTCTGCACCTCAGAGCAGCCCGCTTATCCATATGGTATTTATTCATATGGTAACTACATATAATTGCATCCATATTCATTAAGTCGTTTGGTCCTCTAAACACATTCGATATTTCCCTGCAATTTCTTCGGTAAGGGGTAGGGGACCTTATTCATGAGGGTCATGTTCCCTTCTGGGCAACGTTCTGAGACAGGGAAATAATTATTTATCTCTATCCACTTTCTCAAGAGAGCCAGTGTGGTGTAGTGGTTAGAGTGTTGGACAACGACCTGAGAGAACACGGTTTGATTCCCCACATAGCCATGAAGCTCACTGGGTGACTTTGGGCCAGACACTGCCTCTCAGCCTCAGAAGAAGGTAATGGTAAACCACCTCTGAATACCGCTTACCATGAAAAGCCTATTCATAGGGTCGCCATAAGTCAGGATTGACTTGAAGGCAGTCCATTTCCATTTTCATCCATTTTCTCCAGACACAGTGCATAATTTTCTATGCCTCTTTCACTTTCCCTCCCATACTCACCCTTTTTCTAACTAAAAAGCCCCAAATATTATGACCATTCCTCAGAGGGGAGTCACTCCAGCCCCTTGATCATTTTGGCTTCCTTTTCTGAAGCTTTTCCGAACCTTTTCCAATGCTACAATATTCTTTTTGAGGTGACACTACTAGAATTGTACAGAGTATTCCAAGAGTGATTGAAAAGTATCATGAAGGAAGAGGCCACACAGAGGATCTAAACAACAAGAACTTTACTATAACTGATGATAACAAGGCCCATAGTATGGTGCTGCTTGTAAGGCAGGCCTGGAACTGAAACTGCCACAGACTGGGGCTGACTCAGCAGTTCCTGGTATGGCAAGCCTGGAGGGGCAATACACTACACACACACCCCAGCTCTCACAGTCCTGAAGATACTTGGGACGAGCCCTGGTGCGGGTCAATCGATGACAATTTTGCATTGAAGCTGATAGTGCATCCCCTAGTTCCCCATTTGGCTCTGGTTGATGCTGGTCCACTTCAGGGTCCAGGCACATCTGCTGTCGTTCGGCATCAGGAGCAGGCACTGGCTCATTTTCTCTTTCCACTTGAGTATTTCCAGCACCCTCAGAGAGAACTGATGGAGCTGGGCTTCGTCCTCTCATCTGGTCCACATGTCGACATAACACAAAGCCATCTGGTGTTTGAGCCCTGTAGGACAATGGGCCCATGGCTTGGGTCACAGTGACAGGAATCCACATTTTCCCAGTACCGTAGTTCCTGACATACACAGGGTCACCTGGGGTGAACACCCGTGTGGGTTCTTCAACTGCAACAGACTCCCTTGGTCGGTCCTCGGTCAAGTCAGGATGCAACCGATCAAGCAGAGTTGTTAGTCATCTGTTCGTCTTGGCTACCATACACAGCTGCGCCTCAGAGCCTTCATTCGCACTATACCAGAGTATCCCACGTGTAGGGCCTCCAACACCCAATGTCTCGACACAGTAAGAATGACAACTCTATTTCCCCACAGAAGGCATCCCTTGTGCGCTGATAGTTCATGTTGTTTGGATACAAATGGTCTGAATTTCTCCTCAAGTTTCCCTAATGGCCATCCCCTCCAAACCCAGTTGAGAATACGGGCAAGAACTGGATCCTTGGACGACACAGTGGCAATATTCCCAGCGTGGAGGGGTGGTTCTGGTAATGACTCTAATAACAGGATGTCCAGTGGAGGGATTTCATCAACCCCAGCAGAAGGGAGAGGGAGGCAGCTCAAAGCATCAGCATGGGCAAAGTTCCTGCCAGGCCAATGTTGCAATGTGTAATCATACGCTTTCAGGAAAATCGCCCACCGCAACATGTGTGGAGACAATATTTGCGGTGTCTCCTGGTTAGGGGCAAACAATCCCAATAATGGCTTGTGGTCAGTAGCAATAGTGAATGGTTGACCATAGACATAGTCATGGAATTTTTTACACTAGCCACATTAGCCAGGGCCTCCTTATCAATTTGGGCATAATTCTGTGCTGTTGAAGACATTGTTCAGGAGTAGAAAGCGATAGGCACCTCATGAATAGGGTTGCCATATTGCCCGGTTAGCCGGGTTTTACCCGGATTCTTTGCATGCCACCCAGCGCCCGTTTAGCCCCTTAGGTGGCCCGGATTCTCAGCTTTAATTTTTTTAAAAATTAAGTTTCTAGGTGGTCCGGTTCTCAAGATATACATAAAAACGCCAGCCAACCCCTCCACTGTTAAATCTTTTTTTAAAACAAATCTGTACTTTATAGCACTTCGTAGCTCAGTCTAACCTCGCCCATTCAGGATTGCAGCCAATCAGTGTGAAGCCAGTTTGGCTGACCTGGGCAGTGTCTAGAAAACCTCATTGCAATGCCAGAAAATGGTGGTTCTCCCCCCCTCCCGTTTATCTGATAATCTCATAAATTGGGTAAGTATATACATTTCAGGTTTTTTTCCTCTTGTGTGCAGGAGTCAGATCCTGGGCAGTGGTTTCAAAACCTTCCCAATAATTGCTTTTGTGGGGGTAAATGCAATACTAATCCCATATGCCCAGAGTAAATCCCATTGAATTCAATAGAACTTACTTTTGAGTAGACATGGTTATGAATGTGCTGTAAATTAATGGGACTTTTGAGTGAATGTAAAAAAGAATTGTGTTTGTGTTCTAACTATTTCTGTCCCCCCTCCAGTCCTATTTTAAAGCAAATAGGCAGGTATTACAGTATATTACATATATTACATATATTATTCTGTAGGAAACTGATTTTTTTTTAAACTAATATTGATTTTTCTGCAATGACCAACTGGTTTGACAATAAACTATTATATGGGCTGTATGTATTTATACATCTGCAGTGTGTGTGTGTGTGTATGCAGTCTTTCCAACAACCCTGTGAGGTAGGGTTGGGAAACCAAGGCAACTCACAATAAGAAATAAATCCCTTTAAAATCCAATAACCATAAAGCAAGAATAAACAGTTGGAAAACAGCCTAAGAGGCATGATGCTGAATTTTGGGTTGGGTGAATGAAGTTTATTTATTTATCATTTGATTTATATCCCGCCCTTCCTCCCAGTAGGAGCCCAGGACGGCAAACAAAAGCACTAAAAGCACTTTAAAACATCATAAAAAACAGACTTTAAAATATATTAAAACATCTTTGAAAATATTATTTAAAAGCTTTAAAAAACATTTTTTTAAAAAAGAAAAGGCTTAAAAATATTTAAAAAATTCCAACACAGACTCAGACTGGGATAAGGTCTCAACTTAAAAGAACAAGTTGAAAGAACAAGTTCCTTATCACTTGAGGCTGTAGTTCTCTGCACACTTCCCAGTTTGAGTAAGCCCCACTGAATACATTGGGACTTGCTTCTGAGTAAACAAACATTGGATTGCACTATAAATATATTTACAGATTGTGTAATTCATAAACATATTTGAGAGTCATGTTTATATAAATATTTCTTCATACTGTGTCCCAATAAGTATTTGATTTCACACTATGGTTGTAGCTGATTTTTTCCTCTACATTTTAAGTGTGCCCTTCTTCCTGGGGGTGGTCATGGTTCTCCGTTGTTTTCATCCTGAGAGGAGGATAGGCTGAGAGATGATGAGTAGCACATTTAAGGTGTCTTCACCTCCCCCCCCCCTTTTTTTTATTTGTATTTATTTTATATTTCTCCAATATCTTCCCCTGGCTGTTTTTATGTATTTTAAATATTTTTAGATTAAATAAATAGGAAATCATAATTGTGAACCTCCCTAAAAGCAATTTACCTATCCTTATGTTTTGGCAAAGTGATGGTGTGAAGGCATGCTGGTAGAACAAGAGACCATGTCCGAGGCATGTTATAAGGTGTTTGAGGACTTTGTCACACATTACTTTTTGAGACCTGTAGATTCATGTTGGAAAGAACACGTGCACGTATTGAATGGTGGCTTGGGTGCTGTTTTTTCAGTCTACGCTGCATGCGTAGGGAAGGTGATATATCATCTGGTAGCTAGCTTCATAATGAAAAACATTTGGATCACCATTCACTTGTTTACTTTTCATGCTATTGAGACCACTTCATATATTACTTTTTCATACACAGAAATTTAATCTTTGTATAGGAAAAAGTATTTTGTAAAATATAAAGGACAGTGGCTGCCCAGTCAGTATAACCACTGTACAATATCTACTCAGCCACTGTAATTACCTTTTTGTTTTGAGTGCCCTGTTGTCTGGGTCTTGGTTCAGGTGTGTATCCAACTTTGATGTGCTTATGGAAGGGGTGTGCAAGTAGTGCCCCCCCCCCAAGTGTGGAGGCTTGGACGAACATTGTGTTATGGAAAACCAAAGTCTGTGTGAAAGTACATATTTGAGATTGCCATCAGTGTATTCCTAAGCACACTTCATAAATAATGTCATATCGAACTTGCACGTCACAAAATATTGTACAGTCATGTCTATAAGCACCAGGAGGGTAGTCGCCCAGGGGGTCTTAGTCCGTCTGCTTTTTTGGGAGCAGGGTCCCTATGTCTCCAAGCATCCTACAATCAGCATGAAAAGGGAGTGTGTTAGTCACTGAGAAGAGTCTTCTAATATGCTTCCTTGCCTTTCCTGCTGATTGGAGCCAATCAGAGTGAAAGGAGGTGAGTCAGCCACTGAGAAGACTCTTCTCAGTTGCTAACGCTCTCCACTTACATGCTGATTGGCTCCTAGAGATGTTTGTTGTTGTGAGAGAATGCATTACCAAAGATCTCATTCTTAATCCAGGAGCAAAAAAGGGTGTACGTGGCTGCAACTATCATGAAGTGACTCTGCACTTCTGAATTTTCTACTAAACCGCTGATAAATACCTATGTAACTTTGTGTCTGGAGACTTATTATTAAGAATCACTGTCCACAATTGTTAGGAGGTATGTCTACACGCATGCATCCCAGGCACCTAAATGAGGGGTGAGAGCAGCATAGGGACATAAGTAGATGTCTTATACCAGGGGTTCCCAAACTTTTCTTCTACATAGACCACTTGAAAATTGCTGAGGGTCTGAAAGTATCTGAAAATTTACTATGGGCATATGCAAGATAATTAACTCCCATTAGTGATAAGAGCAAGAATTTATAATTATTATTTTAATTAAAACAAGAGGCTTATCAATACTTTGAAGAGGTTGTTGTTGTTATGTGCCTTCAAGTCGACTATGTCTTATGGCGACCCTATGAATCAGCGACCTTCAAGTGCATCTGTCATGTACCACCTTGTTCAGATCTTGTAAGTTCAGGTCTGTGGCTTCCTTTATGGAATCAATCCATCTCTTGTTTGGTCTTCCTCTTTTTCTACTGCCTTCTGTTTTTCCCAGCATTATTGTCTTTTCTAGTGAATCATGTCTTCTCATGATGTGTCCAAAGTATAATAACCTCAGTTTCATCATTTTAGCTTCTAGTGATAGTTGTGGTTTAATTTGTTCTGTCATCCAATTATTGGTCTTTTTCACAGTCCATGGTATTCGCAAAGCTCTCCTGCAACACCACATTTCAAATGAGTGAATTTTTCTCTTATCCGCTTTTTTCACTGTCCAACTTTCACATCCAGGACTGGGTCTTTCATGATGCCCAGTGGGGGGGGGAGCAGGAGAATAGTCGATAAGACAGACATCCTGGCATTGGTAATCTAATTAGCAAGGTATGTGTGGGGTTGTTGCACACTTCCAGGCCCAGTTTCATTTTCAGGAGGGAGGTGGAACCTGTGTAAATGTGGTTGATCAAAGGGAGAAGAAATTTTGAGTTAAGCAAAGCCCAATTCAATCCCTATATGGTTTTGGCCCAGTCTATCTAAAGGAGCGCCTCCAGCATCATCAGCTATGCCGCCCAACAAGATCAGCCTCTAAAGACCTTCTCTCCATCCCATCAGTCAAAATAGCCAAACTGGTGAGGACTAGAGAGAGGGCTTTTTCAGTTGTGGCCCCCATCCTGTGGAACTCCCTCCCAAATGATCTCCGCCATGCCCCTTCCATGATGAGTTTCCGCCAGGCCTTGAAGACCTGGCTCTTCAGGCAGGCTTTTGGGGTTGGCTAGATTTTATCTTCATTGTTTTTAGTTTTTTAATGTCTAGGTATTGTATGCCTATTTTGTACGTTGCCCGAAGTGGCTGGACAGCCAGCCAGATGGGCAACTAATAAATTCAATAAATAAAATTCAATAAATAAATAAATAAAACCTAAGAATCATACAGATACTTTGAATGTTTGACTGTCTGCACCAGTGGAATACTGGAGGAACTTGTAAAACTTGCTGCTACAGTATTTAGAACTGAGCATGTGGTGTGAAAGACTACTTTTTCTAACATTTTGGCTTCTTGTTTTTCTCCACCCGCCACATCTCTGAAATATATCATATATGTAATGGTTAACCAGACTGGTGCCCTGACTTACTTTGTTTGTTGCTATTTTGTGTTTTTATTGTGTTTTTATATTGATTGTGTATTTTTATTGTTTTTATTATATATGTAAGCTGTCCTGAGCTCTGTTTTTAACAGCAGAAGGGCAGGATATAAATCCTCTTAATCAATAAATATTCCATAGTGTTAGAGTCTAGGCATTTAAGGCTGAAAATGTAAATTTTTTAAAAAAAGATTTCTCACATCTTTCCCCAGTTTTTGGTGGTAATTCCTAGGCACAAAAACAAAACAACTGGACAATCCAAATATTAATATGCAAATATTTGCATAATATGCAAATGATATGCAAATATTTGCATAATATGCAAATTAGCCTGCCTGGATTTGTGGAACTGGAATATGGCAACCCTACTCATGAGAGTCCTCAGGTTGGTGGCTCAGGACAGCTCCAATACCATATGGAGATGCATCACACGTGAGAATCAAGGACTTCCGTTCATCATAGTGCACCAAGACACTGTCAGACAATAACAGGTGTTTTACATCACGGGAAGCATTATCATGCCGGGCTTTCCACTGCCATGCAGCATGCTTGTCAAGAAGGCGATGCAATGGTTCTGCCACTGTAGCTTTATGTTTCCAGAAGGCGTGATAGAAATTCAAGAGTCCCAAGAAGGCTTGGAGTTCCTGTTTATTACAGGCACTGGAACTTCATAAATTGCTTTAAATTTTTCTGGGGTAGGCCGAATGCCAGTGGCATCAATACTGTAGCCAAGGAATTCAATTTGGGAAGCACCAAATACACATTTCTCATGCTTGACCCGGACACCAGCAACAGCAAACGGTGCAGTACATCCAGCACCCATTAGGCAAGTTCAGCAATGGAGTTGCTGGCAACCAAGACCATCAAAATACGGTATGGCACCTGTTACTCTTTTAAGAGTGTACTCCAGTAAGCTCAGAAAAATTCCAGGGGCCACAGAAACAGCAAACTGGAGGCATTTAACTCTGAATGCTCCACGATGAGTGGTGATAGTCTGAGCATCGGCAGTAGCATCATCCACAGACAGTTGCTGATAGGACTGGGCCAGGCCAAACTTCGCAAAAACCTTTCCTTGTGAAAGTGATGCCAAAAGATGACTCACCACTAGGATTGGATATGGATGCTGATGCAGAGCTTTATAGATAGTGCACTTGTAGTCACCACAAATGCGGATGTCACCATTGGCCTTCAATGGAGTGACAATGGGTGTCTCCCAGGTAGGGTGTGTCACTGGCTCCAAGATGCCTTGCTCTATGAGGTGATCAAGTTCAGCATCAATCTTTGCTCGCAGTGCAAACAGAACATGACAGGGTTTCATATGGATGGGGGCCACAGTAGGATCCAAGAACAACAATATAGGAGGCCCCTTATATTTCCCAAGACCTTTATCAAAAACAGCTTTGAAATCATTTAGGATGCTATCCCATCCTCATCGCCAGTGAAAAGTATCATGAAGGGAGAGGCCACACAAAGGATCTAAACCAGAAGAACTTCACTATAACTGATGATACACAGAGAACAAGGCCCACAGCATGGTACTGCTACAGGCCTGGAACTGAAACTGCCACAGCCTGGGGCTGACTCAGTAGTTCCTGGTATGGCAAGCGTGGAGGGCCAATACACTACAGTGATCTCACCACAGATTTATTTAACAGCATTGTAATATTGGCAGTTTTATTTTCAAACCCTTTTGTGATCTCTAACATGGAATGCATCCTTTTCACAACTGCCACACACCAAGCGCATGTGCTTGAGCTATCAAGCAAAAATTCAATATCACTTTTATTTATTTATTTATTAGATTTATTAGTCGCCCATCTGGCTGGTTGTCCAGCCACTCTGGGTGACATACTGAATAAAAACATACAAATACATTAAAACATTAAAATCTCAACAATATAATAAACCTATCCCACCCCAAAAGCCTGTCTGAAGAGCCAGGTCTTCAAGGCCCGGTGGAAGCCCATCATAGCGGGGGCGTGACAGAGCTCGTTTTCTGTTCAGCCACCACTTGTTTTGACCCCATACGTGAATAAGTGAAGTGGGCTCCTGCTGGGAGGAAGGGCAGGATATAAATCAAATAATTAATAAATAGAATAAATAAAAGGGTTTTTTTTGTCCTAATGTGCATCACCTTACAGTTGCGTACACAGAATTGTATTTGCTGGTTATATTCACTCTTCTTTCTACATCCTTCCATTAGGAGAACTGTCCATTTATTCCTACTTTCCACCTCTTGTTCCTTAACCAGTTCTGTAAGATTCAGTAAACCAGTTCCCTGACTGATGGGTATGAGAACCTCTCTTCTGATCCCATGACTGCTAAGCTTACTCTGGAATCTTTGCTGAGGAGCTGTATTGAAAGCCTTTTAAAAGGCCAAATACATACTGTCTACTGGATTGCCCCTATCCATATGCTTACTGACACTCTCAGACAAGCCATGCTGGCTCTTTTTCAGCGAAACTTTTTCTTCTATATGCATGGTGATTTTATCTTTAAGAATGCTTTCCACCAGTTGTTCCAAAACAGAAGTTAAGCTAATCAGCCTGTCATTTCCCAGAAATTCCCAGGATCCCTTTTAAAAATTGATGTAGCATTGGCAGGTTTCCTATCCTCAGATACGGAGACTGGACTTAGAGACATGTTACATATTTTTGTTAAAAGATCATTTCACATTTGAGTGCTTTAGGAATATTTCAGTAGATATGATATGGACCTGATGACTTGTTCATATTCACTTTGTCAATAAGGCCTAGGACTTTGTCCCTTGTCACACTTTTTGCCTCAGTTCCTCAGACTCCTTTCCTGAAAAATTAGTTCAGGCACAGGGATCTGTAGTGAAGACAGATGCAAAGGCATTCAGCTTTTCTCCAAACTCCTTTTTCTCCTTTTGTTGTTGTTATATGCCTTCAAGTTGATTATGACTTATGGCGACCCTATGAATCAGTGATTTTCAGTAGCATCTGTTATAAATCACTCTGTTCAGATCTTGTAAGTTCAGGTCTGTGGCTTCCTTTATGGAATCAATCCATCTCTTGTTTGGTCTTCCTCTTTTTCTACTCCCTGCTGTTTCCCCCAGCATTATTGTCTTTTCTAATGAATCATGTCTTCTCATGACGTGTCCAAAATATGATAACCTCAGTTTCATCATTTTAGCTTCTAGTGATCGTTCTAGTTTAATTTGTTCTAACACCCAATTATTTGTATTTTTTGCAGTCCTTTAACTCCATTGTCATCCAAAGGTCCATTCCTAGCTGCCTTCCTGCTTCTAATGTATTTAAAGGGCTTTCATAATTGTTGGCATTATGTTTTTTACAATGTGCTTCTCAAATTCTTTTTCTAGCATCCCTTATTTTCTGCTTGCATTTCTTTTACCAAAGTTTGTGTTCCTTTTTGTTCTCGTTTGGACAAGACTTTCATTTTCTGAAGAAAGCCTACTTGACTCTAATAGTTTCCTTGTCGCAGCTTGATAACCACATTGGCATCCTTTTGGCCCTGGTGGTATCTTTCCTGTTCTGAAATATGTATTCTAGCAGAACTTCTATTATTGTGGTTTTAAACAATCCCCAAGCATTCTGGAGGGATATGATCCTCTTGACTTTCCTTTCAACTTCCTGTTTACCAATCACCTTATTTTTGAAAAAAATCCTCTTATGAAGTGAAATGTGACTGTCTTGGACTTCCTTGACACCTGTTTACTTGTATATATGTTGACTTTGAATGTGGTGGTCAGTTTCCAGTTGGTTTAACAACACTTGCATCTTGCACCAGATCCTGGTTTCTATTTAAGATTAAGTCCATTTTCCCCTCCCCTCTGGTTGGTTCCATGACCAACTGTCATTTAAGGTTATCTAGAAATTTTGCCTCTTTGTTATGATTGGAACATCCATTTACTCAATCTAATTGAAGTCACCCATTATTACAACACTTCCTCTTTTGGATGGCTCCTTGATTTCAGTTCCATCTTAACAACACCCTAGACATTTTGTGTGTGTTTTTAGGAGGGGGATAGATTGTCCCCAGTACTGAATTACTCTTGGGGCCTGGTGTTGCCATCCACAGCAATTCTGTGGGGAAGTCTCCCCCTTTTGAGATTTCTAGTTTGTTGGACTCTGTGTTCTCTTCGAAGTATTTATTTATTTATTTATTTATTATTTCAATTTATATACCGCCCTTAGCGAAATAGCTCTCAGGGCGGTGAACAAACAAAATAAAATACAATATATCATAATAAAAATACAAAAACATATACAAACAAACAACGAAAAGCACAGCAAAAACAAAATAAATACTACAAAAATTAAAATACAGATTAAAAGATTAAAAAAGTTAAGAAGATTAAAATGCCTGGGAGCATAAAAAGGTCTTTACCTGGCGCCGAAAAGATGGAAGTGTAGGCACCAGGCGTACCTCTTCGGGGAGGCTGTTCCACAACTCAGGGGCCACCACAGAAAAGGCCCTAGATCTCGTAACCACCCTCCGGGCTTCCCGATGGGTTGGTACCCGGAGGAGGGCCTTAGATTCTGAATGAAGTGAACGGGTAGGTTCATAGCGAGAGAGGCGTTCCACAAGGTATTGAGGTCCCACGCCGTGTAAGGCTTTATAGGTCAAAACCAGCACCTTGAATCTCGCCCGGAAGCAAATAGGAAGCCAATGCAGAAGCGCCAGGACAGGTGTTATATGCGAAGACCGACTGGTCCTCGTCAATAATCTGGCAGCTGCGTTCTGCACCAGCTGAAGCTTCCGAACTGTCTTCAAGGGCAGCCCTACGTAGAGCGCATTACAGTAATCCAATCTTCAAGTTACCAGAGCGTGGACAACGGAGGTGAGGTCGTCCCTGTCCAGATAGGGGCGTAGTTGGGCTACCAGACGAAGATGGTAAAATGCATTCCGTGCCACCGAGGCCACTTGGGCCTCGAGAGACAAGGAAGAGTCGAGAAGAACCCCCAAACTACGTACCTGTTCTTTCAGGGGGAGTGTAACCCCATCCAGAACAGGGTAAGCATCCACCATCTGAGCAGGGAAGGCGTTCACCAACAATGTCTCGGTCTTGTCTGGATTGAGTCTCAGTTTATTAGCTCTCATCCAGTCCATTATCGCGGTCAGGCAACGGTTCAGCACATCAACAGACTCACCTGAGGAAGATGAAAAGGAGAAATAGAGCTGCGTGTCATCAGCGTACTGATGGCAACGCACTCCAAAACTCCTGATGACCGCACCCAGCGGCTGCATGTAGATGTTGAAAAGCATGGGGGACAAGACCGATCCCTGGGGGACTCCACAATGAAGAGTCCATGGTGTCGAGTGATGTTCCCCAAGCACTACCTTCTGGTGACGATCCGCGAAGTAGGAGCGGAACCACTGCCAAGCAGTGCCCCCGACACCCAACTCCGCGAGTCTCCCCAGAAGGATACCATGGTCGATGGTATCAAACGCCGCTGAGAGATCAAGAAGAATCAACAGAGTCACACTCCCCCTGTCCCACTCCCGACAAAGGTCATCATACAGGGCGACCAAGGCTGTTTCGGTGCCAAAACCGGGCCTGAAACCGGATTGAAACGGATCTAGATAATCAGTTTCATCCAAGAGCGCCTGGAGTTGGCTGGCAACCACCCGCTCCAAAACCTTGCCCAAAAAAGGGACATTCGCCACCGGTCTATAGTTATTCAGATTATCTGGGTCCAAGGAGGGTTTCTTTAAAAGAGGTCTCACTACTGCCTCTTTGAGGCTACCAGGGACTACTCCCTCCCTCAAGGAGGCGTTAACCACTTCCTTGGCCCAACCGGTGGTCCCAGCCCTGCTAGCTTTCACTAGCCAAGATGGGCAAGGATCCAGAACAGACGTGGTTGCCCGAACCATTCCAAGCACCTTGTCCACTTCCTCGAGCTGCACCAACTGAAACTCATCCAATAAAGAAGGACAAGGCCGTGCTCCGGACACTTCAATGGATTCATCTGTCACAACATCAGAGTCAAGGTCCCTGCGGATACATGCAATCTTATCTTGAAAGTGTCCAGCAATTTCGTTGCAGCGGGTCTCAGATGTTTCCATAGTATTGTGGGGGCCAGAGTGTAAGAGCCCTCGCACGACTTTAAAAAACTCCGCTGGGCGGCATAAAGATGATCTAATAGAGGCAGCAAAATAGAGCTTCTTTGCTGTCCTTACCGCTTTTGTATACAACTTATTGGTGGCACTTACCAAAGCATAGTTGTATCCACTGGGAGTTTTCCTCCATCTGCACTCCAGCCTCCTCCTCTCTTGTTTCATCGCTCTCAGCTCCGGAGTATACCACGGAGCGGTATGAGCTCTACACCGGAGGGGGCGCGCGGGAGCGATCATGTCAATAGCCCGGGTCATTTCCGTATTCCACAGTGCGACCAGGGCCTCGACAGGAGCACCGGTCCTATCAGCCGGAAAATCTCCCAGAGCCCTCTGAAAACCTACAGGATCCATCCGGCTCCGGGAGCAGATCAACTTAATAGATCCTCCACCTTTGCAGAGGGAAAGAGCCGCTGTGAGTCTAAATCTCAACAAGCGGTGATCTGTCCATGACAATGGGGTAGATGAAAAACACCCCACCACCAGATCACCATCTCCATGTCCAGTGGCGAAGATCAGATCAAGAGTATGTCCCGACACATGCGTTGGGCCAGTAGAAAATTGAGACAGCCTCATTGTTGTCATGGAGGCAATGAAGTCCTGAGCTGCGCCAGATAAGACAGCCTCGGCATGGACGTTGAAATCCCCCAGTACCAAAAGTCTAGGGGATCTCAACAGCACCTCCGAGACTATCTCTGTCAGCTCAGCTAAGGAAGCTGTTGGGCAGCAAGGTGGACGGTACACCAACAGTATTCCTAGTCTGTCTCCCTGGCCCAATACAAGGTGGAGACATTCCAGACCAGTTGCCGTCTGGACAGGGTGCTTGGTGAGAGGAAAAGAACTCCTATAGACCACGGCGACCCCCCCTCCCTGGCCCTCAGATCTACCACAGTGCTGAACCAAATACTCGGGTGGACAAAGCTGGGAAAGAGCAACTCCTCCCTGATCAGCCGCCCAGGTCTCGGTTATACATGCCAGGTCGGCACCCTCCTCCAGGATTAAATCATGGACAAGTGAGGATTTATTATGTACCGACCTGGCATTCAAAAGCAGCACTTGGAGATCCGAGAGCTGGCTGATAGGACAACCAGCAATCCTGTGGATATGAGGAGAACCGGAACAAGGCACAGACACAATTTGTCTGGGACGAGTTCCCCTTACCTGGCCTGTTCTCCTCCTAACACCATACCTCCCATTACCCGTCACTACGTTAATTGGGGCCCCCGAAAGCCCCCCCATGAAGGATGGAATCTTTTCTCCCAGGCACATGTTAAAAATACACAAATCCACACAGACAAGCAAACATACAAAACATTCACCCCACATTTAACCCACACACACACCCAACAAACAACATTAAAAATTAGTTAATCCTCTTCAAGCAGCGATGGCAGTCTCGAGCCCCCCATCCAAAAGCAAACCGCAGTAACGGCACCAGGACAGCAGCACAGCACCAAGCAGTAACAGCAGCACCCACACGCGAACAAAAAGCGGCGAAGGTAGCAAAGATGTAAGCCGCAATGGTAGTGTCCTGGGCAGCGGCACGGCCGTCAGCGGTAATAAAAACGCCTGCAACCCGCGGCGGCGACAACAGGCCGCAGTGACGAAGTCCACCGGCAGCAGCACGGCCCCCCCGGCGATGACAACGCCCTACGCGCAAGCGGGCGGCGGCAGCAATGGCAGCAGGACGGGTCACAGCGGAGTCCCCAGCAGCAACACGCCCCTCAGCAACAGCGACAACATCCGCATGCAAGCTGGCCGACAGCGGCGGCACGGGCCGCGGCGACAGAGTCCCCAGCAGCAACATGCCCCCTAGCAGCAGCGACAGCGTACAAGCGGGCAGACGACGGCAATGACGGCGCGGGCCGCAGCAACGGAGTCCTCAGCGGCGGCGCGCCCCCCGGCAACGACGACAACGCCCGCACGCAAGCGGGCCGGCGATGACAACGACGGTGGCACAACGATGGCGGGCGGGCGAACAGGCAGCAGCAACGGCGGCAACGCAACACCGCCGGCAGCAGGGCCCAAACAGTACAAAGTGATACTTCTCTGTTCTTCTATAGGGTTTGTATCCAGAGATAACTATGCCCCGCAGGCTTTCTCCTTTTCACCAGGTTTCTATTCTGCCCACTATATTTATGCTCTCCTTTAAAGCCAAGCATCTCAGCAAACCCATCTTGGCTTAGAGGCCTCTATGTTTAGCATATAAACACCAATGTACAATATTTTTGTTCGAATATCTTGGGCATGTGTGTTTTTGTTTTGTTTTGAATGGTTATCATGCCCCTCCCCTGCACTTTCATTGCCTAGTTTACCCTGCCCCTATTTGGACAATCATAGACATTTTCACCCTCATCCTTTTGGGATGATTTATCTTGAACCAGATGCTCCTCAGCTCCCGTTGGCTTTCCCCGAGCAATTAGTTTGAAAGCTGCTCTGCCACCTTTTTTATTTGAAGCATCAACAGTCTGGTTCTGCTAACAGTCTGGTTTTCATCACATCTGACTCAACATTTGTGTGTCAAGAGACCCAGACAAGTGTTTCATTTTAGGATGTCTCTCTTTTTTAAAGAAGTGGCCCCATCAGCGCTGTTGAACTTTCAGCCAAGGGCTAGCATGAGCCTATGTCTGGAAGAGGAGCCTCATTCATTCCACTGTTGCCTTATTCCCCATTGCTTTGCATACTTGTGAGTGTTGCTGCTTCCACCGGTAGTTAATCCGTGTAGAACATGGACATCAGAAAGGCATCCAAGGGCCACATAGCTATTTTAGCTGTTTTAAATATGTTTTTAAAGACTTTGTTTGACTATTGGAGGGCAACATCCGACCCCTGGGCCTAAGGTTCCTAACCTGTTGATTGGCGGGCAGGGATAGAGTATGTGCAAGTCAGGAGGGGATGTGACAGGGGAGGTGAGGGGCCAAGTCATTGAAAGACTGGGCGGCAGGCGCTGGAAAGGTGCTGTAGGCAGACCACGCCAGCATAGGGGAACAGGGGGTAGATGCATTATACCCATCTCCTGTTCCGGGTCTGCCCACAACCAGACGATAACTGGGGGACACAAGGTTCCTACCGACCTTCGTCTGCTGTTGTGCAATGCCAGGTCTGTGGTACAAAAAACTTCACTCATCCATGACATGATCTTGGATGAGTGTGCAGACCTGGCATGTATTACGGAGACTTGGCTGCATGAGGCCTCTGCTCCCATTCTTGAGGCCATGTGTCCGCCAGGTTTCCGCTGCGCACAGCAGCCGAGGGTGGGCAGGCGGGGAGGGGGTGTGGCAGTCATTTACCGGGGGTCCTTGGTTTTTGCCAGATCTCCTCTCCATAGGACCAAGTTTGTTGACTGCATGTACTGGAGGTTGGGCCCGAAGGGCAGTTTAGGGATCCTGCTTGTGTACCGCCCACCCCGCTGCACAGCAGACTCTCTGGCCGAGGTGCTGGAGGTGGTCTCGGCTGGACGGGCATTGTCCCCAGAATTGTTAGTGCTGGGTGACTTCAACGTGCATGCCGGGACCACTCTCACTGGAGCCCCTCGGGATTTCCTGGAAACCATGGCTTCCTGGGAACTGCACCTCAGTAATACTGGGCCCACCCATGTAGCCGGTCATGCTCTCGACCTTGTATTTGTCCTGGGAGAGGAGAAAAGTGCTCTGAAGTTGGGAGTGGTTCTTTCCACTCCTGTGTCATGGTCAGATCACCATCTGGTAAACATGGACTTCACGCTGCCACACCCTCTCCGCAGGGGTGATGGACCTATTAGAATGGTCCGCCCCAGGCGCCTGATGGATCCTGATGGATTCCTGACTGCGCTAGGGGAATTGGAACCTGCTGAAGGTTGCCCGGTTGAAACCCTGGTGATGGAGTGGAATGGAAAGATCACCGGGGCATTAGACCGGGTGGCTCCAAAACGTCCTCTCCCCCTGAATAGAACTCAGTTAGCACCGTGGTATACACCACGGCTGCGTATTCTGAGACGGGAGGTGAGGCGACTAGAACGCCGGTGGTGGAAATCCCGCTCCGAAGGTGTCCGGACACAAGTTAGAGCAGCAGTAACTGCCTACCAAGTGGCAATAAGGACAGAAAAGAAGGCTTTCTTTACTGCCTCTATTGCGTCTGCAGAGTGCTGTCCCAGGAGGTTGTTCCAAGTGGTCCGAAGCCTGGTCGGTCCAGTTGCTCAGGAACCCTCGGAACAGTCAAAAGCCTCCTGTGACACTTTGGCTAAGCACTTTGCTGATAAAATCGAACACATACGGAGCTCAATCCCGTGCACCATGGATACAGTGAATGAATTGGAGTTGACCGGTTGCATGCCGGTATGCTGGGATCATTTTCAGCCTCTCTCTTCTGAGGATGTGGACAAGGTGCTCTCGACTGTAAGGCCTACCACCTGTCTAACTGACCCTTGCCCATCGTGGCTCATCATGAGATGCAGAGAGAAGTTGGGTGAGGGGATCAAGGCGGTGGTAAACGCATCCTTGAAAGAGGGTGTGATGCCATCAGCCCTCAAGGAGGCAATTGTAAAGCCCATCTTAAAGAAGCCCTCCTTGGATCCCCAAGTTTTTAATAACTTTCGCCCAATTTCGAATTTACCATTCTTGGGCAAGGTCATTGAGCAAGTGGTGGCCAATCAGTTGTCGACATACTTGGATGAAACAGATTACTTAGATCCATACCAATCGGGCTTCAGGACTGGTCACGGAACTGAAACAGCCTTGGTTGCTCTGGTAGATGATATGAGGAGAGCATTAGATAGGGGAGAATTTACCTTCCTTGTCCTCCTTGATCTCTCAGCGGCTTTTGATACTGTCGACCACAGTATCCTTTTATATCGCCTAGAGGGATTGGGAATAGGAGGCACTATATTACGGTGGTTCCGCTCCTTTCTCTCTGATAGGTACCAACAGGTGGCATTGGGGGAGGAGGTTTCAGACCCTTGGCCTCTCAATTGTGGTGTGCCACAGGGTTCTATTCTCTCTCCCATGCTATTTAGCATCTATATGAAGCCGCTGGGGGCAATCATCAGGAGATTTGGGCTGCAGTGTCACCAATATGCAGATGACACTCAGCTCTATCTCTCATTTAAATCTTCACCAGAGTTGGCTGTGGAGACCGTGTCCAAGTGCCTGGAGTCCGTGAGTGGATGGATGGGAAGGAATAGGCTGAAACTGAACCCCGACAAGACCGAGGTACTGCTCGTGGGGTACAAGAGAAGGTTGGGAACCGTTGACCTGAAGTTCAGTGGGGTGAGTTTACCCCTAAAGGACCAGGTCTGCAGCCTCGGGGTTGTACTTGATTCCAAGCTGTCCATGGAGGCTCAGATTTCGGCTGTGAGCCGGGCAGCTTGGTACTAACTACACCTTATATGTAGGCTGCAACCCTACCTTCCTGTTCATCAGCTCCCACTGGTAGTACATGCCCTGGTCACCTCTCGATTAGATTACTGTAATGCGCTCTACGTGGGGTTACCCTTGAAAACGGTCCGGAAACTACAACTTATTCAAAATGCGGCGGCTCGATTACTCACAAACAGTCGTCGCCGGGACCACATCATGCCAGTGTTGTTCGATCTACACTGGCTTCCAGTTGTTTTCCGAGCACAATTCAAGGTGTTGGTTTTAACCTTTAAATCCCTACACGGTCTCGGCCTAGTTTATCTAAAGGAGCACCTACAACGCCACCAATCATGCCGCCTGACAAGATCGGCCACACAAGGCCTTCTCTCAGTCCCGCTAACCAAAGCAGCTAGGTTGGTGGGCACTAGAGAGAAGGCCTTTTCAGTGGCGGCCCCCACCCTCTGGAACTCCCTCCCACAAGATCTTCGGCACATCTCTTCCCTGAATATGTTCCGCAAGGCCTTAAAGACCTGGCTTTTTCAGCAGGCTTTCGGGACTTCTGGGGAGGCTTAATATTCTTCTGTTTTAAATGCCTCCTATTATGTATTGTTTGCTCTTATAATTTATATATTTCACTGTATTTTTATATTGTATTCTGCCATATTTATTGTATGTACGTCGCCTAGAGTGGCCATTGGCCAGATAGGCGACACATAAATTAATTTTATTATTATTATTATTATTATTATTATTATTATTATTATTATTATTATTATTATTAACCTCTGGCTTAGATAGTAACTAAGGCCTCACCGGTACGAGCATCCCAGGAGTGGAATTCTGCTTTTGGGGCACTTTTGCCAGCACAAGGGGGCAGCATTTTTAAGTGATCTTCCTTTTCCCTGAAGCCCCTTTACCCCTCAAAAATCTGGCTTGGAGGGTTGGATGACTCTCCAGAGCTGCATAAGAAAGGGCTGCAGGGGAAAGTGGAGATCAGTGAAAAGTGGTGCACGATCCTACACTCCTGGATCTTGTTTTCCTCAGCAAACAGAAGAAGCTCCTCCATTCACAAAGGTCTACTTAGAATTCATATTAGCATTAGAATACAACTGCATGGCGCACTTGTGGGTGAGATCCACAAAAGGGCCATGGCTTACCCTATGTTGGATTGCACCGGTGGTGCTACCGCTATACACATATAGGATAATAAATTAAGAAGTTGATCTCAAAATGCATTTTTGGCTTGAAAGTGTATCCTGGATAGAGATGTGCTAAAATTCTGCCCAATTCAGATTTGTTACCAAATCTTCCATTAATTCACTTACTCACTATTGTTGCAGATTGAATTATTTTGTAGTGATTTTCCGTGGCTATTTTCGGGAATAAAATATTGTTCAAAATATTGATATAAATATTTTAATTTATCAATATTTCCTTTAATTTAATGACATTTCCTTTCAAATATTGATATTAATATCAATGTTTTTTTCTGAGGGGGAAAAACGCATTGGTAAAAGCAGCAGCCTGAGGACAAAGAACAAACTCGAATCTGTCAGCCTGTCAGGTCGACAGAATGCTTCTGAACCAGCACCGGCCAACAGATCCCATCCCTAGTCCTGGGTTTGAAAAGATTGACACCAGTTACTCTAGAGCAGGAAGAAAGAACCTGTGGTCTTCCAGGTGTTGTTGGACTACAACTCCCATCAGCCCCAGTCAGCATGGCGAATGGTAGTCCAACAACATCTGGAAGGTCACAGTACCCCATCCCTGCTCTGTAGGCTTAGCCCCTACTACTGATGATCTAGACAGGTATGATGGTTTTCAAAAACATAAACTAAGACAAAGTACAGCATTGCATAAGTGGGAACAGGTGGTGGATGGCATTCAAAACCAGAGAAGTCAGAACAGACAAGAATAAACTGAAGTTTGGTTCATGTAGATCTGCCCACAATATCCATCTGATGACGGGAATTTGGAAGATATAATCACAAGGCATGGGCTCTGATTAAAGCAGCCAGCTGCAAAAGAAGATTCGGCTCTTGTGCCTTAAGTTGTGAGGAAAAGGGAATTTCAGGAGATGTAGCAGCTTGTTATGCAAGCTGGAACCAGGGCCAGCTCTACATATGGCAGAGTGAGGCAGCTGCCTCAGGCAGCAGGTACTGGGGGTGGAGAATGGCACTGAGGTGTTGCAAGACAAAACTTTGGGCACCATGTAACCTGCCTAAACCACCTAAGCTAGACTATTGGCTCCCGCCCCAAACAAGATGGCAGTCAAGAAGTCAAGAAGAGATTCAGCAACAGACAAAGAGACATTACAGTCCAAGAGCTCTTACAAGGCAATGGGATGGCAGGGGGAAGCCCGGTCTAGGAGCAAGGGCTAAGGTTCAGGAGTCCAAGATGAGCAACAAGAAGTTCAAGACCCCATGCGAGCTGTGAAGTTGTTCCAACAAATTCTCATGCCCACCCACCAAGCTTTAAAGCTGAGGCGGGGTGTGCTGACTCACAAGAATCCCTAGTCCTGCAGAAATGTCTTGCTTGCAGAAGTGTGTTCCATGCAGACGGATGCACCTCTTCTCATCTTTGGAGGTGTCATCTTGTCTTGGGAGACAAGGCTAAGCCTGCTGTCCCTCCAAATCCCTCCCCAGACTCCAACAATGCTTTCTCCCCTACTGTAAAGGAGGGAGGAGCTGGAGCTCCTGCCACACCATCAAAGCCAGATGGGTTCATTGGGAGGGGAGGGTCCCATCCACCAGACTCTGCTCCAGTGTTCCAGCCTCCCCCCCATTCCTCCTTGTGTCCCTCATCTTTCTTCAGAGTCCACCATCCCAGTTCTGGGACTGACGATGCCTGGCACATCACCAATACTGAATAGTCAACTATCAGCTTGGCTGACATATGGACATAGACTGGGGGTACCATCTTGGCCTCACCTTCAGGCAGCAAAACGCTTTCAGCCAACCCTGACTATGCCTGCTGAAATTCCTACTTCTACATAGCCTCACCTCCTTGCATCTGGCCACCCCAGCTGTAACATAGATCTCACTGCTACATCTTTGGGTATCTAGAAATTTTACCTCTTTGTTGTGACTGGAAGATACATGTAGCCAGTCTATGTGAGAGTACTTAAAGTCATTCACTGCTACAACATTTCCTCTTTTGAATCCTTCCTTGATTTCATTCATCTCGAGATCTCCCTGGGCTTTTTGATCAGAGGGCCAATAGCATGCACCCAGTATTGAATTACTCTTGGGACCCACTCTCACCACTCACAATTTTGTGGTAGAATCTGCCCAGTTTGGGTTTTTGAGCTTGCTGGACTCAATACCCTCTTTGACGTACAGAGTGATGCCATCTCCAGTATGTCTTCCCCTATCCTTCCTATAGAGCTTATATCCAGAGATAACTGTCCCATTCATTCTCTCCATTCCACCAGGTTTCCATTATGCCCACTATATCAATGCTGTCCTCTAAGACCAAGCACTGCAGCTCTCCCAGCTTGGCTAGGAGGCTTCTAGCATCAGCGTATAAACACCTGTATACAGTGTGTCTGTTCAAGTACCGTTGCTGGCTGTGTTTTGGCCTATGGTGCTTTGGCCTCTCTGAATAGCTATCCTGTGCCCCTGAATTCACAATGCCAAGTACTGTGCCTCTCCCTTTAAATTTCCATCCATTTTTTCATCTTCATCTCTGGGAAGAGGGATTGATTGACAGTTGTGGTTCTGTCAGGGGAACAGGTGTCTTCTAGCAACTCTCAGCACCCTTCACAAACTATCCTTCCCAGGATCCTTTGGGTGAAGCCATGACTGTTTAAAGTGGAATAAATGTATGATGTGAATGTGGCCTGAGAGTTCCCTGGCCTTCTCTCTCAGGTGGAGCCTTCAGGCAATAACTAAATATGGGGTGGTATTCAACTAAATCCTACTCAGAAGAGACCCATTCAAATAAATGAACCTAATTGAGTCATGTCTATTAACTTCAATGGGTCTAATCTGAGTGGGACGTAGCATGGAGTACCATCCCTGGTCTCCTCAGCAGCCATTGCCTGGTTGGTGCTTGGTGGTGCAGATTGGGGCAAGGCACCAGCAAAGGCAAGCCCCAGCAACCCATCACACTCAGCCATACCCACCTTAACTAAAGACTCTATGATGCATCAAGGAACAAAACTCAGAGAAGGTATGTTTTTTTTAAAAAGTTCTGCTCTTTTACTACCCGATGGCATATAACCGGACTCAGCCTAAATCTGTTAAATTAATGAGCAAAGGGCAAACCAAACCAAAAATTCTACTTAGGTTTTGTTTATCGTAGAACAGTGGATCAGAGACGTGGGAGGAAATGCAGTGTGTGGGGTGGACAGGGGCTGAAAGGCTTTCAGGGAGCGTAGAGGCAAACAGAATGTGATTGTACGTGAGAGCAGCCCCATGCTGATGTGATAATAAATTCAAATTTCTCATTTCTGTAGAAAGTTGACCACAGGCACTTCATCAATCAGTATTTTGATTTGTAATGTGTTCCATATGGCCCTCAGTCATTACTTAATGGGGAACATCCCATCTGCAAACATCTGACTCCAAGCTCAGAATCAGGAGAGCTCCTCATGTTTCAACCACGTTTTCCCAGAAACTGAACACTCAGCAGCATATTCATTTTTTTCCCCTGACAACCACCGCTAATGAGAAACAGTCCAGTGCCTCACCAAGACAGTTACGGCCGTGAATATTTCATATTAACAGGGAGAAAATCCCAGGCTTCATTGAGATGATGAATATGCCTAAAGTATGTTACCATGCCAATAACATCCTCAAAAGACCTTTCCTGCCCTGCATGAAGATTTGTGAATCTCTTATTTGATGCAATCTAGTGCTGTAATTTATTTTGTATGTCTCTCTAATCATGTCCTCTCTGTGAGATGAGGCTTGGTGATGACTTGAGAATTACTGCCATGACATGATGTGAAGTGGTGTTATGCAACCACAGGGCTTTTCCGGGGCCCAGAATTAATTGGAATGTCAAGGACACATGAAGCAAAAGTTGAACGTATCACTCAGCACATGCAGAGAATAGCTACCGCATTGATGAGTAACCTGAGATTGCGGCAGCGTTTAGGGCACATCAGCCAGGACTGATGAAGGAAGAGATGGGATATGTTCATTCTGTGAACTTCCTTAAGTAACTTATCTTAGGATCCAAACCCAAATTGCTAAGATGCATTCTCAAGGACATTGATTTGTTTGGGATGTGAGATCCACAGGTCACTTATGCGCATATTACTTGTGTCAGCTCTTTCTCCCTCTAATTAGGGCAGACCCTCCCATTAGGCAACCTGGGACACTTGTCCCAAGTGGTAGATCAAGAGAAGCAGTGGATTCCAACCCCAGTACTGCCCACCCTCCCCTGCCACCCCACTGCCTCACAAGCCATTGTTGATCCAGGTGGCCTACAGAGTGCCTGTGCTATCACAGCAAAGAATGATTAAGCATTAGGCAGTAGTTGCTGCCACAGTAAAGTGGCTCCTATGGGACTATGAACCCATTTTGGCCTGGTTGCTGCAATGCCTCAGTCTCAGGAAGGACCTCACAAATATAGTGTCCTTTCTTAGCGTGAGGCACTGAGGAGTAAGAACCTGTAGGCTTACCTATGTGGTCACTGCTGGAGTGGCAGCAAAAGCTCAGGGACAGAGGAGGAAGAGGAGGTAGCAGCAGTGAGCTGCATTTATGCCCTATCCAACCAAATACAGCTTGCTCAGTGACTTGAAGGAATGAATTGCTGGGTAGGAGAATTGGTGGTGGTGGTATTGATTAGACTTGTTAGTTGATTTTTACCCAAAGGTCTCCAAGCAATTTGTAACACATTTTAAAACATAAATATAAATACATTATATTGTAAAAACAGAACAAAACAAACCCCATAACAGCCACAGGAAGCTTTGGGAGCACACTGGTAACAAAACAACATCATCTCAGTCAATCAGAAGCCTGGGAATAAAGATAAGTGTTTATCTGGCACTGAAAAGATGTTAGTAAAAGCACCAGGCATTCCACAGATGGGGAGGCACAACTCCTTCAGAGGGAGGACCTGGAGAAGGGCCTAAGAATAAGTTCATCCAGGTAGGTTCATATTGGGAGAGGCGTTCCAAACGATATTGGGGTCCTGAGCCGTAAAAAGCTTAATAGATCAAAAACAATACTTTGAATTGGGCTTGGAAGCACATAGTCAGATTAAATGAAAAATGGGGACAGAGAGAGAGAGAGAGAGAGAGAGAGAGAGAGAGCGCAGAGTTGACTCAAAACATTTCACTGCCTGAGCTGAAGAACAAGATGATGCCCTCTCCATTCCAATACAGAAACTGACCAGGCTAGAAGCTGGATCTTATTTCAGAATCAATAGTTCATCTCCCCAGGTGCTCCTCTGTCTATGCGTTGTTCATATTATATCCCAGAGTTCCCCAACATGCTGACCGTTGGATGTTTTGGACTCCAAGTCCCATTAGCCCCTGTCAACATAGCCAATGGTCAGGGGTGGTGGTATTTGTAGTCCAAAACAGCTGGAGGACACCAGATTGTGGAAGGTTGCTATTTTCCATGTGTCAAAACTCTATGCCTTGATATATGCCAAGCCCACATGACCATACCTCTTTGGAGGATTTTCTTCCCCCTGACAATCCTTCCCTTGATTCTACAGGATTTAAAAATGGGGACTATTTCCTCTGAAGATTTGTTATCTAATCTCATCAGTTTTGACCTTAAGAGTAATCATAAACTCCACAGGGATAGAGGACCAAATGTTATGGTCCACCTGCAGCTTAGCCATAGGTCCTGCTGAACCCTGGACTCCACTAGGAATAAGGATATGATCCGTGATATCAATATACTGAGCCTATTTGCAGTGCCACATCCTGGTATTTGGAGAAGCTGAAGGCAATGAAATGGCCAGGTCGATGGCTGGAGTGGAAATGGTGGACGTCCCATCATGATTGTGACCAAAAGCTGTTAAGAATCCATTTCTGATCTTATTGCGTGGTGGTGATGGGAGCAAAGAGAACTTACTTTTCTATCACTATGGTGTCTGTTCAACATCATCCAATGGCTGTCCTTTGGGTGATGAAGGGTCATTTGGGAACTGGGCCTGGATTCAACAATTTGAACCCCTGAAGGCCTGCAGTGACTAGCTCAGTGACATTTTGCAGAGAAAGTTGCTCATACTGTGCTGACCTGGGCATCATTGTTCTGAGAGGGTCAGAGATGGGTGGGACTAGAGCACCAACCAGACTTATTGTGATGGATACCTTCCAGCCTATGTTGCCTGAGGATGTGGGCACGGATCTTGGAGTGATGAAACTCACACCTGTCCACTAGATTTTTCCATCTTCTGATCCAGTGAGGCTATAGGAGTCCTAATCTGGTGCTTAGAGGTGGTTTTGGGATACATGAAGGCAAAGAAGCTGAGGTTAAATCCAAGTAAGATGGAGATGCTCTGGTTCGGGTAATCACCTTCTCCAGAAGATGGTTTACAACTTATCTTAGATAGGGTTGTACTCTCCCAAAAGAATGAGTACACAGTTTGGGGGTGGGGGTGGCTAGGAGTGTGTTTATCACCTTTGGTTGTTACATTCACTATTGTCCTATCTAGAGAGGTCTTACCTAGCTACAGTGGCCAGGGCAGTGAGACAGAGTCACAGAGCCACCCTTCTGACACCAGCATTGCTGTGGCTTACCTGGGCGGGGCAAGGGCAAGGAAGCAGCGAAGTTGTGGCTGTGTAGAAAAGTTGGTGGGCACATTATGATCGTGCCCATTCTTGCAAGTGTGGCTGATTCATTTATACTGGAAACTGTGCAGAGCTTCTCAAAGGTGCACAGACTGAGGAAACAGTTATCCTAGAATTTTTTTGTTAGCTCAGCCTAAATTTTAATCATCTGTGTCTTCTTTTAACACCAAACACAATCAGTTACAGATGGAGGTGGGTAGGGAGGAACCCAAGTGCCTTCCCATACCAAAAACTTTGACTCAGTTGCTAATAGAAAACAATCATGCCATCCACATTACTCAAGTGAACAGAAACCCTTGACTCTTAAGTTACAAATCTTATAATTTCTATGCAGCAAGCAGATTCATCATGGACATCAACACTAACACGCAATTCCAAGAATTTCTCCAAAAAGGTATAGCTTAAAGAAATTCCACATACTTTCACAGTACTGTGCATGTTTACTTAGAAGTAAGTCCTAATGATTTGAGTGGGATTTATTCCCAAGAGAGTGTGCTTCAGATAGCAACCAAAGTATTGTTAGTGTTGTCGAAATTCCTATCCTGACTTCTTCCCAAAGAAGCTCAGGAAGGCTAATGACAATTTCAAAAAAGAAAAAAAGGTAGGATAGTATTTAAAAACATAAAAGACACTGACTAAAAGCCTGTCCCACAAACATAACGCATAACATCACAGATGCAGTAAATAACAGTAACACCTGAGAAGATCCATCTATGGGCAGAATGCTTGAATGAACAAATACACCTTTAATTGGTGTTCAATAGCCATCAGGGAGGGGAACACCCAAACTTCTCAGGGATGGAGTTGCTTATTCAGGGTGCCACCACTTCATGTCACTACCCCATGGGGCATACATGTTGATGGGACAAGAGAACTTCCCCTACAGATCTTAAAGCACAGATGAGCAGATATTGGGAGCAGCAGTCCTTTAAATATTTGTTTAGGGTTTTGTACACTAGTATCAACACCTTGAATTGGGCCTGGTAGCATACAGGCATCCACTGCAGTGTTTAAGGATCGGCGTAACATAATCCTTCTCACTGTCCCACGTAATAGCCTGGCAGTAGCATTCTGCAGTAGATGCAACTTCCAGACATTTTCAAAGATAGCCCTCAGAGCCTGTGTAGAGCACATTGCTATAGTCCAACTGTGATTTGCATAGGAAAATTTCCTAATTTAAAATTTTCCAGGAAATTCACATCATTGGCTCCTCCACCAGACATTCTCTCTCCCCTCCTCATTGGATTGCTCTGCCCAGCTGCAATTCTATAATACACACTTACCTGGGAGACAGTGCCATTGAATGCAATGAAACTTCCTTCCAAGTAGACTTGAAGAGGCACGTACTGTTCATCTCAAACACGTCATTCTCAGGGCTGTCATCAAGTTATGCTACTCTGGATTCTTTGCATGAATATGTGGCAGCTAAATTGGGAACACATCAATATTTATAGTGTAAACATGCTCAGGGTAATTAGTCTTCTGGTGACATTTTGCACAAGGGAGCACATCTTTCTTGGAGTGGAGAAAGCATTGTTGCTCTGGGGCCCCTACAAACATTAATTTCTGGAAGGGAGTTCCGTGTTAGTCTGTTGCTGAAAAAACAAAACAAAACCTTATGTCATAATAAATTTGTTAAGTCATTAAGATGCCACAAGACTCTTTGTTGATTTTACCAACCGTAGTGTGGCTCTAGGGATCCTATCAAAACTTTCATGATTGTGGGAGAAATCATTACTATTTGTTTTTTAAAAAGAAAGAAGACCTTGCTCATTGTGTTTGACCTAGCAAGGCTGCGTACAGTTCCCAGAGAAAAGTCTGTGTGAGAGGCTGCACAGTTAGGCAGATGCATGTGAAAGGGATGCAGGCACAGCCAAGCGCACAGCTGTCTGAGCAATTCTTTGTGGTCATAGCTCAGAAATGCTCATATGCAGGCAATTTGCTCATGGGAACTGTGAAAAGAGGCTTTCTTTGGGCTGCATTTTCAATTCATGCAGCCCAGTAACCTTCCAAGTGTTGAATCCTGGCAGGAAATTGTGGCAGAATGTCATTCTCTAATGGGGGGGGGGAGGAGAGAGGAGGGGCTAAGTTGGAGTAAGGGCTGGCCAGACTTCAGCCTGGGAGCATGTTTTTACTGCCAGGTGCCTCAATCCGAAGGACATGGAAAGTAGGATATGGATATTTTACTATGTATATCTCCTGCTAAAAACAATTCATCTCCTAGTTGTTACTAGCACCTTTTCCAGACTGGGTTTGTCTTAATTGCAAATCAGTCACTCCAGAGAAATGTAGCAAGCATTCACACCATATGTTTAAAGTGCTATTATTCCACTTTGAACAGCCATGACTTCCCCCAAAGAATCTTGGGAAGGATAGCTTGTGAAGTGTGCTGAGACCTGTTAAGAGACCCCCTATTCTCTTCACAGAGCTACAACTGCCAGAGTGGTTTAACAATCAATCTATCTTCCCAGGGAACTCTGACATTGTAGCTCTATGAGGGATCTCCTAACAACTCTCAGCACCCTATACAAATTACAGAATATAAATACATACCAAGGTGGCAGTTATAGAGCTTTGAGGATGGAATGCTCAGAGGGGCTTCATTTGCAGAAGCTAAGTAGTGGTGGTACTGTCCTCCAGAATCAGGCCATGTGGTGCCAATGTGTCCAGAGAGTAAATCCAGAAATTCTCCCTTTTAATCAATGCTGCTGGATCTGCTGGCATCTCTATCGCTGTAATGGAAAAGCCCAACAGGCTGTGACCCTCGATGTTAAAATGCTTTGCAACTGGTTGCTCCACTTTTTTTGTCAAGATTGCCGAATTGTGGTTCCTGAAGTAGGTCAGTTGTGGTCTTTCCTACGTATTGGATATGACATCCTGGTCTTTTGCACTCAATGATGTAAACTATATTGCAGGACCTGCAGGTGATGTTCTGTTTGATGTAATATGTCCTGCCTGTCCTAGCGCTTGTAAAAGTGGCTGTCTCCCTGAGGTACACACAGATGATACAGCATTTGGAGTGACAAGAATGAGACCTAGGATTGGTGATAGGTGGCTTAAGCACAGCTGTCACCAACAGTCTGCGCAAATTAGGAGGTTGGCAAAATGCTATAACAGGAGGCCTGCTGATGGCTGTAGTAAGATGTTCAGAGTTTGCCAGCAATGGGTAGCTCTCCCTGATTGCTCGGTGATAGGAGATGCTGGATGGAAATCTACCACAAATGGAATCCGTTCCTCTCCGCTCTTTGACACCTCAGTATGATGGAGGAGGTTTTCTCTGGACAGAATGGAGGCTTGGTGGATGTTGCAATTGATAATATGTGGAGAATATCCTCTTAGAAGAAGGTGTTCTTTAAGTTCACTGATCCTTCTCTGGTATTTATCTTCAGTGTTGCAAATAAGTTTGATTCTCAGAGCTAAGCTATACACAATGTTCTTCTTTATATGCCTAGGATGGCAAGATTTCCAGTTTAAATAGGTGTGGGCATCAGTGGGTTTGCTGTAGAGATCAGTGGCTATTTTGTTGTTTTCAATGATGAGAAGGACATCCAGAAAAGGGATGTGGGGATTGTCATTTGTACTATTAAATGTAAACTTAATAGATGGATGGATAGAGTTGATGTGATTTTTAAATTGTTCCAAACTCTCTTTACCATTCGTCCAGACCATAAAGATGTCGTCAATGTATCGACACCATATAAGTGGTTTGTTGATGGCCTTTTTGAGGATCTCCTGTTCCAGTTTACCCATAAAGAGATTCGCATATGATGGAGCCATGCGAGTCCCCATAGCTGTGCCTTGTAGTTGCAGGTAGTGTTCTCCATTGAATGTAAAGTTGTTACAAGTCAGGACTAGTGTAGCTAAAGTAGTGAGAACCTCTGTTGGAGGATTGTTCATATCTCTGGTGTTAAGGAACTCATTTAAAGCCTGAATGATAGGATTCGGAAGCTTTATTGAAGTTCTGTTTGTTGCTTTCAAAACTGTCATATATATATATATATATATATATATATATATATATATATATAATGCACATCCCAGGATTCTTTGGGGAAAGCAATGACTGTTTAAAGTGGAATACTAGTGGAATAAATATGGTCTATATCAATATTTTTGTTTCCTACTGTTGCTTTCTTTCTTATTGTTAGATTGTTGTAGTTTTAACTATTTATTATGTATTTTATTGTTAACCACCTTGGGCATTTCATACAGAATGGCAGGATATAAATTGAACAAATGAATAAAGCAAAAACGTACACACAGTGGTACACATTTGCTTCCCATAGTTCCCCAAACTTACAGAGAAAGGCAAAACTGTTGGTCTTAAAGAAAACCTTGTATCCCACAAATGTTTGATGCATCTAAGTGTGCATTGTTAATATATGCAGAAGTTCCTTTATTCACCATTGTGCCATCTGAGCCAGCCTGTTGGCAGTGGGTGCTTCCTGATTGGTGATGACCAGTGACAGGGCCTTCTCAGAAGTGGCTCTGGGGCTGAATAAAGTTGTCATCCAAAACATCTGGAAGGCAATAGGTTGGTGAAGGGTGGCATAGTTAAACAATTAATGCAAATCTCACTAAAAGATGAAATCATAGTTATTCTATAATATTTATTTGTCATAAGTGCACCTCACATGGCAAGATTGAGATACAGCCATGGAGGGGGCGGGGAGAGAAGGGAAACACCATTACATCTGAGTAGAATAAACCCATGGTTGGGTTATGGGCTATACTGAAATATTACATGAGTTACATACCTCATAGTGAGATTTTCCTGATTAAAAAGCGCTGTATAAACACTTTCAGTTTCAAGATGCTCTCCTCCATTGTTTTCACCATTCTTCTTATATATAAAGAAGCAGAACCAACACAATTTGATTGGAAATTACTTCTGCACTGAGACCACACTGTCACCACTACCTTTACATGCATGTCTAGTTATACATGAATTCAATGGGATTTACTCACAGGTAGGGATGGAGGAGAAATTTGACTCAGTTTGCATTTAAAGCCAAATTTATCAAATTTGGATGTTGCAAAATAATATGAGAACCTAAATACAGTCATTCTTTGAAATCAGCACTTATCTGGATTTTACGATTAAGTTCTGCAACCAAATAATGTTTACAAAACTGCATGTGTGAGGGAAAAGTGTTTATTAGGAGAAAATCACACTAAAATGCTGGAGAATTTTCATGATGATTTTTTATTTTAAAAAATCGTAAATTGCTGCAGAATTGTGGAGAATGGAATTTAAGATTGGAAAAATAAACTGAGAGAACTGAAACTGATAGATCCTTTCATCCCTACTCATAGGGAAGTGTACTTAGAGTTGAAAAAGACAAGTGCCACCAAATACCATTATTATTAGTAAGCAGCAGCAACAGCAATTAATTATTAGTAATTATTAGTTATTAAGGATGTCATCAGATTGCATCTGATGAAGTGGGCTTGACCCCTCGAAAACTTATGCCATAATAAATTTCTTAGGTGCTACAAGACTCTTTGACTGTTTTTATTCATAATAGTTACATTTAAGTAAACACAGTCTCACAGTGTCACCGTATGGAATGGCAAAGTGTTAAAAGCATGCCACTCAAATCACTTCTTGGCAGAACAAACAGCCCATGAGTAAATATATTTACTACGAAATAAGTCCAGTTAGAAACAATCTCTGGAAGGGGATTCTGTTTGGAGCATGACAAATAAGAATCAACATATTTTTAGCTTTGTTCCATTCTAGTGAGATACACTAAGCAACAACGCACAGACCCTGACAGTGAGGGGTTTTGTTGTAGCAGCACACTGCTGCTGATGGGGGCGGGGATTCAAGGGAGGGGGGTGGAACTCCACAGACTTGATAAGGGATGCCGGGATGAATTGTGAGCTCTGTTCTCTGTTTTCTAAAGAGGGGCCAGCTTCTGCTACACTGAAGACCTTTATTCCCTGCCTGTGGGAAAGTGGTGGGCGAATGCTGCATTCTCAGTTACACTCCGCGCATGCAGATTTTAATTAGCTGGATTAAAAACAAGAGCTGGATCATGAATTTTTCCCGACTCTTCACTGCCACTGCCCCCTTCCCTACACGCACACACACACACAGGCTTCTGCAAGCTGCAAAATGAGGCATTTTTTTTAAAAAAAAGATTGTGACAGTTTGAGATGAAAGGTCATTCATGACAGGAACTTTGTGTGAGGGGAACATCATGTTTATCACGCCGATAAAGAGAAGCTCTGTCCGTCCAAGTCATCACAACAGTTGCTCGTGGAATAAGGAAATGAATGCGTGCATGTGGTGGTTGGTAGTTTGACAATTATTAGAGAGTAGTCCGAACTCTGTGGTTGATATTTCAAGGTGATGATGGCATCCAATTTGTTTGTTTGTTTGTCGCAGCTTCTATGTGTATCCCCATGTTTAATACAGGGGGCAGGCAGTGGGCAAATATGCACAATAAAACATCCGTTTGGAGGAGACAGTGTGAGGCTTGGGCCCCATCTGCACTATACATTTAAAGCACTATCATACCATTTTAAACAGTTATGCCTTACCCCCAAAGAATCCTGGGAAATGTAGTTTGTTAAGGGTGCCAAGATTCATTAAGAGACCCCTATTCCCCTCACAGAACTACAGTTCTCAGGGTGGTTTAACAGTCAGTCCCTCTAACTAGGGAACTCCAGGATGAATGTGTGAGTTGGGAAGTGAAAACTCCCTCCTAGAAATCTCAGGCACGAACTCACTACTAGGTGGTCTTAGGCAAGCCACCGTTTTGCTCAGTTCTCCATCTGTTGTACGGGGAGAATAAATTGATACTGTAAATTGATTACAGGGCTCTTGTAAGAAACAACATAATGGATGTGAGGAACTCTGAACACTTGGAACATGCCATATAAAATTGATGACGATGATATCGGCAACAGCTGCTAAGCAAAAAGTGTTCCTAACAATGACAGTTTTTTGTTACAGGCTGTCTAGAACTTCTGCTGCTCTCATCTCCTTCCCAACCAAGTTCGTCAACCACTGAGCTTTCCAAGCTTTCAGCCTCTCCAGACTGGTGGCTTTTTGCAGGTGTTTTCTGCTGCCTGCCAATGCAATATTGAGCATTAGTGGTGGATTTATGCTGGACGTTCTGCTTTATTGGTTGTCCTATGATGCTTCCCCAATGTTAGCACAACAAAAGCAGGACAAAAAATAAACTGGAATATTTGTGGGATAAAAAGTTACAAGATTTCAGTAGGAAGTTATAGGGCATTCAGTGATTGGAAATGAAGCAGTGTAACTGCCATGAAGCTTTTGCAGGCGCAAAAAGTACTGAAAGGGATTGCATAAAATTGCCCTGATACCATCGCGAGCACAAATAAACATGAATGCCCAATAAAAAAGATGTCTGGAAGGGCCCTATTTCTACATCCGATCCAGAAAAGAAAAGAAAAAGAGTAGGGTAGAGAGAAAAGGAGTACAGGAAATTTCTCAGGGGGTGAGCACTGACTCAAATTCCAGTCTTCTCAAGTAGAAAAAATAATGTATTTCACATTCTGAGTTTTGAATGCAGACAGAATGCATCCATGGCTGGCCAGAGGCACCCTGCCCTCCTGCCATCTATATGTGGATAGAATCCAGGCAGACTTCTGAGCCAGGCTTAGAAATGTGCTCACCACAAATGAGAGGCAAATGTTTAAAGCCCCCCACCAAAAAAACCTTCTGTTGCCTAGATCAAAAGTCCAAACAAGAAAAAAATCCTGGCTTCTCCCCTGTGCATCTCTGCTACTCTCTTCTGTCCTGAAATGCCACTCCCCAAACATTCCTCATGCCCTTTCTTTACTTTTAATCGTTGGTGGCTGGAGGAGCAGCAGAGACGCACAGTGAGAAAAGAAGAGAGAGCTTTTTTCCTATCCCTTCTCTCCATTCCTCTGACACTAGACCAGGGCACTGGTTATCACTGGAGATGTAGTTCTCCCAAGAACTGCTTCAACTGGTTGCAGAATATGGTCTGAAGGCACCATAGGGCCACCAGCTTACTAAAGCTAAGCAGTTCTGGTCAGTGCCAGGATGGAGTGGCCACATAAGAAATTCACGTACATAGTCTTGGGTTCTATGGTAGAAAAAAGGCAGGATATAAAGGTTAGTAAATAAATGAATAAATAAATAAATATCAGCATTTGGGTGGGACTGGAGAAGTGTTTCATATTTTGGTTCGAGAATATAAAAAGCAAAATAGCAAATTAAAATCAGGTATAAAACTAGATCAGAAAGAGCTCCATTTCATCAACTAGCCCAGCATTTCCTTTTATTTATTTATTATCTATCTATCTATTTATTTATTGCGTTTGTATACCGCCCCATAGCCGAAGCTCTCTGGGCGGTTTACAACAATTAAAAACATTAAAAACAAATATACAAATTTAAAAACACATTTTTTAAAAAAGCAATTTAAAAACACAAGCTAAAATGCCTGGGAGAAGAGGAAAGTCTTGATCTGGCACCGAAAAGATAACAGGGTTGGCGTCAGGCGCACCTCGTCAGGGAGATTATTCCATAATTTGAGGGCCACCACTGAGAAGGCTCTCTCCCATCTTGCCAGCCTCTGACCTTCCCTCGGACTAGGCACCCGGAGGAGGGCCTTTTATGTTGAGCGTAGTGTACTGGTGAGTTCATGGCGAGAGAGGCGTTCCATCAGGTATTGTGGTCCTAAGCCATGTAAGGCTTTATAGGTTAAAACCAGCACCTTGAATCAAGCTCGGAAACATACAGGCAGCCAATGCAAGCGGGCCAGAATCAGTTTTATATGTTCAAACCGTCTGGTCCCTGTTACCAATCTGGCCGCTGCATTTTGCACAAGCTGCAGTTTCTGAACCATCTTCAAAGCAGCCCCACATAGAGCGCATTGCAGTAATCTAACTTGGAGGTTACCAGAGCATGGACAAACCTCCAAGTTAGGAGGCACAAACCATCACATCCTTATAAGTTCAATTAATAGTTTTGCATTTGTAGGAAGGGATGGATTACACCCTTGGTTAACAAAACCAACCAAGTTGCTATGAACCATTAAGAAAGAAGAAAGGCTCACTTGGGAGAAAACTGATTAGGGCAAAAGCAACTATAAAAAACGGATTAAGATTATAAAGTGCTAAGGAAACAGACTCAGCCTGATCCTGTAGGAAAAGAGCCTATTAGTAGTTCAAATAAATAGAAGAGGAATATGTTGCTAATAATATGCCTCCAGATTCATATGATTAATTTGTAGTGGACAGCTGCATGCAACTGTTAACCAGGTTTAGCTGATGTGCGGCCCAATCCTGTGGTGGTTTTAAAAAAAGGATTGAAAATACAATGGTGCTTATTCCCTAGTAATTGTGGCAAATAGTGAAGCCTTAACATTGGAGAACAGTTGGCACTTTGATTGCAGACAATTCAAGATATGGAGCAAAATAGGTAAGGTTTACTAGTTATTTGAAAAATTGTTGGCAGTGTTAGACATTGTTTTCCTATTTCTTAAAAGGGAGGTTTAGGGATAGGGATGGAGGGGAAATCTGATTCAGTTTGCATTTAATGCCACATTTATCAAATTCACACTTTCCAAAAGAATATGAGAACTGAAATACAGACATCCTTGAAAATCCGCACATATCCAAATTTTCCAATGCAGTTCTCCAACCAAGGCAGCCCTGTAGCCAGCCTTTCTTCTAAGGTGGGGCAGCCACATTTATAGGTGAGGCATTTTGGGTGGAAGGCACATAGTGCCAGCCACTCCCCCCCCCCCTATTGGTAGAGAGGATGTGAAGGCCAGGCCAGGGAAAGGGAGAGTGAGCTTCCCCCTCACTCCTCCATGCAGAGAGTGTGTTAACATACATAATGGACTATGGAAAGGTCAAGTTAACAGATAATTTGGTATGAAGATCAGGAATTAAATGACTGGCATATTTTATGTTTCAAAAGAATGTTAAGGATACAGTCAACAGAATACCAAAAGGTGTAAAACAAACAAGTTTATGCTATAACTAAGAAGTTAAAAACTAGTGTGGAGCTTGTTTCCTCAAAAAATCAGTTTTAATCTTGTATCACAACACCACCAATACAAAAACAACAACAACCAGGTTTAGAAACAGAGTCAGAGCACATGAAAATGCAACCACAGTCAAGCATTAAGGGAGAGGGGAGCTGACAGCAATATGCATTTCTTGGTGAGACCAATGAGACTGAGTCCTTAACTTTGTAAAATATTTACTACATAAAAGTCTTCCTCTTGTAAACTTATAAAATACTTCATCAGTATGCAAGAAAAAATTCTGAATGATAGGTTCACAATACACCTTTTCAGAGAAAATAAATACTTTAGGAGTTTATTAACTCCTCCTTGAGGCTCCCTCCTTCTAGCCTTGTTCCGAGCTTTAGATGTTCCTTCCTGTTGGACAATCAAGTGAAAACATTTTAACTGGTTGCTATATAAAGGACTAATTAAGCAATTGGAAACTAATTATGGAAAGCAATTGGAACTTTTTTTACTGGTTGCTGATTTGATTTCCCCCCCAAACCCTGAAAAAGCCTCATGCTGAGCTGTACACATTGGGAAAACCAGAAATTAGGCCTGAATTACAGCCAGAAGGCCAACCAGTCAGCCAGCTAACTGTAGTGTGCACTGCAGTGTTTCTATTCCTTTCCTTTACCACCAAGTACTCAAGAAAAAGAAGAAAAAATAGCCACTATGACAAGGAGGTGCAAAACATAGCTCTGGGGGGAGGGCGGTGCACCCATTTTCTCCACTGAACCAATAGGGCTATGGGGCTGAACCGATGTTTACAAAAATGCATATATCAGGGGAAATGTGCATAAAAATGAATATATTTGTGAAAATAACATACAAAATGCATTATATTAGGAGAAATTGCTTGCAAAAATTTGCACATTAGTCAAAAGTGCAGACAAAAATGTGTTTATTAGAAGAAACTTCCACTAAAATACTAAAGGATTTTCATGAGGATTTTCATTTATTTATTTATTTAAATTGCAGATTGCTGCAGAAACCTGGAAAACTTAATTTAAGACTGGAAAAAATGAGAAACTGAGATAACCTGAATTGACAGAGCCTTCCATCCCTAGTTGGGAGTATGGTTTCCTCATTTTTAAAAAGAGGGGGGAAAGGAATTGATGTATTTGCATTTAAATTGCTTGCACAAGGTCAGAAGATGCTACCATTTTGATCATGAGTCTGTCCTGGTAATAGCAACTAAACAAAGAGGAGAAGGAAAGGGTTAAAGAGTGAAAGCCAAGAGGGTGGGGAGAAACTGTGTCCTTTTGACTTCCTGACTCAGGAAGAAAGAATTGTCACTGAAATGAAACCAAAAAGAAACAGAAATGAAATCCTGGCTGAAGTAGAATGCAATTTTCCTACCAGAACTGCCACTGATGTCTGAGAAGGAAAAGACAGGCTTGTCATATAGTAGACCAGAGCTGGGAAACCTGTGGATCTCCAGATGTTGGTGTGCTCCAAAGGCACTTCCAGATGACCTGTTTATTGAGCATTCATTCTGATTTGTTTACCAGGAGATTGGAAGGCACTGCATCGCACTTTGCAGTGCATTTCCCTTCACTTTCCTTGTTGCAAAAAGTCAAATCTTTGGGGGAAGCATGTTTGTTGCACAAGATCTCCCCCATCAACTATAATCACACAACCTGAATTTACCAGTATGTGATTGAATCCCATCCAAATAACAACAACAACAATAATAATAATACCTGCCCTTCACCACCAGGTCCCAGCTTAACAGCTTAAATTTCTGTGTTAAAAACAATTAAAACAGATTAAAAACACAAGAAGAGGGTAGGTCCTGAAAACATACACCTCAAGTGTCAAAGACCAGGGTAAAGAAATGCATCTTCAGCATTCACCAAAAACTATACACTGAAGGTGTCAGACACACCTCTGTAGGGAGGGAATTCCACCACTTGGGGGCTGCCACAGAGAACGCCTTCTTCTGGGTCACCATGCCCTGATGGTTACAAGGAAGATTGGGGACAGCAGAAGCCTGGCAGGACAGCAAAGCCTTTCCTGAGAATTCCCTAAACAACAAGTCCATTCTGAACCAAAGAGGGGGAGTTTTCTGTGTATCAAGGACAGAGAACCTTTTTTCAGCCAGCAAGCTGCATTCCTTTGTGGGGAATCTTCTACGGGCTGGGCAAATGGGGCCAAAGGCAAAAGTAGTAGAGCCATGGAGCAATGGATGGGTCTTCGACTGTTTTACAATAGGCTAGATTCCAACCATGCAAAAGTCAGGGATTTCTGCACATACGCACACATACACACCTGTCCATTCACTATCCAGGCAAGCAAGAGGCATTGTCACAGTTCAGGGGCACATTCCAGCCAGGCCAAAAGCGCTCAAGGTGGGTGCAGAGTGGGGCCAGCGAGAGGTGTGACCTGGGGAGGGGAAGTGTCCCAGGGAGAGTCTGGGGGGCCAAACAGAGAGGCCTCAAGGGCCACATTTGAACCTTGATCCTGAAGCTCCCCATTTCTGCTCTATATATATGAAATGGCTGCCATCCTTCAATCATCTGGAGAGTAGGAGAAAATACTCAATTAGAGGAGTTTTCTCTACGCAGGGTAATGCATAGAGCAGCAATGCACACAACACCCCTATAGTGGTGGCTGGTGGCTCCACGTTCAAGCACCTTGGAAAGCTCCTTGAAAGTTTGGACTAAAACTCAGGGCAGATTCCACTGCCCCACTAAGCTACCACTACACCCCTACATATATACATGCATACCTCAGAGGTCCAAGCCTGCTCTCGACATCTCCACACAGGATAGGGTGGGGTATGTAAATTGATATGCATAGATAAATGAATAGGAATGGGCACTTGACTAATGTTGTTAGACTGTATGGATGCACATCTCTTTCTTCTCACTCCCAGCAGGACTATCCCTACCACTGGGTAGAGTGAGATGGCCGCGGAAGGCACATGATACTGCGGGGAGGAAAGCAGCAATAAGGTGTTGGAGGATGGAACTGTGTTTGCTCCATGGCCTGTCTTGCAGCCCATAAGCTATAGTTCCTCTCAGGTGCAGCAGAGGCTGCTGTCCTGTTGCCAGTGTTGAAGTAAGAACCCTCTACCAGTTCATTGGGCTTCAATATATGGAATGGTTGGGCACCAGGAAGCAGGGCAGTTGCCCCAGGCCCCGCATTTTGTGGGGGGCCGTGCTTGGCGATGAGAAGCTGGGCTGTGGCAGGTTTTTTTCTCTTCAGCCGTGCAGTCTCACCAGCCGCTTCCCACTCTTGGGGAATCTCCCACTCTTCGGCTGTGTGCCTAAGCGGTTTCCCCCCCTCTGCTCATCAGCTGTGAAGCGGGTGTGCATGCGGCGCTTAGCTAGCTAATTTTAGGCCGGAGGTTTGAATCCCCTACCTGAGCGGCTTCCTTGTGCTGCCTGCCGCCTGCTCATCAGCTGTGCAGCGCGTTTACAGGCAGCGCTTGCCGACTTATTCTGGACGGGAGGTTTGAAAGAGAGAAAGAATGTGAGGGCCCCCCAACTATGCTTTTGCCCTGGGCCCTGCACATGCTAAGGACAGGCCTGTGGTTGGGGAAATCTTGTCCTGGGTTCCAGGTAGCAAAATGTTTTGGGATGACACTGACTCCCAGACAGATCTTTAGGGGGGGGAAAGCCCCAGCCGGACGTGCCTAAGCATATCCCCAAATTTAATTAATGCAGACATAAACCTCCAAAAGAGGAAGCTGCCCGATACTGAATCAAAACATCAGTCCATGTAGCTCAGTACTGTCTACACTGCAGAAAGTTTCAGAAAGGGAGTCTTTTTCCATCCCTACCTGGAGATGCTGGCATTTGAACCTGGGACCGTTGTCATGCAAAGTAGATGCTCTGCCACTTGTGCTACGGCCCATTTCCATTAAAAAATGGAAAGGGGGAAAAAAACCATGTTGGCAAATGGTCCTCAGTCAAGCGGAAGTGTTACAAAACAAGTCAGAGTCAGTTTGGGTGGAGATGGTAGTCTGTTAATCAAGTGTATAATCTGTATAGCATTTCTAAAACAGGAGAGCCTGCCAATTTTATGTGCTGCAAGCCAGGAGTTGTAATAGGGCTCATGGGCTAAAGGGAAAAGCTGGCATTCCCAGCTTGGAATGACTGAACCAAGGTTAAAAATTCCACTCCAACATCTCACCAAAAGGCCTTGCAGAAAATTTGCTATTGCATGAGAAGAGCTGGTCTGAATCAGGATCTGAATTCCAACTTGGACTGAAGCTAATCAAGCTTTTTCCGTTTGCAGTTTGATGCCAAGATTTGTTCTGAGTGAACTGTTGGTTCCTGGTTTTTATATATATGGTACTACATTTAGACGTTTGCAGATGACATTGGTAAGTCTGATTAGTTTAACTTGCCAGAAAGTTTGTTTTCTGTTTGCGCTTCACTCTTTCATTAGTTTTATTTGGGTCTCGACTTGGAATTTTGTGGTGCCTACAGAAATTCATACAAAGAGGTCGATACATTTCTCCCCCTGCTGTTGGTAAGCTCCTGAAATGATACATGTACTTGGCTCTGAATCCTTTGCTTACTTCCTCTTCCTTTTTCCTACTCCCCATGCTCCAAGCAGGCTGTCCATGCTCTTTTCTTGTCAAGAGCTTTGCAAGTTTAATCTGATTCACCAATAGGCAAAAAACCTTACAGTTTAAGAACGTACCTATAGCCAACAGATATTTCTGTCAAACTCTAAAAAGCAGGGAAATTGGGCAGCTATAGTGAGTGCAGGAGACCTGAACTCCTCTCTGAGATATTGGACTGCCCTACAAATTTGTCAGAATGCAAACAAACTTTGGGTTGGTCTTTCACAGTCCAATCCACTTCCTGTGTAGCTTGCAAGAATTTGGTAACATGTGCCTCTGAGCATATGGTGAGTGATGGCAACACCTGCCATCTCCAAAGATAATTATATTTTTGTGTTTGTTAGTGTTCTTACTTTGCTTCTTTCCTGTGTTACTAATGTTTCTACAGAGAATCTAAACTAGAAACTTTTATATCCCTCATTATTCATCCTAGAAATCTATGTCAAATTTTATTAATTTCAAAGCCTTTTTATTGGTCAATGTCATATGATGGTGAAGACAGCCTTTTGTGTTTCAAATTGGAGGTTATGTTCTATTTCTATTTTGGGTGCATTAACAGATGAATCTGAAACTGCAGTTTGATATAAAATCAGACTGATTACAATATGTTGCTACTTCAGCAATGACTCGTAGCTGTGGGAAAAAAGAGGATGCATGTTTTCAGCCTGCTATGTTTAAACCATTTCATTTAAGGCAAGGTGGGCACAGTCAATTAAAAACATAGAGCACACCTAGAATTTTGCTAGAATATATTTCACCTCCCACTGTATTATCTTGTGCAAATTGAGACACTCCTGAGGTCCACTGGAGACTATTCTGCAGAAGTTATTCCACAATTATGTTTGGAGTTTTTTTTAGTGCAAATTTTGCTCTACTTCACATATTCACAGAAATAGAAACAAAAGAGAATTATTTCCTATAGGAAACTTAACTAAAATTGCAAAGTAAATCAGACATATTTAAAGTGACCATCTGAACTATATCAACTGTCTTAATAATGTTGCTTCCGCCCTGCTAAAACAAGATCAGCACAGCACACGACTTCTTTCTATTATTTGGGCTGATTGCAGGTGTTGCCACCACTCACCATATGCTCAGAGGCACGTTACCAAAATCTTGCAAGCTACACAGGAAGTGGATTGGACTGTGAAAGACCAACCCAAAGTTTGTTTGCATTCTGACCAATTTGTAGGGCAGTCCAATATCTCAGAGAGGAGGTCAGGTCTCCTGCTCCCCTGGTGCATTCACTAGAGCTGCCCAATTTCCCTGCTTTTTAAAATTTGATAGAAATATCTGTGGGCTATAGGTACATTCTTAAACCACCAGGTTTTTTGCCTATTAGTGAATTTCCCTGCTTTTTAATCCAGGAGGTAAGAAATGGGATCCTGTGCAAGTTTGCTGAGAATGGATTGATCATTTGCATGCTTATTGAGTTCAATGGGATTTAGTCCCCTGCAATCATGCTTAGGATAGGTGAAACTGACCACAGGGGATGGGGAGGGGAGGAGAGGAGGGAGGGGAGGAAACACAGAGGGGAGGACTGGGATGGGAGCAGGCAGGACGGGCAGGCAGGAGGAGAAGGACAGGTTTGATCATTTGCATGTTTATTGAATTCAGTGTGATTTACTCCCGTGCAATCATGCTTAGGATAGGTAAAACTGACCGGAGGGGAAGGAGAGAGGGCTGGAGGGAGCAGGGAAGAAGGAAGAGGGGAGGAGAGGAGGAAGGGACAGGAGAGGGGAAGGGGGGAAAGCAGGTTTGATCATTCGCATGCTTATTGAGTTTAATGGGATTTAGTCCTATGCAATCATGGTTAGCATAGGAAAAACTGACCATGGGGGAGGAGGAGGGGAAGGGGCAAAGAGCGTATTGGAGGGGGCAAAGCAAGGGGGAGGGGAGGTTAGGTTTGGTCATTTGCATGCTTATAGAGTTCTGTGGTATTTACTTCCGTGCAATCATGCTTAAGATAGGTAAAACTGACCATGGGGAGGAGGAAGGGGAGGGGGAGGAGGGGATTGGAAGGGGATGGGGATGGGGATGGGGAGGGAGGGGCAAAGGAAGGGTAGTGAAGGGGCAAGAGGGAGGGGATAGGAGGGAGGGGATAGGAGGGAGGAGAAGGGAGGGAGGGTTTGATCATTTGCATACTTTTTGAGTTCAATGGGATTTATTTCTGTGCAATCATGTTTGAAAATGGAAATGGACTGCCTTTAAGTCAATCCCAACTTATGTTGACCCTATGAATAGGGTTTTCATGGTAAACAGTATTCAGAGGTGGTTTCTTCATTGCCTTCCTCTGAGGCTGAGAGGCAGTGACTGGCCCAAGGTCGCCCAGTGAGCTTCATGGCTGTGTGGGGATTTGAACCCTGGTCTCCCAGGTTGTAGTCCAACACTGACCTGGGGGAGGGGCAGGGAGGGGAGGGGCAGGAGATTGGGTGGGTGAGTACTGGGCAGAAGGGAAGCCCCTTTCCTTTATTTATTTATTTATTTATTATTTGATTTATATCCCATCCTTCCTCCCAGCAGTAGCCCAGGGGCGCAAACAGAAACGATAAAAACACTTTAAAGCATCATAAAAAGACCTTAAAATACATTAAAACAAAACATTAAAAACATTTTTTTAAAGCTTTAAAAACATCTTTTAAAAAAAGGCTTAAAAACATATTATTAAGGAAACCATATTAAAAGTAATTCTAACACAGACGCAGACTGGGATAGGTCTCAACTTAAAAGGCTTGTTGAAAGAGGAAAAGTCTTCAAAAGGTGCCAAAAAGATAGCACAGATAGCAAAAGGAAAACATTGTGAACAGTATCATTGCTTTTCAGTGTTTCCCCCACCTTTTTATTCTACAGCAGGCACATGTAGCCTCCCACCCAAATTTAAACCAAAGCTGTCCCTGGCCACATCCACACCAGGCCTTTATTTCACTTTGGACAGTCATGGGTTCTCTCAAAGAATCCTGGGAAGTGTAGTTAGTGAAGGGTGCTGAGAGTTGCTAGGAGACACCTTGTTCCCCTCACAGACCTTCAATCAGAGTGGCTGACTGTTAAACCAGTCTGGCCACTCAAGCTCTGTCAGTGGAACAGCAGTCTCCTCTCAGCACCCTTCACAAACTACACTTCCCAGGAATATCTGAGGGAAGCCATGACTGTCTCAAGTGAAATCAAAGTCTGGTGTGGGTGTGGCCCCCTGATTAGCCAAGCCCAGCAGCTGTGAGTCTGGCTTTTAGAACACTGACAGTTGGTTCTTACTGAGCATGCCTGGGCTTATCATAGGGTCCCAGCCAAAATTTATTAAATTAATTAAAAATCAGCCAGGTATTTTTTAAACTTTTAAACTGCAGAAGATGAAGGTCAGAGTATGGGGCAAGGTCAGTATTAGGATTACAGGTACTCTGTGAACATGGCTAATTTTTAATGAATTTCAACAGATTATGAGAACTCTGGCAGAAAAAAGTCCAAAAGGGCTCTGGAGTTTTTTCCTCTCTTTTTAGACTTTGAACTCTCAATTCTCTCTGACTGTTTTGTGTATCATCATGAAAATGGAGAGTGTTGTTAAGCAGCGTTTCTGAGTTCAGGACTATAAGTTTTGTAAGGTTTTGTTTTGAAATGAGCTTATGGGAAGCATCAGAATGGCATGGGGGAATTTTCAATTTAGCATTGTGGAATGTGAAAAATCCACGCTGGCTATAGTATACAGCCACTCTCGTGGCTGTATAATTAAACATTCATTAAGAACTTTTTAAAAAATTCAGTTTTTATAAAACCTGAAAAACTGTTTCTACGATGTCACAAAGACAAGCCAATCAACACTGTGTGAACCAGCTTCTGCTGAAAAAACAAGGAAAACTGATCACTCAAGAGCTCAATCCTGTAGGCAAGATTGTACATGCGACCAAGACAGGGTGAAGTTGACTCTACAGCAGCTTGACCTCTGCCATTATGCATGCCTGTATGTACCCTTTATCATCCATTGCCCTAACAGGACTGTTTTTTAGAACAGTTTCTATTCATACCATATAAAATGTATAAAAAATAGGGCTGTGCACAGCGCCCCAGTCCAGGCCAACCATGGGATACCCCCTGCCCTGGATCCAGCCCCAAATCAATTAGGGGGTGGGGCTAATATTTAATTAGAGTTTTTAAAACTCTAATTGGGAGGGGGTGAGGAAAAGAAAGAGAGCTGTGGTGCCGCCACCCCTTTTAATGGAGAACTGGAGGGTTCAGTCCTTCTGGGTGCTGCTTCCCAAGCAGGAGGAAAGGAGCACCCTGCAGCCCACAGGATTGAATCCTCTGCTGACCAGCTGATGAGTAGAGGATTCAATCCTGTTGGGATCTCCTGCAGCGCCTTCCCTGTTGAGAACATGCTGGTGAAGCAGATACCTACCCTTCCAACACAATGTCCCCCCCCAACAACCCCAGATCGCTCTGGCTGGCCCAACCTGGAGTGTTCTGGGGCTGGATTCCCCCCCCCTCAAACTGGTTCAATTTGGTTCAGGCTTCAGCCAAATCAGGTGCATGGCCCTAATAAAAACTATTGCAAGGGGGCATGATATAATCTGCAGTATGTGACAGCCATCAATCAAAAGCTATAAAATGATTCAGTTGGTACATTGCAAAAAGGAGCCTGTTCCTGCACCCACTACATGTAAATTCTACATATACTGGATCAAGGTATGTATGTATGTATATATGTATTTATTTATTTATTTTATTCACATCCCACCCTTCCTCCTAGAAGGAGCCCAGGGCGGCAAACAAAAACACTAAAAACGTTCTACAACATCTTAAAAACAAAATACTTTAAAACATCTTTAAACATCTTTAAACACATATTCAAACAAAATATCTTCAAAACATCTTTTTTTAAAAAAACTTGAAAAACATCTTTAAAAACAAATTCTAAAACGGGCGCAGACTGGGATAAGGTCTCAAAAGGCTTGTTGAGAGAGGAAGGTCTTTGGTATGCACCAAACAGATAACACAAGATTTATTTATATTTATTTATTTATTTGTTCCATTTTTAAACCGCCCATAGCGAATAGCTCTCTGGGCGGTGTACAAAAAGATTAAAATACAAAATATCATAATAAAAACAGCCGAACAATAATAAACACAAACAGAAACCACAGAAATATAAAAGTAAACACATTAAAATGCCTGAGAGCATAGCCAGGTCTTAACCTGGTGCCGAAAAGATAGCAGCGTAGGCGCCAGGTGTATTTCTTCGGGGAGGCTATTCCACAGTTCAGGGGCCACTACAGAAAAGGCCCTAGATCGTGTAACTGTCCTCCGGGCTTCCTGATGTGTTGGTACCCGGAGGAGGGCCTTAGCTGCTGAGCGAAGTGACCGGGTAGGTTCATAGTGGGAGAGGCGTTCCACAAGATATTGCGGTCCCACGCCGTGTAAGGCTTTATAGGTCATGACCAGCACCTTGAATCTGGCTCGGAAACAGATGGGTAGCCAGTGCAAATGGGCCAGAACAGGTGTTATATGTGCTGACCGGCTGGTCCTTGTCAGCAGTCTGGCTGCTGCATTTTGCACTAGCTGAAGTTTCCAAACTGTCTTCAGGGGCAGCCCAACATAGAGCGCATTACAGTAATCCAACCTAGAAGTTACCAGAGCATGAACAACTGAGGCGAGGTCATCTCTGTCAAGATAGGGGCATAGCTGGGCTACCAACCAAAGGTGGTAGAACGCATTCCTTGCCACCGAGGCCACTTGCGCCTCAAGAGACAAGGAAGGATCGAAAAGCACCCCCAGACTACGAACCTGTTCCTTCAAGGGGAGTGTAACCCCATCTAGAACAGGGTAAACATCCACTATCTGAACAGGGAAGGCATTCACCAACAGTGTCTCGGTCTTGTCTGGATTGAGTCTCAGTTTATTAGCTCTCATCCAGTCCATTATCGCGGTCAGGCAGTGGTTCAGCACATCCACAGACTCACCTGTACAGGATGAAAAGGAGAAATAGAGCTGCGTGTCATCAGCGTACTGGTGGCAACGCACTCCAAAACTCCTGATGACAGCACCCAGCGGCTGCATGTAGATGTTAAAAAGCATGGGGGACAAAACCGACCCCTGAGGAACTCCACAATGGAGAGTCCAAGGTGTCGAGCAATGTTCCCCAAGTACTACCTTCTGGTGACGATCCGCCAAGTAGGAGCAGAACCACTGCCAAGCAGTGCCTCCAACTCCCAACTCCGCGAGTCTCCCCAGAAGGATACCATGGTCGATGGTATCAAACGCCGCTGAGAGATCAAGGAGAATCAACAGAGTCACACTCCCTCTGTCCCTCTCCCAACAAAGGTCATCATACAGGGCGACCAAGGCTGTTTCAGTGCCAAAACCAGGCCTAAAACCGGATTGAAACGGATCCAGATAATCGGTCTCATCCAAGAGCGCCTGGAGCTGACCGGCAACCACCCGCTCTAGAACCTTGCCCAAAAAGGGGACATTCGCCACCGGTCTATAGTTGTTCAGGTCATCTGGGTCTAGATGGTGCCTGTCTAATATTTAAGGGGAGGGAATTGCAAAGTGTCGGTGCCACAACACTAAAAGTCCTCTTTAGTGGTATGAAAGGTATGAAAAGTACTTAAATCATTCAATTCATTCCTTTGCTACTCTTGCCCCTTCCTCTTCCACTGACCTATTTATCATTATGAAACTCTGTGCATTGATGGAGCTGTATAAGTAACAAATAATGAACAATAATGATAAAAGTAAAAGCAGTGGCAGATTTATCCCCAAGTACAATCATTACAACTAGACCAGGGATAGGGAACCTTTCTCATTCTGAGGGCTACATTGTCTTCCAGGCAAACCTTTTGGAAGCTGCATGCCAGTGGTGGGAGTTGCCAGAGGCAAAATTGGGTGGAGCAATAAATGTTAATTTTATCTGTGCACAGTAAGATAGAGTTTGTTTGTTACACATACCTCTCTCTATTCTCCCTCCAGGCAAGTGAGAGGCATTACCAGAGTTCAAGGACAAATTTCAGTTTAGCAAAAACACTTAAGGAGGGTATGTAGCAAGACTTGTGAGGGGTGTGGCCTCAGGGGGGGGTTCCTAGAGCCAGACAGAGAAGCCCAGAGAAGCCCCACCCCCTGAGCTAGACAGAAGTCGAATCAACTTTTCAAACTCTCTCCATTTGGAACTATCTATCATTAACTAGTACATTCTATAGAGTTTATATTTTGATTTCATATATTCACATGTATTTGGACTGCAGGTATGGATAGGCAAACTTATCAGTTCTGATTTCTCTCCATTTCTCACTTTTACAATCTTAAGTTCAATTCTCCACATTTCCACTTCAGCAATGTTCCCTGCAATAATGTGCTTGTGTATTTTATTTTCACTAACATATGCATGTTTATGCATAATCCATCCCAGTATACACATTTCTGTGCACATTACTTGGCTGGAGAACCGTACTGCAAAATCCAGAGAAGTGCAAATTTGGAAGGATGGCTGTGTTTCAGTTCACACATTTTTTTTTTTGGAAAGTGTAAATTAAGTAGGTTTTCCTTTACAAGCAAACTCAATTTAATGACTCCCCCTTCCCTCATTGCCAGACAACAGAGGCTTTAGAATGGGCTGCAAGTTGATTGGATGCACAAAGAACTTGAACAGTTCAAGCAGCAAGGAAAAAGGATAGCATGTGAGTTCTGTCACGTTTGTGTTACAATGCATTATTTGCAAAAGGCAAAGAAAACCAGGGAAGAGGAATGTGCCTGGATTTCAAATGGTGTTACACTTTGAGGTTTTCGCTGAGCTTACTCAGGAGGCTGCCAGATCATGTTGGCAAGAGGTCCTAATTCAACACAGCTTCAGTTTCTCTTTGCTCCAGGTGGCAAGTGTTCTGCCACCCATAAGTCATTCTTTGGCATACGCGGAAGATGTTTGTTCACTGGCTCTGGGAAAATTGAGCAACATTGTACTTGGCCAACGCTACGTGTTGGAACGCTTACATCATTATATCAAAAAGTAGTAAAAGTGCTCACCAAATGATGGCAATGTGTATGGTGGGGTGGGGAACCATTTTTTCAGCTCAAGGTCTGCACTGCATTCCCTTCCGATTACCCTTCTAGGAGCCACATCCCAGTGGTGGGACGGGGGACAGAGGCAAATGTGGGTGGGTACAGTAGGTGAGTTCTCCCCATGCTCTATACACCTCCCTCCAAGCAAGCAAGAATCATCAAGGACATGTTCCAGTCAGGCAAAATCACTTGGAGTGCAAAGCAGTAGTAGTGACAGATATGGCCTCAGGAGAGTTCCAGGGTCCACATAGAGAGGCACGGGGGCCACATACCCCTCCCCTGGCCTGACATTTCCCACCTTCGGGCATGGGAATGTGTCTATAAATATGGGTTGCAGCCAAGTTGTTATCCTAAAGTGTATTTATATGCTGCTTTCCCTAATGATGCTCAAAGTGGCTCATAACAACAGTAAACAAATCATCAATATTACAGACACAATCAACCGTAGTCATAAACCATCAATATTATATGCAGAGTAAAAATGTAGTCATACATTTCATTAATATAGCCACATAAGCCACACAGAGCCACATAAGCAAGCTTAACAAAAAAAATCACATTAAAATTTCCCTAAAGATATGGGGGGAAACCATTCTAGGCACCTGCAGTAGCAGAAGAAGCCTGTTGTAGCTGGCATTGGTCAGGACCTGCCCTCCCAGGCCAAAAGGAAGTGATCCAGACAGAGGGACAAGGATCAGGTTGTGCAGGACTGACAGCTAGACAGTCTCTAGCCACAACACTTCCCCCAAGGAGCTTCCAGTGGCATATAAGATTCCCCCCATTTTATCCTCACAACAATCCTGTGAGGTAGGTTAGGCTAAGAGATAGTGATAGATCCAAGGGGCCTTTGATCCACCCTCTGCTCTTTCTCAAGCAAGCAAATACAGGAAGCAAAAGGACTTGTTGGTTGAAAAGAAACTTAACCCCAAAAGTCGTTGCATGGTGGGAATCACTGACTATTCTAAAGGGATCATTTTAATGTTCATGCAGATTCAGTACCCCAGCACTTCATCATCAAAAACACTGGAACAGAGACAGGAGCCGCTGCCAGAGGGCTTGAAGCCAGCAGCCAATGCTACCGTGGCCATCTCCCCCAGCATGGTGGAGGAGAAGGCGAGGAGGGGCACCTGGAGGAGTCCGACACGACACCTGGTGTGAGGAGCTGCCTGCCGCCTGCCACACCTTGCCACACACAAGGTTGCCAGTCCTCCCGCATGCCTGCAGTCGCCGCATTATGGAGCCTGGTACAGACGGGTGGGGCACCAAGTGACGGAGTGGGGATGCTGAGGGGTGCTGCCGTGTCGTGTATTGCGGGGAGCGTTTGTGCGAGCTCTGGGTGCTCTGTTTCATCAGGGACTCGACTGAGGCACTGCCTTGTCCAGCATCTTGCCTTTCTGAAGTGTCCATCTGGCTGCTTTTGGGGGGAGCCTACAAGCAATAGCCTTCTCCCACTGTGGGTTCTCTCCAGCCACCGGTGCCTGGAATTAGTCTGCCTCTGAACATGGAGTCTTCATATAACAACAGCAGCCATCAGCAGAGACTCTTAACATCAATGCTAGAGTGAAAAAAACACACGGTTTTCTTATGCTTTTGTATTGCACTGTTATGTTATTAATATTGAAATGTTATGTTATTAATTTAATATGTTTTAATTGATTGATAGCTTGTTTTATGATGCTTTATGATGACTTTAAATGTGATAATGTTTAGGTAATCAATAGGAGTTATTGTTGGATTGTTATGTTTTGAAATGATTTGAAATGATTGTTAGGTTTTTGAATTGATTGCTATTGATGTCGTCATTTGCATTTTTGTAAGCCACTGAGCATATTTGTATGGAAAAATGGCATATACATTCAAGTAATAAATAAATAAACATCATCATAGTTGTTGTTTAATTAAATATGTACGGCCACTCATATAAATGGGGAGGGGTTTAGGATTAGGCAGAGGTACCTCTCCACCTTGATCCGCCTCCACCCCACCCCCAGAAGGCCCTGTTTTGGGGCCTAAGTCCAGCTATGGTGGGCAAGACACCACTGGCAGTAGAGCAATGCTTGCTTAGCTTTCCTCTCTAGCCAGCAGATCTGGGGGTTAGTGTTGTTCAGTCGTCTCCAGTAGGGAAAGTTGTGTGTTGTTGTTTTTATCTATGTTTGCTGTTTTAATTGTTGTATTTTTAAACACTATATAATTGTTCTTACTTTGGAAGCCTAGAGAATGTTCTTGATCGGTGGCTATATCATCATCATCATCATCAATCATTACTATTATTTAATTTATATACCGCTTAATTGCCAGTGTAGCTTCTAACAATACCAACGATGATTATAGTCATGACGCACTGGTAAACAGAATGTGCATGAAAATTAAAATGATCTCTTTAAAAATAAATAGTCCCACCATGCAAAGACTTTGCAGGTTTCATTTCTTTTCACCCACAGAGTCCTTTTGCTTCCTATATTTGCTTGCTTGGGAAAGAGCAAAGGGCTGTTATGCAAAGAACCAAAGAAGCTGGAAAAAAAACCCAAAGGTTTCAATGAGGGTGCCATGGTTTTAGCCTTCTGTTTGTGTGTTCCCAATAGGTGTATTTAAATGTAAATGCTACCCTTTCACCCTCCAAGCCACCTATTCTTAGAGCAGCAGAAAGAGAGCATTCATGGTATAATGTCTTTATGAGATCTCATACTTCATTTCTCGTGTGAACCAGGTCACTTTATAAGGCATTTCTGCAAGATTTTTTAAAAAGGGAGAAAAGAATAATAACAACATTGGTCTACTTACTCAAGATCACGATTGCATTGTCCACTTAAGATGAACTGGGTTCAAAAGGGTTTGGGGAGTTTTAGTTTCTAAAAACATCTAGTTGTTTTGCTAGAACTGACGCTGCAAAAGTTTATGAAATATGAGATTTGATTTAACTCTCCTGATTGTGCAGTTAAGGAAACCTGATACAAATTGCCACCATCATCGAGTCTGGAAAGCCCTGTGTTCTCAGGAAGAAGAGAGAAGATCAAATCTGAGAAAAGCACGTTAGTGGAGAATACCCTGCAACTCAAGTCTTTTCTTTCTTTTTTTCTTTCTTTCTACTTAAAAAACATACTCCAGGATCCCAAGAACCATGCAACTAGTTCTGCACAATCCCAAGGGGAGGCTGTGTTTGAGTTTCTCATACAATACACATGCACACACACATCTCCATGGCACATAACTTTTGAAACAGTTACAAAATGTGATATTTTAGCCCACCCTGGGCTCCTGCTAGGAAGAAGGGTGGGAGATTAGATAGATAGATAGATAGATAGATAGATAGATAGATAGATAGATAGATAGATAGATAGATAGATAGATAGATAGATAGATAGATAGATAGATAGATAGATAGATAGATAGATAGATAGATAGATAGATAGATAGATAGCGTCTGAGCCTTTGGGCAACTCCAAAGGAGTTCTTTGGATTCCAGCCACACACTTCTAGTTCTACACTACCCAAAGCCATTCAATCCAATCCACCCATTCTAAGCCACAAGAGAGGACCATCATGCTACCACTATGGAAGGGGAAGGGCCATAGCTCTGTAGTAGAGCATCTGCTTTGTATACAAAAGGCCCCAGGTTCACTCCACAGTATTTCCAGGTAGGGCTGGGAGAGACCCCTGCCAGTCAGTGAAGACAATACTGAGCTAGATGGACAAATGGTCTCAGTATAAGGCAACTTCCTATGTTCTTAAATGTAAGCTAGACCACAGCAGGGGCGTCACAACTGGGGTGCAGAGGGTGCGGACCGCACCTGGGTGACACCCTGAGGGGAGTGACACCCAGAGCCGCCCCACCCCCTGCCGTTGCCCGGCAAGGCTGCGCCCTCCTCGGAGGCAGGCGGGCGAGATCGGGAGCAGCGTCAGTGGGGCAAGGGAGGCGCGCCGGCGTTCCCAGGCCTTCTCCGGCTGGGTGCCCCTCCAGCGCGTGCCCTCCCAGGGGCATGGACGGGGGTGGCTGGCCTCGAGCACATGCGCACCCCCCCCGCACTCCTGCTAGTGACGCCGCTGGACCACAGAGAGTGAGACGTGTGTACTCAGAGCAAAACTTCAGGCATATCAAACAAGTAAGTCAAGTTAGTCAAAACCTTTATATTTAAGGAGGCTTTGGGGTTGAGAGATAGCTGTTTTATTGTTTAACTGTATTGGTTTTCATCTGCTGAATCGCTATAGCAGAAGGCAAATCGGAAAAGCAGCTGGAATCAATCTGCACTACAGTCACTACCCCTCCACACAATTTTACAGATGAAAATAGGGACACTCTTGGGTATGAGTGGGTGGGGCTAGGGGTGGAGCCTAGCAGTGTAATGCCATGGCCTAGTGGTCAACAACTGGCCAATGCAATCCCATCCAAAAAGCACCACAAGTCTAACACTGGAACTAAAAGTACATGCAACGCAAGTGCATGACAATGTGTTACTTAACCACTGAGGCAAACCTCACACCAAATCAAATACATTTAATACACCTATTTACACTATTTCATTTCTACCAGTTAGAGGACACTGGTCCCCTTTTATAACTGAGGTACTCCAAGGCAAGAATCAGGGTGTTTGGAGGGTGGTTCTGAAAAGAATGGCAGTCCCAGAAAAAAATAGATCATTGGAAGGTAAAGACTCGTGACACCTTGGAACCCAGACATTTCTCACACCCTAGGGCTAAAAGATTTCCCTGACTCTGTAGGCTAAGGGTGTCAAAATCAAAATTTCCACTCAGCAAATTGACAGATCGGTGTATTTCTGATCCATGTCAGTTTTGCAGTTTTGTCTATTTCTGGTCCATGGCATTCATAAATATGTTCCTTTCCTTCTCTGTATTAATCTGTAAATTCCTTTTTTAAATCCACACAAAAATTCTTATTTAAATGCACATTTCAGTTTGCATTTTTAATGCGTTTTGTCACAAAGTATGCATTTCTAAATGATTTTTCTCTCAAACAGTAGCTGTGCATGTAGTGGAACAGAGCCACAGTGCACCCTTTTGACACCAGTGCTGCTACAATTTACCTGAATGGGACTAGGGCAGGGGGCGTTGGGACCACATGATTGCAGCTGCAGGACAGTCGGTTGGTGGTGACACTGCCACAGGTGCAACCACGCAGCCCCACCCCAGTCCTGTCCAGGTAAGTAGTAGTATCAGGAGGGTGGATTAACAGCTCTGCCCCGCCATATACACCGCTACTGCAGTCAAAGTATATGACTTCTGAAGCTTAGAACTGCATCACAAAATTCAGAAAAGTGCAAAATCCAAAGGATAACTGCAGTCCAATCTATACATTAGTCCAGCCTTTCCCAACCAGTGTGCCTCCAGATGTTGTTGGACCACAACTCCCATCAGCCTCAGCCAGCATTGCCAATGGCTGAGGCTGATGGGAGTTGTGGTCCAACAACATCTGGAGGCACACTGGTTGGGAAAGGCTGCATTAGTCCAAGGGGGGCAGATTAGGTCAGTTCATATAGGCAGTGGTGGCTGGTGCCCTTTAGGACTGGTGGGGCAGAAGGCAGGGAGCCTAACAGTAGTTGGAGCCAGAGCCACTGACACACAGAGCCAATTACTTCTGAGTTCTTCAAAGGCAATATGGAGACTGAGGAGGAAGCTGATAGCCAGTGTTGCCCCCCTGGACTGGTTGTCAATAAGAAGGAAGGCAGATGAGGGCAGGCTGAGGATGGTGGGACAGTGTCCCACACCCATTTGCCTCTACAGACAGATGTGGGGAACATTTGACCCTCCAGGCGCTACTGAACTACAATTCCCATCATCCCTGGCCATTGGTGATAGTGAAAGGAGCCAATAGTAGGACCAGTGGTTGTTTTCTAAAATATTTCCCTTACCATTACTCCACTTTGTAACATCTTTGCCAGAACTCTTAACCACACCCTTGATTCCCTCTTTCCCCACCTTTAGGCCAATGGCTTCCAATTCCCATTCATTTAAGCTCACATCCCAAATGCCTCTAACTGATGTTCAAAACCCTCTCTCATGTCAAAGCAGCTGCTCCTCCCTCATTCTGCAAGCCAAACTATCCCTCTCAAGCACTGTCAATCCGTCTCCACTGGCTGCAGGCCACCACCGTCCATTCCGCGCCCTTTGGCTACACATGCTTGCAAATTGCAAATTCCACACTCCTTCTCACCTGTTTAAATAGAAAACATAAGTGGCTGACCCTCGAGGCATGTTGCTGTAGCCATTGGAATGTCAACTAACAAAGGGCATTGCTTTCTAGCTTCAAAGTCCGTTCAATCATTTGTATGGAGTGTTGGGGGAGTGCCACAGGCTGCCTCCCAGTTCAGGGTAACCTTCATGAACCACCAAAAAATGATGAAGCCCATTAATTTGGGGACTTAACTGAATCTCTGGGATCTTATCTGGATTCAAGAATGGAAGGTGGAGGTTGGTTGACATCTGTTCTGCTGTAGTCAGTCCTCACCCAGAGTACTAGATCCAGCTCTGGGCATCATCATAAGGACACTGACAAATTGGAAATGGCCCGAGGATGGCAACGAAGATTATGAGGGTCCTGGAGACCAAGTCTTATGAGGAAATGGCTGGGTATGTTTAGCCTCAAGAGCAGGCTATTAAGAAGCATTGTGAAGCTATCTTCAAATATCGGGAAGAGCTGATTGAGAAAAACTGGCCTGATCCATTGGGTTCAAATTACAAGGAAAAGGATGTAGATTAAATATTAGGAAGACATGCCTGATGTTTATGGGCTTTTGGCAGTGGAACAGCCTCCCACAAAATATTTATTATTTATTTATAAAAATATTTTTATACCACTATTCATAAAAAATATCAAGGCGGTTTACAACAACCATGCATATATATGTGTGTGTGTGTGTGTGTGGTGCCAATGTGTCCAGAGAATACATCCAAAGGTTCTCTCTCTCAGTCAGTGCTGCTGGATCTGTTGGCATCTCTATAGCTGTTATATGTTATAGCTGTTACAATAAAAACCACGTAAAAATGTAAAATCAGAGATAATCAACTAACTATTACAGAAAGATGCTTTCTTAATTGCCTGCATAAGCTCAGCAGCATAGAAAGTTTTCAGCGGACATTTAAACAGAAGTTGCCTGCTGAATCTGTATTGGCAGAGCATTCCACAGTACTGGGTCGATGACACCAAAGGCTTGATTGCTTGCTGCTGTCAAATGAGCCTCGCTAACTCAGGGGATGACCAACAATGCCCCAGCAGATGATATGAGTGATCAAGCTGGGATATAAGGGTTCAGGCGCTCCCTAAGGTACCCTGGACCTAAGTTGTTCAGAGCTTTGAATTTGACTCAGTAGTAGAGTAGCTCACACCTTAGTAACTCAAACTTGGCTCAGTAGCAGAGATTTTTAAGCAGAGGGTGGATGGCCACCTGTTAGGGATATTGTAGTAGTGGATTTCCTGCATTGTCAGGCGGCTGATCTAGATGACCTTTTATGTCACTTCCAACTCTATCCCTATTCAAATATTTGCCTGAACACACAAGGGTTGAAAATATGTAGAGCAGCTGGGCAAACTCTGTCTCCGATGTCCCTGTGCATGCATGGGGCTCCTCTCAGACCTTTGTGCATTAGGGGGCTTCTACATATGATCGATTGAATGTACTTAGGAGCCTCCACACAATAAGAGAATCTGATAAAGGAGGGTTCCTGATCACATGCTCACTCTAAGCACATTGACTCAAATGCGCACAGACGCCTTCAGACCTTTCTGCTCAATGTGTCAAGATCTGAGAGGAGCCCTGAATGCGGGAGCATTGGGGGTGGGGCTTGCATGCATGTCCCACCCCTCTACCTTTAGCAGCCAGTGAGGTGAAATGGGTGGGTCTCTGTTGCTTTCCCAGCTTCCAAACATGGCAGGTTGCTGCTGCTCACCAAGAGGGGGAGGGGTACGGCATGGGGAGCTCAGCGCAGCATGGCACGCAGCACTGCCAGCAATTTGACACTCCCGCTGCACTGTTCAAGTGCCCTACACTTCACACCTCCCTCTTGGTCAGCGGCAGTGACCTGCCATGTTCAGAAGCTGGAAGAACAACGGAGTCCCATCCATGCCCCTTCACTGTCCACTACTGCCCTCTACACACTTTTTAACCCCTTGTGTCTGAAGAAAGCTTCTCTATGCTTGTATGAGCTGGCAAAACTAAAATCCAGGCCTGCGTTGTTTGAAGTGTGACAAGAACAACTCCCATTTGGTCTTCTTTTCATGAGGAGAGAGACAGAAAGATAGCTGTCACAGACTTGTATTCACCTTTTCTATCTGTAGACTGATGTGTCTCAGGGAGCTGTTCTCACCTCTGACTCACCTTCCTGTTTTCTCTTCTTCTCTGCGGACCACCACAGAAGAAGGAGCCATGTTCTCTTTGTCTCCTCTCCTCTAGCATGAGGTGCAATGTCCAAGCATGGCCATTGCAGCCTCCAACTTATCAACTACTAGACAGAAGTAGCACCTTTCCTACCCAGTATGTATTTCTATTAATAAAGTGGTATATTCTTTTTTTGAAACCAAGTCTAAGTCTGAGTGATTTAAAGCAAGGTAAAAGCTCGCATTCTCTCAGGTAAAATCACATTCACACAGCACAGAACACTGAGCAAGCTACACTAAGCTAAACTCTGCTAATTTACTAAAACTCTAATTGGCCTACTAGCCATTAGAGCCCTCATGCCTAACCAAAAAGATCCACCTGTCTCTTCAGCAAATGCACACTCAGCAGACGACGCTGTGGTGTGACATAGCAATTTTGCAACCCAAATACCAATGTTTTGCTCGCTTTGCATGTAAAGTCTGGAGGGGAAAAGCCCATCTCCAAACATGCATCAAGCACATGTCACGGAACCTAGAAACGAGGACTCCAGAGGTCTTCTCCAAAATGAACTTCTTTGTGGCTCAGAGCAGTGGTGGCTAGTGGGCACTGGGACTGATGGGGCAAAAGGCAGAGAGGTCAAACAGTTGGTGAAGTCCAAGCCAATGACAGTTAGAGCCAACTAATTCTAGTTGCGCCTCCAGCCTTCACCCTGCTGAGTTCTACAATGGCAACACTGAGACTTATGGGAAAGAAGCCAAGAGGCAGTGCTGGGCTAGTTGTAAATAAGAAGGCATGTGGCTGGTGGCTGGCAGACAGTAGACTCAGTGAGTTAAGTGCCACCCTGGCACCCTGGGCTCCAACGTGAGGAAGGGCGGGAAATTAGATAGATAGATAGATAGATAGACAGATAGACAGATAGATAGATAGATAGATAGATAGATAGATAGATAGATAGATAGATAGATAGATAGATAGATAGATAGATAGATAGCGGGGCAGGCCCCACCTTGCCCTAATGGACCAGCCTCCATTGGCTCAGAGAAGAGGCAAATCCTCTTTGCACATTTTGGAATGTAGTTCTACAAGTGACATATAATGTCAATTCTGCATTTGCGAGGAGTCGTTGCTTTAGTGTGGCAGTGCTTGCACTTTGGAACTCCCTGCCTATTGACATTAGGCAGGCATACTTACTATATTGTTTTATTTATTTTATTTATTATTTGATTTCTATCCCGCCCTTCCTCCCAGCAGGAGCCCAGGGCGGCAAACAAAAGCACTAAAAACACTTTAAAACATCATAAAAACAGACTTTAAAATACATTAAAACAAAGCAACTTTAAAAACATTTTTTAAAAGCTTTGAAGAGATTTTTTTTAAAAAAGGTTTAAAAACATATTAAAAAGCAATTCCAACACAGAAGCAGACTGTTTTAGATGGCTGCTGAAAACTTTTCTGTTTCAGCAAGCCTATCCAGACACATGATTTAATTACCTATATTCGATTTAAAGTTTTATTGGTTTTATCTTTTTTAAAAAATGCTTATGGTTTTGTGTATGTTTGTTTTTAATTGGTTTATGGAATGCAGTTGTCTTTTATCTACAAATTTATTTTGTACGCCACTTGGAGAGCTTTTTGATCAAGCAGTTTATACATTTTCTAGAAAGACAAATAAATAAATAGCTTTGGACATGTGGGAATTGTACCATTCCCACGACCCAGTGTGTGGCAGCTGCGAAAAAGGCAAATTCCATGCTAGGGATAATTAGGAAAGATATTGAAAATAAAACTACATATATCATAATGCTGTTATATAAATCGATGTTGTGGCCACAGTTGGAATACTGTTTGCACTACTAGCCGCATCACCTCAAAAAGTATATTTTAGAGTTGGAAAAGGTTCAGAAATAGCAACCAAAATGATCAGGGGGTGGAACAACTGCCCTATAAGGAAAGGCGAGTGAGAGGTGACATGATAGAAGTGTATAAAATTATGCATGGCATGGAGAGAGTGGATAAGAGAGAAGTTTTTCTCCTCTCATAACGCTAGAACTCGTAGACATCTAATGAAGCTTAATGTCGAAAGATTCAGGACAGACAAAAGAAAGTACTTCTTCACCAACTTGGATGGCTTTCAAAAAGGATTAGACAAATTCATGGAGGAAAAGGCTATCCGTGGCTATTAGCCATGATAGCTAAGCTCTGCCTCCAGGGTCAGTATGCTTCTGAATACCAGTTGCTGGAAACTGCAGGAGGGGAGAGTGCTCTTTCACTCAGGTCCTGCTTGCGGGCTTCCCACAGGAGTTTGGTTGGCAACAGGATGGTGGACTAGATGGACCACTGGCCTGATCCAGCAGGCTCTTATTCTGTTCTTATTGTCTTATGTACAAAACCCTGGGCTCCTTCTAGGAGGAAGGCAGGATATACATTCAAACAAATAAGTAATAAAATGACTGCGGTTTTGTGCCGTTCCCATGTGCTCAATGGACACGCACTGGGCAATGTCTCAGTTGCAATGACTTATATATAAACTAACTCAAATGCTGAAGGACAGTGTTCAAAAAAGAAAGAAAGAATAAAGAATAAGGCCTCTTTAAGAGCAACCACAGGAGAATTCTGTATGGTCATGCTCTTTCAAACTGCCTTTTCCTTTGCTTTAGCAACGTGTTTCAGCTGACATGCTATTCAAGACTGGGAACAATGCCAAAGAATTCTAATGGAGTTTTAAACATTTAACTTTTTTTTCTTCTTCGAAGGAATGGAAGAAATAGAAGTCCTGAGACTGAAATGGATGCTTTAAACTTAACTAGAAGCATCTGGGAAATAGTTTTGAAAAATAGCTTTAACATATTGGCAGTACTAAGATGGCCAGGACTCCGAGTAAAAGTGGTTCATCTATTGATACATATGGCACGCAGTTTTTATTAGAAAATAGAAGATAATGAAGAAGAAAAATGCATGTGCAAGGTGACCTGTCTCCCGGTGCTTTGTTCTGCTGCTGCACAATAACACAGTGTTTGTGGAAAGTCAAATTAGTAGGAAAGAATAAGAAATTAACTCTGGCATATATTAGTTGAACATGCAGGCAAATGCATCATTAAATTCTTGGAACTGCTTCTGAATTGCCCAGTCCCGAATTATAACAGTTAAGACGGAAAACAAGTATATTGGGGTGATTTTCTAAATAGTTTCAGTTCAAATCAAAATATTGAAAACTGAATGGATATTATTGTTATTGCTGCTCTGCTGTTGTTACTACTACTACTACTACTATTAACTCAGACCTTAGAATTATATGTGGGAAGGGGTTTAATAATTGAGTTGTGCTAAAATATGCTGATATAAACATTCATTCAGTTAGATATTTAAAAACAAAAACAAAATTAAGATTAAGATTGAAACACAACCTCTCTCACACTCTCTCTGTGTGCAAATGGGAAAACATTGACAGGGACTTACATTTCCTGAATGCCCATCTGCTGCTAAATATACTAAGTCAAGCCTTTTGCTTTTATCACTTCTCCCAGAACACTTGATCAGCACAAGCAGATAAAGAAAAAAGAAAAGAAACAAAGCATTTAAACTTTACAGAGTTTCTGTAATCTTTTGGAACTAGGTGCACCACAGATGGTCTGCAACTTATCAAGATATAGAAACCGTGCCCAGGACTGAAAGTTTTCCAAGTCTTCCGCAGAAGAGTAAGAAGGCAGAGTGCAGAGCACTGAGTAACTGTTGTTGTCAGGAAGATTTCCCCCCTCCCTCTTGACACCATTTTTTGGCTGCCTCCCCATTCATCCAATGAGAGGCTCTCGGTCTCCCAGAAGCCAGACAATGGTTGCTTTGGAGAAGGAGGAAAGCCTTAGAACACCATGTAGATTTAGGACTGGATAGGAGAGTATTGTGCTGAGGCCATGCCCATTACTCATCCGCTGGCAACGGGCTCTCTTCTCTTTGTCTGGAAAGACGGTAAACTTTCAATGCCATCCGAAAACAGAAGGCCTTTCAGAGAGTGCAAGAACTCTGCCATCGCAATCATGTGAAAATATTGTAAACAATTTCCCAGCCCCTCCCCACCCCCATCTCCACCACAATTTCCCCCCCAGCTATCTACTGGGAATCATCAAACAACACAAGGAGAAATGAAAAAAGCTGTGAGTGTGGGCAGGGGGGAGGAATCTTGGGTTAAATATATATCTAGGCCTTACTGGGCATTTAGGGTCACTAGATTCAGTGCTGATGAACAAACGGAGGTAGATTTATTTCTTTAAAGGTGGAGCCTGCCACATCCCAAAGGCTCGGGCTGTGTAAAAACAAAAATATGGAAATAAATAAGTCACATAGAATGGCTAACACGACATTGCATCCAGCTCTGCTGGGTCAGGCCAAGGGACCATCTAGTTCAGTGTCCTGTTTCCCATGGTAGCCAACCATATGCCTTTAAAAAAAACCATAGGTAGGGCAGAAAGGAAATAGCCCACGTTGCTCTCTAGCAAGTATTTAAAGTCATAAGTGGGACCTGCAACCAGGGGTGTAGTTGTCCAGGGTCTCAGGGGGTCTTAGACCCCTCACATTTGAGGAGCCAGGTCCCAGCAGGGTCCCTAGGTCTACAGCGTTCTATGAGCCAAACACCATGAAAGGGGAGTGTCAACCACTGAAAAGAGTCTTCTAACATGCTTCCTTATAATTTCCTGCTGATTAGAGCCAATCAGAATGAAACGAGTTCCTATTATTAGTTCCTACTTCAAAAAGCCAGGTTGCGGAGAGTGAGAATTCTGTTACTGCAGAAGAAGAGACAGTGAATCCTGATGATAGCATCCCACCTGCATCATTAAGTAGTTTGGTAGCAGCAAATGTGTAGGCACTGAATTCTGTAATTCAAGCAATATCTCTGACAGTGAGAAATGACAGTCATATGATGACAGTGACAGAGAAATAGAACACAGTACTTACACCTGGCCAGATTATTCTTACAACTTACAAGATCTGAACAGGGTGGTTCATGACAGATGCTCTTGGAGGTCACTGATTCATAGGGTCGCCATAAGTCGTAACTGACTTGAAGGCACATAACAGATTATTCTATAATCTTAGAAGGTTGTATAATCTTAGAAGGGGGTGTGGCTGTGAGGGGCATGGCTGTGACTACCATGAAGGGACCCTGCACTTCTGTATTTGTCACTAGATTACTACCTGCAACAAATTATTTGTGGCATGAAGTGCTCCTGTTCGGGTTTCCAGCTTGCCATAATATTGCATCCAACTCTGCTGGATCCGGCCAAGGGACCATCTAGTTTTGTGTCCTGCTTCCCATGGTATCCATCCAGGTGCCTTTGAGAAACACACAAACAGGGTGTGAAGGAAATAGCCCTCTCCAGTTGTTGCTCTCTAGCAATTGGTATTCAAATGCACAAATGGGACCCGCAACAAATTATTTGTGGTGTGCTCCTGTTCAGTTTTCCAGCTAGCCAGCCATCTTCTTCTCCAGGATATCCCATTCAGAATACACAAAGAGCCTTGTTGAATCAGACCAAAGATCCATCTAGTCCAGCATTCTGGCTGACCAGATGCCTATGAATGTGTCCTTGGACTGTGATGATGACTCTTGCTTGCCTGGATGGAGGCTGAACGGAGATGTGTGTGTACAAACCTTCTGACTTTTGTGTGGTTGACATGTGGCATGCTACAGAGTCACATCCACCACTTATCCACTTTTCTCTCTGGCTCTGCCCACCACTGGAATGTGACCCTTGGAAGAACACGGCCCCTGGGCTGAAAGAAGGTTGGCCTACCCCAGCTATAGTTGCACCCATATGCAACTATATGCAACTGAGAAAAAAATAGAAGGACTTCTAGTCAATGTGGGGGTGTTGTTATATGCCTTCAAGTCGATTATGACTTATGGCGACCCTATGAATCAGCGACCTCCAGTAGCATCTGTCATGGACCACCCTGTTCAGATCGTGTAAGTTCAAGTCTGTGGCTTCTTTTATGGTATCAATCCATCTCTTGTTTGGCCTTCCTCTTTTTCTACTCCCTTCTGTTTTTCCCAGCATTATGGTCTTTTCTAGTGAATCATGTATTCTCATGTGTCCAAAGTATGGTAACCTCAGTTTCATCATTTCAGTTTCTAGTGATAGTTCTGGTTTAATTTGTTCTAACACCCAATTATTTGTCTTTTTCGCAGTCCACCTTGCTACCTGGCATTGCATTCTGCCATATATATGATGCCAGCAGGTTGTCTTCAACTAAATCCTATTCTGAGTAGACCCACTGAAATTAAGGAATGCAAATTACTCATGTCTGTACCTTCAATGGGTCTACTCTGAGTAGGACTAGCATTGAATACCACCCTTAGAGTTAGGGTCCTAAATGTGTTCCCTGTGGGTACAATGGCACCCTCAGACACTCTCCTTGGTCCCACCAAGATTCCTGCCCCTCCTAATTTTTTTTAAAAAATGAAAGTTTTGTTTGTTTGGTGTGTGTGTTTTGCCTGTTTTGAGGAGGGTGTTGCCTACCGTTTTTGGTCTGTGTTTTATTTGTTTGGGGGAAGAATAGGTGTTTTGCCTGTTTGGGGGTGCTTCTGAGCATCATCAGTTTTTCTTCTGTGAAATGGGTGTTTTGTGGTGCCCACAACAGCTTCTTTGATTTTCAAGTGTGCCCCCAGACCCAGAAAGTTTGGCACCTCTGCCTTAGCAGATGTGATGGAGAATACAACAAGTAGGTACTTAGCTGGGCCTTCTTCTTGGCTGCTCCACAATTTTATTCTATTTACATTATTTTTTCTTTAAAAACACTTATAAACCTGTTAATATTTTTTTTAAAACTCTCAATGTTATATAATATAAAAAGCAAACAATACCATTAAAACAAAACCTAAAACATATAAAAGTGCAGTGTTTTTGTTGTTATGTACCTTCAAGTCGATTATGACTTATGGCGACCCTATGAATCAGCGACCTCCAAGAGCATCTGTCATGAACCACCCTGCTCAGACCTTGTAAGTTCAGGTCTATGGCTTCCTTTATGGACTCAATCCATCTCATGTTTGGCCTTCCTCTTTTTCTACTCCCTTCTTTTTCCCCAGCATTATTGTCTTTTCTAGTGAATCGTGTCTTCTCATTATGTGTCCAAAGTATGATAACCTCAATTTCATCATTTTAGCTTCTAGTGATAGTTCTGGTTTAATTTGTTCTAACACCCAATTATTTGTCCTTTTCACAGTCCATGGTATGTGCAAAGCTCTCCTCCAACACCACATTTCAAATGAGTTGATTTTTCTCTTATCCACTTTTTTCACTGTCCAACTTCCACATCCATACATAGAGATCGGGAATACCATGGTCTGATGATCCTGACTTTACTGTTCAGTGATACATCTTTGCATTTGAGGAGCTTTTCTAGTTCTCTCATAGCCACCCTCCCCAGTCCTAGCATATAAAGACAAATAAAACAAGAATTCAAGCACATAAAACAGGATCCAATCTTATGGGACAGGGAAACCCTGGGCAAAAAGATAAGTCTTTTACAAGGCATCTGAAGCAACTGATGATTCTGCTTCAGATATGGCACAGGGAAAGGCACTCCACAGTACAGGGGCAACAACAGAAAATGGATGCAGTACCATGAGTAGAATTTCCCTAAATAATCTAAGTGATTTTACAGGTCTACACACCTTTTCACCACAGTCCAAGCCTGAGCATCTCTCCCAAGAAACTCTAGATATATTAGGTTGTGCTGAGCATGTTGTTATAATTCACTTCAACTAGCCTTTTATTAATTGGGAATATTAATGTCTTTTTACAGGGTTGTTGTCAGCCTGATGAGTTAATTATTTAAAGCTCTTAGTGGAAAAAGATTAATAAAATAATCATTCAACACAGCACCATGGAGTATAGTGTAATGTGGTTCAAACATGCCAAGTTATCATCTGGGAACAGAGGACTAGTGCTTTACATTTAAGAAACACTGAAGCATTTTCTGGAGTCTGGATTGCACATGCTGTTTTTCCTTTTTCCTGGTCCTATTTTTTGAAAAAACAAAAATTAAAAAAAGGAAGACACTACAATAAATTAGAATTTTAAAAGCTACATGTAAAACCTGCTAAATTAAAAGCAAGAAATGGTTGTTCTGTCATATGGAGATTTATGAGAAGAGAGGGTGAAAAATGATCCCTATACTATGAATAAATCCATTCTTTTTTATGGTTTTACAGATTATGGCAAAGTTCCACAAGCTACTTAAGCCAGGAAACTTGTGGCTAAAAGTGCCTCTCTCCATTAAAACCCATAAGGTTAGAGCCGATTAAGCATAAATGACTTGCCTTAAATAGTTTGTGGACTCAACTGTATGACTGGAGTCCTAAAAGTACTGTTTCTGGAGCACAACAAAAGTTCTTCCCATATCAAAAAAGGACAGAGTGAATAGCAAAACAGCTTAGACTACACAATATATCACTCGACACTCCATAGTACTATCCTTCCATTACAGAACACCTAATGTAAGAGTCTTGCAACTGGTACTCAGAAGCAAACTAAAGTAGAACATAGCCATGGTTGCTAGTAGCCATTGATATTTCCTCCATGAATTTGTCTACTCCTCTTTTAAAGCCACCCAAATTGATGGCTATCACTACACCTTGTTGGAGCAAATTCCACAGTTTATCTATGCACTGTGTAAATATGTACTTCCTTTTGACTGTCCTGAATCTTTCAATATTCAGCTTCACTGGATGGCCCCGGGTTCCCGTGTTATGAGAGAGAGAGAGAGAGAGAGAGAGAGAGAGAGAGAGTCCACTTTCTCCACACCATGAGTAATGTTATACACCTCTATCATGTCCCCTGTTACATTTTTTCCAAACTAAAGAGCCCCAAATGTTGTAACCTTTCACTGTGGGGAAGTTGCTCCAGCTTGTTGATCATTGTCCTTTTCTGCACTTTTCCCAGTTCTGCTATCTCCATCTTGAGGTGCAGGGTGGGTTTTTTTAGAGTTTGCAATGCCTGTGAGCATTACATGATGCCCTCAACTGCAGTATGAAGAAGTACAATCCATTCTACCATCTTTGGGAGCTTCCACCGCATTCTACCCAAAGCTTAGAAGAGTATGTTTAAAAAGTAATAAATTACAGTTACAATTACATGGCCTAAAAAAGTAGTAATTACCGTTACAATTACAATTGCTCTGAAAGTAATTGATTACTTTACTTTTCATCATAAGTAATCACTGCAATTACATTTCAGTTACTTTTTTTAAAAAAGCCTACAAGGTGCTGGCCTTGGCTGATGCACATCTAAGTAGCCTAAAACAACATTAAAAATAAACACACACATACAGACGTAGTAGAATAATTCTTTTTATCCATAAGATAGCAATGGCGGTCTCTCTGCTGGTAAGGGAGGTGGGGAGGAAGTCAGAGGCCACTACTCAGATCTTTGCACGTCAAACCATGTGCAACCCCCCCCATCAGCCAATGAGCATAATCTCTCTCACTTAACCACCTCCCGGACCCTGCCCTGCCACCAACTAAGGGACACTCACCCAAGCAAACATTTTCCCCTGAGATGCAAAAAAGTTAAAATACTGCAAATGCAGCACAGTAGCCAGAGAGGGTGATGGAGTCCACTTTGTGTGCCAAGTACAAACACACACATGTTGTCATCTTTCACCTCCACAGCTCTTTATTTCCATTCTGCTGCTGCCTCCTTCTCCTCCTTTATCCATGTTCTTGCCCTCTGGCTCCTTTTTCCCTCCACTCCATTCTTCACCACCACCATCCATTTTTTTAAACAATTGTTTTCTCCACTCTACCCTGTCTCAATCTCCACCTCCTCCCTCGTCGCCTCCTACCCATCCACCCACAGACCATAAGGGAAGAGCGACGCTGCACAGAAGCCGTTTGAGGCACATGATTTTCATCCACAGATCAGAGGAGCAGAAGACTTCCCCTGCTTCCCCCCCCCAAGTAATGCCCAAAAGTAATGCTGGAAACATTACAATTACTCCACAAAAGTAATAAAATTATTCCTAGTTCTATTACAATCAAAATGTAAAGGAATTACCCACTCGTTCCTCAAAAACGAATTACTTCCAAGCTCTGATTCTACCATACATGTTGGCCAAGTACAGCATGGGTTGAATGGCATTGTGCTTGCTTTGTGCTCATGAAAAATAAATCAGGAATCCCAGTTTGTGTTAGCAGGAGGATTCTTCACACCTTACAATACATGCATGGAAAGTGGGGGAAGAGAGTGGGATCTCCCACACCTGGTGCTTGCTCGTGCTTCCAACACAAATTTAGATAGAGCCTGTGCACGTACAAAACAAACCTGGGCTGAATGTCTCACACATGCACATTTTTAAGGACCAATCATCCTCCATGAATGTTCAGCAACCTTTAGAGGGATGAATTCTAAGACTGTTCATGGAGTGCCACCTTGGGCTTCTTCTGGGAGGAAAGGCTGGATGTAAATGTAATAAATAATAAATAAATAGTAAATACAATGTGGTGACAATCTTAAATACAAAGTTCTCAGAATCTGTGCTTAAAGGGGCTGGCCCCTTTACGCAAAGCAGGTCCTTCCAGTTTTTTGGAATAATCAACAAGCCTTTAAGTAATGCCCATTGCACTGAGAGGGGAAAGCCACTATGGGATTAATGTATTGTAAAGTGGCCTTCCTGAGTTGTGACTGTGCGTTGAGTTTCTCTTTCTCCTTTCTTCCTCCCTTCTTGCTGTAGCCTGTCATGGCTGGTACTGGTAAGTAAAGGATCCAGTTTAAGCTTAAAGCCCTGTCTGTTTTCCATGTAGTGAGATAAAAACCTCTTCTGCAGCACCACTATGGGCAGAGCACAGCTCACAACGAGAAGGCAGCTGTGCTACTGCTACATACAGGGCTGACGTTACCTGCTGAAGCAACATGGGAGCTTTGTGTTCACAGAGCACAGCCTGAGCACCTGCATTCAGCCTGAATCCTTCTCTACCTAGTCTTGCCTCAGTCTGCCTAGAGCCAATCCTGCCTGCATCCAGCCTGAGTTCTGCCTCACTTCAGCACAAACTAGAACAGCCACCAGCCTGCTGTGCAGGCAGTTGAGCAAAGCTTTTAATCAGTTGAGTTTTAAAAGCTTAACTGGCATATCTACAGCTATGTAAGTTGAGACTTCCTCCCTACAGACCTTTGTGTTGTTTTCACAGACATTGGGGAAGAGTATGTGACATTGGGGGTGAGGCTACCTGGTGGGCCCGCACTCCCTGTGTCCACGTTGTAGAACACAGGAGCTCATCATACCGAAACAGAGCTACAGTTGTATATGTACATAAGATGTCAGGCATTATACTGAATGTGCGTAAGAGGGGGGAGTGAGGACAATGCGCACAATCCTGCTCCTCCTTCGATGTGCATTCATAAAAGTGCAAAAAAAATCAGAAACAAATAGTCCTCGGCAGAAACCACCACAGTCATAAGATTTTTAAAAGTAGCAATCATGATATTTGTTGTGTGCATCAAGTCGTGAAAACACCCTATTTGAAGTTCTCGCTCTCTCCATTGTATCATTTAGCAGTTACCTGTGCCGTGAGTTCATCACAATGTGTGCTTCTCTGCCCTCACCCTCAAACAGCCAATGATGTGGGACAGAAGTGGGTTAACCCACAACAGGATAGTGTCACAACATGGAGAAGGGTGCTAAATGTTACCGTGAGAGCAGGATGTCAGAAGATAACTTGGGACAGGACTGCCATTTTCAGTTCTGGTTTTCAGGACATTTTCAGAAAGTGTCTCATGTCAACTACGAATCCTTCAAATAGCAAACGTAATCATGAGTGACGACAGAAATGTTGCCAGGACAGAGGCTCTGAGGAACAAGACAGAGATATCACCATGCTTGAGGAAAACCTGAGGTTTGTAGAAGTATGGAAAATCTTTTTAAAAGACCAGCAAAAACCAATAACAGCCCACTGAGAACTGAGCAAGTTCAGTAGCCATGGAAGGTAGAGTAACCAGGGCTTTTTATGTGAAGGTATTCACTGGTACAGAGTACTGCTACCTCTTTTTTTGCTTCCCATATAGCAACCATTTTGTGCTGGTGCCCATGGCACTTTTTCAGTCTATAAGTACCAGCACCTCATTTTTTACCCAAAGAAGCTCTGAGAGTAACCACTGAGCTCCTACTGGGAGGAAAGGCAGGATATAAATCTAATAAATAAATAAATAATAAAAAAGGAAAAGGGACTGTATGGGGTGCATAGGATGTTGGAATGTTCTGCTTGAAGGGAACGGGTGGCTCGAACCCTGAGCAGAAGCACTCCTTTTGGGAGGAAGGATACACCACAACATTTTGTTGCAGGCCCATCTTGTATTGTCTAGTTCTGCACTGAAGATTTGAGAGGGTAAGATTTTAACCTGGATTTTTATTGTCCATTGCTCTAAATATGTATAAAGTTTCTCTCCTAAACTAGAAAATGTAAGCTACGTCCAAACACAGCTGTCAAATAAAATCAGCAACAAAGCCCAGCAAAAAAGCACTCTGACAGTGTGTGTGTTTAGGAGAGCAGAATAGGGTGTATATTATTTATTTAAAGAAAAGCCTTGCCACAGAATTTTAAGGGCCAGAAAAAGAAAGTAACTTCCCTGGGGAGATCTGTCTGTGACAAGTATTACCTAACATCCAAAGTTCGCCCCCACCTCCACTGCTTATGAGGTGGTGAGAAAAAAAATACAGCTCCCCCTCTTGTCAGTAGGACATCTCCACTCAGCCTGCCAGGGGTGGGGGAAGAGAGGGAAGTTGCTAAACACATGGAAAAACTTCCGTTTCTACAGACAGCTGTAGGCGGGGGTGGGGTGAGGAACAAAATGCTCATTACACACTTTCGGTGCTGGTCTCCCCATTGGTCAGTACTTCACAAGCATCGCCAAAGCCAACAACAAAAAAACCCCACTTATTTGCATTAAATGACCTACTTTGGGGATGTTTTCTACTCCACAGGATGCTGCAGAAAGAATTCAAACAGATCTAACAAACCAAACAAGGGGAAAATGCAGATACTTGTATTCTGAAATGTTGGCCTTTCTTCCTTAACTGCATATGGAAGCATTTAAAAATAAATACTCGCTGAAAACAACTGTCTCCCCCACCCCATCATGTATATTTTAAATCCATATGTGTCAGGGTAGAACAACCAAGTTCCTTTTTTATCCCAGCTGCAGAAAAAATACCCATGTCTTTTCTCTAGTGTGTGTAAAAGCAGCTTGGAGGACAGGTGGTTTTTTTAAGCAGGGTCAAAAAAAAAAAGGAATTAAGAGGAGATGGTTAAGAACCCTCTCCCCACTTACTCACTTGCAACCTGGTCTTCCACTGCAAATTGCAGTTTTAGAAGTATATATATATGACTCTGAGTTGGGGAGGGGGATCCTTCAGAACTGCACATAATGTCATACGTTGTTCCGTCCTTGTTCCCTTGGATGTAGGGATGGGATGAGTAGATCCGTCAGTTTCAATTTCTCTCCTTTTCTCATTTTTCCAATCTTAAGTTCAGTTCTCCACATTTCCACATCTGTCTGCATTTTTTTAAAAAAATGTCCTCACCAAAATTTATCAGATGTTTAGTACAAATTTCTCCTAACACACACATTTTTGTATGCAATTTTGTATAACACATACATGTTTGTAAAACAATTTGCCCTAATATAATGGGTGGTGTTCAGTGCTAATTCTACTCAGAGTAGACACATTGAATTTAATAGATATGATGAACTTAGTTCATCAGTTTCAATTGGTCTACTCTGAGTAAGAGTGGAATACAACCCAATGCATTTTTTAATGTTATTTTCACTAATATATGCATGTTTATGCACACTTTGGTATATGCATTTTTGTCTACATGACTTGGCTGGAGAACTGTATTGCAATATCCAGGGAAGTACAAATTTCAAAGGATGGCTGTGTTTTGGTTTGTGTTTCACCTTAGGTTGTTTCACCTTTAAATATGAACTGGATTTAATTTCTCCTCCATTCTTACTTGGTTGGAAGACATCATTTGTTTATTACCACAGTGCATATCCTACCTTTCTAGACTGAGTAGTGACGTGAACATGAAATCTTCTACTGTAGGAAGGTGCCACAAAATAGCAGAGAGTAATACTGTGCTTAATAGGTACAAGAACAGAATTCAGACCATGCTAGAGCTTAATGGCAGTTCCAGGGTTTTTTGGAGGGGGGCTTGAGCAAAATGCTTTCAGTAGAACCTCCTCCGTCACAGCACCCACCTTCCCCTCATTTCTATTATTGATAACGCACATTTACTTGCCTTTCCTTCTGGGCCCAATACGTACCATCTAAAGCATGGAGAGGTTGCTGTTCCTCCTCAGTCCTCTCACTTGGAGGGGGAAGGTAATCAGGCAGCAACAGCAAGGAGGGGCAAGAAGGGCCACGAGGCTCTAGGGTTTGCAGTGGAGCCCCTCCTGGAATGTGGGTCTCAGCCTATGCCCAACAATACCTATCCTGATGTTGGCCCTGGGGCACATTAAGTAACAATAATGAGGCCATCACTGGAAAAGAGTGTGTGCAGGTTGCCTTTCCCAACCCAGACTAAACACAACCAACCTCTTCACCTCTGGCATTAAATGTAAGTGTTTCAGGGACTGCTTCATGCTCACTCCTGACATGTGCACAATGCACACAGCAGGATTCAGAACTACCCCTTCCACTTGCCTCTCTGATGGATGCACAGGACCTGTGCACATACATGCCCCCTTCTTTGAAGATGGCTTCTCCCCATTCTGATATTGTCCTAATTTCTTGGAGTGGCTATGCTGATATGGGAAGCAGCTGTAGCATTTTTTCCTTCTGAATGGGCTGGAGCTTCTAACCAAGTGGTGTAGGAAGAAGTCACACAGCTAAGGATTGAGGACAGATTGGTTTTGTTTGCATTTCAATGAGAAATTACTTAATTTGCATTTTCTGAAACAATACGTGGACCAACACACAGGCATCCTTCAAAATTAGCACTTTTCCAAATTTTGTGTAGCTCTGCAGAAAAGTAATGTGTAAAAACAATGTATATAGTGGGGGACAAAAATATGCATAATTGTATTATATTAGCTAAAATGCATATATTAGGAGAAATTCATAATAAAATGCTGACAAATTTTCATGAGGATTAAAAAGAAAGAACTCACACATTGCTCCAGAAATGTGGAGAACTGAATTCAAGACTGGAAAAATGAGAAAAATGGAGGGGAACCAAAACTGACAGATTCATCTATCCCTACTAGGGATTGAGGAGAGATTCAATTCAGTTCGCATTTAAAACAGAATATATCAAATTTGCACTTTCCAAAGCAACATGAGAACCAAAACATAGCCCTCCTTTGAAATTCACACTTATCCGAATTTTGCGATGAAGTTCTCCAACCAAGCAGTGTTTACAAAAAGGCATATATTAGGGGGAAAGTGTGCACAAAATTAATATCCTGGTGAAAATAACATACACAAATGCATTAACTAGGATAAATTGCTTGCACAAATGTGTACATTAGTCAAAACTGCACACAAAGGTATGTATTAGAGAAATTCTCACTAAAATGCTGAAGAATTTTCAGCAGGATTTTTAAAAAATCACAAATTGCTGCGGAAATGTGAACCAAATTTCAAATTAGACAAATAAGAAACTGAGAGAACCAAAATCGACAGATCATTCCATCCCTATTCTCTACACACTCAATGACTCTCACACTGAAGACTACAGTACAGTATAATCTACTGTAAAGTAGAGTAATTAGGAGAGCTTTGTCATTCATATGCAAGCAGATTAAATCCTATTTGTTAATCTTTGCTTTGTGCCCCACAAGTGGGGATGGGGCAAAGAAATGCACTGGACACCTAAGTTGGAGGTATAATGACCACAATTTTTATTGGATATAGCTTCACAGAGTCAAATGGCATACTGATTTCAGACAACCCAAGCATTGCCTGAGTGCTTGAGCTTAGCCCTGGTGGCTGAGTCTTATTGGGAAGTGGCCTCGGTTGTCAACAATTCATGCACCACAGCTGTCAACAGTTCATGCCATTCCACTGGCTCTCCCTCCCCCATCAACAAGAGCATAACACCGTTGCCACTCCTGAAATAGGATGGTCCATGCTTATTGGACATCACTGATTCATAGAGTTGCCATAAGTCATAATCAACTTGAAGGCATATAACAACATCCTTATGCACTCGAACCAGGGGGTCCCTCAAGGTGCCACACCAGCAATCGGCGGGAAGTTAAGAATAGAACAAATTATTCATTGAAGCCCAACACATTTCGGGTGATAACATGACCCTTTGTCAAGGGTCTTATATAGGGCTTATATTGTCCAGACCTACATTGCTTTTGAGCAGATATATGTATCAAGGTTTTTTTATATTTCAGAATTCACTCTGTAACTGATTTTGATGTTGTTTACATATATATTTACAATTGCCCTTGACAAAGGGTCATGTTATCACTCGAAATGCTTAATGGGGGCAGCTCACCTCTGTGGGGGAGTAGGGAGCCCACCCAACTCCTTTAAATTTAAGGTTCCAGCCTGATACCTTAGCACTCTTTGATGGTTATGTCAAAGTTGAGACCAAAACAATGACAAACCATTGCTCAACAATACATAGATGGTAGAATATCTAAGAGATGAATTCCATCCCCAAGTAAAGTTTCTTTCTAGTCCCATCAACCAATGGCTAAGACCGAATCCAGAGCTATCCTGCAGTAGATTGAAGTAATGTTATACCATGTTATTGTGAAAGGGGTGGAGTAGGGAAAGGAAGTGGTAGGAAGACTATTTATTTATTAGATTTAGTTTATATCCTTCTCTTCCTCCCAAGGGACCCTGGGGCGGCAAACACCAAAAAGTTAAAACAATGCAATAAAAAATAAAAATAAATATATATTTTAAACATTTTAAAGCAATTAAAAACATCTGAAAACATTTAAAAGAATTGCAGACCCTCACAACTAATAATGTCAAGGTTGCCTCAGCCAGTATCTTTCAGACACCAAATGAATGGATCAACAGGAATGTTATTAAATTCCTCATGAACATTAATAACAAGGGAGACAGATGCACCTCACCAGGGAGGGCTTTCCACAGATTGGGAACCACCACCGAGAAGGCCCTATCTCAGGTCTACACCAACTAACCAGCAGCAGAACAACCAACAGGACCTCCCATGCCAATCATAGGGTCCAAGATGGTTGATACTGGGGCAAGTGCTCCTTTAGGCTGTTAAGTCCCAAGTTGTTTAGAGCTTTGTATGTTAGTACTAACATCTTGAATTGAGCTCAATAGTTTACTGGCATAAAATGGCTTGGACCTTGGGAAGGGGGGCCTGTAATCTTTCCAGGTGGACCAGAGGGATGAAATTCTTTCTCAACCTCCACCGCCCAACCCTCTCCTGATTGGTTGCAATTGAGCAGAGAGGCCAACCAACTCCACAGCCTGCACCTACAGCATGCCCTCCACCCCATTTCCCCCCATGGGCACAAACAGGGACTTTCCCTGCAAGCTTATATAGCCCAGACCTACATATGTATATAAGCACAAACATTACAATAAAGTCAGTCAAGAGCCAAAGCCTATATATCTTGAGAAACACAAACATTAAAATTAAAAGGGTGGGTTTTTTAGATTAGCATCCATAATCCATGCTTAAATGCACTATTAAGACATTTTAAAGACGCCTTTTCTTATTTGCCATTTATTTTCTGTATGTTCCTTTTCCTTCCCGTTGCTGTTAGCTTGAGAGTGGTTTACAGGGGAAGGTGACTTTATAAGAAAAACCTCAGCAATGGCTTCCTTCCTTGCTTGAGGCAAGATATACAAGACTGAGACCCAAACAAAGTAAGTGAAATGTAGTAATTTTCCAAAAATGAGGCCCCAACCCTACACAACGTCTAACTTTTTATTAACTGCAATCCTCTGCACAGTTTTTTTTAAACTGAATTCTGAGTCCCAAAAGTTGCATCACCAACAACTCTTGTTAACTTTGGCTTTATGGTGAGGAAATTTCTAAGAGAAGATGGAGTTTGTCACTGACACTCTCCAGCATCTGCCTCACTATACTTTTTATTGTTTTCTCCAAAGCCTTTAAAATAAAACCCCATCAACACAGAACTACTCACAGCTAAGAACAGAAGGGGTCTAAGACAATTTGCTTATTTAACTTTTTCTCTTGCTCTGTCCCCAGAGGCTGAGAAAGGTTAAAGCATATTGTCATCACCTTTTCTTTTCTTTTCACAGCAGAGAAATGCAACAGGACACACTCACAGAGCAGAACCATGCAAATGTTAAAGTTACTTGAACGTGTAGTTCCTCCAACATGAGGTTGCCTGATCATCGTCAGACTCACCACCACCACACTCTGCACACACACTCTTGCATGTTCTCCCTCCCTTGGAGGTGGTGCTGGTGAGCACATAGGAGAGACACTTCTCAGCAATTGGAATTCCCTCCCCTGGAAGGCTGGCCTGTCTTCTTCCCTGCTGATTTTCCATCAGTGGGTAAAGCCTTTATTTAAAAAAAAATCCAGAAGGCATTTGGACATGTAGACCCTTAGGCTTCAATCTATACTATACTTTTAACAACTCTTAGGTAGAAAGGGGGGGGAGAGATGTTTTAAATTACAATAATGACAGAATTAACAACTAGTTTGTGTGTATGTGTCCTTTTTATTGGGCATTCATGATTATTTGTGCTCATGATGTTATTAGAGCACTTATATGCAATCCCAGTTCCACTACTGTTGTGCCTACAAACGTTTTTGGGCATTCATACAGCTGTGCTTCCAGAGCTTGGAAGTAATTCATTACAAGTAACGAATTACTTGTAATTCATTACTTTTTTGAGGAACGAGTGGGTAATTCCTTTACATTTTGATTGTAACAGAACTAGGAGTAATTTTATTACTTTTGTGGAGTAATTGTAATGTTTCCAGCATTACTTTGGGGCATTACTTGGGGGAGAAGCCGGGGAAGTCTTCTGCTCCTCTGATTTGTGGATGAAAATCATGTGCCTCAAACTGCGCTTCTGTGCAGTGTCACTCTTCCCTTATGCTCTGTGGGTGTCTAGGAGGCGACGAGGGAGGAGGTGGAGAGTGAGACGGGATGGAGTGAAGAAAACAATTGTTTAAAAAATGGATGGTGGTGGTGAAGAATGGAGTGGAGGGGAAAAGGAGCCGGAGGGCAAGAACATGGATAAAGGAGAGGGAGGAAGCAGCAGAATGGAGATAAAAGAACTGTGGAGGTGAAAGATGTGTGTGTGTGTGTGTGTGTGTGTGTGTGTGTGTTTGCACTTGGCACACAAAGTGGCCTCCACCACCCTCTCTGGCTACTGTGCTGCATTTGCAGTATTTTAACTTTTTTGCATCTCAGGGGAAAATGTTTGCTTGGGTGAGTGTCCCTTAGTTGGTGGCAGGGCAGGGTCCGGGAGGTGGCTAAGTGAGAGAGATTATGTTTGCTGGCTGAGGGGGTGTTGCACATGGTTTGACGTGCAAATATCTGAGTAGTGGCCTCTGCCTCCCTCCCCAACTCCCTTACCAGCGGAGAGACCGCCATTGCTATCGTATGGATAAAAAGAATTATTCTACTACGTCTGTATGTGTGTGTTTATTTTTAATGTTGTTTTAGGCTACTTAGATGTGCATCAACCAAGGCCAGCACCTTGTAGGCTTTTTTTAAAAAAGTACCTGAAATGTAATTGTAGTGATTACTTTTGTAATCTCAGTTCCTTCCCTCCTTCCCTCCTTCCCTCCTTCCCTCCTTCCAGTCTTCTTTCTCGAGAGGGAAGCAGACATATTCCTTTATCTCTCCTCTCATCCATCATGAGGGCTAGCACTGGGACCAGTGCCAGCTGCTCCAACATAGCTAGTTAGCTAGATATAGGACTCTTTCCTATCAAGCATGTACTTCCAGAATAAAGTAGTTATTTCTTATTTTAAAGCTTAAAGCCTCTGTCTGACTAATTTGCAGGGAAAGTAGAATCTTAGCAAAAATTCAAACACACACACTCGCTCAAAACTCTCCGTTCCGCTGTGCAACCCTGCAGGGTCCTACAGGACATTGGGCCCAGCCTCCTATATACTGCAGCCAATACTGTATTATATATGACATAATATGCTACTTATCAAGATCTGAACAGGGTGGTTCAGGGCTGTGTATATCAACACAAGAGCCTTGAACCTGGCTTGGTAGGATATGGGCAGTCGGTGTTGATGTTTTAGCAGAGGTATCACATGCTGTCGGCCATCTGCCCCCATCATCAGTCTAGCCGCTGCATTGTGCACCAACTGGTGCTTCTCGACCAGGCCCAAGGGCAGCCCCACATAGTGTATTGCAGCAATCTAGTCTCAAGGTTACCAAAGCATGGACTACTGTGGCCAAGTTATCCTGATCCAGTTGTGGCCATACTGGTGTATCAGATGAAGCTGGTAAACAGTACTCTTAGCCACTGGGGTCACTTGGGCCTTTAATGACAAAGATGTATCCAGGAGTACCCCCAAGCTATATATCAGCTCCTTTAAAGGGAGTGCAACCCCATCCAGAACAGACAACTGACCCATCTTCCGGATACAGGAACCTCCTACCCATAGAACCTCTGTCTTCCCAAGACTCAGTTTAGTAGCCCTCATCCAGTCCACCACTGCATTAAGAAACTAGTCCAGAACTTGCACAGCCCCTCTCGATCCAGATGTTATGGAGAAATAGAGCTGTGTGCCATCAGAGCACTGATGGAATGCTCCGGAACTCCTAATGACTGCTCCCAATGGCTTCTTATAGATGTCAAATAGCACTGGGGACAAAAGAAGTGCCCTGCAAAACCCCATAGCACAGGTGCCAGGGAGTCAAAGAGCATTCTCCCAATGAATGCTACTTTGTGGATTCAACCATTCAGGTAGGAACGGAGCCACTGTAGCGCAGTGACTCTAATACGCATCCCACACAGTCAATCCACGAGGACACCATGGCCAAAGATGCTGGGATACTGAGTAATAGTAACAGTAACAGGGTCACACTCCCCTTGTCCCTCTCCCAAAACAGGTCATCCCTCAAGGCCACCAAGGCCAATTCAGACTCCAAACAAGGCCTAAACCCAAATTGAAGTAGATCCATTTAATCAGTGTCATCCAGGAACACTTCCAGTTGCTCTGCCACCACCCTCTCAACCACCTTCCCCAAAATAATGAAATTGGCCCTGTAGTGTGGTGGCACCTATTCTTTACAACTCCTTTCCGTTACACATCAGACAGGTGCCGTCTTTATTGTGTTTTTGGCACCCATTGAAGATGTTCCTTTTCCAGTAGACCTTTAAGTGAAGAACTTTATTCATATTAGATTTGAAATTGCCTTTATATATGAAATTGTGTATAATTGTTCTTTACATATGGAATTGTTTTTATTGCTGATATTTTTACCGGTAGTGACCAGTGAGGTGGCACAGGTGAGGCCCTATTGTTCTTCCAAACATGGAGAGGGGTGAGACGCAGAGAGCTCAGCCCAGTGCAGCACATGGGAGCAGTGCCAGTCTGATGCTCCTGCCACCACGTGCCAAGCTCCCTCTCCTCGACCTCTCAGTAAGTGGCAGCAACCCACTGTGTTCAGAAGCCAAGAGACGATACATATTCCCTCACCGGCCACTATTGTTTTTTCACCACACAACCACTTCAAGGTATTTTACGGGAAGCAATTCAAAAATGGAATAAAATTAAGTTACAATAAATAAAAACTGCCAAAATCTGTGTACAAATGGATACTTCCGGAGACATACAGTGCTGGCTTGCTAACACTGTTCACGAGGGTCTGGTGTAGATGGGAGAGAAGTTCAGATGTTACTCCTGGCATGAGAATCATCAGCGCAGACAGTGAGGTTTGGGCAGGATCCACAGGCAAGGCAGTGGCCAATCCATGGGGTCCTTCTATCAATGTAAAGTTGCTACACTGTGTAATCTGGTAAAAAATAAAGTGGTAATACCCAAAATCAACGCAGCAAGCATCATAGTCCACCCCCCCAAAAAAAACAATAAGGGAGGAACGGTGACAAATCTATGGGAATTCAGTTGTTTATCCCTATTGATCTCTGTTTCAGTCACTTAATCCTATAGGGAACTCATGCAGTCTTCTTCCAGTTTAGATTTTCAACACTCTTAAGGAAGGGGTTGTAATTAGAAACAATATAACATATCAGACAACACAGCTAGTCCTGGTGGCATAACTGCATGCTGCCCTAATTTATTCTTCATACTTCAGAAATATGAGCTCTCGGCTGAAAAGTTTCTTTCAGTTCTGGCTTTGGCAGTGGCAATTTTTGGTCTGAGATTTCTTCCTGTCATTATCACGGACATGTGCAACAGACCTACTGCTAAATGATGTTTGCTAATGCTCTTGGCTCCTCGTATGGAGGCAGCCAGCTAGTTTACACAGGTCTTCCATTCTGAAATACGCAATTCATTTTGCCAGAAAGAATTGATAAGAATCAACAGCTTGTTTCCCAGTTCATAAAAAAGATACAAAGAGAAGGGTCTGCCAACGTACCTTGAGAGAGAGAACTGTTCGGTATCATATGTGAAATCGGAAATGATCTCATCCTTTGATTGTTTTCATATTGAGGAATTAGCTGTTGTTGGGGGATGGAGCTTATCTCCAAAAGGCCTTTGTATGACTGAGTAATTAGGTAAAACATATATCACAGATGAATGTAAAAAGTGATTTCATTTCACAATAAAACCGATTATCATTCCTAATCTGAACATATTGTTGAGAAAAGTGTCTCTCACTTGAGTTCTTAATTCTTTGAAAGAAATCCTGAATTGCTAACAGAGGCCCTGTATTATTCACAGCAGGGTTCATTTTCTAACTTGAAGGACACATCTGTACGACAGAAAGTGAAACTTCTCCAACATACTGTTCTGAATCATGCTGTCCTCTGCCAAATCTTCCCAGTAGTTATAGGGGAACTTACCGGAAACAGGAGGGCTCAGAAACCAAGACGTCCAGTGCAGTATCATACCACTTTAAAAAATCATGACTTCTACCCCAAAATCCTGAGAGCTGTAGTTTGTTAACAGTGCTAGAGTTGTTAGGAGACCCCTATTCCACTCAAAGAGCTACAATTCCAGAGTGATTTAAAGTCACTCCCCCTTCCCAGGAAACTCTTAGGAATTGTATCTCCGTGAGGGGAACACGGGTTAACCAACTACATTTCCCAGGATTCTTTGGGAGGGGGGGCATGCCTCTTTAAAGTGGTATGATACTGCTTTAAATGTATAGTGTAGATGGGCCCATCTTTTCAGATGTCCCTGATAATGACAGGAAGAAATTCACCAAGTCATTCTTGAATTAATTCTGGACCAGCCTTCTCATATGTCAGTTTCCTTCCTCCCCTCCTTTGCAACACTTTCCCAAATTTACAATTTCTCAGAGGAATTGGAGAGAGGGGAGCAGCCAAGGGAGTTATTTCTAAAGTGTATCTACTTTATTTATTTAAGTTGTTTTTATACCCTGCCCTTCCTCAAAGATAGAAACACAAGATGGCTCACAACACAGAATCTTCAATATAAAATAGAATATAAAAATATGTAGTAAAAGCAGCCTACAATCAAAGCCACTTTAAATACAACTCAGCAGCAACAAATAATCACTCCAGAATCAGTATCAACTCAAGATCTAAAGCCCTGGGCACATAAATAATTTTTTAACTTGGGCCTGAGCAAAGCTAATGCAAAGGATAGCCGAATATAATCTGGGAGGGAGTTCCATAAACAGGCTACTGCCACCTAGAATGTCCTGCCTTGTGTTAGCACTCAGCATCCTGCTAGTAAGGCTGGCCAATGGGATCATGAGCTGGGCCTCACCTGCTGACCGTAGGGCTCAGATGAGAACATATTGGGGAAGGCACTCCAAGTTGCTTTCACTCTTTGTAATGAAGCCTGCATTGCTGACATAAACTCTTGGAAGGATCCTTTTTATTTTTATTTCTCCTGCCCTGTTGCTGTTGTTTTAATATTAAAAGTGTTAAATATAATATTTAGAAAGACAAATAGAAGTTTCATTTATTCATAATTAAAACTCAGGGCTGCAAAGTTTAATTAAAAACCTTTTGATGAACTGACAAGGTGCTCCTGATTAATTATGCAATAAGTGTTCCTGATTAAACAAAGGTGCTCTTGATTAATCAAGCAGTAGCATTTGTGTGTGTGCTTTTGTTTATGCGTGTGCCCTTTTAAAAGCAACTCATAATTAATACAAATAAGAACTGTAGATGTCGAGCTCCATCATAGAAGAGGCATTTCTCTTTCTCTCACACACAGGAGGGAATGCCTTTCCTAAGGTATTGGCTACATTTGCACATCATCCTTGACCACAGTTTACTGTGACATGCAGAAGCTGGAATGAGTTCGGATAAAACTCAGGCTGGTGCACTACCCCCCCCTACCACATGGCTGGGTGTAGGAGTTGGCAGTGTTTAGTCTGATTTCCACTGAATCTTTGCTTGATGTTGTCTGTGAACAAGGGATTGTTGTTTAGAAGAAATGAAGAGTCAGCATCATAACCAGAGCTTGGAAGATTACTTTTAAAAAGTAATAAATTACAGTTAAAATTACACTGCCCAAAAAAGTAGTAATTGCCATTACAATTATAAGTGCTCTGAAAGTAACTGATTACTTTATTTTTTCTCAAAAGTAATCACTACAATCATCCACAGAAGTAATAAAATTACTCCTAGTTCTATTACAATCAAAATGTAAAGGAATTACCCACTCGTTCCTCAAAAACATAATGAATTACAAGTAATTTGTTACTTGTAATGAATTACTTCCAAGCTCTGATCATAACCTATGGTTTGAAGTTGGCTTGCTTTGAAGCCAACAAGATTTTCTTACAAACCATGATCCCTGGTGTGCATGCAAAGACTAACTGAAACTGAAAGGAAATGCTACCAAAGTCCTCCCTGCTGTGTGAAAGGAGAAGGTTGGATGGGAGCCTGAGACATACTTGAACTCATTCCAGCTGGCTAGATGACCTCTGAGGTCCTTTTCAATTCTATGATGCCATTCATGCTGCACTGGGTTCCTACTGGGAGGAAGAGCAGGATATAAATTAATTAATTAATAAAATTGATATGAACATTGCAGATCAAATGAGCACATGTAAGAGAAGTGTGGGATCATTGTGGCCTGCCCCCCCATCACAAGCCCTACGGAGTGGTCCTGAAGTGATGATGATGAAGAAGAAGAACATACAGAATGGGATACAGGGGAGGGTCCTAGTGGGTTGCAGCCAGGAAGTGCTGAAAAGTAGGCTTCAATACTTTTGTCAGCGACAGTTCTTCCCCCTTAGGTCCAGTCACAACAGAAGGAACGCCAGCTGATCAGGAGCCCGTCTCTTCTCTACCCCCCACTTCTCCCAAGGTGCTGCTGCTGCAGACACCTCCTTTAGAGGAGGAGGATCTCAATGAGGTGCCACCACCCCAATCACTCCAGACATGAAGACAACTGTGACGGCAGGCTCGCTGGCCCCCAGTTTCCCACCTAGGAGGAATGCTTGCATGCACACATATTCCCATTCTGTGACACCTTCCGCATGCAAGTAGAAAGAGCTCGTCTGAACGTACTTAAGTGGGTGTTTCTAATCGCTGCAACAACATCTTAGCTTTGAGTAGGTATGCCTAGTTATGCTGTATAGAGATGCAGAATCTTGTGTGACCTGTATCCTGATCCATGAAGTGCTCTAAACTGAAATTTTTCATTAAACATACTGGAGAAAAATACACTAGTGAGTCAGTCTGATTAAAACAGGCTTGGCCAGGACATCCCCAACTTACACACATTCATTTGAATGCCTATAGCAGGAGTGGGCAACCTGTGGCCCTTCAAATGTTATTGAACTCCAATTCCCATGGCAAATGGTCAGGGATGATGCAAGTTGTGGTTCAGCAACACCTGGGGAGCCACAGGTTTCTCATCCTTGGTTTCTACCATCCTGGCACAGATACCAACTATACAAATTATATACACAGATGACTGTAAGGTACTTGAGCGAACCAGGGCTATGATGTAATGATGACCACCAATATTCTCCATCAACAGATAGACACTCTGTGAGTGGAAAGGATAGACTCTAGTCTTATTGTATTCGTATAATAAAACAGGAATAAAGGCTTTTTCTGGTCCCTTGATCACTTAATACCTCTCACAGGCCTATTTCCTATTACAGTAGAAACATAGCTGCCACCAAAACAGTTAACTGTGGGTTCTTCTCCAAGTTTCCATGTGGCTGAGACCCATTTGATTGCACCCGCAAAATATCTCATTACTGGTATTGGATAGTGCTACGGTTATGTAAATAAAGTGCTAAAAAATCCAATCTAGGTATTTTGCTAAAAAGAAATAATCTGGAAAGGTTCTTAACGTAAGTGAAAGCAAGGAATAACAAGCTTAGGAGACATTTTTCTGCTATCTTTGGACTATTCATGCATGTGTATTTTGATGTGGCATTTTTATTGTGGCTCAGTCCTCCTGTGGTGATTATCGCAAATCAGTTTCACATGGGAAAGCATCTGAAACAATCTCTACACGAAAATCATGGAACTTATCTCAAAAAAGAAGTTTGCAAATTTACTTACGCTTCTTTGAGAACGTGCATTTGTAGTAATGTGTATTCTGCACTATTTGAATGTTGACAGTCAGGGTGGTGGAGTGATTGGAGTGTTAGACTAATGACCCAGGTTCAAATCCCTGCTCAGACATGAAGCTTAATGGGTGATGTTGGGCCAGTCGCTGTCTCTTAGCCTGACACAGGGCTGAAGAAAGGAGGAAAGGGGGGGAGAACTATCTACCCTTCCTCTTTGCAAGGAAGGCATAATAGCATTAAATGTTCCAAGTATTTTGCAGACACCAATCATCTCAGCAGGGTTGGAGGGGAAATTCAGCTCAGTTTACATTTAAAGCCAAATCTATCAAATTCGCACTTTCGAAAACAATATGAGAACCAAAACACAGTCATCCTTCAAACTTCACACTTCTTCAGATTTTGTGAAGCACTTCTCCAACCAATGTTTACATAACTACATACATTAAGGGAAAGTGTGCATAAAATGAATATATTAATAAAAATAACATACCAAATGCACTTGAGATATATTGATTGCAAAACTATGTACATTAGTCTAAACTGCATACAGAATGCATTATGCTGAGATATATTGATTGCAAAAATGTGTACATTAGTCAAAACTGAATACAAATGTGTTTATTAGGAGAAATTTCCATTAAAATGCTGGAGAATTTTCATGAGAATTTTTTTTTAAAAAAAATCACAAATTGCTGCAGAAATGTGGAGAACCAAATTTAAGATTGGAAAAATGAGAAATTGAGAACCGAAATTGACAGATCCTTCCATACCTACTAATTTTTACAACAGTCTTTCAGTGTAGGTCAGTATTATTATGCTGAAATTGCAGATGTAGGGGATGAAGCTTCATGAATAATGGTTTGTGTAAGGTCACTTAAGACAAAAATACCTGGTGTGTTAATCATGTTTTTTAAAATTACTAGCTCAAGACTTGCCACTCTGGTTTCTTAACAAAAAGAAAGCTGTACAGGGAGAATCCAGTTTGGGGCTGTGGCATAAGAAGAGTAAGATCTAACCCTTTCCTACCATGCAATTTTCCTACTAAAGGTTCCCCCCGCCCATGCCATTCCCCTCCCCAAAGATGCTAGGCAGCAAATAATATCTTCAGGGACAAATAGCACTAGGGGGCAATTTTCAGTGAGAAAATTGCTCAGGGGAGGAGCTGAACCTCCCTCTACCCCTGCCACAGCCTCACATTGATATGGGCCCCAGCATCAGTACTTTTTCTTATGAAGGAGATGTGAAAGATCCTAAGCATGCTATTTAAAAATCACAAATAATGTTACATGTAATTTGGTTCTCAGTGAGTTTAAGACTGATATAAAATCTGGGCCTTGTCTACACATGTAGCACTTTTAGTGTACATTTCTATGCAGAATTCCTAACATACACATTTTTGCAAGCAATTTTCTCCAATACATTTTTGTTATTTTTCACTTATATATGCACACTGCCCCAATACACGAATTTCTGTACACGTTTTGTTTTGGAAGACTACATCCCGAAATTCGGAGAAATGCAAATTTTGAAGGACGCTTGTGTTTCAGTTCGCATATTATTTCGGGAACTGTGAATTTGGTAGGTTCCCATTAAAATGCAAACCAAACCAAATTTCTCTCCCATTCCTAAGCACAATGAGGTAGAATCCTGAGGTTGTTAAAATGGACTATAGCATTGCAGACTTCAGATATGTGTTTTTGAAAATTTGTTGCCAACTTTAAAAAAAAATCACTGCAACTATAAAAAAACTACCTACCACAATGTGAAGAAAGGCCCCAGGCTATGCCCTGCTGTGCTAGTTTTCTCCTTCCATGAACTCTTTTAATGTAAAGGAACAACCCAAAAAGTGGTTCTCCCACCTACAGTCTCAAATAGCACAGCCTTTTCTACCGCTGCAGGACTCTGGCCCCTCATTGCTACCTCATTCTGCTGCCTATGTAGACCAGACCTTGAATTTATCATTTAGTAAAATTTATATACTGCTTAATTTTTAAAAATTACTAAGCGGTTTACTTTAAAAAGTATAAAATAGTCATTAAAAATAGCAATAAAAACTGACTTTAAAAACAGTAGACACAATGCAACTATCAAAATATAGAGAAAATCAACAGTTTTAAAAACAAATGTCCATGGGTTCCTGCTGGGAGGAAGGGCGGGATATAATAAAACAACAACAACAACAACAACAACAATAATAATAATGAATTCATGTCTGGGTAAAAAAGAAGGTGTTTAGCAGGCATCAAAAAGGGTACAACAAAAGTGTCTGCCTAAAATAGCCAAGGTGTTACAGAGAATAGATGCTGCCACACTAAGAGATTGATTCCTCACAAGTGCCTCCTTGTGAGGGGTAAAAACTACTCTTTTACACTTGCGAGTAGTGTAAAAACTAAAAAGAAAACCAAAAAGCTAAACTGCTACCCTTTAATGGTATCCCCAAACCTGTTCCCAGATATAGGCCTCCGCATCCCGCTGAATGCCTGGTTGGCCTGGCTCAGGGCATAGAGAAACGTGCAAGCCCATATAAAAAACCGATTGCTCTAGTCCATTGAGATTTCAGGTGCTATGGCCTAGTCGAAGTTTCTCTCTTACTCATATTAATACGCAGCTCATATCAACTGCTTCCCTTCCCTTTTGACAGCCAGTCTAAACCCAGGAACTGGATGGTCCGGATGGCGGTGTTTGTATTGCCCAGAGGCTCCCCGCCCTGGCAAACTGCCACTCACTCTCCTCAGGAACTTTGCCTCACCCTGCCTGTAGAAAAATACCAAGCTTTCCCTCGACTGAATTGTTTGTTCTTTGATTTCCTATCTGGTGCTGTGTCAGCATTCACCTACGCAATATTCCCAAAATGTTTCTGAAAAATACTTTCCACGCTGCTCCGTGTCCAAAACCAAAAGTCACATTTCAGTCTTTCATAACCTTTTAGTGGTCATTTTATTAGTCCCCAGACAGCTGCTTCCCTCTTGAAATATTAAACCCCAGGGCTGGCTTTCAAATAGGTTGTTTTCTTCATCTTTTTTGGTACAATAAACCCAGAAGCTGGTTAACCAAGATATTAAAGTGAACCATTCAGAAAACTGAACAGAATAGGCTGTTGAGATTTGGTTTCCTCCAAGAACTGGAAAGAAAAAGCCCAGCTTGCTACTACTGCAAGGATATCTGACATGCTGCCCTCCAGATTTTTGGACTACGACTCCCATCTGCCCCAGCCCGTATGGATAATGGCTAGGGATTATGGGAGTTATAGTCCGTAACATTTGAGCAGGGCACCACACTGGCTACCCCTACACTAATGAAACCTGTGAGCAAGTATGCTGTTTAAGGAGGCTGGGAAGGAAATGTGTTTTGGACCCTTCATGTGTTTGTTCCTCTGTTTCCCAAATATTGCTGGCCATTTCTAAACACTAAAAACTTCTGCCCAACATTGTAGAGAGGATCCATCAGCCAGGGCTGACAATACTGGGCTACAGCAAAAATAGTTCTAACATATGGCAACTTCTTACCTCTTATTGAAGGGTTTTCAGCAATGGACCTATATCAGGAACTAGGCCTGGAAAATGATCTTTGACATAAATAGTATGTGAGACTCTCAAAAGGTGTGAAACCCACTGGGACCACTTTGCCACTTCCACACTAAATCCAGGCTGACAAGAAAATAAGTCACCATAGATAAAAAATTAGCCACAAGCAATGCTCTGGTAAATTAGCCTTGTATAGGATCATAGAACATTAAGGGAATAGGGATACAGCCTGTGCTGGATGGGGTTATACTCCCCCTGAAGACACAGGTTCGCAGTTTGGGTGTCCTCCTGGACTCAGCTTTAAATTTGGATTCCCAGGTTTCTGCAATGGCCAGGAGGGCTTTTGCACATTTGAGATTAGTGCGCCAACTGCGCCCGTTCCTTGACCTGTCTGACCTGGGCACGGTGACACATGCCTTAGTCACATCCCATTTAGATTACTGTAACGCACTCTACATGGGGCTGCCTCTGAAGACTGGTCAGAAACTTCAGCTGGTACAACGTGCTGCAGCCAGAATGTTAATGGGGGCTGATTACAGGGACCATACAACTCCCCTGTTAAAAAAGCTCCACTGGCTGCCAGATTGTTTCCGGACACAATTCAAAGTGCTGGTGCTGACCTATAAAGCCCTACACGGCTTGGGTCCAGGCTATTTGTCAGACCGCATTGCCCTCTATGTGCCTGCCCGGTCCCTGAGATCCTCAGGAGAGGCCCTTCTTTCAATACCTTCACCCGCACAAGTACAACTAGTGAGGATACGAGATAGGGCCTTCTCAGTGGCTGCCCCTAGGCTTTGGAATTCCCTCCCTAAGGAGATAAGAATGGCCTCTTCCCTGCAGTCCTTTCGTTGACAGGTAAAAACTTTCTTATTTCAGCAAGCCTTTGATTCCGAAGGCGGCTAAGGATAGGCCCAAAAGGAGGTTATATTGTTCTTGCTTGTTTATTTTTTAATTTTTATTTATTTATTTATTTATTAGATTTTTATACCGCCCGACTAGCATAGCTCTCTGGGCGGTTTACAGCAAAATACAGATACATACAATAAAACCCATAATAATACTACAAGAGCACATATAAGAAAATGAAAAGTCTAAAATCAATTATAGCAAATTTAAAACTAAATTAAAATTAAAATTAGATTAAAATGCCTTAGAAAAGAGGAAGGTTTTAACTTGGCGCCGAAAAGATAGCAAAGTCGGCGCCAAGCGCACCTCATCATGAAGACTATTCCACAGTTCAAGGGCCACCACCGAGAAGGCCCTAGTTCTTGTTACCACCCTCCGAGCCTCTCTCTGAGTCGGAACTCGGAGAAGGGCCTTCGATGTAGAACGCAGTGTACGGGCAGGTTCATATCGGGAGAGGCGTTCCAGCAGATATTGTGGTCCCACGCCGTGTAAGGCTTTATAAGTCAAAACCAGCACTTTGAATCTGGCCCGGAAGCATATTGGCAGCCAGTGCAAGCGAGCCAGAACAGGTGTTATGTGTTCAGACCGCTTGGTCTTCGTTATCAGTCTGGCCGCCGCGTTTTGCACGAGCTGCAGCTTCCAAACTGTCTTCAAAGGTAGCCCTACGTAGAGCGCATTGCAGTAATCCAAATGCGAGGTTACCAGAGCATGTACCACTGATGTTAGGTCCTCCTTGCTCAGATAGGGACGTAGCTGGGCTACCAACCGAAGTTGGTAGAACGCATTCCGTGCCACCGAGGCTACTTGAGCCTCAAGTGACAGGGAAGGATCTAAAACAACTCCCAGACTATGAACCTGTTCCTTTAGGGGGAGTGTAACCCCATCCAGAACAGGATGTATATCCACTATCTGGTCAGAGAAACCGCCCACCAGCAGCATCTCAGTCTCGTCTGGATTGAGCCTCAGTTTGTTAGCTCCCATCCAGTCCATTATCGCAGCCAGGCAACGGTTCAACACATTGACAGCCTCACCTGAAGAAGATGAAAAGGAGAACTAAAGCTGCGTGTCATCAGCGTACTGATGGCAATGCACTCCAAATCTCCTGATGACCTCACCCAGCGGCTTCATATAGATGTTAAAAAGCATGGGGGACAGAACTGACCCCTGTGGGACTCCACACTGGAGAACCCACGGTGTCGAGCAATGTTCTCCAAGCACTACCTTCTGGAGACGATCCACCAAGTAGGAGCGGAACCACTGCCAAGCAGTACCTCCAACTCCCAACTCCGCGAGCCTCTCCAGAAGGATACCATGGTCGATGGTATCAAAAGCCGCTGAGAGATCAAGGAGAATCAACAGAGTTACACTCCCTCCGTCCCTCTCCCGACATAGGTCATCATACAGGGTGACCAAGGCTGTCTCGGTGCCGAAACCGGGCCTAAAACCCAATTGAAATGGATCTAGATAATCAGTTTCATCCAATAGCGCCTGGAGCTGGCCAGCAACCACTCGTTCCAAGATCTTGCCCAGGAATGGAACATTCGCCACTGGTCTGTAGCTGTTGCAATTTTCTGGGTCCAAGGAAGGTTTTTTCAGAAGCGGTCTCACTGCCGCCTCTTTCAGGCAGCCAGGGACCACTCCCTCTCGTAAAGAGGCATTTATCACTTCCCTGGCCCAGCCAGCTGTTCCATCCCTGCTAGTTTTTATTAGCCAAGAGGGGCAAGGATCTAGTACCGAAGTGGTAGCACGCACCTGTCCAAGCACCTTGTCCACATCCTCGAGCTGAACCAACTGAAACTCATCCAATAAAACATGACAAGACTGAGCTCTGGACACCTCATTAGGATCAACTGCTATAAACTGAGAGTCTAAGTCCCGGCGGATGCATGAGATCTTATTCTGGAAGTGTCCAGCAAACTCATTACAACGGGCCACCAATGACCCTACCATGTTCTGTGGGCCGGAATAGAGCAGCCCTCGGACAACTCTAAAAAGCTCCGTCGGGCGGCAGAGAGATGACTTGATAGTGGCAGCAAAATGTTGTTTCTTCGCCACCCTCACTGCTTCTACATACAGCTTGGTAGAAGCACTTACCAGCGCATAATTGCATCCGTCGGGAGTTCGTCTCCACCTCTGCTCTAGCCGCCTCCTATCTTGTTTCATCACTCTCAGCTCTGGGGTGTACCATGGAGCTGTATGAGCTCTACACAGGAGAGGGCGCGCAGGAGCGATCGTGTCAACAGCCCAGGTCATCTCCGCATTCCACAGTTCAACCAGGGCTTCGACAGGACCGTCAGTCTTATCAGCCGGAAAATCCCCCAGAGCCCTTTGAAAACCTTCAGGATTCATTAGTCTCCGGGGGCGGACCATTTTAGTAGGTCCCCCACCCTTGCAGAGGGGAAAAGCCACTGTGAGTCTAAACTTCAACAAGCGGTGATCTGTCCATGACAACGGGAGAGATGTAAAACTCCCCACATCCAGATCACCATCTCCATGTCCAGTGGCAAAAACAAGATCTAGAGTATGCCCCGACACATGTGTTGGGCCACTAACATATTGGGACAGCCCCATGGTTGTCATGGATGCCATGAAGTCCTGAGCCGCCCCGGATAAAGTAGCCTCAGCATGGATGTTGACATCCCCCAGTACCAGTAGTCTGGGGGATCTCAGCAATACCTCGGAGACCACTTCCGTCAGCTCAGTTAGGGAAGCCGTTGGGCAGCAAGGTGGGCGGTACACCAACAAGATTCCCAGTCTGTCCCTCTGACCCAACACAAGGTGCAAACACTCCAGGCCAGTAACTACATGGACATGGTGCTTGATGAGTGAGATGGAACTCTTATAGACCACAGCGACCCCACCTCCCCAACCCTCAGATCTACCATGATGCTTAACCAAGTACCCCGGTGGGCAAAGCTGGGAAAGACTGACTCCTCCCTGTTCACCCACCCAGGTCTCGGTTATACATGCCAGATCGGCTGCCTCATCCACAATCAAATCATGGACGAGGGAGGTTTTATTATGTACCGATCTGGCATTTAACAGCAGCAGCTGGAGATCTGAGAGTTGGCTGAGAGGACAACCAACAACCCTGCGGATGTGAGAAGGACCGGAACAAGGCACAGCCACAACATGTCTGGTCTGCGTTCCCCTTACCTGGCACGTCCTTCGCACAGCGCCATACCTCCCTCTGCCCGTCACTACACTAATTGGGGGCCCTGCAAGTCCCCCCGATTGGTGAAAAAGCCTCTTTCCCAGGCACATAATAAAAACTTATATAAAAACACACATGCACACTCACACCAAGCACAAACACATATACACCCGCCTTCATTCAAAACCCACCGACCAGACCCTCCAACACAGTCCCACACTTGATATCGCTGGCCAATGAGGGCGCGTTGTGTTGCGTCACCGATGTCACTGACCGAAAAAGGGCATGTCATGCCACGCAACCAATGTCGTGAGGCACCAAAAGACGCGCCATGTCAGGCCCACCACGCCGTATCCCGCCGCCGCTACCACGAGTTCTCTTCCTGAGTTCTGTTCTTCTTCCTTTCTCCTGCTCCACCTCTGTGGCCAGTGGAGGGCGCCCCGCCCCGCACCACCACCGATGAAAACACCGAAGACGAAACAGGCAGCATGGAACTCCAACTCGGCCCCACCACACCCCGCCCGCTGCCAGCCACCCCCCCGCCAAACAGGAGGCGCCAAGGGGCAGTCCAACAACGGCGGGGAGCACAGCCACAGCGGCGGTGGCAGAAGCACAAGCCGCGGTGGGGGCGGTGGCAGCGACAGGGAGGCACAGGCCTCGGCCAAACCACGGCCGCAGCAGCAGCAACAGCAATCGACGAGAGGAACAGGCCGCGCCGGGAGCACAAGAACCGCCGAGGGAGCCGAGGGAGCACCGACCACGGCCGAAAACACAGGCCGCGACGGGAGTCTGGGCCGCAACACCGGCGGCAGGAAGCAGAAGCCGCAGCAGGGGACGGCCCGGAGCGGCGGCAACAAAGGCCCAAAAGGGAGCCAAAGGAGAGCCACACTCCCCCACCACGTCGGCTGACAGCAGATGGCAAGTCACAGTCTTTCCCCTGTCTGTGGCGTTCTTATAATTATTCTGATTTTATTATAGTTTTTAATTATCAGAAACAGTTTAATGCTATTTTAAATTAGAGTTCATTTTTTAATTATATCTGTCTATATTTATTTATTTATGTATTATATGCTTTTAACTTTGGTAGGTTTTAAATTGTATCTGTTTTTTATCTGGAAGCCGCCGTGAGTTCCAATTTGGAAAAACGGCGGGGTATAAATAAAGTTAATAATAATAATAATAATAATAATAATAATAATAATAATAATAATAATAATAATAATAATAATAAGAGGTGAAAGGTCATCTAGTCCAACCACTTGCCCAGGAATCTCGCATTCCTGATATACTGCTTCAATACTTGCAGTGAAGGAGATAGAGATATGACCATTCTCAGGTGGTAGTTGACATGAAGGGTGTTCAAACAAACCCCTTCACCTGCTCAATTAATGTGTTTGCTCATACCTCTGGCCAATCAGCGTTTCCTATCCAGGAGAGAAGTCCTATGTGCATATAACTGTACAGCCCCTTCCTCACCAAAGCAAAAATGCATGGCTTCTGGGAAATGCTGGTATCGGGTACATTCCTGCTACCCCCCCCCCCCCCGTAGAGCAAATCAGGATCTAGAAAGGGTACAGGAAATGTTGGAATAAGAAGTCTGGGAGAGGGCACTTGGGACTTCCTGTGCCAATACTTCCTGTCCCATTTCTAGATCCTGAGTCACCCCACTTAGGTCCAGCACTAATGGTATACCCACACCCACCCATTCATTGGACATATGAAGGGGATTCTTTAAATATCTCTGTAGAGAAGCAATCATGAGGTGGTTGTTTTTGTTTATTAACAAAATGAACTGCATATCAGAATTATAAGCTTTTCCAGTCTAGGGTATAAATGGCTGGAATTGGCTCATCTGCTAATTTATTTTTTATGACAGGCACAGCAGCAGGAGCACTTAAAAACAAAAAATGCCCAACCACAGTGGCATCCTGGGGAAAAAATACATAAAATCTGAGCTGAGCTAAGAAATAATAATCAGATAGGACATAATATTGTGATATATATGTATGACATGGTGGAACCTTCAAATGACAACCACTGACACCCATACAAAAAAAATTAATCTTGTGGTGTCTTTACTGCCAGTTAATGCCGCACATTAGTCATGTGATCTTGAAATCTGAAGGTTTGCTTTTCCTTTAGTAGCCATGATCAAACAGTGCTGCCAAGGCTGCATTTACATTTCTATTAATGAATTATTCTCTGTGTTTGCAGTCATTCTTAGAAAGCTTGCAAGCGACAGCTGCCAAAAATACAAGACTATACCAACCCCATTATATTCCATGCAAGCTCTCTGCATGATATCACACCTTTCAACATCTGCAGCTACTCTTAAGGTTTTATCTCAGTAAGAAAACAGGCAAAGCACAGCTTTTGCTGACGGTGACATTGGGCAGTTGCGCTTGATCTGTTAACTCTAGACCGCTGTAGAGGTGAACTGCCTGTTTCCAAAATGTCTCACAAGAAAATCAAGTCAGTATCCTTTAGGTAAATATTTTGCCTGCCTTTTCATGTCCATCCTGTGTTTAGAGTATTGTTGCCTTGTTAGCTCTGATGAGTAGGCCATCTTCTGTAGGTAGCAGCTATTTAAAAGACATATTGGCTGTGTTTAACTGTAACACTAACCCATAGTTTTGCTTTAAGATGGTGACTGCAGGCAGCTACACTCCTCCTGCAAAATGGCTGCAAGGAGGAAGTTGGAATATTTCATTTCCCTTTTTAGATTAACCACAGTTTATTGTGACCTCTGAAGCCAGACAAAATGTAGCTAACCTAGTTGAAATAAGATAGCTTCGTAGCCTGTGATTTGAAGTTAGCTTGTTTTAACAAACCATAATTAAAGTTAACAACAGTTTGACCATAGTCAGACATCATAACAAGCTGTGGTTCATCTAAAAGGGAAAGCCGCCAAATTCTTATTGCAGCCATGTTGGGGGTGGGGGAAAAGCAAGAGTCTAAAACTCACTGCACACATAAAATGCTAAACCATAGATTAGAATTTCATGTGAGCAAAGCCATTGCCATCAAGAGTTGACTTATGATATACTTTGGCAGCTTTCAGAGCTGAAATACATTTAAAATGCAGAAAAATTGCAGAATTCAAATTTGCCTTTTACAATCAATTTTGAGGGATGCTTAAAACAAAACAGGGGTAATCTGATGCAGCAGGGTTTGGTCTAGGAAAGCTCATATCACAATAAATGTCATTACCTTTGGGCAGCAAGAAGACTCTAATTTTTGCTGCAACAGACTAATACAGCTGCTCTTTGAGAATTTAACTCAATTATGAGTTTCAATGCATAATGTTAAGTTCAAAAAATCTACAGTTCAATTACCCCGTCAGCTTTGTGCATGCTTCTTAAGTGATTTATCTGATATCCTTTTCTATAGTATGGTTCTGCATGTGCAACCCCAGTAGTTGAACTGGCAAGGCACAGCACTCCTGGCACCCATTTATGAGTGTGATTCGTCACACAGGTTCTTGTTGTTGTTATGTGCCTTCAAGTCGATTACGATTTATGGAGACCCTATGAATCAGCAACCTCCAATAGCATCTGTCATGAACCACCCTGTTCAGATCTTGTAAGTCCAGGTCTGTGGTGTCCTTTATGGAATCAATCCATCTCTTGTTTGACCTTCCTCTTTTTCTACTCCCTTCTGTTTTTCCCAGCATTATTATCTTTTCTAATGAATCATGTCTTCTCATGATGTGTCCAAAGTATGATAACCTCAGTTTCATCATTTTAGCTTCTAGTGATAGTTCTGGTTTAACTTGTTCTAACACCCAATTATTTGTCTTTTTTGCAGTCCATGGTACGCATAAAGCTCTCCTCCAACACCACATTTCAAATGAGTTTATTTTTCTCTTATCCGCTTTTTTCACTGTCCAACTTTCACATCCATATATAGGGATAGGGAATACCACGGTCTGAATGATCCTGACTTTAGTGTTCAGCGATACATATAGGATTTAAGCGACCTAATTCACTGCAGAATTGCAGCTGCTGCCAACAGAAAGAATTAGATATGTGAATCCAGAAAGCAGAGACCTGGAGATCTTAGGAACCCATTCCCCTGTTCCTTGTTTCATCATTTGCATTTTGATTGTTTGCAATTGAAAAGTTACTTTTTTGAACTACAACTCCCATCAGTCCCAGCCAGCATGGCCACTGGATTGGGCTGATGGGAGTTGTAGTTCAAAAAAGTAACTTTTCCAAGCTCTGCTCTATCCATGTCCTGCTTGTGATCCACATTATTAAAAATATAAGGCACAGTCCAGCTAAAGTTAAACACTTCCAAGTCCCACTTACTGCAACAGGAGAAAAAGTAGCAGTTGCTTAAATCTTCTACCAAGATAAATGAAATATTACGGGTATAATCCTAAAGTGTGGGAGGGTCAGGGGCCTGTTAACTGAAGGTAGTTGATCCACCTAATCTAATGTTCTATGAGGGAAATAAACTATGTCAGGGTTTGTTTTCTGGGTGTTTTTCAAGGGCTATATGAATGTGAGAGGGCTGGGAAGGCATTGGACATTCTGCCCTCCATTGAAGCAAGGACCCCAGAATTTTACACAGCAGTGGGAATGGAGAATCCAACATCAGTCTCCCTCTCTCTTTTTCTGTCCTCACGGCAAGGTGTTTTTAAAGTAATAGTTCTGTGTCCAAAAGGACACATAAAATTTAATCAATGAACCAAGAACACCAATTCAGACTGGAAACCACTGAAATACTGACAAGAGGTATAAAAGTTTAGTGAAACTGAATAGAAAGTAGAACCTAGGGGCACATTACACAATAATTCTTAGGGTTATTACAGACCACCAGTCTTTCTGAATAACCTCTTAACAAAATCTCTCTCCCTGTACACTGTCTTATCTGGTTCTCTGTATCTTCCTTTTTTTGTGTAAGACTTCGGCTACCAGGACAGGTTACATTAACATTTCCATCCACAATGGACAATAAAAAACACAATAAAACAGTAGCAGAACAGAAAAGACTATCCCAGTCTGCGTCTGTGTTGGAATTGCTTTTTAAGATATTTTTAAAGTTGTTTTTCGCAATATGTTTTTAAGATGTTTTAACATGTTTTTAAAGGTGTCCTGTCTTAATATGTTTTAAAGTCTTTCATTTTTAAGATGTTCTAAAGTGCTTTTAGTTTTTTAGTTTACCACTCTGGGCTCCTTCTGGGAGGAAGGTCCGGATATAAATTTAATAAATAAAGACTAATTAATATCAGCAGAATAAAACAACCGTTTAGCTGCACCCTAAAAAAAAAAAGCCTGGCTGAATAACCATGCCTTCAGCAGGCATTGAAAACTCAAGAGCTGGCACCAGCCATATCTGAGAAGGGGAGGAATTCCACATTTAGGGAGCCAACATCAAGAAGGCATGGTTGCAGAAGGAGATATCAGATAAAACTTTTTTGGGAGGGACGGAGGCTGGGACTCACAGAGATTGTTTCCTGACCTCATAGCAAAGATAAAAGGAAGTCAGAATTGGCTGAACATAATGATACAAAGTAAAGGGAAACTCCACTGTGAACCTGCTGAATAAGAAGCAATCAAAAAGTTTGATTCCATCTGTATGGGTATGAATGGAGACAGCAGCTTCCTGTCCCATTGCAGGTGGCAAACAGCATCTCAAATGTAGAATGATCAGCTTTTCATCGGTTACTGCTGTTGTGAATGATTGCTGTTTTCACATGCATTTCAGCTTGAACTGAATTTTTACAAAAGGTGTTTCTAAAAATTTCACTGTTAGCTGACCTGTTCTTTACTCTTCCGCTCCCACATCCATAGTTGTATTACCTTTCAACTGGACTTTGTGCCTCTGATAAACAATGGAACTCCAGTCTACTAAAGCTTAGACCACAATAAATATTAACCTTTAAGGTTTCACACACACTACTACCAACAAACAAAATAAAGTTTAAATTCTGCTACAAAGAGCTAAATTTTGTGGCCTGCCTGGTTTTGTAAGTTAATTTCTCTTGTTCTGCACAATGTATTCTGCTCTAGCTTGTAGAGGAGCTTTGCAAGTCATTGCAGTCTGGCAGCTAGGGAAAATGTTATTCGGTTACTTATCTGGCTTCCGAGATTTCACCAGAAACTGGCCACACCCTTGCAAGCATATCTTCAGACATGAAAGCTGAATATTCCCAAGAAGTGTATTCTGGCACCCACTGTGGCTTTCTGTGCTTTCTGATATACTTCCCTGGAATCTCAGCACAAAGAAAGTCCTAAATATATACCTTGATGCAAAATAAGATATGCAGATAGGCTGAACATAAATACAGAAAGTGAAGTGATATGGCTTATCTGGAAGCTGGAGGATCTGTTAAAATAACTTTCTTCAACCCCTTATTTAAAACCCATTTTTTAAATGGAATTGCAACTAGGAACCTCAAGAGGCAGCTTTTCCAGGTATTAGCATGAGGAAAGAATTTCACTTAGTTTCTTCTAGCTGGCCATCCTGCACAGTCTTTCTGCAGGCTATTGTATTGTATTTTTCTTCACTCTACTGGTTGAAAGTTCAGGCTGGTCATGCCATGATTGGCCTGCAAGAGCCTGCAATTCAAATTCTTGAGTATTTTGATAAGATGCAACAGGAGATCAAGGGAAGGCATCCCTGAACATCTGGTACCGCTGCCAGCTTCGAGGGATTTCATCATGGGAAAGTTATACAAAACCTATGGGGGGGGAAATTAGATTATCTCATATCCCCGTATTCAAAGAAAACAGAATGTAACCAAGAAGGACTGAAGATTTTGAGAAGACTCATATCCTGACATGATAAAATTAGCTGTTGTTTCCATTTTGGACATTTTGACAGTGTGTTACTGAATTTGGACTGAGGAGACTTGGCTCCCATCCGCACTATACACTGGAAGCAGTATCATACCACTTTAAAGATTCATGGCTTCCCCTAAAGAATCCCAGGAACGGTAGTTTATTGAGGGAGCTGAGAGTTGCTAGAACACCCCTCTTACACTCACAGAGCTACAGTCTCTAGAATTCCCTTGGGAAAGGGATTGACTGTTAAACCACTCTGGGAATTGTAGCTCTGTGTGGGGAGCACTCTCGTTACCTTTTAACAAACTGCAGTTCTACAAAGAAGATGATCTTCATACACATGCCCAGCAGTGTGGGAGTCTATTCAGCATGGTACAATCCCATGCTACAGGGGCAAATGTTTAACTAACACAGTGATACAGCCAGAGATGATCATGAGGATCTCTGTAGCTTAGTGACAGAGCATCTGCTTTGCCAGAAGAAGGCCCCAGGTTCAATTCCTGGCATCTCCAGCTAGGTCTGAGAAAGACCACTGCCTGAAATCCTGAAGACCCACTGCCAGTCAGTGCAGACAGTACTGAGCTACATGGACTCAGTGAAAGGCAGCTTACTATGATTTTGTGTTAAACTGCAAGAGGATATGATTATGTCTCCCCCTTTGCTAGTGTTCCTGCTCAGACTGGTTACTAACTGTCACTTAAAGGCTGTGTGTTGTTCACCCTCTTCAGCCCAAAGAGCTGTTTTTCAGCCTCATTTCTTCATGTTCTGCCGTTGTCTGTAGGTTATGCCTGCTTCAGTTACTGCTGAGACAGGGAAATTAGCTGTCATCTTGTCAAGGAGCATGTTCATTTCAGTTTGCCATTCTTCATTTCATTCCAGGTTTGTCAATTTCACTCCTGTTGGCTTCAGTCCTTGCTGCCCTTGCCAATTCAACAGCGGGACAGCTGTTTAAGAAGGGAGCCAAATCAAACTTGAAGGGTAGAAAGTGGCATTTATACAGAGATAGTTCCTCAAGGAGAGGGATGTTTGGTTGAGGAAATGAGGTATATACAAGGCGTATGCAAAATGTTTACACTTGTCTATGACACCGCCTCTGCTCTGCCAGGTCTCCCCATTATAATTGTCCATTGTTTGAATCATCTCTCTCAAACTAGAGTTTTTATTTATTTAAAATTTTATACTGTGGTTTTTGAGGCTCTTCCTCCACAAAGCAGCTTAGAGCCAGCAAGAAAAACGAGCTCCACCTAGGCAACAAGAAAAGAAGTTCATTGAGAAATGGAGTTTGTTCATCTCATATTGGATTCACCAACAGTAATTGCTAACAAATTGGGATCTAAGGGTTGCATTCAGCTAACTTTTACTCAGTGCACTGAAAATTAATGGATTTAAGTTACCCCCACAAACACTGTTTGGCTTGTACATAGAATATAAATGCAAGGTAGAAGTGAACTACAGAAATAGAAAATACAGAGGTTTCTACCTTGATGTGGCATACAGGAAGTCATAACCATCTGTGTGTATGTGTTATTAGTAGTAGTAGTATTTGCCATACCTGAGGCTGCCAAAGTTATATTTCTTCTTTTTCAGATTATGGTGAGTATTACCAATTTTGGCAAGCAGAGACTGTTTGAAGGCCAAGCAACTCTCACTTCCCCTCTGATAGAAAAAAATAGAAATGAAAATGTGCAAATAAAGCTTTTAGAATGCTTGAACATTCAATTTAATATTCATGAATATTTTTCTTTTTTTAAAAAAATCTCCAGATAGCTGAAATTTTCAGTATAAGTGGGAAGTTAACTGGAAGTCACTATCTGTCCCTTTTGTTGCACTGAATGTCAAAACTAGAGTGCTTCCTTTCTATTTTGTTTCTCTTCTGGGCACTCTGTAAAGCCTGCCAGGTGTGAATCTGCTATGGCAACCTATGGCAACCAAAGGCCCAATTCTAATCTGATCATGGACACTACACACTGCAGCATGGAACTAAGGCAGAGGTCTTTGTTTCTAAGTAAGGGTGGCCAAATCTGTCAGTTTTGGCTTCTCTTAATTTCTCATTTTTTCATTCTTAGGCCCTGATTAAATTTGTGTGCAATTTTGCCTAATATGCACATTTTTTCAAAGCAATTTCCCCTAATACAATGAATGTTGACATTATTTTCACTAATATATATTCACTAATAAGCAAAAAAAACCTTGCAGTTTAAGAAACTACCTATAGTACCTATAGCCAACAGATATTTCTATCAAACTTTAACAAGCAGGGAAATTGGGCAGCTATAGTGAATGCACCAGGGGAGCAGGAGACCTGATCTCCTCTCTGCGATATTGTACTGCCCTACAAATTTGTCCAAATGCAAACACAATTCGGGTTGGTCTTTCACAGTCCAATCCACTTCCTGTGTAGCTTGGAAGAATTTGGTAACATACACCTCTGAGGGTAGGGGAGAAAGACGGAGGGGTGAAGGAAGGGCAGAGACAAACAAGAGGAGGGGAGCAGGCAGAAGGGCGGGGGCAGATTAGATCATTTGCATGTTTATTGAGTGGGATATATTCCTGTACAATCATGCTTAGGATAGGTAAAACTGACCAGGGGGGAGGGGCAGGAAGGGGAAGGGGACGGAGGAAGAGGGGAGGAGAAGAGATTGGGTGGATGGGCAGAAGGGAAGCGCCTTTCCTTTCCAGAAGGAAAACATTGTGAACAGTATCATTGTTCTTCAGCATTTTCCCCACCTTTTTATCCTACAGCAGGCACATGTAGTCTCCCACCCAAATTTAAACCAAAGCTGTCCCTGGCCACATCTATATCAGACCTTTAGACAGCTATGGCTTCTCCCAAAGAATCCTGGGAAGTGTAGTTAGTGAAGCTTGCTGAGAGTTGCTAAGAGATGTCCTGTTCTACTCACAGAGCTTCAATCAGAGTGGCTGACTGTTAAACCAGTCTGGCCACTGGAGCTCTGTCAGGGGAATAGGAGTCTCCGCTCAGCCCCCTTCACAAACAACACTTCCTAGGATTCTTTGGGGGGAAGCCATGACTGTCTAAATAACTGTCTGGTGTGAGTGTGGCCCCCTGCTTAGGCAAGCCAAGCAGCTGTGAGTCTGGCTTTTAGAACACTGACAGCTGGTTCTTACTGAACATATCCGGGCTTATCATTGACTTCACTGCTAAATTTCTTAAATTAATTAAAAATCAACCAGGTATTTTTTTTTAACTTTTAAACTGCAGAAGATGAAGATCAGAGTATGGCGCAAGGTCAGTAATGGGATTACAGGTGAATTACAGATTACAGATGAAAATGGCTGATTTTAAATAATTTCAACAGATTATGGGAACACTGACAGAAAAAAGAGGTCTCCTCTCCAAAAGGGGTCTGGGTTTTTCTCTCTCTCTTTTTACACTTTGAACTCACAATTCTCTCTGGCTGTTTTGTGTATCACCATGACAATTTAGAGGGTTGTTAAGCAAGCATTTCTGAGTTCAGAACTACAAGTTTTGTCAGGTTTTATGCTCTTGTGGCTGTATAATTAATTTGTGCTTTAACAGTGTTGTAAGTAGCTTGAAGACCTTGAGTAACAAGCGACCAGGGCCAGCACCAGCCATGACTGGGCCCTTGGGAACCAGACTGCCCCGGGCTTGCATCATCATCCTCTTCTGATGCAGGCTATGTGGGCTTAAATAGGCCCTTCTTGCCCACTTACCTCCCGCACTGCAGCATCAGCATGCTGTCTGTACAAGTGGCCACGTTTGCTGACGACACTAAATTGTTCAGGGTTGTTAAAACAAAAAGGGATTGCAAACAGCTCCAAAAAGACCTCTCCAAACTGAGTGAATGGGCGGAAAAATGGCAAATGCAATTCAGTATAAACAAGTGTAAAATTATGCATATTGGAGCAAAAAATCTGAATTTCACATATATGCTCATGGGGTCTGAACTGGCGGTGACCGACCAGGAGAGAGACCTCGGGGTTGTAGTGGACAGCACGATGAAAATGTCGACCCAGTGTGCAGCAGCTGTGAAAAAGGCAAATTCCATGCTAGCGATAATTAGGAAAGGTATTGAAAATAAAACAGCTGAGATCATAATGCCGTTGTATAAATCTATGGTGCGGCCGCATTTGGAATACTGAGTACAGTTCTGGTCGCCTCATCTCAAAAAGGATATTCTAGAGTTGGAAAAGGTTCAGAAGAGGGCAACCAGAATGATCAAGGGGATGGAGCGACTCCCTTACGAGGAAAGGTTGCAGCATTTGGGGCTTTTTAGTTTAGAGAAAAGGCGGGTCAGAGGAGACATGATAGAAGTGTATAAAATTATGCATGGCATTGAGAAAGTGGATAGAGAAAAGTTCTTCTCCCTCTCTCATAATACTAGAACTCGTGGACATTCAAAGAAGCTGAATGTTGGAAGATTCAGGACAGGCAAAAGGAAGTACTTCTTTACTCAGCGCATAGTTAAACTATGGAATTTGCTCCCACAAGATGCAGTAATGGCCACCAGCTTGGACGGCTTTAAAAGAAGATTAGACAAATTCATGGAGGACAGGGCTATCAATGGCTACTAGCCGTGATGGCTGTGCTCTGCCACCCTAGTCAGAGGCAGCATGCTTCTGAAAACCAGTTGCTGGAAGCCTCAGGAGGGGAGAGTGTTCTTGCACTCGGGTCCTGCTTGCGGGCTTCCCCTGGGCACCTGGTTGGCCACTGTGAGAACAGGATGCTGGACTAGATGGGCCACTGGCCTGATCCAGCAGGCTCTTCTTATGTTCTTATGTTCTTATGTATGTGCCTCCCTTCACCCAATATGGCAGTGGTGGCATCAACCCCTTACAGAAGTTCCCACCGTCATCTTGGGTGATGGTGGAAGACATGCATTTACAGGAGACTAGCACAATGATGCAGCAACACTAAAGGCAGGTGGACGGGGTGGGCCTATTTAAGCCTGTGCCACCTGCATGGCGGGTATTTTCTGGGAGGGTGACATTCCCACTCTGTGATCTACAGCATTGTTGGGTCTCTGGGCCCTGCATCCCAACACTAATGTGGATCATGAAGCAGGATCTCCATCCTCCCAGCCTAAGAAGTGGCCCCTCGGGGGTCCTCCTGGGCCACAGGGGCCCTCAGCCAGTGCCCAACCTGGTCACCTGCTGGTGCCAGGCCTGTAAGCAACTAACAAATCTAATACATGATGATGGTGATGGTGATGATGATGAAGTTAGGCCTTCCACTAAAAGCAATGTTGGCAAATTGTACTGCACATCAGTTTGATTGCAGATGTGGGAGAAAAGGCAGCCCTACACGAACCCCACACACACACACACACACAATCACACACATGCATACAGCTGTAGCTGCAGCCTGAAGTATTGAATTTGGGGAACTGATATTATTATTGCTGATAAAGTTCCTCAGCTGAGATCCAGTGTCACCGGGGAATGGATGGATCAATCTATTTTTGGTCCACATTACTTTTGCATGTGTTCACTCTTGAGTCTGTTCAGACCCATTTCTGCATTAATTTGCTACACAAACAAATAAATACATAAAATCCACATGAAGATTTGCATTGAAATATACATTTTTTTCCATATATTTTCTCTCTGAAATATGGATTTTCCCCAAAACCCAATTTATCTCAGAACATGCCCTTTCAAATGCATGCTGATGTATGCTGAGCTGGGAACTGCATTGCAACGTTAGGAAAAGTGTGAAATGCGTCCAGGGGTGCAGATCAGTTCACTTCATATCGGAATTCACAAAGACTGAATTTCTCAGTCATCCTTAGTTGCACCTCAGGGGCAGCGCCTGTGCATGAAGAGTTCCCCTAGGCTTAGTAAAGCCCTGTTTTTCCCTTCTCCTCTCTACATGTAATGGGCCATTAAGGAAAATGAGGAGCCCATGCACACCTCATATATTTCCACATGACACACACACACTCATGTTTGATCTCTGGAGCATAAGAGATGTGAGACAGATGGCTGCCTGGGGATATAAGAGGAAATGTGCATAGCCCCCACTTGCCTTAACAGCCAACCATTCTGCTTGTGCCCGTGTGTCTGCACATATTTGTTTATGGTTTATTTACAAAGCTTCATACCCTACCAATGGTTTCCACTTCTAAAAGGCGCCCAAGGCAGCCTTCAGATTTTAACAACAATGTAACTGTTTAAAACCAGCAGGGTAGTGCCAGTGGAGCTATATTGTGGACCAGACTTCCCAACCCCATTCATCACTGCTGGTTCTTGAGAGAGAGGGAGGGAGGGGCAAGGCAGCAAGGAGCTTGCCATGGTGCGTGTACAACAGCAGGAGTGTCAGATTGGCTACCCTGCTGTACCCGCATCATGCTAGGATCCCTACTGCATTGCCTCTCCCCCTTTCGGTAACTGGCACCAACACACAGCATCAGGAAGCCAGGTCAGCAATGCAGTCCCACTGGCACTACCCCACCGGCCATTGCTGTTGAAAACAGCTCTAAACATGTACAAGTAAGACCATAGCATCAAAAAAAGAAAAAAACAACCCTATCACATTATTATTATTATTATTTATTTATATCCCGCCCTTCCTCCCAGAAGGAGCCCAGGGCAGCAAATGGCAAATGCATTGTATAAAGCATCATAATCTTAAATTGCCCCAAAGTTTCCTAAACAATGTCTTCACTGCCTGGCAAAGGGCAGCCAATGATCTGAGTCAGGCAGACCTCCTTTAGGAGATCATCCTATTATCATAGCACCATAGTGTAAAAGGCCTTGACTTGCTTTCCTGCCTCCCTCACTTCACAGCAGCTTCACAGTGGGTTCATGCCCACCATGACAACGGTAGTCCTGTCACAGTATGTATCAGATGAAACGGACCTTCAGATATCCTTTCGCAGCTGATTTAGGGCTTTAAAGATCAAAATCAGTACATCAAATTGTTCCCAGAAATAAATTGGTAACCATTGCAGATGAAGTAACACGGTAGTCATGCGATCCTTTGCAGAAAACCAGTTAGAGGCCCAGCTGCTGCACATTGGTTATGAGAGAAGGAAAAGGAAGATCTAGTGTGCCGATAGAAATCCACAGTGGGAATGGATTGTAGTCTGTGTACTGCGCAGAAAAGGGACTTCATAACTGAAATCTGCATATTTTAAAATTCAAAATTCTGAATATTCAGACTTTTCCATAAAAAATATTGTTTGTTTTAAATTCTAAGCAGTAAAAAGGTGAGTCCATTATTAGGATTGCCATATTCCAGTTCCACAAATCTAGGCAGGTTAATTTGCATAATTTTCTAATTATGCATAGTAAAGGTTGCATCGTTCAGTTGTTTTTATTTTATGGAAATTATTTGCTAATTAAGCATATTAACATTTTCATTGTCCAGTTGTTTTGTTTTTGTGCGTAGTAATTACCACCAAAAGCTGGGGGAGGATGTGAGGAATTTTTTAAAAACTTACTTTTTTAGCCTTAAATGCCTAGTCTCTAGTTTCCAACACTATGGAATATTTATTTATCGATAAGAGGATTTATATCCTGCCATTCTGCTGTTAAAAACAGAGCTCCAGACAGCTTACAAACATAATAAAAACAATAAAAATACACAATCAATGTAAAAACATAATAAAATAGAAACAAACATAAAACAAGTCAATGCAGCAGTATAAAAATCCAGCATAAAACAAAAGCCAGCAAAGCATCAATTAAAAGCAATATTGTGACTGAGAGGTTGCCTGTACCAACAATTAGGAAATGTGAAATGAAAGCACCACTACAAATTGTAATGCAGATAGAAATCAAGATTTCAATATTATCAGTTCAGTCATTCACCTTATCTAAAGAGAGTAGTGTCTCAGCATGTGAGAAATGTCTTTAGTATACTGTTTCTCACACACCAGATCAGGGAGAGGGGAAACACAGCCTTCTATGATAAAGGCTGGAACTTGATGGAGACTTGAGTGCTGGTTCTTGATTAAACTGATTGCCTGGTTTCAGTACGGCTTACACCTCGGGATCAGACAAAACTACCACTGGAATGCACACAGATCTCTCAATGGGATCATGAGTGTTCCAGTTGGTGGTATGTATGAAGCCTATTACAAGAGCTTGCCTGCAATCATATCTAACTAGTTAGTATAACATTGTCTGCCTGTATGTCTTGGAACAAGATCACACAGTTTTGCTAATGTGTATTGCATTTTTAAATTCTAGAAAAGTTAGCATATTCAGATGAAATACTGGGTAGCATAAAACTGTACAGATCTAAGACAGCTAAATGTGAATATATGGTTTCTAGAGAATAAGAAAGACATACAGTTTTAAGACCATATTGTAATAATTCTTTGGGAAGACATAGCTCTATACCCCATGGAAATTGTTTGTCCATTTGGCTTTTTCAAATACGGTGTGATAAACCCCCTTGTCTACTTAACACAAAACAAATGTACCTATTTTCTTCCATCATACTTCACTTCTGCTGTACAGACAATGTGCTTGGTATTCTAAACTAAATAACCCCAGTGCCTATCATCATATCCCACAATAAATTATGTAAAGTGACCACATTTTCCATACATTTATAGCTATTTATTTAAATTTAAATTTTGAGAAATTCTAGCTCTTGCATCTCAACAGTAAACAAACACAACAACCCAATTTCACAATTTGAACTAATTGGGGACAAGAAATTATCATCCAAATACTAAAAATTGTGAATTTGCAATTGAATAGTCACATATTGGAGACTCTGGAGTTGTACGACGCACACAATAGAAATATGGAATGTGAGAAGCATGAACCAGGGAAAGTTAGAAATTGTCAAGCATGAAATGGAATGTATCAACATTAAATACTTGGTGTGAGTGAATTAAAATGGAGAGGAATGGGACATTTTCAATCAGGCAACTACAAAACATTTTATGCAGGAAATGAGAAATTAAGAAGAAATGGGGTTGCTTTAATAGTGAGAAGTGATGTAGCAAAAGCAATTAGGAGCTACAATGCAAGGTCTCAGCGAGTGATATCAATGAGATTAAACAGGAAATCATCCAAGTCTATGCTCCAACGGCAAACGCAAACGAAGAAGAATTGGAGAGATTTTACGCAGAAGTACAGGAAGAAATTGATCACACACCAAAACAAGATATGATGATAATCATGGGGGACTGGAATGCAAAAGTAGGGAATAGAGAAGAACTAGGAATTGTGGGAAAATGGGGCTTAGGAGACAGAAATGAAGCAGGAGAAAGATTTATTGAATTCTGTGAAGCCAATAATTTGTTTCTTGCCAACACATTTTTTGAGCAACCAAAAAGATGACTGTACACATGGACATCACCAGCTGGTCAATATAGGAATCAAATTGATTATATAATTGGCAACAGAAGATGGAAAAGTTCCATACTTTCTGCAAAAACAAGACCAGGAGCAGACGGCGGTACAGATCATGAATTGGTCGTATCGAAAATCAGAGTAAAGTTAAAGAAGAACAAAGCAATCATAATGCCAGAATACAATTTAAATAACATCCCAGAAGAATATAAAGTTCAAATAAGGAACAGATTTGAGGCTTTAAACTTAGTTGACAGAGAACCAGAAGAACCATGGACTGAAGTCAGAGACATGATCAGGGAAGAATACAAAAAGACAATGCCTCTAGTTAAGAAGAGAGAAAGACCTCAATGGATGATGGAAGAAACTCTTCAAATGGTTAAAGAGAGAAGGAAAGCAAAAGCAAAAGGAGATAGAAACATGGTCAGAACCCTAAATGCAACAATACAGCGACTAGTACGTAGAGACAAAGAAAACTATTACAGTAGTTATTGTATTGAAATAGAAGAGGACAACAAAAGGGGAAGAACAAGAGCCCTACTCCAAAAGATTAGAGAAATGAAAGGGAAATTTAAACCAAGAGTAAGGATGTTGGAATGGTCCAGCCATTCCTAGGCAAGTCCTTTTCAGTGGTGGCACTCAGGTTGTATAATTCCCTATTCTGGGAGGTTCAATAGGTCCCCTCTTTATTGGCATTTCATCACTCTGTAAATAGCTGTTGTTTTCCTGTCCTTTTGTTTCATTTTCTTCCTGTCCTTTTTCTGATTGTGATTAAATATTTGTTCTAGCTGTTAGTTTGGCTCTTTGTTTAATTTATTCCTTTTGATTGAAGAAAGAAAGAAAGAAATCTGGCATCATGTATTAACATATTTTCCTACTTCCAGTGTTGTATTACGTATATGATGCTTTGCACATTTCAAATTATTATTATTATTATTATTTGCACTAATTAGTTGTTTTTTTCTCAAAGTGACTTAAAGTGACTTACAAAATAGTATAAAAATTAAAACCAGTATAAAACCAGAACAAAAGAAAAACCTAAAAACATTTCCCTATGTATACAAAAAGTAGGTCTAATGCATCCCAGCACTGAAAGAGGCCACAAACATCTAAACTACAAATTAAGGGCCAAAAGCCCAGGTAAAAAAGAAATGATTTTGCCTGGCACCTAAAAAATAGATAGGGATGACACCAGGAATGCCTCCCTAAGGACACCATTCTGCAAGTGGGGAGCCACCACTGATAAGGCCTGTTCTTGTGTCGCCACCCTCCATACCCCTCCCAGAAGGGCCACACGGAGAAGCTCGTCAGATGATGAATGCAGGGTCCAGATTGGTTCATGTGGGGAGAGATGGTCATGTGGATTTTGCAGCTAGATCAAATATTCACTGCAACATTTCATTATTTATTTTTGTTATCTTTGCCAAATCTGAAGAATTTATACATGGTGTTGAAAGACCTGCACTAGCTTCTATCTGCTACAGGGCCAGGTTCAAGGTTCTTGTACTAGTTTACAATTTAGGCCTAGGATATCTTAAAGAGTGCCTTACCACATATGTGCCGTCAGTGAGATCATCTAGGGAAATACTGTTAGTGGTCTCCCATGGCCCAGAAGCACAATGCATGTCACCAAGACATTCTGCCTTAAGAGTAGTGGGTCCAACGCTATGAAGCTCCCTCTCATTAAAAATCAGACAGGTACTGTCCCTACTAAGTTCCAGTTATCAGTTTCAAACAGTTGTATTTCAGGAGGCCATTGCACCATGACTGCTGTTCTAATGTTCTTCTCTCTGAAGTTTTAATCTATGTTTTAAATTTTGGATATGGTACATTTTCTTTTTTGTAACCTGCTTTGAAAAGTAGGGTATAAATTTCTTTAATAAATAAGTAAATAAAACATTAGAGCTAATTCACACAACTATTTTGGGGTAATGAAATCAACACCAGATTAGCATTTCCTTCAATACTCATGTGAAAACTAGTCTAGAAAGGAACCATAAGTAAGGGTGCCAAATGCTCTTAAAATATACTCTAGAGCAAATTGAAGCAGTCAGCTTTAAATTCGTTGTGAATCCTTCTTCCACACCTGTCTTGGAAGGCTTAGACTGAGGATAAACCCTTCCGGAAGCTAGACAAAGACTTAATTGTCTTCTGAAACAAGAACAAAACAGCAACAGGAAACTCCTGACTCTGTCCAGAACCCACTAAGTAAAGTGCCATCTAGTGACTAAACCATATAATGACACTATCCACACAACCACCTAAACCTGAAATGGTGTTCTTGTATCACAAGTTACTGTGATATTATAAGTTATGCAGTATGAAACATTGGAAATCTATCTTTCTTTGTTTTCAAGAGCTAATAACTTACCTCATTAGGGTGCTTTCACAAGACCATTTTAGCCACACACAAAGTGAGAACTTCATGGTGACTAAATAAATAAATCAGAAATTATGTGAGTTAGCCCTTAAATTTCCTAAGAACTGATTTCTGATATTTCTTTTGTTCTTTCCTGAAAGCTTGTGAAGATTACTGCAGCCTTCCAGGAATCTGGGGGCAGGCATAAGATGATTCATTGCTCATACGTCCTGGTCTGTAGTTTCCTTCCAAATGATATTTCCGGAATGGAAAGTTAGTAGGTCCAGTGTGTGACAAGTCTGTAACCCTAGCTCCTCCCTCAGCTGTAATTCTCTAATACCAGAGTGGACCAGTGTGGAATAGCAAGATCTGCCTGAGTATCATCTTTAAATGTGGAGTGTGAGACAGTTGGGAGGCCTGTTTTTAAAAGTGTAACCCGAAACACTGGAAACCAGAACTCACAGTGGGGCTTAGCAACAAAATCAACAATATAGGCATAGTTTTTGACATGTGATCACCAAAGCAGAAACAAGTTGCTTAAATATAGACCTAGTAGGTATTAGAATATTTCTGAGAAGTACACATCAAGCCTGAGACAGATGCTGCTAATAAGTTTATTTTTACTTTTAAATGCTAAGCTATATTTATCTGAAAGATTTGCCACTACATTCTTGACATATGGGTATGCTAGTCACTTTCCGCTGTCTAGACGAAACAATATATATAAAAATGGAGAAGATAAGAGGTTTGAAAGGGAAGGCGAGGAGAGAGAAGAGAGGCATGCTTTAGGACAAAAAGGGCAGTGGATGATGTAATCTTCCTGTGTTTTGATTTTAATAGCTTTCTTTTGGTCACTCCTCAAGTTCTGATGCAGATACATGCCCTGCCAGTATGGGGATGGATTAGATGGCCATTTTAGCATGCCATATATGCTTGAGGCTGGGTGCTCAACAGCATTTCTGAGACTTGGAAACAATATTGCAGAGTTCTCATTTCCCATGGTACAACTGTAGTGAAGGTTAGACTGCTGTAAAGCACTGCACATGGGGCTGCACATGAAAACAATTTGGAAACTTCACATTGGTACAGAATGTTGCTGCCTAATTGGTGACACATGAAGGGCTGCAGAGTCATATCATTCCTTCTGATATGCCAACTCAGTAATAGTAAACTCCTCCGATGGGATTGGAACTGCAAGTGAACCACTGAGACAGATGAGGGAGGTACCAGCATGCTTGGGAGAATCTTAACTATGCAGAAGTACGAAGAAATATATATGTGTGTGTATGTATGTACATATATATATACACACACACAGACACCAAAAGGAAGCAAATGCCTATACACATACACAAAACACGAGGGCTGTGCATGAATTATCTTCGGGATTCAGGGAAAGTTGAGAGTCAGTTGAAAAAGAAAGGGGAGGGGAAAAGACTGAATTGGCTCTCTTGAGCCAGCTGAACAGGAGCATTCCAGTTAGGGGGTGAGGATTTAATGCAGGTGTGGGAAACCTTTGGCCTTCCAGATTTTCCTGGACTACAACTCCCATCACAACTGGCCATTGGCGATGATTGCTGAGGGTGATGGGAATTATAGTTCAGCAACATCTGGAGGGCCAAAGGTTCCTCACATCTGATATACTCAGCAGCATTATGGCCAGTTCTGAAGTGCAGGGCCCCTTCATGATAGTCACACACAAAAACTCACATATACATACTTATTTTGTGGCTAGTGAGATCCTTGTTAACACCTTCTTCCACAACAACAGATATCCCTAGGAGCCAATCAGAATGAAAGGGGAGAGTCTTCTCAGTGGCTGACTCATCTCCTTTCATTCTGATTGGCTCTAATTAGTAGAAAAGGACAAGGAAGCATGTTAGAAGCCTCTTCTCAGTAGCTAATACACTTCCTTTCATGCTCAGTGGCTCATAGGATGCTGGAGACAAAGGGACCCTGCTGGGACCCTGCTCCCAAAAAAGTAAGGGGACTAAGACCTCACCCCCTGAGAGCCTGGATGACTACACCCCTGGATATGCTGAATCATTTTGTTGCAGGTATCACTTGTTACTCTTGTCCTGAAAACGTAAATTGGTTGCTGGTGTGTTTCCAAGCCCAATTATAGGTGTCGGTGTTGATGTATAAAACACTAAATAGACTAGTTCCAAGATATTTAGGCAAGGATGACAGATTCATTCACGGAGGAACAATATGATGAAGAACCAGAAATTTTAGAATGTGAGGTAAAAGCTGCTCTTAAAATACTTGGAAGAAACAAATCACTAGGAACAGATGGCATACCAATAGAGTTGCTACAAGCTACTGAGACTGAATCTGTCCAAATTCTGACAAAAATATGTCAACAAATATGGAAAACTAAACAATGTCCCACAGACTGGAAGCGTTCAATATATATCCCAATTCCAAAGAAAGGGAATCCCAGGGAATACAGTAATTATCAAACTATTGCCTTAATATCCCATGCAAGTAAAGTAATGCTCGAGATTCTACAACAAAGGCTCTTACCATATATGGAGCAAGAAATGCCAGACGTCCAAGCTGGATTTAAAAAGGGAATAGGCACCAGAGATCATATCGCAAACATATGTTGGATAATGGAATGGAGCAAGGAATTCAGAAGGGAATCACCCTGTACTTTATAGATTACAGCAAAGCCTTTGACTGTGCAGATCATGAAAAAGTATGGAATGCTTTAAAAGAAATGGGGGTGCCACAGCATCTGCTTGTCCTGATGCGCGACTGTGACGCCCTTCCCTGGCTCTCCCTGTCAGGTTCCTACCTGCTCGTGGCTACTGCCTGTCACTAGGCACCACCAGGGACTCCACCAGTCCGGACTGTCCTTTTTTATGGTTTCTCTCTCCGCTCTAGCACAGACCTCACCAGATCCCCCTGCTAGGCAGCACCACCAGTCACATCCTATAACCAGTATTCCCAGAGACTCTGCCTGAGTCTCTCTATCAGATTACCTCTGTGACTGCATGCTTAAGCTGTCCCAATCCCTTTGTATCAATGCAGATAATTCTGGTTTGCTCTGAATACTTGTGGTGTTATATTCTCCCCTTCACCGCTGCCACCAATTGTTACAGTTTCCCTTCAGCCTTGGTAAGTACCTTGCCCTCCCCTCTGGTCTGTATATTCCCCAGCCAAGGATCAGGCCTCCGGTAAACCAAAATAGTTTTTTATTAAATAATAGAAATAACAAGATTACTTTATAAAGGCACATAAGCATATGGTTTCATCTATTCCTGTGATACTTGTCTTAGTATTAATCCGAACTCCACACTCTCCTCACATCCACCAACTCTCCACACAATCTCCTCTCAAAAACCACCAAAACAACCCACTCAGGTCCACCAACGTCCACCCAGATTCAACTGTCATTCTTCCTTTTATACTTTCAGCCATTCAAACACTCAGCCAATCATCCAGCATTCTCCTGCTCATTTACTCCCCCCTCCTCTTTCACTCTACTTACCACATATCTTCTATACAAACAGCACTTACCATATTTACATTAATGCAGGAACATCACAGCGACCTATACTCTGGACAAGAAAGAATATGGAGAAACCAATTGGTTCCCAATAGAAAAGGGTGTGAGACAGGGGTGTATTTTATCACCCTATTTGTTTAATCTGTATGCAGAACATATCACACGGAAAGCGGAACTGAACCAAGATGAAGGAGGTGTGAAAATTGGAGGGAGAAATATCAATAATATGCAGACGATACCATACTACTAGCAGAAACCAGTAATGATTTGAAACGAAAGCTGATGAAAGTTAAAGAGGAAAGCACAAAAGCAGGACTACAGCTGAATGTCAAAAAGACTAAGGTAATGACAACAGAAGATTTATGTAACTTTAAAGTTGACAATGAGGACATTGAACTTATCAAAGATTATCAATACCTTGGCACAGTCATTAACCAAAAGGAGACAATAGTCAAGAAATCAGAAGAAGGCTAGGACTGGGGAGGACAGCTATGAGAGAACTAGAAAAGGTCCTCAAATGACTGAACACCAAAGTCAGGATAATTCAGACCATGGTATTCCCGATCTCTATGTATGGACGTGAAAGTTGGACAGTGAAAAAGGCGGATAAGAGAAAAATCAACTCATTTGAAATGTGGTGTTGGAGGAGAGCTTTGTGCATACCACAGACTGCGGAAAAAGACAAATAATAGGGTGTTAGAACAAATTAAACCAGAACTGTCACTAGAAGCTAAAATGATGTAACTGAGGTTATCATACTTTGGAAACATCATGAGAAGACCTGATTCACTAGAAAAGATAATAATGCTGGGAAAAACAGAGAAAAGAGGAAGGCGAAACAAGAGATGGATTGATTCCATAAATAATAATAATAATAAAATTTTATTTTTAGGCCGCCTATCTGGCCGAATGAACGGCCACTCTAGGCGGCGTACATAATTAAAAATACAACATATAATACAGTTTTAACATATAAAACAATTATAATCCACCAACCTACATCTATACACTGTAAACTAAAATTATCTAGGAGACTTGTATGCCCGCTGAAACAACCAAGTTTTCAATCCTTGGCGGAAACCTACCAGGGAGGGGGTATGGCGAAGGTCATATGTCAGAGAGTTCCAGAGGGTGGGGGCCACAACTGAGAATGACCTCTCTCTGGTCCGCAACAGCCTAGCTGTCTTAACTGGTGGGACCGAGAGAAGGTCTTGTGAGGCAGATCTCGTCAGGCGGCATATTTGGTGATGCTGGAGGCGCTCCTTTAGATAAACTGGACCGACACCATATAGGGCTTTAAAGGTTAACACCAACACCTTGAATTGGGCTCGGTACACAACTGGTAGCCAGTGCAGATCTTCCAGCACTGGGGTGATATGATCCCGGCGGCGGCTGTTTTTAATCAACCGTGCCGCCGCATTCTGTACCAGTTGTAATTTCCGGACCGTCTTCAAGGGTAGCCCCACGTAGAGCGCATTACAGTAGTCTAAGCGAGAGGAGACCAGGGCATGCACCACCCGTGGGAGCAGATGGACCGGAAGGTAGGGTCGCAGCCTCTGTATCAGACGTAATTGATACCAAGCTGCCCGGCTCACCGCTGACACCTGAGCCTCCATGGACAGCTGGGAGTCAAGAATGACCCCGAGGCTGCGAATCAATCTAACCCCGTTCAGCATCAGGCCAATATCTCCTATCCTTCTCTTATCTCCCACAAGCAGTACCTCGGTCTTGTCAGGGTTCAGTTTCAGCCTGTTTCCTCCCATCCATTCACTTACAGACTCCAGGCACTTGGAAATAGTCTCCACAGCCAACTCCGGTGAGAACTTAAATGAGAGATAGAGCTGAGTGTCATCCGCATATTGGTGACACTGCACCCCAAATCTCCTGATGATAGCTCCCAGCGGCTTTACATAGATGTTAAACAGCATGGGAGAGAGGATAGAACCCTGTGGCACACCACAATTGAGAGGCCAAGGGTCTGAAACCTCATCTCCCAATGCCACCCTCTGGTGCCTGTCAGAGAGATAGGAACGGAACCACCGTAAAACAGTGCCCCCAATTCCCATTCCCTCCAGGCGATCCAGGACGATACCGTGGTCAACGGTATCAAAAGCCGCTGAGAGATCCAGGAGGACGAGGAAGGAGTGTTCTCCCCTATCCAACGCCCTCCTTAAATCATCCACCAGAGCGACCGAGGCTGTTTCAGTTCCATATCCAGTCCTGAAGCCCGATTGGAATGGATCTAAGTAATCTGTTTCCTCCAAGTGTGTCTGTAGCTGTTTGGCCACCACACGTTCGTTCACCTTGCCCAAGAATGGTAAATTGGAGACTGGGCGAAAGTTGTTTAAAAGGAAGCCACAGACCCGAATTTACAAGATCTGAACAGTTCATGACAGATGCTCTTGGAGGTCACTGATTCATAGGGTCGCCATAAGTTGTAGTCAACTTGGAGGCACATAACAACAACAACAAGATATTTAGGGGAACATCTCTGTGCCAACATTTGAGATCAGTGTGCAGTCTTAATTTGTTCTATTTTATATGTAATCTAGACTAACTTACATGAGAAGCAGAGATGGGTGGTAGCTTCAGTATTCTGAAATGCCCTTCCATAGGGCATTTGCTTAAACCATTACAGTAGCAGGTGAAGAAAGCCATTTTTATTACTTTAGCCTGCAATCCAATAAGTGACCTGGATTGCAGCCCTAATGTTTTAGTTTTTATATTATTTTAACACATATGCACATTCACACACATATATGCTGTTTTGTTTTTTTTAAAAAGAGGTGTCTTATCTTTATAAAAGTGCTGTGAGGGCCAGCATAAAATGACTGCCATGGGCAGCAAAAAAAAAGAGGTGCTGGTACCCTGTACCAGTGAGCACTGTTTCAATTTACAAAAAAATACATAGAATTTGATCCAGAATAGAGAAATTTGATTCAGTTTGGATTTACAGGCAAAAACACCTAATTTGCACTTTGTGAAATAATATGGATACCAAAACACAGCCATTCTTTGAAATTCGCACTTCTCTGATTTTTGCAGCACAGTCCTCCAGTTATATAATATGTTCAAATCTGCAAAGTGTGCATAAAAATGCATATATTCATGAAAATAACATTCAAAAGTGCATTAGATTCCAGAAAAGTGCTTTGCAAAAATGTATGTACACTAGGAAGAATTGCATACACAAATATGTATATTAGGAGAAATGTGCACTAAAATGCTGATGAATTGTCATGAGGTGTTTTTTAAAAAATCCCAAACAGATGTGGAAATGTGGAAAACTGAAGACTGGAAAAATGAGTCACTGAGAGAAACGAAGATTGACAGATTCACTCATCCCAGACGTAGTAATGCTCAGAGTAAGACTCATTGATTTCAATAGGCCTGTTCTAAGCATGAGTTCCTATAGATTTTTATAGATCAGGGTTTTTTAGGCCTATATATTTGGGTTTTTGAGTGAATGCTGTGTGTGCCATTCCTTCAAGTCACTTCTCCCCCCTACTCCCCAGGATAAGTCCCCCCCTCCAGTACACATAGAGAGACACGCAGAGAGAAACAGAAAAAGGGAATGTGCATGGGTACAATCCAGACCCTGTAGAATTCATCCGAGCCTTAAAAAGTAAAGTAGAAAGAGGAAGTGGAAAACTGTTCCAACGTCCTCATCTCTTACTTAAAAAGTACATAGAGCTTAAGAACAAGGCAACCACCCTCACCGCCTCATGACCAAGAGGCCAGTGGGAGCTCAGAGGCTTCAGAGGCCACTGGTACCACACTGGTGACCTCTGCTCTGTTTAGAACTAAGTCCCACTTAGTTTAATGGAGCTTCCTACCAGGTAAATTGATATCGGATTGCAGCAGATGTCTGGATCCAATTTATGATGCATAGTACAACCACCATCATTTTCTATAATTCATTTTTAAAAGTGCTTATTACACAAGGCAGCCTGCAGGGGGTTGGATCCTGCATTGGCAGGAGGTTGGACTGATTGACTTTGAGGTACCTTCCAACTTTAAAAAAAACACCTATCCTCTAACCACAACAATTATTAATAATTTACATCAAGATTTCATTTTCCTTGTCTTCCAAATTTAACTAATCCTTCGTATACATGCTCACTGAAACCCAACCGGGCTCAAATCTTGACACTTTGCTGAGACACTTCGTACTCCTTTGGCGAAACTACAAACTTTTCAGAATGTCTGCTCGTTTTACAAGAGGTGCAACATGAGTATGCATCTATCGTGTCACCTATGCCTCCTGCCTCTGTATACTATAAAGGCACATATTGTAGTAGAGAGAAGAAGCCAAGAATACAGTCATGACAGAAGGGGGAATGGCAAAATGGATACCCCTTCTGGGAATGTCACTGTCCATGAGGTAGACAGCAAAATGGCTTGGATCCACCTTCCATTCTCTTCACCTAATCTGTGCCAACCATTAACTCAGTACTTGGCTCTTATTCATGAGAGCTGTTCAGTTTGCTTTGCTATTCATGTCTGTGTGCCATGACTCTCTCCTGGGTTAACTCCAGTGTAAATCAGTTCTAAGCATGTTTGTATCTATTTAATAATTGCTATACCATATATACACTCGTGCTGTTTGGTGTCCAGCCCTCCATCATCTTAGCAGACTAATTGCTGCCTTCCAGACAGAATTCAAGGTGCTGGTTATGATCTAGAAAGACCATCCTAGTTTGACCTAAGTTCTCATCTCCATCCCATCATCATTCTAAATTCTAATTCCAAATCAGTTGTCCAAGTGCCATCACACACACACACACTCACACACAAGAGGTAGGTATCAGAAGATTAGGGGTAACCTGAAATTTGCAGAAGTACAAATAATATAGGAAAAAATCCCTAAGGGGAGGGAATCCCCTTGCAAAGCAGCCCAATCAGAACTGAGCATGCTTAATGCCCATGGAATGCTGATAGAAAATTGAGCGGGTAGAAAACTGAAAAGCAGGTGGGAGGGGAAATGGAGTGGAAGGGCTGGAAAAGAAGGAAGAAACTGATTGATATAAAAAATGGTGCAGAGAACCATCTAATTGTCTGGATAGGGCACTTGTTAGCAGACATTGCACCAGTGGTTGGTCTGGCCAGACACTGGCTGAGGATGCAGAACATAGAAGAACCTGGGGCGTCACTACCGGGGTGCAGGGGGTGCGGATCACACCCAGGTGACACCATGAGGGGGGTGACACCCAGAGCCGCCCCGCCCCGCGCCGTTGCCCTGCAAAGGAGCTGAAAAGCGCTCCGGGTCCTCCTCAGAGGCACGCAGGTGGGTGGGTGAGACCAGGAGCAGCGTTGGCGGGGCGAGGGAGGCGCGCCGGCGTTCTCAGGCCTGCTTCTCTGGCTGGGTGCCCCTCTGGCATGCACCCTCCCAGGGGCATGGACAGGGGTGGCTGACCTCACGTGCACACGCGCGCTCAGCACAAGATTTGGGACTCGCCAAGGGCCCCCTGACACCCAGTCCGGTGCATGCTGAAAGCAGGCGCCCGCTCGCTGGCGGTGAAGCCTGGACAGGCCTTCCACCGTCAACTTGGAGCGCACGTGAGACCAGCCACCCCTGTCCATGCCCCTGGGAAGGCACGCACCGGAGGTCCGCACCCCCCCACACACTCCCACTAGTGACGCAGCTGAGAAGAACCCCTCATTCCTATCCCCTGCACAGAGCTACAATCAGAGTGGTTTAACAATCAATTCCTCCTCCCAAGAAATTCTGTAATTGTAGCTCTGTAAGGGCAATAGGGGTCTCCTAGTGTAACCCCCACAATCTTGTTTTAGTTGGTTCAGTCTGGTGGGTGGGTTTTCATAGCAGAAAAACCCTGTTTGAAGAAGAAAGCAAGTGTGGAGCAGAAAAGTTGGTCCTGGGTGTGGCTGCTAGGGAAGCTATTATTTAGTTGGTCTTTAACCCCTTGATTAAGGGCCTTGCTGAATCTGTGGACTTTCCGGGCCTAGCTGAAGCTGCAGTGGTTCAGAGCAGCAGGATAAAGCTATTCATCTCCTGAAGATTAAGAAAAAGAACTTTTCAGTTGATTGCCAAGATATTTTGCCAAAAACAAGATAAAGGACACATGGACAAGGATCTTTTAAGTATTTGGAAAATGACAACCATATAAAACTGTGTTATATTTAATGTTTTGTTTTCTTTATGGGAAAAAAAGGTTCACAAATTATTCATGGAATCTTTGCAAATTCATTTCATTTTTGGCCCGTAAGAACCTGCAAGAGATTACACTAGCAACTCCCAGCACCCTTAACAAACTACAGTTCCCAGGATTGTTTGGGGGAAAGCCATAACTGTTTAAAGTGGTATGATACTGCTTTAAACGTATTGTGCAGATGCGGCCTTACACACACACACACACACACACACACACACTTCATAAATACTTAGCTGATTCCAAATGGAGCCCAGTGGTGTTCACCCAAAACTATTCCAATATTATGAATAACTAAGGAGGTGGAGAGAAACCTTAATAACTATGTGATACCATGTGTTAGTGAATTGGTTACACTCTTCCAGAGCACACTGAAACCATTTAAATTGTTGTTATCTCTCCATCCCCCTGATCTTGTCAAGAGGTCAAACACACTGGCTTGTAAACATTCTTGATTTGATTCAGTCGCACTGTGGCTTGTTGGTTAAGAAAAGTATCATGTGCAATCATATTAAAACATATATCTTTGGTAGGCCTTTCACATGCTTAAAGAAAATGAGGGAAATGGTGCATTGCGTATTGCAGGGCCTTTGATGCAAGCCCAAGCTTAAAAGCATGTCAAAGAAAAATGTCAACTTTGATTTCTCTATTTAAAGTATACCCTTAAAAAGAAAAAGCATTAAAAATTCAAAATAAGTTTCCAAAGAACAGGTTTTGTGATAAAACACCTGGATGCATTTCCTCTGAATTAAACAAACTTCTAAGTTAGGGTGATCATGTGTCCTACTTTTACAGAGAACAGTCCTCTATTTGAAGGGCTGTCTGATCCAAGAGAAAGACCCTTACCAAAGGAGAGTTGGAGAGGCCTTGAAGCTGTCCATCAGCATTTAGCACCTGAACAGCAAAGGGAGCAGGCAAATGGGTCACCTGGTCACAGTCTTCCCCACAATGTTGAGATGAGTTATATTTCTACTGAAATTATTTCTCATTTTTCCTCCTCCCTCCCATTTCCTTTTTCCTTCTGTGTTGTGTCTTTTCAGATTTATGAACCTGAGAGCAAGGACCATCTTAGAACTGAACTGTATAAGCCGCTTTGAGAGCCTTTTTGGCTAAATGATAGGTATAAATCTGTAGATAAATATATTGATGTAAATTAGCATGTGACATTATATGTAAATCTGTACCCTCTTTTAGGGGGGGCATGGGCCTCAGGGGGTCCATGAACTGGGCACAAAAAAAATCCAATGCAATAAAATTAATTGTATTTACTTATGGGGATCCATAGCTTTCATCGGATTCTCAAAGGTGTCAGTGGCTCAAAAAAGACTAAGAACCGCTGTATTAGGGGGAATTGCTTGTAAAGATTATGCATATTAGGGAAAATTGCATACAAGACTGTGTATATTAGGAGAAATATGCCCTGAAATCCTGACAAATATTCATGAGGGTTTTAAAAATAAAAAGGAAACTGATGTGGAGAACTGGAGAATAGTAAAATGAGAAACTGAGAGAAAGCAGAATTGTCATAAGAACATAAGAAGAGCCTGCTGGATCAGGCCAGTGGCCCATCTAGTCCAGCATCCTGTTCTCACAGTGGCCAACCAGGTGCCCAGGGGAAGCCCGCAAACAGGACCCAAGTGCAAAAACACTCTTCCCTCCTGAGGCTTCCAGCAACTGGTTTTCAGAAGCATGCTGCCTCTGACTAGGGTGGCAGAGCACAGCCATCACGGCTAGTAGCCATTGATAGCCCTGTCCTCCATGAATTTGTCTAATCTTCTTTTAAAGCCGTCGAAGCTGGTGGCCATTACTGCGTCCTGTAGGAGCAAATTCCATAGTTTAACTATGCGCTGAGTAAAGAAGTACTTCCTTTTGTCTGTCCTGAATCTTCCAACATTCAGCTTCTTTGAATGTCCACGAGTTCTAGTATTATGAGAGAGGGAGAAGAACTTTTCTCTATCCACTTTCTCAATGCCATGCATAATTTTATACACTTCTATCATGTCTCCTCTGACCCGCCTTTTCTCTAAACTAAAAAGCCCCAAATGCTGCAACCTTTCCTCGTAAGGGAGTCGCTCCATCCCCTTGAACATTCTGGTTGCCCTCTTCTGAACCTTTTCCAACTCTATAATATCCTTTTTGAGATGAGGCGACCAGAACTGTACACAGTATTCCAAATGTGGCCGCACCATAGATTTATACAACGGCATTATGATATCGGCTGTTTTATTTTCAATACCTTTCCTAATTATCGCCAGCATGGAATTTGCCTTTTTCACAGCTGCCGCACACCAGGTCGACATTTTCATCATGCTGTCCACTACAACCCCGAGGTCTCTCTCCTGGTCGGTCACCGCCAGTTCAGACCCCATGAGCGTATATGTGAAATTCAGATTTTTTGCTCCAATATGCATAATTTTACACTTGTTTATATTGAATTGCATTTGCCATTTTTCCGCCCATTCACTCAGTTTGGAGAGGTCTTTTTGGAGCTCTTTGCAATCCCTTTTTGTTTTAACAACCCTGAACAATTTAGTGTCATTAGCAAACTTGGCCACTTCACTGCTCTCTCCTAATTCTAGGTCATTAATGAACAAGTTGAAAAGTACAGGTCCCAATACCGATCCTTGAGGGACTCCACTTTCTACAGCCCTCCATTGGGAGAACTGTCCGTTTATTCCTACTCTCTGCTTTCTGCTTCTTAACCAATTCCTTGTCCGCAAGAGGACCTCTCCTCTTATTCCATGACTGCTAAGCTTCCTCAGAAGTCTTTGGTGAGGTACCTTGTCAAAAGCTTTTTGAAAGTCTAAGTACACTATGTCCACTGGATCACCTCTATCTATATGCTTGTTGACACTCTCAAAGAATTCTAATAGGTTACTGAGACAGGACTTTCCCTTGCAGAAGCCATGCTGGCTCTGCTTCAGCAAGGCTTGTTCTTCTATGTGCTTAGTTAATCTAGCTTTAATAATACTTTCTACCAGTTTTCCAGGGACAGAAGTCAAGCTAACTGGCCTGTAATTTCCGGGATCCCCTCTGGATCCCTTTTTGAATATTGGTGTTACATTTGCCACTTTCCAGTCCTCAGGCACGGAGGAGGACCCGAGGGACAAGTTACATATTTTAGTTAGCAGATCAGCAATTTCACATCTGAGTTCTTTGAGAACTCTCGGGTGGATGCCATCCAGGCCCAGTGATTTGTCAGTTTTTATATTGTCCATTAAGCTTAGAACTTCCTCTCTCATTACCACTATTTGTCTCAGTTCCTCAGAATCCCTTCCTGCAAATGTTAGTTCAGGTTCAGGGATCTGCCCTATATCTTCCACTGTGAAGACAAATGCAAAGAATTCATTTAGCTTCTCTGCAATCTCCTTATCGTTCTTTAGTACACCTTTGACTCCCTTATCATCCAAGGGTCCAATCGCCTCCCTAGATGGTCTCCTGCTTTGAATGTATTTATAGAATTTTTTGTTGTTGGTTTTTATGTTCTTAGCAATGTGCTCCTCAAATTCTTTTTTAGCATCCCTTATTGTCTTCTTGCATTTCTTTTGCCAGAGTTTGTGTTCCTTTTTATTTTCTTCATTCGGACAAGACTTCCATTTTCTGAAGGAAGACTTTTTGCCTCTAAGAGCTTCCTTGACTTTGCTCGTTAACCATGCTGGCATCTTCTTGGCCCTGGCGGTACCTTTTCTGATCTGCGGTATGCACTCCAGTTGAGCTTCTAATATAGTGTTTTTAAACAACTTCCAAGCATTTTCGAGTGATGTGACCCTCTGGACTTTGTTTTTCAGCTTTCTTTTTACCAATCCCCTCATTTTTGTGAAGTTTCCTCTTTTGAAGTCAAATGTGACCGTGTTGGATTTTCTTGGCAATTGGCCAGTTACATGTATGTTTAATTTAATAGCACTGTGGTCACTGCTCCCAATCGGTTCAACAACACTTACATCTCGCACCAGGTCCCGGTCCCCACTGAGGATTAAGTCCAGGGTTGCCGTCCCTCTGGTTGGTTCCATGACCAACTGGTCTAGGGAATAGTCATTTAGAATATCTAGAAACTTTGCTTCTTTGTCATGACTGGAACACATATGCGGCCAGTCTATGTCCGGGTAGTTGAAGTCACCCATTACTACCACATTTCCTATGCTTCTCAATTTCATATCTCATCTCAAGGTCTCCCTGAGCATTTTGATCAGGGGGACGATAGATCGTTCCCAGTATTAAGTCCCTCCTGGGGCATGGTATCACCACCCACAATGATTCTGTGGAGGAGTCCACCTCTTTTGGGGTTTTGAGCTTGCTGGATTCAATGCCTTCTTTCACGTATAGAGCGACTCCGCCACCAATACGTCCTGCCCTGTCCTTCCGATATAGTTTATATCCAGGGATAACCGTATCCCACTGGTTTACTCCATTCCACCAGGTCTCCGTTATGCTCACTATATCAATACTCTCCTCTAAGACCAAGCACTCCGGTTCTCCCATCTTGGTTCGGAGGCTCCTAGCATTAGCGTACAGGCACTTGTAAGCAGTGTCTCTCTTCAAGTGTCTTTGGCACTTGTGGTTAGGCCTGTGGTAATTTTGCTCTTCTGAATTTATATCCTGTGCCCCTGCTCTCACAATGCCTACTTCTAGGCCTACCCCTTTTAAAATTTCATCATTTCTTTGGTTTTTATCCCAGGGGGGAGGTTTATTCCAAACTGGACCTTCCTCAGCTCCTGTCAGGTTTTCCCCCTCAGTCAGTTTAAAAGCTGCTCTGCTACCTTTTTAATTTTAAGTGCCAGCAGTCTGGTTCCATTCTGGTTCAAGTGGAGCCCGTCCCTTCTGTACAGGCCCGGCTTGTCCCCAAATGTTCCCCAGTGCCTAACAAATCCAAACCCTTCCACCACCATCGTCTCATCCATGCATTGAGACTGCAAAGCTGGGCCTGTCTGGCTGGTCCTGTGCGTGGAACCGGTAGCATTTCAGAGAAAGCCACCTTGGAGGTCCTGGCTTTCAGCATCCTACCTAGCAACCTAAATTTTGCTTCCAATCCATCCATCCTTACTGGCAGGTGAGATTATAAGTGGGGACTTCCTGAGCTCACATGCTAAGCCCCTGTGCTGCACCAACTTTCCAACACAGACAGAGTCATTATGCTCGGTGTTTGATTTCTAAAACGAGAAGTGCCGTGGCTCAGATGAATCCTTCCTAACATTTCTGTGTTTGATCATCCACACAATACTTGGCCCGTGGGACTAACCACTGCAAGAATTTCAGGAGGTATAAGGTAATATTGCCCATCTTCAGGGTAAAAACAGTTTCTTTCGGTCTATATTCTGCTTATGATGCTGTCTCATTTGGAGAGTGTTTTTCTCCAAGGCTTCCACTAGGTCAAGCCCTGGTTATCACATGTACTATCTTGCTTGACAGCTAACCATGACCCAGCATAACAGCTGGAATCATCAATGTGCAATGCCAAGAATGGAGCTCAGAGGAGTGGGCGGAGAGGGAGATCAGGCCTCCTTGGCAGCTGGCTGACATCCCTGAAGCACTCTGCTAACTGAAAACAGAGCTTTGTGTTTTCTGAATTCAGATGAAGACCTTTCTCTTTGCAAAACCTCTCCTTCTAACACAAATGCCTGGTTACTAAACCACCCCCCCCAGCAAAGGAACTAAAAATAAACAAGAAAGAAAGAGAAGGACAAAGATTCCGTGTCCCCTCCCAACCCATGTCAACAAATTCAGAAATGGAGCTGTTCAAATGCTGCATGATTAAAGTAGCCTTAGAGCTAAAGTACCATGGTGATCCAGGAGGCGGGGAAAGCAGGCACCTTGGAGAAGCAAAACAGTGAAATGTTTGCCATGAAAACAGAAGGTTTCAAAATGAAGACGCCTGAACTTTCATTGTGGCCTCCTTCAAACAGTACATGGTGGCACAGCTCTTTTGATATGTGTTTCGATATTGCTACATTGCTTTGGGACAAAGTTTGTTCTCCATAGTTGCATGTATTGGACTATCTCACTTGCCTAAGAAATCTTGCCTAAAAATCTTTTGATTTTTAAAATCTTCAAACAGCTTCTTACTGGGAGTTCACTTCCAGTAGCTCCAAGCAGGGCTGGAAGAAAATGTTCCTGAAGGTGTGTGGAGGTCAGCTGAGGAGGATTCAACTCCTCTCATAAGAAAATAAGAGCCTTGCTGGATCGGGGCAAAGTCCAGCATTCTGTTCTCACAGTTGCCAACTAGATGCCCATAGGATGCCCACAAGGAGGACCTGAGCACAACAGCACTCTCCCCTCCTGTGGTTTCTAGCAACTGGTATTCAGAAGCATCCTGCCTCCTACATTGGTAGTACAGAGCTATCATGACTAGCAGCCTTATCCTCCATGAATTTGTCTAATCCTCTTTTAAAGCCATCCAAGTTGATGGCCATCACTGCCTCTTGTGGAAGCAAATTATGTAATTTAACTATGCTCTCTGTGAAGAAGTCCTTTCATTTGTATTTCCTGAACCTTCCAACATTCAGCATCACTGGATCCCTGAATTCCAGTATTATGAGAGAGGGAGAAAAACCTCTCACCTTTGTGTTCCATTCAGTGTAAAAATTAGAAGCCCCTTGCCCCCTGCGAGCTTGGAAAAGTTACTTTTTTGAACTACAACTCCCATCTGCCCCAGCTAGCATGGCCACTGCTAGTTGTCTACTGGGCCCAATTCAAGGTGTTGGTGTTGACCTTTAAAACCCTATATGGTTTCGGCCCAGTATATCTGAAGGAACGCCTCCAGAATCACCGATTGTGCCGCCTGACGAGATCAGCCTCGCAAGACCTTCTCTCGGTCCCACCGGTGAGAACAGCTAGGCTGGTACGGACCAGAGAGAGGGCATTCTCTGTTGTGGCCCCCACCCTCTGGAACTCTCTCCCTTTCGATCTCAGACATGCTCCCTCCCTGTCCAGCTATCGCCGAGCCTTGAAGACCTGGCTGTTCAGGCAGGCCTACAAGATTGGGACAGATTAACTTATGTTACAATTGAATTAATGAATGGTTTTTTAGCTTAAAATTTGATTATGTTGATGTATATGTATTGTTTTTATTCTTGTTGTTCGTCACCTAGAGTGTCCCTAACCCGGACAGATAGGCGACTGAAAAATAAAATGTATTATTATTATTAGTTCAAAAAAGTAACTTTTCCAAGCTCTATATGTGTGAACAAACATGGATGCCTTTGTCACTTTTAAGATGCTCCTGTAAGTGAGCTACCCACTGGATTGCCTCACATTACTGATCAAAGGGGTACCCCCCCCGGATCTTAATTTCATCTCTTTGCCCAACACTTTTCTTCCCATCATTTATTTGACCACGTTTAGACAGAGTTGCACTGAAGGCCTGTCTTGAAAGCATTTGCTGGTTCAGAATGCAGACACCTCTGTTCCTGAAACCTGATTAAGGGAAGATGCCTTGATATAAATAATGCCAAGGTTTTCCCTGATTTTCTATTATCATGTGCTTCAGGAACACATACCAAAAGATCCTGAACTATTTTGAATATGATGATAAATGAAGGGAACACGATACGTAATTGACTCAAGCTTCCTGTTCTCTCTCTCTCTCTCTCTCATCTAAAACTGATCTGGTAATTCTGACCTGGTGTGGATTTCAGACAAAGCTGATGTACAATAAACAAGAAGGGAAAGTGACCAGGGCATCTGGTTTCCTTCTTTTCATCATGCCATCTTCTCCCCTACAATATGTCCTTGAGGTAGATCCAGCATTTGGGCTAGGCATCATGAGTCATCTGCTAAGGCCCACACTACAGCAGGGGCCCCTCAACAATGCCCAGAGCCACCTGACCCTGATATTCCTCTTAGCTCAGGGATGGGGAACTAGTGGCACTCCAGATGTCCAGCAACTCCCTCTGCCATAGTCATCACACCAAAGACCAGGAATTAATAGAGTTGTAGTCCGGCAATACCTGGAGGGCCACAGGTTTTCCCCACCCTTGTCCTAGCTGGTTCTGTTTGTATACCTACCCTCTCCAAGCAACTGGGCAAGTTACAAAGCGAAGGAGAAGCCATCTCCACTTGCCTTGCCTCACCTTCTGGTTAGTAGGGTAGATTGGGCTTCAGAGGCAGAGCAAAATGGGCAGCAGCAAGCATGGTGAGGGAAAAGAGGAGGGTTTATTGAGGGAGAGCCCCTCCAAGGGCACCTTGCCCAAGGGCCACCCAAAACCTGGAGCCAACACTGCCCCTCAGTTGCACTGACAACTCTCTCACCCATGTGCCATGTCGAGGTAGTGTTCTGATCAGTTGTTGGCCCGCCCCGATGGAATTCCTTCCTACAGAGACTTGCCAAAGTGTAGTTAAGGAGTGCTATAAGACCTTTGCACTTGGAATAGATTTTGGGACTGAGATTATATCCATAAAAGGTTTGAATGTTTGGATTCTGAAATATATATATACAGACATTACATACACACATACAATTCAAGACACAAACACACACACCAGAAATACCATTGCTATATAATTGCAAACTAATGGGATATTTTGTTTTTAACTCTACAGTTACCAGTCCCTCTGTTGATATGAAGTGAGCTACAAATGCATGATCACACACACATATGCACAATGAGTGCAAGAAATGGAGGGCTGTGGGAAGTGGAGTAAAATAACAGACAGTTTAGTTTATTAATCTGTGATGAAAACCAGGCTCCTGTTGGTGCAGCGGGAGGGCAAGGGGAAGATCGGCCAGTCTGTTTAATGCTTGGCTCAAATTTAACAGCAGAAAGAAAGCAGCTGAGTGCCCTGCTCCTGGCTGGGTCATTTTTGTGCATTCCTGGTCACCAGTGCTCACAAAGAGAGTGTTATGTAATGCGCTCCCTATCAGGAATCCAAGTTCAAAAACATTTCATGAAGTCTCATGCTGTGCTGGCCTAAGTAATTGTTTCAGATAATGAAAAGTCTGTATCAGTGCATTTCAGCTGTCTGAGCTCTCGGCATGCAAGAGGACTGCCCTCTCCTCCCCTCTGTCAAGTTTCCAGGTTGCAATCTCATCTCGTTCCTGGAGGGAAAATATTTCTCCTGAAACAGTCTGGCTGACTTGACTCTGGCCTCATCTGCATTATACATTTAAAGCACTATACCACTTTAAACAGTCATGGCTCCCCCCCCCCCAAAAAAAATCATGGGAATTATATTTGCTAATGGGTGGTGAGAGTTGCTAGGAGACCCAGGGCCCGTCCATACCTAACTGCAAGATCTACTCTTTCCATATTTGATTGGTAGCCTCAAGATCCACATATGTCCTGTTCGTGGTTGGATTATTGTGAAAACCCAATTATCAAGCATCCATATGTGTGGGCTTTTTTTGTTTTTGTGTAAATTGCTTTAACACTGGCCACTCCCTTAAGGAGTGCTTTTTCAGAAGAGTGGAGAAACATATATGTATATATTTTATTTTCACACATGCACAGTTTTGTGTATGTGCTATTGGGTGGGAAGGAGGCCGGGGGCTTGGCATATGACAGGGGAAAGCCCACTGACCGCCTATTGCAGGAAAGTCCACAGCATTCGAGTGCACGGACGTTAATGTGATTGATTATTGATACAGGAAAGCATATCGGTTTTTCAGTTGTATTTCTAATGCGAATGTGTGAACACAAAAATCCATACTAGCTTGCAGCATCATATGGACGACAGTGAATTAATGAGGGCACAACCGTACTCTTTTAAGAGTACATGTACTCTTTTTGAGATGGTGCAACAGCATACTCTTACTTTTCACTTATCGAAGCCAAATGTACTCTTTTTGAAATGACAAAATGATGGTAACCCTAATTGCAGATTGTACAGTCGTATGGATGGGCCCCCATACTGAGCTGCAATTCTCAAAGTTCCCTTGAAAGAGGGATTGATTGTTCAACCACTCTTGACATTATAGCTCTGTGAGGGGAATAGGAGTCTCCTAACGGCTCTAAGCTCCCTTAACAACTACAGTTCCCAGGGTTCCTTGGAAGGAGCCAAGATGGCTTAAAGTGGTATAATACTGCTTTAAATGTATAGTGCAGATGGAGCCTCTCTTTGTGAAGAAAGAAAGGATAGATAATATCTAGGTGTATCCTTCTATGGTTGCCACAAAAGTCTTTGGACACCCCCCCCCAAAAAAACCTGTGTATTGTTTGCACTGCTCACCCAGCTTTTTGTCTTTTATTTATTTATTTTAAAAAGTATTCAAGTACTCATGTTACAAAATATCATGAGGGAAGCCATGACTCTTAAAGTGGTATAATGCTGCTTTCCCCTCGCTGGATCATCACTTTGTAGTGGTGAGTGTGCAAATTACTTGGGAAGACAGACGGACTAATGTCAGCGTTTTGGAAGAAGCAAAGACTACCAATGTTGAAACAATGATAATTCAACATCAGCTTCTCTGGACTGGCCATGTTGTTTAAATGCCTGATTACCATCTTCCAAAGCAGCTACTTTGCTCCCAGCTTAAGGATGGAAAATGGAATATTGGTGGACAGCAAAAGAGATTTAAAGATGTTCTTAAAGTGAATCTAAAAAAAATGTAACATGCGCATTGAGAACTGGGAAGTCTTGGCCCATGAAAGTCCCAAATGGAGGTCAGCTATTATCAAAGGTGTTATGGACTTTGAAGAAGCACGAATACAGGGCGAATAGGACAAACGAGCTAAGCGGAAGGCACATCAAACAAATCCTCATCACAACCATCTTCCATCTGGAAACCTATGCCCTCACTGTGGGAGGCTGTGTGGATCCAGAATTGGCCTCCACAGTCACTTACGGACCCACTACTAAAGACCTTATCTTGGAAGACAATTTTACTCGGCCATGAGTGATCGCCAATGAATGAATGAATGAAATGAATAATGCTGCTTTAAGTGTGTAGTGTGGATGTGGTAGCCTAAGAGGCCTATCAATTACTCTGCTAGCTTTTGCCTATGGCCTTGCCCCCCCAATTGGCATGTGACTCCTGAAAGTTTCCCTGGAGAGAATATGGCCCTCAGGCTAAGAAAGGTTCTTCATCTCACCTTCCTCCATTGTGAAATGAGAGCGTGCCCTAGACCCACCCAACATTCCCTGGCTGTGGCTGCACATTGCAAGAGGAAGTTCACTTATGGTACACCAGCAATTTATTAGCTCTACATTTCATTGAGAAACCTGGCCGAAGCTATCAAACAACCCAGCCAGGGTTTGAAAAATATTGTATTGTTGTTGTTGTTATTGCACACTGTTCACCACATCTGGGTCCCAAAGCAGCTTAGAAAATAAAAACATGCAATATATAAAATTTAAAACACAAAGTCAACATCAGAGATTAAAACATCAGAACAGCATTCACAATGTAAAGGCCTCCTGAAATAAACCGTTTTAATCAGGCATCTGACAATTAGCAGGGAAGGTGGAAATGTTGCCAAATTTCCCAGTATGTGTGAGCATGTATTTCAGCTCTACTTCACCATCACAGAAGGAGATGGTGCCCCCAGCAGCTGTAGACCAGCTCTGCATGGATATCTTCAAGATGGGGTGGTGATATAAATTTGTCCCTCTATGGTAATAAATTAATGGCAGAACAGCCATTGACTTTATTCAGAGAATATTCAAATTCATAATGTAATGCTGAGGTAGGGAATTTTTTTCAGACTGATGGCTGGATTCCCTTCTCGATGACCATCCAGGTGGAGCATAACAATTGTGGGTGAGGCCAGAGGCAAAAGGCATTCATCTTTATGAAACTAATGTAAATTTTACCTTTGAATAGCATGTGTGGCTGAAGAAGGGATGTAGCCTGGAAAGGGTCTCAAGAGTCAGATAGAGAGATGTGGAGGGCCGGCTGCATTTGGCCCCCAGGCCTCAGGTTTCCCACCCATACAATGATGTATTGTATTATATTTCATTTGAAGCTTCTGAAAACAATAGAGATTGATAGATTAGATAGAATACATCAGGGTAGCCAATGTGGTACACTCCAGATGTTGATGGTCCACAATTCCCATTGTCCCTAAACATTGGCTAAACTGGCTGTGGCTCTTGAAACCTGTAGTCCAGCAACATCTGGAGGACATCACATTGGCTGCCCATGGATTAGAAAGATAGATATTGTAACTACTGTTTCTTTGCAATATGGGCTGGAAAACGCTTCATCAGACCATAAAAATAAATGAAAAACATGGTGTGTGTCAGCCTGTTCCTTCATGCAAAAGCATTATGAATGAAATATGTAAGGAGAACAGCTGGATATGTATCAACTGAAATCTCTGGGAAATTTTTATGGCTTGAGGTCATAGAATAGTATCAGCAAAGGGAACTATTTACTGCTTCAAGCTTTATGCGCATGCATGTGTTTTCTTCTTTCAAAAGAATTAATGGTTGCAATCAGAATGACTCATTCATTCAAATTATGCTCTCTAGAGGGGAAAATGTATATTGTTCTTTATGGCTAGTAGCAAAAGTAGTGTAAGCTATATTTAGGGGGGGACCCCAGTTCTCTCAAGCCATCCCCTATCCTGGCTCTCATACTGTGATCATAGTTCAGTGGCAGAGAACATGTTTTGTCTGCAGAAGGTCCCAGCTGCAATCACTATAATCCTCTAAAAAGCATGAAGCAGGCCTCTGTTTGAGATGTTGGAGAACTGCTGCTCGTCACTATAGAAAAGAGAGGGCCCACAGCTTAGCTTTGGGTCCCGGGTTTCATTACTAGTTTTTCTAGTACAGAGCAACTCAGGGTGTAGGGTTTGGAAAAATCTTTGTTACCAAATTCTTCCAAGCTACACAGGAAGCGGATTGCACTGTGAAAGACCAACCCAAATTGTGTTTGCATTTTGACAAATATGTAGGGCAGTACAACATCTCAGAGAGGAGGTCAGGTCTCCTGCTCCCCTGGTACATTCACTATAGCTGCCCAGTTTCCCTGCTTTTTAAAGTTTGACAGAAATATCTGTGGGCTATAGGTGCATTCTTAAACAGCAAGGTTTTTTGCCTATGAGTGAATTTTTTTGCATTTTAATCCAGGAGGTAAGAAATGGGATCCTGTGCAAGTTTACTGAGAATGGATTGATCATTTGCATGCTTACTGAGTTCATTGGGATTTACTCCCCTACAATCATGCTTAGGATAGGTGAAACTGACCACAGGGGATGGGGAGGGGGAGGAAGGGCAGAGGGGAGGAGGGGGAGGGGAGTAGGCAGGAGAGGGAGGGGAGGAGAAGAACAGCTTTGATCATTTGCATTTTTACTGAGTTCAATGGGATTTACACCCATGCAATCATGCTTAGGATAAGTAAAACTCACCGGGGGGGAGGGAGGGCTGGAGTGGGCAGGGGAGGAGGAAGAAGGGAGGGGAGGAGGGAGCGGAGAGAGGAAGGAGGGGAAAGGCAGGTCTGATCATTCACATGCTTATTGAGTTCAATGGGATTTAATCCTATGCAATCATGGTTAGGATAGGTAAAACTGACCATGGGGGAGGGGGTGGAGGAAGGGGAAGGAGCAGATTGGAGGGGGCAGAGGAAGGGGAAGGGGAGGGCAGATTTGATCATTTGCATGCTTATAGAGTTCAATGGTATTTACTGCCATGCAATCATGCTTAAGATAGGTAAAACTGACCATGGGAAGGAAGGGGAGGGGGAAGGGAAAGGAGGGGATTGGAAGGGGATGGGGATAGGTAGGGAGGGGCAAAGGAAGGTGGAGGGAAGGGGCAAGAGGGAGGGAAGAGGAGGGAGAAGAAGGGAGGGTGGGTTTGATCATTTGTATACTTTATGAGTTCAGTGGGATTTATTTCTGTGCAATCATGTTTGAAAATGGAAATGGACTGCCTTCAAGTCGATCCCAACTTATGGCGACCCTATGAATAGTGTTTTCATGGGAAACTGTATTCAGAGATGGTTTTACCATTACCTTCCTCTAAAGCTGAGAGGCAGTGACTGGCCCAAGGCCACCCAGTGAGCTTCATGGCTGTGTGGGGATTCAAACCCTGGTCTCCTAGGTCGTAGTCCAACACTGACCCGGGGGAGGGGCAGGGAGGGTAGGAAGGGGGGCAGGAGAGGAGGTTTGGGAGTGGGCACTGGGCAGAGGGGAAGTATGATGTTCCTGTATGTTAATGTAAATATGGTAAGTGCAGGTTTATTATAGGAAATATGGTAAGTGGAGTGAGTGAGAAGGGGAAGTACAAGGGCTGTATAATGCTGGGTGATGATTGGCTGTGTTTGAATGGCTGAAGGTATAAATGAGAGGATGACAGTTGAGTCGGGTGGGTGTTAAACGGTGGGTTGGTTGAAGGTGGTGGGTGTTGAAGGTTGTTGTAGAGAGAAGGTGGCTGTTGAGAGATTGGATTAGGAGTTCTGAGGCATATATTAAGAATTAATAACATAAAAGAATCATATATGAAACCATACGCTTGTCAACAAAATCTATAAGTAATCTTGTTATTCCTAGTGTTATCAATAAATATTTTCTTGGTTTACTTAAAGCCTGATTCCTTAGCTGGAGTGTACAGACCAGGGGGGAAGGCAGGTTAACCAAGGCTGAAGAAGAAATTGTATCTAATGGTGGCAGCGGTAAAGGAGGAGATATTGTATCAGCATTCAGTACCACAGAGCAACCCAGAGCTGTGAGCTTCATAGGCAAGAGGCTTCAGAGGAGTTGGGAATTACCTAAACACACAGACACAAGGTATCAAAATAGCCAGGAAGAGACTAAGGCACAGTCTAGAGGCTATACTGGATACACAGAGTGTTGGGTAGTGTGGCCTAGCAGGGGGATCTTTTGAGATCTGTGCTAGAGTGGAGAGAGGTAAAAATAAACACGATGATCCTGACTGCTGGTAGCCATGAGTGAGAGTGTCACAGGTGGTGCCAGGGGAAGGACGTCACAGGAAGCCCCTTACCTTTCCAAAAGGAAAATATTGTGAACAGTATCATTGCTTTTCAGTGTTTCCCCCACCTTTTTATTCTACAGCAGGCACATGTAGCCTCCCACCCAAATTTAAACCAAAGCTGTCCCTGGCCACATCCACACCAGGCCTTTATTTCACTTTGGACAGTCATGGGTTCTCTCAAAGAATCCTGGGAAGTGTAGTTAGTGAAGGGTTCTGAGAGCTGCTAGGAGATGCCCTGTTCCTCTCACAGACCTTCAATCAGAGTGGCTGACTATTAAACCACTCTGGCCACTGAAACTATGTCAGTGGAATAGGAGTCTCCTCTCAGCATCCTTCACAAACTACACTTCCCAGGATTCTTTGGGGGGAGTCATGACTGTCTCAAGTGAAATCAAAGTCTGGTGTGGGTGTGGCCCCCTGATTAGCCAAGCCCAGCAGCTGTGAGTCTGGCTTTTAGAACACTGACAGTTGGTTCTTACTTAGCATACCCTACACTATCATTGGATTCAAGCCAAAATTTATTAAATTAATTAAAAATCAGCCAGGCATTTTTTTTTAACTTTTAAACTGCAGAGTATGGGGCAAGGTCAGTAATAGGATTACAGATACTCTGTGAACATGGCTGATTTTTAATTAATTTCAACAGATTATGAGAACTCTGACAGAAAAAAGTCCAAAAGGGCTCTCGGGGGGGGTTTCTCTCTTTTTAGACTTTGATCTCCCTGTTCTCTGTGACTGTTTTGTGTATCGCCATGAAAATTGAAAGGGTTGTTAAGCAAGAGTTTCTGAGTTCAGGACTATATGTTTTGTAAGGTTTTGTTTTGAAATGATCTTATGGGAAGCATCAGAATGGCATGGGGGTATTTTCAATTTAACATTGCGGAATGTGAAAAATCCATGCTGGCTATAGTATACAGCCACTCTTGTGGCTGTATAATTCAATCCTGCTCTGCAATGGAATTTAAATGAAGAGCGGGCTGGAAGTGCCTCACATAAATGAAATAAATAAATAAGCCACTGATAGAAATGATGGATGCTGGAAATGTCAAAGAATCAGCTTTGTAAATGCAAGCTATAACGTTCATACAATGTATAGTTTGTCATTTTGAGAGATTCTTCAGCTACTTGATTATTGTAACTCTGCTTTCAGTTTCAAACCTCTCTCTCTCCCCCCCCACCTTTTCATTGCATCAGGGATCTAATTCAGTGCTTTAAATCTGTGTTCTGCAATGCATAATTAATCTGGCTTCATAGAGATCTGGACAAAAGGCCCCATTCAATCTTTAGCTCTTTCCCTCGAGATATTGTTATTTCTAAAAACTCCGGCCAGCTGGATTGGAGGGAAACCTCAGCACTGTGGGAGAATGAACAAACTGTAGGCCTCTGAGGGATTTGGACTAACTAGCTGACTAAATTGGATTAGAAAGTATGGAAGAGAGGGAAAGGCAGAGATGGAGGCCAGCTTTGAAGGCTACGAACTTGAAGAGGAGGGGAAGTCTCCCACAATGATTGCAAAATGGTGAATGTTTCTGAAAAGACAGGAAGAATTTTGAAGTCAGAGTAAGGTGATAAATTGCATAAAGGCAGAACAACAGAGCAGCAATTTTTTTTAGCAGGGATTGTTAGCAAGGAGATCTGCATTATATATGCAGGTCACAACCAGGCCTGCACAATGTGTGATTGCACTGCACCAAATTCCATATGATGTGTCCTACTGAGTGCTTGCTCCAAGCAATGGAGAAATTCAATTCAGTTCATAGTTAGGTGAACCTATGTAATTTGCATTTTCTAAAACGATATGTGAACCAAAACACAGCCATCCTTCAAAACTCAACACTTCTCTGAATTTGGCAGGTCAGTCCTCCAGCCAAGTAATGCATACAAAAATCCATCTACTAGTATCAAGTATGCATACAAAATGCATATATTGATGAAAATAAAATACAAAAATTCATTTTATTAGGGGAAATATAAATATTAGGGGAAATACAAATATTAGGGGAAATATGCTTTGCAAAAGTGTATGAGGCAAAATTGAATACAAAAATGTGTATATTAGGAGAAATTTGCCCTGAAATGCTGATGAATTTTCATGAGGACTTAAAAAAAAAAAAAAAGCACACAAACTGTTGTGGAAGTGTTGAGAACTGAAGATTGGAAAAATGAGAAACTGAGAGAAACCAAAATTGATAGATCATTCATACCTATTTGCCATTTATTAGTAGTAGTAGTAGTAGCAGCAGCAGCATTTTCATCCTGCTCTTCAGCTGAAAAAGGCTCCCAGAGTCACTAACAAATACCAGTGACGAGACAGTCCCTGCCCTCAGGTTCACAGTTTAAGAGACATGACACAAAAGGAAAGGGGACTTGAAGGGAGCTTGAAAACAGCAAGCTCAAGTGCTCCTTCTTTGTTACAGAGATCTTGTAGTGGACAGCAGGAATGGAAAAATTTGGAGAGGAGCCAAAAATTGCAGGCCTTCAGAAGAGCTGACAGAGAGGCCCTGCAGTCCCATCTCTCACTGTCTCTTGCAACCTGATGGAATAGCTGCACCCTCCACAACTGCCATTTTTGCAGTCCCCAGTAAGTAGAACAAATAGGAAATTAATTGAGTCCCTCATGGATTGCCATAGGTGGTGAAGGACTGCCTGGTGGGCTTACCCTCCATTGTTCCATTTCAGTGTCTTAGGTTTTGGGGAGGGCTGGCGCCCTGTGCCATGTTTGATTGGTAACCAACCTTTGTTGCTGCCAGAAGTGCGATATAAACAGTTACTGTACTAGTTGTCTCCTGGCTGTGCGCTCTATACAGGCAGAAGGGGGGGGGGAGAGAGACAATGCTTCCAATCTGCCTCTTGATAGGATCCCTTGGAAAGCACATTAATTAATCCCTCAGGCTCCTTCCCAAATGATGACCTCAGTCCATGTGCTCCATTACCATGTGCCAGAGCTCACAAGCTCCATTACTTTCAGAGCACTTACTGTGACATAGAGCCAACCTTTATTACAGAACTGGAACTATAACTATGCAAACTTTTGGCAACATCACATTTATGAAAGCTGAAAAGAGAATCAAATCTTCAGAACTATTCCAACATACAGGATTCTCTCCAGTTTTCAGTGCTCATTTTTATGACACTGACGCAGCACTTAATGCAATAACACCAAGATATTCTATAAGTACTTCCACGGGTCAGAAACCCACCCTGTCGAGAACACTAATGCAAAGCATATTGCCACATTTGCTGCAAAGCGTAGAATGCTGTGAGCATCAAAATCTGAGTTCCTCCCCCCTCTCAATACATATACACACACATACATCAACCATATGGTTCTAATCTAGACTTTTGAAAGGAAAAAAAAAAAGCAGCATACCAAAGTTTGAATCTAAGAAAGGAAGTTCCTTGGTGTTTTCAAGCGGATCTAAATTGGGCATCAAAAACATACAATGTTGCCTAATAAAACAGGAAAATTAAGACAAGGCTCTCACTTGGCTATAATGTTTAATTGTGCATACAGAATAACTTCAGGACTCAGAAATGTGGGTTCAGTGTTTTGATTTAATGCCCCTTTTAATCATGCTGAAATCTGCGGTCTATATATGAAAAAAATCTGAAGTTTAGTCAGGCATGAAGAGCCATAAGGGGGAGAAATGAACTGGAAGCCTAAATATACCGTTGAGTCAGATTTGGGACAAAAGCATTTTTTTAAAAAAGACACTTGTTCATTTTTACAAGTTTGGTCTTTTTGAGTAGGCCTGAGTGATGACAACATTCTAAACAAGTGTTTTGGGGAAAATGCATACCTTATCCTAGCAATGTCCCATTAAAACTCATTTTATTTAGGCTTACATTTTCTCTATGGAGAAAATGAAACAATAGACCCTGACAGCAAGGAAGCTTTGCCTTACATTGCTCTATAGCAGGTATGAGGACACTGTGACCCTCCAGATCAGAGCTTGGAAAAGTTACTTTTTTTGAACTACAACTCCCATCAGCCTAATCCAGTGGCCATGCTGGCTGGGGCTGATGGGAGTTGTAGTTCAAAAAAGTAACTTTTCCAAGCTCTGCTCCAGATGTTGTTGGACTACAAGTTCAATCATCTCTGGACATTGGCCATGTTGGCTGGGTCTGATGGAGCTGGAGTCCAACAATATTTAGAGGGCCAAAAGCTCCCCAGCCTTGGTCGACATACTGAGAAGCCATGCTGTGCACATGGATCCTATGCATGTTACTCAAAAGTAAGTCTATCTTATTTCAGTGGTCTCCTCCAGAAACATGTTCTTTCCACCTTGCCCCAAAATCAGGTCCAAACATCAGATTCTTTTTTAATACTGCTGAATTATATTGTGTCCTCTGGAAGCCAAACATGGCAGCTGAGAGCTCTAGTCACATATTAATGACAGGAACTGGCAAGGTGCAAACTGGTGTTTGGATCTGTGTACAGCTGTGTACAGTGTTACCCTACCTAGGCACTGGCAGTAAAATACCCTCAGGTCCTGGAGTGACCCCACCCATCCAGGTTACATTGGACTGGCCTGAACAGGAAAAAAGCATAAAAGGGCTTCATGTGCCAGTTAAACTCTGCAGTTGCAACACTGACTTCCTGAGTTTTGATGTGTTCCTATATCTTTTGGTTGTTCTTCTGAGATGCTCTTCGGTTCTGCCTCCTGACTTGTGTTTCAATCCTGATTTAGCCTTTGGTTCTGGCTCTGTTCCTTGAATCTGCTCCCCTAGGGTACGAGTAGTCAACAGCCAGTGGAATCCAGAGTGGTGTAGGGGACTAGGACCTGGGAGACCAGAGTTCAAATCACGATTCAGCCATGAAGTTTGCTGGTAACCTTCCTCACAGGGTTGTTGTGATGATATAATGGAGAGGGAGTAGAAGCGTGTACGCCACCTTGAGCTCCTCAGAGGAAAGGTGGGGTACAAATGCAATAAAGCAATAAACCACGTGCCCTCTAGATGCTGCTGGACTACAACTCTCATCATCCCTCACCTCAAACCATGCCAACTGGGCCTGATGGGAGTTGTAGTCCAACAAGCATCCTGCCCTGTAGGAAGCCTGCAAGCAGGACATGAGCGCAACAGCATCCTCCCCACTTGTGTTCTCTAGCAGCTGGCATACAACTTCTGATACTGGAGGTAGTGCAGAGTCATCATAGCTGGTAGCCATTGACAGGTTCTCTAATGTTCTAATGTTCTCTAAATCCCCTTTAAAGCTGTCCAAGTTGGTGACCATCTTCTGGTAGTGGTAGTGAATTCCATAGTTGTGCTATGTGAAGACATACTTCCTTCTGTCTGTCCCGCATTCAGCTTCATTGGATGTCCACGACTCCCAGTGTTACGAGAGAACTTCTCTCCGTCCATTTTCTCTGTACTGTGCATAATGTGATACACCTCCTGGCTCATCTCAGGTTCAGTTCTCTTTGCCACCCTCATTTTGCTGCCAATAAGTGGCAATGAGCCCAGACTGCTGCTGTGTATATATGTGGGGTCAGAAGATCCAGACTTTCTTCCAGGGGTTCTCAATTACACAGGTGGCCTCCACAGACACAAAAGGCTCCCTGCTGCTGCAGAATCATAGAATCATAGAATAGTAGAGTTGGAAGAGGCCTATAAGGCCATCAAGTCCAACCCCCTGCTCAGCCTCATCATGACAGGAGCAAGGAGAATCCATGCAACCTCGAGGACGAGGCTAAATGCACAGCTGTGCAGCCCCACAGGGTCCGTATTGCCTCCTCAAGCCAGTGACACCTGGAGTTAGTTACACTAAGTTAGTCACACTTGGGTCCCGCTGAAATCAATGGGACCTAAGTTAGTCATCATGACTAACTCAGTCTGGATCTAGCCCATTAATTGATTTTTTTCTCAGTGATCATATACTTTTATTTCATTATTTCAGCATTACAATTTGTTAAGGTCCAACTAGAACAAATTAAATTTTAATAAAGGAAAAGAAAAAAAATTAAAAGGTAAAGAAAAAGAAAAGAACAAACAGAACTAAGCTAAATTAATTTGCAAACTAATTTGTAAATGACAGGAGCAGGGGAAAACATAATTCTATATAAATAATCAATAGGATTTTTTTGTCTTATTCATTTAGAACATGAATTGATGATAATAAAGCAAAGTACTCCAGGGGTTGTGAAAAATGTATTTCTTGCAAGTAACTTCCAGGATCCACCAAGAGGGTTGAGGTGGATCAGCTACTTGGCTAGGGGTTTTTTGCCACCCATTCTGGCAGCAAGCATCTAAGCTAATCTATGCGATCCTGGGCTCCTTCTGGGAGGAAGGGTGGGATATAAATTTAATAAACAAATACAATAAATAAATAAGCTAGACTTGTAAGAACAGAAATAATATGTAAAAGCATGTTTCTTAAAGTGCACACAGGAACCAATATACAGGTCCACCTAGCTCAGTACTGTCTACACTGACTGGCAGTGGCTTTCCAGGGTTTCCCAGCCCTACCTGGAGGCACCAGGAATTGAACCTTGGACCTTCTGCATGAAAAGCAGATGCTCTGCTACTGCACAATGGCCCTTCCCCAAAGCTGCAAATAAAAAGTTCTGCTCAGCTAATTTTCCAGCGACAGTCATATCCCATTATAAAATTCCTTTCACACAATATAGCATAATAGCATTTGAGAGCTAATGATATTCTGCAGCTGGGACAGCATGAATCTGAGTTTGTTTGGTGTCTCTCTCTCTCTCTCTTCTGAGTTATTTACTTCCAAAAGAAAATTTTCCATGGCAACCAGCCAAAGGGGCTTGTCTCTTTAGTGTGCGAAATCTGAGCAGATACAAACTTGACACCATATTTCATCCCATCGTCTTCCTTCATGTCTGCATTCCTGGCGGTAAATTATGGGGTGTCGCCAACTATTCAACGGTGACAAGGAAGAGTTATTTTAAAAAAAGTCTAAGAAGATGGAGAGAGAGAAAATTAACTGTTTCAAAACATTTGAAGTAAGGAATTTTGAGCAATCATAGGTTTTAGAAAAATGCCCCTTTCTCTTCTCTCTCCCCCGCACCCATCTCCCAGTTACGTTTTGGACAATATGAAGTATTCATTCATACAACATGAAATGAAGTTATAGGCCCCACATGGATTTAGTTGCATTTAAACTGGACGACTGCAATGTGCTCTATGACAGGCTGCCTTTGAAGACTTCAGCTGACATAAAAAGTTCTAATTAGTGTCATTTTATTGTTATAACAATGTATTATTAATATTAATCACCTATAATATGTTTAAACCTTTCTAAGCATTGTATGGAGATTAAAGATAAGGCAGTTGCTGCCTGCAGGCTCACAGATTGCTAGACACGATACAAAAGGAAAAAGGAATGGGAAGGGAAGAGGAATGCAAGCAAATCTAGACTAATTCTTGTTCATTTTGAAATTGAACTCCAGTTCCCATCAGCATGGCCAGTGGTTAAGGATGATGGGTGCTACAGCCCAGCAACATCTGGAGGACCACTGGTTCCTCATCCATGAAGTAGCCGATCTGATGAGAAAGGCATCTGCCTGAGAGATGTTGCAGCCAGAAAAGACAATACTGGGCAAGCTGGATAAATTGCCTGGCCTGATTTAAGGCAACTTCCTCTTGTAGACTGACAAATTTTAAATAGGTGGCTGTGGACATTCCAGCTGCAATCTGTGATGCTACTGGGGAAAAAATGTATTTTGGGAAATAAATTGTCACCTAATGTTATGAGGTTCCAGCAGATTAGTACCTCCAAACCATAGAGGCTTCAGCCAGCGAAGGGTGAAACAGCAGCATCAACAATAGTGTAGTGGCCAGAAGAGGGATTTCTATTCCAGATTTTTATTTTGAAGAATATTATATTGTCTGAGACTACTCTCTTTTTGGTCTATTTTATTTTGACGAATCTGTTTCTTGACGACCGCCATTAATTGTTTCGATCCTGGGAACTGCATTTTGTTTACTTAAGTATGGAGAGATAAGGCTGTCTGCTCTGTTTATACTGTGATGTCACCAAGTTTGGAGTATTAACCCAATTGTTGCTGAAATAAGAAGTGGTTTTCCTATATTTTTCTTTTAAAATGGCAATTAAGAAAGTGGCTGAGAATCTGGAAATAACTATGTTTCAGAAAATAATGGATGAGATTGAGATAACGAAACAAAACCTGCGACAGGGTTGTAAGGAGCTGAAAATTGAATTGAGTAAAATGACGCAGGAGATTAAAGATATAGGGGTCCCTGTGAGAGAGGTGACCCTGGAAGGGGTCCCTGTGAGAGAGGAGACCCCGGAGATTGGAACAAACGTGGAACAGGAAAAAGATTTGGAGTCTATGGACTTTAGAAATAAAATCTATTGTTTGGAGACACAGGAGATTAAAGACATAGGGGTCTTTGTGAGAGAGGAGACCCTGGAGACTGGAACAGGGGTCCCTGTGAGAGAGGAGACCCTGGAGACTGGAACAGGGGTCCCTGTGAGAGAGGAGACCCCGGAGATTGGAACAAACGTGGAACAGGAAAAAGATTTGGAGTCTATGGACTTTAGAAATAAAATCTATTGTTTGGAACTCAATGTTATCTCTGAAGAAATTAATGAAGATTCTAGAGATAAAGTTATCAATGGCATGGATGATCTTCTGGACTGGAATGATGTGATGGAGCCCAATATAGAGAAAATCTATGGAATTAACTACAGCCATGTGACAATGGAAAAACTTTTAAGAGATGACCCAGTGTATTTTGAAAAAAAGAACAGAGATATGATTTTACAGCAGTATTTCAGCAACCTATTCAGAATGGATGGCAAGAAAATATTTGGGATAGAGGTAATTCCCATCAGACTCTTACTATATGACTATGGCTTGGACAGCAAGATTATTATGGAATACTGATAATGGAAGATTGGATACTGAAATTACTGGACTTAACAAGACTACTGAAGATGGAAGATGGAAAATGGAACTAATAGGGATAATAGAACAATGGCTACTGAAATTACTGAACCTAACAGATTCTGATGTGATGGATTAATTGAAATGTTTATTTTGACTATGGTTATGACAATAAGATTATCATAATTAGTAATGAGATGGATTAATCGATATGCTTATCTGGAAAAAAAAAATTGATAGATATATTTCTTAAAGAATTGAAACCTCTCTTTGACTTTTTGTGGAAAGAATAAAGTAATGTTTATGAGATTTGATGATTAAGTAAGATAACTATTGGAGGAAAGTGATTTTATAATATGACTTAAGAGACAGGATTGCTATATATTATAGACTTATAACTGATCTGATCTTTGACAAATGGGAAGTCAATATTTTACTCTTTATTTTTTATTTTTATTTTTATTTTTTTATTTTTTTTATTTTTTTGTTTAACTATTTTTGATTTTGTTTTTTGTCTTTGAATGTTTTATGATTTCGTCTTGTATGTTTTATGAAAATTTGAATAAAAATTATTGAAAAAAAAAAACAATAGTGTAGTGGCAAATTCAGAGGTGCAGGGTCCCTTCATGATAATCACAGCCACGCCCCCTCACAGCCATGCCCCTTCTAAGATTATACAACCTTCTAAAATTAAACAATAATCTGGCCAGGCTTGAATGCTACTTTCTGCTTCTCTATCACTATCATCATTTGACTGTCCTTTCTCACAGTCAGGGATAATTGCTTGAATTACTGAATTCAGTGTCTCCTGCTGCTACCCAACTACTTGATGATGTAGATGGGATGCTATCATCAGGATTCACTGTCTCTTCTTTTGCAGCTACAGAATTCTCACTCTCTACAACTTGGCTTTTTGAAGTAGGACCTAATAGGAACTCCTTTGACTCTGAGTGGCTCCAATCAACAGAAAACAACAAGGAAGCAAGTTAGAAGACTCTTCTCATAGGGAGCGCATCTGCATAAAATACCTATTTTTTGGTAAAAGTGTAGCACAAGAAGAGCGTCTCTTCCTTCCCTCCCCCACACACTTTAATTCCCCTTCACACTGTTTCTCATGCAAATTCATGAAGCTGGGAAATTCTTAAAGGTATCCGATAAATATTGTAAATAAATAACCTTTTGTATTCAGGTACAAGAAATTACCTGTGCACTGCACTCTCCTTTTAAGTACAGCCCAACTTCCCTGCTCAGGGATAAACTAGATGCAGCATGTTATTTTCACCAGTATATTCATTTTGTGCCCCCTCCCCCCAATATGCATTTTTAAAATGTTTCTTGGTTGGAGAACTGCATTGCAACATTCAGATGAGTGTGAATTTCAAAGATTGGTCGTGTTTCAGTTCTCATATGGTTTCAGAAATTTAAATTTTGCCTTTAAATGCAAACTAAATCAAACTTCTCCCCCATCCCTACTCTGCAGCCTACCCGGCTGCCGTCTCTTCATGACCTGGAAAAGCCCCATGGGAGGAGTTACCTCATGATGTTTTCTCTGGGCTTTAACTGACAGAAAGCAGCAAGGGAATGAGGTGTTGATTGTAAGCAGCAGAGGGGAAGACACTGACTTCCTTAATCTGCTCAGCTCTGCAATGCACCTGAAAAAGCATGTAAACAGGCAATCATTACAGAGTTCAGAATAAAGATTGATTCCAGTGGAGACTCATGAGGAGATCAGAAAAATATCATATATCAGAGGAAAAAGGAATCAGATAATGCATGACCACCAGGAATGAAATGAGAAGTTTCTATCCCTAGTCAGGATTGAGAAAGATGCCTGCCTGAGACCTTGGTGATCCCCTGCCAAGGAGAGTCAGCCAGAGGTGGAGGAACCTGCAGCCTTCCCAATTCCAGCTCCCAACAGCCCCAGCCAGCATGACAAAATTGTCAGGAATTGTGGGAGTAGAAAGCCCAGTCCCACCTGGAGGGTCAAAGGTTTTCCACCCATGGCCTGATGCCCTCCAACCTGATGCCCTCCAGTTTTGGGTTACAACTCTCATCATTGCACAGTTGTGCTGGCTGGGGCTAATGAGAGCTGTAGTCCAAAACAGCTGAAGGACACCAGGTGGGAGGGCTGGAGTAGACAGTACTTGGACTAGAGGGGCCAGATGGACCTGACTGAGTTTTCAGTAGCTTCTCATGCTGTTGACTGATTTTGCTGCTTGATGGTATTAGAGGTCTCTCTTCACATTCACTCAACCACAGCATATTTACACATCCTTCACATTTCCACCACAAACTGGCCCTTAGTCAAGATGCGCACAATAACATGGTGGAAGAGCAGGAGGCCAAGGGTAGAAGATACTCTTAAATCCAAATCCTGCAAGTATATGGCTGCTATTGTTCCTTAAGCAAATAATCAGTAGATCTCAATGAGCCAAACTCCTCTATTCCAAAGGAAAAAGCCTCCTGCCCCAGCAGGCAAGTGTAGGAGGAAAGATCCTCCCCCAAATGTCCAGGATGGTAAAACTGGAGGTACATGCAGTGCTTCCAAGCTTGAAAGCTTGGAAAGTGCTTGAAAGCTTGCAGCTTGCAACATTTTCATAACTTGGAAAATGTTCTGACAGCTGGATTAACTGCCAAGATAACAGAAGTAAGGATAGACACTCTTCAGTGTTTGTGTGTGTGCTTATACTTTGGTGTATTACAAAACAAGCCTTCATATTTCCTGACCAATTCATCAGAAACCAAACCTTAAAGTAAGATCTTTGGAGGGAGGGGGGGTAGAGAGAACCCAACGAACACATCCTTCTGTCCAAAATTGGTTTGAATAAGTACTGAGTTATTCTTTTGTCAAAAATGTAGTGATTTTTTTTCTATTTAATTTTTTAGAATCTAAAATAAGATTTAGATAGTCTTCATATTCCTCCACCTGCCAAGATTTTATCCACAATTGTAGAGAAAGCTCGGGGAGCAGAATTGAAAGAACTCTAGGTGGTGTAAAAGTATGGAGTTGACTTGTCAATACGGAGGCCCTGATTCCTGCATTAGTGGAATGTCTATTCGCTAATATGCAAAAACTCTTGCAGTTTAAGAATGTACCTATAGCCAACAGATGTTTCTATCAACCTTTAAAAAGCAGTGAAATTGGGCAGCTATAGTGAATGCACCAGGGGAGCAGGAGACCTGACCTCCTCTCTGATATAGTGTACTGCCCTACAAATTTGTAAAAATACAAACACAATTTCAGTTGGTCTTTTACAGTCCAATCCACTTCCTGTATAGCTTGGAAGAATTTGGTAACGTGCCTCAGAGCATATGATGAATGGTGGCAACACCTACAATCAGCCCAAATAGCAGGAATAAGACGTGCTGTTCTGATCTTGTTTCAGCATGGAGAAAGCAACAATATTAAGATAGGTGATGTACTTCAGATATTCACTTTAAATATGTTTGCAATTTTAATGATGTTTCCTATTGTGAATTATTTATTTATTTATTATTTGATTTATATCCCACCCTTCCTCCCAGCAGGAGCTTTTTGCTTCTGTTTCTGTGAATATGTGAAGTGCAGCAACACTTCACATAATTTACAATAAAAAACTCCAGAAACAATTGTGGAATAATGGCACTGACTATTCTGCAAAATTGTCTCCAGTGGACATGGGGAGTCTCTCAGTTTGCACAAGGTAAAAAGTGGGAGGTGAAATATATTCCAGCAAATTTCTAGGTGTGCTCTGTTTTTAATTGACCATGCCCACCCTTCCTTAAATTGAGTGGTTTAAGCATAGCAGATTGAACACATGCATCTTGGGCAGGCCAAATTTGTTTTTTTTCTAACAGCTAGATTCATTGCTTAAGTAGCAACATATTGTAATCAGTCTGATTTTTCATCAAACTCCAGTTTCAGATTCATTCGTTAATGCACCCAAAATAGAAATAAAATATAATCCCCAGTTTAAAACGTAAAAGGCTGTCTTCACCATCATATGACCAATAAAAAGGCTTTGAAATTAATATTAAAATTTGACTCATATTCTAGGATGAATAATAAGAGAAATATAATTTCCTAGATTAGATTCTCTGTAGAAACAGTAGTAACACAGGAAAGAAGTAAAGCAAGAAGACCAACAAACATACAAAAATATAATTCTCCATCTTTAGAGATGCAGTCCTGATTGCAGGTGTTGCCAGCACTCACCATATGCTCAATGCAGTCATGCTTAGGAAAGGTAAAACTGACCATGGGGAAGGAGAATAAGGGGGGAGGAGAATAAGGGGGAGGGAGGGCTGGAGTGGAGAGAGAAAGAGAGGACAGAAGGAGGGGGGAAAGGGGTGGGAAGGGGAGAAGGGAAGGAGAGGCAGGATGGAGGTGATAGGAGGAGAGGAGGAGGAAGGGAGGGCAGCTTTGATCATTTTCATGCTTATTGAGTTCAATGGGATTTATTCCCATGCAATCATGCATTGGAAATGTGAAACTGAGCATGGGGGCAGAGGATAAGGGGGAGGGGTGATGGTTGGAGTGGAGAGGGGGAGGAGGAGAGGGAAGGGAGGGAAGGGAAAGGGGGAGGGGGGAAGGGAGGGAAGGGAAAGGGGGAGGGGGGAAGGGAGGGAAGGGAAAGGGGGAGGGGAGAAGGGAGGGGAGAGGAGAAGGGAAGGAATAGGATGGAGGAGAAGGGCAGGTTTGATCATTTTCATGCTTATTGAGTTCAATGGGATTTACTCTCATGCAATCATGCACTGGAAAGGTGAAATTAAACTGGGGGAAAGGCAGGGAGGGGGAGGGGAATAAGAGTATGTGTAGGGAGTAAGGGGGAGGGGGGAGGAGATTGGGTGGGTACTGGACAAAGGGAAAGCCCCTTTTCTTTCAAAAAGGGAAACATTGTAATCAGTATCATTACTTTTCAGGGTTTTCCCCACCTTTTTATTCTACAACAGACACATGTAGTCTCCCACCCAAATTTAAACCAAAGCTATCCCTGGCCACATCCATACTAGGCATTTATTCCATTTAAAACAGTCATGGCTTCCCTCAAAGAATTCTGGGAAGTGTAGTTTGTGAAGAGTGCTGGGAGTTGTTTAGGAAACTGTTATTCCCTTCACAAAACTCCATTCCCCAGAATTCTCTGGGAAGAGAGGCTGACTAGCCATTGGAGCTCTGTGAGGAGGACTCTCCTGATTAGCCAAGCCAGATAACTGTTAGGTTTTTAGAACACTGACAGTTGGTTCTTATAGAGCATGCCCAGACTTATCATTGACTCCAATGTTAATTTTCTTAAATTAATTAAAAATCAGCCATGCTTTTTTTTTAACTTTTAAACTGCAGAAGATGAAGGTAAAAGTATGGGGCAAGGTCAGTAATAGGATTACAGGTACTCTGTGAACATGGCTGATTTTTAATTAATTTCAAAAAATTATGAGACCTCAGACAGAAAAAAGTCCAACAGGGCTCTGAATTTTTTTCTCTTGTTTTACACTGTGAACTCTCAATTCTATCTGACTGTTTTGTGTATCACCACAAAAACATAGAGGGTTGTTAATTAAGCATTTCTGAGTTCAGGACTATAAGTTTTGTAAGATTTTGTTTTGAAATGAATTTATGAGAAGCATCAGAATGGCACAGAGGGTATTTTCAATTTAACATGGAGGAAGGAAAAAATACATGCTGGCTATAATCTACAGCCATGTGATTGTATAATTTCCCAGTTGAATCTTACATCACTCTGGGAAAATTTGGATAAAGGAGTTACCTGGAATGGGCAAATCATATGGGTTGTAATCACATGATGTCACCGATTCATTTCCCCATGGGCTAATAGGCAATTCCACATTTAGATGCAGTTATGCTGCCAATAACATCATCAGGCTCATGATGTGGTCCAAACGAGTTTTGTCTCAAGCTCTCTGAGGGGACCCCAGTTCCCTTCCCTACAATCTCTCTTATTCTACTTTCTTACAGGTCTTGCTGTAAACCTCTGGCAAGTCCTCCCTTCTTCCTTTCTGCCTGAAACACTGCAGTGGCATTATCCCAGGAGCCAAGGCCTCTGGGAAATGTAATTTTCCCAGGGTCCCTGGTATTTGAGATGTTGCTGTTTCTGTGATCCAGTCAACAGGGTGGGGAGGACCTCCAGTGAGACACTCAACAGCTGCGAGCTAAGTGAGTGGGGGCTCGCATAGGTGCGTGTTCCAAGGCTTGTAAGGAGACGAAGGCAAAAGGGGGAGAGGATATACAGATTTTGGGGGGGGGGCTTGGATTCAATCCGAGTTTGACCAAAAAAATTTGGGAGGCAGATGCCTCTTACTTCATAATGCAGCCAAACCTCATGAGCAGGACAAGTTTTTTATTACATTATTATTCCCATCTGTGACTAACAGCCAGTATGGGGGAGCAATTTGCCTTGGGGAATCACATAGGGGTAATGATTTTAAAACAAAACAAAACCGTGCACTGGGCCAATCCAGTTGGGGGCGGGGGAACCTGCAGGCGCTTTTAGAACAAGGGTAAGGAAACTTTTTTGAGCTTGAGGGCCACATTACCTCATAACCTTCCAGGGGGCAATGTGCCCATGAGCGGGGCCAAAGGCAAAACTGGGCGGGACAACAGACGTGACTTTTATGTTTGTACAATAGATTGCAGTCCAGCCACACAGAAATCAGAGGTTTCTACACACACACCTCTCCAGCCTCTATGTAGGCACATGAGAGGCATTATCACAAGGACGCTTTCCAGCCAGGCAAAAGCACTGTAGGAGGATGTAGAGCAGGACAGGTGAGAGAGGTGTGGCCTGGGGAATGTCCTGAGGGCTGGATAGAGAGGTCTATGGAGCCACATTCAACCCCTTTTTCCCACCCCTGTTTTAGAAAAAGGCAAAAATGTTAGGGGATCCAATCTCCCACATCACATGTAGTTTGGATCTCAATTCTACAGTTTTAACAAAGGAACAGGTTCTGTGCTTATCTTACACTGCAAAGCACTGTCAGCAAGAACTGTCCTATTAAGAGAGAGAGAGAATGTGTGTGTGTGCGCATACGCACGCACACATTTTAGTGACTCAAACTCCTAGGCGCCCAAACAGAATTACAATATATTTATTTATTTATTTATTTATTTTTATTTATTAAATTTATATACCGCCTGACTAGCAATAGCTCTCTGGGCGGTGAACATAGAAATACAATAACATAGGCAATACAATAAATGACACAATATAATACAAAATAATACAGTCTAAAATCAATACAATAACATTTTTAAAATTAAATAAATTTAAATTAAAATGCTTCAGAGAATAGGAAGGTTTTAACCTGGCGCCGAAAAGAAAGCAGAGTCGGCGCCAGGCGCACTTCCTCGGGGAGACTGTTCCATAGTTTGGGGGCCACCACTGAGAAGGCCCTAGATCTTGTCACCACCCTCCGGGCCTCCCTATGAGTTGGAACCTGGAGGAGGCCCTTCGTAGTAGAACGTAGTGTACGGGCCGGTTCATATCGGAAGAGGCGTTCCGCAAGGTATCGTGGTCCCACACCGTATAAGGCTTTATAGGTTAATACCAACACTTTGAATCTAGCCCGGAAACATATTGGCAGCCAGTGCAAGCGGGCCAGAACAGGTGTTATATGCTCGGACCGCTTGGTCCTTGTTAGCAGTCTGGCTGCCGTGTTTTGCACTAGCTGTAGCTTCTGAACTGTCTTCAGAGGTAGCCCTACGTAGAGCGCATTGCAATAATCCAAACGCGAGGTTACCAGAGCATGTACCACTGATGTAAGGTCCTCTTTACTCAAATAGGGATGTAGCTGGGCTACCAACCGAAGTTGGTAAAACGCATTCCTTGCCACCGAGGCTACTTGAGCCTCAAGTGAGAGGGAAGAGTCTAAAAAAGACTCCCAGACTACGAACCCGCGAGCCTGTCCAGAAGGATACCATGGTCGATGGTATCAAAAGCCGCTGAGAGATCAAGGAGAATCAACAGAGTTACACTCCCTCTGTCTCTCTCCCGACATAGGTCATCATACAGGGCGACCAAGGCCGTCTCGGTGCCAAATCCGGGCCTAAAACCCGATTGAAATGGATCTAGATAATCGGTTTCATCCAATAGCGCCTGGAGCTGGCCAGCAACCACTCGTTCCAAGACCTTGCCCAGGAATGGAACATTCGCCACTGGCCTGGCTGGAATGCAGGAACGTTAAACCTATAAATCTTTGGGTGTGACATTTAGACATTACTATATAGCGCAACCTATATGCTACAGGCAGCTCCTTATAGTGGAAAGGCGTAGTAACTCTTTCCCATCAAGAGCAATGACCAGGCCTCACACTTATGTTACCCATGGCTTATAGTGAACAAAATGAGTTTAAATTACTGTAGACACACATTAGAAGAAAATAAACAGAATTTTTGATGAAGATGACGTAAATACACATTTTTACAGGCAGGGTCAAGTTAAACATTCTTGTTGTTAATATTAAATAGAAGTAGTTCAGCTTTTTTTTGCTGAATTTATATTGCTCTGTTCCATTTGGAACAGTTTTAGGCATGTTATAATTGAAATTGTTTTATTCATTTTTATAAATGTATGTTTTATTGTTGGAACCACCTTGGGACCTTATGGTGAGGGGCAGGTGAGAAATCTAATAAATAAATAAAGGGATCAGTGCAGCACGTGTTAACATTCAAAAGCGCAGTCCAGAGATCTAGGCATAAAAAGTCGCTGGATGGTGGATTAGGGGAAACAACAGGGAATGGTGATTACATGATGCTATGCTCACAGATCCACAGAATCATCTGGCTGACAAATACTGGAGACAGAATAGGCCCTATTCCAGTAGCCTTCAGTGTTTTCAGACCTGGCCCTGGGCCCTCTTTTAACCCAAGGATGCATTTAGGGATCCATTTCTTATTGTTTTTACCATATATTTGCATGGTGGTAGTACTGTTGCTGTACTACCACCCTGCATATCTTAGACCACGCTGCAATCTGGTAGTGGGTCCAACCCCTAAGCTGAAGACTAATAGTCTAATCCATCAAGACAATGTGTATGTTCTTAATGACAAATAGTATAGGGTGGTGCGGGGAAAATGCACACAACGTCCCAGACATCAGATGCAGATACAACATTAGAGCCAGTGTCAAATGTTGACAAAATCAGGCACCTGCAGAGGCCCACAGTCTTGCAGGGGGCCTACTACTGACCCTGGTACCTCCTGATCCTCCTGTTCTTCCTTCTCCTTGCTCTTGGTGCCCATTTACCTACCCTCTCTAAGCATGCAAGCAGTGGCCAGAGTGAGGAGGGGGAACAGCATCTTGTCCTTGTAGGCAACAGTGTATATTGGGCCCATGGTGACAGTGGCAAAAAAGGAAAGGTACTGACTCAGAAAAGGGTCCTACTGAGGTAGGGTTGCCATATTGCCCAGTTAGCCAGGTTTTACCCGGATTCTTTGCATGTCACCCGGCGCCCAGTTAGCCCGTTAGGTGGCCCGGATTCTCAGCTTTAATTTAAAAAAAATTTAAGTTTCTAGGTGGTCCGGTTCTCAAGATATACATAAAAACGTAAGCTGCCCCCCCGACTATCAAATCTTTCTTTAAACAGTACTGTATAGCACTTTGCAGTTTTAACCCCGCCCGTTCAGGATTGCAGCCAATCAGTGAAGCCAGGGTTGTGTTTCAGTTTGATTGACCTGAGGCAGTGTCTAGAAAACGTCATTACAATGCCAGAAAATGGTGGTTTGCCCCCCTGTTTATCTGAAAAGCTCATAAATTGGGTAAGTATATACATTTCAGGTTTTTCCCTCTTGTGTGCAGGAGTCAGATCCTGGGCAGTGTTTTGAAAACCTTCCCAATACTTGCTTTTGTAAAAGCAATGTTAATCCCATATGCCCAGAGTAAATCCCATTGAATTCAATAGGACTTACTTTTGAGTAGACATGGTTATGAATGTGCTCAAAATCAATGGGACTTTGGAGTGAATGTAAAAAAAATTGTGTTTGTGTTCTAACTTTTTCTGTCCCCCCCTCCGGTCCTATTTTAAAGCAAGTAGGCAGGGCTTACTTAGGTATTACAATTTTTATTCTGTAGGAAACTAATACTGATTTTTTAAAAACTAATACTGATTTTTCTGCAATGACCAACTGGTTTGACAATAAACTATTATATGGGCTGTATGTATTTATACATCTGCAGTGTGTGTGTGTGTATGCAGTCTTTCCAACACCCCTGTGAGGTAGGGTTGGAAACCAAGGCAGCTCACAACAAGAAATAAAGCCATTTAAAATCCAATAACCATAAAAACAAGTATAAACAGTTGCAAAACAGCGTAAAGTGGCATGATTCGGAATTTTGGGTTGTGTGAATTAAGTTGCTTATCACTTGAGGTTGCATTTCTGTCCCTGTTTGAGTAACCCCCACTGAATACACTGGGACTTGCTTCTGAATAAATAAACCTAGGATTGCACTATAAATATCTTTACAGTTTGTGTAAATAATAAATATATTTGATAGTCATGCTTATATAAATATTTCTTCATTTATCATATTTTTGGTTTTTGGTTAGGAATCCTGACTGGTTGTGAGATGCTTAGTTTTCTGCCTTACTGATAGGAATCTTGTGGTTGGTATGGTATTGCATTTAAGAAATGATGGTACGAAATGGCCTGAATCAATATAAGGCAGATTCCTTGGTTCCTAAAAGTGGGAAGAGACTCAAGGGCCACAGTGACTCCAACATTTATTTATGTATTTTTATTTACAACATTTATATACCGCTTTAGTGTAAAAAATCTCAAAGCAGTTTACAGAAAGAATTAAAACAATAAAATTATTGGCAAAAGTGTTAAGGACAGATGCTTAAAAACATTCAAAGTAATAAAACCAGCAATGAGGTAAAAACAGATTTAAAAACACAATAGCTTCCACATGCCTGGAGAGGCTTGCCTCAAGAAAACTGATTTTAGCAGGTGCTGAAAAGAGGCGTCTGCCTAATGTCAATAGGCATGGAGTTCCAAAGCGTAGGTGCTGCCACTTTACAGGACTGATTTCTTACAAGAGCAGAACAAGTACTATGTGGCACCCATAACATGGAAAGCACAGCTTGAACTTGGCCTGGTAGAAAATCAGCAACCAATGCAGATTTCAGAGCAGAGGTATTATGTGCTGATAGGATCTCACTCATGCCAGCAATTGTGCTGCAGCATTCTGCATTAACTGCAGTCCCCAGGTCAGGTTGTGCTGCATGGGGATTTCTGTGACCTTGGCTGACTGGCTGCTAGGATCTTTTTAGTTTGGGTTTTTGGTTATGAATCCTGACTGGTTGTGGGATGCTGAGTTTTCTGCCTTACTCATACGAATCTTCTTGTGGTTGGTATGGTATTACATTTAGGAAAGTGTTACTGCCTTTTGTGTTGTTTTTTTCCTATTTGCATTTCACTTATCTTTAACCTCACTCCGTTACAGCCATAGAAGCAACAACAGCATATGCAAGATAATTAACTCCCATTAGTGATAAGAGCAAGAATTTATAATTATTATTTTAATTAAAACAAGAGGCTTATGAGTACTTTGAAGAGGACCAGATATTTATTTTCTTTCTGAGCCCAGGACTGGGTCTTTCATGATGCCCGGTTGGGGGGGGGAGCAGGAGAGTAGTTGATAAGACAGACATCCTGGCATTGGTAATCTAATTAGCAAGGTATGTGTGGGGTTGTTGCACACTTCCACGACCAGTGGAACCTGTGTAGATGTGGTTGATCAAAGGGAGAAGAAATTTTGAGTTAAGCAAAGCTCTGCTTTTATAAAACCTAAGAAACATACAGATACTTTGAATGTCTGAGTGCCTGTACCAGTGGAATACTGGAGAAACTTGTAAAACTTGCTGCAACAGTATTTAGAACTGAGCATGTGGTGTGAAAGACTCCTTTTCCTAACATTTTGGCTTCTTGTTTTTCTCCACCCACCACATCTTTGAAATATATCGTATATGTAATGGTTAACCGTACTGCTGCCCTGACTTACTTTGTTTGTTGCTATTTTGTGTTTTTATTATGTTTTTATATTGATTGTGTATTTTTATTGTTTTTATTATATTTGTAAGCTGTGCTGAGCTCTGTTTTTAACAGCAGAAGGGCAGGATATAAATCCTCTTAACCAATCAATAAATATTCCATAGTGTTGGAAACTAGTCTAGGCATTTAAGGCTGAAAATGTTGCTTTTAAAAAAAAGATTTCTCACATTTTTCCCAAGTTCTTGGTGGTAATTCCTAGGCACAAAAAGAAAACAACAGGACAATCCAAATATTAATATGCAAATAATTTGCATAATATGCAAATTAGCCTGCCCGGATTTGTGGAACTGGAATATGGCAGCCCTATACTGAGGGTATCTAGCCCTAAGGCTCCCAGATCTGGTCCTGTTACTAGGATGCACAATGCCCTCCTGGTAAGTACCTGCTTGATCTCCAGACTCCCAGCTGAGACTGTGTCCTTTCCCCATATGTGGTGAGGATCCCGTGTTGGTTGATATGTATGGAACAATTATTTAATTGCACAAAATGCCCCTACTTCACACACGGAGGAAAATGTTTAAGGAGTGGAAAAATAAAATATTTTTAGGAAAAAAATAAAATATCGTTTAGGAACATGAAAGACTAGAAAACAAGGGATGGAATCTGGAAAATATCTTATTACCAGGAAAGCATTAATAATATATATATACACACACACATGGGAGTGTTTGATGTGTATGTACAAGCCCCAGGTCAATGAAATCAAGATCGTACTTATATAGCTCAAGTTCCAGCGATCCATTTGTGAATAAGCAAGAGGTTGAAGTAATTCAGACAGCAGCACAATACGTGTCACGTTCTGTTTACTTAACTACTCAAATTAACAGTCTTAGAGTTGCCTCAGTAATTGATAGCAAATCAAGCTCTTTTGCTTTCTTTAGGATAGGACTGGATTACAGCTTGGTTGTAAATAAATACTCATTTCTACACCAAATATGTCATCTGGCGTTCTGATCTATTGTTAAGAATTCCTGGATTGCTTGCATGAGTATGAATTAATGGATTCAGTGAGTCAAAGTTATGTACCCACCCAGGGGGATACAAATCCTCTTGTACAGGATTAGCCTTCTTTTTTCTTTGCTCCCTAACAGCTTATGAATGTTAATAGATTTTTTATTTTTAAACTAATTTTCCTCCTTCCCAAAAAAATCTACATAAAAAACAGCTTTCTGTTGTTGTTAAAGAAGCACCCTAGCAAAGTGAAGAAAATCTTAAGCATGGATGCTGTAAGGAATACTTTAAGGTAGCTGCCATTTTCCTGACAGGGCTGTTGGGCTTCCATGGGTAGCAGTATGTCAAAAGTAGAAATGGGTGAACATGTCAATTTTGGTTTTCCTTGTTTTTTTTGTTTTTTCCAATCTTAAATTCGGTTCTCCACATTTGCATGTCAGTTTGCTATTATTTTAAGTCTTCATGAAAATTCATCAGCATTTTAGTATGGGTTTCTCCTAATATGCATATTTTTGCATGCAATTTTGCCTCGTACAGGCATTTTTGGAAGCGTTTTTCCTTAATGTAATGCATTTTGTATGTTATTTTCACTAATACATGCATTTACAGGCACACTTCACAGGCACTCTACTGGAGGAAGGGGGGATATAAATTAAATAAATAAATAAATTAGTTTATGCATTTTTGTACACATTACTTGGCTGAAGAACTGCATTTCAAAATTCAGAGAAGTACGAATTTCAAAGGATGCTGTGTTTTGGTTCACAGCTTGTTTCAGAAAGTGCAAATTTAGTAAGTTTGACTTTAAATGCAAACAATCAAATTTCTTCCCCGTCTTTAGGGCTCATCTACATGGATGCATTTCTTCATACCAAATACAATGCTTTTATCTTCAGTATTCATTTGCACCATCTGCAGTTTCTGCTCAATGGTAGCCGCCAATCGCTTTTTTCCCATTCATACAAGTAGGCATTCCTCTGGGAAAGATTAGTCTCACTGTTTCCTTGTGGCCCTGCCCTCTAATTATACACTTCCACTCCCTCTGGTTGCTAGGTGACCAAGTATGTTCAGTCTGTTCTACCAACTGCAGTAGGTTCCTTTAAAAAAACTGGAATTGCGAATATCTGTGTTTTCCCTACCTATGGCTGGTAAGATACATCTGAAATACAAATCTTTGTTTGAGCAGTGTTACACTTTTGCACAAAGCTAGGGGGGAAAGAAAATAAAGGCACTGTTTGCAGCAACATAAAAAAAGGCCAGCAGAACGGACGAGAGCAGCCACAGAAAACAAAATAAAAGAAGGGAGGAGATAGTGGGTGTGGAGAGGGGAATTATTGACACACCCACCTAAAAGCATCGGAGCACAGCGTCTGCAACCACTAGAGAAAGAGTGTGGAGACTTTTTTTCTCTCCTTTTCGTATTATCAGAGGATTGGGTTAGTACAGATTTGCAGGGGAGAAACTGCAGGATAGCTTCTGTTTGCCAGTAACGTCATGTGAACCATGCAAATTTAAAGAAGATGTGAGTAGCACCAAGCACATAGTAAGCCACCGTGTAGATGAGCCCTTAGTCAAAAGCCCCTGTGTCCATGCCCACAGCTCTTCCCTTCCTTTGCACAAATAGCTGTAACCACTGGTTATTCAATTCACAGTTGTTTATTAGGAACAAGAGCTATTTCCTCTCTGAACACAATTTTGCAAGTTCCTTGTTGGGGCATCAGTTAGGTGTAGTCTGAGGCCTCGCCCCATGGCCTGCCATGCCTTCAAGCTCCTCTCCAGTACTATCTCCCTGCTGGGCTTTGGCTCAGCTGAAACTCCAGTCAGATTCTCTCCCTCACTGCCCTGCCCAGTGGTTGCTGGGAATCTGCTCCGAGTTCTACTCTGAACCTTCAAGGAGTTGAAGTGTCATGGACAGTTCCTTGAAATTTCAGAGTAAAGGCCGGAGCAGGTTTCACTGCCCCACTGAGATGGAGCCACCATTGCCCCTGCCAATTCCCTTCCTCCTCAGTTATAAGGAGCTCTGAAGCTTCACTGTGAACAGCTATGTCTCTCCCCAGCTATTCCTTATCTGTCTTATCAGGACCCACTGCAGGGAGCAAAAAGAACTTGTCTTTTCTGACTGAAGGCTTGCCTCCTAGCCATTCTCCACCAGCAATCTCTACTGATCAGTGTCCTGATCCTGCATCCAGACAGGAGGGAATGGGCTCAAGTTGCAGGAAGCCAGAATTTGACTGAACATTAGGAAAAACCTTCCTAAGTGTTAGAGATGTACAACAATGGAACCAATTCCCTTGGGAGGTGGTGAGCTCTCCAACACTGGAGGCATTTAAGAGGCAGCTGGAGAGGCACCTGTTGGGTATGCTTTAATTTGGATTCCTGCATTGAGCAGGGGGTTGGACTCGATGGCCTTATAGGCCCCTTCCAACTCTACGATTCTATAATTCTGATTCTATCTTGAACAAATCTCAGAGAGGTGTTTTCCAAAGAAGAAGCAAAAGGAAGAATGAATTATTTGAATTTCCTCTCCACACGGTTCCAGGTCTTGCTTGAAGGAGGAGATGTGTACAGCCCTATTCACACATTACTTGCATAGAAGACATAATTGTGTAGACTCTGGAGGAGGGCCACACCCCCAAGATCACGTTTTCTTCCTTCATCAGCTGTGTTGTCTGTAAAGAAATCCCAATGTGCATGAATGGGCTGATGAATAGGAATTCTGCATGATCTGAGACATGTAGTCGTGCAGGTGTCCTGATCACACAGAGCCCTTACGTGGAAGAGAGAGCTCACACATGGGGCTTTCTTTACAGACAACCTTGTGTAACACACCGTTCTTCTCAGAGAAAGATAATAATAATAATAAAAATAAAAATAAAATTTTATTTGTTAGTCGCCCATCTGTCTGACTTAACAGACACTCTGGGCGACTTACACAATATAAAATACAATTTAAAACATATTCATACAACAGTCACCATATTAAACAACAATACATCTAAACCACCTGTTAGTAATACAACATAATAGCCTAACCCACCCCAGAAATCCCGTAGGCCTGCCTGAATAACAAGGTCTTTAAGGCTCGACGAAAAGCCATCAGGGAGGAGGCATGTCGAAGGTCAAAAGGAAGCAAGTCCCAGAGGGTGGGGGCCACGACTGAGAAGGCCCTCTCTCTGGTCTGCACCAGCCTAGCTGTTTTCACCGGTGGGACCGAGAGAAGGTCTTGTGAGGCCGATCTTGTTTGGTGGCATATTTGGTGATACTGGAGGCGTTCCTTCAGATAAACTGGGCCAAAACCGTTTAGGGTTTTAAAGGTTAATACCAACACCTTGAATTGGGCCCGGTATACAACTGGCAACCAGTGTAGCTCCATCAACACTGGGGTGACATGATCCCGGCGACGGCTTTGCTTTATTAAGCGTGCCGCCGCATTCTGTACCAGCTGCAATTTCCGGACCGTCTTCCAGGGTAACCCCACGTAGAGCGCATTACAGTAGTCTAATCGAGAGGAGACCAGGGCATGTATCACTCGTGGAAGCAGATGTATAGGAAGGTAGGGTCGCAGCCTCTGTACCAGATGAAGTTGGTACCAGGCTGCCTGACTTACTGCAGATACCTGGGGCTCCATGGACAATTGAGAGTCCAAAATGACCCCCAGGCTGCGGACCTGGTCCTTTAGGGGCAATCTCACCCCATTAAACACCAGGTCAAAGTTTCCCAACCTTCCCTTATCCCCCACCAGTAACACCTCGGTCTTGTCGGGGTTCAGCTTCAGCCTGTTCTCTCCCATCCATCCACTTACGGACTCCAGGCAATTGGACAAGGTTTCCACAGCCAACTCTGGTGAGGATTTAAATGAGAGATAGAGCTGCGTGTCATCCACATACTGGTGACACTGCAGCCCAAAACTCCTGATGATAGCTCCCAGCGGTTTCATATAAATGTTGAATAGCATGGGGGCGAGGATAGAGCCCTGTGGCACACCACAATTAAGGGGCCAAGGGTCTGAAACCTCATCCCCCAACGCTACTCGTTGATATCTGTTGGAGAGATAGGAATGGAACCACCGTAAAACAGTGCCTCCCATTCCCAATCCCTCCAAGCGAATGTAGGGTGAGGCTAAAAATGTGGGCTTGCCCCACAGTCTACATGATTATGACCTACACGCAGGTGACTCATGAATAGGAACATGCCTGACCCACTGAGTCAGACCAGCATCTAGGTTAGTCTTTACACCAGCTTTTTTTCAGCCCAAGGGCCACATTCTCTTCTGGATAACCATCCAGGGGCCACAGACAAAAGTGGGCAAAAGAACAATGAATTTGAATTGCACCTTTGTGTAGTAGGCTAGTTTCTACACACCCACGCACCCCTCTCTGTTCTCCATCCAGGCAAGCAAAAAGCATGATCAGAATTCAAGGGCATATTCCAAGCAGGCAACAACACTCAAGGAGGTTGTTGTTGTTTAGTTCTATGCCTCCTTTTGGCCAAAAGGCCCTCAAGGCGGCTTACAAAAAATAGATACAAATACAGACTACATATCAGGAAAAACAATACAATTTACAAAAATTAGATAACAAAGTATTAATATTATTAAAAAGCAGCAATAACAACTTTCAGTGGCAATACAATAACTGGCAACACTTTCCTAATACTTCCCCAATAAATTCCTAATACTTAGATAATGTCTATTGGTTCTTACATCAATATGTTGATGTCAAAGCATGGTTCCACTGGGGAGTCTTGCTGGTACTGCACCTGCCAATCCTGATATAGGAAAGGGAGCAGCAGCAGTCAGTTTTTTGCCAAAACTGGTTTCAAAACCGGGTTGCTGAGGAGTGCAGGAGAGTGTGTGGCCTGGAGAGAGTCCCAAGGGCCATATAGAGAGGCCAGGAAGTCTGCATTTGACTCCCAGGCCTGAGATTCCTGATCCCTAGGGCCTGAGGTTCTCCATTTCAAAACCCACCCTATTCTTGAGATTGAAATGCATTTTTACTCTTCTTAACACTGTATTTTAGATTTTGTAACCTCCCCTGGGACCTATTGGTGAAGGGCAGGCAATAAAAAATAATTGTAATAATAGTCTACTGACTGTCAGTTGCTGTCCAACTGGCGAAGGAGGAGGCAGGAGGGGAGGGGGCTCCCCAGCCAAACCATGCAACAGAGGCTTCTGCAGCAGCTTTTCCAAGCAGGTGGCGGAGGAAAAGGAACAGGTAGAGCCACACTGCAACGCAAAAGGCAGGCTGACGGCAGAAGCTGACGAAAAATCTGCTTAATTCCAATGGTGGGGGGGTCAGGGTTAAGCAGATATGCATCCACCACAGCCTACCTCCTGCCTTTCCCCTCCGTGGACTGGTGCTGCTGGAGAGGCTCTTGGCACCGCCTCCACTGTATTGGATCTGTCTGAGGAACTCCTGCCTCCTCCTCCTCCGTGGTAGCAGGGGTGGCAGATCTGCAGCAGTGCAGTATGAGCATGTGTGCGTATATATGTGAGAGAGAAGTGGCGTGAAGGGACCCTGCGCTTGAGAGAAGGAGTCTGTGCTGGAGCATGGTGGTGAGGATGACTGAGGGCGAGAGAAGAGGTTTACACAAGAGCAGGGTGGAAGGCAGTTGCGACCTCAGGAATGGCTGTTTGACATCAAATCACCCGGCCTAGGAAGGAAGTGGATGTTATGCTTGCTTCTTGGTTTCCCTCTCCCACAGGTGATGGATCAGTTCTGGTTTCAGAAGAGGAGGAGGGGCACATTAGTTGCAAAGCATTCAAAGGGGAAGAAGAGTTGTGTCCCCCCTCTCTTAAAAATAAAAAGGCTTTAGAGGTTAATGAGATCTTCCTGCCTTCTCTCCCCTCTGATTACCTCCCCCCCAATGCGCCTGATAGTATTCCTGTTGCTAAACACTTGTTGCTAAATGAGGAGTGGGTGGAATCCTGCACCAGAGTGTGTTCTCTCTCCCTTCCTCCCCTTTAATTGTCAGTGTGCCTGGTTGCAAGAGGAGTTCACATAAAGCATTATAATTTGCAAACGCAGAAGAAAAGGGGTTGGGTGCTTCTTGCCTCGGTTTGTTATATGAGCAACAAATTCTTCAAAGCAACATCTTCCCTTCTCTGTCAAACTCTGCCCAGACAAAATTGGTCTCTCTCATTCTCTCTCATTAACAAATCTAGGGTGCAACCCAATGCACACTTACCTGGGAGAAAGTTCCATTGAACTCAATGGAGCTTACTTCTGAGTAGGCATGTACAGTACTGGATTGCAGCCTTAATCAGCTCCCTGTTGGATGCTGCTGCTGTGGGAGGAGCGAACGAGGAAGCAATTTTCTCAGCTAGGAAGGCAGCAACACCAACATGTTAAAGCTAACTTGGCTTACTTGGGAGTAAGTTTCACTGATCACAGGGGCTTGCTTATGAGTAAACGTGCAAATGATTGGGTTGCATGACACTATAGCAGATTTATCTTGATAAAATAGGTTGTTAATTTCTTTCTTTGGCTGGATTGTATGACAAGATTAGAGACAAGAAGAATGATAGCAAATAATCCATGTGAGTTAAGGTCCTTTTATTATTCTAGGGGCATAACCTTGCGGTGGAGAAGGCATGGAAGGGTCTTTCAACAGATGAGCTTCTAAAACCAGAATATTCTTTTTAAAAAATTCCTTGATGAAAATAGGCTTTAAATGCTCTCTGCTTTCCATGCAGAAGGTCCTACACTGAATTCCTGGCATCATCTTGCCTGAAACTCTGGATTGCTGCTGCCAGTCAATGTAGACAATACTAAGCAAGATGGACCCAGGGTCTGATAATGTAGTTCCTATATATTTTCCTAGACTTGCTTAACTTCTTTCTTTAATATACTGAGAAAGAGTTGTCTCCAAAAAATAAAAATAAAAGTTGCCTGTACTAGTCTTATCTGACAAAGGTAGGCTGACTAATGAAGCCTATGACCAAAAAAGCCTATCAGCCATGTAGGGTGGTTTGTCAGAGATATGACAAATCTCCTGTTTTGCTGTCTATGTGAAATTACAAAAATGCAGGTTGTGAATTCCTTGCAGGCCACAATACTTGGCTGGTGAGTGTTCTTTTGGTGCGGGGGAGAGATGATGATCTTGTGGAAGGCCAATGGGCAATTTTGTGGTGAAGGGAATGTGCAAGGGGGTTGGTTAATCTGTGTGCACTGGTGAGTCAAATGGAAAGGAATCTGTCAATGAGGACTACAATGAGAGGGTGAAGCTTCCATACAACATCATGTTTTTGCTGTAGCCCCAATGAGCATCAGTGGTATCTTAGAAGGGGGTATGGTAGGGGGAGGCATGGCACGACTCATTAAGGGACCCTGCTCTTTTCCACTACACTACTTTGTATATGAGGTTATTCAAGTTGCTTTTAAAAAAATAAATAAATCAGGTGCTTACTTTTCCAAACATTCTTGAGTAATGTTCATAGCCTAGCATTTATTCTGATAGTGTGAACCATGATAATGAATCGCTATTTTTTTCCCCAGGGGTGTAGAATGGAAATAGAGGATAAGGATTGTATTTGTTGAAATAAACAATCATTCTGTGAAATGAGGGACAGTTGGCAGCCTTGCCTAGAGATTTTGCAAACCTAGTTCAAGAGCAGGTTTTGATTGAACACACTGTTCAAATATCACAAGGTTTCAAAGAAAATGTAAACAGCATCCAAGATGAAATGAAACCCAACTGGGAAGAGTCATTTGTGTTTTTAATGAACTGGTTCAGGTTGGTTTTTTTTAAAGACTTTGGAAATACAGTATATAATGTATCCAACAAACACAGAGTTCAACTTGCTTTGTGGGTCAGCTGGATATGTTTCCTACTGATCTCCTGAGGACTAGTCTGATGAGATTAGTGGCCACACATGGAGAAGAATGTGACCTGCACTATGTTCTCTGCTGAGCAGCGATAAATGCTTCAGTAGCCCACTTAACTGGGTCTCATGACTTGTTGTTCAAAAAGAAGATCACTTAATTCTAGCAATGTTTCTCAATTCTAACAATCTATCTCACTAAATATAAAAAAAGCCCTGCTCGATCAGGATGAATGCCAATCTAGACCAACATCCTGTTCTCGCAGTGGGCAGCCAGATGCCTATGGGAAACTTGCAAGCAGGACCTCAGTAGTCTATCCATTTGGGCATCCCAGCAACTGGGATTCAGAGGCATGCTGCCTCTCATTAATAGCCATTGATAGATGTATCCCTCAACAATTTGTCTAAATCCATCCAAGTTATTGAACATCACTACAAGTTGTGGGAGTAAATTCCATAGTTTAACTATCCCCTGAGTAAAGAAGTACTAGCAATCAGGCAAAAATGTACAGTCCAGAAGTCCTACAGACCTGAAAGCAGGAGAAGGCATGGTATTAATTTTAAATCAGTAAATATAAAGTTACCTGCTGCACTGGCAAAGAAGTGTTTATAGTGAATGCTTAAGCATAATGATGGCTGCACAGCACAGGTTCATAACCCTGGGTTGTTATATCCTCACCATTATGCTCATGTCCTTTATACTCTGTGTGTGTGTGTGTTTTCTGCTCTGTCCCTAAGGCTCAGCAGTTTAGATACCTATTTAAAAATTTACACACACACACACACACAAAAGTAAGAGATTCAATTTTCCTAAATATCCCATAGGCATTTCCAGAGCAACAGTTATTGCTGGTCTACAAGAGGCCTATGGCAATGACTGGAAAAACGGATGTTAACAGATATGCATGTTCTTCCTAGGAGGAAGGTGACACAGATCCCAGCAGTCCTTGATCCTCTGGCCAGTGACTGGAGCTAGAGAGCCCTTCTTTACAAGCGACCAACAGTTACCGCAGGGTTCTCTCCAGACAAGACAGTGAAATAAGCACCCTTCAGCTGCTGATTCAGTCGTTGGAGGCAGGCTCATCTTCCCCTTGCTGGGAAGGAGGACTTGAAAACTCTGAGGAGCCGTCAGTCACCTGACCTGCAAATGGAGCCAACGTTACAGAGGACTGGCCTGCATTTGAAGGCTCATCATAGGATAGTTCTGTATTTGAAGGCGTTGTCTTGTTAGCCACACATTGACCAATTGAACTAACTGGCCAAGAAGGCTTTTTTCATCTTGATAATGCCAATGGTAGGGGATTGGGGCATATCACTAAAAGGCTAACTTCAAAACCACTGAATGCAAGTAAAGTCTTAAGTTTTCTCCCACATTCTTCAACACACCATCACAGTGACTTAAAGTGTGGTGAAGTGGTTGCCTTTCACCCCACTCCACCAGTAGGAAGTGAATTTTAACCTGCGCTAGCAACTGTGAATAAGGAACCAAGGAGAAATAGCTATTCCAGACTAGACATTTGGATGTGAAAGGCATGATCTTGCCTATGTACACTGTACAGAATCACTCCCCAATCCAACAAGGTGGCCTTCTCTTCTACTTTACAGAGGACGCTCCTTTGTCTGAAGGACTTTTGGAGGACAATCCTCTTTAAAGGTGTCTTCTGTCTGAAGGACTGCCCTGTCCAAGTCTGGTTTAAAAATAAAGAACCATAAGATAAGAGAGCAGGAGGGGCCTTGAAGCTGCACAGCTCAATTCAGCATTCTGACAAGAGTGATAGGTCCTTCCTCTGGCATCTGAATGCAGGGAAGAAGAGGGTGGCAGAGAGAGAGAGAGAGAAGGGGTAGTAGCAGAGACGATAAAGGGGCTTGTCTCCCTACCACCACCAGACACTCAGCCTTCTTTGACCACTGATCACGCTCAGTCCTCAGTGAGTGGTTTTGAGTCCCTCTCTCTTACGGTTTATTTCTAAAAGGTTTCTTTCTACAAACTTTGGGGTTCTCCCAAACCTGCTGATATTTCCCTTTTGTGCATGGACAGTGCCATTTTGGCCACATAAGGATCACCATTTGGAGAACGTGCTTGCTGTTTGTATGTATGATGATGACAACAAGCCTCTTCACAGCATTCCAAATCCAAACCAAGAAAGAGAATGTGAAAGTTGGAGGAGGGTTCTTGGCTTGTGTGATGGTTCCCATTCAGTTATGGATGACAATGAAAACGGGCTGCAATCCGAGACACAATTTAAAGAGGGGGGGCTAGAATGTAGTCTGTTGTACAAAAGGTAAGAGTGGCTTCTGTTGCTCCACCCACTTTTGCCTCTGGTCCCGCCCACCACCAGGATGTGGAACCCAAGAGGTTGCCCATGAGGCAATGCAGCCCTCAGGCTGAAAGGGGGTCCCTGCTTCTGAATCAGACTAAAGCATTGTGTACTGGAAAGGAAAAGTACCAGTGAGAAGCTGGACCCTCAAGAGAGAGGGGCAGGGGCTGCTTAATTTTTTCCCTACCACTTGTCAATTCTAAATCAACCCTTACCCCAGCTGTTCTCCACTGCTAGAAAGTAATCAAGGACCCCTCCCTTTTTGCTGGGTGCATGTGGGGAAGCAGCTTGAGGGAACAATTTTGAACGGCTGTCAGGAAAGTGTCACAAATAGGGATGACCTAGAATTTTGCAAAATTCAAATTTGAAACCAGATTTCCTATTTATTTGGGATTTTTTGTCCTCACGGATCAGTTTTTTTTCCGGGTGGATTTCCGTGGCTGAAGCAGATTTTTTAAAAAAAGCCTCAAAAATATTGATATTTTCCTCAAAATATCAATATTGATATTTTCCTCAAAACATCAGTTTTAATACTGATATTTCATTTAAAATATCAGTATTTTAAAAAATCTATGAAAAATCAAAATTTTAAAAAATATCAATATTAATATAGATATTTTTGCAGGGGGAAATCAAATAGATATTTATAGCAAATGCCAAACATTGATCCCTGATAAAGTGATACCGGAAGGAAGTTCGACAGAGCAAATATTGAATTGGCACTGAAATGAGGATCCCTTCCCTGGTTAGTAGCTCCTCTTCAACTTTCCTCCCCAAACTGGTCTTCTGCTCAGGACTCCACAGGAATATAGGAAGCTGCCTTATACCCTCCGGGTTCAGTTTTTTCCCCCATGTTATTTAACATCTACATGAAACTGCTGGGAGAGGTTGTCCGGGGGTTTGGGGTTTGGTGCCATCAGTATGCGGATGACACCCAACTCTATTTCTTTCTACCTAAAGCCAAGGAAGCTGTCCTGGTCCTGAACCAGTGCCTGGCATCAGTGATGGACTGGATGAGGGCAAACAAATTGAAACTAAATCTAGACAAGACAGAGGTGCTCCTAGTCAGTCGAAGGGCAGCTCAGGGAATAGGGATTCAGCCTGTGCTGGATGGGGTTACACTCCCCCTGAAGACACAGGTTCACAGTTTGGGTGTGCTCCTGGACTCAGCTCTGAACTTGGAGGCCCAGGTCTCGGCAGTGACCAGGAGTGCCTTTGCCCAGTTAAGACTAGTGCGCCAGCTGCTCCCGTTCCTGGAAATGCCTGATTTGACTATGGTGATGCATGCCTTAGTTACATCCCGTTTAGACTACTGTAACACGCTCTACGTGGGGCTGCCTTTGAAGACTGTTCGGAAACTTAAACTGGTACAAAGAGCTGCAGCCAGAGTATTAACAGGGGCTGGTTACAGGGACCATACAACTCCCTTGTTACAACAGCTCCACTGGCTGCCAGTTTGTTTCCAGTCACAATTCAAAGTGCTGGTTTTGACCTATAAAGCCCTATACGGCCCAGGTCCAGGCTATTTGTCAGACCGTATCTCCCTATATGAGCCTGCCCGGGCCCTGAGATCTTCAGGAGAGGCCCTTCTCTCAGTCCCAACACCCTCGCAAGGCGACTGGTGGGGACGCGAGATAGGGCCTTCTCGGTGGCTGCCCCTAGGTTCTGGAACTCCCTTCCTAGGGAGGCACGAATGGCCCCCTCCTTGCCATCCTTCCGTCAGCAAGTAAAGACTTTTTTATTCTGACAGGCTTTTGGGATAGACTGGGATAGGTCTCAACTTAAAAGGCTTGTTGAAAGAAGAAAGTCTTCAAAAGGCGCTGAAAAGGTAGCAGAGATGGCGCCTGCCTAATATTTAAGGGGAGGGAATTCCACAGGGTAGGTGCCACCACACCAAAGGTCCATTTCCTATATTGTACAGAACGAACCTCCTGATAAGATGGTATCTGCAGGAGGCCCTCACCTGCAGAGCGCAGTGATCGACTGGGTATGTAAGTAGTAAGACGGTCTTTCAGGTATCCTGGTCCCAAGCTGTATAGGGCTTTGTACGCCAAAACTAGAACCTTGAACTTGGCCCGGTAGCCAAGGAAATATTTGTGATGAAGGAAATTCCCATCAGACTCTTACTATATGACTATGACAGCAAGATTATTATGGGTGCAAGGATGGAAGTTGGAAGATGGAATTAACACTGATAATGGAAAAATGGCTATTGAAATTACTGGTCCTAGTAGACTTGATGAGATGGATTAATTGACATGTTTATTTGAAGAAAAATCGAGGGATATATTTCTCAAGGAGTGGAAACCTCTCTTTGACTTTTTGCGGAAAGAATAAAGTGATGTTAATGAGATTTGATGATTAATTAAGACAACTACTGGAGGAAAGTGATTTTGTAATATATTAAGAGACAGGTTTGTTATATATCATAGACCTATAACTGATCTGCGACAAATCGGAAGTCAACATTTTATTTTATTGTTTTGTTTTGTTTTGTTTGAAAATTTGAATAAAATTAATGATAAAAAAAAAAAAAGAACTTGGCCCGGTAGCAAATAGGCAGCCATTGCCCATTTGCTACTGGGCCAAGTTCAAGGTTCTAGTTCTTGCTTCTAGGTGGTCACTTTCCTTGGGAAGAGAAAACCCCGTCAAGAGGAAAGGATCCCAGAAGTACACAAAGAGTATAGCTTGTCTTTTATAAAGTAATATATAATGTTTTGGGCAGTTTGCGTACAACCCTGCCTTGGGGAGGGCAGAGGTAGAAGCCCAATTAATTATCTTCAGCCTGTGATATTTACTCACTGAAAAGACCAAGAAATGATGCAGCAGAGGCTGGTGGCTCCAATGTCAGTGGGGTGGTGAATCCCTTCCAGGTTTTAGTCTGAGCTTTAAAGGAGCTGTCCAAGGTGCTTTCATCTCTGCCATCAGAGCCACCAGCCTCCACTGAAATGATGCAAAGGTATGCATGTAAATGTTGCCTTGGGTGTGATCTCCCTCCTCCTCTCCTCTCCCCACTCCCCAACTTTCCCTTCCTCTGTTCTGCTGGACATAATCCAAGAACTACATAATATCTCTGGCAACAAACAGGTGGGGGATTTTTTTTTTAAATCAAATTTTCCTTTCTTCAGGAGCTCCTTAGGGATCCTGTTAAAACTGTCTGACTTGTCTGCTACAGTTTAGAAGCCACCAAGTGGACTCAGCTGTCAGCTATTATGGGATGAAGCATCCAGAATCAACATCTCTCTCTGTCTCTCTCTCTGTCTCTCTCTCTCTCTCTCTCGTTTCTTTCCTGTTGCGTTCAAGGGTGTCCATCACTTAACTTTGAAAAAAAGCTTCCTCTGTCTCAAAGACATTTCCCAGTCCCCACCCCACCAACAGTTTACCAATACCGAGTGCCAGCATGTTTGGAATGGTGAGACATGTCAAGGCACGCAGTCAAGGCTCACAAGCCCAATATTTATTTGTTACTAATTATTATTTACAAAGCATCATCAGTGCACATGACAGTCTACAGTGGAATTTAAACAACAACAGAAGACTGATCCCTGCCCCAGTGAGTGTACAAACTTTTTGAATGAGGTCAAGTTTGTACAAAATGCATGTTTCGTTAGAGATGGGAGAAATGCTATTCACTTTGCATTTAAAGGCGAACCTACCAAATTTGCACTTCCTGAATAAATATGCAAACCAAAACACAGCCATCATTTGAAATGCACACTTTAATGCACAGATTATTATTATCAAATGATGATGATGCGAGGTGACATCCTGGGATGTCCCTTGGCCACTCTAAAATACTTTAGTGCCAGGAGTTAATAAATAGTGCTGCAGCTAAAATGTATTCTTTTCCCCCCTCACCATTCTCCATCAATTAATGAGAAAAGAAATTCCATGTGAAAATAATCAAAGAGGAGATGAAATGATGGTGAAATTTTCATGGGTGAGGTGCAGGGTTTTTGCTCTGCTCATCTCACTTTGTTGAGGTTGAAGGGTATTTGAGAGTGTCAATAATCTTACCAATGCTCTGCACTTTGCAGCCTTGCCAGCTGCCCACACATCAATCAAAGCCCAGGGTAAGACATAGTGAGCTAACTCTGCCCATGGGGCTTTTTTTCAGTTCTGGAAGTGCAGGCATCCAGGAAGGCTTCAGAGTGCTGGAGAAATGTGGAAAGAAAAATACACACCATCCTCAACCACCTCACAACAATAAGGTAGGATCAAATCCCGCACTGACTGAAATTATATAGTGATTCTAAAGTGCCCTGTGAGAGCCAGTGTGGTATAGTGGTTAAGGTGCTGGACTATGACCTGGGAGACCAGGATTTGAATCCCCACACAGCCATGAAGCTCACTGGGTGACCTTGAGCCAGTCACTGCCTCTCAGCCTCAGAGGGAGGCAATGGTAAACCCCCTCTGAATACCGCTTACCATGAAAACCCTATTCATTGGGTCACCATAATTCATGATCAACTTGAAGCAGAGCTTGGAAGTAACTAGTTACAAGTAACAAATTACTTGTAATTCATTACATTTTTGAGTAACGAGTGGGTAATTCCTTTACATTTTGATTGTAATAGAACTAGGAGTAATTTTACTACTTTTGTGGAGTAATTGTAACGTTTCCAGAATTACTTTTGGGCATTACTTGGGGAGTGGCAGGGGAAATCTTCTGCTCCTCTGATTTGTGGATGAAAATCATGTGCCTCAAACTGGGCTTCTGTGCAGTGTCGCTCTTTCCTCATGCTCTGTGGATGGGTAGGAGGCGACGAGGGAGGAGGCGGAGAGTGAGACGGGGTGGAGTGAAGAAAACAGTTATTTTAAAAAATGAATAGTGGTGGTGAAGAATGGAGTGGAGGGAAAAAGGATCCGGATGTCAAGAACATGGATAAAGGAGGGGAAGGAGGCAGCAGCAGAATGGAGAGAAAGACCTGTGGAGGTGAAAGATGACAACGTGCATGCATGCGTGCGTGCATGTGTGCGTGCAAGAGAGAGAGAATGAATACTGTGTTTGCACTTGGTACACAAAGTGGCCTCCACCACCCTCTCTGGCTACTGTGTTGCATTTGCACTATTTTAACTTTTTTGCATCTCAGGGGAAAATGTTTGCTTGAGTGAGTGTTCCTTAGTTGGTGGCAGGGCAGGGTCCGGGAGGTGGTTAAGTGAGAGAGATTATGCTGGCTGGCTGAGTGGGGGGGTTGCACTTGGTTTGATGTGCAATGATCTGAGTAGTGGCCTCAGCCTCCCTCCCCACCTCCCTTACCAGTGGAGAGACCACCACTGCTATCTTATGGATAAAAAGAATTATTCTACTACCTCTGTATGTGTTTGTTTATTTTTAATGTTGTTTTAGGCTACTTAGATGTGCATCAGCCAAGGCAGCACCTTGTAGGCGTTTTTTTTAAAGTAACTAAAATGTAATTGTAGTGATTACTTTGGAGGAAAAGTAAAGTAATCAGTTACTTTCAGAGCTATTGTAATTGTAACGGTAATTACTACTTTTCTGGGCCGTGTAACTGTAACTGTAATTTATTACTTTTTAAAAGTAATCTTCCAAGCTCTGACTTGAAGGCAGTCCATTTCCGTTTTCAAAGTGCCCTGAGAATAAGACAGGAAAATTAAAGCCTTCCTCAAAAAGGGGAAGAAGTTTTGAGAAATTGGAGAGCAGATTTCAGCATAACACTAGTGATAGGCTGTGTACACTCCATACATTTAAAGTACATGATTTCCCCCAAAGAATCCTGGGAACCGTACTTTACCCTTCACAGAGCTACAATTATCAATGCCCTTAACAAACTAAAATTCCCAGAATTCTTTGTGGAAAGTTGTGCTTTAAATGTATTTCAACATGCACTGATCATTCCTGACACAATCAGAGCACCTAAATGAAAAGTTCTTTGTCTAGGTGTTCATTCTGTGTTGTTTTTAAATGTATATTTGGTTGTTCTTATACTGTTTTTAAAATTATTTTAACTGTTTCTAAGGATATGTCTGCAAATTGCCTTGGAACATATATTTGGAAGGTGATTCACAAATTATTGCTGGAATGGTCCGGCCATCACTGAGTCCTGCTTCAAAAATACTTACACACAGGACTTTTTTTGTGAAAGTACTCACTGGTACCCTCCTCTTTGGATGCACACCTTAACCGTGGTGAGGGGGTTTGAGTGTGTTGAAGAAGCTGAGAGCAAAGCCGTCAGGAGTCTCGACCAAGAGGCTAGACTCCTAGCAGGGGCACCCAAGGCAGAATGGTCAAAGCTGAAACACCAGACTAAGATGCATCCAAACTCAGAGGAAGGCAATGGTAAACCACCTCTGAATATCTCTTGCCACGAAAACCCTATGAACAGAGTATCCAAAAAGCAACACGAGATAGTGCTGGAAGATGTGACCCCCAGGTCAGAAGGCACTCACCGAGCTACTGGGGAAGAACAAAGGACAAGTATGAGTAGTGCTGACTAATGACACAGCTGGGTCAAAGCCGAAAGGAAGCCCAGAGGCTGATGTACACAGATGCAAAAGGAGAATCCGGAGTTGTACGACGCACACAATAAGAACATGGAATGTGAGAAGCATGAACCAGAGAAAGTTAGAAATTGTCAAGCAAGAAATGGAACACATCAGCATTACAATACTTGGTGTGAGCGAACTAAAATGGACAGGAATGGGACATTTCCAATCGGGCAACTACAAAATATTTTATGCAGGAAATGAGAAATTAAGAAGAAATGGGGTTGCTTTAATAGTGAGAAGTGATGTAGCGAGAGCAATTAGGAGCTACAACACAAGGTCTGAGCGAGTTATATCAATGAGATTAAATGGGAAACCTATCAACATAACCTCATCCAAGTCTATGCTCTGACGGCAAATGCATTGGTCCATGCAAAACAAGATGTGCTAATAATCATGTGGGACTGGAATGCAAAAGTAGGGAACAGAGAAGAATTAGGAATTGTGGGAAAATGGGGCCTAGGAGACAGAAATGAAGCAGGAGAAAGACTTACTGAATTCTGTGAAGCCAATAAATTGTTTATTGCGAACACATTTTTTGAACAACCGAAAAGACGACTGTACACGTGGACATCACCAAATGGCTGTCCCGTCCAGAGCCGAAAGAATGAGGCTGGAGTGTGTGTGCAAGTAAATCTCATTTTATTAGAGTAATGGATACATCAAAGGCATTGCGCTTCATAGGAAACCCTACGCTAACTCACTAGAGTCCCTAACTATACTCTAGACATGCTCTGCAGTGTGTGAAGGAAGTTGACTCAACGACCCCCCACTGGGAGCGGCAGGCTTATATAGGAAATGTTTTCGAACGTAATCTCTGACTCCTTCGTAATTCCTGTCTTTGCCCTGTCCGTTTCTCGTGGTGACGGGAACGAGGAGACAGGGAACGTGCATCCAACGGCTCATCTGAAGACACCTGCTCCCGAGCAACGGGCTCGAGGTCAGGGGGTGGTGCCACACTGGAATCCTCCTGGGAACATGCTTGGCAAGGGAGGAGCTGGCACTGTCTCTGAAGCTTCCCCCCACAAGTCCTCTGCATCAACTGGGGGCGGTGCACTCGGCTCCTCGGAAAGGGCGTTACTCGTGGGAACTGGCTGGAGAGCAGGCTGCCCCCCTCCCGCACGATCCTGCTCAGACACAACAATCCCCAACTCTGCTTCTTCTGGCTGGGGAGGCGCCTGAAACTCATGCCTCCCCCCCTTCCTGTCCCTTCTGAGTTGGCTGCAGCACAACAATGGCCAATATAGGAATCAAATTGATTATATAATTGGTAGCAGAAGATGGAGAAGTTCCATACTTTCTGCAAAAACAAGACCAGGAGCAGACTGGTCAAAGAGAACTATTACAATAGTTACTGTATAGAAATAGAAGAGGACAATAAAAAGGGTAGAACAAGAGCCCTATTCCAAAAGATTAGAGAAATGAAAGGGAAATTTAAACCAAGAGTAGGGATGTTGAATAATCCACAGGGAAACACACTGACTGACCGAGATGAAATAAAAGGAAGATGGAAGCAATACACTCAAGAACTCTATAAAAGAGATGCCAGGATGGCAAATTCATTCACGGAGGAACCATATGATGAAGAACCAGAAATTTTAGAATGTGAGGTGAAAGCTGCTGTTAAAATACTTGGAAGAAACAAATCACCAGGAATAGATGGCATACCAACAGAGTTGCTACAAGCTACTGAGACTGAATCAGTCCAAATTTTGACAAAAATCTGTCAAGAAATATGGAAAACTAAACAATGGCCCACAGACTGGAAGTGTTCAATATACATCCAAATTCTAAAGAAAGGGGATCCCAGGGAATGCAGTTATTATCGAACTATTGCCTTAATATCCCATGCAAGTAAAGTAATGCTCAAGATTCTACAACAAAGGCTCTTACCATATATGGAGCGAGAAATGCCAGACGTCCAAGCTGGATTTAGAAAGGAAAGAGGTACCAGAGATCATATCGCAAACATACGTTGGATAATGGAACGGACCAAGGAATTTCAGAAGAAATTATCCTGTGCTTTATAGATTACAGCAAAGCCTTTGACTGTGTAGATCATGAAAACCTATGGAATGCTTTAAAAGAAATGGGGGTGGCATAGCATCTGATTGTCCTGATGCGCAACCTATACTCTGGACAAGAGGCTACTATAAGGACAGAATATGGAGAAACCAATTGGTTCCCAATAGAAAAGGGTGTGAGACAGGGGTGTATTTTATCACCCTGTTTATTTAATCTGTACGCAGAACATATCATATAGAAAGCAGGATTGGACCAAGATGAAGGAGGTGTGAAAATTGGAGAGAGAAATATCAATAATTTAAGATATGTAGACGATACCATACTACTAGCAGAAACCAGTAATGATTTGAAATGAATGCTGATGAAAGTTAAAGGAGAAAGCACAAAAGCAGGACTACAGCTGAACGTCAAAAAGACTAAAGTAATGACAACAGAAGATTTATGCAACTTTACAGTTGACAATGAGGACCTTGAACTTGTCAAGGATTATCAATACCTTGGCACAATCATTAACCAAAATGGAGACAATAGTCAAGAAATCAGAAGAAGGCTAGGACTGGGGAGGGCAGCTGTGAGAGAACTAGAAAAGGTCCTCAAATGTAAAGATGTATCACTGAACACTAAAGTCAGGATCATTCAGACCATGGTATTTCCGATCTCTATGTATGGATGTGAAAGTTGGACAGTGAAAAAAGCTGATAAGAGAAAAATCAACTCGTTTGAAATGTGGTGTTGGAGAAGAGCTTTGCGTATACCATGGACTGCAAAACAGACAAATAATTGGGTGTTAGAACAAATTGAACCAGAACTGTCACTAGAAGCTAAAATGATGAAACTGAGGTGATCATACTTTGGACACATCATGAGAAGACAGGATTCATTAGAAAAGATAATAATGCTTAGGAAAACAGAAGGAAGTAGAAAAAGAGGAAGGCCAAACAAGAGATGGATTGATTCCATAAAGGAAGCCACAGATCTGAACTTACAAGATCTGAACAGGGTGGTTCATGACAGATGCTCTTGGAGGTCACTGATTCATAGGGTCGCCATAAGTCATAGTCGACTTGGAGGCACATAACAACAACAACAACACTCACTGGTACAGAGTATTGGCACCTCTTTGTTCACTGCCCATGGCAGCCATTTTGTGCTGACACCCACAGTACTCTTATCAAGATATGAACACTGGCACCTTATTGTTGGTGTCACACTGCTAAGCCTCTAGTCCTCCCCATAGTCCAACATCGCCTGACACATACTTACACTGACTGATTTTCAGTGTGCATCAGCTTGCTTTAGTGTTGTCTTAGGCTGTGGCCGGGGACAACTGCAGGATCAAAGTGACATTGCGACTGGCTCAATCAGCTAATGTTGTCTGTGTTGAATCCAAAACTATGACTTGTGGGGGAAGGGCAACTAGAAACCTAATGTGGGAACAAGATCTGTTGGAGTGTTAATGCTCTGAGCCCTTCCATCTTCTGCTCAGCCTATATATATATATATTTAAATAAAACTATATATCACAAGGACACCAGAGTCCCCATTGTCCTTGATTCTAAGGAAACCCAACCCAAAGACTGAGGGGAGATATGATAGCATTCTTCAAGTACTTGAAAGGAGGCCACACAGAGGAGGGCCAGGATTTCTTCTCGATCATCCCAGAATGCAGGACACAGAATAATGGGCTCAAGTTACAGGAGGCCAGATTTCGGCTGAACATCTGGAAAACTTCCTAACTGTTAGAGAGGTACGAAAATGAAACCAATTACCTAGAGAGTTGGTTGGTTCTCCAACACTGGAGGCATTCAAGAGGCAGCTGGACAGCCACTACAACCCCGAGGTCTCTCTCCTGGTCGGTCACCGCCAGTTCAGACCCCATGAGCATATATGTGAAATTCAGATTTTTTGCTCCAATATGCATAATTTTACACTTGTTTATATTGAATTGCATTTGCCATTTTTCCACCCATTCACTCAGTTTGGAGAGATCTTTTTGGAGCTCTTCACAATCCCTTTTTGTTTTAACAACCCTGAACAATTTAGTGTCGTCAGCAAACTTGGCCACTTCACTGCTCACTCCTAATTCTAGGTCATTAATGAACAAGTTGAAAAGTACAGGTCCCAATACCGATCCTTGAGGGACTCCACTTTCTACAGCCCTCCATTGGGAGAACTGTCCGTTTATTCCTACTCTCTGCTTTCTGCTTCTTAACCAATTCCTTATCCACAAGAGGACCTCTCCTCTTATTCCATGACTGATAAGCTTCCTCAGAAGTCTTTGGTGAGGTACCTTGTCAAACGCTTTTTGAAAGTCTAAGTACACTATGTCCACTGGATCACCTCTATCTATATCTAATAGGTTACTGAGACAAGACTTTCCCTTGCAGAAGCCATGCTGGCTCTGCTTCAGCGAGGCTTGTTCTTCTATGTGCTTAGTTAATCTAGCTTTAATAATACTTTCTACCAGTTTTCCAGGGACAGAAGTTAAGCTAACTGGCCTGTAATTTCCAGGATCCCCTCTGGATCCCTTTTTGAATATTGGTGTTACATTTGCCACTTTCCAGTCCTCAGGCACGGAGGAGGACCCGAGGGACAAGTTACATATTTTAGTTAGCAGATCAACAATTTCACATCTGAGTTCTTTGAGAACTCTCGGGTGGATGCCATCCGGGCCCGGTGATTTGTCAGTTTTTATATTGTCCATTAAGCCTAGAACTTCCTCTCTCGTTACCACTATTTGTCTCAGTTCCTCAGAATCCCTTTCTGCAAATGTTAGTTCAGGTTCAGGGATCTGCCCTATATCTTCCGCTGTGAAGACAGATGCAAAGAATTCATTTAGCTTCTCTGCAATCTCCTTATCGTTCTATAGTACACCTTTGACTCCCTTATCATCCAAGGGTCCAATTGTCTCCCTAGATGGTCTCCTGCTTTGAATGTATTTATAGAATTTTTTGTTGTTGGTTTTTATGTTCTTAGCAATGTGCTCCTCAAATTCTTTTTTAGCATCCTTATTGTCTTCTTGCATTTCTTTTGCCGGAGTTTGTGTTCTTTTTTATTCTATCACTAGAAGATGTGACTCTTCTGAAAAATGTCATAAAGCTACTTACTAAAAAATCTCTCACCACTTATGGTGAAGACCTATAGATTACAGATTTATTCTTTCTGGGAACTGTCAATACATATCCTGGCCCTACTATTTCTACTTTCCATAAGGGTAGCTGGGGTTTTTCAAAGTATAATTCAAGGGCATCTTAGTTAGTTCTTCCCAGAACCTCACCAAGTGTGAATTTAACCATAAACAATGCATTTCAGAAACCTTTTAAGCCAATCTTCTGGATTGGTCCTATATTCTGTTTCTGTTTGTTAGCTATCTCAATACTAGTAGTGATATTTGTATTGTTACTGTTTCATGGATGTGCATTTCTTCTGCTCTATTCTAAGTGCACACCTTGCCAGACCCTTGAATTCATGTCACATGTCTTTTGCAATTGTGTGAAATAGCACTTCCAAGAGTCAGTTTCTACAATCTATATTTAGGGGCCTCTGAGCTTTCTCTTTATCTTAAGACTTCGTACGCCTTAGTTGTATATAGGGAAAACATAATCCTATATGTTTGCTGAACGTGTGGAAGGGAACGGTAATGTGTCCACTAGCCATACCCCAGCATGTCCAGTGTCCACGCACTGTTTGCATTGCCATTCAGGATTCCCACTTATGTGGAGGGACCCCATATGCATACATTTCTATGAGCATAGGCCCCTTTTGAATTGTACACCAAATATCAGCCAACACAGGTGTGCACATAGGCATTGGGGGCAGGGCTAGCAGAAACAAATCCCCATCCCCATCACTTGTTTACTGATTGTAGGGTAGAGGGTATGGATACCATATGGTACAATTATTTAGATTTTTTTATATACTGCTCTTCAGCTGCAGATCTCAGGGCAGCTTACCATTTTAATGACTGTAAAATAAATCAGACAACACTTAAAACCAAGATACAAAATGGAAGGCTAGAGACTGTCTGGCTCTGATCCTAGAAACAGTGTATAGGCAAAGACTACTAAGCATGATGGCTGTATATGACCTTTGCAAACAGAGACAGCATGTTGCACTTCCTATCTATTTTGCAATTTGATGAGCATATTTATAAAAACTAAGAAACACCAAATTCAACTTTTCATGGGGGAGTGGGAAGGGGATCGCCATGAAGTAAAATTTCCCTGCAATTCTTCCTTGGTAATTCTAATAAATGCAGGGCCAGGGCCAGACATGACTGGGCCCTTGAGCACCAGCTTGGCCTGGTCCACAGTACCATAGTCCAACACCGCCTCCGATACAGGCGGCACAGGGCTAATAAGCCTGCCTGTGCACTCTACCTACCTCTCGCATCAGTGTGCAGCTGTGTGTGTTGTGCATACATGCATGCCATCAACCAAGATGGTGGCAGAGGTGTCAAGCCTTTAGGGAAGCCCCTGCCACCACCTTGGTTAATGGCAGGCATGCGCACACAACATGCACACTTATGGGAGAGGTAGGTGGGGCACGTAGGCGAGCTTATTGAAGCCCGTGCCGCCTGTATGGGAAGTGCCTCAGAACTCCTGCTCCACAATCCATGTCAGTGCTATTGCAGAACAGGAGCATCACACTCCCACCCTAAGGAGGAACCCCCTCTGGGGTGCAGAGGCCCTCGGCCAGGGCCCAACCTGGCCGACCTCTGGCGCTGGGCATGGATAAATGCATCTTGTGTGGCACAATCAACATAAAGACTACTGAAAATTAACATAATATTTGGGAGCACAGGAAGCTGCTGTGCACCAACTCAGACCCAGCAGATGCTGCTCACCGGGTGGGGCAGAGCCACTCTGCTAGCTGTCCAGCAGATGTGTTGCTCTTTCTTACCAGGAGGGGGGTGACAACGAGGTTGGCACAGTGCAAATGCATGGGCCAGAGCAGTGGATTGGCTTCGCTAGTGCTTTTGCACCACTCTGGCCTCTCTGCTGCCTCGGCCCTCCCCCTCATCGTCTCCCTGCCAGGAAGTTAGCATGATGGCTCTTCCCCATACAGCAAGCCACTTCTGCGCAGACCATTGGTCCATCTAGTTTAGTGTTGTACATTGACTACCAATGGCTGCCTAGAATTTTAGCCACTCCTGGGTTTTAGCCAACAAGGTGGGATTTGTTGCCTGGTGCCAGTGTGAAAGCATTCCATCGACCTAACAAGCTAGTATCAATTCAGCTTTGTTCTTTGTCTGCTGGCTGCTGCTTTTACTGATATTAATATTGAGAATTTTAAAGGAAATGGACATATTGATATTTTGAAAGACAATATTGATAAATGAAAGGAGATATTGATAAAATTATGGTTCTTAATATCAATGTTTTACAGGTGGATTTTTTTAAAAAAATTTAAAAATAGACACAAAAAATCAGTACATAAACATCTGATCCACAGCAATGGAGAATAAGCGAATTAATGGAAAATTAATTTCAAAAATAGCTGCAGAAAATCACTACATAAAAATCCAATCCGCAATGATAGAGAATAAGCAAGTTAATGGAATTGGTACCAAATCCGAATTGGACAAAATTCTAGCACATCCCTATATCCAACTAAATCATACTACAAGCAGACCCACTGAAACCAATGGATGTAACTAAATCAAATCCATTAATTTCAATGGATCTACTGAAAATATGAGTCCTCAAGTACAACCCTCTGCGAGGAGATACCAAGCATTGAACATGTCACCTTTTACATGCAAAACATTTTTTTTAATTTACATTATTAATAGGCCACCCTGTAACCTCTGGATGGCTCAAAGGGGATTTTTTAAAAACAAAACAATAAAACATAAAAAAAATGAAATAAGTTTAAAAACATGACAGACTATGAAGAGCAAGGGGGGGGGAGAGACACAAAATTAGAAGCCAAAATATTGTTTCAAAGACTTGGGAAACACCAAAAGATCTCTCCTGTGTGCTGAAAAGATAGTAAACAGGAGCCAGGTACATCCAGCTGATCTCTGCAGCAAGACACTGTTTTTGTACTTCCATTCCCTTGACTGGGTTTGATGAAAATTGGAAGCAGAGCTGGATTGAGTCTCAGTATGAAATTCATTTAGATTTCCAAAGTATATTTTGCAAAAGCCATTTTATCGCTTGCCCATGTTTAAACAGCCAGGATATAGGATTCCACAAGGAAAGATCCATTTTGCCTTTGCACATGGCACCCTGGGGGGAAAGAACATGACACCCAAATCAGCAGCGGTCAAGTGCCGCATCACAGTTTCCTGCAGCTGTCACTGCAAGAACAGACTCATCCTGTAGTTAGCTGGGCAACTGGCTTCTCTGGGAGGTCTACAGATAGGGGCTTTCTCATGCGGCATATTTTCAGCTCACACTGTTGAGACTTCAGGCATCTCAACTGTGTCAGCACATCTGACTTCCTACATTGCTTCTGCTCCACCCTCTGTAAAAAGGTCAATTTCTTTGCTCATCCGAACCCAATAGATGAGCTAATTTTGGCACTAAGTCAGGGAGAGTGTGCTGGATTTCTTTGCAGGCTTCTCAAATGTCCATGCTGTCGTGGCATGGTACAAAAGCCTGGGTCCTACACTCATCAGCAAATGGATTTGGAAGAAATCCATCAGAGAGGGCAATTGATCCCAATTTGAGTGTGTAGGAGCAGTTTGTAAGCAGTTCCTTGCCACTTGAAGAAGTTCTGCTGGGTAGCATTGCACAGACACAATAGTGACAGAAAAATAAGCTGCCTTTGACATCGTCACTGCCATGACATATCTAAAGGGAGCTGTAGGCCACCTTTGATTGGATGGATACAACCCAAATTTTCATTGCCCAAGTTTCCCCTATAAAATTGGGGGGGGGGGCTGGGGTAGAAATTGTGATCTGTCATAAGGATAAAGGATAAAGATACAAAGATAAAAACAAATTTTATTTATTTACAGAAGTGTTTCTATACCACTATATCGTAATATCAGAGCACAGTACATTAAAATATAAAACATTTAAAACAATACAAAAAGTGATTGAAATGACTGGGTCTCAAAAGCCTTTTAAATATCGGCATAGACCTGTCGGCACAAAAAAGTCTTCAAGAGACACCTGAATATCAAAAGCGAGCATGCCTGCCAAATCTTTGCTGGAAGTGTGTTCCACAGCATGGGATAGGTGATACTAAATGCCTGAGTTCTAGTTGGCGCCAGTCAGGCCTCTGTAACATGGGAAACAACTAACAGTGCTCCTCCAAATTGTCTCAGTGGTCACGCTGGGATATAATTATTATTTATTTATTATGATATATTGAATGTATAATCAGTCCTTTCTCTCAAAGGAGCCCAGGGTGGCCAACACACCAACAAAACAATTTAACAACAATTTTAAAAATTCTAAAAACAGTTAAAGACATTCTAAATGCAGTTACAGTGAAAAGCGTTACTTCATCCAGTGATCTCTGGGTTGCTAGGAACAGTCTCCTCAGCCATCCTTCAGCCATCAAGTGCCTGGGTAAATCTTAAGGTAACCTGGGCCCAAGTTGTTCAGGGCTTTGTATATCAACACAAGAACCTTGAACCTAGCCCATAGCATATGGGCAGCCAATGCAGATATTTTATCAGAGGTGTCACATGTTGTCAGCTGTCTGCCCCCATCAGCAGTCTAGTCCAAAAATAATCATACCCTTATTATTGGAAAAAATGAAATTCAACTGCTAGATCTATAATATATAAAATCTGATAGTAACAGCTAGAATATGCCTATTGGAAGCCCTCAAGCAGGACGTAAGTGTGATAGCCCTCTCCCAGTTGTGAGTCCCAGTGGCTGGTATTTGTTCCTGTCCATAGCAAGAGTGTCTGACTCTACTGCTGCTTTCTTGTACACTTATATCATCAGCAAGTGCGAACCAATCCCTCTGTAGCACCATCAATCCAGCTTAATGGTGCGATGCTGGAGGATGTCGATCACTTTTCTTATCTTGGCAGCCATCTCTCTGTAAAAGCTGACATCGACGCTGAAATTCAGCATCATCTGAGCTCTGCGAGTGCCGCATTCTCCCAAATGAAGCATAGAGTGTTCGAGGATTGGCATATTCGCAGGGAGACCAAAATGCTTATTTACAAAGCCATTGTACTACCGACCTTACTGTACGCCTGTGAAACATGGACCATCTATAAACACCACTCCCAACTTCTTGAAAGATTCCACCAACGTTGCCTCTGGAAAATTCTGCAAATTACTTGGGAAGATAGGCGGACTAATGTTAGCATATTGGAAGAAGCAAAGACCACCAGTGTTGAAACAATGATCCTCCAACATCAACTTCGCTGGACTGGCCATGTTGTTCGAATGTCCGTCTTCCAAAACAGCTACTTTACTCCCAACTTAAGGATGGAAAACAGAATATCAGTGGACAGCAAAAGAGGTTTAAAGATGTTCTCAAAGCTAATCTAAAAAAATGTTACATGAGCACCGAGAACTAGGAAGCCTTGGCCCATGAGTGTCCCAATTGGAGGTCGGCCATTATCAAAGGTGCTATGGACTTTGAAGAAGCACGAATACAGGGCAAAAGGGACAAACGAGCTAAGTGGAAGGCATGTCAAGCAAATCCTCATCGTGACCATCTTCCATCTGGAAACTTATGTCCTCACTGTGGGAGGCTGTGTGGATCCAGAAATGGCCTCCACAGTCACTTACAGACCCACCATTAAAGACCTTACCCTGGAAGACAATCTTACTCTGCCACGAGTGATAGCCAGTGAAATGACACTTATAAATGAAGCAAATATTGCATAGACCTCTTACGTTCCAGTGCTCTCTCATCCAAAGGATGTTCAATCTCTAGTAGTGCGGTCCCTGGGACTTCTCATTGGTCGGGAAAGTGGGTACATGGAACACTATCTTGAAATGTGGTACTTTACAAAACAAAGTGACAAAAGCATTTTGCCTTCTGCTATTTCAGCTACTTTGCCTGCTATCCTCCCAATCATGGATTTGCTTCTAGCGTCTGAACTCGCTGGCCTCTGTTTGATCACTTCTGGCATAAGCTTTCCACGGCTACTGTTGCCTTTTATTCCATGTTGTGCGGAGAGAGAGAAAAAGGCAAAGGCCTATTAAATGGCTTACATTCCTAGAGTCAGTAACCTTTCGGGCAGCAGCAATCCCAATGATCAACTCTGGCAACAACATGCAGTGCTGTAAAAATAGAATAGCTTATAGTTGCAAAGGAGGCAACTGATTGCCTTGCCAAGGCCGTGAGAAATGGAGCTTGTTATTCTAATCTCTGCATTAAATGCCTATCCTGGCTTAAGAGGACAGAAGAGGGAATTTATACAGAGAGTTGTGACTAGTCAAACAGACATCGCCTTCAGAGGTGAGATGGATAGATGGAGTCATCATTGGCAGTACTGCTGGAAAATCCCTGTAGAAACAGGGAGATAATAGGAAAAAAGGCAAAGCAATTACCAGTGGGCTCTTGCATGTTGTCTTGCACAATGTTATCATGTTAAATGTTGCATCACACTATAGGACTATCTCGTCTACCATCATCATCATCATCACACTGGCTGCATACACACCATACGTTTTGCATATCGCAAGCACGTTCCACCCCCCCAAAAAAAAAGAATCCTGGGAGCTGTAGTTTGTTACAGGTGCTGGGAATTGTAGCTCTGTGAGGGGTAAACTACCATTCCCATGATTCTTGAGGGGGTGCTTTTGATGTGCTGGAAATGCATGGTGTGTATGCAGCCACTATCAACGTACATGACACTTTTCTTCCAAAGGCAACATTGGCATATGTAGATAATACTAAGGAAATAGGGAGGGAGGGTGGAAAGACTGTTGGCAAATGCTGTTGCCCTTAAAACTTGATACAGTTTACAATGAGGATTAAGGACATAGGACCCTGCCTTATACTGAGTCGCTCCATTGACCCATCTAGCTCATTATTATCTACCTTGACTGGTAGCGGCTAGCCAGGGGTTCCAAAATGGGTCTTTCCCAGCCCTAGCTGTAGATGCTCAATCTGTGAATGTCTGCATACAAAACACATGCTCTACTATTGCCTCTCAGCCATTAGGAGGATGAGCCAAAGATAAGGTGTAAAAGATAGCTTTTCAGGAGGAATTTGGAGCGGGGGAGGGAGGGGGGAGGAGGCACCACAGACTTATTCAGGGAGGACATTCCACACATCAAGGGAGAATGGGTGGATTGTGAATGGGAGCAGATGTGTTTCCATGTATTCAAACTTTTTTCCCGTTGGGAACAAGGACTAGAAGTTAAGGGAAGAGCTTCAAAACATGGTGGTGTATTCACATAAGTCCTACTCAGAATAGACCCATTGAAGTGAATGAACTGAAGTTAGTCATGAATAGGACTAGCATTGATACCACCTACTGCCTCTGAGCATGGACAGTCCAGCTGCTTCTGCACTAGGTATTTATTGTGGAATAGCCATGCTTAGTTAATTCACTTTTTATGGAGCATCTGCATGACTGTGTGATTAAAACATGCTTCTCCCATATTTTCTCCATTCAGTTTTTTTTTCCAGAGCTCAGAAAATGTGACTTTTTTATCACAATGGAACAGTCGCACAATTTCCTCAAGAGCTGATGGCTTATCACACAGCTATTCTGGACAGTTGCTGACTATATAGATTGCTCTAGCCATTTCCTTCTCAATTATCTGCAACTGCAGTTGGTGGGCAGCACAGGCAGGGTGGAGTTGCGCTTCTAGCGACCCAACACCAAATGCTGCCACTTACCAAAAAGGAGAGGGGGAGGGGCAAGGCATGGGGCAGGTGCAACGTCAGGAGCAGTGGTTTGGCTCTACCACCACACCTGCACTGAGCTCCCTGCACCTCGCCCTTACCCCTTTTGATAAGCGGTAGCAACGCATATCAGCTCCGCCTTTCCTGTGCCGCCCACTGACTGTTGCTGATTATGTGTCTCTCTGCTCTAGGACTCAACTCTATTATATTCAAAATAGTATTGTTGTTATATCCTTTCGTCTCCCGTCTCCCCACAAATTTCTAGGAAGCAATCTTTTTTTTAAAAAAAAAAGATTTTTATTTTGTAGAAAAACATGAACAATAAACATCCAAAAGGGAGAGGAAGTATTTAACCATTTTCCCCAGACCACTGTCCTAATAAAAATCATTCCTCTCATAACATTTGGGTCTGGGAAAAGGGGCACTGCTCACCGGGCTACAGAATGTTATTTGGATCCCAGAAGCTGCTACTCCACAATGGGAGTAAACCCCATTGAACTCAACAGGCACACATTCCCTCCCCTCTCTCCCCCTGCCCTCCTCCTCCCTTCTCCTCCCTTCTCCTCACTTCTCAGTTTTACCTATCCTAAGGATGATTGCAAAGGAGTAAATCTCATTGAACTCAATAAACATGCAAATGATCAATCCATTCTCAGCAAACTTGCACAGCATCCCATTCCTTACCTCTCAGATTAAAAAGGAGAGAAATTCACTAATAGGCAACAAAACCCTTGCGATTTAAGAACATACCCATAGCCAACAGATATTTCTATCAAATGCAGGGAAATTGGGCTATAGTGAATGCACCAGGGGAGCAGGAGACCTGACCTCCTCTCTGAGATATTGTACTGCCATACAAATTTGTAAAAATGTAAACACAATTTGGGTTGGTCTTTCACAGTCCAGTCCACTTCCTATGTAGTTTGGAAGGATCTGTTGGCTATACGTACGTTCTTAAACCACAAGGGGATTTTTCCTATTAGTGAATTTCTCTGATTTTCAATCCGGGAGGTAAGAAATGGGATCCTGTGCAAGTTTGCCTCCTGTGTAGCTTGGAAGAATTTGGTAACGTGCCTCTGAGCATACGGTGAGTGGTGACAACACCTGCAATCAGGACTGTATCTCCAAAGATGGAGAATTCCATTTTTTGTATGTTTGTTGGTGTTCTTCTTACTTTGCTTCATTCCTGTTACTACTGTTTCTACAAAGAATCTAACATAGAAAATTATATTTCATTCATTATTCATCCTAGAAATCTGTATCAAATGTATTTTTATTATTTTCAAAGCCTTTTCATTGGTCAATGCCATATGATGGTGAAAACAGACTTTTGTGTTTCAAACTGGAGGTTATATTCTATTTCTATTTTGGGCACATTCATAGTTGAATCTGAAACTGCAGCTTTGATGTAAAATCAGACTGATTACAACATTTTGCTACTTAAGCAATGAATCTAGCTGTTGGAAAAAACTAATTTGGCCTGCCCAAAATGCCTGTGTTCAGCCTGCTATGCTTAAACCACTCCACTTGAGGAAGGATAGCATAGTCAATTAAAAATGTAGAGCACACTGAGACAATTGCTAGAATTTCTTTCACCTTCCACTGTTTTATCTTGTGCAAACTGAAACACTCCGCATGTCCACTGGATACTATTCTGCAGAACAGTCAGTGCCATTATTCCACAATTGCTTTTGTAGGTTTTTAGTGTAAATTATGCAAAGTGTTGCTGTACTTCACATATTCACAGGACAGTAGCAAAAGAAAATAATTTACTATAAGAAACTTCAACAAAATTGTAAACATATTTAAAGTGACTATCTGAACTTCATCAACTGTCTTAATATTGTTCAGCACAGCACCTGATTGCAGGTGTTGCCACCACTCACCTTATGTTCAGAGGCACATGTCACCAAATTCTTCCAAGCTACACAGGAAATTGATTGGACTGTGAAAGACCAACCCAAATTGTGTTTGTATTTTTACAAATTTGTAAGGCAGTACAATATCTCAGAGAGGAGGTCAGGTCTCCTGCTCCCCTGGTGCATTCACTATAGCTGCTCAATTTCCCTGCTTTTTAAAGTTTGGTACAAATATCTGTTGGCTATGGGTGTGTTCTTAAACGGCAAGGTTTTATACTAGTTTATACTAGGAATTGGAGAATACTGAATGTGCTGGATTCTCTGTTGATATATCTAGCTCATACAACTACAATTAAGTATGAAGAAGAATGACTAGCAAATCTGGCTTCATTTGTTTATGCTCTGGTAGCATCCAGGTTAGGCTACTGCAATGTGTTGTATGTGGGGCTGCCTTTGAAGATGATTTGGAAACTACAGCTAGTGCAGAATGCAGTAACTAGACTGTGAACTGGGACAAGAAGGCATGAACATATAACATCGGTTGTGGCCCAACTGTGCTGGCTGCCAGTTTGTTTTTAGGCACATTTCCAAGTGTTGGTTTTGATCTTTAATGACTTATACAGCTTGGAACCTCTAAATCTGAAGGACTGCCTTTCCCCATATGAAGCTGCCCAGACCTGAGTTCATCATTTGAGGCCCTTCTCTGCATGCCACCTCTGAGGGAGAACTGGAGGGTGGTGATTAGAGAACAGGCCCTTCCTTAATAGCTTCCCATCTATGGAATGTTCTACCCAGGGAGGCCCACCTAGCACCAATTTTGTCATTGTTTCAGTTGCAGGCCAAAAAAAATTATTTTCCCAGGCAACTGGGTAGCACTGATGATTAGATGTTGTTTACTCTGATTTTACTTTACCTAACATGCTTATTTGTTTTCATTACTGTAGCTTATTCTTCTTGTAAATTACTTCAGGACATTTTGTTGTGGGAAGCAATTCATACATTCAATAAAAATAATGTAACCTAAAATATTCCCTTGCTATCTTATCAAGGTAGACCCCTAAGTCAGGATCATACCTAGAATGAAACTATTGTTATGGGTTTGTGGGTTGAAATAGATGATTTCTATGAGTCCCCTTCCAGCCTCTGAAGGTGGGCTCTGCAGCTAAGAAACCTGCTCTGCTGGTCAGATGAGTCTCCTCCATTAATCTGATAGAGTGGCCAGGTGGGCTAATGGGTCTGTCAAGTGCCCATTAACTGGTGAATGGGCCAGGGAGATCCTATTGTTATTGAAACTCTTCAGGAAAGCCCCCCCATCCTGGGGCCAAAGAGAGTCTTGTGTTTTTAGCTAGTCTGGGGAAAGGCTGGGAACTGGTGACACGCAAAGAGGCCTGCTCCTTGCACAATGGCTCTAGAATGCCTCCTATAAGCCTGATGGGAAAGCAAGATCTATTGGACTGCTAATGCTTTGAATCCCTCCATCTTCTGCTGTGGCTGAGAATGTGTATAAATAAACCCCATATCATAAAGACACCATAGTCTCCACTGACCTTCTTTCCAAGGAAACCAAACCCTGGGCAAGCGTGGGGACCCCTGGAGATCTCTCACCGCTTGGAGATTGTGGTGGCGCGCAACACTATATTCTTGGTGTGACTGACAATAGTGTCCAAACTCCAAAAGTAGGAAGCTTCATGACAATATATCATTATAGTCACTCCAAGTCTGGCAACTGCCTTGTAAAAGAGCAATGAATGACACTCAGACACTCTGAGGTAGACAAAACCAGGCTGATCATAAATCTCTCTCAACTATGTGTGGATTGTCAGTGCCAGAAGTATCACTTCACGTTTCCACTGTCATTTTTTTTTCACTGTTCACATTTCTGTGCTGTCAACAAGAATTATTTCAGTTGTCAAGAAGAGAGGATGTCCTGCCTCACAATTTCAGTGAAATCAAATCAATCTTTGAATCAGAGGTTCTTGCAGAAAGTGGCAGCACTCTTGCCTGTTGTTAGATGGTTTAAGTTAACTTCATATAGCACATAGTTAAACTATGCAATTTGCTACCACAAGGCATGGTGATGGCTAACAATTAAAAAGGGAATTAGTCAGCTTGATGAAGGATAAGGCTGTGGTTACCAGTCATGACCAGAACACCATCAGGATCAGAAGCGCTATACTTAATGAATACCATTATGTGGGGGACAACTGCTAGAGAGGACTATTTTGCTCATGTCCTGCTTATGGACTTTCCATAGGCATCTGGGGGAACCACTGTGAAGCAGAATGCTGGACTAGATTGGTCGAATTCAGCATTAAGGTGATTTATGAAAGGCAGTCTACAGATGTTTCAAATAAATAAGTAAATAATCCACAATTTTTGCACAGTTTGGTCCTAATCCCCAGAGAGAATTGTGCCTGGTCCCATTGAAATCAATGGGAATTAAGATGTCATGGCTACAGCTGCATTGGATCCTCCCAGTTTCAACTCATAGGTAAAAACTAGCCCTTTTGGCAGGGTAGATCTACAAACCATGTACACTGCTACAGCTGAATCCTCCTCCAGCAGAAAGCATTTTGTTCTAAAATGTCTTGTCATGCAGCCAAGGAACACACCAAAATAACATACCATTTCCTTCTTTAAAATCTGATAGGGAATAAATTTGATCTGGAGGAGGAAGTGCACTTTGAAAGTCTAGCCTCATATTATGTCACCTGTTTCCTGGAGTTTTCTTCCTCTGTGGAAGCAGCGGTTAATTTTGTACCACAACAGCAACAAAAGTGGTCAGAATCAGAAGAAAGGAGAAGCGTGGAGTCCAGAAAAAGCTTCGAATGAAAGCTGTGAAAAAAAAGTTGCAAAAAGGTTCTCTCCCCTGGGGCTTCTCAGAATTTCAAAAAGGGCATTGCTAAAGAAAGAAAAAGAGTTACCATCTCGGTCAGTCCAGTGAGACATGATGGGCATGCATCCAGCTTAAAGCTCTGGCTTAAAGCTTAATGTCAGGACACAGCCACAAGCATTGACAAGTCGTTCCTGTCACACCAACATCAGAAACCATTGGCATACAATCCAGTTTTAGGCCTGAGCCAGATGTTGTCATATTTGTATGTAGACATGACCTTTTCACAACATAGCACTATTGGGGATTAGAATTTTTCAACTGTGCATAGATCTCTTATTTATTTATTTGTTAAATTTATATCCGGCCCTTCCTCCTGAAGGAGTCCAGGGTGGCAAACATATCAACAAATCAATTTAACAGAAAAAGAAAGAAAAGCATTCTAAAAACAGTTTAAAACATTCTAAGACACACTTTAAAAACATTCTAAAACTAAATTACAGTTTAAAAAAATGAATGAAACATTCCAAGAAGGGTACCAGACTGAGGTAGTTTTGGATACATAAGGAGACATGAACCCGAAACTGGGGGAGTAGTTTGACCTCATCCCTATTCTTTATTATTTATTTTAAACTTTAAAGGTTTATACCCCACCTTTTGATGAAAAGTTTAGGAACCACAAGGCATTTTGTGACAGATTATACAATTTATTTCCAAGCTACCATGATGGGGCAGCCAAGGGAAATTGTTTATTTTTACAAGATTTCTTACCCGCTCTTGACCAGAAGATCCCAGGGTGGGCTACAACCATAGAATATATCATTATAAAAACAGATAAAAGAGGTGGGTCTCACAAAACAAATGACCTTCCCTGTCAAAGGCCAGGTGGGATCCTTTGGAAGAAAGGGTGGGATTCCAATTTAATAAATAAATAAAGTGATGCATCTTCAGCATACAACAAAAGCCAGGAAGATGTTAGATGCGCCTCTGCTGGAGGACATGATCTTAAAGCCTGTCCTCAGCTCTCTGGTGGTGAGGCAGTGAGCCCAGTGGACATAGCTGTCTTCCAGGAAGTGTGTTGCCAAGCACTGGGTATAACTGTCTCTCTGGGATGGGGTTTCTCCTCAGACAGGCCAGGTGGAATCTGGCTCCTTCCTCATCTCTTATTTAGTATTATGTATTGGTATATTTTTATATTGTTCTTCAATCATATGCCCAGGGCAGTTTACAACCAAGAAGGTGGGGCAGCCAAAGGGGAGAAAGGTGATATTAACCCAGCTATCCATTGTTCTTTGCCAACATGGCAGCACTTCATCCAACATGTCATGTAAAAGCTGAGCAAAGATATTTCTCTTTGTCAGTAATTGGTAGGGATGAACAAATCTGTCAATTTCAGTTTCTCTCTGTTCTGTGGTGGCTGGTGATCACTGAGACTGGTAGGGGGGAAGGCAGAGTGGCCAACAATAGGCAGAAACAGAGCTGAAGGCAGGCGTATCTAACTCATTCCAGTTTTGCCCCCATCCTCCTCCCTGTTGAGTTCTATAAGGGCCACAGCCAGGGCTGTCTCCTGGATTGGATGTAAGAAGAAAAAGAGACAGGTGGGGGGTAGCTGAAGGTAGACTGAAGTTGGTGGGGCATGCGCCACTAGCCCCAACTGACTAGCGTCTTCCAGCTCTGTTCCTCATTTTTCAAATCACTCAGTTCAGTTCACCGAATTTCCACATAAGTTTGTGATTTTCTTTTTTTTTTAAAGGGTCTCATGAAACTTTGTATGCATTTTCATTTTATATTTATTTTAATATACACATTTTGAATGTATTTTTGCCTAATATATGCATTTAAATTATTTTCATTAATGTATGGATTTTGTGCACCTTTCCCAAATATATACGTTTTTGACTAGCGTTGCAAATATCAGAGAAGTGTGAATTTCAAAGGATCGCTTCATTTTTGGTCTGAGAAATGTGAATTCAATAGGTTTGCTTTAAAATGCCAATGAAACAAATGTTTTTTTCCATCTCTAATCATTGGAACCGACATTTTACAAAAGGCCCAAGCAAACCCTGATTTCTCTGTGCGTCAACGATGGTCCAACAATGAACCTACTTATTTACTGATGACATTTGTATATACGCCTTTTCCTAAGCTCAAAGCAGTTTACACAATAGGCATAAAATTGTATTTTTGATTTACCTTAAAAAATACAATAGTAAATAACCATTCAGTTTCAACAAAACTGCACAAAAGTGGAGCACTCTCTCAAAACCACTTCATCCAGAAACCTGTTCATTCATGTACTGTATTACTAGCAGCCCTGGAGATTCTAAGAAACCAAAACATTGCAGTTTAGAAATCAGTGGTTAAAATCAGTGCAGTTTTGAAAGATTCAGTCTGACATCTTAATTGAAAATGGCATCTAATTGTATCCAAACAAAAGAAAACCTGCTCCTTGATCTCAGGAACCATCATGCAAAATTTGGTTACGTATCTTAAGAGGTGTCTAAACACATAGAAAACAAACAACTTTCCAAAACATATAGTATTTTATATTAAAAATAACAGCTTGGGTTATAAACTTCCCAAAGAGGTAAAGGTGATGCTATTTGACTATCTTAAAGACTGTGTAATAGAGGGTGAATGGAAATGGACTGCCTTCAAGTCAATTCTGACTTATGGCGACCCTATGAATAGGGTTTCCATGGTAAGCGGTATTCAGAGGGGGTTTACCATTGCCTTCCTCTGAGGCTGAGAGGCAGTGACTGGCCCAAGGTCACCCAGTGAGTTTCATGGCTGTGTGGGGATTCAAACCCTGGTCTCCCAGGTCATAGTCCAACACCTTAACCACTACACCACACTGGCTCTCTGTAATAGAGGGTAGGGAGATGATAATTCATTTGTTGACAACAACTAGGATGGTAATATGTCAAAACTGGGGGGGAAATAATCCCCCTTCTATAGATTCTTGGTTTATAGAAATTTGGGATTTTGCATGCATGGTTAAACTAACAAAACTTGTTAGGGTATGAGAAAGTAGGCAACATGAAAATCTTTTTATAGGAAAGTGGAGTTGTTTATTACTTATTGGAACAACAAGGTGTAGGACTCAGTAAATTCATATTTATTGTTGGGAGATACTTAAGAACTGTAAATTATGAGTTATTGTGGCCGTGATAATTAAATTAATGTGTGGTAATGTATTGGAATTGTATTGTTATGTTATTGGATTATATATGTGTGACAATCTACAGGAACTGTATTGTTATACTAGTGTATTATTTTTACAGCATATGTCTTTGTACTTTGTCTAATAGAGAGCTTCGGCTATGGGGCGGTATACAAATGTAATAAATAAATAAATAAATAAATAATTTTTTTCCAAAAAATAAAATAAAATAGCAGCTTGGGGCCAGCTTACTTATGGGATCTCCTTACCCCATATGTGCTCGCTGAAGTGGTTCAATCTGGTGGCAAGGTTGGCTGTTAAAGTGGCAAGGGAAGGTCACATGCCATGATGGCTCCTCAGGAAAGGGGTGAAACTCTGAGGCCCAAGGCTACTCAGAGATCTATCTACCTGTGTGCTCAGTTTTATTCTATTGTACTCTGTTTTTATTGGTTACGTGGGCCCCTTTGAGGCCACTTTTTAGGGCTAAAAAGCAACATACAAATACAGTCTTGGGCCAGTCTTGTATATTCTGACTGGCAGTAGTTCTGCAAGGCCTTATGGAGACTTTTCCCCACCCCACTAATTAAGATCTTCGTTAACTGGAAGTGTTGTAACTCCCCTCTTCAATTTAAATGCCGTCTGGATTTTGCAAGCGTTCATTGTGACCACTTGAAACCACCAAGTGGTTTTCTGAGTCCTCGTAGGGAATTCAGCGCAAACCCAGATAGCAGACTGTAGACCCCTTCCCCGCCCCACTCAAATGGATGCCTCTCCATGGCTGTGTGGTGCTGTCATTTGCAGACAGGGATCATAGGGCCCGTATTCTCAAGTCGCACCAGCTCTGGCTGTAAATGGATGTGATAGGATTTGTCAGGACAAATTTGAAGAGGGTTTGCCCTACTCAGCTTGGAGCTGCTTTATTAAAAGGGGGGGAGAGTTCAGCCCCCTCCCATCTTTCCCTCCATCCATAGCTGCACATTGAGTCTGGTACCTTATGCATGGAAGGCAAGTGAGCTATGGCTCTTTCTTCCAGCTATGACCTCTCCTCTTTGTGTTTAGCTGCTAAAGCACATTTATAGCCTTGGGCTGTCTAAAACATTTGCCTTCCCTTTACCTTTCATTCTTTATCTTCCTTCTCATTCAGTCGATAGCTATGCTTCTGCACCAGTGTTTTATTTTAGTAAAAGAAAAGGAGGGGAGAAGCTCTGGGACACAAGCCTGCATCAAAGCTCTTCCTGTGGCTTAACAAGTCCTTCTTCTGCTCTCAGATGTTTTAGGGGTAGACCATGTTTACTCAGTGGTAAAGGGCTGGGACTTTGCATATGTTCAGAGGCATTCTCTTGTTTACTACTATTTCATACAATGTTCCAGGGTGGACACATGGTATTTAAAACAGGTTCCAAGGCTGAATTCAGATGTGCAATCCTGTCCTTCTCCCACATATAATATTTTTTCCACATCTCAGCTGCATCATGTATAATCCCCCACAAACAAATTTTATTTCTTATAATTGTATTTTATTCAGTAGCATAGTGGCAAATTCAGAAGTGCAGGGTCCCTTCATTTATTCACAGCCACGCCCCCTTTTTGCTGCTGGGTTGAGAATGAGATCCTTGTTAATGCCCCTTCCCACAACAACAAATATCCCTAGGAGCCAATAAGCATGAAAGGGGAGAGTGTTAGCTGCTGAGAAAAGTCTTCTCAATGGCTGACTCATTCTGATTGGCTCCAATCAGCAGGAAAGGACAAGGAAGCATATTAGAAGACTCTTTTCAGTGGCGAACACACTCGCTTTTCATGCTGATTGTCTCATAGAATGCTGAAGACATAGGGACCCTGCTCCCAAAAAAGTAAAGGGTCTAAGACAGCGTTTCCCAACTAGTGGGCCACCAGATGTTGTTGGACCACAATTCCCATCTTTCCTGACCATTGGCAACATGGTCCATTTGTTGGCCCACTAGTTGAGAAAGGCTGGTTTAAGACATACACACCCAAGACCCTGGATGACTACACCCCTGATTTTATTACTATATATACATGTTCCTGGCCAAATGCCTCTCAGCCACTATCATCTTCCTCCTCTGCAACAATAGTTAAATTCAAGGAACTGGTTTTTGACCCTTCTGTACCCCCGTTCATAATAACAAATCCCATCATCAGTGTTTCTTTCTTATAGAGCTAAATAGAACTATGCAGGAATGCTCAACAGAAATTGCTGTGTGTTGCACGGTCCATCCCCTGATGTGATTACTCATAATCAGATTTGGAATGTGTGCCTAGAAGGGAGAAATCAGAGAGGGAACCTATGCCGCAAGCAAATTAGCTGAATGTTTCAGCTAGCCCATATTTCTAGCTCAAATTGTTTAGTCAGGAGCCACTGTTCTCTCACCAAAGCTAATGAGAGCTATTTGTAACACAAGGCAGGCAAGATATCTCCCCGCCCCCTCTTGTTTAGCCTGGTAGAATTTCATGTGTCCTCTGTCACTGAGTTAATGTTGCTATCTTTTAAACAGCCATGCATTTTGCAATAACAGTTAACATGCCTTTTGTTGCTGGTGTCATAAATTGTCTTGACAGCTTTGCGAGGCTGCTTTCAACACAGGGAAAGAGGGAATAAGCCCAAATGGTTGGAGGATATTGCCTAAGGAGTTAGAGTGGCGGGAGAGAGTGGAAGACATGCTTTCCTGAAGTGAGATGGCACCAATCTACACTTGTTAAAGCTGAGCATTTTTAGTGTTTGGCAAGAATGGGCAAATCTGTTTCTCACTTTTCAGATCTTACATTCTGTTCTCCACATTTACACAACAGTTTGCAATTTGTTTTAAATCGCCATGAAAGCTCATCGGCGAATTTCTCTTAATATACAAGTTTGTAGGCAATTTTGCCTACAAAATGTGCAGTTTGAGGGAGGGGCCATAGCTCAGTGGGAGAGCATCTGCTTGGAATGCAGACTGTCCCAGGTTCAATGCCCAGCATCTTAGGTAGGGCTGGGAGAGTTCCTTGCCTGAAACTCTGGAGAGCCAGTCAGTGAGGCCAATACTAAATGGACCAATGGTCTGATTCAGTATAAGGCACCTTGCCATGTTCCTGTATTGTTCCTATGCCTAATATACACATTTTTGCAAAGCAGTCTTCCTTAATATAAGGCATTATGCATTATAGTGCATGCCTTTTTATGCACACTTTACCACAGTATATACATTTTTGTATTTGGCTGGAGAAATGCATTGCAAACTTGGTGTGAATTACAAAAGATGGTTGTGTTTCGGTTCATGTCACATTTTGGAAAGCCTGAATTAAGTAGGTTCACCTTTCCATGTGAACTGAATTCAATTTCTCACTCATTCCTAGTGCTTGCTTGGTTTAAAAGATGGCCTTGTCTACTGCATGGGGTTTGAATTATGAATGTGTTTTGTGCCCCCAACTTCCCTTAGCAGCAGGGTGTTCTAGGGTCAGTTTCCTTGTGAGGAAATGAGAGCATGGTGGAGTCTTATGGTGAGTTTTAAAAGAAAGTCCTCATGAAAATTCATCAGCATTTTAGTACATATTTCCCTGATATACATTATACAGTCACAAGAGTGGCTGTATACTATAGCCAGCAGGGATTTTTCACATTCCGCAATGTTAAATTGAAAATAACCCCCCATGCCATTCTGATGCTTCCCGTAAGCTCATTTCAAAACAAAACCTTACAAAACTTATAGTTCTGAACTCAGAAACGCTTGCTTAACAACCCTGTCAGTTTTCATGGTGATACACAAAACAGTCAGAGAGAATAGACAGTTCAAAGTGTGAAAAGAGAGAGAAAAACCTCCGAGCGCTTTTGAACTTTTTTCTCTGAGAGTTCTCATAATTCATAATTCACCACTCACCATATGCTCAGAGGCACATGTTACCAAATTCTTCCAAGCTACACAGGAAGTGGATTGGACTGTGAAAGACCAACCCAAATGGTGTTTGCATTTTGACCAATTTGTAGGGCAGTACAATATCTCAGAGAGGAGTTCAGGTCTCCTGCTCCCCTGGTGCATTCACTATAGCTGCCCAATTTCCCTGCTTTTTAAAGTTTGATAGAATAGCTGTGGGCTATAGGTATGTTCTTAAACCGCAAGGTTTTTTGCCTATTAGTGAATATTTGTTGTATGCAGTGCTAGGGTTTTTTTTACCAGCAATCCTCCCTAACACAATGCATTTGTGTGTGTTATTTTCACTAATGTTTGCATTTATGCATAATTTCCTCTGGTATACCTTTTGTACATATTATTTGGTTGAAGGGTTCCATAGCAAATTTTGGGGAAGTATACATTTGAAAAGATGGCTGTGTTTCCATTTGGATATTGTTTGGGAAGTGCACATCAGATTTGCCTTTAAATGTGAACGGAATCCAATTTCCACTCCAATCTTAGCTCCAGATTCAGAGGCGTGCAATTAAATACTAGTTGCTGGGGAACAACAGTGGGAAAGAGCTATTGCCTTCCCATCCTGCTTGAGAGCTTCCCAAGAGGCACTGGGTTGGCCACAGTGGAAAACAGGATACTGGATTAGGTTGGCCTTTGATGTGATCCAGCAAGGCTCTTATGTATTTAGGAACATGGGAAGCTGCCTTGTACTGAATGAGACCATTGGTCCATCTAGCCCTATATTGCCTTCACAGACTGGCAGTGGCTCTCCAGGGTTTCAGACAGGGAGTCTCTCCCAGCCCTGCCTGGAGATGCCAGGGATTGAACTTGGGACCTTCTGCAGACAAAGCAGATCTTCTGTCGCTGAGCTACAACCCTTCCCTTTCTTTCCCTGGCTGTATTCAAAACTGCCTCCCTCCCTCTTCGTCTTCCAATCTAGCAGGTATGTGTGACTTGACTTCTTAGTATCAGAAATTATGCGCTGTTAGTGGCCTAGCAACCCACACAGGACAGATCTAAGGGAGCTGCATCAAATCACCAAAGAAATAGGAAGAAAGCATCCAATAGGACTCCCAAGTCCTATCAGCCCCAGCCAGCATGGCCACCTGTAAAGGATGATCGGTGTTGTAGCCAACAACATCCAGAGGAGTACAGATTCCCCATCTGTGTTTTAAGCCATCAAACAGGATACTCAATTCCATCCCACACTCAGAGATGGAATTGTGTACCAGGAGAAGTTAGTTTGGAATGCATACATAGTTTTACTGGTGAGCTTGCTGTGGAAATGAACACACCACTTGTTGGACACATATAATACCTTCTTCCCCTGATCAAGCGTAGAGGAAGTCGTTCCTTCCAATTTCATGCTGAAGGGGTTATGCCCAGCATTGATTGTCTGGCCCTTCTGTTAATCAGGAAACTATCCTCCCTCTCTGCTCCAGGAAGATTTTTAAGAGTAAAGAAGAGGGGTTGAGTTTTTTGAAAGAAAGAATGAGACAAAAGAACGTAAGAAGAGCCTGCTGGATCAGGCCAGTGGTCCATTTGGTCCAGCATCCTGCTCTCACAGTGGCCAGCCAGGTGGAGATGGGAAGCCCACAAGCAGGACCTGAGCGCTGGAGCACTCTCCCCTCCTGCGTTTTCCAGCAACTGGTATTCAAAACCATACTGCCTCTGACCATGGAGGAAAAACATAGCCCGTACATAATGAAATAGATATGCAAGAAGCTTGAAAAATACCAAGCAGACAGTGTCTCTGAAGCACAGAAGAAGTTGAAACAGAAAAAGGCAACTAGGATTCAATCCACAAATTGCATGAGGTTCAACTGAGGAGCAAAGGGGGGGGGAACTAAGCAGAGATTGCCCAACAGTAGAAAACCCTCCCTCATGCCTGGGTCAGCCATTTTGTGTTTGTGCCAAAGCTTTGGGATAGGGTGTGGTCCTTCTACACAGTCAGGCTCCTGCCACCAACCTCTAGGAACAGGTACTGAGTCCCTCCATGTCTCTAGCTGTTACAAGGACCCTCTGGTGTATATGACTCTGGGATAGAGGCGTGTGCCCTCAGGGGCATTATCCCCCATCCCGTGACCATGTCCATGTGTAACGCTCCCCGACCACCCCTTTTCTTATCCATGAGTGCTTTGGAAGGTGGGGTCCCACCTCTGTGTGCACCAGCCCCTCGGCTGAATGAATACAGTAATTTGTTGAGAGCTCTTAGCCACTGAACTGTGCAGCCATGGAATCATGCAGATATGAAACTCTCAGATGGCCTCTGCAACTTCTCCAGGCCCCCTCCATATTAAGGTATAAGCCAATCAGAAGACATTATGTCAGTCGTTCAGAAGAAGAGGAGGAGGATGCACCTGTGCTGTGGAGAGATGAATCTCGCTGCCAAACGTTGCAGCTTATCCAGATCCTGCCGGTGCTAAGGCATGAGCCAATCGGAAGATACTATATCAACAGTTCAGAAGAAGATGCTAGGGATGCGTTGAATGTCCCTTATCCATTGAAAGAGTTTTGCTCTGGGATGTTCAAGCTGCCTTTTGACCCTGTTGGGATTAAGTATTAGGAATTGCCTGGCATGTCCTTTCCTCCCCTCAACTATCTGTTCTTCTTTCCTCTTTTCCTTGGTTATTATTCATTGCAACGATGACTAGCTTTTGGCAGTAAGCTACCACTGGCTCTAATGAATAGCCTTCATTTTGTATTTTGCATTATGCAGGCAAAGCATGCTTTTCAGTTCCCCTCTTGATTCTGCTCTGATGTTACTAGTCCTGTCAAGACAGCACCTGCTTTCTCCTCCCCTAAGCTCACAAAAAAAACCCAGGATTCCCTTTCAAAGCCCCCCAAATCCATTTTTCCCTCAGTGGTTACTTCTTGTGGCAAATATCAGGAGCTATATTTTCATGTAAAGATAAGTTTTGTTTCACTTCATGAAGAATCTCAGCAAGTTCTCTTTGGTATCGATAATGGCACAGCAAATCATGAATACAGGTGAATGATTACTAATGCTATTTAACATCTATATGAAGGTTGGCAGTGATTTTCAAAAGATTTGGAGAGAAGTGTCATCTGTATGTTGATGACATCCAGGTCTATCTCACCTTCCCATAAGAATCAAGTGAAGCTGTGCAAGAGCTGAACCAGCAGGCAGTATTTTTTCCATTTCTGGAAACTGTATTCACATTTTGTTTTATATAGGGTTGGATTTTCCCTAAAGGATCAAGTGCATATTCTGGGGATACTCCTTGATTCTACTTTGCCACTGGATGGTCAGACAGCCACATCACATCAAGCCATCAATAAAAAATAAAGTATGGTTAAAGTAAATGTGCAGCTTACCAATGCATGCTACTTAAAAATCCCCTCCTTCCATGCTCTTGCTATTGCTGTGCCACCAGCAAACACGCCAGAGTCTGGCTTGTTGTAACATCTGAACCAGCCTTGTGGTTTGAACCATGGGTTGCAACCAAGGTTTATTCTTGGCTTACTGCTCACATACATAACCCATAGTCTATGTATGCTGTGAAAGTTGGATAGTGAAAAAAGTGGATAAGAAAAAAATCAACTCATTTGAAATGTGGTGTTGGAGGAGAGCTTTGTGCATACCATGGACTGTGAAAAAGACAAATAATTGGGTGTTAGAACAAATTAAACCAGAACTACTAGAAACTGAAATGGTGAAACTAAGGTTACCATACTTTGGACATATGAGAAGACATGATTCACTAGAAAAGACAACAATGCTGGGAAAAACAGAAGGGAGTAGAAAAAGAGGAAGGCCAAACAAGAGATGGATTGATTCTATAAAGGACACCACAGACCTGGATTTACAAGATCTGAACAGGGTGGTTCATGACAGATGCTCTTGCAGGTCACTGATTCATAGGGTCGCCATAAGTTGTAATTGACTTGAAGGTACATAACAAAAACACTGCAGTTTTATATGTTGGTATTGTTTGCTTTTTATATTGTATAACGTTGAGAGTTTTTTAAAAATATTAACATAACAACAACAACATGGTTTAATGTAGGTTTGCCAAGTCCCAAATCCTGAGATTTCAGGGGCGTGCCCTAGCAGGCCTGGCCCTGGCACCAAAGGGTAGCCAGATTGGGGCCCAGAGGGGCTCCTGAAGATCCTTCCTTAGGGTAGGAAGGTGGTGCTTCCATTCCATGGTCCATGGCATCATTGGCTCCTACAATCCGATGCTGCCACGGATCATGGAGAGGGAGCTTCAATAAGCCCACCGGCACATCCCACCTACCTCTCTCATTACTGTGAAGGCCATGAAAACTGCATGCATGCCTACCATCACCCAAAATGCCAGCAGGGGCTTCCCTAAGTGGCTGATGCCCCCACTGCCATCTTGATTGATGGTAGGCATGTGCATTATGCATTCACATCATTCATACAACACAAGAGGGAGGAGAGGGTGTGGGTGGGTTTATTACCCCATGCTGCCTGCATTGGGAGGGGGTGTTGATGCCATGAGCCTACAGCAGGCTGGTGCCCAAGGGCCCAGTCATGCCTAGCTCTGGCCCTGGTCCCTAATGATGTCATGGGGTGGACCCCAGTGATGGCATTCCCCTGGCACCTTCCTATCCCCACCCACTCCACTCATTCCCCCGGCACCTTCCTACCCATCCCCACCCCACTCACTCCCCACCCACCCACCCCACTCACTTGCCCAGGCAATTTCCTTCCTACCCCCCAACCACTTTCTTTCACTGGCACCCCATGTTGGGTGCTTACAGGCCTCCTGCCTGCTCAACCTTTGTGGAGGCCTCGGTTTGCTTGCTCACTGCTGCTGCTGTTGCTCTGGACAGGCAAGGGGTCGTGCGGGGTTGTGTGACCTTGTCACCCGTGTGTGACCTTTAATGACCTTGTGACCTATTACATGACTTCTCGCTTGCCAAGAGATTGGGGTGAATTCCCAGGAGACCCTGGGAGGGCCCCCAAAACCTGGAGTCTCTGGGTAAAATCCCAAGATCTGGCAACACTAGTTTAATGTGTTGTACACCGCCCTGAGAGCCTGTTGCTATACGGCGGTCTAAAAGTGCAATAAATAATAATAATAAATAATAATGAATAATGTGACATCCAAATTGATCCCTTTTGATTCTATGAATACCTCATTTACTCAGAGTTTGCACTTTGTATGTTACAGAGGCTGCACAGTAATTCAATCAGGCAGATTGCTTGTTAATGGCCCGAGATGATTGGTTGATGTTTCCTTAATGGGAACTAATGGTTGGAGAATTTTTGAGTGTGCTTTCTTTCTTTCTTTCTTTCTTTACCCCACTCTGCTGGTTAGACTTCATGGCCTTATAGGCCCCTTCCAACTGTACTATTCTATGATTCTCTGCCAGCTGAGGGTATATGTGTATGAAAAACATACACTCCGATTTCTCATGAAATGACAAGCTCATCAGCATTCTTGAAGTAAAAAGCTAGATCCCAGGAGTCAAACACTAATGCCCATGTAAATAGTGGGTGTTTTCTTTAATTGCTGCTATTTTTCAAAACTGATATTAGGTGTACTAAAATGGACCGTGAACATGCAAGCCGCACAACAGAGCTGGTTAACTACATCAGTCTTGCTTTTGGCTCCAAGCAAGTCTGACTCATCTCTTAAATTCTGCTCATCTGTTTCTAATATTGAGCAAGCATGCAAATTTCAGTTTCCTCAGTCAGTACCAGGAAGCAGCAATGGCTATATGGCCAACTACAGTGGATGACCCATGAGCAAATAAAAGCCAGGAAGAGTCTCAGTGTTTTTGGAAAGCTGATAGAGGCCCACATGAGGCTCATTCCAGGATTATCACTGGAGTTCTTGCCTTAGAGATGGACCAACAGCAAAAGCATAGTAAGGAGATTAATGAACAGCCTTCAGTTCTGCACTTGGAACAGTTTGGGGAAAATATATGATCAGGAGTAGGAGGGATCCATAGATTTCTATGGCGCTGTGGATTAAATCCCCTAGGATCATAGTGGACCCCACTCCCTACCTACATAGACACCAACTCTGGTGTAGTACTTCTGGCAGGGCAGGAAAAGAAAGGAGCCAAGTTCAGTGAGGGAACAAACTGAACCAGAAGTAGAGGTTTTATGAGCTACAGCTCTGTGTTGTAGTAACTTACCTCACCACCAAAGTAAAGGCACCTCAAAGACTTAAGACCGGGGCATTTCTTCTCCTTATCTCTGTGCAACACTAGCAGAGAAAGATGCAAAGATTTATTGAATAATTATACAAGATCCAAGTCCATTACATACTTTGGTATAGAGACTGGTAGGTCAAGTCGTTTCTATGATGCCATTCATTATTTAATTTATGAGAATCAGTACCAGCCTTCCACCCAGCATTGCTCAGGAATTTAAGAAATCAATGCAGTTTTGAAATCAGTAGTTAAAATCAGTACAGTTCTGAAGGTGTCAGCCCGCCGTCTTGATTTGAAATGGCTTCCAATTGTATACAAACATTTCAAGAACCATTGTGCAAACCTTGGTCATGAAATCTTAAGAGGTGTCCAGATGCATAACAAAAAGCTTTCTAAAATACATAGTAGATTTGGTCGAGGGTGGCATAGAAATCTCTTAATTAATAAATAATAGCTAACAATAGCTCAGCTCAAGAAACAAGAGTCACTTCCAATTTTACAATTGTTTATTTATTTATTATTTATTAAATTTCTATCCCGCCTTGCCTCACAGAAGGAGTCTTTCCTCCCAGAAGGGTACAAACAAGGGACAAAACACTAAAAAAATCTCAAAAACAAAATCTTTAAAACATCTTATAAATAAAACATCTTAAAAATATCTTTGTTAAAAAAAACTTTCAAAACATCTTAAAACGCAATTTAAAAAACAATGTGGATTCCTAATTCACTGAATAAAATGGCCAGTTGTATACCGGGCCCAATTCAAGGTGTTGGTATTAACCTTTAAAACCCTATATGGTTTTGGCCCAGCTTATCTGAAGGAACGCCTCCAGTATCACCAAATATGCCGCCAAACAAGATCAGCCTCACAAGACCTTCTCTCGGTCCCACCGGTAAAAACAGCTAGGCTGGTGCGGACCAGAGAGAGGGCTTTTTCGATCGTGGCCCCCACCCTCTGGAACTTGCTTCCTTTTGACCTTCGACATGCCTCCTCCCTGATGGCTTTTCGCCGAGCCTTAAAGACCTGGCACCCTCTGGGGTGGGTTAGGCTATTATGCTGTATTATTGAAGGATGGTTTAGATGAACTGATGTTAATATTATGATTGTTGTATGCATATGTTTTATATTGTATTTTATATTGTGTAAGTCGCCCAGAGTGTCCGTTAAGTCGGACAGATGGGCGACTAACAAATAAAATTTTATTTATTATTATTATTATCAAATGGCATGGCTCAAGCAGGCTGAATATCAGTTCAGAATGGGGGATTTGACTATTTGCTCAGGTATATGGCTCATTTTAATATGGTCTGGTGTAATGAATGTTGCAAGTAGCTGGGATAACCTGTATGTACCATTTTTTGCCCCTCCTGAATGCTCCATTTCCAGGTTTTCATTGTGTGACAATTGGGGCTTCCCCAAACTATCAGTTTATTGAGCATCAAAAGTGTAGTTGCTCATTTGTCTTGAGATACCAGAAAACCTCCCTCAAAGAAGCACTGCTATTTTCTGTTATCATTGCTCCTCTGCTCAAACCACAATATTTTATTTTTCACTGGAAAGTTTAATTCTTTCTGAGCTGCAAGTGCTGTGCAGAATGTTGCTACATGAATTTCATGGTACCTACTGAGTACTGGTTATGATAACAGTTGTGATGAGGGACTTATCTGCTTCCTCCCCAAAAGACCAGTTAGGTCACCATACATTGAAAGCACTCTCATCCTGCTTTAACAGTCATGGCTTCCTCCAAAGAATCCTAGGAACTGTAGTTCGTAAAGGGTGGTGAGCCATGTTAGGAGAACCTTGACAAACTACTGTTCCTCAGATTCTTTGGGGGAAGCCATGACTGTTAAAGTGGTATAAGAATGCTTTAAATTGATAGTGTGGATGTGACCTTATTTTGCTGCAATGGGTGTAAATGTTGTGCCACCATCTCCTACCTCCTTTGTCTTGTTCTACTGGAGAGGTAGTAGTCCAAGTGTTTTCTCAAATGAATCCCCTTTTCTAGGTCCCATGTCAATCATATGGTGGAAAACATATTGTGTGACTCACACTTTAAGGTTGGGTATGTAGGACCCTGCAGAAAGAAGCATCTCCTAGGTCAAAGATAGGATGGAAGGGATTTAGCAATGGAGACCACCTTTTGGCTGCAAGCCCAAATAAAGAAGAAGGGCCTACAACAGGCTGCCATAGAGCCATTCTTAATGTATGTCAACACACACTGTCTGAGATTGTGTCAGAAGTGACTTGCTACTGATAGACTAAGAACACAGAATCAGAAATCCTCTTGTACTACAGGAAGGGACCTTGGCTCCAGTCACTTGTACAAAATGAAGGACTGGGCAAACTTCCTTTCAGATTTCCTTCTTGAAGCCATCTGGGCTTTTCAGAAGATATCTCATCAAGCACAGAGGCCCACATTTCCCCTTGGGCACACGTCACTTAAATACTTAGCCCAAACCAACAGCTTTCTGGATTGACTGTATTTGAAAGCAAAAAAATAATAAATCAGGGGACTTGGAAAACAGACCCAGAATACATCTGGTCAGCTGTGGCTACTGTATTTTGATATTTATGCACACATAGGAAGCTGCGTTATAAGTTCACTTTGACTGGCAGTGGCTCTCCAGGGTTTCAGATAGGGATCTCTCCCAGCCCTACCTTGAGATTCCAGGGATTGAACTTGGGACCTTTTGTATGTGATGCAAAGCATGTGCTCTATCACTGAGCTACTACACTTCCACAATATCTGATTCTGCTATAAGGAAACATCAGATGTTTAGTTAATTGATGATCTTCTTGACACCCAGTATCTTCAAGACTGCCTCCATCCCTACAGACTGTCTCATGTGTTAGAATCTGTTGGGGGCTCTCTGGGTAGTTTCAGCACCCTCAGATGCTTGGGGGTGGGGGGTCCCAGGAGATGACATTCTCTGTGTGGGCCCCTAAGTTGTTGATTTTTCTCCCCACAGAGGTGCATCTGGCACCTTTGCTATACAGTTTTACCCTGGCCTTTGACACGTGAGATCTATATTTTTGGGACCCACCCATTTTTGTGATTGTTGTTTGTTTTAAACTATTTTTGTTGTATGTTAAATTGTTGTGACCCGCCCTGGAACCTCTAGGTGAAGGGTGGGTTAATAATACTAACAGCAACCAGTCAATATGGACCAATAAACAGCTGGAAAGAATTTAATGTCATATCCTAACCATATCCTCAAGGAAGAGAACCAGTGTAGCATAAAAGCTGTGAAGAGAAGCCACTAACTTTGCCACTAGGTAGTGCTAGGAAGCTGCTGATCACTCAGTCTCAGTGTTCCCATCTGCAACAAGGGCATAATAACGTTGGCCTATCTTATGCAGGAATAGTTTAAAATAGGGATGGGAAATCTATGGCCCCTCCGAAACTGTTGGACTCCAGTTCCCACCCTCCCTGCTCATTGATCATGCTTTCTGAGGCTTATGGAAGATGGAAGGTGGAGTCTAAATAACCTCTGGAGGAGCACAGGTTCCCAAACCCTAGCTTCAAAGGTTGCTGGGGGCTAACTACATCTTACAAGGCCAATATGGAGTTCCTAAATTTGTGTTTGCCTGCTGTAAAGCTAATAAGGAGGTAGGGTGCTTTTGCAATACTTAGCAAGTTGGAGCGGTGCTTAACCCTTTCCCTGTCTACCCATTCTCGCCCACACACCTTACCCCAAGCTCTCAGAAACAAGCCCAGTAGAGTGGAGAACAGTGTGGTGTGATATGTGGGGATTAATTAATAGGAAGGGCTAAGCAGCCCCACCTGCTGATTCTGTGCTGTGAACACCTCCCTTTATCCCCACATTAACATGATCTTGTTAACAAACGTTTGAGAACTTGTGGTTACCAGAATAACATATAGCTCTGCCCTGAGTTACTACGCTGGATGCTCAGCTCCCCAGTTTCACCCTAACCCCAATGTGCCATCTCTACTTGTGATCATCAGTAGCATTTAAGCATACCATTTGGCCTCAGCTTCAATTGTGTATCTGTAAAATGGGAACAGCGATTCACCTTACAAGTTTGCTGTCAGAATAAGTAAAGACCTTCTAGCAGAAGATATGCCACTTCCATATTTTTCCCAGTAGGATAAATATCCTTTTGGGGGCAAGTCTCTTCCACTAACGCCGTAAGAGGCAGAGTGAGTGAAGCTTCCCCCATCGCTGCATTTCCATGTGGGGAAAACCGAATATGTTGAATCGCTGTTAATTGTGGAGCTACTTAAAGCATAAAGGGCCTGCCAGAGGGCAGGCCCTTACAATGACACCAGAATGCCTGGAGTATGCAGTTATATATCTGTGTCTGAAGAACACAGCACATAGTTAAACTATGGCATTCCCTTCCACAAGATGTAGAGGTGGTGGCCACCAACATGGATGGCTTTGAAAGGGGATGAGACAAACTCATGGAGGATAAAGCTACCAGTAGCTACGAGCCACAATGGCTGTGTTCTATCGCCCCTTGTCAAAGGCACTACACCTCTGAATACCAGAAGCTGGGAATCACAAATGGGGAGAGTGCTGTTGCACTCAGATCCTGCTTGCAAGCATCCCATGGGCATCTGGTTGGCCACTGTGAGAACAGGATACTGGACTAGATGGGCCACCGACCTGTTCCAGCAGCCACACTCTTCTTATCTAAGCATAGACAAGAGCCCAGCTGTGGGGAGTGTTTCAGGAATGTTCAAGATGAATGCTTCCTCGTCACAGACGCCAAAAATAAGGACATACATGCATATTTCTCACTTTATTTAATTTGCCTTTTACCAGCACCTCATCCAAATTTCTATTACTCCCTCTCTCTACATATATATTAACTAATAGGCAAAAAAAAAACAACCCTTGCGGTTTAAGAATGTATCTACAGCCAACAGATATGTCTACCGAAGAGCAGGAAATTGGGCAGCTGTAGTGAATGCACCAGAGGAGCAGGAGACCTGACCTCCTCTCTAAGATATTGTACTGCCCTACACATTTGTAAAAATGTAAACACAATTTCAGTTAGTCTTTCACTGTCCAATCCACTTCCAGTGTAGCTTGGAAGAATCTGTTAACTATAGCTACATTCTTAAACCACAAGGGTTTTTTTTACCTATAAGTGAATTTCTCTGCTTTTTAATCGTTTGCTGAGAACAGATTGATCATTTGCATGCTTACTGAGTTCTATGGGATTTACTCTCCTGCAATCATACTTAGGATAGACTGACCATGGGGAGGAGGAGGGAGGGGAGGAGGAAGGGCAGAGGGGAGGAGGGGGAGGGGGGCAGGGAGGAGAGGAGGGCAGGTTTGATCATTTGCATGATTATTGAATTCAGTGGGATTTACTCCCATGCAACCTTGAAAGAGGCAGTGATCCGACTGCTCCTGAAAAAGCCCATCCTGGACCCATTGGCTTGTGACAACTACTGATCAGTCGCAAACACCCTCTTCTTAGGGAAAGTGCTTGAGAGTGTTGTGGCGCAGCTATTGCAAGTACTCTTGGACAGTGGCGTACCAAGGGCAGGGCGGGAGGCAGTCAGCCCCAGGTGCAGGCAATAAGGGGGTGCCGGCAAACAACAGAGCAGCTCCCTCAGGACTCCAGCAGCTCTTTTCAGCTGCAGAGGCAGGGAACGCCTCCACAGCGGCCCCATGGCTGGCTGGCTATGAGGAAGGGGGCTGGTGGCACAGCTCACATCTTGCACCTGCGGGGCTGTGCCAGAGGCTCCTCCATGGTGCCCCTTGCCAAGCGCAGCTCTGTGCTCCCTCTGTTGGCCGCCCAGCAGCAGTGATCGCTGTCGCCCTCCTCCTCTGCCTCCTTCTCCCCTTCCCTGCCCGCCCCAAGAGAGGCAATCCTCGGGCCAGCAGAGCAAGGCGACCACCAGACTCCGTGCCGGGGCGGGGAGAGTGGGCCAGGCAGGTGCTTCGGCAGTCGGACTCGTTCGTCTTCTGCCCGCCTGTCTGCTCAGCAGCACCCCCGGCTGCCAGACGAGAGGGAAGTTGTGCGCGAGTGTCCCTGCGGTGGCCATGACATAACAGCGGGGCAGGCTTGGTGGTGCCGCTGGCCTGATCCAGCTGCTGGGCTCTTTCACGCTCCCCTCAAGCAAGCGGGGCGACCTCGACAGCGCGGCCACCACTCACTGCCCTGCCCTCGTCACTGTGTTCCCGGCACACCCCCAGCCTTGCCTGCTCACAGCCGCTCCTCAGAGGGCTCCTCCTGCAGCCGCTGCAGCCTGCCTCTACCAACAGATAAGCTCAGCTTCTGTGGAGCCCCCACAGCCAGTGGCAGTCTACTTCTGTATCACATCTGGCGTGGGGGGAGGGCCTGGGGCCATTATTATTATTCATTTCATTTCATGATTATTACTGAAAATAATTTTGTCGTATAGAGGAGGGGGGTGTTAAAAAATGATCCACTCCGGGTGTCAAATACGCTAGGTACACCACTGCTCTTGGATGAAACAGATTATCTTGACCTGTTCCAGTCTGGGTTCAGGCCTGGTTATGGGACTGAACTGGCCTTGTTAGCCCTGATGGATAACCTTTATCAGGAGAAGGACAGGGGGGGTGCGACCCTGTTGTTCTTACTTGATCTGTCAGCGGCTTTTGATACCATTCACCATAGTATCCTTCTGGGGCGACTTGGTGAGATGGGTATCGGAGGCACTGTTATATGTTCTCAGAGAATAGCATTTGGTGATTGTCTTTCATCCCCCTGGTAGTTGTGGTGTGGTACAGGGTACCATCTTGTCCTACATGCTGTTTAACATCTATATGAAACCCTTGGGAGCGGTCATCAGGAGATTTGGTGTGAGAAGTCAGCAGTATACTGAGGATACCCAGCTCTATTTCTCCATAACATCTGAATTGGGAGAGGCCATGCAAGCCCTGGACCGCTGCCTGGACTCGGTGGTGGGCTGGATGAGGGCCAATAAACTGAGTCTGAATTCTAGCAAAATGGAGGCTCTGTGGGTTGGTGGTTCCCGAGATTGAATAATTGGGCGATCTTTGTCGCTAGAGGCCCAGGTGACCTCAGTGGCTAGGAGTGCCTTTTACCAGCTTCGCCTGGTAAGACAGATGTGACCGGGATGGCCTGACCACTGTTGTCCACGCACTGGTAACCTCCAAGCTGGATTACTGTAATGCGCTCTATGTGGGGCTACCCTTGAGGTTGGTCCAGAAGTTGCAGCTGGTGCAAAATGTGGCGGTGAGACTGCTCACTGGGGCAGGGTATCAACAACATGTCACCCCGCTGCTGAAAGAATTGCACTGGCTGCCCTTTTGCTACCGGGCCAAGTTCAAGGTTCTAGTTTTGGTGTACAAAGCCCTATACAGCTTGGGACCAGGATACTTGAAAGACCGTCTTATCTCTTATATACCCAGTCGATCACTATGCTCTGCAGGTGAGGGCCTCCTGCAGATACCATCATATCAGGAGGTCCGTTCTGCACAACATAGAAAATGGACCTTTAGTGTAGTGGCACCTACCCTGTGGAATTCCTTCCCCTTAAATATTAGACAGGCACCATCTCTATTATCTTTTTGGTGTGTATCGAATACCTTCCTCTTTCAACAAGCCTTTTAAGTTGAGACCTATCCCAGTCTGTGTCTGTGTTGGAATTGCTTTTTAATATGTTCTTAAACCTTCTTTTTTAAAAAATGTTTTTAATCTTAGATGATGTTTTGAAAACTTTTTAAAGAAATGTTTTTAAAGATGTTTTGTTTTAATGTGTTTTAAAGTTTGTTTTTATGATGTTTTAAAGTTTTTAGTGCTTTTGTTTGCCACCCTGGGCTCCTGTCAGGAGGAAGGGCAGGATATAAATAAAGAAAGAAACAAAGAAACCATGCTGAGGATGGGTGAAACTGACCACAAGGGAGTTGAATGCAGTAAGGGGGAGAGGAGAAGGGAGGAGGAAGGGAGGGGAGATGGAGAGATGTCTGGCATGGGTGTGGCCCCCTATTTAGCCAAGCCAAACAGCTATTAGTCTGGCATGTAGAACACTAACAGTTGGTTCTTACTGAGCATGCCTGATGTAATTAATTTAAGAAATTTAACATGAAGTCTCTATTCATGTTAAATTTCTTAAATTAATTCAAAATGAGCCATGCAGTTTTTTAAACTTTTAAACTGCAGAAGATGAAGGTCAGAATATGGGTCAAGGTCAGTAATAGGATTACAGGTATTCTGTGAACATGGCTGATTTTTAATTAAATTCAACAAATTATGAGACCACTGACAGAAAAAAGTCCAACAGGGGTCTGGATTTTTTTCTCTTGTTTTACACTTTGAACTCTCGGTTCTGACTGTTGTGTGTATCATCATGAAAACTTAGAGGACTGTTAAGCAAGCGTTTCTGAGTTCAGGACTATATGTTTTGTAAGATTTTGTTTTGAAATGAGCTTATGGGAAGCAGCAGAATGGCATGGGGGTTATTTTTTTTTATTTAACATGACGGAATGCGAAAAATCCATGCTGGCTATAGTATAAAGCCACTGTCGTGGCTGCATAATTTTTGTTCAGTCATTTCTTTCCCACCCACCCCTTCTGTTTCGAGATTTACTTTCAAAGGTTACATCAGACCTGGTATCCATTTTAAAAGCTTGCAAAGGACACCGCATATGCTTTCTGGCATGTGGAACTGCAAACTGCATTTCCAAGTTGTGAATATGACTCGCTTGCACTCTCTGGGCGGCTGTAATTCAAATGAAAGAAAGCACCGAGGGGGTGGGGGAGGGGAGGGGTCCTTCATAGCAATGCATCTAAAAAGAGGAGGGAAAGGTCCCCTGCTACTCCGTGAGGAAACACTAGGGCCACCTTTAAACTTTAGAGTTTTATTAGTGCCTTTATCAGTAGTGCAGGGTTTTTTCTTTAATTCCCTCCCTCCTTTCTTCTTCTTCTTCTTCTTCTTAAAAAAAAGTGTCTGTGAATTTGTCTGTAATAGACTCAAAACAGGAAATTAACACCCTGCTGCGAAGCAGTAAAGCCTCAGAGGAAGCTGTGCAAGGGTATGTGAGGCCTAAGTTGGACAAAGGCTCAGCAACATAACATCGCCTGTAAAAGTAGCACTTTTTTTTTTTGTACACAGGAAGGATACTAAGTGGCTGAGGTTGCATAATGCATTGGCAACAAAGGGTATAGCAAGCGTGGAGGAAGGGTGGACACAGCCCTTTACGTTGCTAACCCCTGTTCATATGGTAATGAGGTTCAGAGCCATGAGTAGTGGTTTCTTTCCAAAATGGGACTTGCTAGTCAGCTTAAGCCTGCCCGGAAATCACTCCACCGCGAGCCATAATCTAGGATGCATGATTAGTGGGTGTAGTAAAGAAGAGGCACTCATCACATGCTTAGAGGTGCTCTGATATTGCTTCACATGTCACAAGTGAACACCTTCATCACGTCATTTGCACCTCTCTATCCTGGCCTTTGATACCTGAGATATATATCTTAGGACCCACCCTATCATCTTGATTGTAATCTGTTTTAACATTTTTTAATATTGTATTTTTAAATTATAGTAACCCACCCTGGGTGAAAGGCAGAAAGTACATACGTACATGCATAATGGCATTGCTCAGTGGTAGATCATTGGTTTGGCATGCAGAAGGTCCCAGGTTCAATCCCCGGCATCTACCTTCTGTTTTAACTTTTAAATGTTTGCTGAAAACTTTTCTATGCTGCCAAGCTTATGCAGGCAATTAAGAAAATGTATATCTGTAATAGTTAACCAATGATATCTGGTTTTAGATGTTTGCATTGCTTCTCATGTATGATTGTTGTAAACGGGTTTGATTTTTTTTAATGAATAGCGGTATACAAATATTTTTAAATTAATACATAAAAGCACTCTCCCCACTTGTGCTCTCTAGTAAATGATATTTGGAGGCATGTTGCCTCTAGTGCTGGAGGTAATATATAGTCATATGAATATACACAGCCTTATCCTCCATGAATTTATCTAATTCCCTTTTTAAATCATCCAAATTGGTGACCATCACTACATCTAGTAGTGCTTGGCCTCTATAACTGTATACAGATTAAACCTTTGGACTCAACGCATTCACTGGACTTGCATCAGCCAAACTAAGAATTCAAGCTGAAGATGCCATGTCTGTATCCATAATGCAAGTTAGCAACTGCACAAACTGTAAGCAGAACAATTTAGTGCTCAGTCTAGACTTGATAATCAAGGCTGCTTCATGCACAGTATAATATGTCCTGGATGCTTTTTATAAAACTTCTTCCCAGCCAGACATTTTGGCCAAAATAGTACCCTACTGCAGATCTAGTAATAAAAACCCTAGCATCCTGTCAAGTAACTAACAATGTTCCCATAAGGGGGATTTTTAGTCTAGTTATACAGCCAGGAGAGTGGCTATATGCTATAGCTAGCATGGATTTTTCGCATTCCACAATGTTAAATTGAAAATACCCCCATGCCATTCTGATGCTTCTCGTAAGCTCATTTCTAAACAAAACCATACAAAACTTACAGTCCTGAACCCAGAAACACTTACTTAACAACCCTTGAAGTTTTCATGGTGATACACAAACCAGTCAGAGAGAATCAAGAGTTCGAGGTGTAAAACAAGAGGGGGAAAAATCCAGACCCCTTTTGGACTTTTTTCTGTCAGAGTTCTCATAATTTGTTGAAATTAATTAAAAATCAGCCATGTTCACAGAGTACCTGTAATCCTATTACTGACCTTGCCCCATACACTGACCTTCACCTTCTGCAGTTTAAAAGTTAAAAAAAACACTGCCTGGCTGATTTTTAATTAATTTAAGAAATTTAACATTGAAGTCTATTATTACATCAGGCATGCTCAGTGAGAACCAACTGTCAGTGTTCTAAAAGCCAGACTCACAGCTATTTGGCTTGGCTAATCAGGGGGCCACACTGCCAGACCTTTATTTCACTTTAGACAGTCATGGCTTCCCCCAAAGAATCCTGGGAAGTGTAGTTTGTGAAGGGTGCTGACAGTTGCTGGGAGAGTCCTATTCCCCCGACAGAACGTCAGTGTCCAGAGTGGTTTAACAGTCAGCCCCTCTTCTGCTGATTGTAGCTCTGTGAGGGGAATAGGGCCTCTCCTAGCAACTCCCAGCACCTTTCACTAACAACACTTCCCAGGATTCTTTGGGAGAAGCCATGACTGTCTAAAGTGAAATAAAGGTCTGGTGTGGATATGGCCAGTGACAGCTTTGGTTGAAATTTTGGGTGGGAGACTACATGTGCCTGCTGTAGAATAAAAAGGTGGGGGAAACCCTGAAAAATACCTATACTTAATTGCTGTAAACCACCCAGAGAGCTTCAGCTATGGGGCGGTACATAAATGTAATAAATATATAAATAAATAAATAAATATACTGTTCACAATGTTTTCCTTTTGGAAAGAAAATGGGCTTTTCTTCTGCCCAGTGCCCACCCATGCAATCTCCTCCCCTCCCCCTCCTTTCCTCTCCTTTTCTCCTCCTCCCCCCTCCCTGTCCCTCCTCCAGGTCAGTTTTACCTATTCTAAGCATGATTACACAGGAGTAAATTCTGCTGAACTCAATAAGCATGCAAATGATCAAATCTGCTCCACCCTCCCCTCCCTTTTGCCCCTTCTATCCACCTTCTTTCACCCCTCCCTCCCCATCCCCATTCCCTTCCAATCGCCTCCTTCCCTCTCCTGCCCCCTCCCCCCCTCCTCCTCCATGGTCAATTTTATCTGTTCTAAGCATGACTACATGGGAATAAATCCCATTGAACTCAATAAGCATGCAAATGATCAGACCTGCCTTTCCTCTCCCCTCTGTCTTCTCTTTCCCCCTTTCTCCTTCCCCTCTCCTCTCCCTTCCTCCTCCCTTCTTCATCCCCTCCTCCTCCCCTGTCCACTTTAGCCCTCCCTCCTTCTCTCTTCTCCTCCTTCTTCATGGTCAGTTTCACTTATCCTAAGCATGATTGCAGAGGAGCAAATCCCATTGAACTCAATAAACATGCAAATGATCAATCCGTTCTCAGCAATCATGCACAGGATTCCATTTCTTACCTCCCAGATTCAAAAGCAGAGAAATTCACTAATAGGCAACATAAGAACCTACATATAGCCCACAGATATTTTTATCAAACTTTAAAAAGCAGGGAAATTGAGCAGCTATAGTGAATGCACCAGGGGAGCAGGAGACCTGACCTCCTCTCTGAGATATTGTACTGCCCTACAAATTTGTCCAAATACAAACACAATTTGGGTTGGTCTTTCACAGTCCAATCCACTTGCTGTGTAGCTTGGAAGAATTTGGTAACATTTGCCTCTGAGCACATGGTGAGTGGTGGCAACATCTGCAATCAACCCAAATAACAGAAACATGACATGTGCTGTGGTCATCTTGTTTTAGCTGGAAGGAAGCAACAATATTAGCATAGTTGATACAGTTCAGATCACTTTAAATTTGTTTGATTTACTTTGCAATTTTAGTGAAGTTTCCTGTAGTAAATCATTTTTTTTTTGCTTCTGTTTCTGTGAATATAAGTACAGCAACACTGCAAAATTTAAGCTAAAAAAACTCCAAAAAAATTGTGGAATAATGGCACTGACTATTCTGCATAATAGTTTCCTTTTTTTTTTTTACAATAATTTTTATTCAGATTTTCATAAAACATACAAAACAAAACCATAAAACATTCAAAGACAAAAAACAAAATCAAAAATAGTTAGACAAAAAAAAATAAAAAGTAAAATATTGACTTCCCATTTGTCACAGATCAAATCAGTTATAGGTCTACAATGTATAACAATCCTGTCTCTTAAATCATATTATAAAATCACTTTCCTCCAGTAGTTATCTTACTTAATCATCAAATCTCATAAACATTACTTTATTCTTTCCACAAAAAGTCAAAGAGAGGTTTCAATTCTTTAAGAAATATATCTATCAATTTTTCTCCAGAAAAGCATGTCGATTAATCCATCTCATTAATAATTATAATAATCTTATTGTCATAACCATAGTCAAAATAAACATTTCGATTAATCCATCTCATCAGAATCTGTTAGGTTCAATAATTTCAATAGCCATTATTCTATTATCCCTATTAGTTCCATCTTCCATCTTCCATCTTCAATAGTCTTGTTAAGTCCAGTAATTTCAGTGTCCAATCTTCCATTATCAGTATTCCGTAATAATCTTGCTGTCATAACCATAGAAATATTAACTTCCCATTTGTCACAGATCAAATCAGTTATAGGTCTACAATGTATAACAATCCTGTCTCTTAAATCATATTATAAAATCACTTTCCTCCAGTAGTTATCTTACTTAATCATCAAATCTCATAAACATTACTTTATTCTTTCCACAAAAAGTCAAAGAGAGGTTTCAATTCTTTAAGAAATATATCTATCAATTTTTCTCCAGATAAGCATGTCGATTAATCCATCTCATTAATAATTATAATAATCTTATTGTCATAACCATAGTCAAAATAAACATTTCGATTAATCCATCTCATCAGAGTCTATTAGGTTCAATAATTTCAATAGCCATTATTCTATTATCCCTATTAGTTCCATCTTCCATCTTCCATCTTCAATAGTCTTGTTAACTCCAGTAATTTCAGTGTCCAATCTTCCATTATCAGTATTCCGTAATAATCTTCTGCATAATAGTTTCCAATGGACATGAGGAGTGTCTCACTCTGCACAAGATGAAACAGTGGGCAGTGAAATATATTCTAGCAAATTTCTAGGTGAGCTCCCTGTTTTAATTGACCATGCTCATTCTTCTTTTAGTGTTTTAAGCCTAGCAGGCTGAAAAGATGCATCTTGGGCAGGCCAAGTTGGTTTTTTCCACAGCTAGATTCATTGCTTAAGTAGCAACATATTGTAATCAGTCTAATTTTGTAGGTTAGATTCTCTGTAGAAACAGTAGTAAGACAGAAAGAAGAAAAGTAAGAAAAACACCATACAAAAATGTAATTCTCTATTTTTGGAGATGGCAGGTGTTGCCACCACTCACCATATGCTCAGAGGCACATGTGACCAAATTCTTCCAAGCTACATAGGAAGTGTATTGGACTGTGAAAGATCAACCCAAATTGTGTTTGCATTTTTACAAATTTGCAGGGCAGTACAATATCTTAGAGAGGAGGTCAGATCATCTCCTGCTCCCCTGGTGCATTCACTATAGCTGCCCAATTTCCCTGCTTTTTAAAGTTTGATAAAAAATATCTGTTGGCTATAGGTATGTTCTTAAACTGCAAAGTTTTTTGCCTGTTAGTGAATTATAAGTAAGGATCATCTAAGTAGATTAAACCACAATACTTTTACCACCACAGAATGGGCTGTATAGGACTTTCTAAAAGCATTTATTTAGAGGTATTAATAGCTGCCTTGGGAAACTCCCTTGTATTAATAGAACAGGTTGTAACGGCCTATGCTGTGTTGAGTCTCTGTGGGAGTAATTAAAGTTTTCTTCTTGTGCTGTTTGGTTTGAGTGTGCTGGTTTAAGAAAGATCTTGATAAGTGGGGAAGTCCAAAAGCAAAATGAATATAGAATGTCGATGTTTACCAATAGAGCCCTGTGCTGAAAGGCTACCCTGCAGCAACATACTCACTGATATCAAAGAGCCGACGGAGGCTCGGGAAGATCTAGGCCAGAGTATCAAATAACTCCTCTCTGCATAGTTTCTCTACATAGTTTCTGCATGCTTGCATTTTGCTGAGTTCATTCTTATCAAGCAAGTAATAAAGCCTCTGGATATTTATACAGTGCTCTCCAGCTATGGTGGAAACATACTTCTGTTGTTTTAAATCAGGCCTGTGCCCATTGTGACCAAGTAAGCAAGCCAAAGGCACCCCAGAGCCCACACATTATGGCTTGCTTGACAACCCCATGGTAGTCCAAGGCAGGTAGCAAAAACAGATCTATTGTGCTCATTGGTGGGCTGACTATACAGCCCAGTGGAGCGCATTTGGTTTAACAAGTCATAAGTTGGACAGGCCTGTTTGCTCCAGGTAAGAGGACCGTCAGTATAGCGACTCCAGTGGGTCCCTCCCTACATCAACCAGGTCTATCAAGCAGGCGGCAGCACTCCCATGATTGCTGGTTTGGAGATGATATTTACATTTCATACAACGCCCTGGAACACCCCTGACTTAGCCACAGTGGGAGCTGCTATTTTAATTTCCTACAATGACCCAGAGTGATACTATGTTGGTGGTACTCCAGGGCACTGTAGGAAATTTAAATGGTGGCTCAAAGCTCCTGGTGCTCATTTATTTGTTTTTCTCTCCATATATATTTATGACCGTGGGTTGCATTCAGCCTAGTGCTAAGGTGAAAGTTCTGTTGGTGGAAGGATTTCTCGTGCAATGAAATGTTCTTTCCTTCTCCTCTCTCTGAGCACCCCAATCTGATCTGGGTTTTTCCCCAACACTCCAGAGCAAATTTGGAGATGGTAGGTGGAGGGTGGGGAACTCCCATTGCACCGTTGCTAATCCGTGCACTAGGGCAACTATTTAGTGTGTGTGTTAGTGTGTGTTATCTCTAAGTGGTGTACAACAACTCAGAACACAATTATTACAGTATAGCTGCTGAAAGTGTAGGGAGGTCAACCAAAATGACCATGGCCCTGCACCAACTCCAGCAGGAGGCTGGTCAATTAGCAGTGCCCCACCAACCTTAGACAGCCCCCAGCTGCCTACTTTCTTCCTTACAGTGCTGCCTGTCGTTGGCTGTGGCTCCAGCTGCTATTGGTCTCTCTGCCTTCTGGCCTACCACTAAGCAGCATCCTGATGAGGAAAAGTTACAACATTTGGGGATTCAAGTGAGTATCATGGGAAAAGGCAGATAGGGAGATGTTTTTCTCCCTTCCTTATAAATACTGGAACCAGGGATCATCCAGTGAAGCTGTCATGTGGGAGATTCAGGACAGACAAAAGAAAGTTTTTCTTCACAGAGCACATAGTTAAAACTATGGGATTCGATACCACACGATGGGGCGGTGGTCACCAATTTGTATGGCTTTAAAAGGGGATTAGACATTTTCATGGAGGATAAGACTACTAGTCATGACGGCTGTGTATTACCTAGAATCAAAAGCAGCATGTTGCGGAAACATAGCAGTTGCTGGAGAACAACTGGAGCAGAGATCTATTGCCTTCATGTCCTGCTTGTGGGTTTCCCAGAGGCATCTGGCTGTCCCTAGCGAGAAACAGGATGCTGAACTCAATGGACTGGCTTAATCTGATCCAGCAGGGCCCCTCTTACTGTATGTCTTAGGATCTATGACTGCTGCTGCCACTCACTGTAGGAGCAAGCCACGATGTCATGTCATGTCGTGCATTATAGTCATAAGCTATCGAGACCAACCCTATTAATATTTTTGGCAGCCTTTCGCACACACATCCAAACTCACTGAAATGGAGAGGAGTTTGAATGGGCAAATATATCCCTAAAATGTAGCTCTCCATTTTTGTTCAGTGCTCAAATTGATATTGCAAATACAAGAGCATGAGGGTGTTCTTCTGCTGCTTATTCTCTCTGCTTGGTGTTTTGTTTTGTTTTTAATCATTTTTAGATTATTAAGAAGCAACATAGTTGCTTAGGGAGTATCATGGAGAAAACTCGAAGCTCTCATAAAGAGCGCTCCAAAGATTAGGAAAAAATGTTATCTATTTTGCCGAGTTTCTAGGATAGATACTCGCCCGAAAGTTAACGTTGAACTCCCTGAGAAATTGCATGCCAGGAAATCTCTTGACAGTAACATTCTTGACAGTTCCCAGGACTTCTCAAACAGAACAGTTGGCTGTCTTTAAAATATATGTACATGTATATTATTTTGACCCTGCTTGTTGCTTGTTGATACTGATTGCTGCCTAGTACCTGGCACTAGGAGAAGACATAGCATTGCTGTCTGTGTGTGTCATCATCACTACAGTTTTAAAACAGCCTTCTCCAACCTGGTGGCCATTGGATGTTTTGGAATGCAACTCCCATCCTCCCAAGCCAGCCCAGCTGTATCCGCTCCCTCTGCTCTTATGAAACCACATGAGAGATAAAAGATACTGTTTAGTATCTGTCTAAACAGTTCTGCTCACGCAAGGAGTTTTAGTTGCACAATGGAACTTCCCCACCCTCCCCCCATGTGCCCCCTAAATCTGTCCCAAAGGGTTCCCTCAATCCTCTGGAGCAGATTGACAGGAGGTACACAGGGAGGGGAGAGGGCAGGGAAGTTCCATTGTGCAGCTAAACCTCTGTGTGCTAGGAGGACTATTTAGCCGGATACTGCTCATAGTTTGGGAGTGGAGGAATCATTGATCTTTTTGACCTATAGACTGAGGAAGGTCCCTCCTTGTTCACTGTAGCCTATAGATTTAACTACCAAACAGATAAGCATCTGCTGATGTGGGGGGGCCAACGCTACTGACCAACTTCACCAATATCCTTGCCCCTTGAGCGGAGATAATATGATCTAATCACTAAGTGGCACTGAACTTAGTTGTATATGGGTGGAGCAGGGAGTTTCCTGTGACTGTTCTTATTGGACAGAGACCACAGAGCACTTGCTGAGCTTCCTGGTGTGTTTTCTAAGCCTTCTGTGAGATACCCCTTTACTTCAAAAGGTCTACCTCAGGTTCAATTGGTTCATTTATATTACCTTGAGGAGACCTTATCCGGCCCATTCAGATTCAGAAACTCCACTACTTGCTCCATAGCTGGAGTGAGCATATTTATTATATTTATATATTTCCACCACTTTTACCTCAGTTATACCAGGGATTCTGATCTACAAGTGGATGCCTGATTTCATCAGTGGTTGGATCATCTGCTTTGTTTTCAAATATAGTGAAAAAACAGGTTTCTAGCCTACCCATCCCCACCACATAGAAAGGTGGGATCTGTGCAGACTTTACTGCTGATGTGACAGGCAGGTGATGATGATGATGATGATGATGATGATGCAAAGCTCATCACAGGAAAACTGTAAGATAGCTCAATATTGCCATACTGCAGATGGGAGGCTAACAGATAGTGGATTGCCTAAAGCAGGTAACGTCATCAAGACATGATTTGAAACTCAGAATCTCTATAAGTCTGCCTTATATTAAGAATGACAACTGGTCCATCTAGCATGTCTACACTGACTGGCAACTACTCTCCAGGGCTTCAAACATGAATCTCTCCCAGCCCTACCTGGAGATGCTAGGGATTGAACCTAGAAGCTTTAGCATGCTCTTATCCTTGAACTATGGCACTTCCCCCAGTTCACATTCTTAACAGCTACACTACACCCAGGCCCCATCTGCACTATACATTTAAAGCAGTATCATACCAGTTTAAGCAGCCATGTCTTTCCCCAAAGAATCTTGGGAACTGTGATTTGTTAAAGGTACTGAGAGTTGTTAGGAGACCCCTATTCCCCTCACACATCTGGGAATTGTTGCTCTGTGAGGGGAACAGGGGCCTCCTAACAACTCTCAGCATCCAACAACAAACTACAGTTCTCAGGATTCTCTGTGGGAAACCATGGGGCCATCCATACCTAACCTCAAAATCCACGCTTTCCATATTCTGTTGGTGGCCTTGAGAAAGTAGACCAAAAGTCCTGTTTGTGGTCAGATTTATCTGTTCAAACCCGATTTTTAAGCATTCATACATGTGGGCTTTTATTTTTGTCTAATTTGCTTTTGCATTTTGTCACACCCCTAAGTCCACTCCTTTACAGTGATTGGTCCATAAACGGTAATGTGCTTTTTGCATGCTTTTCCAGAAGAGCACAATAATGTGTATCTTTTTTTTAAATTAACATGCGTGCACAAGTTTGTGTTTAAATAGAAATTCCTTCTACTGCAGAAGGTGCAAATTATTATTATTTACTATTATTAACAGACTTCATTGAAATGTTTGTAAAAATAAAATAACTTTGTCTGGGCTATTACATTTAACATAGTACATACTACTTAAAAGTAACTAATACAAAGGTGTATTCCGTATTTTCAATGAATTGTTCGCATAATATTGCAAAATAGCTTTTAAGTGGATATATTATTCATTAAACATTTGATTTTACGTTTGATTGCAAAATAGTAATAATAAAAAGGCAATGCAGTACAGCTACAGAAGCCAGAAGAAGGAAGTGCCCCACTTCAGTACCGGAAGCAGGAATGAACTGTAAGCAAGGAGAAGGAGGCATGCACAGAGGGTGGGACCTACCCCTGTGCTCCACCCATAATTCAAAATTACAGGGCAAGATGTCCTCACTACAGAGGTTAGAGTGGTTAATAATTGGGACAGAAATAATAATTGGTTTATAGCAGGGTACGGGAAGTGCGGATTTCTCCGGAGAAAGTCCAAAGTGGCAGAGAAAGCCATATGGACAGCGGCAAATTAATGGACACACAAGAGGATTAGATTGAGGTATGGATGGAGCTTGCAAAAGTTTCTTTTTTGAACTACAACTCCCATCAGCCCAATCTGGTGGCCATGCTGGCTGGGGCTGATGGGAGTTGTAGTTCAAAAAAGTAACTTTTTCAAGCTCTGGGATGGACCCCATGACTGTTTAAAGTGGTATGATACTGCTTTAAATGTACAGTAGAGATGGGCCCCCAGATTATAGCCTGTTATATGAAAGATTCTGTGTAAGCCCAGGGCTGGCAGCAGGCATGGCCCAGGTGGGGCACTGGCTAAGTGCCCACAACCTAACAGGGTCCCACTGTCCCAAGCTGGCCTGACGCTACCCCCCATGCTGCTGCAGCCATCCTCCACCTCCCCATCAGGAAAAAAGCATCTCCTGCCTGCCCAACACACTGCTTGCTTTCTAGGCTTCTAGATTTCTTTACTATCCTCCTTACTACTCACAGGAGCTGAGTCACTTCCACTGAGTTGGGGCTTCACATTGGAAACTGCTTATTTCTCTGTTGTGTGCATGCCTCCTAAAAGCTGAGTGTACGTTCTCTCTGCCTGGAGCTGAATTGGTTGCTCACTGAGGCTACCAGTCTTCCCTTCCTTCCAGCGCTGCTCAGAAGGAAGCCCTTTGATCTGCAGCCTGAGTGGGAGGCTTTGCACTTTCTTGGAATTTGCATAAGTAAGTAGTAAGCATTGTGCAAGTAAACAAGCAACCCCGCAAAGCCCCTTTGCACAATAAGCTAAGAAGAACATATAGAAAAGCGGAGGGAGAGACAAAGCACACTCTACACAATGTTTCACTGTGATTTATTGTCTTGTTTTTACACAAGGTTGCTATATACTCTAATGTTGGCACTTTAAATGAAATAAAAAAGTTTACAAACAAACCTCATCAATTTTTTATGCTACTACATCAAATTTGTGAGTGAGGTAATGATTGGAGATGTGTTCTCTGCTTTTTGTCAAAGTTTGTTTGAACCCAAGTCTGCAGTATGCTTTTGTCCCTGCCCCTCTTCTCAACAAAGCTATAGAAACTTCAGATGTCCTTTTCAAAGTGTTTTCCCTGTTCTTGAGTTCTGGTAGTGACATCTTTCAAATGGGAAGGATTTGTAGATAATATGAAACTGCCTTTTACCAAATCCAACCATTGGCATACCTAACCCAGTGCTGTCTACTCCCCAGTCTTGCTTTTAAATTCGTTCGCAAATGACCTGGAGTTAGAAGTGAACACTGAGGTGGCCAAGTTTACTGTTGATGACACTCAGATGTTCAGAGTGGTTAAAACTAAAAGGGGTCACAAAGAACTCTAAACGCATCTCTCAAAATTGGGTGAATGAGCATTAAAATGGCAAATCTGGTTCAATGTAAGCAAGAGTAAAGTGATGAACATTGGGACAAAAATCCTATTTTTACCTATACACTAATGGTATTTGTCACCCACCCCCTTTCAAAATAAATAAATTTAAACCTCATCAGATCTGTGAGCTTGCAGCCAGTGATGGTGGTGGCTTTTATCCCCAGTCCTTTCTCCTCTCCTCTCCTCTCCTCTCCTCTCCCCTCCCTGAAGAGACAGCAAAGTCCAACTGGATCTTTTCCTCTTCTTCCCTCCTCCCTTACCTACCCCCCTCAAAAAGCTAATCTAGAAACTCCGTATTTTCCCAATTCTTGAATTTTGGTATTCCAAATTATAAGGATTGGCAGAGGCCAATCTAGCTCATCATTGTCTAGGCTCAGAGCTTGGAAAAGTTACTTTTTAAAACTACAACTCCCATCAGCCCCAGCCAGCATGGCCACTGGATTGGGCTGATGGGAATTGTAGTTCAAAAAAAGTAACTTTTCCAAGCTCTGTCTAGGCTAAATGGCAATGGCTTTCCAAAGTTTCAGACGGGAAATATTCTCAAGCCTAGCTGGACTTGCCACGGATTGGACAAAGGATCTTTTGCATGCTGATATGCACATTTTCTGTTTTCATCTAAGTTAGGGCTCACCTTCTGTATCTGACAGTACAACCCTAGGTACATGTCTTTTCAGATGGAAGTTCCTATGAATCTGTTTATTTCATTTATTTGTTCGGTTTATATCACACCCTTCCTCCCAAAGGAGCCCAGGATGGCTGGTAAGTGTGCATAGGATAGCAGATCAAGTTATATCTCTTAAATTATACGGTTGACAATACAATTAAAAAGGCATCTAATGGAATACTAAAGTTTGTGTTGTTTTTCTTTGACAATAAGTGGTTGTCACATCAGTCAAAATTTGTTTTTGTTTAAAGGGGAGGAGCCAAGATGGAGGAGTGTGGTTTAAGAATGAAAGGATGGGGCCAAAGGGCCCTCTGGTATCCTGTGTCCAGGTGCCCCAAGAAACCTGGAGCCAGCCCTGAGTAAGCCCAAGTATTTCCACCCTACTGGATTCTAAAAATTAAATAGAATTGTGTTCATTGCCAGCATTCATTATGATTGCAATATTTGAAATAATGTGGTGAAGGTTTCCCAAACAGAGCCCCTCACTGTCATCTTCCTTTGCTTTTTAAAAAATCATGCTTATTTTTAAATCGTTGGCTTTGAATTTTCAGCATATTCTTTTAGATCTAGTCTTATTTACCTCGTGAAGTACATTCCCATCCCCACCTCATTCCCCCAAGTAAAACTGTACAGTGTAATAGAGTGACATTCTTTAATGTACAGATATGGGCCAGGAGACTATCGAAAACTAAACTCTTGGTGATAGGCAGAACTAAAAGATTCCACTTATTCTCCAGAGAAATGAAGCTGAAGGGTTATTACTAATGGGAGAGTCCTGCAGCTAGAGATAAAGCTGCTTATATGATATCACCACTTTCTTTGATTGCTTCATGGTGGCACAACTAAGTCCTTGTCAGGGATTCCCCTGAGTGTGTGCGGACTAAAAGTGGAGAGGGGCAGGGGGCACGCATGCAAGCTCTACTCCCAATGTCTCCGTTTATACTGGATCCACTTCAGAACTTCCTGCATCCTCACATCAAATGTGTTGGGGAGCCTATACCACAGCTCTAGCATTTTGAGAAGTTCCTCAGATGATTGCAGAATCATCTTAGAAGTCCTGCAAGCCCTCAGCTTAGGTTTTGGCTGGTGCAATCCTTTGATACCATAGTGCATAAGAAACCTTTCAATGGCAAATCCCCTGGTTTGAGTTTAACTCCTGGTAACATGTTGAAAGAGGCAAGCAGGGACTATCAACGTGCAACATGCAACGTTTTTAAGTTGTCAGAATTGTTTTTAAGAAGCTGTGTTTGTCTGGGACTTGGTGAGCTTGAGAAGTAAGCTGTGGAACTATGTGATCACCACGAGGAAAGCACCAAACCAAAGGAACAAAAACAAAACACCACCAACCCAGGAAAATAAGACAGCACTCAGGTGACTTCCCTTTGTGGCTTGACACTTCTGGTGAGCTGATAAGGTTGCAGTTCGCACAGTGCTTTGATGCTTATCAGATACAGCATGTTTGCACATAAGAAGGGAGCCTGTGCAACGTGTGTTTGTCGTGGTTTCCACGTACACCCTGTGCCAAGCTATCCAAAGAGACCCAAATAATAAGTAAAAACACGTTCATATGGCCCTGTGGGTTTCAGCTGAAAGATTAAATGTGCACATCATGTGGTAAATGATTCAGAGAAGAGAAAGAAGAGAGAAAAGTTCAATGGCAGCTGTTCCAAAAAAATATTTTACATGTAGAAACAGATATAGCTATATCTGGATTGTAACGGCAGGTTGTGCCAGAGCAAGAAAAAAGATGGGGCTTCAAAGGGGAAAAAATGAGAAGGGCTTAAGAATGTAAGGAGAGCCCTGCTGGATCAGGCCAAAGGCCCTTCTAGTCCAGCACTCTGTTCTCACAAGCAGGACCTGAGCGCAACAGCACTCTCCCCTCCTGCGGTTTCCAGCAGCTGATATTCACAAGCATCCTGCCTCTGACAGCAAAGGAAGGACGTAGCCGCTTTCACTAGTAATCACTGACAGCCTTATCCTCCTTACATTTGTGTGACCCCCTTTTAAAGCCATCCAAGTTGATGGCCACATTGCCAGCCTATCCCTTGGATTGTAGAGCTGGAAGAAGGGTGTGCCCGTGCCAGTGTCAGCCACTTTGGCTCCTCTGGAGTTCCTGGGCTTGCCCCCATTCTCACCACTTCCCCAGCTGCCCAACAGGGAAAGAGGTTTAGGGCCCTTGGTCCCTGCCAACTTTGCTGGGCCACCCTTCCCTTCTCTTCTCACCCTGGAAGAGGATGAGACCTTTAGCCATGACAGAAAGGAAGTCTCTCCCACTACCCCCAGCCCTTCCAACCTGCCACATCTCTTCCCATAAGCCACGTCTGGCTGGCATTGCACGGTGGCTGCTGCAAGGAAAGTCAGTCCAATCCCAAAAGCAGAGCTATAGATGACAGTCAGTATTGTGGCCAGCAGATTTATTAACCTGGTAAAGGCCATGGCAGGGTGCAGTTACACTGAAAGCACATTTAAGGCACATGACTCCCCCCCCCAAATCCTGGAAACTGTAGTTTAACCTGCACAGAGCTACAATTCCCAACACCCTTAAGAAACTACAGTTCCCAGGATGTGCTTTAAATGTGTGGTGTGTATATTAGAGTGTGGAGCCTGCAGTTGCAAAGCTATATAAATAGGCCATACACACACACACACACATACACAGATATATCAGCACTGGTAATTAGATAGCTGTACCATCTTTAAACTCTTATTGCAGTCAGCTTTGGCTTTTCTGAATCTATGCAGGAAGCTTCCTTCCCACACGCATACAAAGGTGAACGGTAATAACCCCTTGGTGCATCGAACACAGAGGATATTTTCAAGAGATTGCTCCCAGATATCAATGCAGAACATGTTGAGATAATGCCAGAAGGGCTCAAACATATTTGCTGAAGTTTTCATCTTAATTAAGGGATGGTTATCATGTTGATAGTGTTGGTTACAGCACAATCCTATTGAAGTAATTCCCACTGAATTAAATAGGGCTTACTCCCATGTAGAGATGAGGGAGAAATTTGATTCAGTTACTTTCATTTAAATACAAACTTGCCCAATTCACACTTTCCAGAACAATACATAAACTGAAACACAGCCATCCTTTGAAATTCGCACTTATCTGAATTTTGCAGTGCGGTTCTCCAGGCAAGTAAGGTATACAAAAATACATTTGCTAGAGCAGGGGTGGGGAACCTTTTTGGCCCCATGGGCCAGATGCTTGTCAGGATCTGTGTCATGGGCCAATCACCTGTCATTCATGATGTCATAATGACATTGCTTGATTGACAGGCAGATGGGACCACCCACCTGTCAAAATCCCTTGTGCTTCACTTTTAAGTTTTTGAGATCAGGGACTTAAAGGGAAAGAGGAGAGACTTGCAAAAGCCTCTTCCAAGTCCAAGTCTTAAAAGGAAAACACGGGGAGACTTGGAAGAGGTTTTGCAAGTCTCTGTCTCCTCCATCTTTAAGTCCCCAATCCCGGGTGACTTAAAAGAAAAGCTCGGGGAGACTTGCAAAAGGCTTCAAGACAGTCCCTACATTCCTCTTTGAGCAAATGGGAGTGCAGGAGCTGTCTCAAAGACTTTGCAAAACCTCCTGGAAGTAGCTCATGCGCGAGAGCTGCTTCAAAGGACATTTTTGCACTAGCCTTTAATCTCCACTCAGCTGATGAGTGGGAATTAAATCCTGCTGCCTTGGCTGTGAGATCTTGTTCCCTCCTGGGAACAGGATCGCACAGCCAATGCAGAATTAAACCCTGTCCTCCCACCCATCAGTGAACATCACTAATGGCTGTAGACTAAGGTGTCAAAAGATGTGCCACTGTCAGAGCAGGAGTTCCTGGGACTCTCTTCCAGGAACCACAGTATTGCATCCTCAATGTTTTCTTGTCAGTTATTATGTTCTGATGTCTTGATGGTGGTTAATATGTTACATTATTGTAATATTTGTGATTAATGTGTTACAATCTTACAGTATGAGTCTTTGCTAAAAAATAGTTATTTATAAAAGTAGGAGTCTTCTAACACATCTTAGTATGGCTTATTGATTATGTTGTTTTAGAGTCTTTGATGGGTTCATTAAACAGGTCTCAAATCATCTGAAAGTGGCAGTGGCAGGGGAGCCATGCATGCAACCTTTTTGCAAAGTTTTTAATATATTTTATATATAATGTGTTATTATAATTGCGGGGAGGCCATGAATGCACAATGTTAGAACATGCCACATACCAGTGAATAGTCATATTCACCAGTACTTAGAACATGATGGTAAAAAAGAAATGCCCTACTAAAGAAATAATGAAAAACAACACAAAGGTCCTACCAGAGTAAAGGAGTATGAGTTCTAAAATGTGCTTTTTATTTTATCTGGCTCAATCTAAACGACCTATTAAGAAGCAGGTAGATCTTTGTGTTGCTCGGGTTTCCACTCTTCCTGGGGAGAATGGAGTTGCATATGTGTTCTCTAATTATGGGAACCAATAAGCTCCCTATGCCTCCCACTGCTCACAAATGATTGCATCCTCAATCAGCTGAAGCAAAAGTGGCAACCTTTCTTTATTTTGTGCATTGTTCCAAGTTCTTCATTAGGGGCATTCTGACTGATGGCCAAGATCTAAACCCCTTTTACTCACATACTAGTGAAAAACACATCCTGTTACACATAGAATCAAGCAGTACGTGGTTCACATGAACAGAGTCAGGGTATGCACAAGCTCCATGCACCCACACACCTCTCCTCCCTTTCTGTGATCAGAGAAACAAGCCATGAACCACAGTTGACCATAGCTCCCCATTATGATGTGTGTGTGTGTGTACTGCCTTCAAGTCGATTCCGACTTATGGCAACCCTATGAATAGGGTTTTCATGAGGCTGAGAGGCAGTGACTGGCCCAAGGTCATCCAGTATGCTTCATGGCTATGTGGGGATTTGAACCCTGGTCTCCCAGGTCATAGTCCAACACCTTAGCTTCCTAGCAAGCCAGATTTGGAAGCCAGCTTTAATCCATGGTTTAAAAATTTCTCTAGTCCCTTTGGGCTCTATGGGGGGAAATGTAGCTGCATACGTACATGCATGCATGCACGCACTTACACCACATCACAGTAAGAGCTCTGTTACCCGTCACTTCTGAGTTTCCAGCCAAGAGAGAGCCTGGGCCAGATGAAGATAAACCAGGGGAAAAGTAAATATAGCTGTGATTAAAATGTAGGTCACTCCATTTCAGGCAACAATGTACAAGCGTTCCTGCAGGAGCTTGTGTCACAGAATAATTGAGTACAGCTTTTGAGTGGACAGTTTCTGTTGGCTGAGATTCTGTAGCGAGGAGTCATCAAGAACTTAGTGCAATCCATCTCTGTGTCTTGTACACAGCCTTGGCCTAAAAGGCTATAATGAAACATTCATATCCCAGTAAGGGGTGGGGGGTGGGGTGAGAAGCAGAAGCCTCCATAGCTCTTCTGATCCCTGCATAAAGCAACTGCAGGACATCAAGAGAAAGTAAGGAAGGGGCCAGAAGAAATAGATAGAAGAGGAATCATTCAGAAGAGACACTTGCAGGCTATGTGCCGTTAATTTTGAGGGCAAACACACAGCAATATATTTGAAGCAAAATAGAGAGGATTGGGAAAGTAAATGCCAAAAACTAGCTTGATAATCCTGGAATAGGAGGATACAATAAAGACAGCTTTGAGAATTCATTTACAATGTATGAAATTGTGTTTTTGTACGCATAACACTGGCCACCATGCATACAGAGACATGACTTTGGGCAATGGCCTTCTTGAACATCAGCCAACTCCAGTCCTGAGTCTGTCTGCAGTTCTTCTACTCTTTTCTTAGAGAAAAGAGAACATGGACTGGTGTGTTAGAGATCATGGCGTGGATTTTTCGCATTCCACAATGTTAAATTGAAAATACCCCCCCTATGCAATTCTGGTGCTTCCCATAAGCTCATTTCAAAACAAAACCTTACAAAACTTACAGTCGAGAGTTCAACGTGTAAAACAAGAAGGGGGGAAATCCAGACCCCCTTTTGGACTTTTTTCTGTCAGAGTTCTCATAATCTGTTGAAATTCATTAAAAATCAGCCATGTTCACAGAGTATCTGTAATCCTATTACTGACCTTGCCCCATACTCTGACCTTCATCTTCTGCAGTTCAAAAGTTTAAAAACTGGCTGGCTGGTTTTTAATTAATTTAAGAAATGTTACATGGAATTTAATGATAACATCGGGCATGCTCAGTAAGAACCAACTGTCAGTGTTCTAAAAGCTAGACTCACAGCTGCTGGGCTTGGCTAATCGGGGCTACACTCAGGGCAGACATTTATTCCACTTTAGACAGCCGTGGCTTCCCTCAAAGAATCCTGGGAGTGCAGTTTGTAAAGGGTGCTGAGAGGAGACTCCTATTCCCCTGACAGAGCTCCAGTGGCCAGAGTAGTTTAATAGTCAGCCACTCTGACTGAAGCTCTCTGAGGAAACAGGGCCTCTCCTAGCAACTCCCAGCACCCTTCACTAACTACACTAACTATCTGGACAGGGATGACCTCGCCTCAGTTGTTCATGCTCTGGTAACTTCTAGGTTGGATTACTGTAATGCGCTCTACGTAGGGCTGCCCTTGAAGACAGTTCGGAAGCTTCAGCTAGTGCAAAACGCAGCAGCCAGACTCCTGACGAGGACCAGCCGGTCAGCACATATAACACCTGTTCTGGCCCATTTGCACTGGCTACCCATTTGTTTCCGAGCCAGATTCAAGGCGCTGGTTTTGACCTATAAAGCCTTACACGGCGTGGGACCGCAATATCTTGTGGAACGCCTCTCCCGCTATGAACCGACCCTGTCACTTCGCTCAGCATCTAAGGCCCTCCTCCGGGTACCAACCCATCGGGAAGCCCGGAGGACAGTTACTCGATCTAGGGCCTTTTCTGTAGTGGCCCCCGAACTGTGGAACAGCCTCCCCGAAGAAGTATGCCTGGCGCCGATGCTTCTATCTTTTCGGCGCCAGGTTAAGACCTGGCTATGCTCCCAGGCATTTTAAGCGTTTAATGTTATAACTTTAAATCTTTTATTTTTTTTTGTTTGCTGCTTATGTTTACTGTTGGTAGTTGATTTTATTGTGATATTCTGTATTTTAACCTTTTTGTACACCGCCCAGAGAGCCACTCGCTATGGGCGGTTTATAAATGAAGCAAATAAATAAAATAAATAAAATACACTTCCCAGGATTCTTTGGGAGAAGCCATGACTGTCTAAAGTGAAATAAAGGCCTGGTGTGGTGTGAAATAAAGGCCAGGGAGAACTTTGGTTTAAATTTGAGTGGGAGGCTACATGTGCCTGCTGTAGAATAAAAAGATGGGGGAGATGTTGAAAAGCAATGATACTGTTCACAATGTTTTCCTTTTGGAAAGGAAATGGGCTTCCCCTCTGCCCAGTGCCCACCCACCCAATCTCCTCCCCTCCCCTCCCTGCCCCTCCCCCAGGTTAATTTCACCAGTCCTAAAAATGACTGCACAGAAATAAATCCCATTGAACTCAAAAAATATGCAAATGATCAACCCACCCTCCCTTGCTCAGAGGCACATGTTACCAAATTCTTCCATGCTACACAGGAAGAGGATTTGACTGTGAAAGACCAACCCAAATTGTGTTTGCTTCTTTACAAATTTGTAGGGTAGTACAGTATCTCAGAGAGGAGGTCAGGTCTCCAGCTCCCCTGGTGCATTCACTATAGCTGCCCAATCTCCCTGCTTTTTAAAGTTTGATAGATATATCTGTGGGCTATAGGTACATTCTCAAACTGCAAGGTTTTTTGCCTTTTAGTGAATTAAAATTGAGACTGATTCAGCAAAATTTAATATTTCCATATACTAATCTCCACAACGTCTCTATAGTAAGGCAATGTCTAATTCATATAGATGATGGAGGTGTAATGCTAGAAATGCCTTGCTGAGGCATATGATGTGGGTGTGTCCCATCATATTTTCTTTTGAGTCTGAATTTGTTGTCCATCTTAATTGGTGAAATCTTCTAGATTTGCAGATGTTCATGTACTTTTAAATTATATTCCTGTGTTGTGGAGATTAACGGCAGGACAATAACAACTTCACAAGCCTTTATGGTTGCTAAGAGACTTATACTTCAAGCCTGGAAGGATAAATACCCTACATTTATTGAACAATATTCTGAAGACCTGAACACCCTTGCTATATTTGAACATACTTTTTATAAACACTAACTTCGTCTGGATATCTATTTGGACATTTGAATGGCATATGTCAATCTGTATGCATAAACTAAAATAGATAAACTGGTGTTTATTATTAATGAGCTGACAATTGTTGTTTATCTTACTTTTTACTTTTTTCCTCTCCTTGCCCTTTTTCTCTTTAATAAATTTGCATTAAAATTGAGAAGAAGGAGATACTATTAAAGGGTAGCAAACAGTTAATAATTTGTAATAGATATATAATTATATTTTTACTACCATGACAAGGTTGGTTATGTGTTGTTTTTCTGCCTCTCTGACCGAAAGATCTTGGGCATCTCTAGGATACGTCATGAAACATGTTCCCAAGCAGTCCCAGACTTGATTGCCACACCAAAATCCCCAAACTGTGCACTCATTTGACCTCACCATTCAGACAACTTCTCTTTGAAATGATCGTATGAATTCGCTACACTACTCTGCACTTAGACAATGTTTGCTCCAGGTTCTTGTCCATAAGCAAAGCTGTAAATGAGCTGACTTGTGCATGCCAACATCTTGCACAAACCCCTTCTAATTGCCAAGACTCCATCATCAAGGGATGGAAGTGTTCCTAACGTTTCTCATGTCAAGCCAGGTGCATATCATGATGAAACATTCTCCCAAAGACAGCTTGACCTCAACAGTCCACAGGTGCAGGCTTCCTTTCAGTTATCAATCAAGATCCGGAGCAGCAAAGCTGGCTCCATATCATCTTTCCAATAGAGCAGAGGTTGTTCAGTGGGAGGATGGTGACTGCTCCTCTTAGGAAAATTGGCTACTGGCCAACTCAAAGTCTGAAACTATCTGCACAGCAAAGAGGGACAGGCATCAACCAATGTTGAAGTCCAACTCTCTCTGTTTATGCTGTTACAGTTCTGACTATTCCTTGGGTATGACAGGGTACATCAAGGGAATACTTCTTTAAAGGGGATGCCGTTTCAAAGGTTAACCCACAAAAAAGGCTCCTGCAATTGATCATTTCTGTACAAAGTGGTTTTATAATTCTCATCACATTCATTGTTAAAGCAACCCAGGAGCTTTGCCTATCCTAACATTACTAGCATGGCTGAATTTTGTTATAGTGATGGACTTTCCTGAGGAGACCTGAATTTAAATCCATGTTCTGCCACTGGTTTGCGTTGGACATGCTGTTGTCTGTCAGCCTAACTACTTCACTGATTTGTTGTATTTAAATGCACAGCCCCACCCACATTCTTGGGCATCTTGCATATGTGGAACCAGAGCAGGACCAGAGAAATATTCAACTGAAACCCATATGACATAAATGTCCTCAAATATCTCACAGACTATCATGCAGCAACTAGCAACTTTTTTCTATTTGTAGACTAGCATGTAGAAAACTTGTTCTCATTTACTCCAGAGGGCAGGACTAGAATGAATTAATGGGTGGAAATGTCAAGGAAGCAAAGTTCAGATAAGCATTAGAAGAAATGTCCTAAGAGCAAGAGCCATTGGAGAAATGGAACAGAGCAGACTGAGTCAAGAGATGGTAGGCTCTCCTTCGCTGGGGATATTCATGCAAAGGGTGGACAGCCATCTGTGAGGGACACTGCAGTTGCAAGTTTCCGACATTAAGTGGGGGGTGGGTTAGTACTAGCTGGCTTCCAAGGTCACTTCCAACTCTAGAGTTCCTTGAAATAGCACAGAAACAGAGATCTCCCCAGCCCCCAGACAACTAGTTCTACAGACAGCCTGATCTCCATGGGCAGTGATGCCCGACCTGGTTGTAAAAAGAGCCACTTCTTGCAGAAGGAACTCGCAATCCTCAAATTTTAATGGTTTAACCTATGTTTTAAGGTTGCTAATTGCTACATGTTTTTAATGTTGTAAAGTGCCCTGAGGGCTCCAGTTTGCCATTTTGATGAGGTCTTGATGAGGGCTATGGATAAGCAACAGCTGCCCTGGGAGTGAAATGGATTTCTTCCATGATGGAATTGAATTAGTTATTTGGAAAAGGACTTAGAACATGTTTTGTGAAGCCTCTGTCGACCTTCAAAGTATTCAACTGGTCTAGGTTTTCTCAGAAATTCTCGAGCCTTTAGCAAACCTACATGGAACCTGATCTCAGTTTCATCTGCATAAGGAAATTGCCTGGTTTCAGGTTTCATTGTGAGCTGCTAGCACAGCCCTTGTAATGATTCCTTTCTGATTTATGCCATTTTTCCTTCAGGCTACAATATTCTTTTTCATCCCTGCAAGAGACAAGCTTGCTTATGCTTTATGGGGTTTGCCTATTATCATGCCACATAGCAAGAATATTGTTTGCTCACCATCCCTATGTATGCAGGTTAAATACATTGACTGATGTTCTTAGAATGTGTAAGTACAATAGTTCTCATGTCATTTTTTAGCAAAGTTTCCCTCTCTCTGTGTCTCCCCCTCTCAAAAAAGTAGCAAAACAGCCACCTTCAAGTGTTTCTCAGAATTCTGTCTGTACCAGTGATCACTTATTAGTTATTTTTGTGTTGAACTGATACCATATCAAAGAAATGTTTTTCGTATCAGTTATGCAGATGGGAATTGTTGCTGGAAGAAAAGTGGATTAAATTCATCATTAATCACTCCTGTATAGTGCCATCTCTGGCTTGATGCATTGGAGGTATCAGCAGTACACTGATGATACCCAGCTCTATTTCTCTGTAACATCTGAATCGGGAGAGGCTGTGCAAGCCCTGGACTCGGTGGTGGGCTGGATGAGGGCCAATAAATTGAATCTGAATCCTAGCAAGATGGAGGCACTGGTGGTCCCGAATTCAGACAACTAGTGGTCAGTTGCCTGCTTTGGATGGGGTCGTACTGTCTCTGACAGAGCAGGTTCGTAGTCTGAGGTGCTGCTAGATCCATCTTTGTTGCTAGAGGCCCAAGTGGCCTCAGTGGCTAGGAGTGCCTTTTACCAGCTTTGGCTCGTAAGACAACTGTGGCCGTTTCTGGACCGGCATAGCCTGACCACTGTTGCCCACGCACTGGTAACCTCCAGGATGGATTACTGTAATGCACTCTATGTGGGGCTGCCCTTGAGGTTGGCCTGGAAGCTGCAGCTGGTGCAAAATGCAGTGGCATAACTGCTCACTGGGGCAGGGTATCGCCAACATATCACCCCACTGCTGAAAGAATTGCACTGGCTGCCCATTAGCTACTGAGCTAAGTTCAAGATTCTGGTTTTGGTGTACAAAGCCCTATACGGCTTGGGACCAGGATACCTGAAAGATCGTCTTGATCACTGCACTGCAGGTGAGTGCCTCTTGTAGATACCATCTTATCAGAAGGTTCGTTCCACACAACACAGGAAGCGGACCTTTAGTGTAGTGGCACCTACCCTTTGGAATTCCCTCCCCTTAAATATTAGACAGAGGCCATCTCTGTTATCTTTTTGGCGCCTACTGAAGAGCTTCATCTTTCAACAAGTCTTTTAAGTAGAGAGCTTATCCCAGTCTGCATCTGTGTTAGAATTGTTTTTAAGGGTTTTTTAAAAAGATTCTTTTAAAGATTTACTTTAAATATGTTTTTAAGATGTTTTTAGTGTTTTTGTTTGCCACCCTGAGCTTCTGGAAGGAGAGGCAGGAGACAAATTTAATTAATAATAACAACAACAACAACTTCAGTGGGTCTACTTAAGGGTTGAGATCTGTTGGCCAATGCCAGTTTAAAAGTATTCCATTGACCTAACAAGCTGGTATCAATTTATCTGTTATCTTTCCAGCACCTACCGAAGACCTTCCTCTTTCAACAAGCCTTTTAAGTAGAGATCTTATTCCAATCTGCGCCTGTATTGGAATTGCTTTTTGAGATGTTTTTAAAGCTTTTTTAAAAATATATTTTTAAAGATGTTTTGTTTTAATATATTTTAATGTCTGTTTTTGTGATGTTTTAGAATGTTTTAGTGTTTTTGTTTGCTGCCCTGAGCTCCTACTGGGAGGAAAGGCGGGATATAAATGTAATTACTACTACTACTACTACTACTACTACTACTACTACAAATAATAATAATAATAATAATAATAATAATAATAATTTGGAATGACATCAACATGAATCATCTGAAGGGTTCCAATGTGAGATGGACTATGACATTTTGACATTTTAACAAGCTTGTACTCTCCCAATTTAGGATGTGCATGATTCAAGTCTATGGTGGCATTCTGGTTTTTAAAAATGCTGACAATGTCTTCTGAATATTCCCATTGGCTACAATATCTATTTATCATTTATTATGTAAGCCGCCTTGGGTTTCATGAAAAAAGAAAGGAGGGGTATAAATGTAATGAAAAATAAATAATTATTTCTCATTTGATTTATATCCCGCCCTTCCTCCAGCAGGAGCCCAGGCCGGCAAACGAAAGCACTAAAAACAGTGTAAAACATCATAAAAACAGACTTTAAAATACATTAAAGCAAAACATCTTTAAAAACTTTTTTTTAAAAAAAAGCTTTCAAGACATCTTTAAAAAAAGGTTAAAAACATATTGTTTAAAAAAGGTTTTAAAACATATTAAAAAGCAATTCCAACACAGATGCAGACTGGGATAAGGTCTCAACTTACAAGGCTTGTTGAAAGAAGAAGGTCTTCAATAGGCGCCGAAAAGATAATAGAGATGGCGCCTGTCTAATATTTAAGGGTAGAGATAGGAATAGTCCAATGGAACAACGTGGCCTAAAGGTTATGGACAAGCCTTGCTCAAGAGTTGGCCAGAACTATAGGCACATGATTTCAATTAGTAGTCTCTGTCCTGACATGGCTTTTTTCAGAGAATAATGGGAATTATAGTTTGTGAGAGCATTATGAACTTTCTGAAGGAGACCTTTATTCTCATCACCAAACTACAGTTTCCTCGGGAGGGGTGGGCAAAAGATAGACAGGACTGTATTGATAGATCTCTTTGCAGTAGATCAGCAAGAGTTTCTGCCTCCCAATTGTTTAACAATAACAAGAAAATGAATTTTCCCAGCTAAATTAAGAACATAAGAACATAAGAAGAGCCTGCTGGATCAGGCCAGTGGCCCATCTAGTCCAGCATCCTGTTCTCACAGTGGCCAACCAGGTGCCTGGGGGAAGCCCGCAAGCAGGACCTGAGTGCAAGAACACTCTCCCCTCCTGAGGCTTCCGGCAACTGGTTTTCAGAAGCATGCTGCCTCTGACTAGGGTGGCAGAGCACAGCCATCACGGCTAGTAGCCATTGATAGCCCTGTCCTCCATGAATTTGTCTAATCTTCTTTTAAAGCCGTCCAAGCTGGTGGCCATTACTGCATCTTGTGGGATCAAATTCCATAGTTTAACTATGCGCTGAGTAAAGAAGTACTTCCTTTTGTCTGTCCTGAATCTTCCAACATTCAGCTTCTTTGAATGTCCACGAGTTCTAGTATTATGAGAGAGGGAGAAGAACTTTTCTCTATCCACTTTCTCAATGCCATGCATAATTTTATACACTTCTATCATGTCTCCTCTGACCCGCCTTTTCTCTAAACTAAAAAGCCCCAAATGCTGCAACCTTTCCTCGTAAGGGAGTCGCTCCATCCCCTTGATCATTCTGGTTGCCCTCTTCTGAACCTTTTCCAACTCTAGAATATCCTTTTTGAGATGAGGCGACCAGAACTGTACACAGTATTCCAAATGCGGCCGCACCATAGATTTATACAACGGCATTATGATATCGGCTGTTTTATTTTCAATACCTTTCCTAATTATCGCTAGCATGGAATTTGCCTTTTTCACAGCTGCCGCACACTGGGTCGACATTTTCATCGTGCTGTCCACTACAACCCCGAGGTCTCTCTCCTGGTCGGTCACCGCCAGTTCAGACCCCATGAGCGTATATGTGAAATTCAGATTTTTTGCTCCAATATGCATAATTTTACACTTGTTTATATTGAATTGCATTTGCCATTTTTCTGCCCATTCACTCAGTTTGGAGAGGTCTTTTTGGAGCTCTTCGCAATCCCTTTTTGTTTTAACAACCCTGAACAATTTAGTGTCGTCAGCAAACTTGGCCACCTCACTGCTCACTCCTAATTCTAGGTCATTAATGAACAAGTTGAAAAGTACAGGTCCCAATACCGATCCTTGAGGGACTCCACTTTCTACAGCCCTCCATTGGGAGAACTGTCCATTTATTCCTACTCTCTGCTTTCTGCTTCTTAACCAATTCCTTATCCACAAGAGGACCTCTCCTCTTATTCCATGACTGCTAAGCTTCCTCAGAAGCCTTTGGTGAGGTACCTTGTCAAACGCTTTTTGAAAATCTAAGTACACTATGTCCACTGGATCACCTCTATCTATATGCTTGTTGACACTCTCAAAGAATTCTAACAGGTTACTGAGACAGGACTTTCCCTTGCAGAAGCCATGCTGGCTCTGCTTCAGCAAGGCTTGTTCTTCTATGTGCTTAGTTAATCTAGCTTTAATAATACTTTCTACCAGTTTTCCAGGGACAGAAGTTAAGCTAACTGGCCTGTAATTTCTGGGATCCCCTCTGGATCCCTTTTTGAAGATTGGTGTTACATTTGCCACTTTCCAGTCCTCAGGCACGGAGGAGGACCCAAGGGACAAGTTACATATTTTAGTTAGCAGATCAGCAATTTCACATTTGAGTTCTTTGAGAACTCTCGGGTGGATGCCATCCGGGCCTGGTGATTTGTCAGTTTTTATATTGTCCATTAAGCTTAGAACTTCCTCTCTCGTTACCACTATTTGTCTCAGTTCCTCAGAATCCCTTCCTGCAAATGTTAGTTCAGGTTCAGGGATCTGCCCTATATCTTCCACTGTGAAGACAGATGCAAAGAATTCATTTAGCTTCTCTGCAATCTCCTTATCGTTCTTTAGTACACCTTTGACTCCCTTATCATCCAAGGGTCCAATTGTCTCCCTAGATGGTCTCCTGCTTTGAATGTATTTATAGAATTTTTTGTTGTTGGTTTTTATGTTCTTAGCAATGTGCTCCTCAAATTCTTTTTTAGCATCCCTTATTGTCTTCTTGCATTTCTTTTGCCAGAGTTTGTGTTCTTTTTTATTTTCTTCATTTGGACAAGACTTCCATTTTTTGAAGGAAGACTTTTTACCTCTAAGAGCTTCCTTGACTTTGCTCGTTAACCATGCTGGCATCTTCTTGGCCCTGGTGGTACCTTTTCTGATCTGCGGTATGCACTCCAGTTGAGCTTCTAATATAGTGTTTTTAAACAACTTCCAAGCATTTTCGAGTGATGTGACCCTCTGGACTTTGTTTTTCAGCTTTCTTTTTCTTTTTCAGCTGCTAAGACGAAGAAAGCTAAGCAGGAGTGGAGTTTTGTGCAAAAGGACTGTGGCTTCATTTCAGCTTTGATATTGAAAACAAATTCCTACACTCAGAATGTGCTCAGAGGAGCCCTGTTCTTTAATTCTAACTATGTGTCTTTTGTGCCTGATTCTGGATGGGGTTCCAGTAAAAATCAAACTAGATCCAACACACTTGAAATTTGCCCATCCCCTGCATTAGGGAAGCGGGTAGCCACAACACATTAGTAAAAGCATTCAGAATGTGTGGGTAAAAAGGCACAAGTGAAAGCCTGGCAGAGACATAATCAACTCTGTTCTGTCTATCAGTAATGTTATTTCCTTTGGGCTCCTACTGGGAGGAAGGGCGGGATATACATCCAATAAATAAACAAATAAAAAGCATTGCCATTTTTGTAATATCAGGCTTACAGGGCGCCAGCTGTCTTTGTTATTTTATATGAATTTTGTGGATTCCACATCTGATGTTAGGCAGATGTACTCTCCAAACACTCCCTGTCATCAACTCCTGCAGGTCAATTTAAGATTAGGTACTCTTTTTGTCAGTGATTGGTGTTATCAAAATGCAGAATGGAAATGCAATGCTTACAAATTTCCTGAAGTGGGAAGACAAGAGAGAATAGATTGTGGCCACATCCGCACTATACATTTAAAGCAGTATCATACCACTTTAGACATGGCCTCCCCCAGAGAATCCGCAGAACTGTAGTTTGTTAAGGGTGCTGAGAGTAGTTAGGAGGCTCTTATTCCTCTCACAGAGCTACAGTTTCCAGAGTGGTTTAACCAGGGCTTTTTTGTGACAGTACTCACTGGTATGGACTACTGGCACCTCTTTTTTGCTGCCCATAGCAGCCATTATGTGCTGGTACCCATGACACTTTTATCAAGGTATGAGTACTGTGGGTTTTTTTAAAAAAGCACTGGGTTTAACAATCAGTCCTTCCTGTGGAACTCTGGGAATTATAGCTCTGTGAGGGGAATAGGGGTCTCCTATCAGTTCTTAGCACCCTTAACAAATCACAGTTCCCATGATTCTTTGGGGGAAGCCATTACTATTTAAAGTGGTATAGCAGTGCTTTAAATGTCTGGTGCAGTTATGGCCTGTGACAAAGAGGTCACATCCACACCATACATTATACCACTGTAACAGCCATGTCTCCCCACCCCAAAGAATCCTGGGAACTGTAGTTTGTTAAGGGTGCTGATCTCACTGAGCTACAATGCCCAGCACCAGGCCTCATGCCAGCAGGCAGCCAGGTGGGGCATGGGCCTGAGGGCCTCAGCGGCTCCTAAATTTATAGGCTGGGGCTGGGAATGTGGAGCTCCCTCTCCACAATCCACACCAGCATGGGGTCATGGGGCATGATTTGCAGCCTTGGGTAAGTGGTTATCTCTTACCCCAGGCTGTAAATCATGCCTCACAACCTGACACTGGCATGGATTGGGGAGCAAGAGCTCCACCCAAACCCCTCATGCAGCAGGCATGGGATTAAATAGGCCTGGCCACCCCACCTCCTGTGTTGCTGCATTAGCACATAGTGCACTGTCACCCAAGAAGGTGGTTAGGGGTTGATGCCCCCGCCACCATCTTGGGTGATGGTTAGGGTTGCCATATTGCCCGGTTAGCCGGGTTTTACCTGGATTCTATGCATGCCACCCGGCAAATAATAATATGCAAATAATATGCAAATAATTTGCATAATATGCAAATTAACCTGCCCGGATTTGTGTAACTGGAATATGGCAACCCTAGTGATGGTAGACATGCACATGCAGCACGCTAGTGTGCTGATGCAGTAACACAGGAGGTGGGGCAGCCAGGCCTATTTAAGTCCATGCCGGCTTCATGGGAGAATTTTGGGGAGCATTATGATATGGTACCCAAGGGCCCACTCATGGCTAGTGCCAGCCCCGCCCAGCGCCCTTAACAAACATCAGTTCCCAGGATTCTGTATGACTGTTAAAAGTGATACAAGACTGATTTAACTGTATGACCAGCGTTGAGATGCAGGAGTCTCTGCGGGGTGAATATTTGGGGATGGGTCTGCCTAACTGAATGTTCAGAGATGTCACAGACAAGTGAAGAGACCACAGTTTGCCCCCTCACTATGAGACAGCTGAGATGGGCACCATTACCTCCCTCTCTCTTTCTCTGAAATAGTGTACCTGTGTGTTTTCCCTTTAATGAGCTTTACCAGCCACTTCAGGTTGCCAGTGGAAAGAAAGTTTTCACTGGAGTTTCTGCATGCTGTACATCTTGACACCTCTCTTTTTAACCATACACAGCAAATCCAGCTAAGCTGATTTTGCTTCTGAGCATGTCATCCTCATGGGTTGGAGGGTGATGGAATCAGCACAGTAAGTGAGAGGGAAAAAATGTTGTAAAACGTTCAGCAGAGGGAGGTATTGACCCAATATTCAACGCCAGGATGGAAAGGTGCTCTGTTTCAGTATTATTATTTCTGATCTAAATCCAGTGTATCCAAGTGCCTGAAGAGAGACAGAGGCATCCAAGGCAACCATATGAAGGCTGAGGGTTGCCTTGGAAGCCTCTTGTCTCTTTTTTTCTGGTACTTGGATACATTAGCTTGGCACTGAAGAGAAAATGAATGTGGGCTAGAGAGGAAATGGATACATAAATGTTTGGAGAGAGGCCAATTAGGGGGGGAATAGGCAAAAGTAGATAAGAGTAGCAAATACCAGGCCACCACCTATGTCAGGAGTTGGGTGATGTTATATAGTGTGCTTTGAGTATACATGGCTTCTAGGCTGACAGACCTGGGTATGGTAGAGAGGATACTCACTGTGTAGCTTTGCTCCAGAGATGAGCAGAGTATAAAACCTGTGTAAAGAAAAAAAGCAATATGCACATCTATATAAACAGCTATGGGTAAATATCAACTCCAGGAAATGGTGTTTTAGAGCCTTTGGAAGCCCACTGTGAATTGTTGTGCAAGGCACTTTGAGGGTAAAGTTGCTCATCTCTGTAGCAATCTTGATGCCCCATCTACATCCACTCTAGTCCCCAGTGAGGTGTCCAGTGCAACATCTGCTGCAACTTCTTGGAAACGGTTTCAGTTGATGCAGACTGATGACATAGACAAGGTGCTTGCGATGATGCAGCCAGCAACATGTCCTCCCAACCCTTGCCCTTCTTGGCTTATTAAAGCTTGCCAAGGGGCTTTGACAGAGTGGATCCAGGGTGTGGCTAACGCATCATTGCAGAAGGAAGTGGGTCCAGCGACCCTGAAAGAGGCAGTGATCCGACCACTCCTGAAAAAGTTACCACCCTTGACCCATTGGCTTGTGACAACTACTGACCGTCGCAAATACCCCTTCTTAGCAATTGCAAGTACTCTTGGATGAAACAGATTATCTTGACGCATTCCAGTCTGGGTTCAGGCCTGGTTATGGAATTGAATCGGCCTTGGTTGCCCTGATGGATGACCTTTATCGGGAGAAGGACAGAGGGAGTGTGACCCTGTTATTCTTACTTAATCTCTCACTGGCTTTTCATACCATTGAACATGGTATCCTTCTGGGCTGACTTGGTGAGATGGGTTTTGGAGGCACTGTTTCACAGTTGTTCCAATCCTATCTCCAGGGTCGCTTTCAGAGAATAGCATTGGGTGATTGTCTTTTGGCCCCCTGGCAGTTGTGCTGTGGGGTGCCACAGGGTACCATCTTGTCCCCCATGCTGTTTAACATCTATATGAAGCCCTTGGGAGCAGTCATCAGGAGATTTGGGGCGAGGTGTCAGCAGTACGCTCATGATAACCAGCTCTATTTCTCTGTAACATCTGAACTGGGAGAGGCTGTGCAAGCCCTGGAATACTGCTGGGACTTGGTGGTGGGCTGGATGAGCAGATCCATAGTCTGAGGGTGCTCTTCGATCCTCTTTGTCGCTAGAGGTCCAGGTGATCTCAGTGGCTAAGAGTGCCTTTTACCAGCTTCGGCTGGTAAGACAGCTGTGGCGATTTCTGGACTGGCATATCCTGACCATTGTTGCCCATGCACTAGTAACCTCCAGGCTGGATTACTGTAATGTGCTCTATGTGGGGCTACCCTTGAGGTTGGTCCGGAAGCTGCAGCTGGTGCAACATGCAGCAACAAGACTGCTCACTGGGGCAGGGTATCGCCAACATGTTACCCTGCTGCTGAAAGAATTACACTTGCTACCTATGAGCTACCAGACTAAGTTCAAGGTTCTAGTTTTGGTGTACAAAGCCCTGTACAGCTTGGGACCAGGATACAGTAGGGCTCCGCTTTTCGGGGCCTGCTTTTTGGCATTCCGCTAATACTGCGGCCCAGCTGGGGGATCAGCTGGAGCATGAGGAGCTCCAGCCGCCACGCTCCAGCTGACAGTGATGAGCTGTAGTGCGATGGCTAGAGCTCCCCGCGCTCCAGCTGATTGTGCGCTACAAGTGATCGCTGTCAGCTGGAGAGCGGCGGCTAGAGCTCCCCGCACTCCAGCTGATCACTATCGGCTGGAGCATGGTGGCTGGAATACAGTAGGGCCCCACTTTCCGGTGGTTTTCGCTTTTCGGCTGGGGCCTGGGACGTAACCTGCCATATGAGTGGGGCCCTACTGTACCTGAAAGACCGTCTTATCCCTTATATACCCAGTCGATGACTGAGCTCTGCAGGTGAGGGCCTCCTGCCGATGCCATCTTATCAGGAGGTCCGTTCTGCACGGTAGAAAGCGGACCTTTAGTGTTGTAGCACCTATGCTTTGGAAATCCCTCCTCTTAAATAGTAGACAGACACCATTTCTGTTATCTTCTCAGCGCCTACTGAAGATCTTCCTCTTTCAAAAGCCTTTTAAGTAGAGACCTTATCCCAGTCTGTGTCTGTATTGGAACTGCTTTTTAATATGTTCTTAGAACTTTTCTTTTTTTAAAAAAAGATGTTTTTAAAGCTTTTTAAAAAATGTTTTAAAAGATGTTTTGTTTTAATATATTTGAAAGTGTTTTTATGATGTTTTAAAACGTTTTAATGCTTTTGGTTGCTGCCCTGGGCTCCTATTGGGGGAGGAAGGGCAGGATATAAATAAAATAATAAAGAAATAAATGCCACAGGATGCCCAGTGTATATTGCTTCCAGTTACTAGTAGCTCATATTTATACTGTAAAATAAACGTTTGCTGAATATTCCCCCATCCCTCTTTCACCTGACCGTTAGTCTGCTGCAAAGGTTTTTTGGGGTGGCTGGGGTGGGTGGAGAGAGATTTGGTGGCTTTTGGAAGTGGGGAAATGTTAATTACAATCTGTAATAATTTCCACAACTAGACTGTTGAACAGGGTTGAGATCTTTGTTAGGACCAAGATTAAGCTTCTTCTGATGCCCGTCTGGTCCTAATAACCAGCTAGAAGTGACAGAAAGAAAAATGAAATGGAAATAAAGGAACTGCTTTGCCTCTGGGGGCAATGTCAAAATTACAAAACTGGGTAGTTAGGGAACATCCTCAAATTCCCACATGCTAACAAGAAATATATCGCAATACAGTTATACCTCAGTTAAAGAAACCTCCAGGAACTAAACTCCTTTTAACAAAGGCTTTTTTAAAGGTGAAACTGACAAGATTTGCTTTGCTATGGATAAACTTTGAAGCCTGGGCCTTTGCTTTAAGGTGAAACTGACTAGCCTGTGTCTTGCTGTGCTATCAATATAATCTGATAAACCTGTGGTTTTGCTTTGCTAGGGTGAAACTGACAAGTATGTGTGTTTGCTTTGCATTAAATGATCTCTTGCTTTCTCCCAGGGCTGGGAAAGATCCAATATGAGTCAGGGGGGGGGTAGATGCCAGGTAGCCACCCTGTAAAGCCCCTGTTGAAGCTGCCCCCACCATCTATGAGTAGGTGTAGGAACCTATCCCTATTCTTTTCATGTTATTCCTACTTCTGTACCAAACTTTAAAGAAGTAATGTCCAGGAATGCATCTACTTTGTTAACTGAGGTATTACTGTATATAGCAAGAATCTTTCCCTTTTAAAATGAGGAGGTTGAGGGCTTTTCTTTTCTTTTCTGGACTCTAAACAAACAAGCCCTGCCGTTGCTTCATGCAGCAGCTTAGCTCCTCTAAGCAGCCCAGCCCCATTCTTGGGACAGAATGATGTCATGCCATGACATAAGCATAATTCTCAGGAGCATTCTTAGCCACAATAGGATTAGCCATCTCCCTCCACTTCAGGAATGCCCCTAGGAATAATGCTACATCATGATGTCACCTCATCCCCCAGTGCTGCTCTGTCCCAGGAACAGGGATGGGCTGCAAAGAGTAGGCAAACTGCCACTCAGAGCAGCAGCAAGTCTTTTTGTTGTTATTTTTTTAAAAAAGAGAGAAAATAAAAACCTCGGTCACTTCATCTTTAAAGGTAAGATGTCTCTTCCCCTCCTCCAAAAAAATTATTAAACTTTGCATATACCCCCAAAGATCAATCCATTTTCACACCTCCTCCCCTCTCTAAAATGTCTGTTTACCAGGTATTTGGAGAGCTTTAAAAGTTAAGGGCAAGCAATCTGCACTGGATGCTGAAGGAGATGGCATGCTAGTGCATGGTGTTTGTTTTAAAAGGGCCAGTGTGGTGTAGCAGTTAGAGTGTTGGACTAGGGCCTGGGAGACTTGGTTCAAATATCCACTTGGCCATGAAGCTCAGGGCTCATCCAGACGACTGCAAGATGTGTGACACGCCCGCTATGTGTGTTCATTATTTTTTGGTCTCGCGCTGTTATGCATTTTCACGGCTTAAATCCGCTCCTTGTAATACCAGCAAAAATGCGATTTGCTGTTTAAAATCGGGAATCATCCGCTGTGCCTTCAGGAGTTAGGATGCAATACCGTGGACTTTACAGCTGATGGGCAGTTCTTGGGCGTTTCCCCTTGCCCCTTCTCCTCATTCCAGCCAATCACGTATCTGCACTTTTGCGCATGTGCAAGAATAAGCCTGGGAAAATTGAACCAATCATTGTAATGGTGGGGTGTTGGGGGCGGTCTACAACTACTGCGCAGATGCATTTTATTTTTTGCCAGCCTGCAAACTGGGCGGCCGCTCTGGGTGAGATCTGCAGTGCACAGCAAGCGAGAAAGGGGGTGGTGGTCGGTTTCAGCATGCCTCCGAAAGCCTTGTCAATTTCATTCTACTTGCTGGGGGTTTTGCTTCAAATCAGAAAAGCATACATTCGTTTAAGTGTAATATCGCAAATGCAAACAAGAAAAGGGCTTCTGGTCGGTTTCAAGCATGCTCCAGAAAAATTTGTCAATTTCATTGTGGGAAGGCAGGCGTGAAACCCACCAGCAGCCTTTCCTTCCCAGGCGAGAACTCCTTTACAGCCACATTGTGCTTAGTTGCAAAGGGGGAGAGGAGCATACGTAATTTTTTGCTGACCAATTGGTTGATAGGGGGAGGTTTTAGAGGCGGAGTTTGGAAAAAGTGAAAAGAATGTAGGGGGTCTTACCGCTGCGTGTGCGGGTGCAAAAAAGCGGTTTTTTTTAATTGGGAAAGAGCGAACTAAAAGGCAAAGTGAGGACTATCAGATGACAAACCGAATATGGAAACCGTGAATTATCCCGCTCCGTTTGGATAAGCAATCAGTGTTTGACCTTAGACCAGTCTCAGCCTCTTGGTCTAACCTACCTCACAGGGTTGTTCTGAGGATAAAGTTGGAAGGGGGAGAAACATGTGCACCATCTTCAGCTCCTTGCAGGAAAAGTGAGATAAAAATGTAATAAATAAATAAATATTTATATACAATTCTTTTTCAACCATAATGGTTCTCCATCCTTCATAAACAATTTACTTCTATTGCATTTATATCCCATCTTTTCTCCAAGCAGCTCAAGGTGGCATACATGGTTCTCCCCCTCCTCATTTAATCCCCACAACAACCCTGTGAGGTAGGTTAGGCTGAGAGGGAATGACTGGCTCAAGGTCATCCAGTGAGCTCCATGGCTGAGTGGGGATTCAAATCCTAGTCTCCCAGCACTCCAACTACTATGCCACACTGGATCTCACAACAGTGTCCTCACAAAAACAGATCTGGAGTACCAGGTGCTGTCAATGGCTGTAAGAGGAGTGAGGAAAAGGAGCAGTAACGTCTCCATGCCTTGTCCTCAAGATTGGGAGAAGAAAGTGAATATGCAGTGGACACAAGGGAAGGAGACATTATTTTATTTTATTAATTTATATACCACTGCACAACAGAAATCTCTAAGGGCAGTATTCAGCTTCCTCATTCCATCATCACAAGGATTTCAGCTTGCACAGTGGAACTTTCTCCCCCTCTCCTCCCTGCGTGCCCTGCTCAAGTCAGCGCCAGAGGGTTAGGGAAAACAGATTTAGGGGAATACGGGGGGGAGGAGAGGGAGGAAGTCCCATTGCATTGATGGAATGAGAAAGTTAACACTACATTGGATTCCACCCATAGCGATTTACAAATGCCAGCAAAAAGGAAACAATATAAGAAATACAATAGAAATTCTATATTCAAACCAAACAATACTACTACTACAACCAATCATCATCATCATCATTACCGCCATAATCATCATCAAAATAATCATTCCACATTTTAGGTAACATAATTAACTATCTCTAAATAATGGAACATTAAGTTAAACTATTAAGAACCACAAAAACAAATCATAGATGAAACATCCACATTTCTTTATTTAATATTTAACTAATTAACAGGACGTTTATACCACTTAATCATCAAAGCTGCTAACAGAGCAATCCAACTTCTCGGAGGCCGGCAGGAGAGGAGCTGGCAGAGGTGGAGCTGGCAGAAGGGGTGCCACAACTAGCTGCCACTTGGAGGCCTCTCAGAAGGGGAGACATTAGCTGCGCCAACAGGGCACAGCAGTAAGAAAGAAAATACATGTTTCCTTCTACCACCCCTTTTCCCGGCGTACCAGTTGCCACAACAGAGGGCCGCAGGAGGGAGCTGAACGGAACCTGGATATTGTGTAAGTCCCCCCCCCGGCCCTTCCTCCAACATTCCCCTGGAATACCCCTTTTGCAGGCACTCTGCCGGCTTCCACTGGTTCCCCTTATGCCAGGCTGGGCTTCCCCCGCAGACCTCTGGCTGAGCCAGCTTGGTCCCAGCTCAGCCAAGGCTGAACCAGGATGACGGGCTTATGCCAGCATAGCCCGGCTGAGCTGGAACCCAGCCGGCTCAGCCAGATATCTGCCATATACAACTCACCTCAGCCAAGCGTAGAGCGGTTGGATTGTACCCTTAGAGGTTTACATGAAACATAAAATATACGTTAATATTACCCACAATATCAGAAGTTGAAAACAAGGTTATTTATTTTCAAAATATAACAAAGCAGTTTTTAAAATATACATTATAAAATAAAAGTGCATATTAAAATACGTATTAAAATGGATGTAAAATTTACATGCTAAAATACATCAAGATACATCCAAATGTAACATAAACACAATTATCTATACATAAAATATGTTTTTAACCCAACACGCTGTTACGCAGCATGACAGCAGCATGCCATGGGGGTGGCAGATGCACAGCGGGTGCACAGTGGGCAAGGGAGGACAGCAGACCGGTAGGCGAATGAGGCAGGCATGAGGTGAATGAGCAAACAAGGTAGGAGAGCAAGGCAGCCGTGGTGAGCTAGGGAGGAACAGTCAGGAGAGCCCAGAGCAGCTCCTTATCAACCATCCTGCTCAGCTGTTGCTGTCTCCCCCACCTCACTGACAGATTCAGTGGCTGAAGGCAATGAGGAAGGAAGCAGAGGGAGAGAAGAATGGTGGCTGAGGTGCTGCCCCAGCCATTCTTTACTGCTCTTGTGACACTCAACTCGGCAGGCAACGTCTCTCCTCGCCGCAGAAGGTCTAAAGAGAACGAAAGGAGGAAGCTTAGCAAACCATGGGGAGGAGAGTGACCTGTGGGGGGGGAGTCCCTGGGTGATGAGCAGGGGGGAAGGGGTTGGTAAGCGAAGTGAGCAGGGGGGCATAACCCCTGCATAAAAATTTCATAACTAGTACCAAAAAAATGGGTTGTGTATCCAACGCTGCAGTTCCGTTGGCGCAACAGACTTCCACATGCACAATGAAACTTCCCTTTCTCTCCTACAACTGTGCACCCTCAAAATCTGCCCCAAAGGGTTGGGGGATCCTCTGGAGCAGATCTGAGGGGGGGAGGAAAGAGAGGAAGAAAACTTTCCACTGTGCAAATGGAAATCCACTTGCACAGATGCAACCCAATATCCTTACCCCTGCCATATCACTCCATCAACTCAATTCTCACTTCAATATAACATTCCACCATTGAATTCACTTAAGAACAGGTGCCCAGTCTGGATGACTCTCCCCACCGAGAGCATCTTGCCTAACAGCCCCCTCCCCAAACTGGTTCTCCTTGAAAGGTAGATACAGCAAAGGGAAGCATCTCAAGAAACAACTGGGACTGTTTCCACTTTGTCAGAAACTAAAGCAGATATTGCTTGGGAGAAGCTTTGAAGAAACAAACCCAACTACACATTTGCAAAACACTCACAGTTGTGATACAGAAACTATTTTTAACATATTAATAATCTTTTTGCTGGATTTCCCCCCTCCATATTTTGCAGCTTTCTTGGCATCAACATGATGACACATTCAAGATCAATTTACTTCTAAATCTCAAAATGTTCTGGATTTATTTTTAAACTAATTTAAGAGTAGAGGCTTTAGACTTCTAATGCAGTTTGTTCAGCTTCTTTTACAATCAAAATCAAGGCACTGTGGAATTTTCAGAGTTGTATTTAAGCCAATATAGCCTCAAAATCAGGTTCCTATAAAGCCATTTTTAACCATAATATGTGCAAAGCGGTAGATAGCCATCATCCACTCATCATAAAATATACCATAAAGACGTCATCACACTCCACAGAAATCAGCAGCTGCTGAGCCTCAATAAAAATTAAAGTCTCATTACAACGTCTCTTTTATTATTTCTGGCAGCATAATTTTGCCTCAAACTTTGGGTTTTGATATCTAGAAATGGTCTGCCCTCAGCAAAAATTGCTGGCAGCCAGCCAATTTTCCACTATCGTCTTGAAAGAAAGTATATATTATTCTCTCTCTCTCTCTCTCTCTCTCCATCTACACATACATACACACACACACCCCAAGCAAAGGGGAAGAGAAGATATATTATAATAACTGGATTCCAAAGGCGTACACAACCTAACCCAGGAAGCTGCCTTATACACAGTTATAACTTGGGAGATACTTGGCTCAGCAATATTACATACAAGAAGGATGTTGGACTAGTTGTTTTTGATCACAAGCTGAATATGAGCCAAAAGTGCAATGTGGCTGGAAAAAAGGCGAATGCTATTTTAGCCAGCATTAACAGAAGTATGATTTCAAAACTGCATGAAGTACTAGTTCTCCTCTATTTGGCACTAGTTAGGCCTCATCCTGAGTACTGCATCCAGTTCTGGACACCACACTTTAAGAAGGATGCAGACAAACTGGAACAGGTTCAGAGGAAGGCAAAAAGGATTATTTGGGGACTGGAAACTAAGCCCTATGAGGAGACACTGAAAGAAATGGGCGTGTTTAGCCTTGAAAAGAGAAGACTGAGGGGAGATGTGATAGCACTCTTCAAGTACTTGAAAGGTTGTCACGCAGGGGAAGGCCAAGATCTCTTCTTAATCATCCCAGAGTGCAGGACATAGAATGATGGGCACAAGTTACAGGAAGCCAGATTTCATCTCAACATCAGGAAAAACTTCCTAACTCTTAGAGCGGTATGACTTAGGGAGGTGTTGGGCACTCTAACACTAGAGGCATTCAAAAGGCAACTGGACAGCCACCTGTCAGGTATGCTTTAATTTGGATTCCTGCATTGAGCAGAGGGTTGGGCCCCTTCCATTAACTACTATTTTATGATTCTATGAATCAGACAGATTTGTCCATCTAACTCAGTACTGTCTACAGTGATTGGCAGCAGCTCTGCAAGGTCTCAGGCAGGGGTTCTTCCCAATCAGGGATTGAAACTGGGACCTTCTGTATGCAAAGCAGATGAGCTACCACTGAGCTCCAGCCTTCCCCATAAGCTGGCTTTGCCCAGTGGCTCAAGACTGGGTCTACACACATTCAGCAGAATGATAGAAGGCTCAGGTGATAGACTGTACTACAGATTAGGAATCATACTTGTAATTCTCTCTGGCAGAGAACAAGCAGAGAAGTCAGAGGCTGACTTCTCACTCATGTGCTAGATTTCTACTTGTAGGGAGTTTTTACATGGAGAAGCATGCAAAAATGTTTATTTCTTTTTAGTGGTCTGAAATGGTGCAATCCATTATATGCTACTACCTCATTCTGGTAAATATAGAGAGAGTAACCCTGAGCTTCATTCTGCACATTAGCAGGATGAAATGGGAGCCTGAGATATAGGCTGGCCAGTTATGCATGACCAAGAAAGAAACTAAAAGAGGATACCGATTTACATTAAAAATTGCATATGCTAATTTATATGTATAGGCACACATTTAGAAATAATTACAATAATTTAAATAGAAATGCATTTCACCATATTGGGGAAGACTGGTGAAGTGACCTGCATACCTCCTCAGTCTGCAGTCCAGGTGCTCACTGGTGATGGACAACACCTGCTCCTCATTCTTATCGTTCTTTATCTTTAGACTGGACTTGCACCAGGCAGCCCTTCAATCAGAGGATGCCTTCAAATGGAGGATGGTCCTCTCTAAAGTAGGACATATGGGGTTGTATTCAGCGTAGCACTACAGAGATCATTCTATTAGTGCAAGGATTCCTACTTGCACGACTGAACATTCTCCCCCTTTCCTCCCCCCCCCAACACCCTATATCTTCTCCATAGCAAATTTGGATGTGGCACAGGGTATGCACAAGGCAAGAGAGGAGAGGAATGCCATTGCACTAGCACCAGTCCTTGCACTAGCACAAATAGTTCATTGAACAGAGCCTGTGGTCACCCTACTGAGATGGTAGAGATTCTGAATTATATGCACTCTGGAATGCAGGCGAAAGCCATGTTTTTTCATCCTCTCCCATGTTATAAGGTCCAGGCATGTAATAAGCAAGCATATTTAAAAAAGCAGTGAGCAAACCCTTTTCCTTGTGATGTTCCAGTTTCCAAAAGGCAAGGAAGGGTAGTGTGTATGGGTTTTGTTTTTGTTTTTTGGGAAGCACACAGAAATAAAACCTTCCCCCTTGCAGTCTGAAGTTGGACCTCCAGAATTCTACCTCCTCATTCTGTGTAACGCGTAGATCATCTGCAAGACTTTTCCTAAATTCTCTGTATATTACCTGGTGTTGTATGCAATGTAGCCCTAAGTCAGGGTCCCATCAGCACAAGGGGAAAGTGCTCTTGTGCTCAGGTCCTGCTTGCGGGCATCCCATTGGGACATCTGGTTGGTCACTGTGAGATCAGGATGCTGGGCTAGATGGGCCACTGGCCTGATTCAGTAGGCTTTTCTTATGTTCATAAGGATGACCACTAGTGCAATGAGATTTCTCCCCCTCTTCTGCCTCTGCTCCCCCCCAAATCTGTTCTAGGGGTTCCCCCAACCCTCTGGAGCATATTTGGGCAGGGTGTGGAGCAGGTGCAGGAGGAGAAGAGGGGAAGTCCCATTGTGCTAGTGGTAATCCTTGCTCTTACGGGATACGTTAGTAGACTACTGCCCATGGAAACCGCAGGAAAGCGGATTTTAGCTAAACAGTAGAATAATTTTTTAATGTCCATCAATTGAACAGACTGCCTCAGAAGGTGGTACGCTGCCCTTTGCTGAAAGCATTGAAACAGAGGATGGGCAGACATCTGTCAGGGATGCTGTAGTTACATCTTTCATTACAAATCCTGTCCTGAGCAGTGGGCTGATCTAGATGACCTCCAAGTTCCCTGCTAATTCTAAGATTCTATGTACCTGAATGTACTGTATGTAACTTTTTAAAGCCACACCTTCTCCCATACTCTGTCTCATTTAACACTGTGCTACCTCATTAAAAATATGTATTTCACTGGAAAGCAATCCTAGACATTCTAGGCCACTTTTTAGAGACAATGTATTTTTTTTTAAAAAAAATAATCATGGTGAATATGCACATTTCCATGCATCCCAAACAAAAGGCACTTTGTCTTTTTTCTTCTTCCTACAGACATTCAATCGCTATAGTTAATTTCAAATCTCGCTCAGATGAAAGTTCCCCAGAGCTACAGGGCCTGGTTACATGACTTTAGCTTCAAGGTTTCCTTCAAATACAGTTTTTTATGAGGAAAGTTATTTCAATGCAAATGTATAAAGTGTCATCTTTAAAAAAAATCATTTTAAAAAAGACCTTCCTCTTTCAACAAGCCTTTTAAGGTGAGACCTTATCCCAGTCTGTGTCTGTGTTGGAATTGCTTTTCAATATGTTTTTGAAACTTTTTTTTTAAAAAAAACAACCAATGTTTTTAATCTTTTTTTAAAAAAAAGTCTTGAAAGCTTTTTAAAAAAAATGTTTTTAAAGATGTTTTGTTTTAATGTATTTTAAAGTCAGTTTTTATGATGTTTAGAGTGTGTTTAGTGCTTTTGTTTGCCACCCTGGGCTCCTGCTGGAAGGAAGGGTGGGATATAAATCAAATAATGAATAAATAAATAAAAAGAAATTGCAGGCACACAAACACATATATATTATGTAATCAAGGAGAACAATAATTCAATTACTCTATATAATGCATATCAAAAGGGACTGATGCTAATTATACAATCAACTCAACTCAATATTCAAAACCCAAATGTGACTTGTTTTAAAAGAGTGCCAAAACACTTTGAATTTCAACCAGTTTCCACAAAATCTTTTGAAACAGGCAAGATTTTAATTTTTTCAATAAAAAGCTTTCTGCAGGGCTGGCATCAGCCCGAGCTGATGCCTGCCCTGAGCTCCCCCCTTATTGTTTTTTCTGACCCAGCACTTGAAGCAGCACCAAGTGACTGAATGTGGCTACACTATCATTTTCCACAATGCCCCCAACCTAGCACTGTTCCAAAGCATTGTGGGAAATTCCTACTTACAATCAGTCCAGAGGATGGTGCTGCTTATCAGCTGCTTAGTCTAAGTATTGCCCTTGAAGAACTCAGCAGGGAGGATGATGGGGACAAAACTAGAATTAGTTGGCTCTGCCTGTCATTGGCTTTGCCTCCACCTGCTATTGATCTCCCTGCCTTCCGCATTACCAGTCTCCTTGGACACCAGCAACCACTGCTGCCATCCAACGCTGCTTAGAGCATTGCCACCATATCCACAGCCTGCAAGGACCCACCGACAGAGGACACTTTGCACAGGGTCTCTTCAAACCTAGAACTGGTCGTCTCCTGTGTCTTTTTCTTGTATATGAACATAGGCTCTCAGTTTGTATGTGATGAAATCCACTCTGCAAGTGGAGAATCTGAAGGTGTTAATTATTCATTCCACTGTAAATGTGCCACACAGTACAAACTCAAGTGCTAAAAGAACAAGTTGTGCAGTGAAGCTATCACCTCTGCCTAACATTTGATGTTTACAGCTATCAGAGGGTAACATCATGCTACAACTCAACCAAGTTAATCATCCCTCTTCTTTGCAGAACCAGACATTCAAAGCACACAAACTGCATGACTCATTCCCCACCTCCCCACAATTGATAAGCAGGGTTCCAGACAATGTCCTTCAGTCATAAAGTGGTTAAACTCTCTTTATCTAAAAGTGTTTGCTTTGCTGCAGGTTTTTTCAGGACAGAGATGTCATAAAGCTGAGATGTGTGTTGCAGTCATGGCAACTTCACCATAGCAAATGAGCTAACACAGCAAAACGGTCTCAGATTCAAATAGAAACCATCCTCAAGACCTTTTCCAGACATTAATGGTCACAGTTGAAAACAATCTTTTCTGCACTTCATGGATCTAGCATGTATTCCTAGAAGTCCATAAACTCCAAATCCCATTCAGTTCAGTTTTATAGTGGGACACAACCTGGACAGATCTGTGCTACAGACAGATGAGAGTAATTCAGGGCTGACAGGGGATTTCAGAAGGTTTGCAACTAGAGAGGGAGAGAAGGCATAAACCTCCCCTCCCTGCATGTTGTGACCTTGATAATAATCAATACACGCACATGGTGTTTAATTTTTAAGAACATAGGATGTGGTTGTTAATCATGTTGTTAATGTCACATGTAGTTAGGTCTTTACTCACCTACTACAACACTGGAAGTGGAAGGCCTGGATCTTGTAATACACCAAAACATCCTTCACCAATCTGGTGCCCTCCAGATGTTCTGTACTAGAACCTTCATCAGACCCAGCCAGTATGGTTGGCTAGAGCTGATGGAAGTTGTAGCCTAAAACATCTGGAAGGCACTAAGTTGGCAAAGACTGCAATGATCTGAAAACAGCACAGCATTATCTTCTCAGCTGTTGGACAATTGCCCTGATTTTTTCAGTCTGGAGCAGGTCCAGAAAACCAGCTGATTGAGCCCTTGGCAGGTCACAAAGTGTGACTGCCTTTGGCTTGTAATAGATTGTGCAGGCCTTACCAATTTTAGGTATCCCTTCACCAAAATTCAAGATACACCCCAAGCTCTGTGTGTGTGTGTGTTGCAAATTTCCTTTTGTCAAAAGAGGAGAGCCTCCAGTGGTTTCTCTGCCCACTCCAGTGAAAATGAAGATTTATCCTAGGCTGCAGAGTTCATTTTGTATGCTATGTAGACAATTTGTACTGCACTCTAATCCAGACAGTTGACATTTCCACTCTGTATTTCTGGCTTTCTTACATAACGTGCTTAGGCAATGAATGTACATTCATCCATCTACATCATACAGGGACACAAACAGAGGTGCTGAAGCAGAAGAATATTGATTATTTATTTATTTATTTTTGTCTAGCCCCTGGTAAGAAGTTAGTTTTTTTAAAAAGAATAAAGATATAGGGTTGTATCCAATGTCAGCACAAGGATTTCTGCTTGAGCAACAAAACGTCCTCCTCCTCCTCTCCTGTCCACTAAATCTGTCCTGGGAGCTCTCCCAACACTCTGGAGCAGTGGAGAGTGCGGGATGAACATGGAAGGAGCAGAGGGGGAAAGTCCTCTTCTGCAAGTGGAAATCCTTGTGCTGATTGGACACGTTAGTTGATTATGGCCCATAATAATTAATAGTGCATACTTGTTACCCAACGGTGTATGTGGTTGGACGTTTTCTTCTACTTTATTACACCAGTGCGTCTTGAAGGCACTCCATTTTTCTATGTATGTATGTATGTATGTACGTCCTGCCCGCCCTTTCTCCTAGTAGGATCCCAGGGCAGCAAGAGAGATTATTTCATTGCCTGACTTTTCCGACTCTCACCTGGTTAGTTAGTTTCACCATGTAGACCATGTCCCATATATTTATTAATTTTTTATCCTGCCTCTTCATAAGTACATAAGAAGAGCCCTGCTGGATCAGGTTGATGCACTATACAAACATATGTGCAATAATTATTTTTTAAAAATTATATGTTTATAAAACAAGCTATTTATAATGCTAAGGGGAGGACCATCGCTCTATATGTGGTAGAGCACATTTATTTATTTATCAAAATGTATGTACCACTTGTTTGTGATCAACCTCTAAGTGGTTAATGCTCAATAAAACAGTCAAAAACAAGTAATTAAAAACATTTTGTAAAATGATTAAAACAGCAGTAGACTAAAAAGAGATTAAAACACATCAGCATCCAGTGTCCAAATAGACTTGCCTAAACAAAAACGTTTTAAGCAGGCACTGAAAAGTGTACAGTGAAGTCACCTACCTGATGTCAATATGCAGGGAGTTCCAAAGCACAGTTGCTGCCACACTAAAAGAAAGATTTCTTACAAATGTGGAACGAATATTATGTGTCACCTGTAACGGTGCCCGTTCCGCTTTGCATGCAGAAGATCTCAGGCTCAATCCCTAGTAACTGTGCAAAAGCATCACACTTCACAGAAATAGAAGAGAACCACTGCCAAGTAGCTCTGTGCTAGATGAACTAAGGTTCTTGTTCAGTGTAAAGGAATTGCATATATAAGTTCAAGAAAGAGGTAAGCAAACATGGGCCCCTTCCCCCCCCCAATTACTACTTTGTTCATAAGCAGTCAATTTGGAAGGGCCATTCAAAAATTATTCGTAAGTTGGGGAGACCCGGGCTGGCTCAAGACATGGTCCAAGGCAAAGATGGCACCCAGATGCCAACTGGACTGGTAAATGAATCTTTTCTCAGTCTTGGCAATGGGACAGTATCCTGCATCATGCCTGAGAACAGCAAGGTATTTATGGTACATACAGCTCTGCCCTCTAACAGAAGGGTACTGCCAGGAAATCAGGAGGAACCGGTAAGGGGTGCCACCACTGCTCCCCCAGCCTGCAGTGGTCACCTGACTCTACCTAATGTTAGAGCCAGCCAGTGGGGTGGAGCTGATTGGGTAGCAGCCACAGCAGTTTTGTTCCCTGTAATATTTTTTTGGCAGTTGCCTAGGGCATTGCGAGGAAAATACTGGTGGTGTCATGACCCCTGAGTGCAGCAGTAACCAGGACATTGAGTCAGAGGCTGCAGTGCCATTGGGTTAGAAGCTGGACCAGGTTCCTGGCTCTGAGCCCAATGCTGGTGACCAAGGAGCCAATGAACCTGGGGCTGGCAGGCAGGAGCCCACTGAACCAGATTGCACAGCATCAGCGCATATAGAATCAGAATGGGAACCCTCACAGGTGTCCTCACTGCGGCCTGACCTCACCCGTCTAACAATGCAGGGAGAGCCCAGGGTGGAGAAGCTCCTGTCTTCAGGACAGAGGGTTGCCCGTTGAGAGATGCTAATTCTCAAAGAAAGAGTGAGGAGACTAGCGAGGTCAACTGGAGACAGACACTCACCTCCAGCCCTCCTTGGAGCAAGTTGATCATCAGGAGTTCTCTTTGGTAGTACAACAACCAACCTACCTGATGGCCAGAACAGGACAGGTGGCCACCATTCTCACTTCTTAACAAGCCCCTCTTAGAATTATGCTAGAACATAATGTAGCATTGTTCTAGGGACATTGGGGAGGCACTTACTTGGGACCACCATCTCAACACACACACGCACAATGTCCCGTCAGAAGGGTGCTAGGGATGACATTACAGCATTGTATGGCCTTTTTCCACGGGGTCTTGTGGGAGGAAATGGCAGCTGCATTGGCGGTCGCCAATCACCCCCCCTTCACAATGCCCCTAGAATGAGACTACATATTGACATAATTATGTCTAGGGGTGGGGGAGAATTTCAATTCAGTTCGCATTTCAAGCAGAATTTATCAAATTCGCACTTTCCGAAACAATATGAAAACCGGAACGCAGCCATCCTTCGAAATTTGCATTTATTAGAAATTTGGGATGCAGTTCACCAACTAAATAATATTTACAAAAATGCATATATTAGGGGAAAGTGTGCATAAAAATGAATATATGAGTGAAAATAACATGCAAAAAGGAATGATATGATGACAAGTGGCTTGCAAAAATGTGTACCTTTGTCAAAATTGCCTACCAAAATGTGTTTATTTGGAGAAATTCGCACTAAAATGGTGGAGGATTTTCATGAGGGTTTTTTTGAAAACAAATCGCAGATTGCTGCATAACTGTAGAAAACTAAATTTAACATTGGAAATATGAGAAACTGAGAGAACCAAAATTGACAGATCTTTCCATCCCTAATGATGTCCCAGGCAGTGGCGTCACTAGCGGGAGTGCGGGGGGTGCGGACCTCTGGTGCGCACCCTCCTAGGGGCATGGATGAGGTGGCTGGGCTTGCGTGCGTGCGCCTGTGCACACGCACTCGAGGCCAGCCACCGTGTCTATGCCCCGGGAGGACACGTGCCGGAGGGGCACCCAGCCGCAGAAGGCCTGGGAATGCCGGTGCGCCTCCCTCGCCCTGTCGATGCTGCTCCCGCTCTCATCCGCCCGCCCGCCTGCCCGCCTACCTCCAAGGAGGAGTCGGCGCAGCCTTGCCGGGCAACGGCACGGGGCGGGTTGGCTCTAGGTGTCACCCCCCTCATGGTGACACCCGGGTGCGGACCGCACCCTCCGCACCCCAGTAGGGACGCCCCTGGTCCCAGGAGAGGGGGGGCACTGTCAAAGGGAAACTGGCAGCTGCTTGAAAGGAGCTGGGAAAAGGAGGTCAGCTGCTATCTGCTTGGAGAGGCAGCAAAACAATTTTAGAGGGGGGAAGTCCATTTAGATTTTTTTAAAGATGTTTTGTTTTATTGCTTGTGTGTTTGCCGCTATTTTTTAAAAGATGTTTTGTTTTATTGCTTGTGTGTTTGCCGCTCTGGGCTCCTTTGGGTGGAAATTTTAAGAATACTATTACTAATGATGATGATGATGATGATTCCAGCTAGGCAAAAAAAACCAAGGAGGGTGCATTGGAGAGCTGATGAGAGATGTGGCTTGGGAGATGTATGGCCTGAGGAGAGATCTGAGGGCCCTGCTCTAGAAGCTTATTTATTTCAAATGAAGTGTTGATTCATGAGGACTGACCTCTTTCTGTGGAAGATACACAGTCTTACACCACATTTATATTGGTCTTGGATCCTGGCTGTGTGTGAAAATCCAACAAATACAAAACTGGGCATGTCTTCTTCTGCTGCACATTTCTGCTGCTCAATTGCTCAGCTAGTTACACATAGCATGGAAGGGGGGAGAGGAATACAAGAGCCAAAGGAGGGCTTTCAAACCTCCCCTGCTCCCTGCTATTTTCTGCTTTGAAAAACCATTTCCCTGGCCCCCTGAAAGATGTAGTTTCGCAGCTCTTTCAGGAAGCCCAGACCTTTGTCTGACAGCTGAAGCATCGGAAGATCCAAAAGATAATTTCTTTCTGCAGTCCTGACCCAGAAACTGGAATGGTGTGGCAGGCACAGCTGGCTCTCTTGGGTTCAAAGCCAGCCTCCCTCCCACTCCAAAATGCATCTGCACACATATTATTCACTGTGGCCTGGCCTAGCTGTGATGATGACATCATCTCCTATCCAGTTGTATATTTATTTTCCTATTCTAAGCCAGCATGAACTGCCAAAGGATTCATTCTCTGCAGTGTTATTGTGAGACGCATGGAGGGAGGGGGGGCATTTCTAAGAGACATTGCAAAAATGGCCACACATCAATTTAGGCCAAAACCATACCTTCAAATATTCCACAGATTAATATCAGAACACTCTTGTATACTTGTAATTAGGGATGGATGAATCTGTCAACTTTGGTTTCTCTCCGTTTCTCATTTTTCCAGTCTTAAATTCAGTTCTCCCCATTTCTACAGCACTTTGTGGTGTTTTTTTTAAAGCATGAAAATTCTCCAGCATTTTAGTGGGAATTTCTCCTAATTAACACATTTTTGTAGGTAGTTTTAACTAATGTACACATTTTTGCAAGCAATCTGTCATTATATAATGCATTTTTGTATGCTATATTCACTCACATATAATTATTTTTATGCACACTTTCCCCAACACATGCATTTTTGTAAACTTTGGTTGGCAACAGGGCCAGTTCTAAAGGGCGGCCAGGTGGGGCACTGGCCCGAGGGCCCCGGAGCTACAGGAGCCCCTGAGGGGCCCTCCGCTCCCCTTCCACGATCTGCGGCACCATCCATCTGCCTGCCATTCCCTTGCCCCACCTACCTGCCTCCTGCCTTTTAGCATTGCCCTTAATGAAGATGGCGGCCACCGCTTCCCTAAGGTACTGAAGCCACTGCCGCCATCTTAGTTGATGGCAGAGATGCATGCGCGAAGCACGCACACGTACCATCAACAAAGATGGCGGCGGAGGCTTCATCCCCTTAGGGAAACCGCGGCCACCATCTTCATTAAGGGCAATGGTAAAAGACAGGAGACAGGTAGGTGGGGGCATGGGGGGGCCGCACGTATGCTGTACACATTCGCTAGTGCACACACGCTGGAGCCCAGGGCAAGCTGATGCCCAAGGGCCCAGGCATGCCTGGAGCCGGCCCTGGTTGGCAAACTGCATTGCAAAACTTGAATAAGTGTGAATTTTGAAGGATGGCTGTCTTTCAGTTCTCATATTTTTTTTTTTACAATAATTTTTATTCAAATTTTCATAAAACATACAAAACAAAATCATAAAACATTCAAAGACAAAAAACAAAACAAAACAAAAATGATTAAACAAAAAAATAAATTGTTGACTTCCCATTTGTCGCAGATCAAATCAGTTATAGGTCTACAATATATAACAATCCTGTCTCTTAAATTATATTATAAGATCACTTTCCTCCAGTAGTTATCTTAATTAATCATCAAATCTCATAAACATTACTTTATTCTTTCCACAAAAAGTCAAAGAGAGGTTTCAATTCTTTAAGAAATATATCTATCAATTTTTCTCCAAATAAACATGTCGATTAATCCATCTCGTTAATAATAATAATAATCTTATTGTCATAACCATAGTCCAAATAAACATATCGATTAATCCATCTCATCAAAATCTGTTAGGTCCAATAATTTCAATAGCCATTATTCCATTATCCATATTAATTCCATCTTCCATCTTCAATAGTCCTGTTAAGTCCAGTAATTTCAGTGTCCAATCTTCCATTATCAGTATTCCATAATAATCTTGCTGTCATAGCCATAGTCATATAATAAGAGTCTGATGGGAATTTCCTCTATCCCAAATATTTTCTTGCCATCAGTTCTGAATAAGTTGCTGAAATATTGTTGTAAAGTCATATCTCTGTTCTTCTTTTTTACAAAATGCACTGGCTCATCTCTTGAGAGTTTTTCCATTGTCACATGGCTGCAGTTAATTCCATAGATTTTCTCTATATCAAGCTCCATCACGTCATTCCAGTCCAGAAGATTATCCAAGCCATTGGTAACTTTATCTCTAATATCTTCATTAATTTCTTCAGAGATAACGTTAAATTCCAAACAGTAGATTTTATTTCTAATATCCATAAACTCCAGATCTTTTTCCAATTCCACATTTGTTCCAATCTCCAGGGCTTGTATCTTCCCTTTATTTTTTCTTTTCTCATCTCTAATCTCATTCTCCTCTCTCACAGGATCCCCTATTTCTTTAAGCTCCTGCGTCATTTTGCTCAGTTCAATTTTCAGCTCCTTACTGCCCTGTCGCAGGGTTTGTTTCGTTATCTCAATCTCATCCATTATTTTCTGAAACATAATTACTTCCAGATTCTCAGCCACTTTCTTGATTGCCATTTTTAAAACCACGAAAACAAAACAAAACAAAAATAAAGAACCACTTCTTATTTCAGCAACAATTGGGTTAATATTCCAGGCTTGATGACATCACAGTATAAACAGAGCAACCTGCCTTATCTCTCTATGTTCAAGAATGCAAAACAAATTTAGTTCCCAGCATCAAAACAGTTAGTGGCGTCGTGAAGAAGCAGATTCGTCAAAATAAAATAGACCAAAAAGAGAATAGTCCCAGACAATATAATGTTCCTCGGAATAGAAATCCCTCTTCTGTTTATATCTTTAGAATGCACTTCCAGGACAGCTTTTTGCAATAGAAACAGAGATAAGCTGTTAATTTCGTGAATAACAGAGAAGAGTTATAGCTCACCCAGAAGTTCTTTAAAGCTGATTCATTTGACAAATCTCTTATTTTCTCATATTTTTATTTTAATATTTCATATTAAGTTCTCATATTTTTTTTAGAAAGGGCGAATTTGATAAATTCAGCTTGAAATGCAAACTGAATTCAATTTCTCCCCATCCCTACTCAAGTTCAGTTTGCCACATTTCTGCAGCAATTAGCAAGATTTTTAAAAAAGCCCTCATGAAAATTCATCAGCATTTTAGGGAACACTTCTCCTAAATATATGCATTTTTCTACACAGTTTTGCCTGATATATACATTTTACCAGGCACTATTCCCGAATACAACACATGTTTTGTATGCATTTTAAAAAATATTTTAAAGCATTTCTAAACCATTTGATATTTAAACAAAAACACAAGCATAAAAATATTGAAACAGTATAATCAAAGCAGTTAATAACAGAAATATAGTAGTGACAGGGTCCAATCGTGAAGGTCAGAAAAAGTCATGCAAAATTGCAACAGGCTGGGCTAAAGTCATGAACTTAACAAAGAGACAAGTCTGACATTTTAGCAGCTTCTTTTAGGCAGAGATTAGACAAATTCATGATAAGGCTATCAGTGGCTTCTAACCATGGTGACTGTGCTCTGCCACTACAGTCAGATGCAATATGCTTCTGAAAACAAGTTGCTGGGGAGCTAGGAAGGAAGAGTGCTCTTGCGCTCAGATCCCGCTTGCAAGCTTCCCCTGGGCAACTGGTTGGCCACTGTTAGAACAGGATGCTAGACTAGATGGGCCACTGGCCCAACCCAGCAGGCTCTTCTTATGTTCTTATGTCTCTTTCTACAAAATCCCATCTTAAGATACAACGATGACATCCAGATCAACTCCCCAATCTTATAATGCTATTTTCTGTTAACCCCATTGTGTAAAAATAACCAAACTTTTTTTAAAGGGATTTTTTAAACATTATAAACTGATAAATGAAATGTAGGGTCGTTGTGAAATAGGGATGGGATCTGTTGGCCCACACCGGTTCAAAAGCATTCTGTCGACCTAACATGCCAGTATTGATCCAAGTTCGTTCTTTGTCCGCTAGTCACTTCTTTTACCAATCCAGTTTTTTCCCTTGCAAAAAAATATGGCTATTAATATCCGTATTTTTAAAGGAGACGTTATAAATGGAGGAGATTTTTCTGTAAATTTGGTGCCCAGGGGATGGTATGAGCTATGCTGTTGAGATTTGCCCTTTGGAGGACCATCTTGACTGGGATATAAGCCAAGTTCAAGGAGGGATCTATACACGTGAGCATGCAAATTGCCCAAGTGGAATCCCAGATCTGCTCTACCTTTGTTCCCTTCTCCTGGGACTATTCCCAGTATTTCTACCTCATGCCATTCTAAATTTATTTCAGTTAGGTGGCTTCATTCTGATCAAATAGCCTTTCCCCCTAAAAATGATCCTGCTCCACCTCTTATAGTCCAATTGCAGAGAGTCATTTTTTTAAGTTTTCTAGACAAGGAGACATCTAGCATTCCTGGAAAGGGGATTTGTGAAATCATGTGTTCCTCATTGCCAGAGATTCTTACTTTATTTCCTATATAATCTATTTTAAACATTTCCTGTACTTCAGGAGACTCCTCTCTATGTTTAAATCCCCACTTATTGTTCTGCAACCTTGATGTACTTTGAATATGGGAATTCTTAATATGAAATTTACATCTAAAATCCAGCAGGCTCTTCTTAACTCCTTACGTCTCTTTCTACAGAATCCCATCTTAAGATACAAGGATGACATCCAAATCAACCTCCAATCTTATAATGCTATTTTGTATGAACCCCATTGTGTAAAAATAACCAAACTTTTTTAAAAGGGATTTTTTAAACATTATAAACAGATAAATGAAATGTAGGGTCATTGTGAAATAGGGATGGGATCTGTTGGCCCAAATCATTCTGTCGATCCAGCAGGCTGGTACTGATTCGAGTTCGTTCTTTGTCTGCTAGTCACTGCTTTTACCAATCCATTTTTCCCTTGCAAAAATATGGCTATTAATATTTATTTATTATTTATTTATTTATTGTATTTATATACCGCCCCATAGCCGAAGCTCTCTGGGAGGTTTACAATAACTAAAAACATTAAAAACAAATATACAAATTTAAAAACACATCTTTTAAGAACAATTTAAAACACAATTTAAAACACATGCTAAATATCCATATTTTTAAAGGAACTATTGATAAATGAAAGGAAATATCAATAAAATTATTGTTCATATTGATATTTTAGAGGTGGATTTTTTTTAAAAAAATCCATTTTCAAAAATGGCTGCAGAAAATCACTACATAAAAAATCCAATCTGCAACAATAGAAAATAAGGCAGATTAATGGAAAATTTGGTACCAAATCTGACCTGGGTGGAATTCTAGCAGATCCCTATTGTGGAGGTCATTTTTTCCCCTCCAATAATTGCAACAGTGCAAGAATACTTTCTCTTGGGTCCCATCAGGGCGGCGCCAAAGAACGGCCAGGTCAGGTCAGGTCATGGCCGAGGGCCCCTGGGGCCATAGGGGCCCGAGGGACCCCTCGATAGGGTGGGGGAGGAGTAACACTCCGCTTCCATGATCTATGCAGGGAGGGAGCTTCCAAGCCGCCTGCCCGTTCACTGGCTCCACCTACCTGTCTCTCCTGGCTTTTGCAGCTGTGCACGCAGGGCTACCATTAACCAAGATGGTGGCCAAGGTTTCCTTAAGGTGCTGATGCCCCTGCTGCCATCTTGGTTGATGCCAGGGATGCGTGTGCATGGCATGCATGCATGCCATCAACCAAGATGGCAGCAGAGGCTTCAGCCCCTTAGGGAAACCTCGCTGCCATTTTGGTTGATGGTAGCCCTACGCACACAGCATGTGCAGCTGCAAGAGACAGGAGAGACAGGTAGGTGGGGCGTGCATGTGAGCATGCATGCACCGGGGCCTGGGGCAGGCTGGTGCCCAAGGGCTCCGACATGTCTGGCACCAGCCCTGGTTCCCATAGCTTTAATTTTTACATGAACTTTCCATCCACAAAAGCATTAAACTGAGCAAAATGACTCCAAATGATACTACAAGTGCCTGTCTGAAATGCCATTTTGCCTTTCTTTGCTTTTTCTCATCAATTAAAAAAGCAGTAACACTATGGCAAGCAGGCTTCCATGGAAATGGGTACAAAAGTGCCAAAAATGGAAGGGTGTTTTAAAATGATCTCTGTACGAACAGGGGAGGAGGAAGGGCGAAAAGGATGGCTTCCTTCCCAACTCACAAAATTGGTTTCCATAGGATCAGAAGTGGTACTGATGATCACCCACTGCTTTGAAATCTTAGAATATGTATGACATAAACTGAACAAATGTCAGTTTTCCAGAGGCTTCTGCTAAAACCATTTGAAATTGCTGGATGGCTTCTTCTCTCAGGGACGCAGGCGCTGCCAGTATATTGGCAAAACCATCGCTTTCACTAAGAGGCAAGGGGAGATAGTGCTTCCTTTTTGAGTGAGCAGAGCAGTAGGAATGGCGGATAAATTCAGCTCAGTTCACATTTAAAGCCAAATCTATTACATCTGCACTTTCCAAAACAATATGTGAATCAAAACACAGCTATTCTTGGAAATTGAGACTTATTCTAATTTTGCAATGCAGTTCTCCAACCAAAATCTATTTCCATAAATGCATATTAGGGAAAGTGTGCATACAAATGAATATCTTTGCATACAAATGAATATCCCACTGCTAGTGGGTGGTTCTTCTGACCAGATGGTGGATGTCCAACCTGTCCTGGATGGGGTTGCACTCCCCCTGAAGGAGCAGGTTTGTAGCTTGGGGGTTCTCCTAGAACCATCTTTGTCACTTGAGGCTCAGGTAGCCTCGGTGGCACGGAGTGCCTTCTACCAACTTCAGTTGGTGGTCCAACTACGTCCCTATCTGGACAGGGATAACCTGGCTTCAGTTGTCCATGCTCTGGTAACCTCCAAATTAGATTACTGCAATGCACTCTACGTGGGGCTGCCTTTGAAGATGGTTCGGCAACTGCAGCTTGTGCAAAATGCAGCGGCCAGATTGGTAACAGGGACCAGACGGTCCGAACATATAAAACAGATTCTGGCCCACTTGCATTGGCTGCCTGTATGTTTCCGAGCTCAATTCAAGGTGCTGGTTTTGACCTATAAAGCCTTACACGGCTTTGGACCACAATACCTGATGGAACACCTCTCCCGATACAAACCCACCCGTACACTACGGTCAAGATCAAAGGCCCTCCTCCGGGTGCCTACTCCAAGGGAAGCTGGGAAGCTGGCAACAAAGGAGAGGGCCTTCTCAGTGGTGGCTCCCAAATTATGGAAAGATGATGTTGACGAGGTGCGCCTGGTGCCAACACTGTTATCTCTTCGGTGCCAGGTCAAGACTTTCCTCTTCTCCCAGGCATTTTAGCATGTGTTTTAAATTGTTTTAAATTTTTAAATTGTGTTTTAAATTGTTTTGAAAAGATGTGTTTTAAATTTGTATATTTGTTTTAATGTTTTTAGTTACTGTAAACCACCCAAAGAGCTTCGGCTATGGGGCGGTATATAAATACAATAAATAAATAAATATCTTAATTAAAATAGAATGCAAAAATGCATTCTACTAGGAGAAATTGGGTTAAAAATGTGTACATCAGTTAAAACTGCCTACCTGCATGTGTTTATTAAGAGAAATTCACACTAAAATGGTGGAGAATTTATATTAGAAACTGAGAGAACCGAAACTGACATCTTTCCTTCACTAGGGATGAGTAAACCTTGATCTAGGCCTGGTAACAAATTGGCAGCCAGTGCAGATCTTTGAGGAGAGATGTAATGTGCTGATAGTATTTCACTTGGCCAGCAATCAAGCCACAACATTCTATTCTAATGACAGTTTTCAGATTGACTGCAAGGGAAGCCCCCGATAGAGTGCACTGCAGTAATTCAGTCTTCACCAGTGCCTGGACTACTGTAGTCAGGGTCTCCTGATCTAGGAATGGTTGCAACTGTCGTAACAGCCAAAGCTGGTAAACTGCACTCCTGGCCATTGAGGTCACCTGGGCCTCCAGTGACAAAGCTGAATCCAGAATCACCCCCAGGCTGTGTTCCTGCTTCTTCAGAGAGAGTGCACCCCCATCCAGGTAGGCATCACTGGGAAACTACAAAGGCCCATGCCTCTGTAGGGGGCCTGACACCAACCCTGGAGACTCTAGCCTGGCCATTGCTGCCGCTCCTTGCACTTCCTTTTTCTTACTTGATTTTTGCAAGTCACTCTGAGCAAACAAGAGAAGAAAGAAAAAACAAGAACTGCTGCATCACACACTCCTAATTTTCTTCTTCTGTGAGGTGCTATAGATTGGGCCTAGAGGGAGTGGCAAGCAAATGGGTAATAAAACTAGTGCCCGCTAATATCCATACTCCAGAAATTGTGGTTTTTGTTGTTTTATTCTATATGCCGGGGTGCCAACATTTTGGGGTCAGTGGGCACATTTAGAATATTGAGAAAGTGCCGTGGCGGCTAACCACCAAATGGCTCTTCTGGGGGCATGACATAACACAGAATGGCTGCCACATTTGAAAGAGCAGGAAAAGACACAGGACCACAGAATGGTGCGGGCATGCCTCCCCATCAATGGGAAAACACACACACATCAGCCACCTCCATGTTTATTCACAAAACCTTTTGCACTTCTTCTCTGTTCTGAACAGATAAAAGGTAGGTGTCCAATACAGTCAGCCAATGAAATATGGGCATGTTTAAAGAGGCCAAGCCAGTACAAACAGGAACTAAGCAGGAAAAGCAAAGTCTGTTGTGTGTTGTGGATTCTTATGGGGATTTCAACTGAGACCTTTCGCAGGTGCCGTAGGAGGTACTGACAGGCACACTGGTGCCCATGGGCATTATATTGGCAACGGACCTTGAAAAAGTTACTTTTTAAAACTACAATTCCCATCAGCCCCAGCCAGCACAGCCACTGGATTGGGCTGATGGGAGTTGTAGTTCAAAAAAGTAACTTTTCCAAGCTCTGGTTGGCAAGCCCTGCTATATACTATTAGTGAACATTTTCCAGGTGCTGATCTTTATGTGGCCAAAACAACCAAAACAAACATCCATGTGTAAGGAGGTATTAGCACATTTAGGGGACTCTCAAGTTTGGGAGATGTCCAAAAAACTTAATGGGGGTGGGAACCTAAGGGAAAAGGCCAAGAGTCACGATAGAACAGCGTGTCTGGGGGAGATAAGAGTGAGAATGGAATAGAGTATCCTGGAAGAGGGTATGAATGGCTGACTGGAATAGAGTATCCTGGAGGAGGGCATAGCTGCCTAACTGGAACCCTGAACAGGGCCACTCCACACTGCAATGTCGTTAAACATTTCTACTCCACCTTTCCCTTGAATAGGGCAGCTTCCACTCAACATAGGTAACAACAAAGTTGGTCCTGGTCCCCCAGGAGAAAACAGGTCAGGGTTCTAAACTATGTGAGGAGCCTACATGAGTAGAGAAGCCCTGCAGACGTTCAGCCCCAACAAATGGAGGGCAGCAGGGTCAGATCATCAGGAACACAATGGAAGGGGCAGGGCCCAAAAGCATCTTCCCCCCCCCTCACATGATAGGAAACACATATGAGGAAATGCCTGAACATGGCTTATGGCTTCTCTTGTTCTAGACACTATTCTGTGCATGCAGCTTACCATTACATTAGCATTTTGGCAGCTCCATCACACTGCTGGAAATCAATAAACTCTCAAACCTACATTGTAGATGCTGTGGGGGAGGGAGGGAGGGAGGGAGGGAGGGAGTGTGTGTGTGTGTGTGTGTGTGAGAGAGAGAGAGAGAGAGAGAGAGAGAGAGAGAGACGTGCCATGCGGTAAGAGATAGGATCTGAACAGTGGACATCCCTTTTCATAGAACAATCTCTTCTAGTCTGTGTATGTATCATTCCATGAAATCACATTCAAAGCACACACACACCCAAAAAAGAAATCTGGGAACTGTAGTTTGTTAATGATGCTGGGATCTGTAGCTCTGTGATAGGTAAACTAATATTCCCACAATTCCTTTGGGGAGGAGTGCTTTGAATGTACTGTTTTATGTTGCTCCAAACACGTAATGGCATCCCAACATGTCCATAATAATGCTTATAAATTCCAATAAGATCATGTCAGAATATGTAAGCAAATAATGTAAGCTGGACAGCCACCTGTCAGGTATTCTTTAAGCTTGGTTCCTGCACTGAGCAGAGGGCTGGACTCGATGGCAGGATAGGCCCCTTCAAACTCTAATCCAATGGTGTTGCAACAGTTTACAAGGAAAATACCACAAATATTAACATTGAGTTATGCTTGTAGAACTGCATTTTTTCAACATGATGATTATGACTAAATTTGCTTGATGCTATTGCAGCAACAGCTAGAGATGCACACACAGGCTGCAAGTCTTTAAGCATTTTAGTCCTCCGTTTAGAAGCAACTCCGGTGCCTTTATTATTGTATATGCCTAGAATTCTGAGAAAATACTGAAAGTTTACAAAGCTCAGGCTGAGTTGGAAGGTATTGGGTTGTGAAGTGACGCTGTCCTTTTTAAATCCAGTCTGAGTTTATGGTTGTTATATTTTAGAACTGTTTTATCAGCTGTTCTTATTGTAATGTTTCTCATTGTTTTTACTGTTACTTTAAATCTTGGATTTTAATGCTGCATTTTATTGATTTGTTATAACATGCCTTGGAAGGGTATACAGCCCAAATGGCAAGGCAGAAAATCATTAAATCATCAACATCATTATCATCATCAAAAATCCTATTTTTGAGAGCCACAGAGAGATATGCAGTGGCGTCACTAGCGGGAGTGCGGGGGGTGCGGACCTCTGGCGCACACCCTCCCAGTGGCATGGAGGCATTCCTTCCTTTCATTTCATCCGGCTTGGCCGTCTGCCCGCCAGTGAGAACTATATCAAAAGCTCATATCAAATCTGGCCGAAACTACGAGGAGAAGGAGACCTGTTCGCCATCAATCCCGTCCGTTATTCAAATTTTGCAACCAAAAGATCCTCCCTCGAGAGATACGAAGAAATCCAAGGGCAAGGCACGGAAGTCTAGGAACAATACGGCTAGGTCATCTAACAAGAGCAAGAATATTATTATTTTATTATGTATTGTATTATTATGTATTGTTGAATTTAATGTTGTACGTCACCTAGAGTGGTTTCGGCCAGATAGGCAACACAAAAATTAAATTTATTATTATTATTATTATGGACAGGGGTGGCTGGTCACACGCTCCAGGCTGACGGTGGAAGGCCTGTCCAGGCTTCACCACCAGCGAGCGGGTGCCTGTTTTCAGCACGCACCGGACCGGGTGCTGGGGGGCCCTTGGCGAGCCCCCAAATCTCGTGCTGAGGGTGCACGTGCACGTGAGACCAGCCACCCCATCCATGCCCCTGGGAGGGCATGAACCGGAGGGGCACCCAGCCGGAGAAGCAGGCCTGGGAATGCCAGTGCACCTCCCTCGCCCCGCCGACGCTGCTCCCGGTCTCGCCCACCCGTCTGCATGCCTCCAAGGAGGAGTTGGCTGCTCCGACTGACCTGGAGCGCTTCTTGGCTCCTTTGCCGGGCAACGGCATGGGGCGGGGCAGCTCTGGGTGTCACCCCCCACATGGTGTCACCCAGGTGCAATCCACACACCCCGCACCCCGGTAGTGACGCCCCTGGAGATATGTCCAAGAGCTCAGTGGTACAGCACCTGCTTTGCAGGCCAAAGGTCCTCACTTCAATCCCCAGCATCGTCAGGTAGAGTTGGGAATGTCCCTTGCCTGAAACCCTGGAAAGCCACTGCCAGTCATTGTAAACTATACTAAGCTATGGTCTGACTCAGTATAAGGCAGCAACCTATATTCCTAACCATAAGTATATATTGAAGAGGCCATCAGTAGCATGCTATCTAGTCAACCCTATGCTGGTGCTCACTAGGGTTGCCCGGTTCTTGGCCTGAGACTGATCCTGTATCTTTAGGAGAAGAGAAAGTCAGCCAAGTGCAGGTGTTCTTGCAACCCTGTAATGGGAAAAACCACAAGGTGGAATTCTCCTTCCCCCTGCACAACTTTTAAAGATACAGAAGACCTCTTGGAGGCTGGGCCTGGCAACCAAGAGGTCTTCTGTATCTTTAAAAGTTGTGCAGGGGGAAGGGAGGATTCCACCTTGTGGTTTTTCCCATTACAGGGTTGCAAGAACACCTGCACTTGGCTGACTTTCTCTTCTCCTAAAGATACAGGATCAGTTTCAGGCCCTGTGCCTGGCAACCCTACACCAGCCATGTTTTAACACCAGCCTTACTGTTGGTTGAGTTCCCATAGTGCCCTAGAGTGATGCCGTGTTGGGGTCATTGCAGGAGATTTAAAATGGTGGCTTTCCAGACCCATCTTCCCAGTTCAGGAGGCCTAGGAGAGGGTGCTGAATTATTATTTTTCCATTGTGCCTTTCTTTGCTGGCTGACAAATTGGACCTGCCACAAGCATGGGTGGACATACACAGAAGCTCTGTTTGGGTGTTATTGCATAATGAGGATGTGGGGCATGTGTGCTAGCCCCACCCCCAATGTCCTCTCACACACCGGCTCCATTTCCAACCTATCTGTATTGAGCAGGAAGGTCTGGAGGGATAGCCGTCACACATTCAGGTTGAACACGCTGAAGAGTTCTCCATACAAATAAGAAGCCTGTGCTATCTGGTTACCCAATTGCAGAGACCATTAGGAACATAGGAAGCTGCCTTTTACTGAGTCAGGCCATTGGTCCATCACGCTCAGTATTGTCTACAATGACTGGAAGCAGCTCTCCAGGGTTTCAGGCAGGGAATTCTTCCCAGCCCTACCTGGAGATGCCGGGGATTTGAACCTGGGGCCTTCTGCATGCCAGGCAGATTCTCTAGCACTGAGCTATGGCCCTTCCCCTCTAAGCTCATTCAATAGACCACATGGAGAATCAATGCAGGAAGGTTTGAGATGGAGCTGGTGAACATGGTGACACAGAGTGGGGCTAGCGCAAACAGCTAGTGGTGGCTGGTACCCATTGCAGCTGGTAGGGTGGCAGGCAGGAAGTCCAAATGTAAGGAGAACCAGAGCTAACAACAGGCTGAGCCACTGCCTGAGAGGTTGTAAGTAAGAAGGCAGTCAGGTAGGGGCTGGCTGAGGGCAGATTGGGGTTGGTGGGGCAGTGCCCCATTCACCCTAATGGACCAGCCTCCACTATCCATCTTCCCTACATGGATTGAAGCAACAGCACCTGAACAGGGCATATGTGTAAATCCATTAATGCTGATATGCTCGTTCTTCAGCCAGCAAAGTCACAACGGGGGGGAAATAATTAATATGAAACTACAGATTATGTCCAATACTGTCCCTGTGGCTGGGGGATTTTATTGGGCTAGCTGGAATCATGCTTTCAGACTATACATATAGGAGAAAACGAATGCCTAGTAAATGGGAAAGGATCGATGTAATTGGGATCCTGCTATTTTACACTTACTTGCACATCTGGAAGAAGTATAGAATATAGAAACAAGGAAGGAATTGCTGGATTCCACTCAGTGGTAGAGGGGAGCCGGCAGGATGAGAGACCACTGGAGTCTGGACAACACATGTCCTGTTCCTAAAGTTACAGGAAAGCATCACGAAGTAAGATCAGCAGCCTATTCTTCGTGTGAGCCTCATGAGGCGGCCAGCTTAGGACTTTTCCTGTTCATTCTTTTGGCCTCATAGCCTACTTTGGCTTCTTCACAGCCATGTTCTTTTACAAGGCCACCGCAGTGGGTAGGGGTCAAATCAGCCCAGATGCAATATTTTAAGATGACTGAAGCCGGGTTTTATGACGCTGCTGTTATCAGGCCCTCTCAGAGATATGGAGAGACCTGGGCCACTTCCAGCTTTTGAGGCCCCTAGCCATTATTAAGCTAAAGAATGACAACACAGAGAAGAAAAAAATAAGGCACCCCCAAAAAGAGTGAATGGTTTGTTTTTATTATCAGCTGATCCGAGAGCACACATTCATCATAGTCTAATGTTGTGCCATCAGAACCAATATGTTTTTATTAATATTCAAGAACTTCTCCGAGAAGATCTGTGAGGCCGCCAAGCGGGGGGCCGCCGCCACCACCGCCACCACCATTTACAACTACGGCGGCAGGATGTGGAACGACATCCAGGCTATGACTCACCCTGCTTCTGCAGGGCTGGCTGGTGCTGGGGAAACTCGTATTTTGTCATCAGAGAAGCTGATTAGAAGTTCAATTGAAGGTGCCGGACTTGCAAGCATAGAAGGAAAGAGAGAGGACCAACCCACAGCTTTGTTGGGGGCAGCCTGAGATGTTTCTGCTGCTCCAGGTGCCTGCACCACACTGTATCTTCATTGGAAGTTTTGTAATCGCTGTTTTTTAATAATGTTATTTGTTATTTAATTTTGTAAATTGTATTGTTTTATGGATGTATTTCTATATTTGTGTTTTTCTTGTAAGCCGCCTTGAGGGCCTTTTGGCCATAAGGCAGGGTATAAACAAACTATAATAATAATATAATAATAATGAACATTTCTAATGCTTTAATATGACAAAAGTTGTATCAGTTAACAAAAAAAATGACTTTTACCAAATCACATCTGTTACTGGCTTAAAAAGCATATAAAAACAAGTTGCAGAACTTATCAAATGCCAAAAAAATATATTAGTGTCTACATTTGAGACTGCCTTTGAACTTCAGGCTTAGGCCAAATGGCACTCCTGCCAACTCACCAACCCACGCCCCACCCCATTGCCCTTGGCTGTTATCTGAGGACACGAGTTTTTGTCTTAAATAAGCTTTTCCCCTACAGGTTTTCAGTGTGGTCCTGCCAGAACTGAGAAAAGCAATTTCTTTAGATGCTTCTTAGGCTGTGGAAAATGGTGGCCCAAATGTCAATGGAGCAGTGAATCTGCTCCAGGTTTTAGTCTTCACTTTAGTCTGCACTTTAGACAGCTCCCTGAAAGTTGGGACTAAAACCCAAAGTAGATTCAGTGCCCCACTGGCATCAGAGCCACCAGATAGTACCTCTGATATTAACCGCATACCCAAGCCTCTGAGAAGTTTCCCAACTGATTTTAAAATGCAAAGGCAGCCGCGCTGGCCCACAAGAAAAACAAATCAAACATTTACATTAGGGCAATTTTTTGGCCAACCAAAACATCACAGAAATCATGGACTAACCTTTGAGTTCTCCAGAATTCTTCTATGTTTCTTCTTCCTGAGAAGCAGCAGTGCCTCTCAGCTAACCATAGCTATGCACAAAGCATAAGGAAAAGCTGAGAGCCAGATTGGAGCATTAAGCAAAAATACACAGAATTTGTTGAACATGACTGCACACCAATTCCGCATGCCCAAGATTCTATTGTTCCTGATGCCATTATTTTGTCATTCCAAATTTACTTAGTGCTCAGTTACAACATCAAAATCCATTGCATGGTGTAATTATGTTCAATTTTCAATGTAAAAAGCTAAATTAGCTCTCAGGTTACGTTTCAGAGAGCAAGCAATTCTTAGAAGTTTCTCAACTGAATCTCAGGCAATTAAAATTTCTAAGAGGGACTGCAGATAATTTTCTTAAACAGGATGGAGTCTCAGAAGTAGCTAGAAGTAATTTCCTTTGTTGAGGGCCTGAGAATGCATATTATGTTATATGAATAATGCATTGTTTGATTTAAACCATCTGAGGAACCAAAGTGTGGTGCTGACACAAGATAGCAAAATGGAGCCAGGAGGTTGTTCTAAAAAGATCTGCCTGTCTCTATTATAGGTAAACTACAAGAACCTAAGCAATAGCCTGCCGAAAATACTGGACACCAGCCAGCCAATGTTATACCCTTTGGAACCCATAGATTTCAAGGGGCAAGATCTCAGAGCAAACCTGGCACTTCCACTGAAGTCGATTTTAAAGTCCTGAACTTTGGCTGGATTGCGCTGCTTATTGATTTGATCTCCTGCCTCCTCCAGAGCTTTAGACAGATTACAAACCTGATAAAAAAGGAGAAATATAGAAATATTAAATTAACCCAAAACAGTTTTACAAACCGTGGGGAAGAAGCGGTTAAACTTGCGGCTTACTCACAGAACAGTCCCACCAGCAGTCAGCCAAGATAGGCTGCAGCTAAGTCCAGATGGGGCTGGAAAGATGTTGCAAACCTCCAGACTGAGGCTGATGGCTTATAGGCCTCAGAAGGACCCAAGGAAGAGGGAGCTGGTAGGTGGTGGTATGACAAAGAAGAAGGGGGAGCCAAAGCTGAAGCCTGAAGAAGATTCAGACTGCGAAATCGTGGAGGACGGCTGAAGTGCCAGATAACTGGAGGATGGCTAATGTGGCCCCTATCTTGAAAAGGGGCAAAAAAGAGGAACCTGGGAACTACAGACCAGTCAGCATGGCATAAATCCCTGGGAAAACTGTGGAGCAGATTATAAAGCGGTCAGTTTGTAAGCACCTTGAAAACAATGCAGTGATTACTAGAAGCCAACATGGGTTTGTCAACAGCAAATCCTGCCAGACTGAGCTTATCTCATTTTTGATCGGGTAACCTCTCTGGTAGACAGTGGGAATGCTGTGGACACAGTATTTCTCAATTTCAGCGAAGCTTTTGACAAAGTACCCCATTATTTTATTTATTGATTTATTGGATTTATATCCTGCCCTTCCTCCCAGTAGGAGCCCAGGGCAGCAAACAAAAGCACTAAAACACTTTAAAACACTATAAAGACAGACTTGAAAATACATTTTTAAAAAAACATCTTTAAAAATATTTTTAAAGCTTTAAAAAAATCTTTTTAAAAAGGTTTAAAACATATTAAAAAGCAATTCCAACACAGACTGGGATAAGGTCTTTACTTAAAAGGCTTGTTGAAAGAGGAAGGTCTTCATTAGGCGCCAAAAAGATAACAGAGATGGCACCTGTCTAATATTTAAGGGGAGGGAATTCCAAAGGATAGGTGGCACTACACTAAAGGTCCATTTCCTTTAAGATAGTATCCGCAGGAGGCCCTCACCTGCAGAGCGCAGTGATCGACTGGACATATAAGGGATAAGACAGTCTTTCAGGCATCCTGGTCCCGAACTGTATAGGGCTTTGTACACTAAAATTAGAACCTTTAACTTAGCCCAGAAGCTAATATGTTGCCAGTGCAATTTTTTCAGCAGTGGGGTGACATGTTGGCGATACCCTGCCCCAATGAGCAGTCTCGCCACCACATTTTGCACCAGCTACAGTTTCTGAAACAACCTCAAGGGTAGCCCCACAAAGAGTGCATTACAGTAATCCAGCCTGGAGGTTACCAGTGCATGGACAACAGTGGTCAGGCTGTCCCAGTCCAGAAATGACCTCAGCTGCCTTACCAGCCGAAACTGACCCCTAGTCACTGAGATCACCTGGGCCTCTAAGTGACAAAGATGGATCCAGGCACACCCCCAGGCTAAAGATCTGTTCTTTCAGAGGGAGTAAACCCCATCCAAAGCAAGCAAATGACCAATTATCCAAACTTGTGAACCACCAGCCCACAGCGTCTCCATTTTGCTAGGATTCAGACTCAGTTTACTGGCTCTCATCCAGCCCACCACTGAGTCCAGGCAGTGGTCCAGGACTTGCACGGCCTCTCCCAATTCAGATGTTACAGACAAATAGAGCTGAGCATCATTAGTGTACTGCTGACACCTCACCCCAAAACTCCTGATGACCACTCCCAAGGGCTTCATATAGATGTTAAACAGCATAGGGGACAAGATGGTACCCTGTGGCACCCCACAGCACAACTGCCAGGGGACCAAAAGAAAATCACCCAATGCTATTCTCTGGAGATAGGATTGGAACCACGGTAAAACAGTAACTCGAATACCCATCTCACCAAGATGGCTCAGAAGGATAACATGGTAAGCGGTATCAAAAGCTGCTGAGAGATTCAACTAAGAATAACAGGGTTGCACTCCCCCTGTCCTTCTTCCAATAAAGGTCATCCATTAGGGTGACCAAGGCCAGCTCAGTCCCGTAACCAGGCCTGAACCCAGACTGGAATGCGTCAAGATAATCTGTTTCATCCAAGAGTACTTACAATTGCTGTGCCACAACCCTCTCAATCACCTTCCCTAAGTAGGGAGTATTTGCGACTGGGCAGTAGTTGTCGCAAACCAATGGGTCCAGGGTGGGCTTTTTCAGGAGTGGTCAGATCACTGCCTCTTTCAGGGCAGCTGGAACCACTCCGTCCCACATTGATGCGTTGACCACACCCTGGATCCACCTAGTCAAACTCCCTCTGAAAGCTTTAATAAGCCAAGAAGTGCAAGGGTCGAGAGGACATGTTGATGGCCACATTGTCACAAGCACCTTGTCCACATCACCAGGCCACATCAACTGAAACCGTTCCCAAGAAATTGCAGCAGACATTGCACTGGACACCTCACTGGGGACTACAGTAGATGTGGATGGGGCATCAAGATTGCCATGGAGGCGAGCAACTTTACCCTCAAAGTGTCTTGCAAACAATTCACAGTGGGCCTCCAAAGGGTCTAAAACCCCATTTCCTGGAGTTGATGTCAACAGACCACTAACAATATGGAAAAGCTCCACTGGAAGGCTACTAGTGGATGCGATGGTGGCAGAGAAGCGGGCCTTCTTCGCCACCCTCACCACAGCACAATAGGCACGCTTATGATGTTTTACTCATGCCCAATCAATCTCACACACATCTTTCACCACTTGCACTCTAGCCGTTGTCCAGCCTGTTTCATTGCTCTTAGCTCACTGGTGTACCAAGGTGCAAACTGGGCTCCACAATGTCAAAGAGGGCACTTGGGGGCAACCATATCAAGAACCCGACATGCCTAGCTGTTCCACAGCATGACAAGGGCTTCAACAGGGTAACCTGCTCTATCTACTGGGAACTCCCACGGGGCATTCAGGAATCCAGTGGATTCTATTAGTCTCTGGGGGTGGACCATCTTAATCTGTCCACCACCCCTGCAGATGAGGATCGGAGCCATAAGTCTAAACTTCACCAGGAAGTGGTCTCGCCATGACAATGGGGTAACATCCACCCCCCCATTTCCAGACCACCCCTTCCTCCATCTGGAGCAAAACCCAAGGCGAGGGTGTGCCCTGCCCTATATGTTGGGCCGGTAACAACATGAGACAGCCCTATGGTTGTCATGGAGGCCATGAAGTCCCGAGCCAGAACACTAGAGGCAGCCTCAGCATGGACATTGAAATCACCCAGGACTATCGTTCTGGGCTCCTCCAACACCACAGCTGAGACGGCCTCCGCCAGATCAGTCAGAGAAGCTGTTAGGCAGCAGGGTGGACAGTACATCAGCAGCAATCTAGTTTGTGTCTCCTTGGCTCAACACCAGGTGCAGGCTTTCACAGCCAGCTCCAAGACAGAGTGGTTTCCTGGTAACAGAGATGGAAGTTCTGTAGACCACAGCAACTCCTTCCCCCCCCCTCCCTGCAGCCTGTGCTGGTGTTGCACCGAGTATCCAGGTGGGCAAAGCTAGGTCAGATCAACTCCACCCATTTCACCCATCTAGGTCTTGGTAATGCACACAAAATCAGCACTTTCATCCATGATCAAATCATGGTCTCACTGTGTACCGATTTGGCGTTAGACAACAGCACACACAGGCCAGTGGGCACAGCAGATGAGCAATGAGGAACCTGTCCATGAGAGGAGTGAGAGCAAGGAACAAGGCAAAGATAGCCTTGCCCTCATCTTCTATGGTAGTTCACCACCTCCCCATGGCTATATCTCCCTCTACCCATGATCACAGAAATTGGGGTGGTATCATCCATGCTCCTCCTTACTAAGACTCCTCCTAAACACCTCATATGGACCCAGCAAGAGCCCACCAACAAAACCTAACTGAACCAGTTATCCCAGTAGGCCTCTGAGAGAACTGGGAACAGTCAGACCCACTCAATAACTTCACACAGGGCACATCTACTCCCCTCCATCTCACACCCAGGGAGGGCCAGCCTTCTGCCAGTTGCAGACTCTCACTTTGAAAGCATCTGGTGACTTTCTCCTATCATTCAGTTCACTGCACAGGCTCTCATCCTGGATAGGAATCACACATGCACCATGTGCCCTCCTCACTACCAGGGGCTCCCCAGGGGCAGCCAGGCTTTTATGCCCCCTGACCCAGCCAGGAGCTGATGCAAGATTGACTGCAACCTCTCTCTGAAGTCAGGCTCAGGCAGGGGATCCCAGTCCTTGCAGCACTTACCAGGGATTTCATCTGTCTCAAGAGACAGCAACCCAGAAGAGTGAACAAGCAAGCACTCAAATGCTCAGGTACTCATGCCCAGGGAAGGTCTTCTCCAGTCCCCTAGTGCTGCAGCTTTTCTGGTTTTCTAATTAGCAAGCTAGTTAAATGTAGGCTGGATGGAACAACTATCAGGTGGATCCACAATTGTCTAAAGAATTGTACTCAAAGACTGGTAACCAATGGTTCCTTCCCAAACTGGAGGGAGGTAACAATTGGGGTACTGCAGGGCTCAGTCCTGGGCCCATTGCTTTTCAACATTTTTATTAATACCTTGGGTGAGGAGGTGCAGGGAATGCTTATCAAATTTGCAGGAAGGGATAGCTAATATCCTGGAGGACAGAAACAAAATTCAAAGTGATCTTGATGGGCTGGAGCATTGCACTGAAAACAACACAATGAAATTTAATAGGGATAAGTGCAACATTCTACACCTAGAAAAACCAAATGCACAGTTATAAGATGGGGGATACTTGACTCAGCAGTTAGAATGGCTGATAACAAGCTGAAATTGAGCCAACAGTGCAATGTGACAGCAAAAAAGGCAAATGCTATTTTAGGCTGCATTAACAGAAGTATAGTTTCCAAATCAAGTTACAGGAAGCCAGATTTTGGATGAACATCAGGAAAAGCTTCCTAACTGTTAGAGCTGTACAACAAAGGAATCAATTACCTAGGAAGGTTGTGGGCTCTCCAACACTAGAGACATTCAAGAGGCAGCTGGACAGCCACCTGTTGGGTATGCTTAAGTTGGATTCCTTCATTGAGCAGGGGGTTGGACTCAATGGCCTTACCGACCCCTTCCAACTCTACTATTCCACGATTCTATGCTTCCAGGAGTGATGATAAGAACATAAGAAGAGCCTGCTGGATCAGGCCAATGGCTTATCTAGTCCAACATCCTATTCTCACAGTGGCCAATCAGATGCATGTGGGAAACCTAAAAGCAGACCTGAACATAACAGCACTAAATACTGTTGAGTGTTAGGTAGAGTTGTTTACTCCGCCTTCCCCTGCCCTCAGTGAAAAGGGCTTCTCAGATCTGACAATAAAACTAAGAAGGAAAGACAGCTTGTGTCTGAAAAAAGAAAGCACAGCTGTCTAACTTCTGAGGGTCTGAGATCTTTGGGGTGTGACAAATACAGTATTAAAAAAGGGAAGAAACATGTAATTACATTAAAATAGCAATGAGATTTTAAGTTTGGTGTGGCCACCACAAATTCTTGCATGCACAAACACAGAGGATTTCCCCAAGCACACAACCCTCCCCTCTTCAGCTGATCCATGTAGATCAGCTGAGGACAGGGCTATTGTCCCTTCCCTGCTCATCAAATGGTTCATCTAACAACCGCTGAAGGAACAATCAGCACCCCCATCAGGATGCTGGGCAAGGCAGAGAGGTTTACACCTCAACATTCTTCTTCAGTGATTTTTATTTTTGCTGCTGCCACCCAAATCAGTGGGGCCTTGGGGGCCAGAAAAAATGGTTTGGAGGGCCAGATTTGGCCCCTGCATCAGAGGGTAGCCACTGCTGCTACAACTGAGGTTTGCAGTGGTTTGCTAAAACGGCTGGTAAACTAGAACTAAGAGATCAGGATTCTCCATTATAAAGCTCATTGGCATCTCGGACCACTCAAAAATAGGGAAGCCCACATGTATCACACACATTCTGGTTTGCCTCCCAAGCTTATAAGGTTGTCTTGCTGCATGTCCCAGCTTCCCAAAACAGCAAGGTCATCCTGCTGAAAAAACAAACTATAAAGTGTCAGTCAGAAAATATTGTTTGATGGATGTCCAGAAAGCACTGATCAATTTATTTTTTCTCGGTATTTTCCATCTAAACTCTGCACAGCCTTTGTAGAACAAACCTCCTGTGTGTACTGTGAGACTCAGAGTGTGGCATCCAGTCAATATGTGCATTTCGGGTGTAGGAGCACAGGAATCTGCTTTATACTGAGTCAGACCATCTAGCTCATTATTGTCTGCACTGACTGGCAGCAGCTCTCCATCTGCTTTGCATGCAGAAGGTCTCAGGCTCGATCCACATCTCCAGGCACGAGAGACATTGCCAGTGTGGAGCTAGATGGACTAACAGTCCGACTCAGTATATGGCTGATTCCTATGATCCAAGGTGTCAGACTGAGAACATTTGCAGCACTTTCTGTGATGCCAGAATCTGGGACCTTCTGCATGCAGAGCAGGTGCTCAGATCTATCTGTATCCTCCAGTACTGTTGTGTCCTGCTCAGTTTGTCAACTTTTAACCTTCCCCCACATCCTTCCCTATGTGGAAGAGGCATCCAGATGGCTCTATAAGCGATTAGGTAGAACAACCAAACTGTCTGTGCACAATGGCCACAGTGGCCACATGCAGTGGTGACATTGAGGCTTGATTACTGTAACGCACTCTAGGTGGGGCTGCCTTTGAAAACAGTTTGGAAATTACAAATTATTGGTTCAAAATAAAGCCTTACACGGCTTGGGACCACAATACCTGATGAAACGCCTCTCCCGACACGAACCCACCCGTACACTACTCTCAACATCAAAGGCCCTCCTCCAGGTGCCTACTCCGAGGGAAGCTGGGAGGATGGCAACAAGGGAGAGGGCTTTCTCAGTGGTGGCCCCCAAATTATGGAATGACCTTTGTGATGAGGTGCGCCTGGCGCCAGCACTGTTATCTTTTTGGTGCCAGATCAAGATTTTCCTCTTCTTCCAGGCATTTTAGCATGTGTTTTTATTTCTTTTAAGTCTTTTTAAATTTGTGTATTTGTTTTTAATGTTTTTAATTGTTGTAAACTGCCCAGAGAGCTTCAGCTATGGGGCGGTATACAAATGTAATAAATAAATAAATAAATAAAATGCAGCAGCTAGAATGTTATCTGGAGGAAGGTGCAGGGAGCATATCACCCCTGCGCTTTATTAACTCCACTGGCTCCCAATTTGTTTCCGGGCCCAATTCAAAGTGCTGGTTCTGACCTTTAAAGCCCTAAACAGCCTTGGACCAATGTACCTGAGGGATCACTTATGCCCATATGTACCTGCCTGGGATTTAAGATCATCTGCCTCGGGTCTCCTCTGCATGCCTGGAGTGAAAGACGTTAGACTGACAGGCACGCGGGAGAGAGCTTTTGCAGCTGTGGCCCCCAAGCTGTGGAATACCCTACCCCAAGAAGACCGCTCTGCTCCCTCCCTGATGGTTTTCCGTAGACTTCTGAAAACAATCTTGTTCTGGAGAGCCTTTGGGAGGCACTGAAGGTAGAGCCTGACACTGATTTTACTCCTTCTCTGTTAATTTTTACCTCAGTAGTCCCTTCAGTTCCATTCCCTATATATGCATATATGTGTGTATGTGTGTATATGTATATATATTGTTTTATGTATTTTATTTGCATTTTATGTATTTTAATTTATTTTAATGTTTTTGTGATTTTTATTGTGTACAATTTTATTATGTACGTGCTCAATTTTATTGTAAGCTGCCCAGAGTGGCCTATTTTAGGGTAGAAGGGTGGGATAGAAATATTTTAAATAAATAAATGGGGCATTGCAAGCTAAGCAAGTTGCTAAGTGTATGCACGTTAGGACTTTCCACTGGTGAAGAGCATTGCTGGTGTGAATGTCAAGAGTGCAGGGATGTGGCACAATCCAAATCCTCCCTCGTGCATCCATTGCTTTTCTCCATTGTTTCCAATGGGCAGTTGTCGCTTCCACTCTGGAAGTTTTCAAAAGCGGTGTCCAAAGTAACCAGGAAATCTGGACTCCCATCAATGGGGCTATAACTCTCACACAGTTCTGCATCTAAGAGCCTGAGGTGCTTCTGTGGGCAGGCTCCAGATCCTGCTGTAAGCCTTTGCTGGGAAGCTCCCAGATCATCTGTCTTCCAAGCTGTGGCACTCCTGGTTAATACCATTTACAGAGATAAGGGTAGTGCAAGACCAAAGCAAGGGACAAATGAATAGAGGTCATGAAGGAGCAAAGCAAAGAGCAGAGAAACAGGCTGGGTGGCTGTTTGAACCAAGGATACATGACAGCATTCTCTTGCATTCTTTACATATAAATACCATTTTGGTCAGATGTTTCAATGTCTTTCTCACTACCAGATCTGCCCATAAAGTGGTGGTGCATGGGCAACAGACTCCGTTGGAGATAGGGAGGGGCGGGGTAGGAGGGGTAAAAGCCACCTGTGGACTGAACCAGCAGAGCAGTTTACGGATTACAGTCACTGGGTGGAATTTTTATTGCTCAATTCGTCTCGCCGATTTCACAATGGAATTACTCCTGGAGTAAAGAAGCTTCACAAATTCTTTCCTCTCATCCGTGCCTGCACAAATTACTGTGAAATAAGGACAGAACAATGGTAATTCAAAGCACATCCCCCCCCATCTGATTTAATACTACAGTCAAGTTTCTGCTGTTACAGCAAAATAGCCTGCACACAATGCTTTTATAATCCTTCTCTCTGCTTCTGCTTCTGTTTTTGCTTTTCTTTTTCATTTCTTTAAACCATATGGGTTTAAATGTAAGAATTAAGGCATGTGGAATGGGAAGTCAGCTGCCTGTCTTCTGGGCTCTTGCTTTTCTGACTATTATTTATTTATAAGTCATTTATAGACCACTTACTATCAAATAAATCTCAATTCTACCCCAGTACATGTTGAGAAAGACTAGGGATGGGGGAGAAATTCAATTCATGTCACATTTATATTTATTTATTTATTAAACTTGTATACCGCCCCATAGCTGAAGCTCTCTGGGCAGTTTACAATAACTAAAAACAAATACAATTTAAGATACATCTTTTAAAAACAATTTAAAACACACTTTAAAAATTTAAAACAATATGGGCAAACCTATCTAATTTGCACTTTTTGAAACAATACACGAACTGAAACATAGTCATCTTTCAAATCTCCCCCTTCTCTGAATTTTGCTATACAGCTCTCCACCCAAGTAACATGTATAAAACCCCATGTACTAGGGTAAAGTGTATAAGTGAAAATAACATAGAAAAATGCACTATATAAGGGGAAACTGTGTATATCGGTCCCGTCGGTCCCCAGATGTTGTTAGACTACAACTCCCATTATCCCCAGACAGCATGGTAAACAGGGATGGTGGGAGTTGTAGTCCATCAACATCTGGGGACCCAAGTTTGAAGCACACTGTTTTATAATGTTTTTAACTGTGTTTTATAATGTTTTTGATTGTAGTTGTGTTTCAAAACGTTTTTAAACTGCTTTTAGTATGTTTTTCTTTTTCTTGTTAAATTGTTTTATTTAAGTTTGCCACTCTGGGCTCCTTTGGGAGAAAGATACACATCTCACTTTTGAAAATGACCTAAATAAATAATAATCTACTTTTCCCAGTTGGGAAAAGCATCCCTTGTTAGTTTGCATAAATTCCTATAAATGTATGCAAAAATAAAACTGGCATACAGTGTTACAGAAATATTCAGGACGCAAAAGAGCAAAGTATATATTGTTTACAAAATAATCCAGGTGCAAATTCTGACTATGAAAATACAGAATCCTGACACCTCAAAAGTTTTTTTTTTCTGTACCATTTATTAGGTCGATGTACTACCAAATAATCTCCCATTGTCCTGTCCCCATGGCAGGCTGAAAGGAAGTATCCCATGATGAATGTGCCAAAAGCCACACGATAGATCACTGTACTTCCTCATCATATCTCCTCTGCTTTTGACCTGTAGGCCTTTCCTTTCATAATCTTCAGCTGTCCTGATACCCACACTGTTGGATCATAGTTACCCACTTCCTCTCAAAACAAACTTTCCCCTGTAACCATGGCCATCATTCACCTAGTCAGGAAACAACTGTCAATTGTAAAGGAATAAAAGCACCCATCCCCATCCCCCACGCCAAATCACTGACTCCACAAGCTCAGGGACACGGCTATGGTGGATTTCTTTTTTTTTTTCTTATCTGAGGAAACATGAACATGTGTGAGATAATTATGGGTCTGAAAATTGCAGTCCCATTAGGTAATTGCTCCTTTATTTTGTTCTGTAATCATGGTATTTGAAGAGAGATCTTACAGGATTTTATTGCCACAAAGCCTTTTTATAGGCCCAGTTGAAAGGTCCCCAGACACCCATTCTGCTTCTCGGATGACTCTTTGGAAAGAACACTCAATACAAAAGAATTGCTATATCATGAAGAGTGAAAGTGTGGTTAGCACTGGTGGAGGCTTTTCCAAGGATCTCAAGGGGCATCATCCATTTAGTCTGGCATGCTATTGGATTCATGTGTCCCTAAGTTTCCATAACTTGCCATAAGCATAAGTGCATAATGTTCACTGTACATAATATAGTCTTGGCTTTATCTAGAATGAGATATGTCAAACTGATGGATAGCAAAAACAAAAACAAAAAAGCCTGACAAGCATGATGAATGGCATAAGCAAATTCTTTTATTAACGCTATCTGAGGTTTTCAGCATAGAACCATCTTAGATGTAGATGTGATTTTCCTCCTTTTCACTATTTAGCAATGTATAGATCCAAATTCACATTAGCACTTTTTTGTGAGTTTTTATGTCACAAATGTGGTGTCTGCATGATTCGCTCTTTATCACAGATTCTCCGTGCATGCATTTTAATATTTTATATTAGCTCCATGTGATATACAGGACAATCAAGAAATCTGAGCATTCACAGCTGGCTCCCAAAGAGTAAACCCAAATACATGATCTGTGACAAACAGATGTTTCACTCCATTCATATTTGTACTTTTCAATTTGGGGAAGAGTTGACTAAAGTACAAAAAAAAATTGTTAGGTGGCCAGGCACATACATCACAACCCAGACAGGAGGCCTTCTTTACTTGACGAAAGTTAGCTAACTATTCTAACACTGGTTTTCATTCTCTACAGGTCTTGTAAACTTTCAAAACTGAAGCATACATCTTCTACAGCCTTGTCCCACGTATAACAATGCACTTTTTTTTTACAAATACAAAGCCACCTCTTGACTTAGATGCGAGTTATTTTGTATAAATAAAGTTGAAACTTCCAGTATGAAAATGTGATCAAGAGAGTTTTACAGCTGCTGCTGTTTTGTGCAGTAATGGGAAACGAACACTCAGATACTCACACTTTTCAATTGTAATAAGTTCCTCCTAAACATAATGTTAAAGGGATTAATGGTTCTTTTGAAAAAGGGCTAAAAGAAAAACAGCTGATATTTGAAACATAACACTTGACATGAAGGGGGGTGTATACTCGACTACATTTGGAGGGTTGCATTAAAAAAATAACTATGACAGAGTAACATCCTTTCCTTGGCATCAACACACAATAGCAGCTGTTAAGAATTTAACAGAGCTTTCTGGAAGCAAGTCCTTTTCTGGCATTACATCACATTGCAGTTCTCCACTTCAGCTGAAGGGAGACTTGTGGAGCTGAAGATTTAAACTAGGGATGAAAAGATTTGTCAGTTTTGGTTCTCTCTTCCTCATTTTCCCAATTTTAAATTAGGTTCTCTACATTTCTGCAGCAATTTGTGAATTGTTTACAAATGAAAACTCTTCATCATTCAGTGAGAATTTTTCCCAATAAACACATTTTTGTATGCACTTATGCACACTTTCTCCTCATACATGCATTTTTGTAAACACTGTTTTGTTGGAGAAATGTATAGCAATATTCACTTAAGTGTGAATTTTGAAGGATGGCTGGGGTTCACCTCATATTGTTTTGGAAAGTGGGAACCTGATAGATTTTGACTTTAAATGCAAACTGAATTGAATTTCTTCCACATCCCTAGTTTGAGCCCATTTACTGACAGAGGTTCATCCTATCCTATCCTAAACTAGAGAGTTTTGATTAACAATCAGACACTTTAAAAATAGTGGAAATGAATACTGGCACTTCCAGACAGCCACTATTTTGGGGTGGGATTCAGTCACATACTGGCAATTCAGGGTACACAATTATAGTTGATTGGGAGCTTTTGTGCAACAAACTTGCTTCACCAAAGAACTTTTTGTGATAAGAAAATTGACAGGAAAATGCACTGGAAAGTTTGAGATAACACTTGCTTTAACACAACATCACCTTCCCTGCAAACAAATCTGAATGAATGCTTATTAAACAGCCAACATTGTCTAATCTTCCTGTTAACAAATCAGGATGAATGCTCAATAAACAGGTTTATCTGGAAGTATCCTTAAATCCATCTACTCCAATCGATGGACAAGAAACTTCCTTCTCCTATTTAATGGAATCAACACAGTATCAACAATGGCATTCCAAAGTAAAGCTCAGGGAGGAGAAAGAATAACAACTCTTACAACACAAGCCTAACTATGCCTATTTACAAGTAATTCCTATTGAATTCAATGGAGCTTACTCTGAGGTAAGTAGGGTCAGGATTGCAGCCTTAGATATTCTTTCCAAAATGTAGAGAGGCATGCATTTGCCAGGTAGTAGGGAATCAAGTCTGCTGAGGCTGTTCGAAGAGATTTAACCCACAATCGTTTATGATACCAAGACAGCATGCTACAGTTTTGCAGTTTCTCCCAATGAGTGCTGGTTCCAGATTCCATCTTGTGCTGGATCCCTCTAGAAAATCTAGGTCATTAGATTCTCATCATAAGGGGGGGGGAAGTGGCTATCTGAATCAGTCAGCAGAAAATAATTTATATTAATAACTCTGAAGATAAATAATAAAACACCATATATTCACATTTTTGTCAAGCTCCCAATTGCCACTCCAAAAGGTCATCATCATGTTAAGGAAGGAAGTGGCACAGATGGGGAAGAAATTCTAATCAGTTAGCATGTAAAGGCAAGCCTACCTAATTCACACTTTCTGAAACCGAAAACACAGCCATTCTTTGAAATTTTCACTTCTCTGAATTTGTAAAGCAGTTTGCACCCAACTAATGTGTACTAACATGCATGCGCTGAGGTAAAGTATGCATAAAAATGCAATATATTCATGAAAATGCACAATTTTTGCAAAAATGTGGTGGAAGTGTGAAAGCAACGGGGTAACAGGAAGCTGCCTTATACTTAGTTAGACCATTGTTTCATCTAACTCAGTATTATCCACACTGACTGGCAGAAGCTCTCCAAAGTTTCATGGAGTGATCTCTCCCAGCCCTACCTGGAGATGCCAGGGACTGAACCTGGGACCTCCTGGGAGCAAAGCAGATGCCCTACCACTGAACTATGGAGAAGGGAAGCAGATGGAGACCAGCGTGAGGCAGACAGGCAGTAGCAAGTGAAAGAGCAGTAATGGCCACAGGAGGAGGAGGAGCACTGCCTCTGAGATCCCGTGCCAGAGGCAAAGGTCTCAGGAAGACTCATGGAAGGGGCCAGGCCCGGTTATTTTTTTCACCCAGCAGCTGGTACAGAGAGTGGTATGGAGTATCCATTATCCTTCCACATTGGACATTTACTGTAGGACAGCCACGTTTTGTCCACTTGCTTTATATGGACCCTCTGCATGATGCAGTGAGCAAAACATCCCGCTCCTGTGTTTTCCTTGTTCGGCTTCTGTTTGTTTTGTTCTCCCAAGCTCAGAAAATCCAACTTTTAAAAAACACAATGGAACAGCTGCACAATTTCCTGAGGTCAGATGACCTGGCTGTCACACAGATGTTTGGTAAGTTTTGTGGCCAGTTATGGCTAGAGTATTCTAGTCTTTTCCTTCCCTTGGGTCTATCCCTCCTCTCTACAAATCAGCTCTATCACTTTAACTCTTCCTTTCCAAATAGCATTGCCTTTATATCTGTTTCTCTCTCCCCCTGCCAATTGCTGCAATGGGGGTAATCATAATTGGGAATCTAGTTAGGGTGTGTTTAACCCATTTCCCACAGACTATGGTCCAAATAAAAGCTATCCCCACCTCCTACAAGATTTGGGACTGGGGAAAGGGGACTGCCCACCTTGCTATACAATGTAATTTGGATTCCAGAAGTCTGGAAGATTCCACTTCCAGCTTAAACGAACGATTGGACACTGCTAAAACCATTCATGTCTAGGTGCTGCTAGATGTGACTAGCTCCCCATGTGATGAGCCATTGAACTGCAGGTAGTAGCTTCTCAGTGAAGAACCTTCCAGCCTGGGACTGATTCCACCACCCAGACTGTCCACTAGATCCTCCTGGACAGGAATGAGTATAAAGGAGTTTCCTATTCAACTGAGCCTTGCTTGAGCAACAAGGTCTTTTTGTGCTCTGGTATGTTCCTGATTTGTGGTTACTTCTTGTCCTTTGAGCTGGACTTGCTTTTCGGTCCTGACGTCTGGCTTGCTCCTCGACGCTGCCTCTTGCTTTGATTTTCAGTCCTGGTTTCTGGCTCACCCCAGACAGCTGCCCCTCACATTCACAGACACTATACCATCCTACCTTCCAGACATGGTACCCATATGGTTTTGCATCTATCTTCATGACTGACAGATACTACAATCATTGTGGGGTTCTTCTGTGTCATATCATCCAATGTATTCTGGAAGGATACTTCTAATTTAGCAGTAAAGCACCAGGTACTTCCAGAAAATGCATTCACAAATCCACATTTTAGCGGGTGTGAAGTGAATGTGGTCTTTGGCAAACAACAGTGGGTTGAATTGACTGATAACAGCTGGCATGCCCTGGTTTCTATTTGGATAAAAATGAGTTGCTCTCTATAGCAAAATTATTTTTCAGGAGCAGGTAGCTTCCCCATCACCACTTCTACCTCATTAAATGTGTAGAATAGGCTTTTGATGCCCATTTTTTATCACAGTCGTCTGGCTGTCATCTGTTGAAAGCTGAACAGGCTATTAACATGTAGGCATCTGAAAGAAAATGTAATGTGGTCAGCAAACAGCTCACGGTGACACAAGTTTAACAAAACAAGCTGGCTGGTTAAAATGGTGGGGTGCGGTTGTAGCAGGGCCTTCTTTTCCTCTTAAAAAAAGATCTGTTCACCCTCTTTTCTGTTATTGAAATGCCAGTGCAAATGTTAGCTGGCTTATCATTCCATCAGCAAGGAAGCACAAGTTGCGCATACCACACAACTAAGGCCACGTCCCCACCATACATTTCCCCAAATAATCCTAGGAACTGTCCTTTGTTAAGGGTGCTGGGAGTTGCAGCTCTGTGAGGGGTAAATTACAGTTTCCAGTATTTGGGATGGGGGGAAGCCATGTGTTTTAAATGTGCTTAAACTATACAGCATGGGTGTGACCTCAGTCTCATGCCCCAAAGAAAAGAAAGAAGGCCAAATAGGCAGCCCATACCTATGGGAAGATGCCGGGTTAAATTTCATTTTTGCCAACAACTTCTCATATTGCTTTTAGCAGGATGTTAGGAACATACAACAGTGAATGGCTGTTGTCTTTCTTTTTACCATGCTTGTGAACGTCCCAGAAAAATCTGACTTTCATATGATGATGATCTGGCTTGCTTTGGCATACAAGTTGGTTCTTTATTAGCCTGCATATACCAAAGTTGTAAACTTCTGAATACTTCCTGCTGGGAGAGAAACTACGGGGGACAATGGCAATTTCACCCTGATCTTTCCTTCCATGCAGCTACTAAAGACGTTCTGTATAGCATGGAGAGGCTGTAACATCAATCCTGATCACTCAGGTAAACTAAGCCTGTCCTTTTTTATCAGAAATATTAATTTAATGCCTACGCAAAATGATAGATATAATCTAAGGTTGCTTCCAGACAATCTGTTTATTGAGCATTCATCCTGATTTGTTTGCAAGGAGGTTAGATAACCCTGTTGTGAATTTTCTTGTCACTTTCCTTATCCCAAAAAGTTGGGGGGGGGGAAGACAGATTTGTTTGTTGTTGTGCAGGAGCTCCAAAACAACTTTAATTGCACAACCTGAATTTGCCAGTATTTGTTTAGATCCCACGCAAAAATAGTGACAGCCTGGAAGTACATTTTGTTTGTTTTTAAAATGCATATCCCATCTTTCAGTAGGGCAGCTAAACATCATTAAGAAGAATTAAAGCAAACACTAATGAACAACAGAAAAAGATGACAACCCTGTAAACCGGGAGGGGGGCAAACCTCTGGCCTTTCCAGATGATGTTGCTAGACTCCATCTCCCATCAGCCCCAGCCAACATGGCCAATGGTCAGGGATGAATGGAGCTGGAGTCCAACAACATTGGGAAGCCACAGGTTCTCCATCCCTGCTATCAAGTATGAAATGGGTCTGAGAGCCCTGATGAAGAAACAAGGAGATGCTTCCTCAGCCAGAAAGGAAGAAGGACCTTCCAAAGCTGTCGTTATTTCACCAGATATTTTAAAAAGCATCTCACAGTAAAGGCAAACATTTTAGATGACCTTTAGTAGGATGTCGCTTCCATTGACAAAATAAATATTGATCATAAGGAACACAGCTGCTCTTCCCAACAACCTATTTATTTATTTATTTATTTATTTGTTTGTTTGTTTGTTTATCTCCTCACCATCATCCTACACAAACAATGTGGTTGGTTTGTTCAGTTCTGGATAGTTATTACGTTTTGCTTTTTGTTGTTTGCAAAAATATTCCAACAGTAAATAATGACATATGCAGCTTGTAGAGTGAAGACTTTGAACATGTTCCGGACATGGTGGTTATTATTAATTTCCATGGAAACGTCAATGTTTTTAAACAAATTCCTTTGAATTGCAAAACTTTGACATTTTAACTTGCATAAAATGACTGTACGAGCAATCCAAATAATTACCCAGGTCATCCACTGTGAGCAGCAGACTTGAACTGCAGGCTTTCAAGCAGCTTCACTGGGAAACCCCTGTGTGAGGGGTGGCCTGAGAGCTGCATTCCCTTCTGGGCAACCATCCAAGGGTTACATATCAGTGGTGGGCAGAGTCAGAGACAAAACTGGGTGGAGCAATGAATTTAAGGTTTCCCTTTGTACGGTAGGCTACTTTCTATAGATATTCACACACCCTTCTCTAGTTTCCACCTAGGCAAGGAAGGCTTTATCAGACGACAGGTACACATTCCATCCAGGCAAAAACAGAAGGGCCAGTGAGGAGTATAGCCTGGGGAGAGTTCCAAGAGCCAGGCTGGAGGGCACACTAGGCCTGAAGTTTCCCACTCCCGCCCTGTGCCTCTAATCACTATACATCTATAGAAAATGATACTGCCTCCCTGTCATCACCACCATCACTAGCCTCAACTGTGATTGGTTCTCTGTCCCTATCTAACTTTACACCTCCTGTTACCTAACTTGGACATTGTTTTTCCAAGCTGCAGATGAGGTGGTAAACCTCTGCCACTTCAAAACAATAGTTCGAGGTTCACATGCTCCTCCATGCAAAACCATTCCTTGCACATAGCAAAACTAAGCTAAAGAAGAAGGGTTCATTCTCCCTGATGTACTGCAGTTCTGTGTGTTTGGGAGGGCAGGGAGGAGTATTCATTCTAGAAGTGATCCTAAGTATGGTCTAAAGCAGTGGTTCCCAACCTAGGGGTCGGGACCACCCAGGGATTGTGGGGGGTCTCAAAGAGGCAAAAGAATGATTATTTGTTAATTTTAAAATTAATTAATGGCTGGTCTGTGCACCACCAACTTGCAAGCCTGCACTGCATGCGCACGCAGCTGCTTCTGCCTCCCTTCCTTCCTTCCCGTCAGCACAGTTAGTTCCCACCACAGAGCTCTGAGCAGTGCAGCACTTGAGCGAGTGCATCTCTTTTGTCAGTGGCAGTTGAGGGAATAGTGATCAAGTTGATTGGCTCTGGCTGTAGAGACCGAGGGACCCTGGGAGGGGCCGCCTGCCAAAAAAGTAATGGAACAGAGTCCCAGAGCATCCCCGCATGAATGCACACCTGGGCACTCATTAAAAATTCTGTATAGTGAACTTATAGTACAATGTATATGTGTCTACGCAGAAGTAAGTCTCTTCATATTTAATGGGGCTTACTCACAGGTAAATCAAATTGCAGTAATCAGACCAGACTAAAATTCTGTTGACGCTTTGAAGCTGTACTACTTGGGAGGGGGGGACATGGGGCTTTATAGTACAAAGGTACATCATTCTGGTTAAAGTAAGTAAAAAAAAATGTCTATACTACAAGGACTTAGTCTGGCATCAACCAAGCTCTGTTCACCATGCTGGATGGTTTACTTTTATCTCCTTCCTTTCCTTCAAAAATTTTTACAAGTTGTTTATATTGCTGTAACCTGCCCTGGGACCTTCTAGTGAATATCATTATCATCATATTTGTTTTTGTGATGAATAAAAAGTGACATTATTTGGGAGGAAGGGTGGGATATTCTGTTTCCTGACTCCTAACAGAGCACAGCAGAGCAGAGGGAGCTGTCTCAGCTGGTCTACAGGTGAGGAGATATAAGCAAGCCAGCTTTCAAAGAGCAAGCGAACAGGCAGAGCAAACAGGAGTTTGACAAAGGAGTTCGACAGGGGAGGTCAAGGGGGAGGCCCCTAAAAAAAAGAAAAGGAAAAAAAGAAAAAAATACTATTTCCCCTTGTACAGTGCAGCACATACCAGTGGGACTCTCAAGTTTACCCTGAAGTAGGACAGGATAAAGCACAGGCCACTCCAAAACAAGTAGTTAGAAAGAAACAAAAGGTAGAAGAGAGAATGAATGGGAAGGATGCTCCAGTGGTTGTGGCCTGCAAGGTGTGTGCCATGTTTGTTTTCTTGCCTGAGAACAACATGACGTACACGTGCAACAAGTGCAAGCTCGTGGCATTGTCGGAAGAAAAAGTGAGAGGCCTGGAACAGCGGGTGGCCACACTGAGGACTATAAGAGAAGATGAATTCTTAGACAGAACCCTGGAACAGCAGCAGCAAAGAGAAGTGGAGGTGGAAGAGCAACTGCATGTGGTAGCAGAAGAGGAGGCTGCTTTGGAGAGGAGCAACAAAGTGGAGGAAACTCGGTGGGAAAGGGTGACAGTTAGGAGCAGAAGAGCTAGAAGACACTCTTCACCAGTGGAACTATGGAACCGCTTTCAACCACTCGAGGATGAGACTGGAGGACAGCCTGTGGTGGAAGAATAACAGGAGACCCTGAGCAACAATGAGCGAGAGGCTGAAGCTCAATCAAGCAGGGGCAATGAAACCACACCCCATAACAAGAAGAGAAGAGTACTAGTAGTGGGAGACTCCCTACCAGGAGGGATCAAAACCCAAGTATGCCGAGAAGATCTGTGGACTCACCAGGTATGCTGTCTACTAGGAGGACGGATTACAGATGTGCCGGAAGGGTTGCCATCACTCATCAAGCCCACCGACAGGTATCCCTTCCTCCTCATCCATGTGGGAACAAACGATACTGCCAAATGGAGCTATGAAGAAATCACATCAGACTATGAAGCTCTGGGAAGGAAACTCAAGGACTTTGGGGCCCAGATAGTTTTTTCATCCATCCTTACAGTACTTAGAAGAGGCGTAGAAAGGGAAAGGGAAATACTCCATGTGAATGAACGGCTATGAAGGTGGTGCCGACATGAAAGATTTGGATTCTGGGACAACGGGCAGGGCTGGATTATCCATTAGGCTTAGTAGGCTGAAGCCTAGGGGCCCGGAGCTCTTGGGGGCCCGCGATCTGCGGAAGCAGGACAGGAGCCATGGATCACGGGACAAGAGCTTCCGAACTGCCCGCCATCCCCCCACTTCACTTACCTTTTCCTCTGCTGTTTTTCATGGTTTGCCATCCATCAAGATGGCAGCCGAGGTTTCCCTAAGGGGCTGAAGCCTCCGCTGCCATCTTGGTCAGAAATTTCTGACTTGGAGATATCTTTCTCCTACAGAAAGTGGAGGAAGCAACCAGAGGATCAGCTATCCTGGACTTGATTCTAACCAACAGAGATGATTTGGTGGATGAAGTGGCAGTTATGGGAACTCTGGGGGAAAGTGACCACACCATACTTGAACTCTTGATTTTAACAGAAGCAAAAGCTGAGAGTAGCCATACGCGCACCCTGGACTTCAGGAAAGCTGATTTCAATAAACTCAGAACAATTGTAAGTACGGTTCCATGGTAAGCGACCCTAATGAGAAAAGGAGTCCAAGATGGGTGGGAGTTTCTAAAAAAGGAAATTCTAAAAGCGCAATGGCAAGCAATTCCAACAAGGAAAAAAGGGGGGAAACAGCAGAAGAAGCCAATGTGGCTTCACAAAAAGCTTAGAGATGACCTGAAAACAAAAAAAAGACACAGGAAGTGGAAAGAAGGCCAGGCCACGAAGGAAGAGTACAGACAGGTATCAAGGAATTGCAGGGATAGTGTCAGGAAGGCTAAAGCTGAGAATGAGCTGAGATTAACGAGGGATGCTAAAAGCAACAAAAAAGCTTTCTTCAGGTACATCCATAGTAAAAGACAGAAAAGAAATGGTGGCACAGCTACTCAATGAGGCAGGCAAAATGATAACAGATGACAAAGAAAAGGCAGAAGTGCTCAATTCCTACTTTGGCTCAGTCTTCTCCCAAAAAAGGGTCTATGACCCTCCCGGGACACATGAAGCAGAAGGGGCAGGATTGGAACTTGAGATTGATAGACAAACGGTCAAGGAATACCTAATCACTTTGAACGAGTTCAAATCGGCAGGGTCCGATAAACTGCATCCTAGGGCATTGAAGGAACTGGCTGAAGAACTCTCAGAACCACTGTCTATTATCTTTGCAAAATCGTGGAGGACTGGTGAAGTGCCAGATGACTGGAGGAGAGCTAATGTTGTCCTATCTTCAAAAAGGGCAAAAAGGAAGAACCGGGGAACTACAGAACAGTCAGCCTAACATCAATCCCTGGAAAAACGCTGGAGCAGATTATAAAGCAGTCAATCTGTAAGCACCTTGAAAACAATGCAGTGATTACTAGGAGCCAACATGGATTTATGAAGAACAAATCCTGCCAAACTAATCTTATCTCATTTTTTCATCGGGTAACCTCCCTTGTAGACTGTGGGAATGCTGTGGACATAATATACCTCAACTTCAGCAAAGCTTTTGACAAAGTGCCCCATTATATTCTGATTAGCAAGCTAGCTAAATGTGGACTGGATGCAACAACTATCAGGTGGATCCACAGCTGGCTTCAGAATCATACTCAAAGAGTGCTTATCAACGGTTCCTTCTCAAACTGGGTGGAAGTAACGAATGGGGTACCACGGGGCTCAGTCCTGGGCCCAGTGCTCTTCAACATTTTTATTAACAACTTGGAAGAGGAGGTACAGAGCATGCTTATCAAATTTGCAGATGATACAAAATTGGGGGGCATAGCTAATACCGTGGAAGACAGAAACAAAATTCAAAGGGACCTTGATAGGCTGGAGCATTGGGCTGAAAACAACAGAATGAAATTCAACAGACATAAATGCAAAGTTCTACACTTAGGAAAAAGAAACCAAATACACAGTTATAAGATGGGGGATACTTGGCTCAGCCATACGACATGTGAGAAGGATCTTGGAATTGTCATTGATCACAAGCGTTATATGAGCCAACAGTGTGATGTGGCTGCAAAAAAGGCAAACGCTATATTAGGCTGCATTAACAGAAGTATAGTTTCCAAATCATGTGAAGTATTAGTTCCCCTCTGTTCAGCACTGGTTAGGCCTCATCTTGAGTACTGCGTCCAGTTCTGGTCTCCGCACTTCAAGAAGGATGCAGACAAACTGGAACAGGTTCAGAGGAGGGCAACAAGGATGATCAGGGGACTAGAAACCAAGCCCTATGAGGAGAGACTGAAAGAACTGGGCATGTTTAGCCTGGAGAAGAGAAGACTGAGGGGAGATATGATAGCACTCTTCAAGTACATGACAGGTTGTCACACAGAGGAGGGCCGGGATCTCTTCTCAATCATCCCAGAGTGCAGGACACAGAATAATGGGCTCAAGTTGCAGGAAGCCAGATTTCGACTGGACATCAGGAAAAACTTCCTAACTATTAGAGCCATACGACAATGGAACCAATTACCGAGAGAGGTAGTGGGCTCTCCGACTCTGGAGGCATTCTATGATTAGGGTTGCCATATTGCCCGGTTAGCCGGGTTTTACCCAGATTCTATGCATGCCACCCGGTGCCCAGCTAGCCCCTTAGGTGGCCCAGATTCTCAGCTTTAATTTAAAAAAAAGAAGTTTCTAGGTGGTCCGGTTCTCGAGATATGCATAAAAACGTCAGCCACCCCCCCCAACTGTTAAATCTTTTTTTAAACAGTACTGTATACAGTACTACAGCACTTCCTAGCTTTAACCCCGCCCGTTCAGGATTGCAGCCAATCAGGGATTGTGTTTCAGTTTCATTGACCTGAGGCAGTGTCTAGAAAACAAAATGGTGGTTTCACCCCGTTTATCTGAAAATCTCATAAATTGGGTAAGTATATACATTTCCGTTTTTTTTCCTCTTGTGTGCAGGAGTCAGATCTTGGGCAGGGTTTTGAAAACCTTCCCAATGCTTGCTTTTTGTAAAAGCAATGCTAATCCCATATGCCCAGAGTAAATCTCATTGAATTCAATAGGACTTACTTTTGAGTAGACATGGTTATGAATGTGCTCAAAATCAATGGGACTTTGGAGTGAATGTAAAAAAGAATTGTGTTTGTGTTCTAACTCTTTCTGCCCCCTTCTCCAGTCCTATTTTAAAGCAAGTAGGCAGGGCATACGTAGGTATTACAGTTTTTATTCTGTAGGAAAGTAATACTGATTTTTTAAAAACTAATACTGATTTTTCTGCAATGACCAACTGGTTTGACAATAAACTATTATATGGGCTGTATGTATTTATACATCTGCAGTGTGTGCGTGTGTGTGTATGGAGTCTTTCCAACACCCCTGTGAGGTAGGGTTGCAAACCAAGGCAGCTCACAACAAGAAATAAAGCCATTTAAAATCCAATAACCATAAAAACAAGTATAAACAGTTGCAAAACAGCGTAAAGTGGCATGATTCGGAATTTTGGGTTGTGTGAATTAAGTTGCTTATCACTTGAGGTTGCATTTCTGTCCCTGTTTGAGTAAGCCCCACTGAATACACTGGGACTTGCTTCTGAATAAATAAACCTAGGATTGCACTATAAATATCTTTACAGTTTGTGTAAATAATAAATATATTTGATAGTCATGCTTATATAAATATTTCTTCATTTATCATATTTTTGGTTTTTGGTTAGGAATCCTGACTGGTTGTGAGATGCTTAGTTTTCTGCCTTACTGATAGGAATCTTGTGGTTGGTATGGTATTGCATTTAGGAAAGTGTTACTGCCTTCTGTGTGTTTTTTTCCTCTTTGCATTTCACTTATCTTTAACCTCACTCCGTTACAGCCATAGAAGCAACAGCAGCATATAACTCCCATTAGTGATAAGAACAAGAATGTATAATTATTATTTCAATTAAAACAAGAGGCTTAACAATACTTTGAAGAGGACCAGATATTTATTTTGTTTCTGAGCCCAGGACTGGGTCTTTCATGATGCCCGGGGGGGGGAAGCAGGAGAGTAGTCGATAAGACAGACATCCTGGCATTGATAATCTAATTAGCAAGGTATGTGTGGGGTTGTTGCACACTTCCAGGCCCAGTTTCATTTTGAGTATGGAGGTGGAACCTGTGTAGATGTGGTTGATCAAAGGGAGAAGAAATTTTGAGTTAAGCAAAGCTCTGCTTTTTTAAAACCTAAGAAACATACAGATACTTTGAATGTCTGAGTGCCTGCACCAGTGGAATAGTGGAGGAACTTGTAAAACTTGCTGCAACAGTATTTAGAACTGAGCATGTGGTGTGAAAGACTCCTTTTCCTAACATTTTGGCTTCTTGTTTTTCTCCACCCACCACATCTTTGAAATATATCGTATATGGTTAACCGTACTGCTGCCCAGACTTACTTTATGTTTGTTGCTATTTTGTGTTTTTATTATGTTTTTATATTGATTGTGTATTTTTATTGTTTTTATTATATTTGTAAGCTGTGCTGAGCTCTGTTTTTAACAGCAAAAGGGCAGGATATAAATACTCTTAATCAATCAATAAATACTCCATAGTGTTGGAAACTAGAGTCTAGGCATTTAAGGCTGAAAATGTTGCTTTTAAAAAAAAGATTTCTCACATCTTTCCCCAGCTTTTGGTGGTAATTCCTAGGCACAAAAACAAAACAACTGGACAATCCAAATATTAATATGCAGATATTTTGCATAATATGCAAATAATATGCAAATAATTTGCATATTATGCAAATTAACCTGCCAAGATTTGTGTAACTGGAATATGGCAACCCTATCTGTGATTCTATTATATAATTTTAAGAAAGAAAATAATGCTTCATCATGTATTTTTTTCAATTAACAGAGACTACAATTACAATAATTAGCATGTGGGGGTCGCAAACATTTTTGAGGTTACAAAGGGGTCCTGTACTCATAAAGCTTGGGAACAAAGGAACACGAGACCACCACCTTACTGAAGCTAAGCACGTCTGGGTCTGGTCAGTGCCTGGATGGGTGATTAGCTGGGAACCTTGGTTTCCATGAATGAGGAAACATGGCATATGCATGTAAGAAAAAGTAAATAAATCCATCATTAAGTCCTACAGTGTAGAATGATACTGTTTAGATGTGGGCTTGCCACCCTACATCTTAGCTTGTAAGAACTAGGCCTTTGTCTGTGCAACAAGGCATTTGCTATATTTTGTGTACTGTCCAGATTAACCTCCTTGTCTCATCTATTCCTGCTTCACATCCTGATCCCACAAGTATTCTCCTGTTTCCTCAGCCACACAAGTCCAATTAACTGCCCCACCTACCCTACCTCCCTTGGTTGCCTTTTTAGGCAATGGACTTCAGCTTGCCTTTCCGAACAGTTTTGTCCTTGTCAACCCACTGTGCTGAAAAAAGCCCAGTCCTGCAAAGATCTGGATCCTTTTCTTCTTAGAGCAGCCTTTCCCAACTAGTGGGCCACCAGATGTTGTTGGACCACAACTCACATCAGCTTCAGCCAGCATTGCCAATGGTCAGGAAAGATGGGAATTTTGGTCCAACAACATCTGGTGGCCCACTAGTTGGGAAACGCTGTCTTAGAGGATCCTTCTCTCTTGCTTAGAGACCCTGGCTCTGCAGTGAAGTATGGACTATTCTTAGTCCCCAACAGCTCCACAATGTTCCCCCAACAGTTCTCCACCTTGGGCTCCTACTGGGAGAAAGTGGGGGGAGGGGAGGAGGGTTGTTGCCAGACTACATATTCCTAATATATGATGCTTAGATAAAGATTCTCACATCTCAACAAAGAAAAGAGATAATGAAGTAAAATATCTTCAGTTTCATATCGATATGCTTTAGATGTCAAACCAAGTTGGCTTCACATGAAATTTGTTTCATGGTCCCCCATATACTGAAGTAAGAAGAAATGTCCTAAATAGAATCTAAATAGTGTCCTAAATAGTGTGGCAGCACCTACCCTGTGGAATTCCCTCACCTTAAATATTAGGCAGGCGCCATCTCTGCTATCTTTTTGGCACCTTTTGAAGACTTTGCTCTTTCAACAAGCCTTTCCAGTTGAGACCTATCCCAGTCTGCGTCTGTGTTGGAATTGTTTTAATATGTTTTTAAAAAGAAGTTTTTAACCCTTTTTAAACATGTTTTTAAAGTTTTAAAAATGTTTTTAAAGTTGTTTTGTTTTAATGTATTTTAAGCTCTGTTTTTATGATGGTTTGATGTGTTTTTAGCGCTTTTGTTTACCGCCCTGGGCTCCTGCTGGGAGGAAGGGCAGGATATAAATCAAATAATAAATAAAAATAAATAAATAAATCCAAGCACCAGTTAGCAAGTGGCAACTTACCACAGTGCCCACTTGGAAAGTTCTTGTTGTTGATGGTGGTGGTTATTATTTAATATCCTGTTCTTCATTACAAGTTGACAGAGCAACTCTGAATATAAAATCAAAACAACCATAACAGGCAAAAATAAAACTAATACGCAAATTATTACAAAATGGAACAGCAACATGATCAGATTAAAAGCAGCATTTAAAACCCCTATCTAAAAGGCCTGGGAGAACAAAACAGTTTTCAGCTCACTAAACAGTTGGTAATCAGGTGCAGAAATGTGGTAAACGTTCTTGGCAACCACTTGGCAACACAACAGAGATTGTCTATAACTAAATGTTGCAGTGTGGCATGGACCTGTTCAGTTTTCCAGCCAGTCAACCATGCTTTCTTTCAAGGTACTCCATTACACATTCATTCTCCTCTCCTCTCTCAAAAAGACAGTGTTCTGCAACCATTGAGAGCCAGTGTGGTGTAGTGGTTAAGGTGTGGGACTATGACCTGGAAGACCAGGGTTCGAATCCACACACAGCCATGAAGCTCACTGGGTGACCTTGGGCCAGTCACTGCCTCTCAGCCTCAGAGGAAGGCAATGGTAAACCCCCTCTGAATACAGCTTACCATGAAAACCCTATTCATAGGGTCACCATAAATCAGAATGGACTTGAAAGCGGTCCATGTCATTTCAACCACTGAGCATGCTCAGTCCTCATTGGGCTATTGAGTGGGCTGTCTCCTTAGTTTTTGCCCCCTTTAAGACCCAGGCTAAACATACTCAGTTACTTCCATCTTTATTCATAGGACTTGTTGACCATTTTCAGTGTTGTTCTTCTTAAATACTCCAGATGAGTACTTTATATTGAATCAGGCTACTGATGAATGTAGCCCAGCATTGTCTCCTCAGGCAGATAGTGCTCTTATGTACTTTCCACATCCTGCTAACTAAAGAGCCCCTGCAGACAGGTTGGGTTTTATGCAGGTGTATTCTGCAACACGTCACTGACACAATAATAGTTCATTAGTGATTTATACTGGACCATCCACACATCATTCCACTTTATTAGTTGTTCTGTGACAGTTCTCTCATGTGAAAACATCCAACACTATTGGGTGTATATGATTGTACCCCACCAGGTACCTAGTGGCTGACACCTAGTTAAGTCTTCTCACCTATCTCATTGAGTTTGCAATTGCTGAACCTCCCTGGTGGAGTCAAGGAGTTCGGCTTGCTATAACTCATCTAAAGTGCACAATGAGGGTATAACGGAAAAACTATGGGGTTAACATGAATTCTTGCCATACTGCCCACCACTGGGCCCTAAAGCCCAGAGAGAGTGTCAAAAATGTTTGGGAGCCTAAAAGTAATATTGTCATTGTTGGTCTATGTATTCACACATAAATATCAATTTTAACAGGTTACAGCAATTGTTTATTCAGTTAATATACAGCAGAGTCGGCTATAGAAACACGGACCACAGAATCAGACTTTGGAAAAACAGGAGTCAGCCCTCGGCAAGAGTTGCAAACAGATATGGGCTGGCCAACACCTTGCTGTTATGAAACATGATAAAACAGCATGATTTCAGAGAAACCTTGTATGTGCAACAAGTCATAATATTAAAAATATAACAACTGAACAACTGAAGAAACATTAGGGAAATAATAAAGCCAATTTCATCATCCTCAATAGTACATGTCTGTTGACTGAGAGAATTGAGATGGCTACTGATATAGTACCAAATAGGGACTTGATAATTAGACTCTATCATAGCCAAAAAACCTTAGAAACCTGAAGCAAAGAGCTTATATAAGCATATACCCCAATATAGCTCAGGACTTGTATTGGTATCTTGAGTTCATATGCAAAGTTTGTGAATTTAAATAGATTTCCCAACATTCATGGAAACAGGATGGAGAATGGATCCTGCCCTTAAGGAAAATAAAGATATACTCATCCTTATAAAATCACTGGAATAAAGCTCACCACCAGGAACATGCAATTGCTATAAAAGATCCTTGCCTCCAAAGTATCTCCGGAAGTTCATCAGTACCATCCGATGCTCAATGGAAATGGCCCTGGATTCAGAATCTGAGTGCAGTAGATAGCTGTTATCAGTGCATAACCGAGGCAATGTGTAGCTAGGCCATAATAACCTGCATACCATGATGTGGCTACAGTTTTTCTCTTACAATATTAACCATATGTAGTGAAAGCTTTCATAATATTTGCTCTGCAGGCTGGGTACCAGATAAATGTATGTGTAAAGTATAACCGTTGTGTTAACATATGAGCGCAACTCAATGTTAAGATATAATTAAGGAATTTGTATCAAGAAGACGATGCCTCCCACAGCAGTGTCTCTGAAGAAGAGCCAGCAACACCAACGACATACGGAGGAATTGAAGACACCAGACATCCACAACCGGTGTGTTATGTTCATTCCACTGACAGAAGCAGTGATGATGTGATAGGAGATATGAATACCAGCCTCTATTTCAGAGCTTGGAAAAGTTACTTTTTTTGAACTACAACTCCCATCAGCCCAATCCAGTGGCTGTGCTGGCTGGGGCTGATGGGAGTTGTAGTTCAAAAAAAGTAACTTTTCCATGCTCTATTTCAGCAATTCCAGCAGGATGGGGGTGTAATGGGCCCAGCCCTATATAGGCTCAGAATGTGCTTATTATTGCTGTAATCACTTACATAGTCTGCTTATTTTATAATATGCATATTGCAAGATTGCAAAAGGTGCTTGTAAAAGGGTTTCTCTGCCCCCCTTTCTATGTAAAGGGTGAGTCTCTGTGAAAGTTTAGTGACCAAGTGCAGGGAGATAACATGTCTGGGAAGACAGCCAAATGCTCAGAGAATAGTCAACAGTGATAATATTTTAAGCAGCTGCTGAAACACCATTTAAGGTGTTCCGTTTATTGATAGGTCTGAGAGAAATATTGCAACCAGAACCGCCAGGGAACACATCTGGCTAAGTTCACTAGTTAAGATAACTAGTTGTTGACAAAGGGGTTAGCTGATCACGCTTGCTTTCTCTAGCAGGTGGCACGGAGGGATGGCACAAAGAAGCAGCTGCTGATAAGGCCATGGGAAAACGCCCCCTCTCTGATAAGACAGTGTATAAAAAGCCAAGTCACTTCTCAGGATCCATCTCCAGCTGGAGGTGGGCCACAGAAGGCCTGCAGGAATAATGATTCCATCTATGTCATCTGATAGGTGTCATGTATTTCGATGTACTTTGTTAACTTTGGCTCTGTAACAAGACTTTGAGTTCTAACTCAGTCATTTCATCTCGTGTAACCTTATTAAGCTATACTTTCAAGGATGTATGCTTTGATGTTAAATGAGTATATACAGCAGCCTCCTTCCTGCTGATTTGTATTCTTATTTTCTGTTTCTGCTATGATGGTTAAGACCACTTACAATGCATTTTAATAGTTGTTGTGGGCAGGATACATTACAAGAATATTCTGCTGTCTGAAGTCTCACTCCCAACTAGAATATTTCTGGTACCTCCTAAGACCCAAAAATCCTTGGGTGGGGTGTCTATTAATCTGCCTACTTTTGATGACTGCTGTTGGAAACCTGTGAACTTAGGTGAACTAACTTTTAACATATAAAGACTCTGAGTAGATATGGGTAAAGGAAGAAAGCAAGAACCCTCAACCCTGTGTGTTGCCAGGAAAAAGGGCCAGCCTTGCCGGTATCAGTTTCCCATAGTTGCCACATTATTGCCATCTGGAAGGGCACTCTTAAATTACAGCACAAAAAAGTGGGATAAAAACTAAACCAGAACATTGTTGTTGTTGTTGTTAAAATTTATATCCTGACCTTCTTCCCAAGAGGGCAGCAAACAACAAGTTATAAAACAATAAAAACATCTTTAAAACATCTTAAATATATATATTTGTAGTATAAAAAAATAGAATTTCACTGGGAAGTTATGGGACATGCACTGATTGGAAGTGAAGCAGTATGACCACCCCAAACCATTTGCAGGCGCATGCAGTATTGAAAGCAGGATTACATATAACCATCCCAATACAATAATGAGCACAAATAATCATGAAGGAATGCTCAATAAAAAAGGGTCCTACAATCCTATTTTACGTGGAGGTGCTGGGGACAGAACTTGGCAGTGGTGTCTAATGACCACTGGACATGGAGGGGCTGCTTGGAGGTCACAGAGGCGTAACCAGTGAGAGGTCATGGGGACATGAACAAACTGTTCTCGTTTTCTCCCCATCTTCCTCCCTTGCAAAGATACTGTGGACACTTAAGCACTGCAGTTTTACAAACAGTACCTAACTAAACTGAAAAGTATCTTATTATGGTCCAGAAGAGATCCCTGCTCTCACAGTTGCTTCTCTGCTGGGAGAAAAGTTATGTGGCCCACACTTGTTCTGGTTCTCTCCCTATTCTCCTCCTCTGCAAAGAAACAGTAGACACGAAACCAGCAAGACTGTCTGTTTTCTGGGAATGCGCATGATCAAGAGTTCTTACATCCTCCCCTTTGCCTGTTGGCTGTCAGAGTCCTTATATGTCAGTTCACATAAGGTTACACTGTCCCCAACCACAGTCATCTGAACAGGCAGCCTAATGGTGGGAGCTCTCACCCAAGACTTCTTGGGGCTTGGGAGATTTCAAGAAAATAACTGGGAGTTCAACAGCAGATTCTTTACATTAAGCATCTGTATTAGTAATGCATACAGTGGCCTTAGCCATTGAGTCACATTACAATGTATGTAGAAAAATGACATCCATATGAGTATATCTCTATCTTAGTTCATTTATATATTAATATACTTCTATATATTTCTATTTCTTATCCAGAAAGAAATGGACTAATCTCACACTTGTGGGAGACAGATCTTGGCAACAATAGCATTTCTCTTCAACCAGACTTAAGAAACACTCATAGCGCTCTGTCTAAACTCTCTTCCTTTTCAAGGCTAGGACCTTGCTGAACAACTGTACAACCTGCGTCTCTTAAGCTTCATCTCTTGAACTGCATTGTAGATGGTAGCTGTTAAAGTAGTAAAGCTAGTTAGTTAGCACGTGTAACACATCCAGAGTTTCCATATAAGGCAGCTGTTGCTGGCAACTACCATGCTATCGACTTGTTTATAGAACAGTGAGAAAGCTGGTTGTCTTCCCAAAATATTCAGAGGGGGAAGGGAAGAAACAAGGAACGAAAGCCTCCTTTTTAAAATAAGATTTGTATTGTACTATGAAGAGGTCCACACACCTGAACGTTACATTAGATTTAATACATATATTTTAAGGACTCTTAGAGGAGAAATCAACATTAAATACATAGGGACAGCCCAAAACACTTAAATACTTAGCACCTAAGTGGCTTACCATGGTTCAGAAGGGGTCACTGCTGTCACAGTTTCTAATGTGGATTCATGCCACAATAACTGTACATTACTCAAAGCAAATCCCACTGAATTCCATGGAGATTGCTTCCTGATGAGTATGTACAGGAAATTTCCAGACTTATGGAAAAACATTATTACCCTTGCCCAGCTTATTAACGTCTACACCTTTTTTTCCAGAACGTAGAATAAGTTGGAGGGATATTAAGTTGACCAGAACCTAGGAGGCCAGGTTTAAAATCAGCCATGAAACTCAGTGTGTGACATTGGGCCAGTCACTGTCGCTCAACTTAACCTACCTCACAGGGTTGTTGTGAGGATAACATGGGGAAAAGGAGACCCATGAATGCCAGCTTGAGCTCCTTGAAGGAAGGGTAGAATGGATATAGATGCAATGTTGATAAATAAGGAATAATTAAAATAAAAAGTCTCTTTCCTGTCCAGCCTGCCTGCCCCCAATTTTGAACTGGAAGAGGAGGGGAGATTTGAAATCACAAATAAACACAAACCTAAAAATTAAAGGAAAAGAAATCTGGAACACAAGCAGAATATTCAGCTCTTTAAACACCGGATGTTGTATGTAAGTCCTCGGCAAATGTAGTGTGTGGTTTTCTACTGGTACAGGCTTGCCTGAGTGAGATGCACAAGAAGGGTGCAACACATGCTCCCATACTATATATAGTCTCTGCACACTCAGTTTTCATCTCAACCATTCTCTGCACCATCCTACTTTTTGTAACATTTTAGGTTTGCCAAAATGTTTTATAGCCTTTTTATCCTCACAACCACTCTGTAAAGTAGATCACACTGCAATTTAAGCAAAACGGAAAAAATAGTACTAGCACCTCCAAGATTAACAAATTTACAATGGCATGAGCTCTTAGCTCCACTCTATTTCACTAGATGCATCATTGAATCATAGAATAGTAGAGTTGGAAGGGGCGTATAAGGCCATCATTCTTGGTAATCCATTAAAGCTTATGTGCTAATACATTTTCTAGCCTTTAAAGTGCTACTGGACTATTGTTTTATTTCTGCTAGTTGGCACCTGCCTTCCAATGCAGGATCTATATTTGTATTTAATAAGATGATTCTACAACAGTAACTTGTGGAACATAAACTCTTCATTGTCAGTCAGCCCCATGATACATGAAATCACTGCTATTCTTTTACCAAAATGCCAAGGAAGAAAACTCAGAAGCAACTGGCTCTAGCACCACTGTAATGTTAAGGAATTCCAGTCTGAGCCTAGAACAACTCCACCCCTGGTTTTACAAAAAAAAAAAATCACAAGCTGATGTTATACTCAAGACAAGGAAGATATGACCAATTAACTTATTTATTTATTTATTTATTTATTATTTGATTTATATCCCATCCTTCCTCCCAGCAGGAGCCCAGGGCAGCAAACAAAAGCACTAAAAAATGTAAAACACATTAAAACAAAACATCTTTAAAAACGTTTTTTTTTTCCTCGCAGAACTATTCCTGCAATTTAACAAACACCTGAAACAGGCCAACAGCGTGCCCAAAAGTCCACACTTCCCTCTCTTTCCCCAGAGTTCTACTTAGTTAAAAAGCAGGCTCAGATTATTCACAGGGCTCTTCTCATTCCCAACATGTGTTCAAGCTTGTTCTAAATAAAATGATTTGGTCACCATTCTTTGTGTAAAGAGTACATCTTACAATTACCACAGTATTCGTGTTCTACACTCAGTCTCCCCACACCAAACTGAGAGCAGCAATTAGGACACTTACACATTAAATAAACCCAGGCTAAATCTAGGATTATCCGTATCAACAAGTTGGCTGACTCTCAGGATCCAAAAAGAAATACATGTCCCAGCATGCCTTTGAATAAAGCCACCCACCCCCCCTTAGCACAATCAATTACCCTGTTTATTCCATCAGCTTTTAATTAGGGTGAACTGCTGCAGGATTAGAAAACACATTTTTAAAAAGTAATAGTTTTAACTTCCCCCCTTTCCATCCAACAAACAAAATGGTATAAATAAAATATTGTACATAGAAGAGACACCAAGGTCCAGCCATGCTCATTCACACAAATAGGCAGTTCAGTGAAATAAAAATTCAGCAAATATAAAAATAAAAATAAGCAAACAGCTGATTAGGGAAGGCTGATCAGGCAAAATAAACACAGTCCTGGAGACCAGTTAAGGCTGTCTTCAAAGAAACAGCTCTGAGTATGCTCAGAACAGCTCCTGGTTAAAATAAACAAGTACACTAGTTTTATTTATTTATTTATTAAATTTATTAGTCGCCCATCTGGCTGGTTGTCCAGCCACTCTGGGCGACGTACAAGATAAACAAAAAACAAAAAAAAACACAATACATTAAAACATTAAAATTTAAAACCATAACAGTAAAAACCTAACCCACCCCAAAAGCCTGCCTGAAGAGCCAGGTCTTCAAGGCCCGGCAGAAGCTCATCATAGAAGGGGCATGGTGGAGATCATTTGGGAGAGAGTTCCACAGGGTGGGGGCCACTATTGAAAAAGCCCTCTCTCTAGTCCTCACCAGTCTAGCTGTTTTAACCGGTGGGATCGAGAGAAGGTCTTCTGAGGCTGATCTTGTTGAGCGGCATCCCTGACGATGCTGGAGGCGCTCCTTCAGATAGACTGGGCTAAAACCATGTAGGGTTTTAAAGGTCAAAACCAACACCTTGAATTGGGCCCGGTAAACAACCGGTAGCCAGTGCAACTCCTTCAGCACTGGCGTGATGTGATCTTGCCGGCGGCTGCCTTTAATCAGACGAGCCGCCGCATTCTGTACCAGTTGCAGCTTCCGGACCGTTTTCAAGGGTAACCCCACGTAGAGCGCATTACAGTAGTCTAGGCGAGAGGTGACCAGGGCATGTACCACCGGTGGGAGCAGATGGTTGGGAAGGTAGGGGCGCAGCCTCCATATCAGATGGAGTTGATACAGCGCCGCCCGGCTCACAGCCGAGACTTGAGCCTCCATGGACAGCTGGGAGTCAAGAATGACCCCCAGACTGCGGACCTGGTCTTTCAGGGGCAATCGTACCCCATTAAGCACCAGGTCTACATCCCCCAGCCTTCCCTTGTCTCCCACAAACAGTACCTCAGTTTTGTCAGGGTTCAGCTTCAGCTTATTCCTTCCCATCCAGCCACTCACCGACTCCAGGCACTTGGACAGGGCTTCTACAGCCAACCTCGGTGAAGATTTAAATGAGAGATAGAGCTGCGTGTCATCCGCATACTGATGACATTGCAGCTCAAATCTCCTGATGATTGCCCCCAGCGGCTTTATATAGATGTTGAACAGCATCGGGGAGAGGATGGAACCCTGTGGCACCCCACAAGTGAGAGGCCAAGGGTCCGAAACCTCATCCTCCAATGCCACTCTTTGGTACCTACCAGAGAGGAAGGAATGGAACCACTGCAATACAGTGCCCCCCATGCCTAACCTCTTCGGGTGGTCTAAGAGGATAACGTGGTCAACGGTATTGAAAGCCGCTGAGAGATCAAGGAGGACAAGGAAGGTGCATTCGCCCCTATCCCACGCCCTCCTCATATCATCTACCAAGGCGACCAAGGCTGTTTCAGTCCCATGTCCAGGCCTGAAGCCCGATTGAAATGGATCCAGATAATCCGCTTCCTCCAAGTGCGCTTGCAACTGCTTTGCCACCACCCGCTCAACCACCGTGCCTAAGAATGGCAAATTTGAGACTGGGCGAAATTTGTTCAAATCTTGGGGATCCAAGGAGGGCTTCTTTAAGATTGGTTTTATTATTGCCTCCTTGAGCGCTGATGGCATTACTCCCTCTTCGAGAGATGTATTTACCACCATCTTGATCCCCTCACCCAGTCTATCTTTGCAGCTCATAATGAGCCACGATGGGCAAGGATCGAGTAAGCAAGTGGTTGGCTTTAAGGTTGAAAGCACCTTGTCCACTTCATCAGATGGAAGAAGCTGGAACCGATCCCACACCACCAGAGCACCACTGGTCACCTCTGGTTCGCTCACTGTGTCCACAGCGCACGGAATAGCACTCTTAATACGATTGATTTTCTCCACAAAGTGTTTAGCAAACTCGTCACAGGAGGCCTTAGCATGTTCCATTGGTTCCAGAGCAACTGGACCGAGCAGGCTCCAGACCACTTGGAACAGTCTCCTGGGACAGCACTCTGCAGATGCAATAGAGGTAGCATAAAAATCTTTTTTTGCTGCCCTTATTGCCACATGATAGGCTGCCGCAGCCGCTCTAACATGTGTCCAATCGTCGTCAGAGCGAGATTTCCGCCACCGGCGCTCTAGCCATCTCACCTCCCGCCTCAGAATTCGCAACCGTGGGGTGAACCATGGTGCTGTCTGAGCTCTATTCAGGGGGAGAGGGCGTTTCGGAGCCACCCGGTCTAATGCCCCGGCGATTGCAGCATTCCACCCCTCCACCAGGGTCTCAGCCGAGTGGCTGTGTGCATGCTCCAGAGAGTCCCCAAGCGCATTTAGGAATCCATCAGGATCCATCAGACGCCTGGGGCGGACCATCTTAATAGGTCCTCCACCCCCACGGAGGGTTTGTGGCACCGAAAAGTCCATCCTCACCAAGTAGTGGTCTGACCATGACAAGGGGGTGATGGATGTACTCCCAATTTTCAGATCACTCCCCTCCTCACATACCTTGGCTGGATTCAAATAATGACAAGAGAAGGGAGGGGGAAACTGTACAGCTAGGCCAAATGGCCATTTGCTCTGGTAGGATAAAAATGGTTTTTGTCATTGCATTCCTAGTGGTTAATAATTCAGTTGTTCCTTACATATTAGATTTGGGTAATAACTATTCTGAAAGTCATAAGTGAGCTGCTGGTTTGATCTCAGGTGTGCTGAAACCAAGTTGGGGGGAGACAAATTGGACTGAAGAGACCAAAGCTTTGTGAATTCTAAGGACAGCTACAGAAACATATTTGCAAATATGAACCACCAACCATGTCTCGGGAACCAATTTCTTTTTGGGATAACCCCCCACCCTTCTGTGAAACATTCAAGATGGACTGCAATCAGAACAAAACAAAACTCAGTAGTGAAAGGACCAGTTAGCAAACAGCACAAGCCAATACATCTACTTAGAAGAAGTAAGTCCCACTGAGTTTAATGGGACTTACTCCCAGGCAAGTGTCTACAGGATTGCTGCCTAAAAGGCAGTATTAGCATAAAACAACAAAGATAGTACTTTGCAGAAACTCATTAAAAATGTCTTCTCTGGCCATCTAAAAGCAAGCAGCAATGAGGCCAGGCAAAACTCCTTTTGGAGGCTGATCTTGAGATTGGGTACCACAGTGGAAATGAATGAATGAATACTGTTTATTACGGTCAAAGACCAATACAAGAGGAAAACGTACAAAAGTAAAAGACACTAGACTGGAAAATAGACTAATTCAAACATATGGCATAATTCATACAGTAAAATTCATTTAAAAGATTTAAAACAAGTAAAGGTAAAAGATTAAAAAATTGCAAGTTAATTATATATCTAGTTTATCATTTGTTTTCTACAGACAATGGCCGCCACACAATATTTTGCTACTTTCTTAGTAACATCTGGTTGTTTATCAGCAAGAAGATAATCCACATAAAAAACTTCATTTCTGCCCGGTATAGATCATAAGATAGGGGATATTACTTGCGATCTGAGATCTCGATAAAAGGGACAGTGCAAAAGAACATGTGACCGTTTCTACCATTCCTTCCCCACATGGACACTTTCTGTCATTATATGGGATTTTCTTAAATCTTCCTTCAAGTAAAGCTGACGGAAGGATGTTAAACCTAGCCAATGTAAATGCTTTTCGATATTTAGCTATTGTGAGGTCCGTTAGATATGGCATGGGCATATGAGGGTTTGAATTGTACTTCTGCTTAGTTACAAGCATTAGATGTTGCTGATAGTCTACATCTTTAAGGCGGAGCAAAATGTTCGATTTAGCTTTTTTATAGCCCATTTCTAGTATTACTGGGATAGAGAACCCTAATTTAGTTATCTTATCTAGTAACATTCTCTTCCAGGTAGCTTAGAAGTTGTCTAATAGGATGTAGGGCGCCAGTCCTAACGGGTTAAATAATATTTTTAACCAGGCACATATTCTATAGCTCCATATTCGGAATTCGATTGAAGGCAATCCTACTTCTAATCTTAAAATGAAACTATGTATGCACGAAGGCACCGCAAGTATGGTTCTTAGGAAACTATTTTGGACAGCCTCCAGCGGAGTATAATTCTCACAAGTACTGACCTGGATCCCATATAGTAATTGGGGTACAATTTTTAGCACAAAAACTTTTATGACTGCAGGGAGGAATTGCCCACCATTATTAAAATAAAAAGATAAGAGGGCTTTCAGCGTTCTTTTCGCCTTTGCAACTCCCGTTTTAATATGCAATTGCCAAGCTCCAGACGCTTGGAAAATCATCCCCAAATATTGAAATGCAGACACTTGTTCGATTTGATGTTCATTGATCCGCCAGCAATGTTTTAAACGTTTTTTGGTGAAAATCAAAACTTTAGTTTTATCATAATTTATTTCTAGGTATTCCTCAGAACAGAATTTAGCTAGCGCAACCAATAACCTTCTTAATCCCACCTGAGTTCTGGCCATCAAGACTAGGTCGTCTGCATATAACAGAACATTTCTTGAATGTTTGGCTAGTCTGGGTGAGTGAGATTGGATTAGTGAGAGACTATGAACAATCGAATTGATATATATATTAAAAAGTAACGGGGCAAGGATACATCCCTGTTTAACCCCTCTAAAGGTAAAAATGGGATTGGTTAGATGACCCTTACTATTACATCTAACACGCAGGGATGTCTTTTCATATAATCCACGAATTAGCATTAACAATCACTTGTCTATATTTGTATTAGAAAGTTTCTCCCACAGTCGAGATCTAGATATCGTATCGAAAGCCGACTTTAAATCTATAAAAGCTGTATAGAGAGCAGTTCCTGGTTTATCCGTATACTTATTTACCAGATGGTGCAAGACCAGTGCTTGATCAATAGTGGAATGGCCAACCCGAAAACCTGCTTGTTCCTGTGCCAAGATATCATTTTGTTCTACCCAGGAACTAAGTTTTGAATAAAGATGAGCAGCGTATATTTTGCTTATTATACTTAGTAAGCTTATTGGTCTAAAGTTGGCCGGGTCACATGTAGAACCTTTTTTAAATATCGGCACAATAATTGCCGAGCACCAGTCTTCAGGAATACACATGGAATGATCTACAAATGTGAATAAGGCCGCCAGTAATGGGGCCCACCATTCCGCATTTGATTTGAAGATTTCCGCCGGAATATTATCAGGGCCGGGGGCCTTATTCATTTTCAATGTAGCTAATATCTCTAGAATTTCCGTAGGTGAAACAGGGTCCCATTCTGGTATGTTACTCAGATTACAATTGAGCATAGAAAAATTATGGGGGTCGTTGTCGTACATCTTGCCAAAATCATTTTCCCAAACCTGCGGGGGGATAAAACTTCCCAACCTTTGTACTGGTCTTGGCCAGCTATGGGCAATTATCTTCCAGAATAGGGATGCGTTTTTTAAACTAGATGCATGTATAAGTCTTGTCCAAGTTTCTTTTTGATCTAATTTTTTTTTTTTGTTAATCAGGTGTTTATATTGTTTCCTGATATCACAGTAGGATTGGAGAAACTCGGGGGACCTTTCGATTTTATAGGCCTTGAATGCTAGTATCAGTTGTTTCTTTTTAAGCACACACTCTTGGTCAAACCACGATTTGGATCTGACCTTCCTATCTATTATTTTAATATTTGTATCGGGAAACAAGGTCTTTTGAATAGAGATTATCAGTTGTTGAATATATCTAAAATATAGATGGGGCTCAATCGTATGGGGTGCTAAGATTATTTGGTCTTTGCAAGCTACACATTCCTGTGAATTTAATGTCTCTGTTACAGCATTATCTAACTTAGGTACCCATTTAACTCTTCCAGGGCAAATTTCATATTCAGTGTCAGGAAATGACATAGGGTCAGTAAATATAACTTGATTCTCACATTCAAGTACGGTAATTAGTGGAGAATGATCACTTTCCGGTCCGGCCCCTATCTTAAAGTTAGATACAGATTGAAATAATTCAAGAGACACAATACCCAGATCATTTGTAGACGCTCCTGAGCTGGAAAGGTAAGTAAAGTCACCTTCCAAGTCTCCATTTGTACGCCCATTCATCAAAATTAAATTAAATTTAAATATCATTTGAAGTAAACACAGCCCAGTATAGGTGATTCCACTATCTTTTGATTTTCTACTCAGAATGGCACCGAGACCATCCATCACTGGTACCATCATATGATATTTGGCATATAGAGCTTCATCAGATACACCCAATCTAACATTAAAATCCCCCATTATTATTAATAGGGTTTCTGGATGTAATAAAATTTGCTTTCGTAGATATTCATCCAGCTTTTGTATCTTCAAGGCACCTGATTTTTTGTCCCTGCTAGGTGGAAGATACACATTAATAAATAGCAATGGAAAACGGGGGAGTCTTAATATAACCGCAGATGCTAATTCGGGCAAGGGCTCGAGAATAGTAATAGGGGCATTAATCGTAGTGGAGATAAACATACAGATACCTCCTTTTGGTCTACCCCCCTTAGTACTTGGGGTCGCAGGTAGTTGATACAACGAATACCCGTCTAAGCTCAACTCTCCCACTGACCAAGTTTCTTGGAGAAATATTAGTTCATGTTGTTTTAGAAAATTCAAAGAAGAAGGATCATCAACTTTGTTTCTCCAGCCTGCTATATTCCATGATAAGATCTTCAGTTGAGCTGTTTTTATAGTAGGTCTTTGTCAGATGTCAATTTGGTATCGTTCCTTCTTGGATTTATTGCTAACTTTTAATGAAGACATCTCGTCTACCTTCTTTTGGATGAGCGTATTAGATTGATGTATAGCTCGATTTTTAATCTTAACTCGGGTTTGCTGGGTGTCTTCCAATGAGGGGGGCCTAGTTTGAGAGAAAGATTCCACATCGCTAATGCAGTGTGCAGGAGGAAGCATACTATATGTTTGCGTGTGATCCGTGTTCTTTGGTTGTATATGGTCTAAGATTTGGGGTTCTCCTTTCTGGGTCTTTGTTCTTATAGCCCCCATTAGATTGTCTAATCGAATCCTGATAACAGCTTGAGCCTCTGCAGTTAGTGTGCTAAATGTTTCTAGTAGGGCAAGCTCTTCTGGGATAAACTGTCCACACTCTTCAATTATATCATTGTTAGGCTCATAAGTGGGCGGAGTCTCTTGATAGATCTGATTATCAGATTTAACCTCCTTGGGCAGCTTTCTCCCCCCAGGGCGACCTTGAGACTTCTCCTTCACATCATTTCTCTCTTTTCCTGAGGGGACTGATTTTGTCGCACTCAGCAAGTTGGTTACTAATCTTGCGGGGGGGGGGGGGCTACATTATCAAAAACTCTTAGGATAGAGAGATTCCGCTCTGTAAATAGGTCTTTTTTCCCATATATCAGCTGGGCTTTCTCTTTGTCATGGAATCGGACAATAGCTCTTGCATTCACATAGTTATAGAAAAGAATTTCAATAAATGCTATGTCTATAATGTGAATAGCTCCAGGTATAACATCTTCAATAATCTCTTGCAAGAGCCTTCTTCGTTGGCTTTGATTTAGTAGACCTTTGGGCTTTGGAAAATTGACTATGGCCAACTTATTTGGGTTTAATATTAAATTCCATATCTTGGTGTTAGAACAGTTGGTAAGGGGTTTAGATTTTTCGTAGCCTTCGTTATGAAATCCTGCTGTGGTGAATCACAGTCCCGAGCAGGAGTTTTCTGTGCTTCTGCACTAAGTTTAGAGTCAGATAAATTATGATAAATCTTGTTGGCTTTTGGTAAGTTTGGTTGAGTCCCGCCCTGCTGTGGAGAATTTTCCTTTGTGTACTTCCTTTTCTTTCTTGACCTCTTCTTTTTTGATGTTGTAGATTTTGGCAGGTCTAGTAATTTGAAAAGATTTTCAAATTTCATATGACGTTTGCGAGCTACTTTAATATTTTTGATGTTTTTAGTCTTTTTGATCGCTCTATCTGACCTTTTACTATTTTGTCTCTCGGTTTTTGTTGAAATGCGTATATTCTGGTGAGTTGTTTGACAAGCCTTCGAGTCTACCCTATTATTCTTTTGTTTAGAGTGGAATTCCATTTGACAATTAGTTCCGTTAGTGTGGTTAATAATAAGTTCGATTCTGCCACAAATTTGGAGATTTGACTCAATAACTCTGACACCGCTTGGTGCCAGTTATTGTCCGTCTCCCCAATGTTAGCATTTGAAGATTCCAGTTGGTTAGCAGCAGTGTGTAGAATGCCGCAAGGAGGGGAGCTGGTTTTAGTGTCTTTATAAAATTCTGTAGATTCTAGTGGAGGCATTGAGCTCGTAACACTAAAATTAGACATGTTTAACTCCTCACTGTTTCCGGTTAGCTCTGCTTTATTAATTTCTTCCCACATTCCCTCTATTTCCTGAGCCAGGTTGGGAAAGCTGCTTTCCTGCTCATTTAGAGGCCAAGAAGTCATGTTGTTTATTGTCCATTCATGATACGGCTTCTCATACTGCTTCTCATACTGGGCGTTAGGAGCCAGCTCGCCATACTCTTTTAGCTTAGACGGAGATAAATTATCGGACTTGTTTTGAAGATGTTTATTGTCCGTTGCGCTATAATAATGGGTTATTTTAGACTGCTTTTGCAAACTAGGGAGCTGGGGAAGTTCCATAAATGAGACTAAACCCAGCTCTTTACGTTGTTTTCTGGTAAGGACCATGTTGTTATTTGAGTAGCTGCCCCTTCAATTCCCTTTAATTCATCAAACAAAGCAAACATAGCAAAACAATTTTCTATTAGAGTGGGTTTTTTTTTTTTTAGAGATATGGCGGCATTTGGGAGCAATTAATAAGTTAATTAAAGTTGCTTACTATCTTCTGTAGTTTTCAATTCCTTAGAAAAGCTTGCTGCTCCGCAGTCAGATTCAAGGACAAGCACTGGGATTCCCAGGATTGTTTGCTTCCCTTAATGAGCTCTTGTTTTCAGGATGCAGATGTAAATATTCATTTGGATTAATCCACACTGCAGTCTCACAAGATAGAAGACATAAACATGCAGTAGAGAAACGGCAAAATATAAAAGGAGAAATTTCAGCTGCGGAGCTCAATCAGGTAGATCCTACAGGGCAGCCATCTTTTCGTCCTCTCTCCACAGTGGAAAAGGCCATGCCTTGGGTACCCACGTTGCCTTGGGTATTTCCAACAGGGCCTCAAAAGAAGAACAAAATGGATGGACAGAAACAGATGGAGGAAGGTGATTTTTAAGATATTCCAGGCTATTTAAGACTTTAAAGGTCAAAATCAGCTCCTTGAACGGAGATATATGGGGTAGCTGAAGTTCAGTCATAGAGCATCAGCTTTGCATGCAGAAGATCCCAGGTTCAATCCCTGGCATCTCCAGGTAGAGCTGGAACAGATTCCTGTCTAAAACCCTGGAGAACGGCTACCAGGCATGTAGACAAGCTACACTGGGTGGACCCAGTGCCGTAACTAGGCAGGTGCACAGGCACAGGGCACAGGACGAAGGGGGCCCTGAAATGGATTTGCTGAAATGAAAATTATTTATAAACAATTGTTATATCGTATTTGTTTTATTATTATTATTGCTGAAATGAAAATTATTTATAAACAATTGTTATATCGTATTTGTTTTATTATTTCCCCCCCCAAAAAAGGGGCCCAAAAATAAAAGCTTGCACAGGGCACATGAAAAGCTAGATACGCTACTGGGTGGACCAATGGTTTGACTCATCAGAAGACAGCTTCTTATGTTATCTTCAATATGATTGCTTAATTTTGTCATGTTTTTAATTTTAGATTTGCCTGAAATTTTTTAAAAAAGTAGTTATGGAGAGAGCCTGGTGAGCCCATGCCAGTCCACAGAGACAATACAGAGCTAGAGGGGCCAATGGTGTTATTCAGTATAAGGCAGCTTCCTATGTCACACACACACAGGCAGGCAGATAGACAGACGTGCGTGTACATACACCATACAGTGATGAAAGCGGGTAAGAGAAAAATCAACTTCTTTGAAATGTGGTGTTGGAGGAGAGCTTTCACATACCATGGACTGTGAAAAAGACAAATAATTGGGTGTTAAAAAAAATTAAACCAGAACTATCACTAGAAGCTAAAACGATGAAATTGAGGTTATCATACTTTGAACACATAATGAGAAGACCTGATTCACTAGAAAAGACAATCATGCTGGGAAAAACAGAAGGGAGGAAGGAGAAAAAGAGGAAGGCCAAACAAGAGATGGATTGATTCCATAAAGGAAGCCACAGCACAAGATCTGAACAGGGTAGTTTATAACAGATGCTATTGGAGGTACATCCAAGCTATGAATAGCTATGGCTATTCATTTATATTCCAGATCATCATTCTTCAGTCATTCAAAATGATCCTTGAAAGTACCTCCATCAAAATATTCTGGTACTTCTCCCATTTTCTCCTGATTAAAATAGGCTTCCGTTTTTAAAAAAGCAAACCCATTAATTGTATGATTCTGCCTCCCCTCCCATTTTTTTGCACATTTGGTATTTATCAATTCATTGAGAGGTAAATACCTGCTCTGGTTTGTGTCTCTGGTTCCATCCCTGCATAGCATCCACAGTGTTCGACAACAATGAATTTTAATGCTTTGTTCTCATGCCATCTATCACTGTCTGCCTGTTCTATCTCCTTTGCAGGGGAAATCTTTTTTTCCTCACACAGGAATCAATTCCAGATGGAGGTGTTGCACAAAGCAAAGGGATCAAACCATGTGAGAAATTCCTGCCAATCTTCAAAATACGTTCCCAGAGAGAATGAATGATATTTCACATGCAGCCTACAGGTCTGTTTCTTCAAAGCACCAAATGTGTCCAAGCTAATCATTAATCAAGATCATAGCATAGCATATGTAATCAATAGAAACCAAGATGTCACTGCTGATGAGCGAACAAGAAAATGCAAGCAAAATTTTCAAAAGCAGCTCTCCAGTACTATCTTTACTAAATGACATCTAGACTGCAATCCTGTAAGCATTCACCTTACAGTAAATCTCCTTTAGTGGGACTTGCTTGTTTTGAGAATAAGTGGATAGGATTGTGCTGTTATTGTTTGTGTGGTCACTTCCAGACAACCTGTTTATTGAGCATTCATCCTGATTTGTTTGCAGGGACATTAGATGAAAGCGACTATCTACTGAGCTTTCATTCTGGTTTGTTTTCAGGGAGGTTAGACAATGTTGTATCCAGCAAATGTTATCCCAAACTTTCCAGTGCATTTTCCCATCACTTTCCTTACTGCAAAAAGTCTGACTGTGCAACCTGAATTTGCGAGTACGTGATTAAATCCCAGATGAAAATAGCAACAGCACCCTGCCAGTATATCCTGCCTTTCAGGTCAGCTAAACTTCATTCAGAAGAATTAAAGCAATAATCTAAAACCCAAATATATTAAAATGGCAGTGGAAATCTAGGGTGCTTCCACAGAGGTTTTTATTATGGGATCGGAGTTCCAGATAATGCAAGTTTTCACAGAGTCCACATAACACCGTTAACATCAAAATGGCAGCCTATATTCCTCCTGCCCCATTTGTAGGGGAAATTAACTTTTTTTTAAAAAAAGTATTGCCAATAACCCTTTTGCAATATCTCAAGGACCTGTTTGCAAATTAACACCCACATCCCACCTCTGGATACGTCCCTAAATTTTAGAGTGGCAAAATAATATCAGTTCAGATGACATTTAAATAGTCCTGGGAAAATGAAAAGATACTGGTTTAGCACCAAAGAAACATGAGTGTAGGTGCTCCAGGCTATCCTCTCTGTGGCTATGACGTTTGAGTGATCCGCTTACCTTTGAAACTTAGTGGGGAGGGCTCCACCTCCCTGGTAAGGATTGTCCCTCTTGCTTACATCTGTGGGGTGCTATGTCCTTGCAGCCCTAGTTGTATCAGGAGACAGCTTTCTCCAACCTGGTACCCTCCAGATGTTTTAGACTACAGATCCCATCATTCCTAACCACTGGCCATGCTGCCTCGGACAGAAGGGAGCTGAAGTCCAAAACATCTGGAGGCCATCAGGGTGGCGAAAGTTGATCCAAGAGATGACCTTTGAATTGTACTGTGCCTCTTGCCCTTGACCTACTGATACTCCTTTACTTCCCTTTCTGGCATCTGAAATGGTGCCCCTAAATGGAAAATGTGAACTGTGGAGAACCCTTCTTCTCTATTTTGCCTTAGAAAGTGCTCATGTCTTCCTGAACAGCATTTTGTATTCTCTTTTTTAACCCAGAAATGCAGGAAGCATGTGGGGTTGTCTTGCAGAAGGAGATTTCTTTTTAAATTTAATTTTTTGCTGAGTCATGGTGTCTCTTCTGCCATTTTTCCTGCATGTGCATGGATGCCCATCACCAATGCCCGTGTCATGCATTGAGGGGGGCCAGCAGAGACTAGAAAGGTCACTTCCATTTCCTTTCTAAACAGACAGGTGAACACACAAGCTGTTTGTTTCTCAACTTGCGGAAGCTCACCAGGCAAGCTCGAGAGCTTCTGCAGCAAAATAAGTAGGGCCAAACTAGATTTGAGACATGAACAACCTTTAGCAACAGGGACTGGAAAAAATCACCTCAGAATTTACATAGAATTAGAGCTATAACACATTCCTTCTAGAATAGAACATTGTCACCTGCATAGTAGCAAACAATGCCTCCAAATTTCAGCTTCTTACCGTTTACAGTTTTTTTTCAGTAAACAAAAAAAGCATCTGGAACATAAAGTAGTCTAAGAAATCAAGTGTTTTTTACATGTGTGGTGCTTTTTAAAATCCCAACTAATGTAGAGGGTTGGGACATTCTCTTCCTCCTCCTAAACAAAAAAACACCTTAACCAGGGAAGCAGATTTAAGTGCCTGTACAGAATAGGGGACATAAAATATCCCAAGAAATTAATTGATTTTTGCATCAAAAAAAGGTGCGGCCATGTCCCCCCATCAGCCACCCTATCAGAGGTTAGTCCATTAGGGCAAATGGGGCACTGCCCAACCAACTTCAGTCTGCCCTCAGCCAGCCCCCACTTGCCTACCGCCTTACTGACAACCAGTCCAAGGAGTGCCATTGCCCCTCAGCTTCTTCCTCCTTAGTCTCAGTCAGTAGCAGCTGCTGAGGCCACGCAAGTGGGGCTTTGTTGCTCTTCTGACTTCCAAACGCAGAGGGTTGCTGCCATTGACCCAGAGGGGAGGGTTGAGATGCCGGCAGGGCAGTGCAGCAGGAGTGTCAGATTGGTTCCACCCATGCCATCTCACTCGCCCGCTACTGGCCTCAGCGTTACCCTTGCAGAACTCAAAAGGGAGGAGGAAAATGGGGATAAAACAATGGGTAGAGAGAGACACATTTACTGTTGTGCTGGTTTACAAAAAAGGGGAGAGGCTTGACCCCAACAACTACCGCCCCATCAGTCTTCTTGATACAGGTGTTAAATTGTACTCTAAATACCTGTTAACTAAAGTTGAAGAGTGGGAAGCCACTAATCACGTTATCTCCCCGGAACAAGCTGGTTTTTGCAAAGGCCAGGGCACTATGGACCACTGTTTAACCTTATATTATATTGCAAGGAAAAGCATGCTTGGTCCTACGAAACATCTATACGCCGCCTTTGTGGATCTGGCGGCGGCCTTTGATTCTGTCGATAGAGCAAGGTTGTGGGCTAAACTAGCTAATACCAACATAGACAAGCGGCTCCTCTTCCTTATTAGAGAACTATATTCTGACAATACTGCCAGAGTCAGGGTTGGTTTCATGGGCTCCCTCACAGATCCTATTCCCGTTAACAAGGGAGTAAAGCAGGGTTGCCTACTGGCTCCAATTCTTTTTAACCTCTATCTTAATGAAATAACCTCTGAACTGGTGGGCCCTGAATTTTTTTCCCCTGCCCTTGGAAATATGAAAGTGTCGATACGTCTATATGCTGACAACATGATCCTATTATCCATTACCCAAATTGGTCTGAGGAGACTGCTTAAGAAATGTAGCGCATATTGTAAAAAAGGAAATCTTTTGATAAACTATTCTAAAACTAAAGTTATGGTCTTTGGTAAGTGGCCCCGAAATCTCTCCTGGTCTATAGATGGCCACCCAATTGAGCAATGCCATGCTTTTAAGTACCTAGGCATATATTTCCAGGATAATCTTTCCTGGAGAAAACATATAAATTCTATTAAAATTACAGCTCTAAGATCATGTGGTGCCATTCTGAGTTTCTATAGAACAGCTGGAGGCAACCTTGTCCTCCCAGCCCTAAACATATTCACAAATAAAGTTCTTTCCCAGATTCTATATGGTGCACCCATTTGGGGATGGGAAAGTTCTATTTTGTCCAGCCTCAAGGCAATTCAAAATAGTTTTCTAAGAAAACTTTTGCGCCTTCCCCCGGGTACCCCGGCAGCATTTCTTCGAGCTGAATTAGGTCTCCCTCAAATCAGTGCTCAGGTTCATTGCACTCTGTTTAACTTTCGGGATTCAATAAAAAATGCTCCTACCAAATTATCAAAGTTATGTTACGTCGCGGCAATAAGGGAAAGTTTCTGGAGTTCCAGAATAACAAGCCTATATCACCAGTACCACATAACATCATCGAATTCAATTGTTTCGAATCGTGCTAAGCTGAAAGAAGAAGCTTTCCAACACAGTAATTGGATAGATCATTTGGCCATTAGTAACTCCAAATTTTCAAGGTGGTTTGGAGTAATAAAACCTGACCATCTGAGGGCAAGTTATCTGTCCTACTCTATTCCACCAAATGCATTAACTGCATTTACTGCCCTTAGATTCCAAACAATGCCATCCGCGATTCTGCAAGGCTGATACAGTCGGGTCCCATGGGACCAGCGTTTATGTATTTGCGGTGCTGACGTGGTTGAAGATCTAACCCATTATCTGCTGGAGTGCCCATTATACTCCCACCCGAGATCCAAATTTCTCAATGGCTTGCTGACAAGGCAGGAATCTTCGCATGAAATTATCATACATCTCTTATCTGATCAGGACTATTTAGTCACTCACAGGATTGCTCTCTTCGCCCTTGCGGTGCAAAAGCTTCAGGCGAAGTATGTTGTAGAACTGTCAACCAAATCCTAGGAGGTTGTATTATGGTTATTCACCTTTTTAATATTTTTGATGTTCATGGCCTTTGTTTTATTGTTGGTTGCTAATAATGTATATTGCAATGGCTTATGGCTAGGCAATAAAGTTTGACATTGACATTGACACATTGGTAGATCAACCCGTTTGCCTTCTAGGTGTGGCCAATAGAAATGCTTTGCTGCTGACTCAGGCAAAGACAGTGATTGGCCCAACACTTTGCTATGCATGGTCCTGAAAGATCTGAAGTCAGCAATGGGGAAGGGAGGTATGGCCAGCAGAGGGCAGAGTTGCTTCAAAACACAGCCAGAAAAACCATTCTGGCTGCTTTTCAAGCAATAGTGTGCCCATAGCCACCAACTGGTTGGTTTTCTCTGTCATTGGTTCTGGCTCCATGTACTGTTGGCCTCCCTGCCTTCTCCTCTACCATTTCCAATGGGCACCAGCCAGCACTACATCTGCCACACTCACTCACAGACAGAAGCTCATGTTCTGAACCATGGTATTATGAGAAGGAACATTAATGTTCCCCGTCTAATGCAGTCTTGCCAAAAATCCTTTCTCCTCACACATGCACACACCCCACCACCACCACCACATTGCAGCTGCTGTTAGCCCCAGGATGGAAATATATCTTCTGAGAGTAGCAGCAACTTCAGAGGGAGGATTTTCATTGAGAATGTTAAAGGGGGAAGGGAGAAAGACCTAAGCTCCCCTTTTCTGTTTGGCACTGTCCAAATCCTGACTGGAGAAGGGGGTGCAGCTGCTTTCTCAAGAACAAAAATGCAACATGTGAGATGCTTGCACACCTTTTCATCATGTCTACTTTGGCTGTGCACTCCACGGTTAACTATTGTTTTAAAAGCAGACTTGCAGAACTAGATCACGCTCTTCTGCGTGTCACCATCCACAGAGCAAGGGTAATAATGCTTACCTTCCAACAACCCAAAGCCAATAACCTGTGAAAAAGCTGATTAAGCAAGAAGCAGCAACAAAAAAAATTAATTAAGGCTCAAGTTCAGGCTCTCTCTTTTCCCTCAGTGGGATTAATAGTTTAATGGTCATATGTTGCTCTCTTGCACTCCACAAGCTATATGAGTTTAGTCATCTATCAAAGGATGGTTTGACATTTTCTCATGGCCAAGGGATTCAATATGTTATTTGTTACCAGCATGCTTCTGGATAGATCAAGCCCAGCTCTGGGCTTTCAGCAATGAGAGTTATTCTAAACCACTTACTCATTTGCTCACATGCTGAATTCATGCAGGGAGAGCCTTCTCTGGCACAATATTTTACTCCTGCCTTATTGCACAGGCCTTTTTCTCCATATACCCAATATTGAAAACAGAAAGTATATCATTCTCAAAAGCCCACCGCATTTCTCTCCCCACCCCCAGCCCTGAAAACTGATACCAAACATAACAGCAAATGAACTCTTTGGAAGGTTAAAGCTGCTTTCATACAAAACATTTTTTTGCAGGAAATGGAGGCGGAATGTTGAGCTAAGAAGTTCACTTAAAAGGATTCATGCACAGACTCCAAGGGCTACATTATCCTTTAAAGCAAAACAAAAGAGCAAATAAAGGGGTTTCTTTCTTTTAATTTTTTTTTTTAAATCAGAGTTGGATAGCTCCAGATTCATAAAAAGGATATTAGAGTGACATGGTAAAATGTAAACCAAGCCAGATGTTTTAGGTAATTCTTTTAACTCCTTTACTACTGTCACCTTTTAAAACACAGCTTTTTTCCTAAGTTAAAATGGGATCTAATTAGTGCAAGTTAAAACTGCCATTGTAATGGGCTGTATTCAACTAACATTGTGCTAGAGCTAGCCAGCACAAGGATTCCCACTAGCCCAATGGGATTTTGTCCCCCCTCTCCTCCCCCTACATGCCCCCACGCCCTCCCCAAATCTGCTCCAGCGGGTCAGGAGAACCCCTAGAACAGTGCATGCGGGAGGGAGGAGAAGGAAGATCATTCCATTGGACAAGCAGAAATGCTTGCACTAATGGAACAATCTTCTTAGTGCTACATAGAATACAACCTATAAGGTGGTTTTCCACACTAGTCCTACTTAGAGTAGACCCATGTAAGTTAAAATACATTGCTAACTTGGGTTCATTAATTTCAATGGGCCTGCTCTGAGTAGGGCTTAGTTGACTACAACCCAATGTTTGTATTTTGCTTTTCCATCCAAAAAGAAGCCCAAAGTGGATAAAAAAATAGTAACAGAACAGTAAATCCAAAAACATTGGAAAAGAAAATATGATGAATAAAAATGCTACAATAATTTCTCGATACATTTTCAGTTCTGTACCTAAAGAAAAATAACAATTAAATGAATAAGCAATAGGAAAATCATAAAACAATGCCAAATTCATTTATTTACTATAAATAAACTAATGGTAAACCTCATTCTCCAAGTGCTGATCCTTATGTAGGCAAAATGACAACATCTATGGGCAAGAGGGAGGAATCAGGAGACCAAATTCACAAATGAAAGAACAAAAAACCCTAAGGGGAAAACTCAAAACAGCCCAATAAAGACTGAACATGCTCAGTGGCCACAGAACAGCCCTCACAGGCCTTGCTTCATATCCTCTCCAAGTGCTTTTGCCTGGCTAGAACGCGCCCTTGAACTATAATAATGTTTCTTACTTGCCTGGGTGGAATGTGGGAGGGGGGTGCACGCGTGTGTGTGTATAAACCTCCAACTTTTGCATAGCTGGCATACAGCCTACTGTACAAATACTTCGCCTCACCCACTGTTGCTTTTGGCCCTACCCACCACTGGCATCTGCTGGGCCCTGAAAGGTTGCCTACAAGGAAATGTGGTCCTTTGACTGAAAAATGTTTCCTAGCCTTGTTTTAAGAGAATCAAAAACTTTTTTAATTGTTTAGTATCATTGATTAAACATGAATAAAGCCCTGCTGAATCAGCCCAAAGGTTCATTGTTATCCTTTTGGCACCAGGTAAAGGTGTTGTTATTCTCCCAGGCTTATCATTATAGGAAAGAGGCCCTCTGATCCATTTCAGCTATCCCTGAGATTTGGTCTGCTGGGTTGATTGGTTATTGGTCAAGGTCAAGGTTCTCCAAGTTTGATTGGAACCCGGACAAGGCCTTCTCAGTAAGTGTGCCCAGATTCTAGAACTCTTCCCCTGTCTGTTGAGAAATTCATCTTGCCACCTCTCTTACGATGTTCTGCTGGTTAGCAAAGATGTATCCTTTTAGAAGGTCATGTAGATGAGGTCTGACTGGTATTGTTTTATGCTGCTGTAAATGGTTCCCACTTGACATCAATGTTATTGTTTTTGTGCTGCTGTTTCTAGATTGTTTTATCTCACTGTTTTGTGCCATCCTGCTTTTTAATGGAATTTCCCCGCTTTTTGTTATTTTGTTTTTGATGTCAGCCGCTTTGGGCTACTTTTAAGAAAAGGGGAGTATGAATCTTTTAAATAAATAAATTCAAATAAAGGAATAAATGTATGGTTTTAACATGGTGCAGCTTACTATATTTTATTTGGATTCTTTGTTTTTGATCTTGGTTTTTGAAAGTCCTTTAGAAACTTTGCTGAAAGGCAGCATATAAATCTTTTAAATGAATGGTCCGGTATTCTGTTTCTACCAATAGTGAGTCAGATGTCTCTAGAGACTCACACTGTATGGTTTTAACATTCTGCAACATGTGGTCAACAGTATCAAAAGCCACAGAGAGATCAAGAAGAATTAATAAAGTTGTGCTCCTCCTGTCTTTCTCTCAATAAAGGTCATCCATCAAGGTGACCAAGGCTGGTTCATTTTTGTAACCTTTGCTAAAAATGGGAAATTAAGGACAGGAGGCACCCACTCCTCACGTAACAATGCTTTCTCCATACTCTGAACTAGGGATGTAAGAAGACTTCATTTTCCATTCTGTCCTATATTCATTGTATGCAACACTGTTTCCATTCCTCTGCAATTTATCTTCTACCACAAACTACATTGTTCACCTCACTGTCTGCTGTGGAGAAAATATGCAAATTACGTATTTATGTTGATATTACATTATTCTACTACATTCATTTCAGTGCAAAGGAAAGGCAATGCAATAGTGAGTGAGGGGAATGTAATCGATTACGTATTGTTTGTGGAATGAAAGCAACACTATGAACAGTATTCACTAGATTGATTTTTTCTCCAAGCATGGGACAAACAAGCAAACATCAGCAATTTCTGCTCCTGTTTCCATTTTTTGTCAGAATTGTCCAGCATCCCTATCTAGAGTGCTGTGGAATTCATTTTATTACCCTGGTCAAGCTACAAAAATGTTCTAAATAGCAGCCGCCAACACATTGCAAGGTCCTTTTTGAAATCTGGGAGCTGCTGTAAAACTGTTGGCATGGAGAGGCTGAAGAAAGAAAGAAAAAATCTGGCAAGTGCCAATGCCTTAAATCAAGACAAGAGTCAGTTTAGCCTTGTTTTCTGCACCCCTATCAAGTAAATTAAGAAGCCTTACTGTTTTCAAGCCTCATCCAGAGAGAGAGAGAGAGAGAGAAGGCAAGACAAGCCACAGAATTCAGGCTGCCAGTTCAGGAAACATGCAAGATGCATATCTACTACACCAATCCAAGTCTGCTGTGATCGCCAACCCTACAACTCCATCAGGCTAAAAAGAAAAACATCCCCTTACAGTGATTAAAGCCAGATCCTGGCCTGATTTACATTTCACACCCTTTAAATGTCAAGCTTCCAATTAAAACAATTGCTTAATCACAGAGCAAGAGATTGACACAAGATTCCAAACATCGGGGTTCCTCTTTAATAACATTGTTTGAAAAGGCTGCAGCTATAGATCTGTGTAGGGGGGGGCGGGATGGAGGGAATTACAACTCCAGACAGCTTTTCCTGATTAACCTTAGGAGTTGCCTCCTCCTGCCTCTGCAGACTTTGGTCTGGATGTTCTCATCCTCCAGTCATGGAGAAGATATACGTTGAATTAGAAATGTTCATCAGGGAAGAAACTGTGAAATAGACAGCCACTACAATCCAGTAAACTTGCTGGCACAAGTGTTTTTGGAACAACAGAGGAATATGCTGCTACAATTGTGAAAAGCATCTCCAGGTTGAGCTAGGAGCAGTGAGGACTGGTGCCCTATAAAATTGATGGGGCTGCTATGAGGTAACAAGGGCATGACCAATGAGGTCACAGGGGCGTGGCCAAGGTCTGGTTTTCTTCCCATTCTCCTGCATTGAAAGATTCTGTGGATCCTTAAATACTGCCGTTTTACAAAAACAATACAAAGAAACTGAAACGTGCCATATTTGGTTTAGAAGGGGTCCACAAAAGACAATAAAATTATTGATAAATCAAAAGGAGCGTTTATATATGCATAAACACAATGATTAGAGCATTGGACTAGGATCTGGAAGATTCCCACTCACCCATGAACAACACTTTGATGTTGTTATGTGCCTTCAAGTCAATTACAACTTATGGTGACCCTATGAATCAGCGACCTCCAATAACATCTGTCGTGAACCACCCTGTTCAGATCTTGCAAGTTCAGGTCTGTGGCTTCCTTTATGGAATCAGTTCATCTCTTGTTTGGTCTTCCTCTTTTTCTACTCCCTTCTGTTTTTCCCAGCATTATTTTCTTTTCTAGTGAATCAGGTCTTCCATTATGTGTCCAAAGTATGATAACCTCAGTTTCATCATTTTAGCTTCTAGTGATAGTTCTGGTTTAATTTGTTCTAACACCCAATTATTTGTTTTTTTTCACAGTCCATGGTATGTGCAAAGCTCTCCTCCAGCACCACATTTCAAATGAGTTGATTTTTCTCTTATCCGCCTTTTACACTGTCCAACTTTCACGTCCATACACAGAGATTGGGAATACCATGGTCTGAATGATCCTGACTTTAGTGTTCAGTGATACATCTTTACATTTGAGGACCTTTTCTAGTTCTCTCATAGCTGCCTTCCCCAGTCCTAGCCTTCTTCTGATTTCTTGACTATTGTCTCCATTTTGGTTAATGATTGTGCCAAGGTATTGATAATCCTTGACAAGTTCAATGTCCTCGTTGTCAACTTTGGAGTTACATAAATCTTCTGTTGTCATTACTTTAGTCTTCTTGACTTTCAGCTGTAGTCCTGCTTTTGTGCTTTCCTTTTTAACTTTCATCAGCATTCATTTGAAATCATTACTGGTTTCTGTTAGTAGTATGGAATCATCTGCATATCTTAAATTATTGATATTCCTCCCTCCAATTTTCATACCTCCTTTATCTTGTTCCAATCCTGCTTTCCGTATGATATGCTCTGCATATAGATTAAACAAATAGGGTGATAAAATACACCCCTGTCTTACACCCTTTCCGATGGGGAACCAATCGGTTTTTCAATATTCTGCCCTTACAGTAGCCTCTTGTCCAGAGTATAGGTTGTGCATCAGGGTAATCAGATGCTGTAGCACCCCCATTTCTTTTAAAGCATTCCATACTTTTTCATGATGTACACAATCAAAGGCTTAGCTGTAATCTATAAAGCACAGGGTGATTTCCTTCTGAAATTCCTTGGTCCGTTCCATTCCCCAACGTATGTTTGCGATATGGTGTCTGGTGCCTCTTCCCTTTCTAAATCCAGCTTGGATGTCTGGCATTTCTCGCTCCATATATGGTAAGAGCCTTTGTTGTAGAATCTTAAGCATTACTTTACTTGCATGGGATACTAAGGCAATAGTTCGATAATTACTGCATTCCCTGGGATCCCCTTTCTTTGGAATTGGGATGTGTATTGAACAACACTAGAAACTCTTTTAAACAAGTGTCTCTTTCTGACTGCCTACGCCTAGACAACAGAGTGGCCACTCTTTTCTTTCAAGCTACATCTGGTCAGATGCAAAACATAAATCACCCCCTCTCCACACACGCAACACAGAGTGATCATTTTGGGTCCTGCTTTTCCCTCCTTCTCCTCCTCTCCCTCTCCAACAGTCAGCAAAAGGCCCATCAGGATCAAAGTATAACCCACACACATACACCACTCTGCAGTTTTCCCCTTGTTCCCCATGCAGAAACATACACCCACCCACCTACTCTGCACAATCAAATACTGAACTCATACAGAAATGTTACTGCTGCTTTCAAAGGCTGGCTGCATAGAAAGAAGAGTGCTTCCTGCTGCTTTAGCCTGCTGCTTGCAAAACCGAGGGAATAACAACTCAATCTCAGAGAGGAGCCAATAGATTGCAAATGCATGCATTTGACTGGCTCAGATTGAAATGCATTGGGGAGGCTCTTCATAGTCCTGCACTAATGCTATGGAACTTCCAATGCATTTCTGAGGGACTCCTGATTGATTAGAGCTTATTCTATGGGAAAGAAAATCAAAATGGAGGCCCTGGAGGTGCTGAGAGGACCCCTGCCCTCCCTAAGACACTCCTACTAGAATTTTACCCCTAGAGACAGGGGTGGGGTCTTAATTATTGTGATTGGCTGTGCTATCCAAAGATGATTGGCCAGAACAGAAGATGGACATAAATAAGTCCAGAGTGTCTCTAAACATGAGGTATTGTATTAAATATGAATGTAAGGAACAGAGAAAGGGCATTGGGCTATAGATTTGGAGGTTTAGGGTAGTTAGAGTGGGCAGTGCCCCATCTGCCCTTAATGAAGGGCCTCCACTGGCTAGGAGAGATCCCTGCCTGAAACCCTGGAAAGCCACTGCCAGTCCATGTAAACAATATTGAACTAAAAGAACCAATTTTCTGAGTAGGTATATTTGGCCAATTTTGAGTTTGGGATCTGAACCTGCTCAAGGAGGAATTGGCGTTCATTGTCACCACTGCTCCCTTCCATCACCCTATGCCTTTTTACTGCATCCCTCCCGCATCCCTGGTACATATCCCTGAACAGCCTGCCTGCTACCATCTTGCAGAAGCAAACAGCAAACTGCAACCTGTTTAGAAAAATACATGATGCACATGCATCTGCTTATTTCAATCTGCAAAGTATTATTTATTTTATTTATCAAGATGTTTGTAACCTCTGTGTGTGTGTGTGAGAGAGAGAGAGAGAGAGAGAGAGAGAGGTTACAAACATTTGATTTATTGCTAGATGTCTCCAAGGCAGCTAGCAAAGCACAAAAAAGAATGTAACAACATAACGAAATTTTAAATACCCTATATAAAGTGATTATTTGTAGCAATTATCAAAGCAGCAAAATCAAGGATGAGAGTCAATCAGGAAAATCCCAAAACTGTCAGGAAGAGGGCCACCTTGGCTTAGCATCCAAATGTTAACAAAGAAAGACTGCAGGGAATGTACTTTTCTTTTTTAATTTTTAAAAATGTGCCATTTACATCACAGACAACGAGTTCTATGGGTGTTGTTCAGTGTTAGGCCTACTCAGAGTAGACTAGAGATTAGGGATGCGGTTCGCTGCCTAGTTCCAATCTGCTTGGATTCCTATAGTCTGTTGTTTTATCCCACTCCTCCCTTTTTTTTGTTCCCGCTTGCTTTGGCAGTTACTGATTCGATCCACTGGGGGGGGGGGGAGTTGGTTGTGAAATTTTTTTGGTAATTTTTAACATAAACACCTATGTAAATGATCATGGTGTTCCACATGGTTTATTTTTTCCTATTTATAACAACTACACACTGTTACAAATGCATCAACTCAGAGGAAATTATGAAGATCATTATGTAAAATCAGGGGAAAAATCTATGCCAATTATCTGTTGTTGCCCACCACAAGAAATCAGTGCCGATTACAGCCACAGCCCACTGCAAGAAGTCAGTGCTGGTTCGAAAAGATAGGGGACACTGAATTCAGTCGGAATATAGTACTAAGTCCAATTTAGCGGATATTCTCCCCCATCCCTACTAGGGATGTGCTAGAATTCTATCCAGTTCAGATATGGTACCAAATTTCCCATTAATTCACTTATTGTCTATCGTTGTGGATCAGATTTTTATGCAGTGATTTTCCTTGGCTATTTTTGAAAACGGATTTTTTAAAAAATCTGCCTCTAAAATATACATATTAAGGGACTTCCGGGAAGGGTGACTTCGCTTGTGCCTGCTTTTGAGACGGGCTCCCGCCTCAGAAGAAGCTTTTTCAGATATAAATCAGTCAGAACATTTTTTTTTTGACTGATGAAATTTCTCCCGGGCAGGGAGAAACGTAGAGATCAACCTCAAAAGCCTGTTTTTGTTGGGAGGACTGGATTTCATTAATTTATGAGAAAAGGTCCAGCCAGCAATGCCGGACGGACTTCCGAACAAGCTCTATCTGATTAATGCGACACGTTTATCTTTTCTTCAAAGAGAAAACGGACTAACAGGCAAGCACCCTTCTTTCTATCTTTTTTTTTACTTGGTTTAAATTGTTGCAGCAAAAAGAGATTTGTCAAATGAATCAGCTTTAAAGAACTTCTGGGTGAGCTATAACTCTTCTCTGTTATTCACGAAATTAACAGCTTATCTCTGCTTCTATTGCAAAAAGCTGTCCTGGAAGTGCATTCTAAAGATATAAACAGAAGAGGGATTTCTATTCTGAGGAGAAAAAAATAAAAAATATGAACTTTGGAACATTATATTGTCTGGGACTATTCTCTTTTTGGTCTATTTTATTTTGACAAATCTGCTTCTTCACGACGCCACTAACTGTTTTGATGCTGGAAACTAAATTTGTTTTGTATTCTTGAACATAGAGAGATAAGGCAGGCTGCTCTGTTTATACTGTGATGTCATCAAGCCTGGAATATTAACCCAATTCTTGCTGAAATAAGAAGTGGTTCTTCTTTATTTTTGTTTTGTTTTGTTTTCGTGGTTTTAAAAATGGCAATCAAGAAAGTGGCTGAGAATCTGGAAGTAATTATGTTTCAGAAAATAATGGATGAGATTGAGATAACGAAACAAACCCTGCGACAGGGCAGTAAGGAGCTGAAAATTGAACTGAGCAAAATGACGCAGGAGCTTAAAGAAATAGGGGATCCTGTGAGAGAGGAGAATGAGATCAGAGATGAGAAAAGAAAAAATAAAGGGAAGATACAAGCCCTGGAGATTGGAACAAATGTGGAATTGGAAAAAGATCTGGAGTTTATGGGTATTAGAAATAAAATCTACTGTTTGGAATTTAACGTTATCTCTGAAGAAATTAATGAAGATATTAGAGATAAAGTTATCAATGGCTTGGATAATTTTCTGGACTGGGATGACGTGATGGAGCTTGATATAGAGAAAATCTATGGAATTAACTACAGCCATGTGTCAATGGAAAAACTCTCAAGAGATGAGCCAGTGCATTTTGTAAAAAAGAAGAACAGAGATATGACTTTACAACAATATTTCAGCAACTTATTCAGAATCGATGGCAAGAAAATATTTGGGATAGAGGAAATTCCCATCAGAATCTTATTATATGACTATGGCTATGACAGCAAGATTATTATGGAATACTGATAATGGAAGATTGGACACTGAAATTACTGGACTTAACAGGACTATTGAAGATGGAAGATGGAATTAATATGGATAATGGAATAATGGCTATTGAAATTATTGGACCTAACAGATATTGATGAGATGGATTAATCGATATGTTTATTTGGACTATGGTTATGACAATAAGATTATTATTATTATTAACGAGATGGGTTAATCGACATGTTTATTTGGAGAAAAATTGATAGATATATTTCTTAAAGAATTGAAACCTCTCTTTGACTTTTTGTGGAAAGAATAAAGTAATGTTTATGAGATTTGATGATTAATTAAGATAACTACTGGAGGAAAGCGATTTTATAATATAATTTAAGAGACAGGATTGTTATATATTGTAGACCTATAACTGATCTGCGACAAATGGGAAGTCAACATTTTATTTTTTTGTTTAATCATTTTTGTTTTGTTTTGTTTTTTGTCTTTGAATGTTTTATGATTTTGTTTTGTTTGTTTTATGAAAATTTGAATAAAAATTATTGTAAAAAAAATAAAATATACATATTAAGAATGATAATTTTATTAATATTTCCTTTCATTTATCAATATTTGCTTTCAGAATATCAGTATTTCCTTTGAGAATGTCAGTATTTCCAATATTTTTGGAAGGGGAAAAAAGGATAAGCAAAAGCAGTAGCTAGTGGATAAAGAATGAACTCAACTTGTTAGGTCAATGGAATGCTTTCAAACTGGCACTGGCCAACAGATCCCATCCCTAGAATAGACCCACTGAAGTTGTTGTGATTGATTGATTGATTAATTGATTGATTGATTGATCTTCTGCCTCTCCTCCCAGAAGGAGTTCAGGGCAGCAAACAAAAACACTAAAATCATCTTTAAAAATCTTAAAAACAAAGCATATTTAAAAACATATTTAAAACATCTTTAAAGTAAATATTTAAACAATCTTTTTTAAAAAAAACTGGGAACTCTGCTTAAAAGGCTTTGTTGAAAGAGGAAGGTCTTCAGTAGGCACCGAAAAGATAACAGAGACAGTGCCTGTTTAATATTTAAGGGGAGGGAATTCCAAAGTGTCGGTGCCACAACAAAAAAGGTTCGCTTCCTATGTTGTGCGGAAAGGACCTTCTGATAAGATGGTATCTACCGAAGGCCCTCACCTGCAGTCTGCAGTAATCAACTGGGTACATAAGGGGTAAGACGGTCTTAGTAGACATAACTAACTTAGGCTGTGTACACATTACCATTTACTCTGCTATCTAGTGCTTTCCCACTAGGGATGGGTGAGAATTTCAATTCAGTTCGCATTTCAAGCAGAATTTATCAAATTCGCAATTTCCGAAACAATATGAGAACTGATATACTGCCATTTTTCAAAATTCACATTTATTAGAATTTTGGGATGCAGTTCACCAACTAAACAATATTTACAAAAATGCATGTATTAGGGGAAAGTGTGCATAAAAATGAATATATGATTGAAAAAAGGCATGATAGCATGAGAAATGGCTTGCAAAAATGTTTTGTCAAAACTACCTACAAAAATGTGTTTATTTGGAGAAATTCGCACTAATATGGTGGAGAATTTTCATGAGGATTTGAAAAAAAAATCCGCAGATTGCCACAGAAATGTAGAGGACTGAATTTAACATTAGAAAAGTGAGAAACTGAGCGAACCAAAACAGACAGATCTTTCCACCCCTAGTTCCCACTGCCAGTTTTAAAACTGCCTACTCACACGAAGTTAGCCACAATCCATATTGATCCTACAGTTTCTTGAGAAATGCTGATGTTTACTACTTTTTTCCTCAAACCAACTTCAATCTGACTGGAAAATTTAAGCAATGTTCATTTAAGCCAGGTGTGTGCATGTGCTAATGAGTGCTTCATGAATATGAGCTGGAGAGCTGCTGGGGAGGGAAACCAAACATGTAATGCATGTTGGGTGAAGACATCCCTGCCCCCTCTCCAATGTGTACAACAGCGTGCAAATACAACTTGAAATGCAGCAAGAAAAAATGGCTTCCACTGTGTTTTAAGTTGCTAATGTGTACATGTCCTTAGGTTCATTAATTTCAGTGATCTGCTCTGAGTAGGACTTAGTTGAATACAACCCTCTAACGTTAAAATAGTGCACAAAATGGTGCAGGCAGAAGGGGAGGCGTTGGCTGGCTTGACACTCGTGATATCACTAAAGACTTCACAGGAACATTATACTGTGACAGATCATTGGTCCATCTAGCACAGTATTGTCTACACTGACTGGCAGCAAAATTTCAGACAGAGGGCTTTCCCAGCCCCACCCAGAGATGCTGGGAACTGAACCTGGGACCTTCTGCATGCAAAGCAGATGCCCTGTCACTGAGATACATCCCTTCCTTCCCCTTTTCCAGATCATTGTTGACTATTCTTAGGTTGCCCTGGATGCAGACATGAGGGCTAAAGGGGGAAACAAACAATTATGAAGGGCAGCACACACATAGAAGCAACTCTGCTTGAGGCAGGGTGGTGAGAACAGTGGAAGCCAGCAGCAAATAAGTACAAAAGATTGATCAGGCATGAACAGTTTGCCTGTCTGCTGATACTCATGTGATGTAGCAGAGATGCCAAGGAACCGTTAGCCACTCTCTAGACAAGCAGTGTAACTCATGTTAGGGGGTGACAAAGGGGAAATGGTGGAGGAGATAATTTAATTGCAGGAGGTAACCTTTTCAGAGATATAAGATAGCCATTTGGCTGCCCTGCCATATTTGCAAAAAGTAAGGTCTGCAAGAAAAACAAAGGGAAAGGTGGAACACAGGTGTGTGGCGTGTCCATGAACACAAGCCACAGAAAATGGGTGATGACTGGTGAAAGAGAAAGCTGGGAGCATTGGGAGGAGTGTGGGCAGAGCAGAGAAGGAAGAACAAAAGTTAGACCTACCTACCTAAGTACTGCTTTGCATGATACAAAGACATAAGAAAAGCCCTGTTGGATCAGGTCAAAGGACCATCTAGTTCAACATCCTGTTCTCATGGACCAAGCAGATGCCTATGGAAAGCCTGCAAGCAAAATCTGAGTGCAACAGCTCTCTACCTATTTGTGATCCTCAGCAGCTCTCACAGTGGAGAGAGAACATAGTCATTGTGACAAGTGGCCATTCATGGCCTTATCCTCCATTTGTTTAAAACACACACACATCGTAAAGCATGGGTAAAGGAACTGACAGATCCTTCCATCCATAGTTGTCAGTGAGGGAATGCACGTGAAAATTCTTCCTTACCACTGTTGTAAAGGATTATGCAACATGCCCCATTGTTCCTAAATCAGCTAAGAATACAGAAAGTGAGACAAGCCCAGAAGGATGTTAACCAGGAAGTGAAAATGAGAGTAAACGTGAAATGTGAACACAGGTACCTTATGATGCTATCAAGAGCAACAAGACACATCAAAATGTATTCACACCCCAAAGCACCATTGTTGTATTGCTGAAAAGGAGTTACTTATCTTTGTAGACATTTCTTCTAGCACTTCCTTTTTAATGTTTTGGAAAACTTCCTCAGTTAGTTAGAGATGAACTTTTCCAAACAAGGTGAAAACATGCCTTTAGGCAGGTGACTAAAACAAAAACAAAAACAACCATAAAAATAGCACAACCTACCTCCAAATCTAGCTTCTGTTCATCTCCCTTAGGCCTTAAAGCCAGCAATTGATTACAAAACTCTGTAGCAGCTGATGATGATGCAAGCAAGTTCACTGTCCTTCATTCGACATTCCAGAAGAATATTAATTTATTTATAATAAGATAAAGTGGAGTACAATAAGGCCAAACAAGAGATGGATCGATTCCATAAAGGAAGCCACAGACCTGAACTTACAAGATCTGAACACGGTGGTTCATGACAGATGCTCTTGGAGGTCACTGATTCATAGGATCGCCATAAGTCGTAATCGACTTGAAGGCACATAACAACAAAAAAGCTCCAGGCTAGTCCATATAGTAGCAAAACCAGTAGCAACTTTATTGTGGCTAGAGATTTTCAATCTTAAATTTGGTTCTTCACTTTTGTGCAGGAATTAAAAAATGAAAATTCTTCAGCATTATAGTGCAAATTTCACCTAATAAATGCATTTTTGTATTCCATTTTGACTAATGAATACATTTGACATGCAATTTCTCTTGATATAATGCATTTTTGTATATTAATTTCACTGATGCATTCATTTTTATGCACACTTTCCCCTCATATATGCATTTTTGTAGGGGACATGCAGTGCAAGATTCAGATAAGTGTGAATTTTAAAGAATGGCTGTGTTTCCGTTCTCATGTTGTTTTGTAAACTGCTGATTTGATAGATTCCACTTCAAATGTGAACTGAATTGAATTTCTCCCCTATCCCTACTGCCAACTGAGGATTACTCTTCATGTATTTGACAAGTGGGTTGTATTCTAGTCCATCCAAGCTTTGTCCTTTGGCCAAGCTAGACATGATACAGTGATTAGGAGCCCCATTTTATTTTCTCATGGTGGCAATTTGAATCATGGCCTTGACCTGCAGAGAAGTGGGGTTTAACTCTTTGCTTCTGCACCAGTTCCCTATTGCAAATTCTATCACCCCACCCTGAGCAGGGGGGAATTTGTGCAGAGGCAAAGGGTTGAACACCTCTCTCCCTATCTTCCTACCCAAAAGACCCTTGGGTTCCCTTCCCCCCCTTTTGGACTTTGGAAAAAGACATCAGGAGCCCACATCTAATCTTGCCTGGAGCCTTTAAAGCAGGGGAAACCAATGTGGTGCCCTCCTGATGTTCTGGGCTAACAACTCATCATTCCTTACCCGTGACTATGCTGACTGAGGCTGGCAAGAGTTGTATCCCATAACAGCTGAAGGGCATCATGATGGCTATCCCTGCTTTAAGGTACCCCAGAACTCAGGGGGGGTGTCTCCACACTGTGGGCCATCCATGGGCAGGAGAACATCAAAAGGCCCCACATCCATGGCCCAGGTCTTCCTCTGCCATAGACTAAAAAAATCACAACACTAGGACAGTTTGGCTTCTTATACTTTATTGGGGACAAGTTGTTTCATCACTTCACACTTTCCCAGTGAGGACCCCTCCACAGTTCCAGGGGGGGTCTAGGCTGAGGCCTCACCCCAAATCCTGTAGCCTTCCAGCCCCTCTTGGTCTCTGGCAGCCCCTGTTCCCTCTCAGGCTGAAGGCCCTCCTCAGCTTCAGCCAGACCTTCTCCTATATTGGCCTCTGAAGGCTCCCTAACAACAGCTGCGTCTCTCCCCAGCTGTTCCTCATTTGGCTTGTCTCTCAGCCCTTCTCCCTCAGCCAGTTCAATTCACCGGGGACTTGATCCAGCATCCACATAGGAATGAAGCCAAGGGGGCAGTGGGACAGTCCCTGGTGATCCTTCACACACACCAATATTCTTTTATACTCCTGTGAAATCTAAAAACTAATCTTAAAACTAACAAGCAAAATTCATCTGTGAACACAGACAAACAATATGTCAACAAAGAGCCAGTAATGTCTAGACAAACATGAGCTGCTTAAAATAGTAATAAGCCTTAAGAGGAAATGAGGCATTCTTCCTGCCAAGGTATATTTCCTTTAGCCCTGAAAGGGAAGTGTAAAGTATGGCCTTCAGCTTTCACAAACTGGTTTGTTTGAAATGTGATGCTTTCTTGAATTTTATTACTCAGACATCCATACACATGTGACAAAAGACTCCCCCAGCTGGGGCTGATGGATGCTAGAGTCCAATAACATCTGAAGGGCACCACTTAGGCTACCCCCAACACAGACAGTACTGAGCTAGAAGGACCATTGGTCTGACAAGGGTAAGCCCTACCATTATGTGCAGAGTGAAGCAGCCACCTCAGGCAGCAAATGCTGAGGGATGGGGAGCAGACACAGCTGTGTGTGCCTTGTGGCCTGCCCTATGCCCCCTAAATTGCTAGGATGGTAATTGGAGCATCTTGATGGGATCATGTGTCACATCTCACTGGTCCTGAAAGTGCTGCATTGGCTGCCAGTGTGCGACCAGGCCCGTTTCAAGGTGTAGTATTACCATTTAACACCCTAAATGGCTTGGGATTCAAGTGCCTAAAAGAGTTCCTTGCCCAGTATCACTTATCTCTGACCCTGCAATCAGCAGAAAAGGCCTTGTTGGTGGTGCTGCCCAGTTGGTGCTGACCTGTGACAGGGTCTTTTCAGTGGGGGCTCTCCGCCTGTGGAATGCCCTCCCCAGTGAAGTGTGTCTGTCTCCATCATTACTGACTTTCAGGAGGAATTTTAAAACATTCCTGTTTACCCGGGCATTTCATGGCTGAAGGGGACTGTTCTTGGCAACCCAATGTCACTGACAGAATGTTTTTAACTGTGTTTTAAAATATTTTTTCACCATGTTTTAGAATATTTTTAACTGTGTTTTAGAATGTTTTTAATTGTAATTGTGTTTTTGGAATGTTTTTAACTTTTTAGTATGCTTTCTTGTTAAATTGTTTTATTTCTGTTTGCTGCCTTGGGCAGGATACTATAACTAACTAACTCTTCTGCCTTCAGATGCAGTGGAGGACACCACTGTTGAGGCAAGATTCCACTGCCAATCTGATCAACTTTTGTACACGGAATGGGGGAAGGCACCATCTTGCCCTTTTCCTCAGGAAGCAAAATGTCTTGGGCCAGCCCTGAGTTTGACTAAGTATAAAGCAGTTTCCCATGATCCAGTTCTCCTTTTCCTAGACTAAAAAGCCCCCACTATAAAGCCCTTTCCTTGTAGAGGAGGCTCTCCCAAGAGAGGCACATGTGAAGAAGCAGAGGGAACTAGAGGTGTGTTAGAATTCTACCCAATTCAGATTTGGTATCAAATCTGTCCATTATTTCACTTATTCTCCATTGTTGAGGATCAGATTTTTATATGGTGATTTTCCATGGCTATTTTTGAAAATGGATTCTTTTTTTAAAAAAAAAGTCTGCCTCTAGACCAGCCTTTCCCAACCAGTGTGCCTCCAGATGTTGTTGGACCACAACTCCCATCAGCCTCAGTCAGCATTGCCAATAGTGAGGAAGATGGGAGTTGTGGTCCAACAACATCTGGAGGCACACTGGTTGGGAAAGGCTGCTAAATAATTTTATTGATGTTTCATTTCATTTATGAATATTTCTTTTCAAAATATTTATATTAATAACAGTATTTTTTGTGAGAGGAAAAATATGGATTGGTAAAAGCAGCAGCTAGCGGACAAAGAAGGAACTCAAATGGATACTGGCCTTTTAGAACAACGGAATGCTTTCACACTGGCACCAGCTAAGGGATCCCATCCCTGGAGGGAGCCATCGTTCCCTTTCCCACTAGTACTTGAACCTTCTCTTATTCTTTCACTCCTTTTAGGCTGAGGGAAAGGAAAGAGAAGATCGGACATTAGTTGGCTACATTTTGCTTGGGTGGGTCACAAAGTGCTGGCTCCTTCTCTAAACTCAAGCAAAGTCAGGAGTCAGGTACACAAAAGCCACCATTCAGCAACAGTGAGTTATGGCATGCAACCCAATCCTATGCTCTTTCAGTGCTCAAATTATAGCAGGGATGGAGAACCTGTGGCCCACTATATGTCACTGGACCAAATCCTGCCAGCCCCAGCCAGCATGGCCAATAGTCAGGGATGATGGGACCTATAGTCCAGCAACATCTGGAGGGCCACAGATTCCCTGTCCTTGAATTACAGAGAGGCCAGATGCTGGGAGCTTCCTCCTATTAGCAACTTTTTAGGAAGACTCAGGAGTATTATTTCGTTAAGGAGTTAAGTGGGTGGTTCTGGATTTCATTAAAGATGCCCCTATTTTTCCCTTCCTAAATCAAGCATTTTGAATATGAATTATATCTGGTTCATTCCCGTGTAATTGTGCTTGGACTGAACCCCAATTCCTGTTCTCTGGAAGACAGTACAGATTACAGAAACATAAAACTCCACGCTTTATAGAGTCCAGGGGTCAATATGTATGATTTCCGTTTGGAAATGTATTGTATTTTACAGTGCAGACTGGTGGCTATAATGTCAGTGGGGCAGTGAATCCACTCTGGGTTTTAGTCTGAGCTTTCAACACCTTGGACAGCTCCTTGAAAGTCTGGAGTAAAACCCAGAGTGGATTCACTGCCCCACTGACATCGGTGCCACCAGTCTCCACTGGTACTTTAAGAATCCCTCTTGGTTCTCTGTCAGTCTTCTTCAAGGCAGCACAAAGCACAGCAAGCCTTGAGCATGCTTGCGTGGCACCCAAGCCCCTCAGTCATAGAAGAAGGAGCACTCGTTTTGTGAAGGAGATGATATTCCAGGAGGCTGCCTTCTTACGAAAACAATCTCTTGTGCTGTGAAAAGTGTGAGCCTGCATGTAGATTTTCCTGATAGTGTTCTGTTTGTTTTTACATTTGCTACATACTCTGCTCTAGCCATGCAGCCTGATTTTAATCTCATTTACACTTTGGCAAAAATCCACTGAAGTCCCTCAAGTTACATTGGTGTTAAGCAGGAATGAGAGCTGAACTGAGATGCGGCTTCCTAGTGATAACAGTTTGCATCACAATTAGAAATGCCTGAAACTCTATTATTATTATTATTATTATTATTATTATTATTATTAATAATAATAATAATAATAATAATAATAATAATAATAATAATAATAATAATAATAATAATAATAATAATAATAATAATAATTTATATCCCGCCCTTCCTCCTAGCAGGAGCCCAGGGCGGCAAACAAAAGCACCAAAAACATTAAAACATCATAAAAACAAACTTTAAAACACATTAAAACAAAACATCTTCAAAAATGTTAGTTAAAAAAAGCTTTCAAAACATCTAAGATTAAAAACATTTTAAAAAGAAGGTTTAAGAACATATTAAAAAGCAATTCCAACACAGACGCAGACTGGGATAGGTCTCAACTTAAAACTCTAGCCCCACCCTTCGCCAACCTGGCACCTGCCAGACATTTCGGACTACAACTCCCATTAGCCCCAGCCCGTACTTGGTGGCTGGGGCTAATGGGAGTTGTAGTCCAAAACATCAGCAGACACCAGGTTGACGAAGGCCACTCTGCCTCTGTTTGGACACTAAATGCCTTTGGAAATTACATGTCCCATGTAACACAGCAGCATGCTCAGCAGCAGCCTGGGATATTCTTTGGAAATGACCATTTCCAAAGGGGGGAAACCAGGGGTCCTTCTTGGTAGTTTCACTGCCCTCAGAAGTTCAGAGGATGGTGTGCTGGGAAAGGGCTTTCTCTGTGGCAGCCTAAATTGTGGGATTCCCTGTCTACAGAGATGTGTCTGGCATCTTCACTGAATAGTTTTTGATGAAAGCTAAAGACTGTTTTCGTAGAAAATAAAAGGCATTTCCTTGAACAGCCTCTGGCGCAAGTTTGTTTGTTGCCCCCCCCCCCCAGCATTATTCAGTGTGCTAAAGAGATGTGAAGTGGATCGGAGGACAGGGCACACACATCACTGCGCATCAGGAACACAAATGTTAGAACTTGTGTAAGAAGAATTCTCTTGCCTTCCTGTTTTTATATAGGCCGAAAGGGAAGCTGAAATGACTTCAGATTTTTATCTGTGTCTCTCTCCACAATACCTAATTGTTTCAGACTTGACACTGGCAGTTTGGAAAGGGTCAGGTGAGGATTGCCCTAAGTCTCTTTTGAGGCTCGTATAGCCTTTGCTGCGCTAGATAGAAAACTTGCACGGACTCTTGTTTACAGTCTGTCATCTACTTTTTGCAATAAGGAAGCCAAAGGTCTCTGAGGTTGGCGACACTGACGTCATGCTACCACATCCATTTTTCTTTGTAAACAGCTCGCATGTCTGCATGGGCTGAAACAAAAAGCTGTAACATGGAGATAGTAGCATCTCCATCTGGCAGATTTCTAATCTTAGAATGTGGCAAGGTGAGGTAAGTCTTGAGTCTCGGCGTGTTTGATGCCGCAGGAGGGAAGGTACATCTGCATGTGGAAAGCCAACCCATCACTTCCTACAGTGTTCCTTGATCCACAGAGTGAGGGTACATTCACCTCAAACCAGAGCCTACACAGAGAGCTGTTCTCACATGCATGGTCACTGTTTCATAAAACATTGAGTGACGACTTCCCACTGTGAATGAGCTGGTATAGATCTAAAAACTACAGACAGAACTTTCACTTTCAGTGAAGTCATCTTACAGATTCAGTGTGTCACAGGTATGTTTTCCTGGGGGGATGCTCCAGAATGCAGCCGTTACTTTTTTTGCAGTTGGCCAGCCCCCTCCTGAAGTCCCTTTGTCTGTCTCTACAGCCAATCAAGGCACCGCAATTCCCAAACTCTGAATGTATCCATGCGTTTAAAAGCTACGCCCTTTCCTCTTGCCTTAGGAGAGCCACAGAAGCCAGCAAGGTCAGAAGTCACTACAGCTAATCAGCAGTCAGTATGGATCTCCTTGCATGCTAATTGGCTCCCACCATCTATTGTTGTGGGGAGGAGAGAAACACGAGCAGGGAGAGAGTCAACAGGAGTGAAGAGAGGGAAGTTTACTGAGAAGAGGAGGGACAGCCAAGCCTGGTTTAAGATGTGGTTTGCTTTCAAACAGTCCTACGCAGACCCATAGCAGCCAATGCGAAGGGTAGGTGAAGACAGCCACACTGGGGGGGGGGAGGGAGGATGGGGCTAAGAGTGAGGCAAAGCAATGTTTTCTCACGGGGTACGAAGGAAGGAAGGCTGAAAGAAGGAAGGCTGCTTGCAAAATACAAGGTGCATTCCTTGTAAAGCATTTTTTTCTCCCTCAGTGGTGTTTTTTGCAGATTGTCTGGGAGAAAGTGGAGGGGGGGAGAGAGACAAATGGCAAAGAAGAGTGGGGGTATTTTACAGACATCACTGTGCGAGACAGAACTCCTCACAGCTGATCTACAAAAAGCAGGTTTCTTCCCCTTGTAAAATACCCGCAGCCTCATTCTTCTCAGCCCTTTGCTCTTTCTGTCTTACCGCCCTCCGCCCCCGGTGAGGCTCTCTCTCTTCTCCTCCTCCACTTTCTCACAGACAATCTGCAAAAAGCACAACTGAGGGGGAAAGAGCTGCTTTACAAGCTATTCTTTTATTATACAGGCAGCCTTCTCCCTTTATTCAGCCTTCCGTTGCCCCCTTCTTTGTGAGGAAATGCCACCTCACCTCATTCTCCCCCTACTCTTCCGAGTCCTCTTTCTCTCTCTCTCCGCGCACCATCCATTTTGGCTGCAGTGAGTCTGTGCTGGGAGAAAGAAACACTTGTCAAGCAATGCCCCTTATTTTATTTATTTATTATTTATTTATTAATGATATTTATTAGTCGCTTTTTCCCCAAAATGGAACTCAAAGCGAGTTACAAAAAAAATTGTGCTCAAAGTGGCTTACAACAAAAGCAAACAACCATTGTCTTTTACAGGCACTATGAGCAAGAGAGAAGTCCTCAGCTGATCTGCAAAATGCTGAGTGGAGAAACCTGCTTTTTGCAGCTCAGCTGTGAGAGGGACTTTTCTTGCAGGCAGCAATGCCTGTAAAATACCAGATTCTTTGTCCCCACCCCCCATGGGGAGGGGAGAAACAATCAGTTTGCTAGCTCTATGTTTGGAGCTTTGGGAAGCGCATAGCGTAGTGACGGGTAATGGGATGTACGGCGTTGTGAGGAGAACGTGCCAGATAAGGGGAACTCGTCCCAGACAAGTAGTGTCTGTGACCTGTTCTGGTTCTCCTCACATCCCCAGGACTGCTGGTTGTCCTATCAGTCAGCCTTCGGATCTCCATGTGCTGTTGTTAAACGCCAGGTCGGTTCACCATAAGATCTCCCTTGTTCATGATTTAATTGTGGAGGAGGCGGCCGACCTGGCGTGCATAACTGAAACCTGGGTGGGCGATCAGGGAGGAGTTGCTCTTTCCCAGCTCTGCCCACCTGGGTATACGGTTCAGCATCATGGTAGAACCGAAGGACGGGGAGGTGGGGTTGCTGTGGTCTATAGGAGTTCTTTCTCACTCACCAAGCACCCTGTCCAGGTGTCAACTGGTTTGGAGTGTCTCCACCTTGTGCTGGGCCAGAGAGACAGACTGGGAATTTTGTTGGTGTACCGCCCACCCTGCTGCCCAACAAATTCCCTAACTGAGCTGACAGAGATAGTCTCGGAGGTATTGCTGCGGTCCCCTAGACTATTGGTACTGGGGGACTTCAACATCCATGCCGAGACTGCTCTATCTGGGGCGGCTCAGGACTTCATGGCCTCCATGACAACCATGGGGCTGTCTCAGGTTGTTACTGGCCCAACGCATGTGTCGGGACATACTCTTGATTTGATCTTCGCCACTGGACATGGAGATGGTGATCTGGTGGTTGGGGGTTTTTCATCTACCCCATTGTCATGGACAGATCACCGCTTGCTGAAGTTTAGGCTCACAGCGACCCTTTCCCTCTGCAAGGGTGGGGGACCTATTAAATTGGTCCGCCCCCGGAGACTAATGGATCCTGAGGGTTTCCAAAGGGCTCTGGGGGATTTTCCGACTGAGAAGACTGGCGCTCCTGTCGAAGCCCTGGTTGGATTGTGGAATACGGAGATGACCAGGGCGGTTGACACGATCGCTCCCATGCGCCCACTCCTATGTAGAGCTCATATAGCTCCATGGTATACCGTGGAGCTGAGAGTGATGAAGCAAGAGAGGAGGAGGCTTGAGTGCAGATGGAGGCGAACTCCTGACAAATGCAATTATGCCTTGGTGAGTGCCTCTTCTAAGCGTTATATAGTAGCGGTGAGGGCAGCAAAAAAGAGATATTTTGCTGCCACAATTAAGGCATCTCTCTCCCGCCCGGCGGAGCTCTTTAAAATCGTACGAGGGCTTTTACATTCTGGCCCTCGGGACATCATAGATTCATCTGTAGCCCGCTGTGATGAGTTCGCGAGGCACTTCCAGGATAAGATTGCATGCATTCGCCGGGACTTAGACTCCAATATTATGGCAGTGGGATCTAATGAAGCATCCAGAACACGGTCTTGTCCTTGTTTATTGGATGAGTTTCAGTCTGTACAGCTTGAGGATGTTAACAAGATCCTTGGACTGGTGCGGGCGACCACATCTGTGCTGGACCCTTGCCCCTCTTGGCTGGTGAAAGCTGGCAGGACTGGAACCGCTGGCTGGGCCAAGGAGATAATAAACGCCTCTCTGAGAGAGGGAGTGGTCCCTGACTGCCTAAAAGAGGCGGTTGTGAGACCGCTCCTGAAGAAACCCTCTTTGGACCCAGATAAACTGAACAATTATAGACCTGTGGCGAATGTTCCGTTCCTGGGCAAGGTGCTAGAACGGGTGGTTGCCGGCCAGCTCCAGGGGCTCTTGGATGACACTGATTATCTTGATCCATTTCAATCCGGTTTCAGGCCTGGTTTTGGCACCAAAACAGCCTTGGTCGCCCTGTATGATGACCTTTGTCTGGAGAGGGACAGGGGGAGTGTGACTCTGTTGATTCTCCTTGATCTCTCAGCTGCTTTTGATACCATCGACCATGGTATCCTTCTGGGAAGACTCACGGAGTTGGGAGTTGGGGGTACTGCTTGGCAGTGGCTCCGCTCCTACTTGGTGGGTCGCCACCAGAAGGTAGTGCTTGGGGAACACTGCTCGATGCCCTGGACTCTCCATTGTGGAGTCCCGCAGGGATCGGTACTGTCCCCCATGCTTTTCAACATCTACATGAAGCCGCTGGGTGCGGTCATCAGGAGTTTTGGGGTGTGTTGCCATCAGTACGCTGATGACACGCAGCTCTATTTCTCCTTTTCATCCTCTTCAGGTGAGGCTGTTAACATGCTAAACCGCTGCCTGGCCGCGATAATGGACTGGATGGGAGCTAACAGACTGAAGCTCAATCCAGACAAGACCGAGACGCTGTTGGTGAGTGCCTTCTCTGCCCAGATGGAGGATGTTCATCTTGTTCTTGATGGGGTTACACTCCCCTTGAAGGAACAGGTGCGTAGCTTGGGGGTCCTTTTTGATCCTTCCTTGTCACTTGAGGCCCAGGTGGCCTCGGTGGCACAGAATGCTTTCTACCATCTTCGCCTGGTAGCCCAGCTACGTCCCTATCTGGACAGTGACGACCTCGCCTCAGTTGTTCATGCTCTGGTAACTTCTAAACTGGACTACTGCAATGCGCTCTACGTTGGGCTGCCCTTGAAGACTGTTCGGAAACTACAACTAGTCCAGAATGCAGCGGCCAGATTGCTGACGCAGACCAGAAGGTCCGCTCATATAACACCTGTTCTGGCCCATCTGCACTGGCTTCCTGTTTGTTTCCGGGCTAGATTCAAAGTGCTGGTTTTGACCTATAAAGCCCTACACGGCATGGGACCGCAATACCTGGTGGACCGCCTCTCCCAATATGAACCTACCCGGACACTGCGCTCAACATCTAAGGCCCTCCTCCGAGTGCCATCCCATCGAGAAGCTCGGAGGGTGGTGACTAGAACCAGGGCCTTTTCTGTGGTGGCCCCCGAACTGTGGAACAGCCTCCCTGATGAGGTGCGCCTGGCGCCGACGCTACTATCTTTTCGGCGCCAGGTGAAAACCTTTTTATACTCCCAGGCATTTTAATGTGTGTTTTAATGGTATTTTCATCATTATTTGTATTTTTGGATGTTGTTTGGTTCTTTTATTGTTTGTTTGTTTTGTTTTCTTGATTTATTTTATTTATTGTATTTATATATTGCTTGTTTTTTATCTTTTTGTACACCGCCCAGAGAGCCTTTGGGCTTAGGGCGGTATATAAATTAAATTAAATAAATAAAAATAAATAAATAGCACAGGGCTAGCAACACCCCATATGCAGCGATTTCCAAGCACCTGATTGCCAGCAGGATGTTGTGGCTTGGGAACACCCTGCAAGGGGTTTTGATAAGTGTGTTGGTAATGTCATGTGACTGACAGGTGGGTGCCCCCAGTCACCTGTCAAATTTGGCCTCTGAGGCCGTCCTGGACTTCTAAAACTACCACTATACTACTGGTGTGTCAGTTGTCTAGGGCAGACTAATCAAGTGGGAAGAAATCAAACAGTGTCAAATGGGAGCAACACAAGTTCATAAGAATGGATTACGGGTATGACCTGCAATATTTTAGGATACTATTTTTGCCCTCACAATAGGGATGGGGGAGTAATTCATTTGGTAAATTTGCACTGTCCAAAATAATACATGAACTGAAACACAGCTCTCTTTCAAAATTCAAATTTCTCCAAATTTTACATTGCAGCTCTCCAACCATTTATATTGGTGAAAACAAAATACAAAAATGCATTGTATTAGAAGAAAATTGCTTGCAAAAATGCATGTACTGTACAAAATTAGGTACAAAAATTGATATATTAGAAATGCTCGTGAATCTGTGTATGAATTTTCATGCAGATTTTTTTAAAAAAACAAATTTGTATGGAAATGGGTTAAAAATGAAGTTAAGATTGAAAAAAATGAGGAATGGAGAGCAATCAAAATGGGTAAAAATAGGTGAGCAGCATTGTGCTAGCCCCCAAAATGATTTGGGCCCTTCAACTTCAACGTTTTTAAGGGCACAATTCCCTCTGCTCCTTGCTACTCATTCATATCTCCAAAGGAAAAATAACTCACTTTCAGGGCAACGCAGCATCATTTTTGGCCAAGGATCATGGAGCGTCTAGTTCACTTGCAAACATTTTCTGAATAAAATAAAATAATGGTGTCACCAGTGGTGAAGTAAAATTAAACTGCTACTCCAGTTCACTTGTGTAAGTGTAATGAGGGGCATCATCTTCTTCTTCACCTGAGGCAGCAAAATATCTTGGGCTGGTGGTCCTGCTAAGGAATGAGACACCTGCTGAATGTTTGCATGTTGTGTGTCTATTAAAAGCACAAGGCCTTGGCAAGCGAGGAGAGGGAGGTGACACCCCTGCCTCAACGAACAGGAGTACCATAGAGTTCTTTCCATCTAAGTCATATCCAGAGTAGACCCATCCATTGAAATCAATAGATCATGGCTAACCGTTGATTAATTTGTTGATTTCAATGGGTCTACTATGACTTAGTTGGAAACTACCCAGTTATGAGGCAGCAATGGAGAACACATCTTTAGGAGCCCTTAAAGCCAGTGGAAAGTCTAGCTAACAAGGATTTAAGAAGCGCAGTGGCTTTCTCTCCCCACCCCACCCCCAGCAGTAATGTGCTTTTGACTGAAGCAGGCTGATTTATGAGAATTAGTATGTGTTGCTGTACACAGAAGGCATGTTTCCACAAAACATCTCCAGGGTTAGCTGTTGTGTTTCAGTTCCACTGAGCCATGAAGGGCTTTAGGAGACCAGAAAAACACAGACGCATCAGGCCTAACACAAATCAGCCGTATCCCTCACAGGGAAATCTTTTCACCAAGTTATACCCACTTTGCGGGGTGGAGGGTAGACTTACACCAGCATAGCAATACCAAGCCGGTGCAAGGAAGGAAACAGGGTGGAGTTAGGGGGCATACAGGTGTAGGAGCAGGTCCTAAGAACATAAGAAGGGAGCCCGCTTCTCTCACACACACATGCGCATTAAGAAAATAACAGGTTCACAGCAGCAACAGGGTGGGGTGAGGGGCTGCAAGCATGGAGGGGGAGTCTAGCCTTTTCTTCCTTTGCTGTGGTTGTGTGTTGTAATGAAAATTGTTCCTCCTTCGCTCCAGAGCTTTGGAGGGAAAGCTTCCTTTGGTTCTAGCGGAGATTGGGATGGGGGAGAAATTCAGTTAAGTTTGGATTTAAAGATAAACCTTCCTAATTCTGCTGGGAGGAAGCAGAATTAGGCTCCTGCTGGGAGGAAGGATGGGATATAAATCAAATAATAAATAAAAATTCATGCTTTCTGAAGCAATGAGAGAACCGAAACGCAGTCATCCTTTGAAATTTGCACTTCTCTGAATTTTGCCACGCAGTTGTCCAGCCATGTAATGTGTGCAAAAATGCATATAGTAGGGTCAAGCATGTATAAAAATGCATCTGTTCATGAAAAAATACAAAAAATGCATTCTGTTACAGGAAATTGCTTTGCAAAAGCGAGCCTGTTAGGCAAAATTGCATACAATGTGCATTCACGTGAAAATGCTGATGAATTTTCATGAGGACTTTTTGTAAAAAAAAATTGCAAACTGATATGGAAATGCTGAGAACTGAACTTAAGATGAGAAAAATAAAAAACGGAGAGAACCCTAAATAGCCAGATTCACCAATCCATAGTGGGAGAATTCCTCCTGATGCAAACAGCAGCTTAAGAAGAGCCATTCTTCTCTCCCCCCTGCCCTCCCCCCATTACAGTTCAGGAAACTATCACACACACAGAGAGAGAGAGAGGTCCTGCTAGTTTCATTTTTAAAATGTGCAGATTAAATTCAAAGAAACCATTAATGTCACATCTAGTTTGATCCTGATAAATGGGCTATGAGCCAACTAATACTTAAAGAGGTAAGCAAAATCTCTTTTAAATGTAATTGTGTTTTATTAACAATATTATTTAACATGCAGAACAAGAAAAATTACATTGAAAGAAATATGTAACCATTTATGTCAATATAATTATAGTTTTGCTTCCAAAAATTAAAAAAAAGTATTTGTTTATACAAAGTATGTACTGTTCTATAACCAGAGTTCCCTGGGGTGACTTACTAGGATTAAAGCAAACAAAATTACAGTCAAACAACAACATAGAAACAGAACAATGCCATGGTAAAATAACAAAATACCTTTCAAGCAGAGAACAGGAAAAGAAACTTTGCAGCATTGAATTGAATTGAGGAAAGAGGAATTTTTACTCAGAGTAAAGCAATTTAAATTAGTTTGTTTGTTTCATTTATATCCCACCTTTTCTCCAAAGAGCTCAAGGTGGCATACTTAGTTCTCTCCCTCTTCATTTAATCCCCACAACAACCCTGTGAGGTAGGTTAGGCAGATAGGCAATGACTAGCCCAAGGTCACCCAGTGAGCTTTATGGCTGGGTGGGGTATCAAACCCTGGTCTCCCAGGTCCTAGTACAACACTCTAACCACTATACCACACTGGCTCGCTTAAGTTAATAGACATCACTAATGTCAAGGGGTCTACTCGGAGTCGAACTAACACTGGATACCACCCAAAATCTACAGAACAAAAACAGTTTAAAACTTTTAAAAGGTTGGAAATGTAATAAGATATTGTGTGGGTCCAAAAAGATCTTAAAGAAAGTCCCAGGAGAATCTCTCTGAGGGGGACATTCCACAGCCAGGGGGCCACTGCTGCAAAGGCCCTTTCTCTTGTGGACACCTGCCATACTGCACTTGACGGGGGCACTCAGCGAAGGGCCTCTGATGATGATCTCACAGTTCATGTAGGAACATGTAGAAAGATGTGATCCTTCAGATACTGAAGTCCTAAACCGTGAAGGGTGTTAAAAGTCAAAAACAGTCAGATGGTCCAGGAAACAGACTGGGAGTCAATGAAGATGCTGAACTACAGCACTGTATGAAGAATCAATGACTTCACCATCAGCCAGCTTTTTCCCTTCCATCTCCCTTCACACCTTGGTTACCATCTAGCCCAGCCTTTCCCAACCTGGTGCCCTCCAGATTGGTCAGACTACAACTGTGCTGGCTAGGGCTGATGGGAGTTGGAGGTCAAAACATCTGGAGGACACCAGGCACAGGAAGGCTGAACTAGCCTGATGAGGAGTTCTGGTGAACTTTGAAAGCTCTCACGCTAGTTTGTGACATTTTGGTTGACCTAATAAAGGTATTGTGCTCATATGGATTTTAGAACATTGACCAGCACAGTTCCCTTTGCTTTTAGTGTTGTATAGAACTGGCTGGTGCACAATGGGAATGGTAGGATGGAGGGCAGGGAGATCAATAGGAGGTGCAGCCAGCAACAATGATAGGAGGAGTAAGTAGGAGGAGTAAGTAAGGAGGCAGGCAGGTGGGGGCTGGCTGAGGGCAGACTGAGGTTGGTAGGGCAGTGCTCTATTTGCCCCAATGGACTACTCTCCACTGTTATCTGCCAAACTCTAAACTGTCCATTCTTCACACATATGCAGTTTCAGGTTTCTCCGGTTCTTTCCTCTTACTAATTTTGCAGCAGCTGGTAGATCTGAGATTAGTGAATGGTGTACTTTTGATGTGAATGAGTAATTTCAAGTAGCGTAACTTTCAGGTCTAGCGGTATTTCATTGCCGGTTGTTCTACCAATATCTTTCTTAGCTTGACCAGAAAGAGCTGTTATGACAAGATGCATCAACCACAATCGTAGCACAGATGTTCCTCCTCTCCCCTTTGGTTTTATTTGGTTGATGTTAGCCTTCTCATTTCTCCACCATTGTATAAAAGGGAACAACAAAGCCCCCTTCACGCTTTCCAAAAATGAATGAGGGCACAACGAGCGTAGGGAGTACAGGGCCCCACTTCACTCCTGACCTTCACATGTTGAGTGGGAGAGTCAGAAGGCAGTGGTGGCTCCATGTCAGTGGGGCAGTGGAATCTGCTCCAGGTTTTAGTCTTTCAAGGAGTTGTCCAAAGTGCTGAATGCGCTTTGAAGCCTCCTGCAATTGGAACTGCATTATCAGCCAGATGCCCTCTCAAGCCCCCTTCAGACCTTCCTGCTCAATGTGGGAAGATCAAGGGTGAAGCAGGCAGGGAGATGGATGTGTAGGTGGGGTGGGGTGCACCTCCTACACACTTTATGCCCTCATGTTCTTGAATGCCTGAGGAGGGCAAATAAAGCTATATATTATTACTGGGCTGTATCCAAAGTAGTGTCAAATACCATGGCCCATCAGCACAAGGATTTCCCCCTCTGTCCTCCCCCCATGCTTCCCCTGAATCTGTTTTAGGGATTTCCTCAACCCTCTGGAGCAGGTTTGAGAAAGGTACAGGGCACACACAGGAAGCGAAGAGGGGGAAAAGTCCCTTTGTGCAAGCAGAAATTCAGACAGAAGCTGACAGAACACATTTGTTAGACACCCATTATTATTTATTTCATTTATTCATTGCTTTCCACACAAAAATGTCTCAGATCATAAACTACACAAAGCTTACAAGCATTTAAAAACAAAAAGGTTGTATCCAATGAAGTTGTCCCATTTGTGCAAGGACTTCTGCTTGCACAACAGAGCTTCCCCTCCTTCACCCTTCCAAATCTGCTGTGGACTTTTTGGAGTTATTGTGTGAAGTACAAGTCCTTGCAAAATCAGGATAGCTTCATTGTACGCAACCCAAAATGCATCAAGAAAACACAATAAAAGACAGTTATGTACGTTTAATTGTGGATTTCCAGGCACATTTGAATGTAGTTTTCAGGAGCAAAGGAGGGATGAGAAGGGATTTTATATCAGAAATAGCGTACCGTTGTCATTTATTTCTTATAAAACAATACATTTATTTATTTATTCCATTTATATCTGGCCCTTCCTCCCAGAAATTTACTTTAAAGAAAAAAAATGCTGTGAAGCACACTAAATGGTGGTGGTGGTGTGTTGCGCTTGTCTCCAGGGGAAGGCCAGCTTTATAGAAGCCACAATAGGCACAGACACAAAAAGCCTATTTCAATGACAATGACAACAAATGGAAAGGGACTGGCATTGATAAACTGAGTACACAGTGTCAATAACTGAGTTTCTCTCATGTAACATTGGGTTAAGTTGCAGTATAAAGGTTTGCAATGCCAAACAGCTGAGGCAGGCTAATGCATTATTTTGTTTTGACTTCATTTTCTAGGTTCTGTTGAAATGGATGGGTAGTCAGGTGGAGAAACTCACCATGTGTGCCCTGGAACACACACATCGGGGGGGGGACAGATTAATAGATCAGGGTGCAATTGTTATTAAGAGCAAATATGCACACATGCTCCTAAAATTAAAACTATCAGCCCAAAATTTTCTTCTGTGTGTGTTCTTCTCATTATTATTATTACTATTTTCATGATTTTTTCCCTGTGCTGTGGTTGTTGTTTTTCCAGCTTCTGTTTTTATTTTTTGACCATCCAAATGCTTTATATATTGGGTTGCATCCAATGGTGCCCTTCTGTTTCCTGAGGCATTTTTGATCCAGTGGGGACTGAAAAGGGAGTCAGTTTTTGCCTTCGTAACTGCACCCCTTTGGGCCTGTGATCTGGGGTGTGTGTGCTGGGGAACCTCAGAAACAATGTTGGAGAAGGCATGGGGGGCTGCTTCAGAGAGGAGGAGTCACCTCCCCCTCCCTTCTGTTCCACAAACAAAAGACTGTGCCCAGATCCAAGAGGCCAACAGCACTCATGGATCAATCACGGTAATTAGCAGGAGGGAGAGAGAAGGTGGGTTGTTGGGTTGTAGATTCCCTCTCCTGCATTTGCAGATTGGAGAGCCAAAATTAACTGTAACAGAAATAGAGCTGCAGCCATTTATCACAAGCGCTGCCCTTGGATGCAGAGTCTGGCTACATAATTTTTATGATGTCATGTTGTTGACATCCTGTTTTGTATTATGTGCTTTGGCTTTCTACATGGCCTTTGGCCCATGCAATTGTTAAATAAATGTAAACCAATCCATGGGGTATGGCTAGGGTGGGGTATGGCAGCCAGGGAGGGCAGGGAATAGTCCTAGTGCAATAGCTGGTGAGTTTGGTCTTCCAGCCATGCATCTGCAGAGGAGAAAATGCAAATTATGACTGCATACACACTATACATTTAAATATCCTGACTTCATCCAAAGTATCCTGGGAACTGTAGCTTGTTAAGGGTGCTGGGAATTGTACCTCTGTGAGGGGTAAACCACAGTTCCCAGAATTCTTTGGGAGAAGTCATGTGTACTTCAATCAGATTGTGTGGATGCAACCTGAGATTCCTTTCCAGCCACCTACCAATCCCTCATTAGATCAGGGTCTTGCACTTTAAAGAAGCAGTGTTTAAATGCATCTTCTGTGTTTAGGTACAGATTTTTCAACAAATTTGGAACCCTATGGTTGCCCTGAAGAAATACTTTGTGTTTGCAGAGTCTTTGCTGTGTTTTAAAATATTCCCACTGTAAACAGCCTTTGCTAGCATTACCAGCTGGAACATACAAAGATACAAGAGTTTAAAAAAAAACACCCTTCAAAATGACATGAATAAGGGATGTTTTAGATCAGAACTGAAATACATTTAGGAGACTTCCTTGCCTGTGATTTGTTTTAATCCTTATTGAATTTGCATGGTACATAGGATAGCAACCAAAGCAGAAATGCATCACCACAAAAGAGGACACAGGCTTGCATAAAACTTGCATATGCTAATTTATATGTATAGAAGCAATTTTAGAAATGACTACTATAATGTAAAAATAAATACATCTCACCATAGTGGGAAGGCTGTGACCACGTGACTTGTGTGCCTGCACACTCTGCTGTCCAGACTTCAGGGCCCCTGCCTTCTCTCCCTTTTCATCTTTAAACTAGACATGGACCAAACAGCCCTCCAAATAGAACAGAGGTGATGAATCTTTCTCAGCCCAAGGGCCATGAGCTCTCATAAACCAGGGACCACATTCCAGTGGTGGACAGGGCCAGAGGGAAAACTGGGTGGAGCAATAGATGTATCTTTCTACTATAAAGGCTACACTTTAACCACACAAATGTCAGTGGATTCTACAAACACTTACGCACACCTCTCTCCATCCAGGAAAGCAAGAGGCATGATCATATTTGAGCTAGGCAGAAGCACTTGAGGAGGGTGTCGGGCAGGGTTGGTGAAGGATGCGGCTTGATGAGAGGGGGTGGAGCCTGGGGAGGAGCTGGGGAGAGTCTGAAGCGCCTCTGGGCCTGAGATGTCCCCGAATCTTCTGTAAAGTAAGAGATATGGACACTCTGATGGTATAGATCTCAAATTTGGAAGCCCAAAACATTACATTTCAGTCTGTTTTAATATTTCTGTTTTCAGAAGTATTGACAGATGCTGGGAAACCAACTTTCATTAGGCAGTTTCAGATGGTATTTCCTCAGTGGGAGCTAATGACAGGAGTTGTTTTCCTGATACCTGGGTTTCAAGTTTTGGGATGCAATAACTTCTCCAAACTCTGATTAGTGACACTCCTCCAGCAAACAGGAGGTAGCCCAGAACCATTTTGGGCCCAGTTTCAATTGGCCACTTCACTGCTTGCTCCTGCAAATGCCTTGTACTTTCATTATTATGTTCTGTTTGTATAATTTGTTAAATAAAGCAAATACTATGAAAGCATCATAACTTTCCAATGCTCTCTCATCCATAGGACGCAATCCTGAAAACAGTGGGGTTTACTTCCAAATAAAATACACATAGGATTGCTCTTGAAACCCTCTAGTAGTGCCCCATAGCTTCTCACACAGCTCAAAAAAGTTCAGTAAGTGAGTAACAATGCTCCCAAAGATATTTCATAAGACATGCCAGGGAAATGAAAGAATGTGGAATGGAATGCTCAGCAAGAGAGCTTTATGATGTGTTGGATTAAGGAAGTTAGGAGGACTGCTCTGTGTAAACGGATCTGAGATAAAAGGAGGAAATAGCCCCCTTTGAAAGAACATTAAGGCACCGTTTTAAGGACAGGTACAGCTGCGGGAACAGGAACTTCTGGTCATAAAAGGATGGCAAAGAAGATTTTGATATCCCTCATTTATCCCAAAACAGTCAAGACTCAAAACAAATAGAAGCAAGCAGAGCTCAGCCAATGAATATGGGCCAGCTAAATCTAGCGTAGATTTAAGATGATTTTACAACATCACAGCAGGCTTGCAGTTATCTGGACATTTTGTTAACATTTCATCTGTACGCTGGTACAAGATGGGCTGTCATTTCAGAGTTTCTACAACAAAGAATGTCCGGCAGGCTGGCAATGGTTTGGCAATGGTTTGGCAGTCTGAGCCAGTGGCTGAAAGAAAAACCAACAGCTTTAGCCAAGTATCCATATCACACACATTCTTTGTCTGGCTTGTGTCTTTTGCTTCTTAAAGCAGTGTGCCTGGGCTGTTACTGTCCTAAAATCATAAGACTGCTGAAACCCTCTTTTTCTTACTTATTTGGGGTTATTCTCTCTCTATTTTTTTTTCCAGGCCAGTATTGCTGTCCATCAGGATATGATCTCTTTCACAACATCAAATGAGCCAGATGCACAGCTCAATGGCCAGACACTTCAAGTCATAACAAGCTAGTGAAGCAGAGCAAATTCTGCTTGTAAAAGAATTAGCCTTTATTTGCTTCGATTACCCGGTGTTGCTCTGCATAGCCTTTCTTTTCTTTTTTTAATCAGCTGCAACTCTGCTGACTTCACAGATTGGAACACCTCACTACTGGCATGTGTGATTTCAGGAGAGCCCATAGGGTTTGCCAAAGCGACCTTGCTGAAGCTACAAGAGACATGAGCGGAGCGAAAGTCGAAAATGCAACGTAGACGGTTCTGTGATACACATGGGAAATATGGCCAGCCTGACTTTCATGGGCCCTAGGAGGATATGCAATTTATACAACATGAATGTTTGACATCATTGCTGAAATCCTACAAATATTTATTTGATAACCTTTCTGATTCTTCAAATGGGTTTTTTACACAAAAGCTTTTTTTTTAAGATTGCACCCTATAGTATTCTGCTGAAAAGGGAACACTGGTCTGAGGGTGCTCTCAGACAACCTGTTTATTGAGCATTCATTCTGATTTCTTTTGGGGCAGGTAGGGATAGGAAAGAAACTTGATCCCCTCCTTCCATTTCCAATATATGTCCCCTTTAGATCTGAGCTCATCAGAGAGCTTCTTGTTCAAGTTATAGTTTGAACAAGCTCTCATTTTTCTTCCTTATTCGAATGGCCTGCCATGGTAGGAACATAAGAAGAGCCCTGCTGGATCAGGCCAATGGGTCATCTAGTCTAGTATCCTGCTCTCACAGTGACCAGCCAGCTGCCCATTGGAAGCCCCAAAGCAGGAGCTGAGTGTAACAGCACGTTCCCCACTTGTGATTCCCAGAAACTGGCATTCAGGGACACACTGCCTCTGACAGTGGAGGCAGAACATAGCCACCATGACTGATAGCCATTGATGGCCTTATCCTCCATTACTTTGTCCAGTCTTCTCTTAAAGCCGTCGGTGGCCATCACTTCTTCTCGTGGGAGCGAACTCCATAGTTTAATGATACACGGTGTGAGGCAATGCTTTCTTTTATTGATCCCGAATGTTCCAACATTCAGCTTCATTGAATATCCCGAGTTCTAGCATCATAAGAGATGGCCTTCAGTATCTTACTTTTGTGGAACTCCCACCTCTTTGGGTGTTTGTACCCATGGGATCACACACAGGAGGGATGGTTTGATCCCAATTGCATTGAAAGCCTATGGGAAGCCTGCAAGCAGGACCCGAGTGCATTTTCATTCGTAAGGAAAAGAAGTCTATTTTATAAGATAAAACCACATTTTAAAATTAGATATCTCTTTGAAATTGTATGCAACATATTTATAATGCAGCTAGATGGCACCACCTTTCTTGTGGAGGGTGACCTCTCTGGGGCAAAATTCACTTCTGGTCTGCAGAACATTGCATGGTGGGAGAACTGCATAAAAAAAAATCTGGTGTATTTCAAAGGATGGCTGTGTTTCGGTTCTCACATTGTTTCAGAAAGTGTATTCGCCTTTAAACTGAATTGAATTTCTCCCCCATTCCTAGCAGTCACCCAGTCTAAGCCGTCAGTGTTGGATAGAGCCATCCTTAAGGAAGGGTGAGTTTAAAAGTGCATTTAGAGAGTAATGGGCAAATATCAGTCAGTTTTCACATGCCTAGAGTTGCAAGAAAATCAGGTTTTAATATAATTGGTGTCATCATGTGACTGTGACAACCTATAATGAAGCCATGCTGTTTATTTCCTCCTCATTGAGGGAATTTGTTAGAACTAAGTCTCTCTTCACAAGCTGCAAATTTTTGTGGCTCCAGATCATTTTTCCAAATGCTGACACCCTGAGTGTAAAGATACCCAACAGAAATGCAGGGAAGGTATGGCTTAAAACTTTTATCCTGACTCTCATTTCTATTTCAGCATACAGTAAAATCAAAATTAGGCTGCACGTATCTCCAGGGTGGGCTAGAAAAAGACTGAAACAAAAACATTCATATCCCCCTTCCCAAAAAAGCATTAAAACAGGTATCAACAGCATTAAAACATATTGAGGAATAACTATAGAAAAATATATTCAAGGTATACCAAGTCTAAATGAGCCTGTATAAAAGAATATGTTTGGTTTTAGCTGGCATCAAGAAGCTATTAAAGAGGGCACTCAGAAAATAGAGAGGGGGAGTTCCACAAAACGAGGTGCCACAGCCAAAAAGGACCTGTCCTTTATTTCCACTCACCTCAAGGAGGGTGCATTCTGAGTATGGCCTCTGTGGAAGATTCTCAGAGCCAGGCAAGTCAGTTTAGTGCTAGTAGGCAATGCTTCCAGAACTCAAATCTCAAGTCATTTGGAGGGGGGTTTTAGGTCAAATTGGAAAACTGGAGAGATCCCTTTAATTTTTCAAATGTGTGCTAATTATATAAGAAAAAAATCCTAAATTCACCAGGACTTGTACATTGCTTTTTTGATCTATTTAGGTTGTTCTTTAGAAAATATAAGGCATGATCAGTCCCTCTGTGGGTGCAGCTGTGCCCACTGGAGGGGATGGCACTGGTTTGATTTGCTTCCTTGAGAAACCTGGAACAAGTCCTTGTGATAAAGCTAATCTTTATTAGATTATCCCAACTCACACTGCCTAGCTCAAACTGCCCAACAGCTTCTGCCATTGAACAAAACTTGCTCCTTTCAAACAGGGGTCTGTGGGGGTTTTGTTTATTTTTCCATCGTAATTTGAAATCCTCAAGTGAACAGGACGAGAGAATGGCAAGTCATCAATGAAATCTATCTTTCACACACTCCTATTTGCTCAAATAACACATTTACCTCTAGCGCCGACCTTGAGTGTTCTTTCAGCAAGCTCCATTACATTTTAATGGCCTTTTTCCACTATGCATAATGAACATACTGGTTTTGAGTTGACGGTTTTTAAACAAGGTGTGTATTTTAAAAGCATCGCTTTAAATATAAATATTTGGCCTGGGCTACTTCTGCAGTTGTCTCTTATTCCAGGTGGTGCAGACCGACTAACATCATACATGTGTTTATAAACGGGAAATGTGAGCCCTATTTGGCCATGCTGCTCATGGGTAAAACCTACACATGAGCAGGAATGACTACACAAAGCTTCGCTCCATACCACCACCTTCCACGCTGCAGAAGGTGAAGGTCTAAAGCAGTGGCAGCTGATGGCTCCATGTCAATGGGGCAGTGGAATCTGCTCTGGGTTTTACTCCAAACTTTCATACTAAAACCAAGAGTTGACTCCACTGCCCTACTGACATGAAACCACCAGCTACCACTATTCGGAAGTGAGAAGCCTTTTCTACTTGTAAAGCAGTAATGAGGAACCTCCAGCCCACAAGTCCCAATTTGGTCTGAAAGGTCATTTTCCCCAAACCACACCCACCTGCCCCATACCTGATGTCATATGTAATGTCAGGTGAGGGGCAGATGGAGATGTGGTTGACAATGCCCAATCAGGAGCATTAAAGTGTGCTCCCAATTGTGCATTGGTGAGAGCAAACCAGCTGATTGGCACTGACATCAAGCATTCTTGGATTGACTGATCCCAGCAGAAAATGGTGCTTCAAGTCAGCCCTGATTGGCGATAAGTGCAAGCTTCATCAGGTGACTTACAGCTCAAATTTTATTTTATTTTGTTTATACAAATATTTCATTAAAAACAGCAAAGCAGTTTACAACACGTTAAAAACAACAACAACCACAGAGTAAAAAAAACATTAAAAATACAGTAAAAACAAAGGTCAATTGTTGCGAACAAAAATCTTTGTAGTTGCCTGCATAAACCTGGTGGAACAGAACAGAACAGGTTTTCAGCAGGCGCTTAAAAGTTAAGGCAGAAGGTGCCTACTGAAGCTCCAGACACTCTTGGATGAGACCGATTATCTGGATCCATTTCAGTCGGGTTTCAGGCCTGGTTTTGGCACGGAAACAGCCTTGGTATGATGACCTTTGTCAGGAGAGAGACGGGGGAGTGTGACTCTGTTGATTCTCCTTGATCTCTCAGCGGCTTTCGATACCATCAACCATGGTATCCTTCTGGGGAGACTAGCTGAGTTGGGAGTGGGAGGTACTGCATTGCGGTGGTTCCACTCCTACTTGGCAGGTCGCCTCCAGAAGGTGGTGCTTGGGGAACATTACTCGGCACCCTGGACTCTCCAGTATTGGGTTCCGCAGGGGTCAGTTCTGTCCCCCATGCTGTTCAACATCTACATGAAACCGTTGGGTGAGGTCATCCGGAGCTTTGGAGTGTGTTGCCATCAGTATGCTGATGACACGCAGCTCTATTTCTCTTTTACATCCTCTTCAGGTGAGGCTGTCAATGTGCTGAACCTGTGCCTGGCTGCGACAATGGAATGGATGAGGGCTAATAAACTGAGGCTCAATCCAGACAAGACGGAGATGCTGTTAGTGGGTGGTTCTTCTGACCAGATGGTGGATGTCCAACCTGTCCTGGATGGGGTTACACTCCCCCTAAAGGAGCAGGTTCGTAGGTTGGGGGTTCTCCTAGAACCATCTCTGTCACTTGAGGCTCAGGTAGCCTCGGTGGCACGGAGTGCCTTCTACCAACTTCAGTTGGTGGCCCAACTACGTCCCTATCTGGACAGGGATAACCTGGCTTCAGTTGTCCATGCTCTGGTAACCTCCAAATTAGATTACTGCAATGCACTCTACGTGGGGCTGCCTTTTTAGATGGTTCAGAAACTGCAGCTTGTGCAAAATGCAGCAGCCAGATTGGTAACAGGGACCAGACGGTCCGAACATATAAAACCGATTATGGCCCGCTTGTATTGGCTGCCTGTATGTTTCCGAGCTCAATTCAAGGTGCTGGTTTTGACCTATAAAGCCTTACACGGCTTGGGACCACAATACCTGATGGAACACCTCTCCCGATACGAACCCACCCGTACACTACAGTCAAGATCAAAGGCCCTCCTCCGGGTGCCTACTCCAAGGAAAGCTCAGAGGATGGCAACAAGGGAGAGGGCCTTCTCAGTAGTGGCCCCCAAATTATGGAATGATCTTGCTGACAAGGTGCAGCTGGCGCCAACACTGTTATCTTGTTGGTGCCAGGTCAAGACTTTCCTCTTCTCCCAGGCATTTTAGCATGTGTTTTAAATTGCTTTTATATTGCTTAAATTTTAAAATTGTGTTTTAAATTGTTTTTAAAATATGTGTTTTAAATTGTATATTTGTTTTAATGTTTTTATTGCTGTAAACCGCACAGAGAGCTTTAGCTATGGGGCGGTATACAAGTGCAATAAATAAATAAATAAATATTGGCAGAGCATTCCAGAGAACTAGGCCAATGACACTGAAGGCTCAGTTTTGTGTTGATATTAAATGAGCCTTGCCATCTAGGGGACAACCAGAGCTATTCCTGCAGAAGCTCTCAGTGATTGAACTAGGATGAGTGTTCAGGTGGTCCCTAAAATACCCTGGATGTATGTTGTTCAGGGTTTTGTAAACTAATATAAGGACCTTAAATCTGGCTCAGTAGTGGATGGGCAGCCAGTGCAGATGTTTTAAAAGTAGTGTCATATGTTGTTGGGCATGTGCCCCATCAGCAATCTGGCCACCACATTTTACACCAGCTGGAGCTTCCGAACCAGGGCCAAGGGCAGCCCCACATAGAACTAGGGTTCCCAGGTGTCCTGTTTTCACCTGGAGACTCTGGATTTATTGGGTTCTCTCTGGGTCTCCGGGTAAATCACCTTAATCTCTGGACTCTCGGCTTTCATTTTGAAATGAGCTCGTAGCTGGCTGCTCTAACTAAATGCTAAATGAGCTCGTAGCTGGCTGCTCTAACCGTGCCCTTTCAGGTTTGTAGCCAATAAGTGTTGACCTCCAGGCAGTACCAAGACCACATTTCAAGGCCTGAAAACTGTTGTTTTGTAAACTGAGTAAGTATATAGCTTTCAGTCTTTTTCTCTCTTGTGTGCAGGAGTCAAACAGGTTTAAATTTTCCTGGGCAGGGTTTTGAAAACCTTCCCAATATGAAGCTTTAATCTCATACTTGCTTTTCTGGGAGTAAAGCTGCAATGCTAATCCCACATACCTGGAATAAAGCCCATTGAATTCCATAGGACTTACTTTTGAGTAGACATGGTTAGGATTGTGCTGTAAATTAATGTGACTTTTGAGTGAACATAGCAAAGTATTGTCTTTGCATTGTAAATCTGTCTCTCCTCCTCCAATGCAATTTTTAAAGCAATTACGCAGGGCTTACATAGGTATCACTTCTTTTATTATGTAGGAAACTTATACTCATTTTATTTAAAAAAATGTTCTGCAATGACCAACTGGTTTTGACAATAACCTACTATATGGGGTGTATGTATTTTTGCATCTTTACCTTTAACCTCACACCCTTACATCCATAGAAGTAACAACAGTGGTTCCATGCACTCAGCTCAACCCCTAAAACCCACTGATGATGTATCTTGTTGGTTGCATGATGGTTTGTTTCTTGCCCAATAGTGGTAAAAACGAATTCACATACTGGGAAGTGTGGCTGCAATTGTTGTTGTTCCCAAGCTGCTGCCTGTGAAGGTAGAGCAAACCATGTGTGTTTTCTGTCTGTCAATTATTAGTCACTGGAATTGGGTTGGCTGTCAAAGTGAGTTTATAGCAGCCCACATGGTAGACAGAAAAAGATAGAGAATCTTCTTACTCTTACTCATTTCTCAAACCTCTAAGTGAAGGGTCAAAACTGTGAAGAAGTTTGGAGCAGCCATGTTAAAAGGTAGGGGCAGGGCATTCCAGGCAGGGGGTTGACAACACTCCTTGGGTTTAGGTATATTTGCAGAGGATCCCTAATCAAGCTTTACCAACAGCACAATCCAAACCATGTCTACTCAGAGGTAAGTCCTATTGAGTTCTATGGGGCTTAGTAAGTAGAATTGCAGCCTTCAGGGGCATCCAGTACTCCCATCTAACAACTCCACAACACTAGGCTTCTTTCTTCCTACAGTGGCCTTCTGGTGACTGGCACTTAAACCCTTCTTTCCAGAAGCAAAGTAGTCTAGATTAAATGTTCCCTACCCAGGCTCCATCTTTTAGCTAAGATTTCTTAATTTCCAATCAGAGAAATGTTTTTGTTTGAATTGTATGGTCCAAGCAACTGTGGTTGATGCTTAATGTATCATGCTTAATGACATCACTCGGGCCTGTCCCTGTAACATCATTCAGGCCCTCCCTTGTGACATCACTAGGGTCTGCCTCTGAAATCTCAGGGCTTGGGATGCTTCTGACCTGGCAACCTACCCTACATAGAGCGCATTGCAGTAATCCAGCCTCAAGGTTACCCGCCAAGGCCTACCAAGTCTCATCAGGGTTCTAAATAACACCAGGAATTCCACAAGTAGAGGCTCCTTACTTCAGATCTTTGTCCTCCACAAGTCAGAGGTCAGGGGGTGGAGTCAACAGCTATCAGTGGCAGGTGTTGCTCATCTGGTTTCCTCAAGTGTTGCTGTCAGTTCCCAAGTGGGAGAAGTGAGGCCTTGCCCTTTCTCCTCTCTCTCTCAGGAGCCAGCAGTGACACTCAGTGTTCTGAAGGCAGGTGGCCTACACCGCCCCACTGGCTACTACCAGGTGGAGTTTAGCATTTGTGTGTCTGCTCTCTTTGCTCGTGTTTAGGTGTTATATGTGAGCAGAATGCACCAAAAGGACTATTCAGTTCTCTGAAAGCAGTAATGAAACACACACACCCTCAGGTTAAATAGACCTAGTAAAAATCTCTAGAGTTACTGTGCAAATGTAGATCAGTTTTATCTCAGTTTCACTGCTATGGTGTGTCCCCACCACCACCACCACCAAGAATAATGGGAATTGTAGTTTGGTGGCAGTGTTAAGAATTGTGTTGAAGATCCCTATCTGTCCAGAGAGAGAAAGAGAACTGCAGTCTTCGGGGGAAAGAATGACCATTAAACCAGCTCAAGTCTTTGGTGTGGACCTGCTTTGAGGCAGCTTGCAAAAATGAAACTACTGCAAACACTCTGTTGACGCAGTTTGTTTGTTTTTACCAGTTGCCCAGGTGGCAGCTGGTTGGCCATTGTGAGAACAGGATGATGAACTAGATGGGCCATTTGCCTAATGTAGCAGGATCTTCTTATGTTCTTATGTAACCCCCTCCAAAAAACCCAACCCTGTGAATGTTAATGGGGAACATGGAAAACAAAAATTTCAACCAAGATGCAAGCCCTAGATATGTGGCCATGAAGATTTAGGGTTCACTGTATATATACTCCAGTGATTATGGTCTTTTTAAAAATCAGCCATGTGGCAGTTTTTATCATCACATCGAAAGCAACAGTCCCACTAACAAACAACTGGACTGATGATTTGTCTCCACTTCTTAGATGACTGTTCTGACATAAGGAAGCCCATGAACAAAAACAGCTCCATTGCTCTATAAGTGGGTGTGGCTTCTGCTGCTGGGAGTGCATTTACAGAGCAGAACCACAGGAGGGCACTCTTCATTATTGGGTGATTTAAGCTTCTCTACTACTGGAGTCTCCTAATGATGTCTCTGCACAACCTCGCCATAGATTGGCAACTTCCTGTGTCAGCATGGAAACTACAAGTTCTTGACTAGTCATTTCTGCCTCCTCTTAACTTCTTTCCCATCATGATTGATCCCAATGGAACAAGTGGAATTAATTCAGTAACTTCCCATCTTGCTTTCTGAATATTTCAGTGGGACCCTAAAATGTCTCAACTTGTTTATTGTTGTTGTTGTTGATATTCCTCCCTTCCTCTCAGTAGGCCTATTAGAAATAATTTTGGAGCATCTTTACATCTCAGGTGTAAACACGACAAATAATTCCTAACGTCTTTTTAAAAACAAATTTTATGGCGTTTAAAGGAGAGGAAAAGAGAATATAATTCATTATCAAAGGCTGCAGAGCCTCATCCTTTAGATCCTGCTATATTAAGTATCCAGCCCTGATCCAGTCCTGATGGATCAGGCCAAGAGCCTATCTAGTTGTCCAGCATCCTGTTCTCAGATGCCTATGGGAAGCCAGCAAGCAAGACCTGAGTGCAACAGTACTCTCCGCACGTGCTTTCCAGCATTCTTCAGTAACTCAAAACTTCTCTTTAAGATCCTAGTTTTCCAGCCCATCTGGGCTTATGGAAAGAGAGTGTCAACAGATGTGCCATTGTCTTCCTTCTAAAAACCTTCATAAAGCCCAAGCTGAAAAACAATGGAGCCAAGAAGTGTAAACAAGTCCTATTCAGCTTTATGGGGGAGCTGTTAGCTTTGAAGCTCAGTCACAATCCCCCTTTAAAACAACATTGTTAATGATTCCAGCACTGTTGTCCCTCTAAAAACTCTGAAGTAATGAACTCAGTTCAGGTGGGGTGTTTTGTATTCCTTCCCTTCTGATTTACTGCTTTAGAAATAGGGCAGAGTGTGAATATTCTGTGACTTTTAATGGCTGAGGCGTTGCCACTTGTTTGTCTAAACTAGGCTGGAAGAAAAGGCCCATGGATTTATTAAGATGAACTAACTAACTCCTATTAGAACTTTCTGCCTTAGGTAAAATTGGCGACACTGTCTTTACGTGGGCCAGTGTGCACGTGAAAGAGTGATCAACCAATAAACATCTTTGTGCAAACATCCTTCGATTTGATGAATGGAGCTGAGGAATTCCACATAAGACTTGTGAACATACAAATCAAGATCCTTACACTGATTTGTAGGAAAGGGTGAGCAGGAGGGAGGGAAGTAAAACAACCAGTTAAGCCAGAGAACTAAACTATCCATTTTACTAATTTGTGACTGAAACTACCAAACTTTCAGCAGAGTCAAGGAATTACTATTGAGAGATTCTTGTAAAAAAGCAGCAATCTTTAAATGCATTTATTTGGAAGGCTACTATAAAGCCATTACTGTCCAAAATGAAATAAAGGCCTGGTGCGGATATGGCCAGGGACAGCTTTGGTTTAAATTTGGGTGGGAGGCTACATGTGCCTGCTGTGGAACAAAAAGGTGGGGGAAACCCTGAAAAGCAATGATACTGTTCACAATGTTTTCCTTTTGCAAAGGAAAGGGGCTTCCCTTCTGCCCAGTGCTCACCCACCCAATCTCCTCCCCTCCCTGCCCCTTCCCTGGGTAAGTGTTGGACTATGACCTGGGAGACCGGATTCAAATCCCCACACAGCCATGAAGCTCACTGGGTGACCCTGGGCCAGTCACTGCCTCTCAGCCTCAGAGGAAGGCAATGGTAAACCACCTCTGAATACTGTTTAGCATGAAAATCCTATTCATACCGTCAACATAAGTCAGGATCGACTTGAAGGCAGTCCATTTCCATTTTCAAACATGATTGCACAGAAATAAATCCCATTGAACTAAAAAAGCATGCAACTGATCAAACCCACCCTCCCTTCTCCTCCTTCCTATCCCCTCCCTCTTGCCCCTTCTCTCCCCTCTTGCCCCTTCCCTCCCCCTCCAATCCCCTCCCCTCTGCCTCCCTATGGTCAGTTTTATCTATCTTAAGCATGATTGCACGGGAGTACATACCACTGAACTCAATAAGCATGCAAATTATCAAACCTGCCCTCCCCTGCCCCTTCCTTTGCCCCCCCATCTCCAATCCCCTTCTCCCCCTCCCCCTCCTTCCACTCCCCTCTCCCCTCCCTTTCTCCTTCCCTCTCCTCTCCCCTCCCCCTGCTTCTCCCTCATGGTCATCCTAACCATGATTACATAGGAGTAAATCCCATTCAACTCAATAAGCATGCAAATGATCAGACCTGGCTTTCCCCTCCTTCCCCTCTCCTCTCGCTTCCTCCTCCCCTCCCCTCTTCCTTCTTCTTCCCTGCCCACTCCAGCCATCCCTCCCTCCCCCCAGTCAGTTTTACCTATCCTAAGCATGATTGCATGGGAGTAAATCCCACAGAACTCAATAAGCGTGCAAATGATCGAACCTGTCCTTCTCCTCCCCTCCCCCTCCTTCCTACTCCCATCCCCCTACTCCCCTCTGCCCGCCCTCCCCTCCCTCCTCCTTCTCCCCTCCCCATCCCCTGTGGTCAGTTTCACCTATCCTAAGCATGATTGCAGGGGAGTAAATCTCACTGAACTCAATAAACATGCAAATGATCAATCCATTCTCAGCAAACTTGCACAGGATCCCATTTGTGGTTTAAGAATGTACCTATAGCCCACAGATATTTCTATCGAACTTTAAAAAGCGGGGAAATTGGGCAGTTATAGTGAATGCACCAGGGGAGCAGGAGACCTGACCTCTTCTCTGAGATATTGGACTGCTCTACAAATTTGTCAAATGCAAACACCATTTGGGTTGGTCTTTCACAGTCCAATCCACTTGCTGTGTAGCTTGGAAGAATTTGGTAACATGTGCCTTTGAGCATATGGTGAGTAGTGGCAACACCTGCAATCAGCCCAAATAATAGAAACAAGACATGTGCTGTGCTGATCTTGTTTTAGCAGGGAAGCAGCAGCATTATTAAGACAGTTGACATAGTTCAGATGGTCACTTTAAATATGTCTGATTTACTTTGCAATTTCAGTTAAGTTTCCTATAGGAAATCATTTTCTTTTGCTTCTATTTCTGTGAATATGTGAAGTACAGCAACACTTTGCAAAATTTACACTAAAGGTCCAAAAATAATTGTGGAATAATGGCACTGACTATTCTGCAAAATAGTCTCCAGTGGACATCAGAAGTGTCTCCGTTTGCACAAGATAAAACAATGGGAGGTGAAATATATTCTAGCAAAATTCTAGATGTGCTCTATGTTTTTAATTGACCGTGCCCACCTTGCCTTAAGTGAAGTGGTTTAAACATAGCAGACTGAAAACCTGCATCTTGGGCAGGCCAAGTTTGTTTTTTCCAGCAGCTAGAGTCATTCCTGAAGGAGCAACATATTAAAATCAGTCTGATTTTACATCAAACTGCAGTTTCAGATTCAACTATTAATGCACCCAAAATAGAAATGGAACATAACCTGCAATTTGAAACACAAAAGGCTATCTTCACCATCATATGACACTGACCAAAAAAAACGCTTTGAAATTAATGAAAATAAATTTGACACAGGTTTCTAGAATGAATAATGAGAGAAATAAAATTCTCTGTAGAAACAATAGTAACACAGGAATGTAGCAAAGTAAGGACACCAACAAACACACAAAAATGTACTTCTCTATCTTTGGAGATGGCAGGTATTGCTACCACTTGCCATATGCTCAGAGGCACATGTTACCAAATTCTTCCAAGCTACGCAGCAAGTGGATTGGACTGTGAAAGACCAACCCAAATTGTGTTTGCATTTGACCAATTTGTAGGGCAGTCCAATATCTCAGAGAGGAGGTCAAGTCTCCTGCTCCCCTGGTGCATTCACTATAGCTGCCCAATTTCCCTGCTTTTTAAAGTTTGATAGAAATATCTGTGGGCTATAGGTATGTTCTTAAACTGCAAGGTTTTTTGCCTATTAGTGAATAATCTTAGAAGAGGCATGGCTATGACTATCATAAAGCAAACCTGCACTTCTGAATTTGCCACTACACTGCTGCTTAGGGGAGCATATCACTGGTTCTAAAAAAGGTATTGCCATACTATTTTTTATTTTTATTTGCATGGAAGAATACAATGGAAATTAAAAGGCCAGCAACTTGCTGAACTGGATTTAAGAGGGCCTTAGGGTTGCCATAAGTCAGAATCAACTTGAAGGCAGTCCATTTCCATTTTATGTGAAATGGTCTTTAGAACCAGATGTCAGACAGAAATTATCCAGGGACTGCAATCTTCAAAGCATTTACTCCAGAGAAGTCCCATTCATGTCAACTGAGATGCTTCAGGGAAATTGTGTTAAGACTTCTGTATATGTAAATCATCCTAGGTTTCTGGCTTTATTTAAACATGCAAAATTCATGTAAAGTATATCTTGCAATTCCCAAGATGCAATAGCAATAAGTTCATGCCCTATATGAAAGAGAGTGGAAGGAATAGTCTCTTTCCTTTTTCATCTTGTTTATTCTGTGTTGTCAGATGAACCACCTCCCTCCACAATCAGTCAGTTTGTTTCTTTTACTGTTTATGTGAGAGTCTTTATTTCACAAAGTATCTTGGACAAGAGATAAAACAACTGTAGAGCCAAAAAAGAGAATGAATCCACCAAATGTAATTTTAACTTTTTTTGCAGTAGAACTGAGCAGATTTAAAGCCAAAGATTAACCCTTAGTAAAATATTTTTTAAATGAGGAAAATCAAATGAATGGAACTGCAGTCACTCTCTGGTTCCATAGAATTGTAGAGCTGGAGGGGTTGTTGCATACTAGGCCATCTAGTCCAACCCTTTGAATGGGTATCTGCAGGAATTTTTCAAGGGGGGGATTTTTCAGGAGATTTTTCCAGGAAGGGGAAAAAATAAAATACTGACAGGAGGAGCAAGCTAATTTCTCTCAAAAAAATGAGAAGAATATTGCCTGTCCATTTTGTCTTGTATCTCAGATTTATAAGAACATAAGATGAACCCTGCTGAATGAAGTCAAAGGCCCATCTATGGCAGCATCCTGTTCTCACAGTAGCAAACCAGTTGCCCATAGGAAGACCACAAACAGGACCTGAGCACAAGACCACTCTCCCCTCCTGTGGTTGTCTGCAGATGCTAGAAACATATTCTTTTTTGAATGCTAGAAACTTAGGATAGAAACACATTAACTGTTGTGATGCTTCCACCTCTTTCTTCTGAAAATGGGGACACATGACTCTAGTCAAACCCTACTCCTTTTTACTGTAAAACCTGGCGGGAGCCGCTTGAGTGCATTTTTTAAAAAAATCAGTTTCAAAGTGACTTCGCGGCTGATTGGTAGATCAACCCATTCCCCCTCCGGGTGTGGCTAATGGAAACACTTTGTTCTGGCAACTAGTGTGTTTACAGCTTCACTCTTTTTAAAAAAAATAAAATGAAAGTTCGGAATCTGGGGGTTATGGTTCATTGGAGGGGACAGCAACTGTCCCCTTCCCCACCCACCCCCATGGTGGACACTTATGACCCCATGCTAGATTCAGGGAATCCAGAGCTAGAGTATGCCCAACCAGTGGTATAGTGAAGTAGGGAACATGCCACTATATATTTCACAGCAGGGTTGATGGTGTCATTTTCTTGTGAACCCCTAAGAGGTTTTGTTACAATCAAGCGGTATATGAATTTTGTTATATAAATAAATCTCCTGGGGTGCTATTCTCCAATCCTCTGCATGCCAATTAAATAAGCTTTTCTCAGTGAAAACCCCACTAAACGAGCTCAATAGGGAAAGAAATACATCACATTAGCATGAATGGCTAAGAGTTAAACCACCACTTTTATTTTGTAAAAAAATTCCAAGTCCCTTTATTATAATTAACTAAAATGTCACAAAATAGTGAGCAAGTTTTTGAGTCCGGCAGAATGCTCCATCAGGCTGTGAGGAAGGGCAGTCGAGAAGGTAAAAAAAAAAACCTGTTGTGGGAATTGAAGCAATAATGGCTACACTGGTCAAAAATGACTTTTTGTTGTATAGTCTTGGAAGAGGTGTGGCTGGGGATGGGGGAGAAGTTTGATTCAGTTTACGTTTGAAGCCAAATCTATCAGATTTGCACTTTCCGAACCAATATGAGAACCGAAACCCAGCCATCCTTCAAAATCTGCACTTATCCAAATTTTGCAGTGCAGTTCTTCCACCAAGCAATGTTTACAATAATGCATATATTAGGGGAAAGTGTACATAAAATAAATATATTAGTAAAAAAACATACAAAAATGCATTATATTAGGAGAAATTAACTGTCAAATATGTACCGTAGTCAAAACTGCATACCCAAATGTATTTATTAGGAGAAATTCACACTAAAATACTGAAGAATTTTCATGAGGATTTAAAAAAAAAATTGCAAACTGCTGCAGAAATGTGGAAAGACTGGAAAACCTGGAAAAATGGACTGAAATTGGCAGATACCTCTGTACTTTGGTGCCGTGTTGAGCTGTCAGGAAGAGCACCTGCACTTCAGAGTTTACCGCTACCCAAACAGACCGCCATCCAGCTTCTGCTTGAAGACCTCCAGAGAAGGAGAACCCATCATCCCTTTAGGTTCTGAGTCAGATGTGCACCCTGGACTTTATGAAAGCTGATTTCAGATTTAAAATAAAAATTGCATGTATGATTCATGGATACAAATATTCAGAGGGGTGGGAGTTTCTTAAAAGTGAGATACTGAAGGCTATCTCTCATAATACTAGAACCCTGGGGACAGGGCCAGTGCCAGGCAGGCCAGGGTCATACGCCAGGCAGGGGGGAGAGCGGGCAGGGGGAGAGCGAGTGAGCTGGCGCAGGGGGGAGAGAAAGCAAGTGGGCGGGCGGGCAGCTTCCTGCTGCAGATTGCAGAAGGGGAGCACTACTCCCCCACCCTAATGAAGGGCCCTTCAGGGGCCCCTGTGGGCTGCCAGCCCTGCCCAGGGACATCCAATATAGCTGCATGTTGGAAGATTCAGGACAGATAAAAGAAAGTACTACTTTGCACAGTGCAGAGTTAAACTATGGAATTTGCTCCCACAGATAGATGGCTTAAAAAGAGGATTAGACAAATTCATGGAGGAGGAGAATGCCATCAAAGGCTACTAGCCACGAGGGCTAGGTTCTACCTCCACTGTCAGAGGTGGTACACCCCTGATTGCCAGATTCTGGGAATCACAAGTGGAGAGAGAGTGCTCTTACACTCAGCTCCTGCTTTGGGGTTTGCAATGGGCATTTTGTTAGATACTGGACTAGATGGACCATTGGCCTGATCCAGCAAGGCTTTTCTAATCTTCTTACAATAGTAGGCCAGTCTAACAAACACTGTAAATTGGAACTAGCTAAAGTAACCTGAGTGGCCGAACAAGAAGCTCCTTGATGAGCTCAGATTTAAAGGGGACATATTTAAAGGAGATAGGTTTTGGAAAGAGAAGGAGGGAGAAGTCACCAAGATGCTGCAGGGGGGTGGGGAGTCGCAACAAGGCATGGGGAGGACAGATCTGTGTGTGCCACTGAGCATGTTCTATATGTCCCCTAAGCTAGCCTGCTGCCCTCAAGTGTGGCGGATTATATTGTCAACGGACAGTCTGGTCAGTTTCCGTATGTAAAGTGGGCACTACTTTGGAATGGAATGGCAGGAGGCGCCATCTTGTCCTTCGCCTCAGGCAGCAAAATGTCTCAGACTAGCCTTGGTGTTCAGTTCTTATACGATATGAAAATTGTGCAAGTGATTGCAGGGGTGTTCTACCAAGCTCTATACCTCAGACCTTTGGCCTCCAAACTTTACTGCCCTCCAGTATTTGGAGTTCAAACTTCTCAGGCAGCAAGTATCCTGGATTTATGGAGCACCCAAGAAAATCAGAGGCCAGGGGCGAGGAACCTTTGGCCCTCCCCCTGTTGTTAGACTACAACTCTCATCATCCCCACCACTGGCCATGCTGGCAGGGGCTTATGGATGTTGGAGGCCAACAACTTCTGGAGGGTCACAAGTTCCCAACCTGTCATAGGTAATGCAAGGAAGTTCTCCAGTTTCTCATTGCCTTTTCCGGGTTGAGGGGGGTCCACTGGTGGCACCTTGCCACAGAAGCCAAAAAATCCTGGATCCGGAACTGCCATTAAGGAAATTCTTATGTCAAGAAATCCTTTTCTTTATTTTTAATTTTCTTATTGAGTACATTTTATTTCCTGCCTTCCTTCTTAGGAGCTCAATGTGGTGTATATTGTTCTCTCCCCCACAAAACACACACCCACACCATTGTTTCCCTATAGCAACCCTGTGATGTAGGTTAGTCTGAGAGAGAATGACTGGCCATGGGGTCTCAGTCAGTCAGCTTTATGGGTGAATTGACATTTGAATTTGGGTTTCCTAAATCCTAGAATGACACTCTAACTCCAAAGTTGGGAGCCTCTGGCCTTTCAGTTGTTGCTGGGCTGAACCTCCTGTCATTTTATTTTACTTTTTGTTCAACAACATTAATAAGCCTCTTGATTGTAATAAAACTTCTAAGCAGTTTAAAAAATATATTAAAATAAAAAAGTTAAAAACAAGTAATTGAAAACATTTGAAAGATTATTAAAATTAACAGACTGAAAAGAGGTTAAAACACATCAACTTGCCTAATCGAAAAGGTTTTAAGCAGGTCCTGAAAAGGGTACAGCTACCTGATGTCAGTAGGTAGGGAATTCCAAAGTGTAGGTGCTGCCACACTAAAAGACTGGTTTATTTTAAGTGCAGAACGAGTATTGTGTGGCACTTCTAACATTGCCAGTTCTGTAGACTGAAGCACTTAAGTGGGCACATATGGGGTATACAATTCCACAAATAAGTAAAAGTCATCCCTAACCGTTGACCATGCTGGCTAGGGCTGACGGGAGTGGAGTCCAACACCACCTGGAAGGCCACAAGTTCCTGAACCTTGCTCTCATTTTTTATTACAGAGGCAAAAGCCACTGGGCACCTATTAAAATTGTGCACTTTTCTGCTTGCTCTGCTACATTCCATGCCCATGTCAAAGAACAAGGTGGCTCACTCAGGATTAGGCTTTATTTTGTCTTTGTGCCTTGCCTGCTTTCTTCCACTTAACTGTTAACACGGCAGGAGGGGGAGTTAGCAGGGATAGCCCTCCTTGACAGTTAATGTGAAGCTTTTGCCAAAGGTGTCATATTCTGTAGTTATGTTGCAGGCATCAACCTGATGGAACCTGGCACACTGACGTTGGCAGGCCTGTCAAAGGCTTTGCTTAACACTCATTTCTCTCAGTCTGCTTCAACACAGAAATGTTGGCAATGAAAACCTAGCCAATCATTTTTTTCCTCCTTGTCCCTCCAAATTTCCGTTGCAGCATGATAAGAATTCTCAGTTGCTCAAAAGAGGCATTCAGAAGGTGCCTTCATTCAAAAAACAGACAAGAAGCACATTTGGTGGATGAAGCTCTTCAAGGTACAGTCAGCGAGACGGCAACATATAAAAAATTATTTTCACTTAACTGATTTCTCTCTTCTTTTTTGTCTGCTTTCCTAATCCATAGATGAGGATAGATTTAGGGAAAATTTTAGGATTTTTCTTAAGGAGGGGAAACAAGTAATAAGATCATAGACTGGAATGTTTATACTTAAAACATTTTCACAAGTGAAGATGAAAATCACCTTATAAGGGCAATCACAGTGGATTCTTCACCTGTGGGCTGAACCTAGCTGTGAAATTTGCACTAGATGTTAAAGATGTGGCTTACTGTCAAGCATGGTAGATGCATAAAACTTTTGCTACCAGTTTCATTGGTCACTTAATCACATTAATACAACCGTACATACCCAAAAAACCTGGGTGATGCAACTGCATGCATGCAGTTTCTGGGATGCATTTGCAGAGATTAAGGCTTTGAACAGCTGTAAGGCCAGGCTTCCAGATCAGCGGTTCAGTGACATTATTTACATTCTTCTGCTGGGATTCTTGCTCTTTTTCCTTTTGCACAGTCAGGACAGATAAAGGGTGTTGGAGGACCCTGTTCTTTTTTAAAGGAAAAAAAGTCTATGGAGAAAATAAAAGATGAAATTTGACTGGGGTTACTAAAAATTAACCCCCTTTAGGATGCACACCTTAACGTGGTGAGGGGGTTTGAGAGTGTTGAAGAAGCTGAGAGCAATACCGTCAGGAGTCTAGACCAAGAGGCTAGACTCCTAGCAGGGACACCCAAGGCAGAATGGTCAAAGCTCAGACACCAGACTAAGATGCATCCAAACTCAGAGGAAGGCAATGGTAAACCACCTCTGGATATCTCTTACCACGAAAACCCTATGAGCAGAGTATCCAAAATGCAACATGAGATAGTGCTGGAAGATGAGACCGCCAGGTCAGAAAGCACTCACCAAGCTACTGGGGAAGAACAAAGGACAAGTACGAGTAGTGCTGTGACTAATGACACAGCTGGGTCAAAGCCGAAAGGAAGCCCAGAGGCTGATGCGCACAGATGTGAAAGGAGAATCCGGAGTTGTACGACGCACACAATAGGAACATGGAATGTGAGAAGCATGAACCAGGGAAAGTTAGAAATTGTCAAGCAAGAAATGGAACACATCAGCATTACAATACTTGATGTAAGCGAACTGAAATGGACAGGAATGGGACATTTCCAATCAGGCAACTACAAAATATTTTATGCAGGAAGTGAGAAATTTTTGAGAAATCAAGAAGAAACGGGGTTGCTTTAATAGTGAGAAGTGATGTAGCAAAAGCAATTAGGAGCTACAACGCAAGGTCTGAGTGAGAGATATCAATGAGATTAAATGGGAAACCTATTAACAAAACCATCATCCAAGTCTACGCTCCAACATCAAACGCAGAAGAAGAAGAATTGGAGAGATTTTACGCAGAACTACAGGAGGAAATTGATCACACACCAAAACAAGATATGATGATAATCATGGGGGACTGGAATGCAAAAGTAGGGAACAGAGAAGAACTAGGAATTGTGGGGAAATGGGGCTTAGGTGACAGAAATGAAGCAGGAGAAAGACTTATTGAATTCTGTGAAGCCAATGATTTGTTTCTTGCCAACACATTTTTTGAGCAACCAAAAAGACAACTGTACACGTGGACATCACCAGATGGTCAATATAGGAATCAAATTGATTATATAACTGGAAACAGAAGATGGAGAAGTTCTATACTTTCTGCAAAAACAAGACCAGGAGCAGACTGCAGTACAGATCACATCAAAAATCAGAGTAAAGCTAAAGAAGAACAACAATGCACTCATAATGCCAAAATACAATTTAAATAACATCCCAGAAGAATATAAAGATCAAATAAGGAACAGATTTGAGGCTTTAAACTTAGTTGACAGAAAACCAGAAGAACTATGGACTGAAGTCAGGGACATTATCAGGGAAGAATGCAAAAAGACAATACCTCTTGTTAAAAAGAGAGAAAGACCTCAATGGATGACTGAAGAAACTCTTCAAATGGTTAAAGAGAGAAGGAAAGCAAAAGCAAAAGGAGATAGAAACACAGTCAGAACCCTAAGTGCAACTATACAATGACTAGTATGAAGGGGCAAAGAAAACTATTACAATAGTTATTGTATAGAAATAGAAAAGGACAACAAAATGGGAAGAACAAGAGCCCTATTCCAAAAGATTAGAGAAATTAAAGGGAAATTTAAGCCACGAGTAGGGATGTTGAATAATCCACAGGGAAACACACTGACTGACCGAGATGAAATAAAAGGAAGATGGAAGTAATACACTGAAGAACTATATAAAAAAGATACAAGGATGACAGATTCATTCATGGAGGAACCATATGATGAAGAACCAGAAATTTTAGAATGTGAGGTGAAAGCTGCTCTTAAAATTCTTGGAAGAAACAAATCACCAGGAATAGACGGCATACCAATAGAGTTGCTACAAGCTACTGAGACTGAATCTGTCCAAATTTTGACAAACATTTGTCAAGAAATATGGAAAACTAAACAATGGCCCACAGACTGGAAGCGTTCAATGTATATCCCACTTCCAAAGAAAGGGAATCCCAGAGAATGCAGTAATTACCGAACTATTGCCTTAATATCCCATGCAAGATTCTACAACAAAGGCTCTTGCCATATATGGTGCGAGAAATGCCAGACGTCCAAGCTAGATTTAGAAAGGGAAGAGGCACCAGAGATCATATTGCAAACATACGTTGGATAATGGAACGGACCAAGGAATTTCAGAAGAAAATCACCCTGTGCTTTGTAGACTACAGCAAAGCCTTTGACTGTGTAGATCATGAAAAACTATGGAATGCTTTAAAAGAAATGGGGGTGCCACAGCATCTGATTGTCCGGATGCGCAACCTATACTCTGGACAAGAGGCTACTGTAAGGATAGAACATGGAGAAACCGATTGGTTCCCCATCGGAAAGGGTGTGAGACGGGGTGTATTTTATCACCCTATTTATTTAATCTGTATGCAGAACATATCATACGGAAAGCGGGATTGGACCAAGATGAAGGAGGTGTGAAAACTGGAGGGAGAAACATCAATAATTTATGATATGCAGATGATACCATACTCTTAGCAGAAACCAGTAATGATTTGAAACGAATGCTGATGAAAGTTAAAGAGGAAAGCACAAAGCAGGACTACAGCTGAACGTCAAGAAGACTAAAGTAATGACAACAGAAGATTTGTGTAACTTTACCGTTGACAATGAGGAAATTGAAATTGTCAAGGATTATCAATACCTCGGCACAGTCATTAACCAAAATAGAGACAATAGTCAAGAAATCAGAAGAAGGCTAGGACTGGGGAGGGCAGCTGTGAGAGAACTAGAAAAGGTCCTCAAATGCAAAGATGTATCACTGAACACCAAAGTCAGGATCAGTCAGACCATGGTATTCCCGATCTCTATGTATGGATGTGAAAGTTGGACAGTGAAAAAGGCGGATAAGAGAAAAATCAAAATGTGGTGCTGGAGGAGAGCTTTGCGCATACCATGGACTGCGGAAAAGACAAATAATTGGGTGTTAGAACAAATTAAACCAGAACTGTCACTAGAAGCTAAAATGATGAAACTGAGGTTATACTTTAGACACATCATGAGAAGACATGTTTCACTAGAAAAGGCAATAATGCTGGGGAAAACAGCAGGGAGTAGAAAAAGAGGGAGGCCAAACAAGAGATGGATTGATTCCCTAAAGGAAGCCACAGACCTGAACTTACAAGATCTGAGCAGGGTGGTTCATGACAGATGCTCTTGGAGGTCGCTGATTCATAGCGTCGCCATAAGTCGTAATCGACTTGAAGGCACATAACAACAACAACTAAAAATTAAATATGAGTCTGTGCATAGATCTGGCCTACACCCAGAATTGGAATATGTCCCCTGACAGCTTTCTACTGGGGTAATGCAACCCTTGGCACAAAAAAGCTTCCTCATCCCTGTGCTAGACTCTCCATTTATTCCATTACAGCAGGGGTGGGGAACCTCAAGCCTGGGGACTGAATGTGGCCCTCCAGGTCTCTGGCTTGCCCTCTGGACTCTACCTAGGCCATGCCCCCTCCCCAAGCTATGCTCCAATGTCATGCTTGAAACACTCTTCAAGTGCTTTTGCTTGGCTAGAAAATGTCGAACTGTGGTAATGCCTCTTGCTTGCTTGAACTGAGATAAGAGTGTGTGTATGTAAATGTGTGAACCTCTGACTTCTGTGTGGCGGAATACAGCCTACTTTACAAAGGTAAGAGTCATATCTGCTGCTACATCAACTTTTGGCATTGGCTCCACCCACTCTTTGCCTCCGGCCCTGCCCACAACTGCATGCAGCCCCCCCCCGAAGCTGGTCTATGAGGGTTGAAAAAAGATTTCCCATCTCTGCATTAGAGAGAGGCACTAAACCAGGTGTCTCCTGTCACCTTTATTATTTGCTATTGCTATGGAGCCACTAGCAGAACTGATCAAGTATTAAGGGGCTACACGTCAATATGGGAGCTCATAAGATTATTTGCAGGTGACATTCTTTTTCTCTCTCTATCAAATCCATGAGAGGCAACACCTGCACCCTCAAAACTGCCAGATAAATTCCAGATTAATGTTTGATTACAATAACTCTGAACTGCTATGTATTAATATCTCATTGCCAGGACAGAAAGGTATTCAAAAACCTTCATAGGCAACCTAAGATATTCAAGTATCCAGTATTTTGGTATAATAATCCCCAAAGAACTTAACCAACTATGATTTATTTATTTTTTATTTATTATTTATTTAATTACGCTTTTAAACCGCCCTATAGCAACAAGCTCTCAGGGCGGTGTACAGCAAAATAAAACCACATTTAAAAACAAACAAGTGTGGATTAAAACATACAATATAAAACATATTTAAAAACAAAATTAAAATACGAATAAAATAAAAATACAGTTACAGTTAAGTTTAAAATAAAATTAAATTTAAGTTTAAAATGCCTGGGCGAAGAGGTAGGTTTTTACCTGGCACCGAAAAGATAACAAAGAAGGCGCCAGGCGTATCTCATCTGGGAGGGCATTCCATAATTCGGGGGCCACCACTGAAAAGGCCCTAGATCTAATTGTTGTTCTCCGGGCCTCCCTATGGGTTGGGACCCGGAGAAGGGCCTTTGATGTCGAGCGCAGTGAACGGGTAGGTATATAGCGAGAGAGGCGTTCCATCAGATATTGCGGTCCGATGCCGTTAAGGGCTTTATAGGTAAGAACCAACACTTTGAATCTGGCCCGGAAACATATAGGTAGCCAGTGCAGTTGGGCCAGAATAGGTGTTATATGGTCGAATTTCTTTGTCCCAGTAAGAACTCTGGCCGCAGCATTCTGCACTAGCTGAAGTTTCCAAATCGTCTTCAAAGGTAACCCTACGTAGAGTGCATTACAGTAATCCAATCCATGAGAAATCATGACACCCATCCCTAAGTAAAACAAGAAAACTAATTCATTGTCTTCTAGACGGTATTGCATTAATTAAAACCCTGACATCTTTTCCTTTTTCAAATGCTGCCAATTTCAAATCCAGCTTCAATTTTGCATGCACACACACACACACACATTCATATTGTTGTTCTTATGTGCCTTCAAGTAAATTACAACTTATGGTGACCCTGTGAATCGGTGACCTCCAAAAGCATCTGTCATGAACCACCCTGTTCTTATACAGATCATTATGCCCCAAATGGGAAAAGATTGTGAATTAACAAACAGGCCTTCCATATGCATCCAAGGCCTTCCTTAGGTTTTTTGACCCTGTGGCATTATTATGGATTTCCATGGAACTTCCCACAAACATCTCATTCGGCCATAGCCTTTTTTCCCCACAACCTGCTTGCCAAGCATTCTCTCTGCATTCAGGAAACCATTCTTGAAAAAACCACCCTGAAAATTTGGAGACCATTCACACCACACACTTCTCCCTTGTAACATATTTTGGGTCAGCCTTCATCATTTTCTAGTACTAATAAATATTCACAGTTTAGTGAAAGGAATGTATGTGGATTGTTCAGACTTAAAGATCTTCTTGACCAGGGTTAATCTCTTGACTCATGACGAGTTAGATCAGAGGTAGCCAATGTTGTGCTTTCCAGATGTTGTTGGACTGCAGAGCCCATTATTCCTCACCATGGGCCATGTTGGCGGGGGCTGATGGGAGTTGGAGTTCAATTCCAAACGTTGGGTTAGATTATTGCCATGTTGGCATACCCTCTCCATTTTGCTTTGAACAGAAGAGAGGTTCCAAGAATGTCTCTCTGTTAGTAAGCATTGCAGTGGCTAATGATGGAAAGATCAGTCAATTTTGGTTCTCTTAGTTTCTCATTTTTCCAATCTTAAATCCAGTTCTTCACATTTCTGCAGCAGTCTGCAAAAGAAAAATCCTCATGAAAACTCTTCAACATTTTAGTATGAATTTCTCCTAATAAACAATTTTTCTATGCAGTTTTGACTAAAGTATACACTTTTTCAAGCCCTTTTTTCCTATTATAATACATATTTGTATGTTATTTTCACAAATATATTCATTTTATGCACATTTCCTCTAATATATGCATTTTGTAAACAGTGTTTAGTTGGAAAACTGCATCACAAAATGGACAAGTGTGAATTTTGAAGGATGGCTGTGTTTCAGTTCCCATATTGTTTCGGAAAGGACAGATCAGATAGATTCGGCCTTAAATGCAAATGGAATTGAATTTCTCCTCTGTCCCTAGTGGTGGCTGATGTAGGTGCCTTCTTCCTCATTGATGGAGCGGGGATGCCTACACTATTTTGTCATCCTGTCTCTATTCTGCTGTTTTAGATGTGGCAGCTATTTTGTTTGGCCATGCGTCCCACAGCAGCCATTTTGTGAGCAGCACCCATAGCACTTTCCCCCACTGGCGCAAAAAGGTTGGCAATCCCTGCACAAAACTCTCATCAGATTTGTGCTACAATAAAACATTGAAGAGCTCTCATCATCCTTCAGTGCAGAAGAACAGCATTTTTTATGCCACGAGCCCAGTTTAGCTGATTGCTCTGCATCCTAGACTTCTAGCAGTTTAACTGGAAGTCAGTGGAAAGACTCTACAAGCAAATTTCACTGCTTGCCTAATAGCAATGGGCTGCGTGCAGGCTCTTGGCTGGGACCTATCATTCCAAGAAAAACTTACAGCAAACTTTAAAGACATCTGTTGCTTCAGAGTGCGTCAATGAAGCAGAAATTACATGCCAGACTGCTCAGATAAAATATTTCCCTCTTTGAATCTGGGTCCCTCTTATCTCAGTCCTAAAATTAAAAACCTCATATGAAATTTATCCCCCAATGATTGGCAGAAAGATTGCAGAATTTTTGCTAAGTAGTAGATTAATGATGTATGTGAGGTTTTGACCACACAACAAAGATAATCAGGCAACAAGGAATCAATGAGTCATTTGTTACTTGAGCCAGCTCAAGCTGTGTTTATTTTTCAGTTCTACACAAGCATTGTTACAGGGTTCAAAACTCAGTATCCTGCTTCATTGCTTTTTTTAAAAAGATAAGTTTCTAGCCCCTATGGCTGCAAAGATGGGAAAATATGTGAGCAGTGCCAGCTGGAATCATGGGGTCAGACTAGATAAGATAGTGGAGATCTGTGATCAGACCACCTATCTCTACATTTTTGCAGCTAAGGGTCAAATCCACACGACACATTTAAAGCACTCTTATACCACTTTAATAGTCACGGCTTCCCCCAAAGAATCTTGGGAATTGTAGTTTGTTAAGCGTGCTAGGATTTGTAGCTCTGTAAGGGGTCTGCTAACAGCTCTTAGCATCCTTAACAAATGAACACTATCTGCGCCTTGTTCCTTGCTGCCACTCTTCTCATGGATGGCTTCCTCGTTGCTCATCTGCTGTGCCCAGTGGCCTGTGTGTGTTGTTGTTTAACGCCAGATTGGTACACAATAAGACCACTCTCATCCATGATTTGATTGTGTATGAACATGCCGATTTGGTGTGCATTACTGAGACCTGGATGGGTGAGCTTGGAGGAGTTGATCTGACCCAACTTTGCCCACCTGGATACTTGGTGCAACACCAGCACAGGCTACAGGGACAGGGGGGAGGAGTTGCTGTGGTTTACAGAACTTCCTAAGATCCTTTGGGGCAAACCATGACTGGTAAGGGGGTATAATAGTGGTTTAAATGTATGCTGTGGATATGGCCATAGAAGGCTTTAAAAGGGATTAGACAAATTCTAGGAGGATAAGGCTATCAATGGCTACTAGCCAACACACTGACCCATTTGCAGCACAAAGAGGTATTCCTCAGTCTGCTGCTTTCATTCTAGATCCTGCCATCCACAAGGGTGGGTGTGGTTACTTGACATGCATTTGAAAACCCTCCCCTTTATTAGATTATCCACGCCTTTTCCTTCCCTCACATGCCACAGGTGAATGGAGAAGGAGATGGTAATTGCGATCTTGGTATGTTCCCACCCACCACGTCATTGGGCAGTTGTAGATCACACACATCCATTCCTGGGATCGCCTCCATCTCTTTTCAAGTAGACACACTGGCAGGGAAGGGGTCATGCAGAATCAATCTGCGCTGAGCTTTTGTTTTCGGAATGAAACTAGTTTATGAAAAAGTGTTTTTCAGGAGCATAAAATATGCAATAGGACTAGGTAGAAAAAACAAGATCTCCGTGTGGATTGCATGTAAAACATAATATTGCGTGTATGCAGGCTTAGGAAAATACGCTTAATGTGAATCTATTTAGATAATGTTCTGCATGTCCATGCATCTGGCTTTTATGTTGGCTTTCTCCTCCTGAAACACTACACTGGGAAGGGTAGGACTGGTGCCGTCAGAAAGCTGAGAGGTGGAGAAAAGTGACGGGCTGGATTTGATAAATCTGTGACCTTTTTGTGTGGGAGAAAGGCCCCCAAATGCCCTTTTCTCCCAAGGAACGGCTATTCTAAAGCTTACCCAGCAATCAACAAGATACAGTGTAGTCTAAGGTCAATCATGCAGTTGTCAGGGTACCAGTGAAACCTTAGGCGAGGGGTTTAAGAATAATTAAAAAGCATTGAACTGAATAATCTCTAATGTGCCCAGAAAGCAGACAGAATATTTCATAGGCAAAGCAGGCGACCTGGGAAAGGAGTCATTGGGGAACAGAGGCCAGGAGAATAGAACCTGAAGCAAAATATGTAGGGGTGGGCAGGTGTCCGCATGGTAGGACCACTTCATTTTCTTTCTAGAACCCCAAGGCCCACCAGTCAGAGCCAGCAGCAAAATAGTGGCTCGGGGTGGTAGACCCTGATGCAAAACAGTGACTCAGGGTGTGGAGCCAATTACTGTGTCCATGGAATAACACTGGGAAACCAGGAAAATGCCATTATATGGTTTAGTCACTAGACGCACTGGACATTTTTATCTAGGTTAGGGATGGGGAACCTCTGGCCTTAGGGCCAAATGCAGCCTTCTAGGTTTCTCCATATGGCCTTTGGGACTCTCCCCAGGCCATACCTCTTACTGACCCTGCTTGACATCCTCCTGATAATGTTTCTTCCTTGCCTAGACAAGAGACAGAGTGAAATGTGAGTATGTGTGTAGATAGAAACTAGATTACTGTACAAAGGTAAAATTCATATTGCTCCTTCAAACGTTTGCCTCTGTTCTAGCATGCTGCTGGCATGTGGCCTCTGGAAGGTTTCTAGAAGGAAATGTGGCCCTTGGGCTGAAACTGAGTCCCCACCTCTGATCTAGGTGGAGTCAGAAGTTTTCCTTCTCTGGTTCATGCTTGAGTTGAGAGATGATAAAGTTCTTGTCTAGCTTCCTGACTGATATGTTCTCTAAGACAGAAGTGGGCACACATATGGCTTGCGAGATCTACTTTCTTTCTTTTACCAGAACCCTGAGATCCACTAACCAAAGCTAGATGCAAAGTGGTGCTTTCAAAGGCACAGCCAATTACCTACTGCACTGGGATGATCTGAATATGTGAATCTACACCTATGCTACTATGATTCGCATTTCTAATAGTATAATCTAGGGAGAGGAGCCTTTTTCCTGTTACTATTGTTAAGCAGTAGGGAGTCAGAAATCGTGGCCAATCTATTGCAAATCACCCCAAGTACTACTAGTAGACCCTGAACTAACTCCATGACATAAGCCTACATCTGAGTTACTACACAGAGCTGGGGAACCAGTGGCCTTCCAGATGTTGCTGGACTCCATCATCCCCAGCAAGCTTGGCCAATGGATGAGGATTATGGGAGTCATAGTCCAGCAAAATCAGTAGGGCCATAGATTCTCCACCCTTGTTCTAACAGAAAACTGGACAGCAGAGCAAAACTTGTCAAAGGCAACCAGTTAAAGGTCACATTGGTCTCCTCCTGGGAGGAAGGGCGGGATATAAATCAAATAGCAGAGAATTTGTGTTGCTCTTACTTGCAGTTTTTCTTATATTTGTTAAAAGCCAGTCAATCAGAATTTACTAGTGTTGTAAAGCAAATCCCCGAGAGATCTTCCAACAGGTGCTGATTGAACTTTCTGCCTGCCTCGGGCTAGGATGCTCAGAAAACAAAGGAAGCAGGAGGAAAAGACATGGGGTGGCAGACACCTGAATGAAGGGGATGTGGGAAGCTGCTTTATTCTAAGGCCATTGCTCCATCTAGCTCAGTGTTGCCTGCACTGATTAGAAGCAGCTCTCTAGGGTTTCAGGCAGGGAGTCTCTCCCAGCCCTACCTGGAGATGCAGGGGATCGATCCTGGGATCTTATGCATACAAAGCAGATACTCTACCACTGAGCTACAACTCTTCTCCAAGGAAGGATCAGTGAAGCCATAGTTCTAAGAAAGGAAAGCAACCTGTTTAAGTGACAAGGTGTCAGTGACATCTGTGGCTGTGTGCAGCTGCCTTTTGCAGCGAACCTTCAGGCCCTGGACTGACTCCGCATAGCCAGGATGGCAATTGATCCACTTGGGTAGGAAGGAGTATAGAAGTCCTTTCAGTCCTGAGCTGCAGGGTCTTCCTGAGTTCTGGCATGGTTCTTAATTCTTGGATCAAGAACCAAATCTTGGATAGCACTTTAACCCTCTTTTCTGATTTCCTTGGTTCTAACTTATCTTTCATCTGAACTATTGGCTTGGTCCCACAGCTTCTGGCTCACCCCAGCCTGTTGCCCAAGGCCCAGCCCTGGCACAACAGCAGCTGGGAAGAGATGCCTTGACTAGCGCTTGCCCATTCTGTTAGCAAGAGCCCATCATTAGGGATTGGTTTCCATATCCATTCACACAATTTATTGGGCACCTCATTGGTTTACACAGGTTGCAGAATTTATTTTTTCTAGTTGCGGAATTTGGACATTGTTGACATATGCCTGGACTCAAGTTCAGATACAATTTCATTTTATTTCAGCAACTAGATTCTGGAAGCTCTCAAGCACCCTGACGTTCATACAGCCTAGTTCCCCTACTGCGGTTGTCTTCTCAAAGGGATAGAAAAGCTCCATCAAAAAATCAAAACTCAGCCCTAACCAAGAGGTGAAGTACTGGAGCAACCCATCAGATATTACTTTAATATCTCCTAGTGCAATGCATTTCATTGGATTTAGCTGTAAGTCATGTAGTGTAGACTGTGCATCTGTAGAGAAGCCCTCGGTCCATCCTTGCTGCTAGTTCCAACATATATCTGCTCATCCATTAAGACAGCAGAGGCAACCTGCAGTCCTCCAGATGTTGTTGGATTACAACTCCCATCAGCCTAACCCAGCATGGCCAATAGTCAGGGATGAAAGCCATTGCAGTTCAGCAACATCTGGAGGGCTATGGGTTCTCCATCTTTGCATTAAAAATTTAAAGCTGTATCCAATTAAATCATACTCAGAGTAGACCCACTGAAATTAATGGACTTAAGGTAGTCATGTTCATTGATTTCAGTTGGCCCACGCTGAGTATGACTTAGACCAGGTGTGGGGAACGTTTTGCCTTTCAGAAGTTGCTAAACTGCAACTTCCAGCAGCCACAGCCAGCATAGCCAATGGCCATGGTTTTTGGAAGTTGTAGTTCAGCAACATCTGGAAGGCCAAAGGTTCCCCACATCTGACTTAGAAAGATACACAACTTCATCTAAGGCCCTGCTCCGCACGCTTCTAGCTTCTGAAGTTAGGCAGACAGCAGCTGTGGAGAGGGCCTGTTTGGCTGTGGCTTCCCAGTTGTAGAACATTCTGCCCAGGAAAACTCACTGAGTCTTATATCTTTTTGGCACCAGGCAAGGATTTTTTCACAAACAACCAAGGAAAGTCACTACACCAAATGTGCAGTTAAAATGCAATTTACTACTGAAATAATGAAAATAAAAACAGATTACACAGAGTAAAAAATAAACAATACAAAATCATATAATATACAGCCAAAGTGATGATAATGGCAGAAACAAATAACATATGAATAGAGGATAAGTAGAAGATGACAGTTACTCTGGAATATGGAACTGTTTTAGTACTTCTTCAGATATTCAAGATACTCAAATGTTAGCAGCCAGCCTTGAGTTCCCCATCTTGAATATCTGAAGATATTCTACTTATCCTCTATTCACATGTTATTTGTTTCTGCCATTATAATCACTTTGGCTGTATATTATATGGTTTTGTATTGTTTAATTTTTACTTCTTTTTTTACCTCTTTTTTATTTCTCATTATTTCAGTAGTAAATTGCATTTTAACTGCACATTCAGTGTAGTGACTTTCCTTGGTTGTTCATGTTAATATCAGGCATCCCACCTTCCGTTTTTGTTGGCAGGGATTTTTTCACCCCAGGCCTTATTACACACTAACTGAGAAATTTTATCCGGGTCCTTGATCCTATTGTTTGTTTGTTTTCTGATGTTGCAGAATGTTGTATTTAATTGTTTTATTTCTTTTTATTATTAAACCAGTTTGAATGTCTATATTTGCCACCCTGGGAGTGTTTTTCTTTTCTTTGTTTTAATGGAGGTGCAGAATATAAATAAAAATACATAAATAATAGCCTTCTGTTTATCTGAGGCTGCATATACACACCATACATTTGAAGCACATTTAATGCACATGGCTTCCCTGAAAGAATCCTGGTAACTGTAGTTTACCCCTCACAGACCTTCAGTTCCCAACATCCTTAACAAGCTACTGTTGCTAGGATTATTTGGGGGAAATCGAATGCTTTACATAGATGGTGTGTACGCAGCCTGAGTGCCATGCACACCTTGGGATTTAGACTAAACATTGGGAAAATAATTTCCTGGTACAAGCTGTTCAACAGTGGAACAGACCATCTCAAAAAGTGTTGGATTCTCCTTTTTGTTAAAAGATTTTTCAACCAAGCTAGATTACCTATATCAGGGATGCTATAGCAGTGGATTTCCTGCATTGATGGGGGGTTGGGCTAGATGACCTTTGAGAACCCTTCAAACTCTGATTCTGTCTAGAATTAGGTGCTAGATGTGTGATAGGAGAATTCTGAGTGCAGACGCCAGCATACCCCAGATGTATATGTAGTAAGTGACAAATTAGCATCATGTATTTTGCTCTTCTGGCAGCAAAAAAGCCACATTTTGGCACTTTGAAAATGCCAATTCCGCTTACAGAATAAATGAAGAATGCAGAAGCAAACTGACTGCATAGATCCACACAGTTTGTAGGATTTACTCTGATAAACCCATTGCTTGCATCTTTTCATAATTTAGGGAGGGAGGAAATTAAGAAATTATGTAGTACTTTTGGGGAAGCATGTGGATGAGGAACCAGCTGACATACAGGAAACAGTCATTCCACTTCCTAAATCCTGCAGACCTTTCAAGTATATGTCAACAATGATGGTGTTTAAACCTTAAGGGTTGTTTTAAAGCCAAAAGCTGTGTGTCACCTTATATCAGATAGCATTCCATCCATGCAAAATTGCGGGAGGCTTATTAAACAAGCCAATTTACTTTCCCCCACCCTCCCCAGGTATTTTCCATTGTCCTTTTCCTACTGACCCTCAATGATTCCTGGTGTCCATGAGCAGTTGCAGTCCTCTTTTGCATTTGGAAGGGAAAGGTTATTCCTTGGGGAGGTTAACAACTTTTTGGTACTTCTGCAAATCTTGGTGTTCCCCTGAGCATGCCAATACCTCCCCCCTGCTTCTCATTGGCCTGTTCTGGTTGTATTTCTGTTGGCACGCTTCACCTGAGTTTGCTGTTAGAGGGAATGATAAAACCAACGTAAGTGTAGGAAACTTATTGTCTGCCTTTTTGACCTACATATCCAAGCTTAATAACTCTAAGGTAATTTCTATTGAGTTCAATGGGACTTATTCCCAAGTAAATGTGCACAGCATGGATAGCCAACATGGTAACCTCCATTTGTTGCTGGACTACAACTCTCATCACCCCTGACCATTGGCTATGCTGCTTGGGGCTGATGGGAATTGAGAGTCCAACAACATTGGAGGGCACCACCTTGGCTATCCGTGGTGTATTGCACCACTCACCACGTGGATCACAGCCCGTTACCTGTAGCTATTATGTAAATATGGAAAAAGACATTCTGTCCTCTAAAGCCCTGTTCACATCTTCAGTATCCAAGCAGGCTCAGGCCCCTTGGACATTCATGGTGGTTTGTGTTCTTGATGGTACTGAGGCTGTTAAATGCAATCCCACCTTCAATACAGTCTGCAAAAGTTTCAGGGAGAACATACTGCTTCATTTCAGCCAGTGAATGTCCCAGAACTTGCAGAAATCCTGTAACTTTTCATACTCAAATGTTCTGAGTTATTTTTGTCCCGCTTTTGTTGCACTGTAGTGCAAGAGTGCCCCTCCAGAAAGCAATAATGCAGTGACACTGGACAAGCATCACAGAACAACTAATAAAGCAGAATGATGTGCAGATGGTCTAGTAAAAGTTCACTACTGATGCACTATTATTAGGCCAGTGACATGTTACAGAATACACTCACCAAAAAAAGCCAGTCTGGAGGGGCCCTCAGTGCATGGAACTGGATTGCACCCACTGTCCCACCCTCAGCCACCACACATTGATCTAAAACTCATAAGACAAAGGCTCTGTTCTGACTTTCCACAGGCTTACCTGGCAGTGGTGATGGACACCAATGGTCTGCCATTCTAAATTCTAAACAACGCCTCCAACATGGCATCACTCCAAAGGATTGTGGGAAATGTAAAATCGAGACTCACAAACTAGCCACTCTGCATGAAAGGCCCATACAGGTACCAGGGCTGGTGGGCCCACTGAGGCTCCAGCAGCTGCCTGAAACTAGTAGGTGCTACTGCCATTTTTACGGTTGGGTGAACAGGTTCTAATGTTCTGCTGTATGTTCTGAGCAAATCCAGTTATTGCAGATGGGACTAATATTGTTGTGTTCATGTCCTGCTTGCAGGCTTCCCATAGTAATCTGGCTGGCCACGTGGGAACAGGATGCTAGACTAGATGGGCCACTGGCTTGATCCAGGTGCCCCTGTTGTGTATTCAAAGGATGATAATTATGAACATCTGCAGTGACTAAGAGTATTAAGCACTGCACACAAGAAATACAAAATCAAGAGAAGGCCCTGTCTGCAGCCTTACAGTTTAAATTAACAAGAAACATGAGTTGCAAAAGGGATACAGCACAGAGGATGGGGGAAAGAGAACATCGAGGAAAAATGAACAGTGGGAAGGCTACTCTGCACGCTTTGACTGTGTGCGGGCAACTTGCTGCAAACATCAAAAGAAAAATGTGGTGGTCTCACAAATGGCAAACGCAAAGGAAGTGGAGGTTACTGCACCATGAAGAGTTTAGAACAGGGATATCCAGCCAGTTCCCCTGCCTTGCCTGACAGCCGAACATAATTTCTTTTCCATCATGAGCTTCTGACAAGCAAAGCCCTGTCCTTCTTGGTGTTGTGACCACCTGCCTCACAAGGAAGACTATGGTGCACACGTTGGAATCAAAGTTGAGCAAACCTGAGCAGCTTGGCTCATAATCTCACTTCTTCCAGGAGAATTCCATGTGTTTTATGAGGACTGGTTGAAAGAGCTGCAAAAGTTTAGCCTGGAGAAGATTAAGGGGTGACATGATAACGGTCTTCAAATAGCTGAAGGGCTGCCATGAAGAAAGTAGAACAAGCTGGTTCTCTGTTGCGCCAAAGGGCAAACTAAAAGGAGTGGGTGGAAACTGCAAGGAAGCAGATTTTGGCTAAACACTGGGTAATTTCCCAGTTGTGGGAGCTAGTGAACAGTGAAACAGACTGCCTCAGGAGCTCTCTTTTGCTGGAGGTATTTCAGCACAGACTGGACAGTCATCTGTCAGGGATGCTGATCTGTCAGGGATGCCCCCAATGAACCTGGAGTTGGACTGCATGACCTCTACCAACTCTTCAAATTCTATGATTCTGTGTTATCTCGTAGAATACATGTTCCTGTGGGCCATTATTCTCTTAAACCTGCAGGAACAGGAAAGTTATGGAGAGAGGCAGAGAACTGCATGTAGGAATGCCCTGTAGAAATGAAAGCTTGAAGTCAGTTCTGACAGTGTTTTGAATTAAAGGGGAGGCAGAAGGAGCCTAACCCTTTACCTTCTGTGCCAGGCCTCCTTCACTATTGGTTTTAGAAAGTTACAGGGACCACAGTATAGCTAAAAATGGGGGAAGTCAGAGGTGGGATTTGTGGCTTTCTTTAAGCCCTCCCCCTCTCATGGACACATGCGCACATCTTTTATCCCATAATTCAGACACTCAGCTGTTGTTGTTTTGACCCTGTCTGTCTGTCTGTCCACACTCAGTTTTGACACTGGGTGAATACAGACAACCAACTCACTAATTGGTTAACATGGGGAAGCCTTGTCACTTGACAAGGCTCCCAGTGTTTAGCACATATTAGAATATGTGGCAGGAAAAAACATACTTCATCTGTTCAGATGATCAAGGAAATCTGTGGTGGAAAACCTTGCTACTTGGCAAGTTTGCAAGCTGTATAGGGCTACACCAGCCTTCCCCAACCTGGTGCCCTCGAGGCAGGACTGGCCCAAGATATTTTGCTGCTGGAGACAAAGGACATATTCCAAGTACAAATGACAACAGGACTGGCACTTGAAACTTACTTCAAAACTGATGATGAGACAGTATCTTTTCCCACATCTGAGGACAGCAATCTAGTTCAGGGAGTCCAGGACAGGCCACGTGGCACATGCAGCTCTGTCCTCCAAAAAGGAGGAAAGCCAGCAGGTATCCCCTGCTGCCCCCCACCCGCATCTGCTGCCTGAGGTGGTTGATCATGGGAGTAGCAGGCTGAACTGTGCTCACAGGATGGGGCATCCAGGGTCCTATGCATAAAGCTCAAAGCTGGAAAAATCTCATATGGCTCACTCATTCCACTGTGCCTTTCCTATATGGATGTACTCATATAGATTCCAGATGACATTACATGGGTAGAATTCCAGGTCTTCTTTCAGCAGATACAGGATTCTGTTGAGACAGTCCTAAATCATAATATGCTGAACTGATTTATCACAGGTACATTCCAAGAACCAAGCTGACTTTAGCTGACAAGCTGCTGCAAAGGTTTTTTCATGCTCTCCCCCAGGGGGAAGTAGAACACCAAGGAGACAGGTTAGTTTTGAATCAGGACCCCAGGGTAAATGATGGCATAACTGCACCTTCTAAGATGTCACATTCTTGCATGTACGTTAGCAACACATGACTCTCCTGACTGCTGAAAGCACAGACGTGAACTTTCATAAAGAGTGGTGTGTTCCGGGACTAGCTTTGTGAGTATCTTGTATGGCTATCACTACCACTAAAAGAAATGTTTTCAGATTCTCTTTCAACAGCTTACCACCTGTATTGAAAGAGGAGGGGAGGGGCAAGGAATCCTTTTTTAGTAGAAAAGCAGCCAGGATGTTTTTCCTTTTATAGAACAACTCCTCTGCATCACTTCTCCACAAAGTTGAAAGACCATAGATAGTTTTGAGATCATCAGTAAGACCGGGCAGTTCATTAGAGAGCAAGCAACACCCTGCATGCAAATGTACAGAATGAAGGTGCAGATTTTTTTTTCTTTTACTGATGCTTAATCCTTTCCCTACAGGCTATTTTTGTACTGGGAATTGCCCCCCTTCCAGATGCTTTTCCATCCAAAGGATTCAAGATGTTTATTTACAAGTGTAAATATGCAGCTGGAATCTCACGGGGGAGGGAAAAGCAAAGGAAGATATTGGGAGTAGGGCAATGAATGGTAGGAAGAAGGTTGAGCACTTCCTCTCCTCCTACCACTCTTTAAAAGCACAGGTTGTGTATACATTACTGGCTTAAAACGCAGCTAGGTTGTTCTTTTTCTCAATTCAGATCAAAACTGGTTTGGGAGAAGAAGCATCAAAACGCAATATTTTATAAGGAACGACAGACTAGATACAGGCTAGATCCAGACTGTGGTTACCATTGCGCGTACTTCCCAAACCAACGGTGGGAGTGTATTGGATGCAGAGTAAATGTGTGTATGTTTAGGGTTGGCAGGTTCATGGCCTGAGACTGATCCTGTATCTTTAGGAGAAGAGAAAGTCAGCCAAGTGCAGGTGTTCTTGCAACTCTGTAATGGGAAAAACCACGAGGTGGAATTCTCCCTTCCCCCTGCACAACTTTTAAAGATACAGAAGACCTCTTGGTTGCCAGGCCCATCCTTGGCTGACTTTCTCTTCTCCTAAAGATACAGGATCAGTCTCAGGCCATGAACCTGGCAACTCTAGTATGTATATAGCCTCTGTCTCCCAAGACTACTTTTTTTATATATATAAAAAAAAAGGGAGGGGGAGTTGGGGCTTTGTTCCACCTTATGTACAATCACTAAGGAAATTTAATTTTGGGTATTTTTTCTGGGTTATGAACTTTAGCATTTATGGACAGTTGTGTCTTGTCTCTTTTAAGTTATGAAGCAAGTTATTTTTAGACTCAGATATTAAAACCTCTGTGCTGAGCATCCCATTAGAGCCAATAAACAATCAGTGTGGGGAAGTGGGGAGACCTACATTCATAGCTCCACTCAGCCATGATAGCTGATTGGGTGATCTTGAGCCAGCCACTAACCTACCTTGTTGTTGTTGTTATGTGCCTTCAAGTCGATTACGACTTATGGCAACCCTATGAATCAGCGACCCCCAAGGACATCTGTCATGAACCACCATGTTCAGATTTTGTAACTTCAGGTCTGTGGCTTCCTTTATGGAATCAATCCATCTCTTGTTTGGCCTTCCTCTTTTTCTACTCCCTTCTGTTTTTCCCAGCATTATTGCCTTTTCTAGTGAATCATGTCTTCTCACAACGTGTCCAAAGTATGATAACCTCAGTTTCATCATTTTAGCTTCTAGTGACAGTTCTGGTTTAATTTGTTCTAACACCCAATTATTTGTCTTTTCCACAGTCCATGGTATGCGCAAAGCTCTCCTCCAGCAACACATTTCAAATGAGTTGATTTTTCTCTTATCCGCCTTTTACACTGTCGAACTTTCACGTCCATACACAGAGATCGGGAATACCATGGTCTGACTGATCCTGACTTTGGTGTTCAGTGATACATCTTTGCATTTGAGGACCTTCTCTAGTTATCTCATAGCTGTCTTCCCCAGTCCTAGCCTTTCATCAACATTCATTTCAAATCATTACTGGTTTCTGCTCAGAGTATGGTATCGTCTGCATATCTTAAATTATTGATGTTTCCCCCTACAATTTTCACACCTCCTTCATCTTGGTCCAATCCCGCTTTCCGTATGATATGTTCTGCATACAGATTAAATAAATAGGGTGATAAAATACACCTCTGTCTCACACCCTTTCCGATGGGGAACCAATCGGTTTCTCCATGTTCTATCCTTACAGTAGCCTCTTGTCCAGAGTATAGGTTGCGCATCAGGACAATCAGATGCTGTGGCACCCCCATTTCTTTTAAAGCATTCCATAGTTTTTCATGATCTACACAGTCAAAGGCTTTGCTGTAGTCTATAAAGCACAGGGTGATATTCTTCTGAAATTCCTTGGTCCCTTCCATTATCCAATGTATGTTTGCAATATGATCTCTGGTGCCTCTTCCTTTTCTAAATCCAGCTTGGATGTCTGGCATTTCTCACTCCCCATATGGTAAGAGCCTTTGTTGTAGAATCTTGAGCATTACTTTACTTGCATGGGATATTAAGGCAATAGTTCGGTAATTACTGCATTCTCTGGGATCCCCTTTCTTTGGAAGTGGGATATATATTGAACGCTTCCAGTCTGTGGGCTATCGTTTAGTTTTCCATATTTCTTGACAAATGTTTGTCAAAATTTGGACAGATTCAGTCTCAGTAGCTTGTTGTAACTCTATTGGTATGCCATCTGTTCCTGGTGATTTGTTTCTTCCAAGAATTTTAAGAGCAGCTTTCACCTCACATTCTAAAATTTCTGGTTCTTCATCATATGATTCTTCCGTGAATGAATCTGTCATCCTGGCATCTCTTTTATAGAGTTCTTGAGTGTATTGCTTCCATCTTCCTTTTATTTCATCTCAGTCAGTCAGTGTGTTCCCCTGTTGATTATTCAACATCCCTACTCATGGTTTAAATATCCCTTTCATTTCTCTAATCTTTTGGAATAGGGCTCTTGTTCTTCCCATTTTGTTGTCCTTTTCTATTTCTATACAATAACTATTGTAATAGTTTTCTTTGCCCCTTCATACTAGTCGTTGTATAGTTGCATTTAGGGTTCTGACCATGCTTCTATCTCCTTTTGCTTTTGCCTTCCTTCTCTCTTTAACCATTTGAAGAGTTTCTTCAGTCATCCATTGAGGTCTTTCTCTCTTTTTAACAAGAGGTATTGTCTTTTTGCATTCTTCCCTGATAATGTCCCTGACTTCAGTCCATAGTTCTTCTGGTTTTCTGTCAACTAAGTTTAAAGCCTCAAATCTGTTCCTTATTTGATCTTTATATTCCTCTGGGATGTTATTTAAATTGTATTTTGGCATTATGAGTGCATTGTTGTTCTTCTTTAGCTTTACTCTGATTTTTGATACGATCAGTTCATGATCTGTACTGCAGTCTGCTCCTGGTCTTGTTTTTGCAGAAAGTATGGAACTTCTCCATCTTCTGTTTCCGGTTATATAATCAATTTGATTCCTATATTGACCATCTGGTGATGTCCACGTGTACAGTTGTCTTTTTGGTTGCTCAAAAAATGTGTTGGCAAGAAACAAATCATTGGCTTCACAGAATTCAATTAGTCTTTCTCCTGCTTCATTTCTGTCTCCTAAGCCCCATTTCCCCACAATTCCTAGTTCTTCTCTGTTCCCTACTTTTGCATTCCAGTCCCCCATGATTATCATCATATCTTGTTTTGGTGTGTGATCAATTTCCTCCTGTAGTTCTGCTTAAAATCTCTCCTATTGTTCTTCTTCTGCGTTTGAGGTTGGAGCGTAGACTTGGATGATGGTTATGTTAATAGGTTTCCCGTTTAATCTCATTGATATCACTCGCTCAGACCTTGCGTTGTAGCTCCTAATTGCTTTTGCTACATCACTTCTCCCTATTAAAGCAACCCCATTTCTTGTTGATCTCTCATTTCCTGCATGAAATATTTTGTACTTGTCTGATTGAAAATGTCCCATTCCCGTCCATTTTAATTCACTCACGCCAAGTATTGTAATGTTGATACACTCCATTTCTTGCTTGACAATTTCTAACTTTCCCTGGTTCATGCTTCTCACATCCATGTTGATTAAATGGGAGAGGGGGAGAAACATGTATGCTGCCTTGATGTCCTGGGAGGAAAAGCAGTGTATAAATGTAATTGATTGATTGATTGATAAGGTCTGACTTGGTGTAACCATTTTGGCAGGTGCCACTTCCTGCCAGCAATTTGTAGGAAATAAATACTCTGTGCTCTGGAACCTCCAGAATGGATTATTGCAACACACTCTATATGGGGCTGCCCTTGAAGACAACTTAGAAACTTTAGCTGGTCCAAAATGCAGCAGCAGGATTATTGGCTTGGGTTCCATTTAGAACTCATATAACGCTTATTTTAAAACAGCTGCACACTGGTAGCCAGTTCGTTTCCAGGCCCAGTTCAAGGTGCTCACGTTGGTGTTTAAAGCCCTAGATGACTTAGGCCCAAAATATCTGAAAAGATTATTTCCATCCATACCGACCCTCAGATGTTAAATTCTGCAGAGAGGGCTCTCTTGATAGTTCTGCCACCCTCAGAGTGCAGGGAATGTTATCCACACCTGTCAACATGGCCGTACTATAGTGGTTGTTACTTCTCCCATGCTGCCACCTTTCCAGGGACCATATTCAACTTGCAGGATTTATTTGAATAATTGTATTTTTTACATTTATATCCTGTGTTTTATCCAATGAGCTCAAGGCAGCTTACATAGTCCCCTCCCTCCAATTTTATTCTCACCACAACCCTGTGAGGCAGGTTAGGGTGACAAACAGTGACTCAGCAGGTCATGCTTTTGACCAATCACCCTCTCTCAGCCTAAACTACCTGACAGGTTGCTGTGAGGGTAAGACAAAGGTGGGGAGAGCACCTTGTATGCCACTCTCAGCTTTTTGGAGGAAGGATGGAACAGAAATGTAAATACAGTAATACCTCAGTTAACAAAGTAGAAGCGTTCCTGGACATTTCTTTAACAGAAACTTCAGTACCAGAGGTAGGAATAACATGGAAAGAATATGGATAGGTTTCTACACCCATTCATAGCTGGTGTGGGCAGCTTCAACAGGAGCTTTCAAGGGTGCCTACCCAGCACCCACCCACTTACCCTCCTTCTCCCTCCCCTCCTTCTCCTCCTCTGAATCATATTGGATCTTTCACTCCCCAGCCCTGGGAGAAAACAAGAGAGCCCTGAGAAAACAAGAGATCTCTGCTAATGCAAAGCTCAGGCTCATCAGTTTCACCTTAAAGCAAAGGCACAGTCTTGAATGTTTATCCATAGCAAACCAAAACTAGACAGTTTCACCTTTTTTAAAAAGCCATCCATAAAAGGAGCTTGTTCCTGAAGGATTAGTTAAGGGAGGTTTTACTGAAATAATTTGATTGGGGGTGGCTGCTATTTTTGAATATCAGTGAGAAATAAATTAAATGCATTGGCCTATACTGTGGGGTGGACTGAATGAACAGCATACGTTGGCAAACCACGTTGCTGTTCTCAGTACACTATCTCTCAAGACATTGCGATCTGACCAGTGGAAAAACAGGATGTGGTTAACTTTATGGCTGTAAACGATACTGACATCTGTAGTGGTTAAATAACTGCCTGCATATTGCCACGTAGATAATGCTGTTGTACTATGTATGTACGTGATGTTATACAATAGTTAAAGGTCATAGGCTGTTTATGGAGAGAAAATAATCCACGCCTCCAGGCGGAGGTAAAATAAAAGCGGAGACCAGAATTACGAGGGGGGCTCCGAAATTGAACTCTGGTCTCACCGTGTCTCACTGTGTCGTGATATCTACATCTGGTGACCCCGACGTGATTCAGAACAAACACCCTCGTACCCACTGGCAGGATCAGCCAACGGTGCACCTCAGCGTACAGCTCCCATTCGTGAGTATGGGGGGGGAATTGTCAGCTCAGCAGAAGGTTCATGCACAAGAGCTACAAAAAATTTTAAAACAGGATACCTCAGCTTTTATAAGTCGTTCTCACATTGAATCATTGTTAAAAACAATTCAATGTCAATGTCCATGGTATCCAGAGCAAGGATCACTACGTCAGTCAGATTGGATAAAGATAGGGAGAAAATTACATGAAGAACCAAGAGCACCTATTCACCATCTCTTATTATGGCAAAAGTGTGCTGAGGCCATTAGTCATTTAGGGATAAAAGAGACATCGCTGTTTGCCAATTCTGACCAGAAAACTCCTCTTTATCCCCAACTTTCTTTACCTACACCTGAAAAGGATATTGAGAAATTTGTAAATGCTCCTCCATATAGCCCTCCAGTCCAACAAGAACAGGTTACTGGGAAGGTTAAAGCAGCCATAGCTCAGGCTGCAGCCTCAGGATTATTATCTATGGAAGAAATGGGAGACTGGGAGGGTACAATTTCAGCTTTTCCCGTTACATATCAGCCAGATCCTAATAATGCTAATAATCGCATAGCAACTTGGACAGCTCTTCCGTTTTCTGTTATTAGAGAAATAAATAAGGCAGTAAGAGAATATGGGATTACGGCTAATTATGTACAAGGGATGTTGGAAGGAGTAGCTACTGGATATAACATGATCCCTCAAGATTGGAAGGATCTCTTTAGGATGATTTTGACTCCTTCGCAATATGTAGTTTGGGACCAAGAATTTAGACATGCTGCTATAGCAGCTGGGGATGCTAATATCATTCCCGAGCAAATTTATGGGTCAGGTAATTTTGCTACCATAGCACAACAAGGGGTATTGCCTGAAGCCGCATTTCATCGAACTGCTGAGTGTATACAGAAAGCATTTAAAAAGGTGCCTGCTGGGAAAGAACCCTTACGTTCTTTTACGAATGTACGGCAGCAAGCAACAGAGCCCTATTTTCAGTTTGTTGACCGTTTGAAAGAGGCTCTGACACGGCAGGTTGATAACCCTCAGGCACAAGGGGAATTATTGTTAAAATTAGCTTACGAGAATTCTAACACAGACTGTAAAAAGATTTTGAAAAACATTATTCATAGACCGCAATATGAATTGGGAGACATGATTCAAGCTTGTGCAGAGGTAGGTACACATGTTCATGCCATGACATTGTTAGCTGGGGCATTAAGACAGGGTAACAAACCTACAGGCAATTGTTTTAATTGTCAAAAGCCTGGTCATTTCAGAAGGGAATGTCGGGCTCCTGGCGGAGGAGCATTTAAAGGTGGGGGCACTGTTACAAACCGGCCAAAGAAAATCTGTCCGAAATGTAAAAAGGGTTATCATTGGGCTAATCAGTGTCGTTCAGCTCCCATTACCAATACCAATGTGTCTTCCCGTCCTATTGAGGGAAACTGAACTTGGGGCAGGCTTCCAGCCCCGAATCTCAAGGAAGTGTACCCACCCCTGCTACTCAAGGAAGCGCTGGAATTGATTTAATACATGCAGAGTCAAAAGATGTTCCTTTGCCTGGAGCAGTTCTTTTAATGCCTACCACACTCACTGGCCCTTTACCAGAAGGCACCGTAGGCCTTGTACTACCGCGATCCTCTGCTTCCAAGAATAATATAATGGTGGTACCTGGTGTTATTGATTCTGATTATCAGGGAATTATTTATATTCAGTATTGGAGTCACCTTCCCCTTCAGTTGAAGAAGGGAGATTCTTTTGCGCAACTATTGTTATTGCCATATCGTCTTTTCACATCGAACACTTCCTCCCAAAAACGTACTGGTGGATTCGGATCTACAAGGACGAAATCGCCGAGTGTGAGTATTTCAGGTAATCCTTTCCATCCACAGGTAGCTGCAGTACTGGCAGAAGTGACCAGGGAGAAACCGGTTCGTAAGTATTGTTTAAACAATGTTATTTTTGAAGGTATTATAGATTCTGGGGCAGATGTCACAGTAATTGCTGAACATAACTGGCCATCCTCTTGGCCAGTAGAAGTGGCCCCTTCTGTGTGGGGAGTGGGCGGAGCTCAGGATTCAAAACGGAGTAAGGATTGGATACAAGTTGTTGCTCTTGATGGTGATCGTATAGCCCACATTCGCCCTTGTATTTTGGACATTTCAGTAAATCTGTGGGGAAGGGATTTACTGGAGCAATTCCAGACCACCATTGTTATTAATGATTAGCCAACAAAAGGCAGCTCTTCCTTTACAATGGAAGACAGACATACCCATTTGGGTAGAACAATGGCCCTTACCCAAAGAAAAATTAGAAGCTCTGCACCAACTGGTAAAGGAGCAACTGGAAGCTGATCATATAGCAGAAAGTAATAGCCCTTATAACACCCCAGTGTTTGTGATTAAAAAGAAATCTGGAAAGTGGAGGCTCTTATTCGCAGTCATCAACCTTTCCCAGGATTGTTAACAGAAGGTAATCAATATGCTGATCAGGCTCTTCGTGCCCTCCTTTGCACACCCATAGAAAGTCATGCCCTTCATCATCAAAATGCTAAAGCACTCCAGAAGCAATTCCATCTTACTGCCCAGGAAGCCTCTGCCATTATTCAACAATGTCCCCAATGCACACAGTTAACTCTATCCCCAGAACCAGGAGTGAACCCACGAGGTCTCATAGTTAACCAGTTGTGGCAAATGGATGTTACACATTTTCCTACTTTCTCCCCATGGAAGTATTTGCATGTTACAGTAGATACATATTCCGGATACATATGGGTAACTCCTCAGAAAGGGGAAAAAACTAAGAATGTTATTAATCATGTCATTCGTTCTATTGCCATCATGGGCCAACCTCAGACGATAAAAACTGATAATGGTCCTGCATATGTTTCACAGCAATTTGCACAGTTTTGCACTAAGTGGTCCATTACACATTTGTTTGGTATTCCTTATAATTCTACAGGTCAAGCTGTCGTCGAACGTACCAATCGTACCCTTAAAGAGCATTTGCTTAAACAAAAACAAAAAGGAGGAGTACCACTGGGATTGGCCACCAAAGAGGAGTGGCTGGCACAAGTGTTGTTTACCATTAATCATTTAAATTTGTCTCAATCTCCCAATACTCATTTTTCCTTTTCTACTCGAGCGCAGCGGCATTTTCAGCAGTCGGAGTCTCTACCTGCCCCGCGGGTGCAGTTTCGGCAACTACCAAATCCAGAGTGGAAAGGCCCAGTTCCGCTTATAACGTGGGGTCGAGGTTACGCGGCTGTGTCTACGCCTGACGGTCCTGTGTGGGTACCTGCTAGGTGTATCCGGCCCTGGAAAGACGATGTCCTGGCACGATAATCTTAAGAATCCCATCCCTAATTTTTCTCTGCAACTTCAGGATACTGGGATGTCTTCCAGGAAGCGTGGTCGGAATGTTCCGCAACCTCCCGTGACTTGGGGCCAAATAAAGAACTTAGCAACACAAGCAGAAAAAGCAATGGAACAAGCCGGGGTGGACAAGACAACTGAGAATACCATTCTTGCTTTAATTGCGTCTTTAAATACAAATTCTATTTTTGTACTTTGCATTTGTTGGATTTTAGGAAGCGCCGGGGCTGACAGGTTGGGGCAGGAGTTGGGGATGCGGTTTCAACACAATATCTGGGTTCAGTTAGCAAGAATGACAAATGTGAGTGACTTTTGCATGACTGAACATGTACAGGAAATGGGTATGTTGGGAACATGTTTAATACCCGTATGCAAAGCACCTGGGGATATTGGGAACATTACAGGACTTGGGCGGTTCATGAATACTTCAGAGATTAAATATCATACTGTTTCGAATTGGGGAACTCCAACCTTCCAGCTGCCTGTTAATGCTTTTCAATTATTTACATCACATGTTGCAAATTCCATTAATAATACGTGTGCTCGGATGGTTAATTGTAGTCGACATAAGGTGCAGAAGGGATATTTCTGATACCATCTGTTGCCTGAGTCGACTGGTTCCCATTTTCCTTCATAAAAGGGAGTTGCTAGCCCAACGTAGGAATTGCTTAATAAAGCAGAAAGTGTATCACTAGCCATCTCCCTTGTTGGACTTCCTGCATTGGCAGTAAGTAACAGCAATCAATTACATAAATTAGCCTGTAATTATGTTAAGATGATAAATGCCACCTCTCGAGCCATTGCTTTGTTAAATGAAGAGCAGGGTATATTAAGACAAGCTATCTTGGATAATCGTGCAGCTATAGATTACCTGCTATTACAACATCAGTTGGGGTGCGAAACTATAAAGAATATGTGCTGTTTTAATTTAACTGACAACAGTTTTGAAATCAGAACACAGGTAAAAAACTTGAAGGATCTAGCTAATAACATTTTGCAGGACGCCCCTACAACTTGGTGGCAGTGGCTTTGGAGTTGGCTGCCCACTGGATGGCTAAGTCAGATTCTTAGATATGCTATTCTTTTACTCATTTTAAGTATAGGCTTATGCTGTTTTTTACAATACCTGTTCCAGACGTGTACACCTGTTGCTCCGCGACCATTACGTAGTAATTACTTTTTGCTAAAAAATAAAAAAGGGGGAGATGTGGGGTGGACTGAATGAACAGCATACGTTGGCAAACCACGTTGCTGTTCTCAGTACACTATCTCTCAAGACATTGCGATCTGACCAGTGGAAAAACAGGATGTGGTTAACTTTATGGCTGTAAACGATACTGACATCTGTAGTGGTTAAATAACTGCCTGCATATTGCCACGTAGATAATGCTGTTGTACTATGTATGTACGTGATGTTATACAATAGTTAAAGGTCATAGGCTGTTTATGGAGAGAAAATAATCCACGCCTCCAGGCGGAGGTAAAATAAAAGCGGAGACCAGAATTACGAGGGGGGCTCCGAAATTGAACTCTGGTCTCACCGTGTCTCACTGTGTCGTGATATCTACACTATACATTTGAGTGGATTCAGCCTTAATGTGAACAATTTATATCTGCAGCCATGGGCCTGCGCAGCATGTGATTCACTCAGCCAAAGATTCTATCAGTCCACAGACTATTCTAGCTAACAACCTGCAAAAACAGGAGGGAGCATGATGTCAAACTTCCATCAAGCTACACTACATGGCTGGTGACATGTATTCAGCTCAGTGGGCCACACATGTTTTGCAAGCCTGGCATACAGCACTGTTTACATATACATTTACACATCCCTGGAATTGCTATGATTTGGTTAGGAACAGAGGAAGCTGCCTTATACAGAGTAAGACCATTTGTCCATCTAATGCAAAGGTGGAGGACCTCAGGCCCAGGAGCCAAATCTGTCCCTCTAGCCTTCTCTATCGGCCCTTGGAGCTCTCCCAGACGTTCCCCTCCCCTGGCTACAGCCTCTCATTAGCCTGCCTGGAATGCTTTTGCTAGAACATGTCCTTGCACAGTGATGATGCCTCTGTCTAGATGCAAAGATGTGGGCAAGGAGAGTGTGTGTGTAGAAACCTCTAACTCTTGCATGGCTAGAAAGCGTAAGACTCGCATCAGTTGCTACACCTGCTTTTGCCTCCAGCCTCGTCTGCCAGGGGCATGCAGCCTCTGGAATGTTCCCCATGAAGGCAGGTGGCCCTCAGGTTAAAAATGTTTCCCTGACCTAGCAATTCCAGCTCAGCATTTTCTACACTGGCAGGCAGCAGCTCTCCAGGGTTTCAAGTGAGAATCTTTCCTACCTATCTGAAGATGCCAAGGACTGGACATGGGGCCTTCTGCATGCAAAGCATATGCTTGCCTGCTGAGTTACTCCACAACTGTGATGCCATTGTTGTTCACAATATTCGCAATATTTATTTATTAATTAATTACATTTATACCCCGCCTTTCTTTTCATGGTAGAAACCCAAGGCGGCTTACATGTGGATCCCAGGTGGTCTCCCATCCAGACACTGACCAGACCTGGGAGCTGGCCTTATGTGCTTTTAGACCATAGCCTGGTCTAAAGCATCTTTTAGAAGCCAAATATAAAGAGAGATAGAGAGCTTATCAGGTTCTTTCATGCATTCAGGAGAAAAGGAGGGCACATGACACTTTTCTTATTTATGGGGTGTGACATGGAAAAGCTTTCTGTATCTGCTAGCATCTGTGTGTGAAAGATACAAGAGACAGAGACAAAGACTACTTTAGTTATGATGACTCAAGAAGAATCAGTATGTTTAGATATTTTAATTGGAAGCTTTCCCCGTTTTAAAAGCAGTTGTAGCATTTTGTCTTTTGCAAACACTCAGAATACCATGCATATATACAGCCTACATAAAGTGTGTGTGTGTGTGTGTGTTATGATTCCAAATCAAAATGATTAATTAATATTTTAAGTATATAAAGGTTTGTTTGTTTAAGTAATTTTAGGATTTTTTTAACACATTAGGAACATCTCCATGTGCTCTTTCCAAGAGAGATGCAGAGGTTGGCCACATGAGAAGGGGTCTTTTCAGTGGTAGCTTCCCACTTGTGGAATGCTCTCCCCGGGGAAGCACGCCTGGTGCCATCATTGACAGTTTTTAGGTGCCAGGCAAAAACATTTTCATTTTTATCTACCCAGGTGTTTGGTTCTTAATTGGGAAGGTAACTAATTCTGTCTATGGCCATTACTAGTATTAGTATTAGTATCTCACCGTACCTCCCAAAAGGAGCCCAGGGTGGCAAACAACAGTAGGTGCTGAAAAGACAACAGAAACAGCATCTGTCTAATTATTTGGGGGAGGGCGATTCCAAAGGGTTGGTGCTACAGCACTTAAAGGCCTGATACTGTGCAGAACTAGGGTTGCCAGGCTCAGGGCCTGAGACTGATCCTCTATCTTTAGGAGAAGAGAAAGTCAGCCAAGTGCAGGTGTTCTTGCAACACTGTAATGGGAAAAACCACACGGTGGAATTCTCCCTTCCCCTGCACAACTTTTAAAGATACAGAAGACATCTTGGTTGCCAGGCCCGGCTTCTAAGAGGTCTTCTGTATCTTTAAAAGTTGTGCAGGGGGAAGGGAGAATTCTACCTTGTGGTTTTTCTAATTACAATGTTGCAAGAACACCTGCACTTGGCTGCCTTTCTCTTCTCCTAAAGATACAGGATCAGTCTCAAGCCCTGAACCTGGTAACCCTATGCAGAACAGACCTCCTGATGAGATGGTATCTGCAGGCAGCCCTCACCTGCAGAGCGCACTGATCAATTGGGTATATAAGGGGTGATTTTTCAGGTATCTTTCTGATCTTTCAGGACTCTTTCTGTGTTCATCATTTTAAGTGGGATGGGTACAATTTGTTCCTTTTATATATATTTCTGGATGAGCACTTTATGTCTTGTTTTATTGCTGTTTTTATATTTTGTTGCAATGTTTTTGTTCTACTTTTATTATGTAAAGTCACTTTGAGACACATGTAAAATGCGACAGATAAATATAATAAATAAATAAAATGAAATACCCATCCCTGTTTATCTTTTCTATTTTGTATCCTTGTGTGCATACTTACTCTGCGGCAGGAGGCAATGATAAAATACTTTCTACATTTGTCTTCTCGACCAGAGGTTTCCACAAAGGACCACCAGTGATCCACAAGCTTCATTCTGATAGTTCACGGCATGTATGCATTAAATATTCATATTTATTTTTAATTGTATTTTATTGCTTCTTTTATTTCTTGTATTTTATATTATTTTACTCTATTACAAATCTGAATTCTGTGCAATGCAATTTGTAATACAACAGAAGAAATAAAAACAGCTATACAAATGCAATTAAAAATCCTACAGCATCTAGCACAGTGCAGTAGAATTGCTACAACAGGCAGAAAAAATCGTTAAGTGCTCTGCCAAGACTCTCCGCAATTTTCAACTGGTGTGGGGGGGAAAATGTTTGGGAACTGAACTGAACTAAACAGCCTGAGGGGGGTGAGGCAGCTGCATTTTTTTTCCTGGTGATGGGCAAATCCCTTAAGGCAAGCTTTGCCAGGGCTGTTTTGATACCTGCAGCTTGGAACTAATCTGTGACCTGCAAGCCCAAACTATCTGAGTTTGCAAACTCATCTGCATTATAAAACAGAGTCACTGGGGATAAACGGAAGAGACAAATGCCCTTCTTTGAATAATCTGTCATTCCATTAGCCTTATGTCATACTATAGGAATGCATGCAAATTCACTTCCACAATTGATCCCGGTATAATTTATGGCTTGGGGAAGGTTGTCTCCAAGACATGAGAATAAATGCCAAAGTCTCCTTGCACATGTAGATAGCAGCTGCTCAGGCTTCTGCTTGAGCACTGTTATATCAAACTGAGAGTGCACAAGTGAAAAAATATATGAACCTTCTATTGATGCAATAGCCTGTGGCTAAATGCAGACAAACGTTATTTGACTTGAGTCAGGCTACTGGTTCATCTATTTTAGAACTATCTCTTGCAACCAGGAGCTTTGGTAAGGAAGCCCTAGATAGATAGATAGATAGATAGATAGATAGATAGATAGATAGATAGATAGATAGATAGATAGATAGACCGCTTAAAGCCTAGATGGCTTCTAAGCAGAGCTTGGAAAAGTTACTTTTTTGAACTACAACTCCCATCAGGCCAATCCAGTGGCCATGCTGGCTGGGGCTGATGGGAGTTGTAGTTCAAAAAAGTAACTTTTCCAAACTCTGCTTCTAAGCAGTTTACGAAACATAAAAACAACATTATGAAAATACAAAATAACTAAAAATACGCCATAACTGAACTACACAATAAAACAATCTCATGAAAAAATAAATGTCCATAATTAAAATATTCAATAAAACAATCCCATTAAAGCAGCACAACAATTAAAACAGTAATTAGAACAGGAGACTCCAGTCAAGAGATCAAGTGATTGTCTGTGTAAACAAGTGCATCTTCAGAAGCTCGCAGGCTGCCAATATGGATGGAGCCTTTCATATTTCAGCAAGGAGTGCATTCTACAACACTGGTGCCACCAGTGAAAAAGCATCACCACAAGCTGAGAATCATAAGGCTGTGGCAAGACTATACATATATTTTTATATATTTACTTACAGAGCAACTGGATGCAAAGTGCAGTGACAGTGAGACCCTGACCACACAGCATCTCAGGCCACAGCTGCACTATACATTTAAAGCAGTATTATACCACTTTAAACAGTCATGGTTTCTCCCAAAGAATCCTGGGAACTGTGGTTTGTTACGGGTGCTGAGACTTGCTAGGAAACCCCTATTCCTTGCACAGAGCTACAGTTCCCTGAGTGGTTTAACAATCAGTCCCTCTTTCCTCTGAAAATTATAGCTCTGTAAGGGGAATAAGGGCATCTTAGCAACTCTTAGCACCCTTTACAAACTACATTTCCCAGGATTCTTTGGAGGAAGCAATGACTGTATAAAGTGGTACTGCTTTAAATGTACAGTGCAGCTGTGGCCTCAATGTAGACAGCCCAATCCTCATACTCCGTACTAGGACCAGAAAAACGTTTTAGCAGAGTGACACCCTAAAGCCCTGACAGCAAGAGCCAGAGTTTATATTTTCCCCTCTGAAAGTTGGCCTAAATTTGCATATTTACATATTTGCAAATTTTATGCATTTTTTTTGTCATGAAACTGGCCCACATCCTGAGTCTGAATGTGGGAACTTATATGTAACAAATCATTACACTAACACTGAATTTTTGCCCAGGTGAGGAGGTTACTTGAATTTGAATCAGAGGACTTCTTGACTAGGGTCTGAGGTGAGGCCTCGTTACCCAGGGCCGCTTGTATACAGATCTTGGAGCCCTCTTCAACAAAACATAGGAATGCCCAATGCCAGCTCTAATGAATGGAAGGCAGCAGCAAGAGACCTCTTGATTGGCCAGACAGTCTGGCCTTCTGGCCTTAGATGGTCAGAATTTCCTGCCATTTGGAAAGGGCATTGAACCTAAGACCTTATGCATGCAAAGCAGATGCTATACCATTGAGCTCTGGCCCTTCCCCAATAGTTTTCTTTCCAATCTGCCAGGATGCTCTAAATGGCCCTGCTAGTATTTTTTTAAACAGCAATAATCTTTGCCATATGGATAGCTGAGATTTCAGCTGTGAAATATTAACATTTATAAGGTGTTGCCAAATGCTCTCAGAGTTGTAGGCAGCACACACAGGGGATTTTAGAAAAGAAAGAAAAGCCCTCTTTTCATCAAGCCAGGAATGAGGGGTCCCAGTGCCCTGGCGGCATCTGTAGAATTTGTCAGGCCAGGCAGTAAAATGCATTGGGCGGCAGGACAAGCGAAGGGAATTTTAAACACAGACTTGTGACCTCATCCACATGACCTAGGTGGCCATTCATAAAGGGTGATCTGTGTTGCAGAGTATGAAGCTCAGAAGTGTGAACACAGCAGAGGCATTAATGGCCCACATGGAAAATAGCGTATTCTGTGTTGGAAGGAAGGAAGTGTATTTTGATCCAAGGTGTTAATGGGCTCACCTTTTCCCCTGCGCAGGAACAGGAATATCTGAAATATATGAAAGCATCTCTAACGATGTGGCATTTCTATTTAGTATGTGCAGGACAGAAAACGTTTCTTTGTGCAGCATGACTTTTTTAAAAAAATGCACATTTTGAAAACAAAGCACCATTTAGTTGGGTGACATGTTATCAGCCCTATTCCTTAAAACTAGGACTGTAAACTGTATTCAGCAGATTAATCAACAAAGCACGTTCACTTGGAAATAAGTACTACTGAGTTTAGTGGCGCTTATTCCAAAGTAGTAAAAAGTAGCATATAGGATTGCGGCAGTGTCTACTCAGACATAAGCCCCACTGAATTCAGTGGGACCTGCTGCCAGATAAGTGCGCATACCTGAGCCCTCCTGATGTTGGACTCCAGTTCCCATCACCCTCAGTCAATATGGCCAATGGGCAGGGATGATTGGCGCTGTAGTCCAGCAACACCTGGAGGATCACTGATTCCCCACCCCAGTGTATGGGATTGCAGCCTGACTCTGCTAGCCTATACACATCATGGAGACACAGACATAGATCTCGTTATTTTCAGTGGATCTTTCTTAGTTCCAGGTAAGTGTATAAAGGATGACATCCTTACAGCTTAATCCTATGTCTGTTTTTCTTGGAAGAATATTGTGGCCTCCTTCCAAGCAATTGTGCATAGGACTGCATTAATTGAACAATGTCAATTGTAATTGGTGAGGAGGCCAGTTAAGCTTTATTGAGGCTGACCTGGCTCTAGCGCACTGGGCAATGCAGAAGAAAATATTAAGAATGACTTTTCTTCTAACAATTATCTGGAGTATATAAATGTCTTAAATAATGCAATGCAGCATTTGTTTACTAAATTCCAATACGTTATTTCCCCCCCAGTTTTATCTCACTGTCACCTGAGGAGCGGAAGGTGGTTCTTCCTTCCCTCCATTTTATGCTTGCAGCAAACAACCTTGTGAGGTAGTACATTAGGCTGAGAGAGAAAAAGAGAGAGTGTGACTAAAGTCAACCAGTGAGGTGGAGAATTTCTTTATTTCGTCATGAGATAATTACCAAGAGGTTTACATGACACCCTTCAGTTGTAGGCTTTCCCTTTTTCATCCAGGTCACAGACCTAATCTAACATGCCCATACCATGCCTTAAGATAGCCTTCCCCAACCTGGTGCCCTCCAAATGTTTTTGCGCTACTACATCAGACATACAGGTATGCTAGCTGGGGCCAATGGATGTGGTGGTGCAAAACATCTGGAGGGCACTGGGTAGAATGCCTTAAAGGTCCCTTTGACATCTAAACCAGGCATTTCCCCTGAAATATGCAAATGTATTTAAATATAATTAAATAATCACTGACATGGCAGGTGATCAGTCAGTTAAATCAGTCTTTTAATGGGTTGGTGGCACCACTTAAGATAAGATGTGTGATAATCAGATGGAATTATTTCAAAGGGCATATGTGGGTTTGAGAGAAGACACCAGGAACATTGGCCTTCATGTGGTAGTCCTATAGCATGTGGGACATACCATGGTCTGACTGATCCTGACTTTGGTGTTCAGTGATACATCTTTACATTTGAGGACCTTTTCTAGTTCTCTCACAGCTGCCCTCCCCAGTCCTAGCCTTCTTCTGATTTCTTGACTATTGTCTCCATTTTGGTTAATGATTGTGCCAAGATATTGATAATCCTTGACAAGTTCAATGTCCTCATTGTCAACTGTAAATTTGCATAAATCTTCTGTTCTCATTACTTTAGTCTTTTTGACATTCAGCTGTAGTCTTCTGCTTTCCTCTTTAACTTTCATCAGCATTTGTTTCAAATCATTACTGGTTTCTGCTAGTAGTATGGTATCATCTGCATATCTTAAATTATTGATATTTCTCCCTCCAATTTTCACACCTCCTTCTTCTTGGTCCAATCCTGCTTTCCGTATGATATGTTCTGTGTATAGATTAAATAAATAGGGTGATAAAATACACCCCTGTCTTACACCCTTTCCGATGGGGAACAAATCAGTTTCTCCATATTCTGTCCTTACAGTAGCCTCTTGTCCAGAGTATAGGTTGCGCATCTGGACAATCGGATGCTGTGGCACCCCCATTTCTTTTAAAGCATTCCATAGTTTTTCGTGATCTACACAGTCAAAGGCTTTGCTGTAATCTATAAAGCACAGGTTGATTTTCTTCTGAAATTCCTTGCTCCATTCCATTATCCAACGTATGTTTGCAATATGATCTCTGGTGCCTCTTCCCTTTCTAAATCCAGCTTGGACGTCTGGCATTTCTCGCTCCATATATGGCAAGAGCCTTTGTTGTAGAATCTTGAGCATTACTTTGCTTGCATGGGATATTAAGGCAATAGTTTGATAATTACCGCATTCCCTGGGATCCCCTTTCTTTGGAATTGGGATGTATATGGAATGCCTCCAGTCTGTGGGCCATTGTTTTGTTTTCCATATTTCTTGACAGATTTTAGTCAAAATTTGGACAGATTCAGTCTCAGTAGCTTGTAGCAACTCTATTGGTATGCCGTCTATTCCTGGTGATTTGTTTCTTCCAAGTATTTTAAGAGCAGCTTTCACCTCACATTCTAAAATTTCTGGTTCTTCATCATATGGTTCTTCCGTGAATGAATCTGTCATCCTTGTATCTTTTTTATATAGTTCTTCAGTGTATTGCTTCCATCTTCCTTTTATTTCATCTCGGTCAGTCAGTGTGTTTCCCTGTGGATTATTCAACATCCCTACTCGTGGTTTAAATTTCCCTTTCGTTTCTCTAATCTTTTGGAATAGGGCTCTTGTTCTTCCCTTTTTGTTGTCCTCTTCTATTTCTATACAGTAACTATTGTAATACTTCTCTTTGTCCCTACGTATAGTCGCTGTATTGTTGCATTTAGGGTTCTGACTGTGTTTCTATCTCCTTTTGCTTTTGCTTTCCTTCTCTCTTTAACCATTTGAAGAGTTTCTTCGGCCTCACTCCCCATCCCTGTCATTCTTTACTGTGACAGACAAAGGGGAGTAGAGCAACCTTTGCCATCCTGGTGCCTTCCAGACTGGAATCATTTCTTGACATGGACAAATCCTTGATATTTGTGGATGTTCATGTACTTCTAAACTATATTCCTGTAGTATGGGGATTAACGGCAGAAGTACAAAAACAGATTTTGCAAGCCCTCATGGTTGCCTACATACCCACCATCTATTATGCAATGCTGTGAAGCCCTTAATGCTCTTGCTACATTTGAACACACTTTTTATAAACACCAACTTTGCTTGGATACCTATTTGGACATTTGGATAGCATATAATAGACCTATATGCGTAAATTAAGATGGATGTATTGATGGCTATTGCATTGTTAATGTGAGCTGACAGATATTTTTCTGTTTTGTTTGCTGGTTCCCCCCCCCTCTTTTTTTCTTTCTTTCTTTTTTCTGTTTTCTTTATTTTTCCTTAAGAAAGAATAATAATAATAAAAAGACAGATACCTTTGGAAAGGCCGCAAGCAGGACAAGAAAGCAGCAAGCAGCTATCTCTGTTGTTTGCCTACTAGCAACTGCTGTTCAGAGGTGTGGGTGTAATGGCTAGAAGTCGGACTAGGGCCTGGGAGACCAAGGTTCAAATCCCCAGTCAGTCATAAAGCTCACTGGGTGACTTGGAGCCAGTCACTGCTTCTCAGCCTAACCTATCTCACAGAGTTGTTATGAGGATAAAATGAGGAGGGAGAGAACCGCGTATGCCAGCTTGAGCACCTTGGAGGAAAGGTGGGATATAAATGTAAGACATAAACAATTAAATATGGAGGATCCTTTAGTGCCATGTTAGCCCCCCCCCCAACTTGGTGCCTTCCAGATGTTTTGAATGACAACTCCTGTTGTCTTTAAATGGCCATGCTACTGTGCCTTTAACAGCAGCCTGACCTACAGAAATTAAGCACCCATCTGTTTGTCTTCAATCCCAACAAAACTGGTATAGCGGTCATGGAGTGTTGGATCAGGAGGACCCAAGTTCAGATTCCCACTCAGTCATGAAGCTTGCTAGGTGACCTTCATGGCTAACCTCCCTTTCTCAGCCCAACCCACTTGAAAGGTGGTGGTTGTAAAGATAAAATGGGTGTGTGTGTATGTGGAGCCATGTATGCTGCTTTGAGTTCCTTGGAGGAAGAGTGGAATAAAAAATGCATTAAAAGCTGCTGTTAAAGGTACAGGAGCACCTTTATTTCATTTCATTTATGAGTCACTTCCCACAAAACATCCAGAAGCAATTTAACAGTAAAAACCTATATAGATATAGATATAAACAATTTCAAATCCAATACAGATACAGACTGGGATTAAAAAAAATCTCCACTTAGAAGACTTGTTGAAAAAGGAAACTCTTCAATAGGTGCTAAAAAGACAGGAAGCACTTGTCTGATATGTAATGAGAGGGAGTTCCAAGGGGTAGAAGCAGTGACAAGACGCAATATCTACATCTTATGGATTGGACCTCCCAATGAGACGGTATCTGCAGGAGGAGATGGGTATATAAGGGGTGAGATGCTCTTTTGGGTATCTTAGGCTGTATACATTCCATACCTATAAAGCAGGGGTTCTTAATCTGTGGTCCTGAGCTTCAGGGGGTTCATGAATTGGGCGCAAAAAAAAATCAATTTCCAATGCAATAAAATTAATTTTAATTGTTTATTATTTATGGAGGCCCATAGCTATCATCAGATTTAGGGATCCATTGCCCCAAAAAGATTAAGAATCACTGCTTTAGAGCACATTCAAAGCACATCCCCCCCCAAAAAAAATCCTGGGAACTGTAGTTTAACCCTCACAGAGCTATGATTTCTAGCACCCTTAACAAACTACAATTCCCAGGATTCTTTGTGAGGGTGTGTGTGCTTTTAATGCGCTTTAAAGGTATGATGTGTATGCAGCCCTTGTCCCGAGCTATATAGGGCTTTTTATACCAGTGCCAACACCTTGAACTTAGCCCGATGGCTAATTCATTTTCCAGTGCAACGTGGCTGGCAACCTTGCTCAATGACCAGCATGGAGCAGAATGAACCAATAAAACATAACACTTGGTTAAGGACTGAACTATCCACAGAGCATTTTAAAAAGAATTGTTACTGGGTGTCCATTTTTTTATTCAAATAGCTTGCATGCGGAAGCCTCTCTACCATGTACAAGTCCTGGCATTTGGACCGAGGCGAAATTTTTACTAGCCAGCCTGCCCACCAGTAAATACACGAATTAAAACACAAATTAAAATTAAAAACTGCTGCTTATGATCCACATCCTGCTGCAGCAGAATTAAAAGAAAAAGAAAAAAGAACAAATAAACAAAGAACCAGACATCACAGCGAACAGGGACAGAGCATATTAAGAATTTTTCGGAAAGACTGGTGGTTTGTAAGAACCCTAAGAATTATTGTGTAATGTGCCCTTATGGTCTACTGTTTCTATTCAACTTCACTAAAATTTCATACCTCTAGTCAGTGTTTCAGTGGCTTGCTTCTAATCTAAACGTGTGTTCTTGGTTCATTGATTAAATGTTTCGTGTCCATTTGTGTCCACTGGTCATCCAAAAGCTAGGACTGGGTGTCCATTTGGACACATAACTATTACTATAAAAATGCTTTGGCTATCCAACTTCAGTTCACATTTTGCTAAGCCGTGGATTCCAACTCAGGTACAACTTTTCCAAAGCAGAGACAAGTTGAAAAGGCTCTGCCACACTGCTTTGCCTATATCTCAGATCCCTAGTGCAAACTTTTAAAGATTTTGATTTTTTTTAAAAACTCTTCTTGCTGTTGGTTTCCCTCCCACCAAGCAGAAGTTGAAGTGTTTATCACAAGTGGGCCAGGCTGAATGACTGTGGTTTTCAATGCAGAAGTGAAATGATTCAAATTTAGATGGTTCTACATTCTTTGTCCCACCACCATCACCACAAAAGAAGTATACGAATATCTACTCAGATTTTAAAAGTCAATCACAAATCTCAGATTTGCCTCTGTGGTCGGTAGAGCAGAATATCTTCCTTGCTATCTAATATACTGCTGTAACATATATGCCCAGTTAAGAAACTATGTTTTGGCTCAGACAGGATCTCTCTCCTTCCTACCAGACATTAACATTCTTGCTAGCAGACAAGACAAATTAAAAACGGTTGCACTGCAAAAAAATTTGCTTGGGCAGTCAGGAGAAAAAATGCTGCTACAATTCTAAATTAACCATGAACGCTTTTAAGATGGGGGTATATTGTATATGAAGACAGAACTTCAGCACTATCTGCCACATGGATTTTATTTGTTTTGGTTTTGTTAAATTTAGCAATGTTTTTCCTGAATTGTGTGATGCCGTGACCTATGGCTTACTGCAAACTATTAAACTTACTTGTGTTAGTCATGCAGTCTTCCCAAAACAGGAAACTATGCCACAGAGTGGTTTCCCACATTTACCATGTACATACAGTTCACATGACAGGAACTATTATGTGTAAGAGAGAGAAGCAAATGCCTTGAAATATGGTACATTAATGTGAAAGATGTGTACATGCTCCAGAGAACCAGCAATTGGCCAGGGCTCCCTAGATCAAGAATTAAAAACACATGTGCAGCTGGTCCTCTGACCTTGCATGACATTTTTAGTATCAGTTTGGAGCTGATGTGTTGAGATGGGTTAAATGCTGGACATCATCTGAAGATACTTTTATGCAGATCCCTCCTTACCTATGATGCTCACTGAGTGACCTGGTGTCACTGTCTTTCAGATCACCTCACAAAGTTCTTGTGAGGATAAATGAGGAAGGCAGAGGACCATTTCTATGAATGCTTTGCTGGAAGGATGAGTCACAAATCTAATTAATAAATAGTTTATAAGATTTTTAAATTGCTTTTTTAAAATGTGTTTTTAAATTTGTATATTTGTTTTTAATGTTTTTGATTGTTGTAAACCGCCCAGAGAGCTTCAGCTATGGGGCAGTATGCAAATGCAATAAATAAATAAATAAGATGCTAAGCCAAGAAGAATATCTTGACAAAGTGGCATGTGGGGGAATTGTATGATAATACCACATGTCAAGGTAGTGATATCCCCCATTTTGATCACACAAGGTTCCCCAGTCACAGGGAGGACTTGTAACTACATTCATCCAAACATGTTTACAATCCCTCTCCAGATCTTCCCCCTCAATCCATGAAGGCTGGTATGTCCAGCCCCACAACCCGTCCACATATACAATTAATAAATGCCTAAATAAGGACAAAACAGGGGCTTCCCAGTGGTGGCATCCACATTTGGAACACTCTCCTTAAAGATATCTGCTTGTGCATCTCTCTGTTCTCTTTTCTTTGTCAAGTGAAGACACAGTTATTTCAGAATGCTGGAATGCAGCTAAACTTTCTGTGCTGCTGATCCAAGGATATGCAGATGGTTTTAAGTTTGTTTTTACATTTTACATTTATATTCCCATCTCTCTGTCATCATAAAATTCACTGCACCTTTCTCATTCACCTTCTGTGTGGTCTCCCATCGATGCCATGGCCAGACCCAGACCTGCTTAGCTTCAGCAAAGTTGTCGCATCATATGCCTTCAGTGCTGTAGCTCAGTTAACAGAACATCTGCTTTGCATGCAGAAAGTCTCAGGTTGAATCCCTGGCATCTCCAGGTAGGACTGGGAGAGAAACCAGCCTGAAATCTTGGGACAGCTGCTTGCTGGTCACTGTAGACAATACTGAGTTAGATGGACCAACTGTCTGACTCAGTATAAGGCAGCTTCCTATGGTCTTGTACCATGCTGTGTGACATGGTTGCTGCTGCTTATAGATTGGTTTATGTGTTATGTCTTGATGTAGGCTTTGGCTGAGTTTTGACTCTCATATGATTCTGACTTTTAAAAAAAAATCATTAATTTTTTTAAACCTCCTTAATTTGTATGCCATTTTTAGTGCTGTGCCAGGCTGCATTTGTCACTTTTAGTGCTGTGACCAGGTTTTTATAAATAAATAAATACCATAACCTCATGGGATAGAGAAGCTGCTGCTTTTGAGGATCTAAAGGAGTCAGTCACATTTGATTCACATCCTGAATAAGTCCAGTGCAGAGCTTGATGTGAGCCAGGGCTTAGCCCTGTAACCTTCTTTGAATACCAGAGCTTGAGAGTGCTTTGTCCTGGAGTTAATCAAAGAAGACAATGACCCAGAGCAGTTAAGTGTTCAACTCCCATTGATGGCAGCAAGAGTTAAGCATTTGATTTGCTCTGGATTGCACCCAAAATGCATATTCTTGCATAATCTGCATTTTTTCTAACACATCTGACTCCTATATATGTATAAAAATCAATGCAATTTTCAATAAATTTACGAAGTCTGACAGACTCTCTTTCAAAGGTATGACTGTGTTCCCAAAAGAGGTTGTTTTAAGCAGTTTTCACTCATTTTGGAAAAAGTGATATAATTTTTCAGTTTCTTCTAGTTAAATATAGTGCCGATTATCAGAAGCATTTAAGATGACAGTCAAATCTTGTCACTGACTCAAGCAAATTAGCATATGGGTTTCCTTGATTGCAAGCTAGTCATCATAGAACGAATGAAAAACTGAGTATAGGAGCTTTACAATAAGCATCATCCTTGAAGTTTGCAGTGTGCTGGTTTTTACTTGCTCAGTGGGATCAACTTGAAACACTGAAATATAAATGGCCCTGCAATACAAAAGTTGCAGCTATGCAAGACAGACATCAAGTGTAACAAGATTAAAATGTTCAGGCAAACAATTGCAGTTCCTATAAATAGTCAGGGATGCCATTTCTTTGCTACATTAGAAAAGGACACACAATAGAGAAATGGAGATACGAGACAAATGCTACTGTCTTGATCCATCAAGGACAATTTGTGTGGGGGTGGGGGCAGGAGATGCTTCATGTGCTGGTCTCCTTCCAGACTGGGTCCCACATTCACAACATGCGGAACATTCTCCTCCTCTCCTCCCACCATGCTCCCCTTAAATCTGTTCTAGGGGTATCAATAAAATTATCATTCTTAATATCAATATTTTAGAGGTGTTTTTTTAAAAAAAAACTGACCTGCAACAATGCAGAATAAGTGAATTAATGGAAAATTCTGTATCAAATCCGAATTTGGTAAAATTGTAGCACCAAGTTATTGGTAATCTTTGGTAATCAAAAACTCATTGTTTGAGTCTTGCTGTGAAACTCTACCTTTGCACCCACCCACCCACCACTGTTGAAATCTCTTTGCTTTCCCCTCCCTATAGGAACCTGAAAAGGCTCCACTGTTTGCTGGATGAGGACCACACCAGCTGCAGCACCATAGAACAGATGATTAGTGATGTCACACCTGGCAGAGATGATCAGTTGCTATTTCCCTCCAATGGGTGTTCAGTCCTGTCAAAGGTTATAGTGCTAACCTTCTGTTCAGTGGGGGCGTCCTTTCACATAATGCTAACAAGGCATACTACATACCCTTAAATGTACCTATTCAGACTTTAGTTGTTTTTATTTAATAAATAAGGTACTTGTTACCAGTGTAAACAAGGGTCACTTCCGGACAAAGGTTGGTGGTTGGAAGGGGCAGCACCAGGCACCTGGCATCAGGGAGAGTGATGTGGTGCAACCACAGAACTGAAGCCAATCTGGTGCTCCTGCCACTGCATGCACACCACTTTGACCTCCCTGCCACCTCACACACCCTGGTAAGTGCCATGATGCCACTAACAAGAGGACAAATGCATGGCACCACTCCACTCTGCTGTCTGCCTCTGCTTCCAGCTGACCTGTTTACTGAGCACTCATCCTGATTTGTTTGCACAAAGTTTGTGGGCAGGTTAGATGACATTGGCTATTTACTGACCATTCATTCTGATTTGTTTCCAGGGAGATTAGATGACATCGCATCAAGCAAATGTTATCCCACACTGTCCAATAAATTTTCCTGTCACTTTCCTTATCGGAAAAAGTCTGTTTTTTAGGGTCAGTGGGTTCATTGTCCAAGACCTCCAAATCAGTTTTGGGTGGTATTCATTGCCAGTACTACTCAGAGTAGACCTATTGCAGTTCATAGACATGACTAACTTAGGTTTGTTGATTTCAATGGGTCTATTCTGAGTAAGTCTTAGTTGAAGACAACTCTATACCTATTTGATTGGCCTAATTCAGTCTGTCATCTTGGGAACTGAACCTCACAGCTATTTTTTTATGACTTTTAAGTATGAAATGTTGCTTTCTGTTGAAAGGAAACTCTGTATACATTGATACTGGGGGTGTGGCATATTGCTGTATTCATGCCATATGGGTTCCCATGCTACATGACAGGTAGAAAATCAACAGGAAAAGCATATCTTGGCACATATAAGTATTCACATGTTGAATTTCTCTCGGCTGTGCAATAAAACGTTTGATCAGGAACTATTGGCAGATCTCTGGCAAGAATTTCTGACTCTCAACTGGTTAACAATGGTAACAACAAATTTGCCCTCCCCCATACCCTAAATTATGCAGCTGAAAGGAAGAAAGCTGGGGGGGAGTAACCAGGAGTCGATTTTTGTGTGGAAGGACTGTCAACAGCTCAGTTCTGGTACTCAGAACAAACTCCTGGGCTCAGAGTTCTTTAAGTCTAAGTATATTTTTACCTGGCTCTAGATGGTGGATCTTGGGGTTCCAATGAAAAACAAAACAGAACCCGCATATCTAATGCTCCTACTCCTACTTGCCTCTATCACATATTCTGGCTCTCCCCTCCTCATCCCCTTATTTTAACTACATTTTGGAGTATGGGCTGCCAAAAAAGAAAAGAAAAAACAACCCCAAAATCATTTTCTTCCAATATGTTTGCTGACAGGCTGCTAAGAGGCCCCAAACAAGACATACAAACATCTGTTGCAATGCTATCTCCGTCCAGGCCTAACTGACAGCACACCCTTTCTGTGGGAAAAGCCCAAGTCTACACAAACAGAGTCCAACGGGCCTAGGATAAGGCAACCCAGAGTTTGGAAAACACCGCAGGCCAGTATTGTGTGGTTTCGAGGTTTCCCACAGATAGAGCATCTGGGCAACGTTAACCATGGCATTCCATAAACACAGGCTGAGGGAGATAATAGGGCCATAACATGAAGGAACAAAGCAGCCCACATAAATTGGTTTCCTCTGTTTCTGTTGTAATCAGATTGATGGGCCAAATGTAAATGCCTATAGAAGGAGACACTGGAAGTTGTTTAACACACGTTTACAGCACAAGGATCTGAAGATAAGAAGCCAGAATATTCTTCAACTGTTGGAAGGCCAACTATAACGTTAATGAAAAATGGAACAAAGTCATAGTATGTATCTCGAACCAGGTAATGTTCAAAATGTGGGACACAAGCTTTTCAGTTACGCAGAAGTCTTTGCTGAACAAATATATATAAGAAAAAATGTTTCTTTTACTCACTCTGCTTTAAGTGCTCACATCTCCCCAAGCAACCATGGTCACCTCTACACATTATCAACCTTACCTGTGGCCTCTTCTCATTCCAGAGTGGAAATGTTTAGAACAGCCATTGCCAATCTGGTGCCTTCCAATAATGGTTGGCTGAGGCTGATGGGAGTTTTAGTCCAAAACATCTGGAGGGCACTAAGGTAACAAAAGCTGGTTTAGATGCTCAGGATTACATGGGAAGTGTAAATTGCACAGGTTCTTCCTACAACACAGACTATTATCCCGATGGGAATATGGGCAACAATGAGGTGTGAATTGCCTGCATGGGATTCTGGGCCTTCCATACTTCTGGTCCAGCATGAGGCCTACTGCTATCCACTTCTATGGGTTCTAGTAGGAATCAAGTTCAGGGGCAGGAACAGAGCTAAACAAATCCAGACTCTTCACATCCTGAAACAGTCATCTTCAGTGGAGACTGGTGGCTTCAATGTCAGTAGGGTAGGGAATCTGATCTGGGTTGTGGTCCAAACTTTCAAGGAGCTGCCCAAGGTTCAGCATCTTGGACAGATCTTGAAAGTTCAAACTAAAACCCAGAGCGGATTCCCTGCCACACTGATATTGGAGCCACCAGTCTCCACCTTTATTACTGATAGCCTAGTAGGCTACAAGAAAGGAAGCACATTTCCAGTGGACCATTGCTTCAGTAGATGGTGGAGTGGGTCATACTTCAAGAGCTGTGGTGGTTATGAATTATTATAAGATGCTTGAGGTCTGGCCCAGTTTGTACATCCAGGCAGCATTTAACTGACAGATATGACCTATGTATAAGGATATTAACCTACACTAATACTTATTATCATTATCAGTAGTAGTAGTAGCATACTTTATATGAAACCTGCACCACTTGTGGCCCATCAAGCTGAATCCAACCCACTAGCTTTGTATTATGGACTGCCAAGCTGTTTGCAACCATCTTGTTTTTGCATTCTTGGGCAAGCTGCAACAACAAGAGGCCTATTGAACTTCTAATTGACCAACCTATATGGCTGGTAGGGTTTATATTCATATATTTACCTACCTGTGTGAGTTTCTGCAAGACCTGCTCCCTGCATTTCTGGCTGATTTCCACCTGGCCTGGAAGGGCAGGGCCCTGTCTCTCTCCAGCTACAAAAGCAGCAACTGCTGAAGGGGCCAGAGACCATCTACCTGTGTGAGTTTCTGCAAGACCCGCTCCCTGCATTTCTGGCTAATTTCCACCTGGCCTGGAGGGGTGGGGCCCTGTCTCTCTCCAGCTACAAAAGCAGCAACTGCTGAAGGGGCCAGAGACCATCTACCTGTGTGAGTTTCTGCAAGACCCGCTCCCTGCATTTCTGGCTAATTTCCACCTGGCCTGGAGGGGTGGGGCCCTGTCTCTCTCCAGCTACAAAAGCAGCAACTGCTGAAGGGGCCAGAGACCATCTACCTGTGTGAGTTTCTGCAAGACCTGCTCCCTGCATTTCTGGCTGATTTCCACCTGGCCTGGAAGGGTGGGGCCCTGTCTCTCTCCAGCTACAAAAGCAGCAACTGCTGAAGGGGCCAGAGACCGTGTGTGTGTGTGTGTGTGTGTGAACCTGCTGCTCGGGATGTCTATAGACTACTGGGGTTTTGTTTTGTATTATATGTTATATTTTACTCTATGTTATATTTTAGTCTATGTACGCTGCCTAGAGTGGCCGTTAATTCGGCCAGATAGGTGGCCTAGAAATAAAATTTTATTATTATTATTATTTACATTCATCTTTAGACAGAAATGTACCGACTCTGACTTCCAAATAAATTTTGATTGACAAGAAGCAATTTTGGGTGGAGTCGGAGTCGGACAGTAGAAAAATAGAGGAGTTGGAGTCGGAGTCAGAGTTGGAGTTGAACAGTGGAAAAATAGAGGAGTTGGAGTCGAAGGTTTGGCATACCGACTCCACAGCCCTGCTTGCTAACCCTTACTACAACTCAGTACTGTCAGTCAGTATTATTTATCCCATATTACAGATGGAGGGTGGTTAAGACTAAGAGTTAGTAGCTTGTGCAAGTCATTTAATCACACTTAAATATCAAAAATTTAGCCTGTCTTTCCACCACCACCACATTAGGAGTAAGCTTCTGTGTACTTCTCTTCTCCCCTCATTCTTTAGACGAGTAGTTGCATCCAACTAATGTTATATTCATTCTCTCCCAGCACCTTCTGTAACATATGAGAGATTTGGTTTTTATTGAACAAATACTAGGCTCAAGTGGTGGCTGGTGCACACTAGACCTGGTAGGGCTGCTAGGAGTTCATGGGGGCATGGCCAATTGTGGTTAGAGGGGTGTAGCCAAGTTGTTCTGGCTTTCTCCCCACCCTCCTCCCTTGCAAAGCTACTGTGAACACTAAGCATTACAGTTTTACAAATAGCACCTACCTAAACTGAAAAGTGTCCTGCTTTAGTGCAGATGGAATCCCTGCTGTCACAGTTGCTTCTTGGCCAGGAGAAAAGTGCTGTGGCCCCCACCTGTTCTGGTTCTGTCCCTATCCTCCTCCTTGTAAAGAAACAGTGGTAATTTAAACATTGCACTTTTATTAATACTTAGCACTTAAGTCTTATCTTGGTTCAGAAAGTGTCCCTGCTATCATAATTTGCCACCCTGGGCTCCTACTAGGAGGAAAGAATCTAATAAATAAATAAATAAATTCTAGTGTTCATTCATGTCAAAGAAACTGTACATTACTCAGAAGTAAATCCCCCTGAATTCTATTGGGATTGCTCCCTGACAGATATTTACAGGATTGCAGTCTGTGTTGGTTAATCTTAAAGGTGTCACACAGGACTGTTAACAAGGGGTCATACAAATTTCCAGGCTTATGGGAAAAGATTATTCTTCTCCCCCAGCTTATTAACTTCTACATCTTTTTTCCAGAATATGGAATAAGGTACACAGATATTAAGTGGACTAGGACCTAGGAAACCAGGGTTAAAATCAGCCATGAAACTCCTAGTGTGCCCTTTCGCCAGTCACTGTCTCTCAGCCTAACCTACCTCACAGGGTTGCTGTGAGGATCATGGGGAAAAGAAGACCCATGAATGCCGCCCTGAGCTACTTGGAGGAAAGGCGGAGCGGATATAAACAGTTTCAGTTTCAGTTTATTGCGTTTTAGCCAAAGGCCATTGCAAACACAACAAATACCACAAGATGCAATAAGAGAATAAAATAAAAACATCCACCATGCAACCAATAATGTGCCTAACGAATGAGAATAAAACATTTAAAAGTTTCAGGGATTCTGTTTCTGAGTGTAAGCTACTCTTAGCTTCTTAGCTCCCAAGACGAAATTAGTTACGGAGATAGTTACATGTTTGACTTTGTCACTTAAAAGTTCTACCAGTTCCTTGGGGCATTTGACCTGGGGGGAATAAATAAATTGGACCAGGAATTTCTGTCTGGGATCGGTGTACAATGGACAGTATAACAAGTAATAAATGATGTCCTCTGGAATATTATACCCAAAAATACATCTCCGTTCTTCAAAGGGAATTCCTGTGTACCTCCCTTCCAGGTAGGCCGATGGCATCAATTGGGACCTAAGTTCCAAAAATGCTTTACGGAGAGAGGGGTGCGTGAAGATCTCAAGGTACGATGATCTAATGTGATTAGGCTTGAGTTGGGGATACCAGATGGAGAAAGGGGCTATTAGGATATCCACCCGATCTTTCTTCACTGCATGATTAAAAACCCAATTCCTAAGGGCTTGGGGGCTGAGACTCAGTAGCTCGCCCATAGGGAGGTTGTATTGCTCCAGCAGTGCCTGGTTAGTACGGGCCCACCCCCCCTTCGATAGCTGCTCAGACCAGCAAAGTTTAGTAAGGGAATTATCATCCATTTGGTATATTCTCCTCCAATATCTAAGGTGAGCTAGATCTATTCTAGCTGCTAAGGAGGGTAGCCCAAGTTCCGCTCTAAGATGTGCAGTGGGGGTTCCCGATGGGAACCCTAGGATTTGTGTCATAAACTTGTTTTGTAAAGTTTCTAATTGTTGCTTAGCCGCAGCCCCCCAAAGTTCAGCCCCGTAAAGTATGGAGGTGACTGTTTTAGCAACAAACACCTTGAGCAATGGGGGGACCATTTGCCCCCCTCTAGCATAAAAAAATCTTTGGAGTTGAACCAAAGATCTCACACCTGCCAATTTGGTGGCCTTAATGTGGGAGTTCCATGAGGAATTCTTACTAAGGCAGATACCCAGGTATTTGAACAGATGGACTTGGTCCAGCGCGTGGCCTTCAATTGACCAACTGGAAGCAGCCTTCTTATTGCCGAAGATCAAGATCTTGGTTTTGGTATAATTAATTGTCAAGAGGTGCTCCTTGCAGTAAACGCCCAAGTGAGTGAGCATCCTTTTGAGGCCGATTTTATTTAAAGAAAGTAAGGCCAGGTCATCGGCGTATAACAATAAGGGGGTCTTACAAGAGCCTATTGAAGGAGGGAAGAAGGATGGGGAAGCCATTGCGGGGATGATGTCATTTATAAAAACATTAAATAAAAAAGGGGGCAGAATACATCCCTGCTTCACTCCTTTCCGAACCCGAATTGCCCGAGAAAGCGTGCCCTGCAGGCCTAAGTGCACTTGTAGTGTATTTTCCTGGTGAAGGGCTCGAATAAGGTAAAGCAATCTTCTATCTATGTTGGTCTGGGCCAACTTCTGCCAAAGTAGATCTCTGTCTATAAGATCGAAGGCGGAGGTGAAATCCACGAAGGCCACATACAAACATTTGTTGGGGCCTTTCATGGTTTTCTGTATTAGATGTTGCAACACGAATACCTGGTCGATCGTGCTCCTGCCTCTTCTGAACCCTGCTTGCTCCTCGTGGAGAATACGGTTGCTGGTCTCCTAGTCGAGGAGCTTATTAAGAAGGAACCTCCCATATAGCTTGGAAGTAATGTCTAGGAGGCTGATTGGCCTATAATTTCGGGGGTCGGAAACATCGCCCTTCTTATAAATAGGGACAATTATGCTGGAACGCCAGCCTGAAGGCATTTGTCCGGTAGCATTTATGTACGTGAATAGAGAGGCCAAAACCGGCGCCCACCAGTTTGCATAATACAGATAAAAAAAGAAATAAACAAAAGTTTCTCTCCAACTTGCCTGCTCCCGGCTTTTGAATTGGAGGAGGGGACCCAGGTTTGGAAACAGCTTAACCTAAAAACCAAAGAAAAAATAATCTGGAACACAACCATGCCTAGAAACATTGGACATTACATGTAGGTCCTTGGCAAATCCAATGTGTGCCTATTCCTCACCCCTGCAGAGTCCCAGTGAAAACACCATCATTTTAAGCACTCTCAATTTTTATTTTATTTTTACAAAATAAACACTTTTCTTGTTTCCCTTTCTTCAGAGCAGGGTGGCTGAAGGAAGAGAGTTTTCATAAACTCTCAAAAAATCATTACAAAGGGGAGGGCTTTGTAATGGATTTTTGAGAGTTTATGAAAAGAAAACAGAGACGAGATCACACCTGGCTTGTTGATGGCGCCACTTGTAGCTGGAGGGTGACTGCTTGGAAAAGGTGATGAGTGCTAACTTGGTGACTGATATTAATACAGAGACAATGGACAAATTGCTCTCTGGTTAACCCTTTCAGATGCTAAGCTTCCCCTCCAGCTTCATTTAAGAATCAGATAAAGCCTCATTTAAATCCTCAGAGGAGAATTTATTAGTCAATTCCCTCTTCCACCTGTCTGACCATTTTTGTCTTTTCCAAGAATAATGTATTGGTAAAAAAAATATTTAGAGGGGGACACATGGCTCAAACAATTGGGGTTGGGGGCAGAATGTCCTTAATGAGCCCCACTTCTTCCTCCACAGTCAGAGATAGAATGCTTCCAAAATACCAATTGCTGGAAACTGCAGGAGGGGAGAATGCTCTTGTGCTCAGGTCCTGCTTGCCAGCTTCCCATGGCCATCTGGTTGACCACTATGAGATCAGGATGCTGCCTGGACTAGATGGGCCATTGGCTTGATCCAGCGGGCTCTCCTTATGTTCTTACCTCCTGATTCCTTTAAATCTAAAACCATAATAATAAGCCATCACAAAAGGTAAGAGGGATGGATCCCCAATGTCGTAGTCACCATTACCACCACCCTCATTGCCCAACAGTAATTCAGGTGGCAAGGAGGGAGAAGATAAATAAAGGATGGTAAACTGCTGAGATAAATCATCTTTTTCATGATTTGGTCTAAGGTGGCCACTTACCCCTCACCAACAAGCAAACAAAAAGAGGAAAATGAGTTTTGCATAAAATTTGCCTGTTCTTCTTTCTTGGTTACATTTATACCCCACCTTTCCTCTGAGGAGTTCAAGGCATCTTCCATGCAGTGGAGGTTGGTGGCTCCGATGTCATTGGGGCAGTGAATCCACTCCAGGGTTTCCTCCACTGCTTACATACTTCTTCCTGTTTTATCCCCACAGCAATCCTGTGAAGTAGCTTAGGCTTAGAGATGGTGACTGGCTCAATGTCATGCACTGAGCTTCATGGCTGAGTAGGGTTTTGAACCTTAGTCTCCCAGGTCCTAGTCCAACACTAACCACTGCAACACACTGGCGCTTGATGAATAGATGTAAATTTAAATTTAAAATACTATAATTTAAATCCCCCTTTAGGATGCACACAGTAAAGGGGTGAGGGGGGTTGAGAGTGTTGAAGAAGCTGAGAGCAAAGCCGTCAGAAGTCTAGACCAAGAGGCTAGACTCCTACCAGGGGTGCCCAAGGCAGAATGGTCAAAGCTGAGACACCAGACTAAGATGCATCCAGACTCAGAGGAAGGCAATGGTAAACCACCTCTGAATACCTCTTACCAAAGAAACCCTATGAAGAGAGTATCCAAAATGCAACACGAGATAGTGCTGGAAGATGAGACCCCCAGGTCACAAGGCACTCACCGAGCTACTGGGGAAGAACAAAGGACAAGTATGAGTAGCACTGTGACTAATGATACAGCTGGGTCAAAGCCAAAAGGAAGCCCAAAGGCTGACGTGCACAGATGCAAAAGGAGAGTCCGGCATTGTACAATGCACACAATAGGAACATGGAATGTGAGAAGCATGAACCAGGGAAAGTTAGAAATTGTCAAGCAAAAATGGAACATATCAACATTACAATACTTGGCGTGAGTGAATTAAAATGGTTAGGAATGGGACATTTTCAATCAGGCAACTACAAAATATTTTATGCAGGAAATGAGAAATCAAGAAGAAATGGGGTTGCTTTAATAGTGAGAAGTGATGTAGCAAAAGTAATTAAGAGCTACAACGCAAGGTCTGAGCGGGTGATATCAATGAGATTAAACGGGAAACCTATTAACATAACCAACATCCAAGTCTACGCTCCAACGGCAAACACAGAAGAAGAAGAATTGGAGAGATTTTATGCAGACGTACAGGAGAAAATTGATCACACACCAAAACAAGATGTTCTGATAATCATGGGGGACTGGAATGCAAAAGTAGGGAACAGAGAAGAACTACGAATTGTGGGGAAATGGGGCTATACTCTGGACAAGAGGCTACTGTAAGGACAGAATATGGAGAAACCGATTGATTCCCCATAGGAAAGGGTGTGAGACAGGGGTGTATTTTATCACCCTATTTGTTTAATCTGTATGCAGAACATATCATACGGAAAGCAGGATTGGACCAAGATGAAGGAGGTGTGAAAATTGGAGGGGAAAATATCAATAATTTAAGATATGCAGATGATACCATACTACTAGCAGAAACTAGTAATGATTTGAAACAAATACTGATGAAAGTTAATGAGGAAAGCTCAAAAGCAGGACTACAGGTGAACATCAAAAAGACTAAAGTAATAACAACAGAAGATTTATGTAACTTTAAAGTTGACAACGAGGACATTAACCAAAATGAAGACAATAGTCAAGAAATCAGAAGAAGGCTAGGACTGGGGAGGGCAGCTATGAGAGAACTAGAAAAGGTCCTCAAATGCAAAGATGTATCACTGAACACCAAAGTCAGAATCATTCAGACCATGGTATTCCCGATCTCTATGTATGGATGTGAAGTTGGACAGTGAAAAAAGTAGATCAGAGAAAAATCAACTCATTTGAAATGTGTTGTTGGAGGAGAGCTTTGTGCATACCATGGACTTGCAAAAAAGACAAATAATTGGGTGTTAGAACAAATTAAACCAGAACTGTCACTAGAAGCTAAAATGATGAAACTGAGGTTATCATACTTTGGACACATCATGAGGAGACCTGATTCACTAGAAAAGACAATAAAGCTGGGAAAAACAGAAGGGAGTAGAAAAAGAGGAAGGCCAAACAAGAGATGGATTGATTCCATAAAGGAAGCCACAGGCCTGAACTTACAAGATCTGAACAGGGTGGTTCATGACAGATGCTCTTGGAGGTCACTGATTCATAGGGTTGCCATAAGTCGTAATTGTCTTGAAGGCACATAACAACAACAATAATTTAAATAGAAATACAACTCATCTCACCACAGTAGGGAAGACTAGGACCAAGTGACTTTTGTGCCTGCTCAGTATGATGTCCAGGTTCTAGGGTGTTCAAAAAGAGAAAATGCATCATCAAAAAGATTATTATTTATCAGTCACTTTATACAATAAAAAAATCTCAAAACAACATGACAAAATAAAATAAAAAATGAAACATTTAAAACCAGAAAAAATTAAAACAATGAAAATATAAGATGCTCAACCAGCAATATATTAAGAAGCACCAGGTGCTATCCACCCCACTGAAAGTTGAGCACCAATGTATAAGGCAACATTAACCAAAGGTCTGAGTGAACAGAAAAGTTTTTGCCTGACATCTAAAGCCTACCAAGGGTGTTTCCAAGTGTGTCTTCCTAAGGAGAGCATTCCACAGACAGGGGGCTACCACTCAGCATATAAGCAATGGCTAAAGCGAGGAGATACAGCATCTCTCTCCACACAGTAATGGAGGGCACAGTGGCTCTTACCTGACCTCCCAGTAGGTGAGTCACTGCTGCTTACTGAATAAGGGTGAGGGAGATAGAGCAAACACACCAGCCAAACCAAGCCAGGACTTCTGTAGGTGCCACCTCCCCCTCTCCCTCCCAATAAGCAGCAGGAAGTTACCAGCCAGGAGGTCAGGTAAGCACTTCTGCCCCATGGATCTGCTACTGCCTCTACCTGTCTTGTGCTCTTCCTCTGGATGTTTGTACAGATTGAGCCAAGAAGGAGAGAACAAGCAAGTGAACAGCAGTGCCTTGGAGAGGAAGGAGGGGAGCCGCCAAAGAGGGATCCCTGTAAGGGCCCCCTAAACCCAGAGCCAGCACTGGGCATCATAACATCTGGTGACACAAACAAAACCTGTTTTGTGTGTTTGGTTAAAGCCCAACATTTGTGAGAAGTTACCTGTCTGTTTCCTCCTGCATGTACCTTATCTTTATAAAGTCTACATTTTAAGAAAATAACAGTTTCCTTGTAAGCATCCCCACTTCCCTTCATTAAAATATTGCATTCTTCCTTAGTTTCATCCATAAAAGTTCTTGTCCTTTGCTAGCTGTGTCAAACAGCCGCTCTGAATGATGTCTGACTAATGTTAGCATTCGTGGAAAAGCCAAAGTGTCTGCAGGCTGGCCAAAATCTCTGTCACTTGAGTGAAGTTTCCTTGTTTTCAAACCATTTTTAAAGGAAATTTGATAATAATAATGATGATGATACCACTATCATCATAATTTTTAAAAGTTCTGAAGTCTGGTTGCAAGAAGTGTTCGTTTTTCATTTCTCTTTTCTCATTTTGACTGCAGAGATGGTGAGTAACAGGATCTCAGCACCTGAGTGTGCATTTCTCAGAAATGTGACCAAAGATGCTTCAACTAACAGGCCATCTATAAAACAGTCAATAGTCCATTTATTTATATACTGCATTTTCCACATAGTCTGTGCTCAAAGTGGTTTATAAAAACAAACAGTCCAAATCCTGTAGCATAACAACAATACATAATAAAAAGAACAATGACTACGACACTAAAAAAAATCATATAATACACACCAAAATGTAAACAAGCATAAAGCTCAACAATAAAGCTCCAGCCAAAATATCCAGAAGCACCTCCCAAAGCTGATATAACAATCTCTTCTATCCCCCCCCCTTCTGCCTCAGCCCAAAAGGTAAGAGAGTCTTCTGGAAGCAACTCCCTTATGAAGGCTCCTAGGGCTGGAGGGTGGGGCAAGACAGGTGGAAACAACCATCCCCTGGTGGCAAGAACAGAGTTGCTCTCCCCTCTGTTCTGCAAATATAGCCGTGTGTGACTTGCTGAAATCTCCCATGTTCAGCAGGGTTTCACAACAAACTAGCCATGTGCTCTTTAAATTGTAGAACTGATGCAATTTTATTGCAGTGGCCTTGTACCCAACGGTACAGAGGGCAGTCCTCTGCCAACCATCTAAGGCCCTGCGATTGACTGTGGACGTCCTGTGGTTAATGGCCACACCTGTGGGGATTGCCTGGTTGGTTTTGTCCATGACAGGTACTTCCTGGTAGTGGTTCTGCATTTGTGGAATGCCCTCCCTAGTGAGGTGTGTCTGTCTCCCAAAATTAACTTTCATGAAGAACTTAAAAACATTCTTGTTCATCCAGCCGTTTGATTCTGGCAACCTTGGAATTATTAACTGTGAGGATAAGTGACTATTTTACATATTTTTAGATGTTCTTAATTTTTAAAAAAGTTTTTAGATGTTTTTAAAGGTTTTACATGATTTTATTTTATTTTTAATTTACTGCTTTGGGAGGCAGGGTGGGATAGATGATGATGATGATGATAGAATAACTCTCAGAAGACAGCAGTCTATTTGAAGGAGTCCTCTGTTTGAAAGGATGTCCAGTCCAAGTCTGTTTTAAAATATAATGCTTGAGACCAGTTTACTTACAGGACCACCTTACCCCATATGTGCCCCCTTGAGCACTTTGATCTGCAGAACAGGCAGTGTTACAGGTTTCACATAATTTCTGTTCTACCCTCATAAAAAAATCATTCTTGTCATGTGGCAGCACCAGCTCTTTGGAACTCCCTGTCTATTGACACCAGGCAGGCTTCTCTGTATTCTTTTCGGTGCCTGCTTGAAACTTTTTTTGTTTAGGCAAGCCTATCCAGATGCATAGATGCTGATGTGTTTTAATTGGAGGGGGGCTGTTATTGTTTTAAATGTGTTTTTAAAATATTTTGAATTAGTTGTTTTTAACTGTTTTATCCATCATTTTAGTGTTTTTTCCAAACCACTTATAGGTTTTTTACAATCTAGTGGTATATAAATTTTAAGAAAGAAAGAAAGAAAGAAAGAAAGAAAGAAAGAAAGAAAGAAAGAAAGAAAGAAAGAAAGAAAAAGAAAGGTCTTGAAGCTGCCCATCAACAGCGAGCACCTGGACATCAGACTGAGCAGGCGCACAGGGCCATCTCCCCATTACTTTGAGACTATTATATCACTATTTAAATTATGGTAATTATTTTGAAATCTCATATGGATTATCATATGCAAATTTTCTGCAAACGTCTATCCTTCCCCCCCCTTTTTTAAATTCTTTATCCTCTTTTTAACAATACATAAGTGGCGACCCTACATTTTAGGCCAGATGTAGGGAAAAGCCCCAGCAAGCATGGTCAATGGCCAGGGATGAGTTGTAGTTCAGCAACATCTCAACGGCCAAAGGTTCCCCATGCCTGTCTTAAACCAATCATGGCTTAGCAGTATGTGTGAGCCAGGTGTGGAAAGACAGGTTTTGGTGCTCAAAACATCCTTGGCTCACAGTTCTTTAATTCTAGGTTTAGGACCTGGCTCCATTGGTTCTAGTAAAAAACAAATGATATCACACAAGCCTGAAATCTGCTAGCCCCTGTTGTAACCCACCCTTGGGATTTGAGATATAGCAGCCTGCTGATGGAAATCCTCATGCCATCCTCCTTGTACAGTGTTACAACAAGGAATGCAGGAAGGTGAAAGAGCACTAGGTCTCTGAGTGCACCATTCACCTGAGCCAAAACATTCCTGCACATGAGCGTTATTTAAAGTTTATTGTTCAGCAGCAGTAATAGAAATGTACAAACCGTTCTGCAATAATGTGTAGTAGTCCCTTTTATTCGGGGTCCTTTTGAAGAATGTTGCCTAAGGTTATCCATGGCTCATTAAGTTAAACTCCCTTCCTAGCACAGTAATTATTATTTGCTACAATGTTTCTCCCTGTTCAAAAGGGATGACTTCATACCTAGGAAAACAGTGAAATGTTCCTTTAACAAGCTTAATTGGTGGATTTCTGCTTCTGCAAATATTACCATGAGTAGTCAAACTGACAGAGAGGCATACCTGTTTTTATAGATAAGCATCTTCTTGAAGAGGGGAATGGATGGCAAACTCTCTTCTTATTCCTATTGTGTATTTGATGACGAATCATGTAGCATCCAAAGAGCTTGCATTAAAGTCCTGTGGTTGCTGTTGCAATTGTTATTGTTATGTTCTGAAAATGGAGATTGCACTGAAATCAACTTGTCTTGATATACATTGAGAATGGAAATTCAGAAGTGATATATCTCTTTTTGATGTGGAGAGGTGAGTTTCCTCTCTAATGTCATTGTAAAGTGATTGCCTTCAGGGGTCTGCAAAAGGGAAAGTATCCCTTTGTGGCAATCCTTTGGGAAAGCTGAGTGTAAAATCCAGAAATTATTCTCTGCTGGGCAGAGTAAAAGAAGAAGAAGCTGGGATGGTGGAGCAATGTCCCATTCACTCTAATGAACCAGCCTCCACTGTCCAAACCATGGCTTAGTGCTAAGTGGAGTTGCCAGGGATTGAACCTGGGACATGCTGCGTGCAAAGCGTGTGTTCTGCCACTAAGCTCTTGACCCTGATAGTTCCCCAGCCTGTGGACCTCTCTGAGTGTTCTGATGTCTGGAGTGCTGTACTGGGGAGAAGCCAGGTTGACTCTACAGCAGTACCCAGGCCAGGTTGGCAGCTGTATGTCCAGGCACTAATATACTTGCTACAGACATAAAACTATGTATGGTGCTGGAGCAGCAGACATGTTGTGCAGCTTTCAAAATTAAATAAATTATAAACATTAAGGTAGATTTAATTCTAAGTTAAGATGAAACTCGAGTTGCAGCTGTTTATCTTATACTGAGCTTTCACATTCATAAGTGCAATATCTGCATTGGAATCTGTTGTTGTTTCCATCGCAGCTTTACACTTACCATCCCATGATCTGGCCAGGCGTGTAAGATAATCCTCATGGCATACAGAAGCTGGTACTGACTGGTTTGTGCCAGTTTGGTCCTATTGTAGCAACTAGCAAGGGGGACTAAAGACAAATTATTTCACTGGGATTTCTTAACTTGTGGTTAAGAGATGATAAAGGACTTGTGATATTTTCCCAGTTCTTTCCAGTGTGCTTGCTAGGCAAATAGGCAAATCTTCCCTGCTGAGACTCTGGCATAGTTTAAAAGGAAAGTCACCTTAGATGCAGCTCAAAATCTAACACGTTGGGCTAAATCTTTAATCCACCAAAGCCAAGATAAGACAAAATGTCTGCATATTTAAATGAAGTCAGAGTTTCCAACCTTTTCTTATGTGTTCAATATCCTGCCTTCCTTCTTCCATCGTCAGGTGATACGATCAAGTTGCAATCCGTGTGATTTGCTGCCTAGCGTTTTCTAAATCAATATCCAGCTTAGCCAGCACTATGCAATTTTTAAGTATGCCTCATCCAACAACAAGGGTTCTGAGAATCTTGAATGAAACTGGAGACGGAGGAATGCCAAACTCAAAGAAGCTGTTTGTTTGAGCTACCGCTTAGCTCTACACTAACATGGACTCTCCAGAGGTCTGTTTTATAGTTGGAGTAGTCATGTGATGAATCACAAAGCACGTGCACATCAGAATGTTTATTAACTTTATTTATTTACCGTATTTCCTACTTGACCAATAATGCTCTCTGGGCAACATACAGCACAATAAAAGGACTAAACTGTTATAAATACAAATTACAATATATCAGTAGCAAACAATAATCACCTAAGAACATAAGAAGATCAGGCCAATGGCCCATCTAGTCCAGCATCCTGTTCTCACAGTAGCCAAAGAGATGCGTACAGGAAGCCCACAAGCAGGACCTGAGCGGAAGAGTGCTCTCCCTTCCTGAAGTCTGCAGCAGCTGGTATTCAAAAGCATACTGCCTCCAAATGTGAAGGGAAAATATAGCCATCATGGCTAGTGGCTGTTGATAACCTTGTCTTCCATGAATTTGTGCAATCCTCTGGTTGTAAGTTTGTGGGCATTGCTACCTTCTTTGGAAGTGAATGTCATAGTTTAACTCTGTGTGAAGAAGTACTTTCTTTTGTCTGTCCTGAACAGCAGTGTAGTCATCCGGGGGGGGGGGGGTCTTAGACCCTTTCCCTTTTTTGGGAACAGGGTCCCTATAGTGTCTCTATGTCTCCAGCATCCTATGAGCCGATCAGCATGACAGCGGTGTGTGTTAGCCACTGAGAAGAGACTTCTAACATGCTTCCTTGCCTTTTCCTGAAGATTGGAGCCAATTAGAGTGAAAGGAGGTGAGTCAGCCACTGAGAAGACTCTTCTCAATAGCTAACACTCTCCCCTTTCATGCTGATCGGCTCCTAGGGACTTCTGCTGTTGTGGGACAAGGCATTAACAAGGACCACATTCTCAACCCAGCGGCAAAAAAAGGGGTGTGTGTGGCTGTGTATCATTGAGGGACCCTACACTTCTGAATTTGCCACCATACTACTGGTCCTGAATCTTCCAACATTCAGCTTCATTGGATGTCCACACATTCTAGTGTTATATGGGGGAGAGAGAGAGTTTTTGCAATCCCCATTCTCCATGCCATGCATAATGTTACGCACTTCTATCATGTTACCTCTTACTCACCTTTTCTCTAATCTAAAAAGCTCCAAATGCTTCAACCTTTCCTCATAGGGAAGGTGCTCCATTCCTTTGATCATTTTGGTTGCCCTTTTCTGAACCTTTTCCAACTCCACAATACCTTTTTTGAAGTGAGGTGACCAGAACTGTACACAGTATTCCAAAATGCAAATTCAAAAGATAAAAACAGGAGTAAAAAGATCAGAATAAAAAGATATTTGTCTGGCACTGAAATGACATTAAAGTAGGTGCCAGGCTTGTCTCTGGTGAGAGCCACTGCTGAGAACATCCCTGCCCTTTGTGGCTACCTGCTTTACCAAAGCTTGCAAAAGGCACACTGAGAAGTTTGGACATCCAATGAAGCTGAATATTGGAAGTGTCAGGACAGACCAAAAAAGTAGAACTTTTCACATAGTGCATAAACTATGGAATTCACTGTTACAAGTAGTGACAGCCACCAACTTGGATGGCTTCAAAAGAGGATTAGACACATACAAGTCTGCTAGCCACAATGGCTATGTTCTCCTCCACTGTCGGAAGTTCATTAATTCATTGGCGATCACTCGTGGCCGAGTAAGATTGTCTTCCAAGATAAGGTCTTTAACAGTGGGTCCGTAAGTGACTGTGGAGGCCAGTTCTAGATCCACAAAGCCTCCCACAGTGAGGACATAGGTTTCCAGATGGAAGATGGTCGCGATGAGGATTTGTTTGATGTGCCTTCTGCTTAGCTCGTTTGTCCCGTTCGCCCTGTATTCATGCTTCTTCAAAGTCCACAGCACCTTTGATAATAGCCAACCTCCATTTGGGACGTTCATGGGCCAAGACTTCCCAGTTGTCGATAGGGAGCACAATTAGGGAGAGTGCTATTGCACTCAAGTCCTGCTTGCAGGCTTTCCATAGGCATCTGGATGATCACCGTGCGATCAGGATGCTGGTCTAGATAGGCCAGTAGGCTTATCCAGCAGAGGGCTCTTCTTCTTATGACTAGATCTGATGGGTTTAAGTCACAGAAGGATTGATTTTGGTTCTCCCTCACTGGGGTCTTCCTCACTGGGGGGGGGGTCTAAACAACAGCAAAACCCAACAGAGAACAAGCCTTTTCACTCACCTATGTGTTAGTCCTACAGGTGACAGATGTATTGTGGATGCTCTAGCATTAGCTCTGGATTTGCTGCATTGAGCAGGGGGTTGGACTAGGTGGCTTACCAGACACACACACACCCAGCTCTATGATCCTATGGTCCAAACCTAGTGTTTAGGCAGTTGTGGCTGGTGCCCATTGGGACTGGTAGGGTGGAAGGGAAGGTGAACCAACAATAGGTGGAGCCAGAGCCAATGACAGGCAGAGCCAACTCATTCTACTTTTGTCCCCATCCTACTCCCTGCCGAGTTCTGCAAGGGCAACACTGAGACTAAGGTGGAGGAAGCTGAGAAGTAGTGCTTGCCCCCAGGGCTGGTTGTAAGTAAGAAGGCAGGCGAGGGCAGGCCAAGGTTAGTGGAGCACAGCTCCCTTTGCACTTTTGGAGCAGCCTTCACTGATTAGCACTAACACTGAATACCACCTATAAGTTATAAGAAAAAATGCTAGTCCTACTCAGAGTAGACCCACTGAAGTTAATAGACATGACTAATTTAGGTTCATTCTTTTCAATGGCTCTACCCTGGGTAAGACTTTGCTAACTACAATCCATTGTAAATTTAACTTTAAATAGAGACCTGACTCTGTTTTAATAGTTCCTGTATTGACTGGCAAGGCGGAGGATGAATAAGAAGCAAGTCATGCAACACATTTTTATTTTATTTTTTTGGTGTAGTTGGTGCTTTGCTTTCCATCTTTCTAATGGCCTCGCTAACAATAGCAAGCAGGAAGGCTGTTGTTCAACCTTGTTCCTGTTTAGAAATGGGAGCACTCTTTTCCCACAGCCATTTGTTGGCTGTATCACTTGCAGCCAGTTCAACAGCACTTGAAACAATGAAGACCTTCCATGTGCATGAGGAACACTATATAAGGACAGCAATGCCATAGGAAAGAAGCAAAAGCCCAACAAAGGGGGCACATTGGTTAAAGTTGGGGAAATCCAAATGAGGGCCACTTCACAGACTGGGACACCGCAGCAAGCCCCTTTTTCTGAGAAGTATACACCTGACTGAGGGCGACAGCCAATCCTGGCTCTGTACCTGTAAGAGGCATACATTGGAGACATGTATTTGACACATGGGCCACGTTTGCAAGTAACAATAAGCCAGTCTTCTTGGTTTATCATGGTATACCATGAACATGCACAGTACTGGGGTGACCAGATCACTTCCCCTTTACTCCTCAAACACCCCTGTAGTGGGGTGATGGCCACCAATCTGGGTGGTTTCGAAAGAGGATTAGACAAATATGTGGAGAAGGTTATCAATGGCAACTAAAGATGATGGCTATGTTCTACATCTATTGTTGGAGGCAGTATGCTGGGAATCGCAGGTGGAGAGAGTGCTCTTGTGCCCAGGTTCTGCTTGCAACCTTCCCAGAGGCATCTGCTTGGCCACTGTGAGAACAGGATGCAGGACTAGAAAGGCCTTTGGCCTGATTCAGCAGGGCTTTTCTCAGGTTCTTGCGTTCTCCACAGAATGAGCTGGATGAGCAAACTAAGGAGCTGGAGTATCCCATTATGCCTGAACCAGGGATCCTGGTTTGCTTCTCCCTAACAAGCCACAGTCGTTAGCCAACCATCAGTCCTTATGTGTTGTTGATTTGCTGATCCTGGCTTGTTAGGAAGAAATGAACCACAATCCCTGGTTTGGAAGTAACAAAAAGCCAAGTCTCCCTGGTCTGCTTTCACCATTCATGCCAGGAGAGCAGCAGAGTGGAAGGGATTGTGTAGTGTACGCCAGTATGCAGCTCATTCACAATAAATCAGGAGGGATTAGAAAGTCTGGCTTATCATTACATGTGAATCCATCATGGCTCCAAGCAGTATCATACCCCTTTAAACAGTCATGGCTTCCCCTAAATAATCCTGGGAGATGTTGTCTGTTAAGGGTACTGAGACGAGAGTTATTAGCAGACCCCCATTGCCCTCTCACAGCTACAGTTCCCAGAGTGGTTGAACAATCTGTCCCTCTTCCCAGAGAACTCTGGGAATTGTAGCTCTGTGAGGGGAATGAAAAATGGAAATGGACTGCCTTCAAGTCGATCCCGACTTATGGCGACTCTATGAATAGGGTTTTCATGGTAAATGGTATTCAGAGGTGGTTTACCATTGCCTTCCTCTGAGGCTGAGAGGCAGTGACTGGCCCAAAGTCATCCAGTGAGCTTCATCATTCATGGTTGTGTGGGGATTCAAACCCTGGCCTCCCAGGTCCGTAGTCCGGCACTCTAACCACTACACCACACTGGCTCTCACCCGTGAGGGGAATAGAGGTCTCCTAAATGCAGTAGCCAGTATAAACTCCAGAAGTGGGGTGTTGTGGAGTGGGGCTGGGCTGAGCTGAGCTGAGCTAGGCAAGGATCCACTGGATCCTAAGTTGACCCAGCTATCAATGATGGGCCTGATCCAGATCTCTTTGCTGTGCCAGGCTGGAGCAGGCACCGCAAAAAAAACTACATTTTCACTGCGCCGCTCCCCACCTCTGCTTTGGCTGGCACGAGCAGCAGAGCTTTGGGTGCAGCAGGGGCTGCCAGCTGAGAGCGAGGATTGCTTCCCAAAGCATCACTGCATCTCTGAAGCTGCAATCCTTTGCACACTTGCTTGTGAGTCCCATTGAATTGAATGGAGATTGCTCTCACGTGAGTATGATTGCAGTGTGAAAATGAGTAATGTTTTTTATTTAAATGATACAGCTTGTGTTCATTCAGTGCATGGCTGCTCTATGCTGCAGCTCTATGAATTTTGTTATTGGTTGGTTCTGTGGTTTTAATTTTTTTATTTTTATTTTAATGATAGTGTACCTTGTTTTTGTTGTGCTATTTTTGCAATGTGCCCTGAGAACTTTCAGTAAAGGGTAGGATAATAACAGCAGCAGTAACAATAACAATGATGGTGATGATGTCATCCCAATGCATTTTTTTGTGTGAGGCAGATCAGCAAATCTGCCCCCCCCGCCTGCCCCCCAGTCACAGAGTGCTTCCAGAGGACCTGTTTATTGACCATTCATTCTGATTTGTTTGCAGGGAAATTAGATGGCATTGGTTATTTAATGAGCATTCATTCTGATTTGTTTATGGGGAGGTAAGATGACATTGCATCAAAGCAAATGTTCTTCCGCACTTTTCAGTTCATTTTCCTGGCATTTTCCTTATGGCAAAAAGTCTGATCTTTTAGGGAAATAGGTTTCTTGTGCAAGACCTCCTAGTCAACTATAATTGTGTGATCTGGATTTGCTGGTATGTGATTGAATCCCCCCTGAAAACAGCAGCAAAGTGGAAGTGTCCAAAGTTCCTAGTACTGAGGACTAGCCAACTCATTTTCACAGATGAGGCAGAAAATCCCACAATTGCTTCTTCTCCCCCTGGTAGTAAGAATTCAATAATAATAAATTAAATAACTAACCATTATGACAACCAAAACCAGCTCCCAGAGGCAGACACCTCACTCTGCCTCATGCAGGGGCGGGAAGCCTCCAGCCCACAGGACAATCTTCACCTGCCTGGGGTTCTAAGTTGGCCTGGGAGGCCATTTCCCCCCAAACCATGCCCACTTGTCCCCACGCATGGCCTAATGGAACGGATGACCCAATCCTTTTCTAAGCCTACTTTCACAACATTAAGCAAAAGGCATGAAGAAAGAAAGCAGAGCTATTGCCGTGTTGCTGTGTTGGAGTGCTAAGAGAAATGGAGCTTTGAATCAGCACAATTCCAACTCCATAAGCTCATTAATTGATATCAGGGTTTTTGTACTGAAAATTCAGCTTAAACAAAAATCCAGCAACATATTTGTATGCAGGAGCAAAAATGTACATTGCAAAATATACCAGGACAAAATAAACCAAACAAGGACAGGGGGCGGAGGACACACATATTCTCCTGGTTTGATGACCACAGCTCCAGCTGAAGCCAAACAGAGCTATCATCAGCTCTGTGTTTATCGAACAGCATGCTGAGTGAACATCCGTTTAAGCAGTAAAACAGCCTCCTTAATACAGAGGGATTTATAAGCTGATTAATGGTGAATGGCCAATTCAGAGATAACACAGTCCAGACTCTCTGGCCCCTTTGATGATGATACCTTGAGAACCAGGGCATCTATTTGTATTTTTAAAAATTGTAATAAAAGCTCTGATTTAAAGTCTTTCCTTTCAACACTTTTTAAGAGCAAGAGGCTGAAAAGTTCAAAGTAGGCAACCGCTTTTCCAGAGAGTTAAAAGTTTAGCAAATAAAGTTCTTTGGGGCTTCACTAAAACCATTATCAGCAGTAAAAAAAAAAAAACACCCAACAACAACAACTCTCTGAATCATGATACATATGTATTTATTAATTTATTATTTGATTTATATCCCCCCCTTCCTCCCAGCAGGAGCCCATGTGGCAGCATTAAGGCACACAAGGGGATGTGGAAAAGCTTATCATACACAAGTGTGGTATGAGGAGAAGTCTAGGACCTGGTCAGTACCAACTATAGGCTGATGACAGAAATTGTTAACTTCTAGTTTTCTTTCATTGTCCTTTTCACCTCATGAAAGCACCAACGCTTGGCCTATAACAACAAGCCAAAAGCATGACAGATGTGAACCAACAGTATCGTGAACCACTTTTTAAAACAAACAAACAAGAGATAACAAATTTTAAACAGAGATGCCCTGATCTAGAGCCCCAGGTATGCTGTGTCCCCAGTGTTTATGATATCAGGGGGGGATTGTTTTCCCTGGATTAAGTGGAGGTACCCTTTATTTTACACTCAAAAACATACAGATATTCTCAATCTGCTCCCAGAAAAGCAGGTAGGGATCCTCCTTTCAACTTCCAGATCGTGAGTTAATATTAGATGTGTTCTTATGAACTCCCTCACGCATTCGGTGAATATGTATTCAGTGTGAAGGGGCAGCGAGATTGTACCCGGTGGCCAATCCCATGGACCCATGGCCCCAGATGATGGACTGAAGGCACATGAGGCTACCAGCTTGCTGAAGCTTAAAAGGTCTGGGTCTGGTTAGCCAGTGGCCATGCACTTGGCATTAGCAAGACGAGTAAAAAGTATAGAGCCACAATGGCCTGATCGTGACCACATTTGTGGTGGGAGTATGACCCATGGACATGTTGGCAACAGCAGCATGGCCAGTGAGCACAATCCCACTCCCCCATCGTATATTCCTTCCTTTTTTCTTCCTTCCCCCTCATTCATTTCTCAGACACATGACAGGGTTAGTACAAGTGCCACTACTGAGTCTTGATATCAGCGTATATGGATGGGCATATCCCTTTTGCCCATCAGCTGAGACTCAGGGATGGGATTGTGCTTTCTGGGTAATCAAGACACATCAGGGATTCTCCTATGCATGCCAGCTACAGTGTAGACTACATCAGGGAATCATGGTGCACATTTTCTTCCATCTTTGATTTTGATGTCACTGTTCCTATATTAACTGCAGGAAATCTGTGCTGCACTTGGTTTCCTTACTCTGACGGCCGTGCAGTGGTAGATGCCTCTAACGTGGTGCATCCAAGAAAGTTTTCAGATTCTCTCGCGCAGTACACCTGACTGCCTGAAGTCTGGAAATCACAGGTTTATTCAAAGAGAGGTATTCAAGGGCTGGCCCCTTGGATTGCAGCCCTTGGAAGGAATGAGCTCCCTTCATGCTACAGAGGCCACACACTTGCAGCAAATGTGTGTGAATAAGAGAAGTCCATGCTTGCCTACATTTGAAAAATTCAAAGATACATTTGGGATGCAATTCTAAACATGCATCATAGAACCCAAGTCCTATTGAATGTTTAATGGCTATTTCTATGGTAGTTCACATTTGTTGGAGCCCCCCACAAGAGTACTTTGGGAGTCCTCTACCTTGATTCCCTGAGTAGCTCTCAGGCGCATGCACAACTAAGTGTCCCAACCACTATTTGCAATGGAAGCCCTTTGCGCACCTACCACGTGCACGTGCATCCAGCCATTCTTCTCTTCCCTTGACCTTTGACCTACAGATTTTGCCTCTTTGGAGAATGAGTAACTAAATCTTAGAGAGGATTAGATGGACTAGATGGGTCTTTGGCCTGATCCAATAGGACTCTTGTTAGGAGAGGAACAGCAGGATATATAATTGCATATACAGGATATAGGAGAGGGGCAACAGGATGTAAAATAATAAAAGCCCTGCTGGATCAGGCCCAAGGCACATCTAGTTCAGCATCCTGTTTTGATAGTGGCCAACCAGATGCCTACAGAGCCTGCAAGCAGGACCTGAATGTAGGCGCTTATATACAAATCTCAGTGCACATGTGCACCTGAGGGCAGTCAAGGACAGGACGGAGGGGTGAGGCTATTGAGCCTTATGACCATCCCCCTTCCCATATGCACAACTGTGATGAGGAGGGAGAAGCAGATTGTGCTTCCCCCCCCCCAAAAAAAATGATCCAAGTCACTATGGAGGGATTTGTGTTTCAGCACAATTTCAAGTGAGGAAACAAGAAACAGGAAGAGAGGAGTCCTTATGAAGCAAAGATGTGCCTTATGACAAATATAAAACCCCACATGCACACGAGGGGAAAGAATAATAGGTCTAAAATTAATGCCTCTGTCAACAGAGTTGTTCCAATATTATACGCTGTCTCTCGCAAAGAATGTGAGGAAGTGTCTGTCTGTCTGCCTACGGTTTGAAAATTGCCTTCCAAAGGTTCCAGCTCCCCTGGTTTCTGACATAAAGGGAACTGAAAAAGGAAGAAGCTATGTGCCTGACAGGTTCACAATTTGTGGAAAGCTGCCTAACACAACAAAACAGGGCATTGTTAAAAAGAACACATCGTCCAACCAACCCTTTCCTTGTGCGTACTCCTGCCCTAGCCTTTGATCACCGTCAGCTCTCTATCATCCCTTAAACAAACAGGGTCCTTCACTAGTTCTCTGCCCTGGCTTGAGGCAGAGTGACACTGGTATCCCACATACCAGCAGTTTTCAAACTTTCCCCACCTCCCATGGACCACTTGAAAACTGCGGGGGGGGGTGTGTGTGTTTCAGCAGACCACTTAATAAACTTTTTTGTTTCTTCAGTGCCAGTGTCATCAGAAACAAAATCATATTATGAAAACCACGAGCCAGTCGAATGAAAATGGTTACGTTAACTGCTGGATTTAGGGGGAAATTAGTAGACTGCACCCAGTACTGGATAATGAAAATCATAGAGCCTGGACAAGGGCATCCTTAGCCTATTTGGTAAATCCAGCACTGGTCAAATCTCCATTTTCAGGAAAAATGCATCAAATGCAGGGCCAAGTATAGCCATTAGCTTAGGAAAAAAGCAAAGGCAGGGATAGGGCATGATGGAAGTGAATAAAATTATGCATGGCATGGAAAAAGTGGATAATGCTGATAATACTAAATAACTGGATCATACTAATAATACTCTCGTAATACTAGTACCCAGGGCCATACAATAAAGCTGAATGGTGAGAGATTCAAATCAGGCAAAATCAGTAGTGGCACACAAGGAAGGGCAGAGCAACAGAGGTATTCTTCCAGCAGCAGTGGAGCTGTGTTCGCTGAGATGTAGTAAGCAGAGGTGATGGTAAGGTCACGTGACCTATGGGCCACTGCCACTGTCAGTCCAGTACTCCCCCAATCTCGCTACTGCTTCACTTCACCTTGCCCCGTCCCTGTCCTGGCAAGCACAGCACCACCATCACTAGGAGGGTGGCACTTCTGTTCCACCAGCAATAACCCAATGCTCCACTATAGGTCAAAAGGCAATATTTCTTCACGTGGCACATCAGTGTACTGTGGAATTCACTACCACAGGGATGTAGTCATCCAGGGCTCGGGGGTCTTAGATCCCTTACTTATTTGGGAGCCAGGTCCCAGCAGGGTCCCCATGTCTCCAGCATCCTATGAGCCAGTCATCATGAAAGGGGAGTGTGTTAGCCACCGAGAAGAGTCTTCTAACTTTCTTCCTTGCCATTTCCTGCTGATTGGAGCTGATCAGAGTGAAAGGAGTTCCTGTTGGTTCCTACTTCAAAAAGCCAAGTTGTGCAGACTGAGAACTGTGCAACTGCAGAAGAAGAGACAGTAAATCCTGATGATAGCATCCCATCTACATCACTAAGCAGTTTGGTAGCAGCAGGAAAAAACATGTCAACACTGAATTTAGTAATTCAAACAATATCTCTGACAGTGAGGGAGCATAGTCAAATGGTGACAGTGACAGAGAAGCAGAAAGCAGTGTTCATCCCTGGCCAGATTACTCTATAGTCTTAGAAGGTTGTATAATCTTAGAAGGGGGCATGGCTGTGACTATTAGGAAGGGACCCTGCACTTCTTAATTTGCCACTGCACTACTGAAGATGTGGTGATGGCCAACATCATGCATGGAAACATGCATGGATGTTGAAGCTATCAAGGGCTACTTGGTATGATGATTTATCATTATCATTATATAAATGTCTATCCCGCCCTTCCTCCCCAAAGAGTCTAGAGTCAGAGGCAGCCTGCCTCTGCATGCCAGTCACTGGACAACAACAGTGAACAATGACCATTGCCCTCATGTCCTGCCTGTGGCCTTCCCAGAGGAGCATCTAGTTGGTCACTGTAGGAACAGGATGCTGGACTGGACAAATCTTTGGCCTGATCCACCAGGACTCTTCTTAATGTTCTGCAGCTTTTCTGTGGACCAGCTGAACAGAGCTTGCAGACCACCAATAATCCATGGACCATCGTTTTCAAACCTCTGCTCTATTCCCCCCCCCTGCATTAACACCATTTGCTTTCTACCTACTTCCCCACCTCACTTTTCTTGGTGGCGATGAGGAGAAACACTTTGCAAAAACTAACACGTATTCTGTAGATTTAAAGAAATCAGATTAATCATGTGACTTTTAGTCAATTTGTTGATTAACCAAAAAGAAAAATGACACTTTGTTTTTAGATGATGCATGCATGAGTCACATCAGGCATCCTCTTAGAAGGGGCATTTCTCATTTTCTCTCACACACAGAAGTGAATGCCTCTTTTAATATGCTGCTTGCCATCTGCAGTTTGTATAATTTAGGTATGGAGAACCCATGGTCCTCTGGATGTTGTTGGATTCCAACTCCCATCAGCCCCAGCCAGTATGGCCATTGGTCAGGGATGATGGGAGCTCTAGACCAATGATATCTGCAGGACATTCAGTTCCCCACCCATGATGTAAATGCATTCAGTTCCAAAATCATTTATAAACCATTTTTAATTTGTGGACTACTTATTTGGGAGAATCTTTTCAGTCAATCAATGGGTTTTTCATCTATTACTCAAACCAGTTAGCTAAACATTGCAATCCTACTGTTCTCTAGACCAAGGGTTCCCAAACTTTTTCCCTCTATGGACCACTTGAAAATTGCTGATGGTTTTGGTGGACCTCTTAATGATTTGCCTGTTGTAGGAATTGTAACGTGCTGTCCCATATGCTGTAGCATTTTCAATTGGATTTTATTGCTTCTTTTATGTTGTATATTGTATTTTATGAAATTAACAATTTGCATTCCAACAAATTCAAATTGTAATACCATATAATAAAATAAAAGAAATAAAAAAGCAATAAATACAATTAAAAATCAAAATGAATATTTAGTGTGGACATGCCGCAGACCACCGGAATGAAGCTCGTGGACCACTGGTGGTCCATGCACCATCATTTGGGAACCCTTACCTTGGGCTTTGTCAATGCTTTGGTCACCTTACATTTTGACTATGAGGCCCTCCTTGCCTTCTCTCCTAAAATATAACTCCTCTCCAGACACCCCTCCTAAACACACCTTTTTCTACACTTGCTAAGAATACATTATTCACAGTCCTCCTTAAGGGAAGGTTCTTACATGACTCGAGAAGTGTGGCTGGTTGCTCTCACTGCATCATCATAGCACAAGTGAGTGAGAGACAAAATATGAGGGCTGTCCAAGTGGAAGAAATGTAAAGTAGATGGGCATAACCTACTACCACATTGGTAGGATTGCCATGAGTCTTACTTTACAGATGACAGTCCTGGTTTAAGATAAAGAATTCTAAGCAGGGACCCTGAAGATGGCCATCAACAGTTAGCGCCTGGATAGCAGACTGAGCAGGCACACAGGTCACCTGTCATAGACTTCCCCACTGTGTTGAGATATATCCAAGGGTGTAGTCATCTGGGGTCGCAGGAGATCGTAGACCTGTTACTTTTTTGGGAGCAGGGTCCCAGCTGGGTTCCTATGTATGAGCCAATCAGCATGAAAGGGGAACGGTTTAGCCACTGAGAAGAGTCCTTGTCCTTTTGTGCTGACTGGAGACAATCAGAATGAAAGGAGGTGAGTCAGCCACTGAGAAGGCTCTTCTCAGGAGCTAACCACACAGCCTCCCCTTTCATGCTGACTGGTTCCTAAGGGCATCCGTTGCAGTTGAGTGTGGACTTGGAGACAACACAGAGAGCAAGGGAGATGAGGGAAAGTGGCTGTGGCTGTGAGGGAGCTATCATGATAATCATGAAGGGACCCTGCACTTCTGAATTTACCACTATGCTACTGGATATAGTGTATAAATGAGAATAACTATTTCTAAATTTGCATCTATACATACAGATTAGCATATGCAAATTTAACACAAACTGGTGTCCTCTTTTTTGGGTGATGCATAAGTGGCCACCCTAAACATTGGTGACAGACTCAGCCAGTTTTAGATTCTAGCCAATAGAGTCTAGTTGCCAGCCAGTTGACTCAAAGGCAGGAATTACCAATGGGGCACCACCAGTGGGGCTATGTTGCTCTGCCAGCCTCCCAACACCACAGGTTGTTGGAGAGGGGAGAGGCAAGGCACAGGCAACTCAACGTGTGGCAGCAGGAGTGTCAGAATGGCTCTGCCGCCATGCACCACACCACACCGAGCTGCCTATGCCTCTCCTCTCCTCCTCTGGGTCTGCAGCAGTCAGGACAGCACCGGAGCCTCACCGGTTGCAGCAGCTGCTGCTGCTCAGAGGGTGCAATTCCATGCAGAGGCCCCCAGCCCAATGTTTGCATTGCAGCACTCATAAGGGTGCAAGGAGGCATTGGTAGATAGACTACAGTGGCCCCTTACACACCACCAAAAGAAAAAAGAGGAAATGCATTGCCAAGGAGGACAAAAGAGGACACAGATTTGCATACAGTTTCCATATATGTACAGATGTAAATTTAGAAATAACGATTACAATAGAAATATGATACGTCTCACAATAGCTGGAAAGAATGTGACCAGGCAACTCATGTGCCTGATCAGCCTGCTGTCCAGGTGCTAAGAATTGAGGACACCTTTGGATAGAGGACCATCTTCTCTGAAGTAGGAGACACAGCTACCCTAAGGTGGCTGGAAGAGGGTGCAGGCCACATTTCCAAGGATTCATTGTGAGATACCAGGGCAGCTAAACTGGTCTAAAACCCATATAAGTTTGCAGTGGCCAATCTGTTGAAGCAAAAAACCCAACAAAGTACACTTTGGGATTAATATATCTATTTTGTCCTAAATTTTTGTAGATTATTTCATCAGGTGCATGTTGTGGTCACCTAGGGGCTTTAGGGTTAGGGTTAGGATTTCACTCTGATTTATATTGTAGTGTCTTTATCTGTCAGGAAGCTTACTTTAAAACTAACAAAAAAAATGCTCCAGAATCTCAAAATTCAGTAAACATTATCAGGGTGAAAAGATCCACACTAAGCAGCAACACACCAGCCAAAATAGACACAGTTAGCAAGTAAGCTCCATCAGTAGGTGTAAAGTCAGCATGCACCAACAGTGGATACACTTAATGAGAAAACAGACATTGTAACTATTAACTAGGTAGGGTTGATGGCTATGGGCAGGTCTTTGTGAATCAGTAGCTAGAAAGTCAGGGTCGACAGCAGAAAAAACAAAGGTGGCACCATTTACTGCAGAAAAATGCATTTATTCAGGGATGATAGAGAAAGCACAATTTAGGATTAACACAGAGAAGATTGCTTCATATTTTTAGCTGCTGGTATATGGTATACAGAGGTTGTTATAACAGAGGTTGATTCCAGTTTACAAGTATTTCACAGCAATAAAATCTGGTGCCTGTTCTTCCTAAATCACCGGTTCACTAATCTGCATGGAAAACAATGGGGCCATTTAGTGAGTGAAGAAAGGAAATGTTCCCACCCTAAGACCAAGGTCCTTCACAGACAAAGAAGTCAAAGGATGCTTCATTTGAATGGACAATGCCTGGGATCAGGGTGAGCAAATGATCTCTGTGGATTGGCTGATAGCCATGGTACTTGAGTGTTTTGCATCTGAATTCCTTATCTGCCCTCAAGCTCAAGGAGCTGGTTTTTGCAAGTTCATCATACTTTAGGAGATTCCTGGAAAGCAAAAATGTCTTCAAGAACAGTCAGGGGGGCTTTGTAGATGAGATATCAGGGGACATCAGATCAAACTTGCTTATTTTATTATTTTTCTTTTCTACCTTTCCTCCAAGAAGCTCAGGGAACCATATATGGTTCTTCTTCCCACCACCCATTTTATCCTCCCAACAGCCCTGTGAGGTAGGTTAGGCTGAAAGATAGCCAAAGTTCATTCAGTGAGCTTTGTAGTTCAGCTAGGATATGATATTTCCTGCAGTTTTTAAAAGTTAAAAATGGGCACAAGATCTGATTGAGAGCAAGACTGCAGGGAGGAGGGGTGTTAAATGGTTCATTACTGTATTTTTTTATTAATAATCAAGAGATGGGGTAGGTAAGATTGCCGATGATACCACATTGTTCAGGGTGAATAAAACAAAAAGGGACTTGAACAGCTCCAAAAGGATATCTGCAAACTGAGTGAATAGGCAGTAACATGGCAAACTCAGTTCAGTGTAAGAGCTGGAGGCTTTGCAAGACACCTGAGTACAGCAGTTGGTACCATCAGCAGAGCAGGTAAATTTGTCCATCTACACAGCCATCCCTGGTTGCAGGCTAGATCCAGGCTCTCTTGGATGAAACTGATTTTCTACATACATTTCAGTTGGGGTTTAGACCCAGTTTTGGCACAGAAACTGCCTTTGTCACCCTGCATAATGACCAATGTCAGGAGAGAGATGGGGGTCTGTGTCCCTATTAATCCTCCTTGATCTCTCAGTGGCTTTTGATACCATAGACCAGCCTTTCCCAACTAGTGGGCCACCAGATGTTGTTGGACCACAACTCCCATCAGCCTCAGCCAGCATTGCCAATGGTCAGGAAAGATGGGAATTGTGGTCCAGCAACATCTGGTGGCCCACTAGTTGGGAAAGGCTGCCATAGACCATGATATTTTTCTGGAGCGGCTGTCTGAGCTGGGGGTGGATGGCACTGCTTTGCAGTTCCAGTTCTACTTGGTTCCAGTTCTACTTGGATGGTTGCACCCAGTGGGTGGTGCTTGGGGAGTATCGTTTGGCTCCATGAAGCCCTCAGTTTGGGGTTCCTCAGGGTTCGATTTTATCCCCCATGCCATTTAACATCCACATGATGTTGCTGAGTGGGGCCATCAGGAGCTGTGGAGTATGTTGTCAGCAATAAGCTAATGACACACAACTCTGTCTCTCCTTTACATCTCCAGTGTGGCAGTGGATGTGCAAGACTGATGTCTTGCATCAGTAGTGGACTGGGTGAGAGCCAATAAACCGAAGCTCAATCCAGACAAGACTGAGGTGCTGTTAGTGGGTGGCTCCCTAGACTGGATGGAAGGGATGTGGCCGGCTCTTGATGGGGTTACACTCTCTCTGAAGGAGCAGGTGCATAGCTTGGGGGTACTTCTAGATCCATAACTGCCGCTTGAGGCTCAAGTGGCCTCAGAGGCAAGGAGTGCCTTTCATCAGCTTTGGCAGGTAGCCAGTTACGACCTTATCTGGACAGGGATAGCCTGTTGTCTATGGTCTGGTAACCTTTAGGTTAGATTACTGCAATACGTTATATGTGGGGCTGCCTTTGAAGACAGAAACTGCAGCTGTTGCGGAATTCAGCAGCCAGATTACTCACCAGAGTAAGACGGTCTGAGTGCATAACACCTACTCTGGTGCAACTGCACTGGCTAACAATTAGTCTGCAGGCTCAATTCAAAGTGATGGTTTTGACCTATAAAAACCTATATAACTCAGGACCCCAATACCTCAAGGACCATCTCTCTCCATATGAATTAACCTGGACCCTGCATTCAGCATCTGAGTCCCTTCTTTGTGTGTCTCCTCCGAGGGAGGTGCAGAGGAAGGCGACATGAGAATGGGCCTTCTCAGTGATGCCCCCCCAGCTTGTGTAACACTCTCCCCAGAAAGGCACGCCTGGCGCCATCATTATCTATCTTTAAGCACCAGGCAAAATATTCCTCTTCTCCCAGGCATTCGGCTCTTAATTGTTTGGAGGGCTTTTTGAGGGCTTTTGATGTTGTGGCCTCTTTTAGTGAGTGGGTTGTTCCACCATCTTATCTACAGTATGTATTGTGTTTGTTGTTGTTGTTGAACATTTTATTTGTGCTAGTTTTATATTGGTTTTTAATCTTTTTATTGTAAGTCACTTTGGGTTCATTTTTACAAATAAAAGCAACTAATAAATAAATAATAAACGTGGCAAATGCAATTCAGCGTAATATACAGCACATCGGAGGGGGGATTCTAACTTCACATATGCATTACTGGGGTCTGAACTGGTGGTGACTGACCAGGAACTAGACCTTGGGGTCATAATGGATAGCTCAAAGATGTTGACCCAGTGTGTGGCAGCTGTGAAAAAAGGCAAATTCCATGTTAGGAATTATTAGGAAAGGCAATGAAAAAACTGCTGATATAGTAATGTTGTTATACAGATCTATGGTGTGGCTGCATTTGCAATACTGTGAACAATTCTGGTCACCTCACCTTAAAAAGTGTAATGTAGAGTTGGGAAAGATTCAGAAAAAGGCAACCAAAATAATCAAAGGGATGGAGTAACTCCTCTATGAGGAAAGGTTGCAACATTTGGGGCTTTTTAGCTTAGAAAAAGATACACATGATAGAAGTGTATAAACGTATGCATAGCGTGGAGAAAGTGGATAGGCTCATAATACTAGAACCCGGGACCATCTAATGAAGCTGATTGTTGGAAGATTCAGGGCAGTCAAAAGGACATACTTCTTAACACAGCACATAGTTAAACTATGGAATTCACTCCCACAAGAAGCAATGATGGCCAACTTGGATGGCTTTGAAAAAGAATTAGCCAAATACATGAACGATAAGGCTATCAGCACCTCCTAGCAACAATGGCTATGTTCTACCTTTGCCTCTGAATGCCCATTGCTGGGTGCTTCCCATAGGCATTTGGTTGGCCAGTGTGAGAAAACAGCGTTGGACTAGATGGCCCTTTGGCCTGATCCAGCAGGGCTCTTCTTATCAGGTCCAGCACCAGCAGGCAGCCAGGCTGGGCACTAGCTGAGGGCCCCTGGCACTGAGAACGGCCCTTGCTTCTGGGGCTGTGCGGATGTAGTTTCTGCTCCGCAATCTGCGCTAGCCTTGGGTCATGGAGCATGCCCCCTGCGACCCTGTGCACCTTGCTGGCACGGATCATGGAGACGCAGCCATCCTCCCTGGCAACACCCCCCTGCCACAGGTGTGGGCTGGCTGTGGAACTTCATATAGCACTGCAGCACCACATCAGCACACTTGCATGCTGCATGCTTGCCATCACCCAAGATGGCGGCAGGAGTGTCAACACGGTAGGAGCATCAACATCTTGAGTGATGGTAGGCGTGTGCACACAGTGTGCTAATCTGCTGATGTGGCCGGGCCTGTTTAAGCCCCTGATGGCACCATTAGTGCTGCTGTCACTGCTACCGCCACCACCGCTGCTGCTGAGGGCCCCTGCGGTCTGGTGCCCAAGCGCCCATGGCAGTCTGGTGCTGGCCCTGCTTTTTATGTTCTTATATCCCAGGGAAGGAATAGATACAGGTACCATACAGTCACCTTTACATTCCCCCCCCCCTGTAACTTGAAGAGAGAAAAGTTAAACCATTTAAATGTTACGGAAGGGAGATGCGAGCAGAGAAGGCAGCAAAGGAGGGTTAGCAAAATGAACAGATATACAGTATTTTCCTCCAGATCTCTTAACTGCTGAATCCAGGGTCCCCCACTGGAATGGACTAGCCAAAGATTCAGGATAGACCAATGGAAACACACAGTGCAGAATTACCTTGTGGAATTTGTAGCCTTAAAGTGTCTGTAGTAATGGCTCTAGAAGAGTGTCAGACTAGGACCTGGGAGACCAGGATTCAAATCCCAGCTCTCTGGGTGACCTTGGGCCAGTCACTATTTCTCAACCTAACCTACCTCACAGGATTGTTTTAAGGATAAAGTTGGGAAGCAGAGAACCATGTTTGTACGCCACCTTGAGCTCCTTGGAAGAAGGGTAGGATAAATGTAATAATAAAATAGATAAGAATAACACCTCTGTCTTTTCAGGATTCAGCTTCAATTTATTATAAAACCAGCACTGGCTGGAATAGACATTTGATTTGCCTTCCAAATTTCCCCCGCCAGTTACAAGATTCATACGTGCATATCTGACACAAGAGAGGCTTCAGCTTTACATATTGCCTCTTGCTGGGAGGAAGGGCGGGATATAAATAAATAAATAAATAAATAAATAAATAAATAAATAAATAAATAAATAAATAAGAGAATGCCCTCAAATAGTCCAGTAGTTTTTTCAGCCACCTGTCTGCAGCCATCTTAGAGTGTCGTGATATGGCAAAAACTCTCAGCAAGCAGTTTAGCATGCAATATAAGATCCAAACATCTGTCTCCTTCTGCAGTGTTTGCGGAGAAGAACAGCCACATGATGGATGCCAAGCGCTCGCCCGTTGAGCTGCTGAGTTCACATTGCTGCTCTTCTAGGAAACCTGCTAATTAAACTGCTCCACTCCAAGAAGTTTAATATACAGGAGGGGTGAAGGACGTCAGTATGTTTCTCTTTGCACAAACATCAGGCTTTTGCCAGGGAATAAAATCAAGATGACACATAGTGAGGAACAAGCGTGGCTTTGTGAGCAGATCCTAGCGTGAAGACTCATGAAACCAGCTGATCTCAATTATTAGACACAAATCATGCATTTGTTGTTTTATTGCAAACAATAACAGGAGGAGGAGGCTCAGCCCTAGGAAATGATAAAAGTAATAATAAAGAGTACCCTTGAGCATGCACCAAATGCAGAGCTTGGAAAAGTTACTTTTTTGAACTACAACTCCCATCAGCCCCAGCCAGCATGGCCACTGGATTGGGCTGATGGGAGTTGTAGTTCAAAAAAGTAACGTTTCCAAGCTCTGAACAAATGCATTCCTTCACCACTAAATTACATCCCTCTAAGCTGCCTTGCTCAGATGAGACTAGGGCCATTACTTTGTAGTTCCTGGAGGGTAGTTCAGGAAGAGGGGTGAGGAACATGTGTCCCTTCAGATGTTGGACAACTACTCACATCACCCCTGTTAGCCACGCTGACTGGGGCTGATGTGAGCGGGAGTACAACAACATCTGGAGGGCCAGGTTCCCCACTCCTGTTCTAGAAGATTGTGCTGGGAAACAGCCTTTATACTTTAAGGCCTACCGTGCTATCTAACACTTACGTGAAATTACTGGGAGAGGTTGTCCATTGGAGATTCAACATGATGCTAATTTCTTGGCTTCTTAAGAGTTTTTGGCCGCCTGCTGGGTTCTCTGGGGCTACCTTTAAAAAGAAGAAGAAGAGGAATATAGTATTTTATAGTGTTTTGACATATTCATATTGTTTGACATAGACGTCAAAATGAGAGAAACCTTAGCTACAAATGTTTTACAATCAATAAATGTGAAGCTATAAACTGATCCTATGCACCTAGGGAAAGGTGGTGGTGTTAGGGACATAGGAAGCTGCCTGATAGCAGGTCAAAGTGTTTTCCCATCTAATCCAATATTGTCCACTCTGGCTTGCAGTAATTTGACGGGCAGTCTGTCTTTCTTGCCACCTGTTCTTTGACCTTTTTACTGCTAGATGCCCGGGACTGGTATGTACTGTAGGGCCTTCGCATGCAGAGCACTTCCTTCTAGGTAATCTTCCAAGGGCCACTGGCACTGGTGGGCAGAGCCACAGACAAACGTGGGCAGAGCAACATTCTACCTTTGTACAGTGGGCTAGTTTCTACACACACACCTCTCTAGTCTCCACCCAAGGCAGCAAGAGGCATCATCAGAGTTGAAGGACACATCTCAGTCAAGCTAGAATGCTTGAGGTGCAAAGCAAGGGCCAGTGAGGGGTTCGCCTGGGGAGAGTTCTAGGCCCTTAGGCCAGAGGTTCCCCACCTTTCCTGCTCTAGGCTGTGACAAAAGAGACCCAGGTTCCTATCCTCACTCAGCTGTGAAGCTTGCTGGGTGACCTTGAACCAGTTACTCTCTCTTATCCTAACCCGCCTGACAGGTTGTTGTGAGGATAACATTGGGGAGGGGGTCTGTATCCTGCCCAAAGCTCCCTAGAGCAGGGTGGGTTTTAAAATGTAATTAATAATAAACACATAATGGCTTCTTTCATAGAGTGCTTTCTTCAATATGAAAAAGGAGAGGGGGGTACCTTGCAATAAATGTCAAACCAATTTCAATAGCAAAGAAATATGCTTTGTGCAGAAATACAAAGAACCTACAAAAATCCAAAAATGAATAAACAAATACTGTACTCTTTTACTGTATACACTGCTAATCTTCCTAAGACCATGTCAGGTCTGAATTCTGGATTGCTACACATGGTCCATATATTTCCCATATTTTCTGCAATGTCAGTGCTTTGGGAGTGCTAGATCTTTATCCAGAAAGCTTTATGAGCACGAATCAGAAGGGATCAAGAATCTTGCCCCAGGGTCTCTCAAGATGCATCCACACGAGTGCTTGACATTTTCCAGATGTATTCCTTTAAGGAAATAGCATTCCCATTGAGCAAAACATTACATCAGAGCAAGGATGTGTTTTCTTGTGCTACACTGTTCCCAGGTCCCATTGGGACCAATATGGGACTCGTTTGTTGGTGATTTGACTGTTATTTAACTGCCTTCAGAAAGAGACATATTGGCTCCAGCAGTGATCTCCTGGGAAATTTAACAAGAGCAGAAAACTGATTCCATGCAATACAGCATCAACTTACACTAGCCAGATAATTGTTAACAGGGTTGCCAATTGATTCACAGTGTCTTGCAGGCTGATCCTAATGCTTTGCCAGATTGTTGGTTACTAGGTTTACCAATGGAGCAACCACCACAAAACATGATGCCGTGGAAGCATTGCACACAAGTGACATGAACAGTTCAGGCAGATGTGCCAACTCATATGTGTAGCAATGTTAGTGCTGGCACACCAGTCAATTTTTAACTGATTAATCAATGATCTCATGAGTCTCCTACAGTTGTTAACAGCACAATCTTGATTGCATCCACTCAGAAAGAAGTCCTATTGAATTCACTGGGGCTTCCTCCCTGGTAGATGAAGTTAGGGTCGCAGTCATAGTGTATATGATCCCTAAGGGGTGGAGAGTACTACTCTGTATGTGTAACACCCCCCAATCTTTTTTTAATTGGTTCAGTCTTGTGGGTGGGGTTAAGTAGGGGCAAACCCAGCCCACAGAAAAAAGAAGAAGAAGAAAGCAAGTATGGAGCAGAAAGATGGTTCTGGGTGTGGCTGCTGTGGAAGCTGCTATTTAGTTGGTTTTTGACCCCTTGATTAAGGTGCAGTTGTATGTCTATATTGTACACAAGTAGGGAAGGGCATGGGGAATACATCTATATTTGAATTGTGGTTATTTGTATATATTCTCACCAGACCTCCTCTCCATGAGACCAAGGTTGCTGATTGCATGTACTGGAGGTTGGGCCCAAAGGGCAGCTTAGGGATTCTGCTCGTGTACCGCCCACCCCGCTGCACGACGGACTCCCTGGCCAAGGTGCTGGAGGTGGTCTCAGATGTGCGGGTGCAATCCCCAAACTTGCTGGTGCTGGGGGATTTCAACGTACATGCTGAGGCCATCCTCACAGGGGCACCTCAGGATTTCATGGAAACCATGGCTTCCTGGGAGCTGCACCTTATTCCCACGGGGCCCACCCATGTAGCTGGTCATGCACTTGACCTTGTATTTGTCTCAGGAGAGGAGGGGAGTGATCTGAAAATGGGGGCTACATCTCTTACCCCCTTGTCATAGTCAGATCACTACTTGGTGAGAGTAGACCTTTCGATGCCACACACCCTCCACAGGGGTAAAGGACCCATTAGGATGGTACACCCCAGGTGCTTGATGGATCCTGATGGATTCCTGAATGCGCTTGGGAATTTATGGAGCCTGCAGATGGGCACTCAGTCGAGACCCTGGTGGAGGAGTGGAATAAGGCGATCACCGGGGCATTAGACTGGGTGGCTCCGAAACGCCCTCTCCCCCTGAACAGAGCTCAGACAGCACCATGGTATACTCCACGGTTGCGAACTCTGAGGCGGGAGGTGAGACGGCTAGAGCACCAGTGGCGGAAATCTCGCTCTGACGACGATCGGACATGGGTTAGAACAGTTGCAGCAGCCTACCATGTGGCGATGAGGGCAGCAAAAAAGGATTTTTATGCTGCCTCTATTGCGTCCGCAGAGTGCTGTCCCAGAGGCTGTTCCAAGTGGTCCGAAGCCTGGTCGGTCCAGCTGTTTCGGAACCTATGGAACATTCTAAGACCTTCTGTGATGAGTTTGCAAAGCACTTTGCAGTTAAAATTGATCGTCTAAAGAGTGCGATTCTGCACGCTATGGATACAGTGAGCGAGCCAGAGTCGGCCATTGGTTCACTGGTGGTGTGGGATCGGTTCCAGCTTCTTCCTTCTGATGAAGTGGACATGGTGCTTTCAACCTTAAGGCCAACCACCTGCTTACTTGACCCTTGCCCGTCGTGGCTCATTATGAGCTGCAAGGACAGTCTGGGCGAGGGAATCAAGGTGGTGGTAAATGCGTCCTTGGAAGAGGGTGTAATGCCATCAGCCCTCAAGGAGGCAGTAATAAAACCAATTTTAAAGAAGCTCTCCTTGGATCCCCAAGATCTGAACAACTTTCACCCAATCTCAAACTTACCATTCTTGGGCAAGGCGGTTGAGTGGGTGGTGGCGAAGCAGTTGCAAGCGCAATTGGAGGAAGCGGATTATCTGGATCCATTTCAGTAGGGTTTCAGGCCTGGACATGGGATTGAAACAGCCTTGGTCGCCTTGGTGGATGATATGAGGAGAGCGTTGGATAGGGGTGAGTGCACCTTCTTCGTCCTCCTGGACCTCTCAGCTGCTTTTGATACCGTTAACCACAGTATCCTTCTGGATCACCTGGAGGGGTTAGGCATAGGGGCACTGTATTGCAGTGGTTCCATTCCTTCCTCTCTGATAGGCACCAAAGAGTAGCATTGGAGGATGAGGTTTCGGACCCTTGGCCTCTCACTTGTGGGGTGCCACAGGGTTCCATCCTCTCCCCGATGCTATTTAACATCTATATAAAGCCTCTGGGGACTATCATCAGGAGATTTGAGCTGCAGTGTCACCAATATGCGGATGACACGCAGCTCTATCTCTCATTTAAATCTTCACCGAGGTTGGCTGTAGAAACCCTATCCAAGTGCCTGGCATCGGTGAAAGGCTGGATGGGAAGGAATAAGCTGAAGCTGAACTCTGACAAAATTGAGGTACTGTTCGTGGGAGACATGGGAAGGTTAGGGGATTTGGACCTGGTGCTCAATGGGGTACAATTGCCCCTGAAAGACCAGGTCCGTAGCCTCGGGGTCATTCTTGACTCCCAACTGTCCATGGAAGCTCAGGTTTCAGCTGTGAGCCGGGCAGCACTGTATCAACTCCATCTGATACGGAGCTACGCACCTACCTTCCCAATCATCTGCTCCCATCGGTGGTACATGCCCTGGTCTCCTCTCGCCTAGACTACTGTAATGCGCTCTACATGGGGCTACCCTTGAAAAGAGTCTGGAAGCTGCAACTGGTATAGAATGCGGCGGTGCACCTGATTAAAGGCAGCTGCTGGCGAGATCATATCACTCCAGTGTTAAAAGAGTTGCACTGGTTACCAGTTGCTTACCGGGCCCAATTCAAGGTGTTGGTTTTGACCTTTAAATCCCTATACGGTTTTGGCCCAGTCTATCTAAAGGAGCACCTCCAGCATCATCAGCTATGCCGCCCAACAAGATCAGCCTCAAAAGATCTTCTCTCCATCCCATCAGTCAAAACAGCCAAACTGGTGAGGACTAGAGAGAGGGCTTTTTCAGTTGTGGCCCCCACCCTGTGGAACTCCCTCCCAAATGATCTCTGCCATGCCCCTTCCATGATGAGTTTCCACCGGGCCTTGAAGACCTGGCTCTTCAGGCAGGCTTTTGGGGTTGGCTAGATTTTATCTTCATTGTTTTTAGATTTTTAATGTCTAGGTATTGTATGCCTATTTTGTACGTCGTCCAGAGTGGCTGGACAGCCAGCCAGATGGGCGACTAATAAATTCAATAAATAAATAAATTTTATCATAGGGCTTTGTTGAACCTATGGACTTCTTGGCCTTGCTGAAATTACAGTGGTTCAGAACAACAGGACAGAATGATCCATCTTCTTAAGACTGAAGAAAAGAACTCTCCCATGACTGCAAAGATTTTTGCCAAAAAAAAAACAATTCATGAACAGTGATCTTTTTAAGTATTTGGGAGGTGAGAACCATATAAAATTGTATTATATTTAATTTTAAGTTTCCTTCTATAAATGAAAAAAGTTCACAGGTTATTCACTGAATCTTTGCAAATCCATTTCTTTTGGCTCTTAAGAACCTGCAAGGGATTACATATGCACCATGCTCATGTTGATGGTGCCATATACACAATAAGACCATACTCATCCATGATTTGATAGTGGATGAAGGTGCCGATTTGGTTTGCATTACGGAGACCTGGGTGGGTGATCTGGGAGGAATTGATCTGACCCAGCTTTGCCCACCTGGATACTCACTGCAGCACCAGCACAGGCTGCAGGGATCGGGGGGAGGGGAAGAGTTGCTGTGGTCTACAGAACTTCCATCTCAGTCACCAGGAAACCACTCTGTCTTGGAGCTGGCTGTGAGGGCCTGCACCTGATGTCAGGCCAAGGAGACAGGAAACTAGGGTTGCTGCTGGTGTATCGTCCGCCCTGCTGCCTGGCAGCTTCTCTGACTGAGCTGGCAGAGGCCATCTCGGCTGTGGTGTTGGAGGAGCCCAGAATGATAGTCCTGGGTGATTTCAATGTCCATTCTGAGGCTGCCTCTAGTGTTCCAGCTCGGGACTTCATGGCCTCCATGACGACCATGGGGCTGTCTCAAGTTGTCATCAACTATGAGGAGGTATATAAATGCAATAAATAAATAAATAAATAAACATCCAAGCAAGCAAGAGGCATTATTTCAGTTCAAGGACACAGTCCAGCCAGGAAAACAAGCCCAGGGGGACACAGAGTAGGGCCAGTGAAGAGTGTAGCCTACAGAGAGGGCATGGCCTAAGGAGAGTTCTGTGGGCCAGATAAGGAGACTTGAAAGGCCACATTCAGCCCCGGAGCCTGAGGCTCCCTGCCCTACAGAAGACATTTTGTGCCAGTGTTGATGTTTATTTTAATTTGCTGGTTGTAACTTTCTGCCTTGTTTTTAGTACTTGTATTATTTATCTGGATTTGTTTTCATCTATAACCCGTTCTGGAATCGCATTTGCAATGAAGAGCAGGGAATCAATGTTTCAAATGAATAAAATGCTGTTGTGGTTTTAAAAATAATATTAGTTATATCTGATTCAAGCTTGTTTGACCCAATGGTGCCCAAAGGAGACAATTTGTGGTGGATTCACCATAGGATTTAATGGATTTAATGAGTTATTAGATTCATTTCATTGATGAGTCAATACATATTAACTGCCTGAACTGCTGAAGAAATCTGGCATCTTCCCAGCAATGATCGGGAAGCATTCCTTCTCTCTCTCTTACACTTGAAAAGCCTCTTGATGCACAATGGGGGCGTTTTTGGAAGTCCATTCACCCAGCCATTCAACTAAGCTGATGTAAGAGACAGTCGACTGCTTTGCATGACAAGGGGACTTCAGCAATGATTGCTTGAATAAAGCATTAGACATAATCATACAATTTGCTGACTTCCCACAAAGCTATTGGCTAATCTGCACAACAACCACTTTTCACAATCATCCTTCTTAGCCTAGTGGTCTTCCTTGATGCTTTTTCTTTCTTTTTTTAAATGGCACCAAATGCATTTGGATGTTTAATTTCTCATCAGTTTGGGTTTTACACTGCCCTGTCTCTATACCCTGCATAATAGACATTCGATGTAAATCATTTGCACCACTTTTAAAAAGTACCATATATGATTCTTTTTAAAAACTTCCACCACTAAGGTACAGATCAACTAGAAAGGCCTTTGGTCTGATCCAGCAAGGCTCTTCTTGTGATCTCATGTACTGTTCACACATTCCTTTTTTTTAAAAAAACAAAAGTTTGTAACCCCACTAAGATTTCTTTTGGCATGTTCACCAATAAATGAAACATAAACAGCAAATGAAACATAAACAGCAACATAATGCTTCCTGTCAGCACAAAGATTATAGCACAATGAGACTTTCCCCTTCTCCTCCCATGCATGCCCCCCCAATCTGCTCTGGAGGGTTGAGAAAACTCCTAGAACAGATTTAGGGGGTGCAGGGAGTGGGGGAAGTCCCATTGCACTAGCTGTAATCTTTGTGCTGATGGGACATTTCGTTGACACACAAAGGCTCTTACCCATATATGGAGCGAAAAATGCCAGATGTCTAAGCCAGATTTAGAAAGGGAAGAGGTACCAGAGATCATATCGCAAACATACATTGGATAATGAAACAGACCAAAGAATTTCAGAAGAAAATCACCCTGTGCTTTATAGATTACAGCAAAGCCTTTGGTTGTGTAGATCACGAAAAATTATGGAATGCTTTAAAAGAAATGGGGGTACCACAGCATCTGATTGTCCTGATGCGCAACCTATACTCTGGACAAGAGGCTACTCTAGGGACAGAATATGGAGAAACTGAGTGGTTCCCCATCGGAAAGGATGTCAGACGGGTGTCATATCATACGGAAAGCGGGATTGGACCAAGATGAAGGTGTGAAGAAGACTAAAGTAATGACAACAGAAGATTTATGTAACTTTAAAGTTGACAACGAGGATATTGAACTTGTCAAAGATTATCAATACCTTGGCACAGGCAAACTGGAGACAACAGTCAAGAAATCAGAAGAAGACTAGGACTGGGGAGGGCAGCCATGAGAGAACTAGAAAAGATCTTCAAATGCAAAGATGTATCACTGAACACCAAAGATCATTCAGACCATGGTATTCCCTATCTCTATGTATGGATGTGAAAGTTGGACAGTGAAAAAAGTGGATAAGAGAAAAATCAACTCATTTGAAATGTGGAAGAGAGCTTTGCGGGTACCATGGACTGCAAAATAGACAAATAATTGGGTGCTAGAACAAATTAAACCAGAACTATCGCTTGAAGCTAAAATGATGAAACTGAGGTTATCATACTTTGGACACATAACGAAAAGACATGATTCACCAGAAAAGACAACAATGCTGGGAAAAACAGAAGGGAGTAGAAAAAGAAGAAGGCCAAAAAAGAGATGGATTGATTCTATATACGACACCACAGACCTGAAAATAAAAGATCTGAACAGGGTGGTTCATGACAGATGCTATTGGAGGTCGCTGATTCATAGGGTCACCATAAGTTGTAATCGACTTGAAGGCACATAACACACACACACATATATATCTGGAGATGCTGGGGATTGAGCCTAGAACCTTTGTCATGCAAAGGATATCCCTTCCATTGAACCACAACCCTTTCCTTGAAACTGAATCCATGATGTTGAGGTTATTGGGACCACGTGCACGCACAAGCACACTCCTCCAACCCATGACTTTGGAGTTACTAGGACTGCACCCTTACCAAATGAGTCACCATATCTTGTTAACTAAGACATATTTGTTAATATGTCTTTATCTAAGAGAACACATACCCTGTTTGCTTTTAAATACTGCCAAGCACAACTGTGGCAGAGTCAGCAAAGATAGCATGAAACAGTTGGAGCACTAACACAGTGATCCTCAGTATGAGATCCTTCGTGTTAAGTGTGTGCCTCTATTTTTACCTGTGATACATTGGACAGTTTTTATAAAGCAGCCTTCCTCAACCTGGTTCCTCCAGATGGTTTGGACTACAACACCCCTCAGCCCCAGCCAGCATGGCCAATGGTCAGGGATGATAAGAATTGTAGTCCGACAACATTTGGTGGGTGTCAAGGCAAGGCTGGTGTAACATGTGAATGCAACAAAGATGTATTTGCAAAGGCAGGAGCCATACTGGTACATTCATACAAGGAGCCATAGAATCATAAGAGTCGGAAGAGACCTCTCAAAGTCATCTAGGACAGCGAATGGGTAATCCATAAGTAGCCACCCAGTCTCTGCTTAAAGACCTCTAATTTATTTATTAGCTCCTGTTGAGTATAGCCCTGGTTTGCTTGTGTGTAATGCAGGGATGGAGAGCTTCAAGTCCTGGGGCCAAATGCAGCCCTCCAGGACTCTCTATCTGGCCCTCAGGATTTTTCCCAGGCCACACCACTTCCCAAGCCACACCCCTCACCAGTCCTGGTTTGCACCCTCCTTCAATGCTTTTACTGGGACAGAATGTGTCCTTCAACGCTGATAATGCCACCTGTTTGCCTGGATAAAGGAAAGGGCCTTTTCAGTTGTGGCTCCCCATATGTGGAATGCGCTGCCCAGTGAGGTCCACCTGGCACCTTCATTGACATCTTTTTGGCACCTGGTAAATATTTATCTTTTTTCTCATGCATTTGATGGGCTGAGATGATGTTGTTTGTATTAGTGTGCTGCCAAAGCTTTCTGTGGCTGTACGATGGTGGTAGTTGTTTTATTATTTTGTTTTTATGTTATGGTATATATACGTTTGATTTTGACAGTGTTATAAGTCGCTTGGAGACTTTCAGGTAAGAAGTGACTATAAATCCTATTATTATTATTATTATTATTAGTGAAGAAACTAGGCTACTATACAAAGGTAACATTCATATTTATTGCCCTGCCCACTTTTGTCTCTGGCCCTGTCTATAGCTAGCATAAGGCCCCCGGAAGGCTGCTCAGAAAGGAATGTGGCTCTCGGGTTGAAAAAGCTTTCCCACTCTTGTGTAATGTGTGAAAAGGCCCTAAGAAAAAGATGCCATGAATACAGGGTAGAGTTGGAACCACAGTATTTCTTTTTTAAAAACACACCTTTTGTTGCCATTCATTTTGGGAGCCCACTGACATGGCGGGAAAAATATCCCAACTGGAAACCCCACTCTGGAATCATACAAGAAGGATGTAGACCAGATCTTGCAAGGCTCTTTGCTTGCCGTTTCCTTCTCATAACAGTTTCCATAGCCTTTGATATTCTATCTACTTTATCATTTCTCCCCACCCCAAATTTTGTGGAAAAACAGCTGTGAAAATAAAATGCCAACAGAGCCCATCTTTTATCCTGCCTGTCACTGGATTCAGTACATCTGCAAAGACAGAGAAAACGCTTGTTCAGAGCCTTCATCTTGCTTCATTTAGAAGGCTAAAGATGCATCACCATCTGACCTAAGGGGTCAAAGGTCACCCCCTAAGGGGAGTCAGTGAGTTGTTCAGTCTATTCATGGTTTAAATCCTGATGAGTGGCTCTCAGTAAAGATGCCTTTATTCTAGTGGCTTTTTAAAAAAAACAACAGAATTAACAAGCCTAGTAAGAAATCCATGACTCGGGCAAATCCTTAAGGATCTAGTGTGGAAGGGGGAGGGAATGAGTTAGCACATGTTAATCCACAAGCCTAAAAATACACTGCCAAATCTTTTAAACACACTTTAAAAAGAAAAAAGGGAAGCCTTCACTGTAGCTTGTTAGTACCAATTACAGCAGAAAATGCTGGGATGAGATTTGGCGCTTTCCTTAAAAAGGCCCTCCCCCCTCCCAAGAAACACAAACAAGAAAGACCACTGAAATAATAGAGCAATCCTATCAACTAAGCTCCTTTTGTACATCAAAAGGTGTGCCTCTGCTTTTTAATGCATAACTAGGGAAAGGAAACGTGGAACACAAAGGTGTGTGAAAAGGCTTTGGAGAAGTAGCACTGGCTTGATTCAGATGACATGCCAAACCATGGTTTGCAACTGTGGTTTGTTGCAATGTCCAAATCGACAAACTGAGAACAAACCATAATGACCTGAAGCAGATCATAAAACCATGGTTTCCACAAATTGTGGTTTGGCATAACATTCAAAGAGTGACGTAGTGGTAAATTCTGAAGTGCAAGAACTCATCGGCACTGCTCCCAATGAGCAGGTTCTATAGCTGTGTCCTCAAGGAGAGTCCAAAACCCCAGGTAGCTGTACTGAGTATATACATACATGCATATATACATAGACAGAGAGCAAAGAGGAGCAATGCACAGTATAACAATATATTACAATGTGCATGACTGCAATCCTGTACATAGTTTCTGAAGCATAAACTCCACTAAACTTCATGTCTCCAACTTCTAACTGCATAGGTTCAACTTGTAAAACACATTGGGCTTTAACAAAAGATTGTAGGCCAGCTGAAAGGCAGCCTTTAGCTTTTAATTAGAAATGTAAACAATTGTGCATTTAAACTGCTATCATGAAGTAGGAACTGTGTCCAAGGATAGGAAAGAGGTATCTATCCTGAGCTGGATTATGTTCCTTATTTTCTGTCTTCCTTTATGCAAATATGGCCTTTACAACAAACTTCAATGCCCCATTATCACCTCATTCACTTATCAAAGAATGGAGGGCCCATCAAATGCCCTGGCATTCTGACAGATGAAGGTTTGGAGCTGCTGCGCTCCTTTGCATTTCCTCTCCACTATAATCCTGTGTCTAAACTGGCAGACTATGGTTTCAGAGGTTGCTCCACCTTCTGAGGCTAGCATGTCATAAAGATGAGAGTCCAGAGTAGGTGGAAATCAAAAGTAAAGCTCTGGTCGTTCACAGTGCGTGTCCTCTGCTATAGCTTGTTCACAACACTAATCTCCTGACTTGTCATCCCCACTTGTACTTATATGTATATGTATCCCAGATGTTGGGGATGCTCCTTTGGGGATTTTTCCATGGAAAAACAGGAAGATTAGAAAGTAACACTGCTAGTGAATGGAGGATGCTTCATGCACATTTTGCAAGGGCAACATAAATAGAGGATGGTAAGGATGACAGGGAAGGGGAAGCTTCTCAGCAGAATGCTTAAGTATAGCATTTCTGAGCAAACACTTCCTTGGCTGCATCACCCCCTTAGTGTTGCCATCCAGTAGTAAGGCATTACATGTGGTATCACCTTCCCAGCAGCAGGGCAGGGCAGAGCAGTTTATAATAGCATCCAGGGACTCTTGGGAGGATCAAGAGGAAAGCAGCAGAAAGCCATAGTTTGCATATACAGACAACCATAGTTTGCACACAGGGCATACTTAACCTATGGAATTCACTCCCATAGTGATGGCCACCAACTTGGATGACTTTAAAAGAGGATTTGACAAATTCATGGAGGATTAGGCTAGTAGTGGCTACTAGCCACGATGGCTAAATTCTGCTGCTACTGTTGGAGACAGTATGCCCCTAAATACCAGTTGCCTGGAATCACAAATAGAGAGAGTGCTGTTGTGTTTCGGTTCTGCATGGGAGCTTCCATAGACATCTGGATGGCCAGTGTGAGAACAGAATGAGGGGCTAGATGTGCCTTTGGCCTGATCCAGTAGGACTTTTCTTATGTTCGTATATGTATCTACAACACAAACTATAGTTTATTATCCAAACTACAGTTAGCACAAACCACAGTTTTACTTTGCATCTTTAACTAAGGCACTGCAATAAAATACAAACGGTTTTTGACAAAGGAACAGGAAATGTTATAAGCCTTCTTCAGGTGTCAAGGACAAACACAGGGCTACTAAAAGTAGGGAGGGGCAGAGATGTGCACACAACACCCCACTCCCCACAATGCCCCAATGTGGGCCAGCTTTCCTTAGGAACATACGAAGCTGCCTTCTACTGAGTCAGACCCACTGGTCCATCTAGTTCAGCTGGCAGCAGCTCTCCTGGATTTCAGGCAGAGAGTTCCTCCCAGCCCTACCTGGAGATGCCAGGCATTGAACCTGGGACCTTCTGTGTGCAAGGCAGATGCTCTACCTCTGAGCTACAGTCCTTCCCACTTCAAAACTTCACTTGTTGAAAGGGAAGATGTGAAAGGCATCTCCAAGTGCATTCAGTTGAACACACTTAGAATCTCCCTTCAGGCTTTCCCTCTCAATGCAGGGAGCCCCAGAGTGAAGCCGCTGTGCATGGGAGCACTAGGGATGGGGCATGCATTTGTGTCTTTGCCTCTTCCCACTTAGTCCACACACATTTGGGCAAATGCCTCTCTGGCCTTAATTAAGTGAAATGGGTCTTTGAAATGTAATGACTAATGTGTTGGGCTGAGAGCAGGGAGGCCAGGGACTAGGCTCAAATCCCCACTCAGCCACAAAGTTATTTGTATGACCCTGGAGCAGTCATCACCTCTCAGTCCAGTGGTGGCTCCATGTCAGTGGGGTAATGGAATCTGTTCTGGGTTTAAGTCCAAACTTTCAAGGAGCTGTCCAAGGTGCATTGCAGTGAAGTTTGGACTAAAACTCAGAGCGGATTCCACTGCCCTACCGACATGGAGCCACTGGCCTCTGCTGTCTCAGTCTAACTTACTTTTCAGAGTCATTATGAGGACATCATAGGGTAACTGCAGGGCCAGCCCTACCATGAGGGAGAGTGAGACACTAGGGGGCAACAGTGGCAGTGGTCCCTAGCTGTTCCTCCTGAGCGTCTGCTGGCAGCCATTCCCTTCTGTTACCAAACTGCCTGCCCCCAAATGTGGCCTGCTGCTTCAGGTTCAGTGGAGGACATTACTGTATCACCAGTGTTTGCTGTGTTCTGGTCTGGTGGTGGATCCCATGGGGAAAGCAGCAAGGCAAACCTCTGTCTTCAGTCTACCTCCTCCAAGTTCTACTCCGTTGTAGAGAACTTCAGAGCCGTAAAAAGCTGGCCTAAAGATGGGCACTTCTCTGTTTCCATAGCCTCCCTCCTGGTGCATTCCCTGTGCCACTAGGCTGGTGATGTGCCATGCAATGCATCTGGTTCTTCAGGCTCAGGGGAAGATGCCTGTGAGGGTTCAGCTCTGGCATTTTAGGACCTGGTGGTCTGGGAAGTTCCTCTGGGGGCTCCTGCCCAACAGTCTCAAGTGCATTGGTCTCCCTCTGTTCAGCAGTTGGCTCTGAGCCCTCAACCCGACCCGGCTCCCCATCTAATATCCCTGCAGCTTCCAACTCCATGTCCAGATCACTGCTAGATTTAGGGGTCATGACAGCGTTGAAGTAATATTCAACTGCCAGCCCAGGTGGCTTCTGTATGTGGAATGAGGACAGGCCCTCTCTTGTCCTTTGCCTCAGGTAGCAAAATGTCTGGGGCTGGCCCTGGGTAACCTCCATGTAGGGGAATTGAACTGGTTCCTGGCAACTGATTTGTGTCTGTTTTATGCTGGGTTGGATTTTATGAATAGATTTCATTGATGAACTAGTACTGGCTTGGCTTTGTTTTTTATTGTTGAATTGTAGGTTATGTTTTTAGTTTTGTTCATTTTGCTGTGGTAAGATTCCTAGATAATATTTTTTAACTAGGCAGTGCATAAGTGCAAACAATAAGTGGCTGTTATAAAGGAAGAATACACTTGAGTACAATTCTTGACAAAGAAAGAACATACATGAGTGCATACATCATAACAACATGCCTATCGTATTAAAAAAGTTAACATTGTGGGAGCAAATTTATATGTATTTATTATTAAATTGGTATCCTGCTTTTCCTCAAAAGAGCTCCCCATTTTATTATAACAATCCTGTGAGGGAGGTCAAGCTTAGGGATGGTGACTGGCCCAAGGTCAGCCAATAAAGTCTTGGTGAGCCAGGTCAGTAACAATGCTTCCAGTGGTGGCTGGTGGCCAGAGCTTGGAAAAGTTACTTTTTTAAAACTACAACTCCCATCAGCCCCAGCCATCATGGCCACTGGATTGGGCTGATGGGAGTTGTAGTTTTAAAAAAAAGTAACTTTTCCAAGCTCTGCTGATGGCTCCATGTCAGTGGAGCAGTGGAATCTGCTCCGGATTTTAGTTCAAACTTTCCAGGAGCTGTTCAAGGTGCAAAGAGGAAACCAACCTATGGCTTTGAGGTGCATCTATATAACATGAATGAGGAGAAGCTCCTGTGTAAGTCAAGCCAAGTGAAGCTATGCCCTTCCCAGCAGCAACACATCTGTTCTTTTCCTCTTTAGGGGGCTTCTCTTTCAAGGCTACAAGGAAACAAAAAAGCTGAATAAAATACTTTTTCAACAGTCCAATGCCTTATTTTTCCCCTCTCTCTCTTTATGCCTCTTATTTATTGTTGCTTTGCAAAACCACTTCCAGACTCCCCACTGAGACATCCTCAGTCAAGGGAGAGCAGTTTGGTATTTATATGTTCAGAATGCCATCAGGCTCAAACCAAAGGTGGGAGGAGGGGTTCCCTTTTTGTTTTAGGAAAGCAGCCAAAGGTGGAAGGATGTGGAATTTGGACAGCAATCCATTTGCCTTCCAGAAAAGTTGCTTACTCTTGGCATAAGTCAAAGCATCACACAATGACAGGTCTTTCTTCTCGAAATGAATGGGGAGACAAATACCCATTTAACGCAGGGTGAGCAGTGTCCATGGGCCACTTCACACATTGCGAGGCAACAAACAGAGGGTTGCTACCACGTGTAAACTCAACAGGGAGCCACTCTCAATCTTGTCTCCCAAGTGCCCCTATATCCGTGGTTGTCAAGCTTGTTTTTTCTATGGATCACTTGAAAAATGCTGGGGGTCTGAGTGCACCACTTTTTTAAAAAAACTTGCTCACAGTAGAACAAACACTAATTTCTCTTCTGGATTAAACATGAAGACAAATTATATAACATGGGCTGTATTCAGCATAGCACTAAGAATATAGTTCTGTCAGTGCAAAGATTTCTCCTTGTGCAATGGAATGATCTCCCCCTCTCCTACCCACAGGCCTCCCAAATCTGTTCTGGGTTTTCCCCCAACCCTCCAGAGCACATCTGGGGATAGTACGGGGCATGTGGGGGGGAGGAGGAGAGGGAGGAATCCCATTGCACTAGTGTAACTTTTTCATTGAATATCGTCCTGTGTTTTTTTTCTTCAGTATTGATTAAGGTGGTCACTTTCATATTACCAAAAAAGAGAATAAAAGAGGGCAGAGATTTCCATATAATTTACATGTGTCAACATATATGTATAGATGCAAATTTGGAAATAATTGCTGCAATTTAAATGGAAATATGATACCTCTCACAATAGTGGGGAAGACTGTGGCCAGGTGATCTGTGTGCCTGCTCAGTCTGCTGTCCAAGTGCTGGTAGATGTTAATGGACAGTTTCAAGGCTTCTGCTTTCCCTTCTTACGAGCCTTTAGCTTTAAACAAGACTTAGACTGGTCAGTCCTTCAAATAGAGGATTCCTTCAAATAGAGAACCGTCCTCTATACAGTGTGACACCCACATTATTCCCATCACTCACCACCCACATTATTGTCAAAACCAGTACTACGTTATGGAAATCACAGGCCTCAAGCCAGGCTACTGAGAAGGGGCCCTTTATTTGGTAATTATTTAAGGAGACATTGGTAGACTACATCAGTGCTGTATTATGAAAACTGTGGGCCCAAGGACAGGGCCTTGTTTTGCTTGTTTGATAATCTGGCCCTGGTCAAAATGGACTCTGTCTTGGTCATCAGAAATAAATTGAGTGCAAGGCCAAGTCTAGATATTCTCAGTGGTTCTGCAACCTTTCCACAAACCGCCTGAATTGAGTGAGTGGGCCACCAGTGAGCCACAGTCTAAGAAACTATGACCAATATGATACATGGTGCATTTCTAGATGTATACATACAAATGTAATGCATGAAGTGCTTTTTAAAAAATGCAGCAAGAAAGTAAACTAGCCAAGTTGTTATTATTTGTTTATTTTCTATTTATTTTCTATAGGTTTATCCTTTGAACTAATGTTTGGCAGTGTTGTCCATCCTGGCCCCACTTTGTTACATACATAGATTATTGTTTCTAGCCATTCTGTTCATTCACTTACTTAAAATTTGTTCTATTGTTTTAAAAGAGGGAAGGAGATAGAAGAAGAGAGAGTGGGCATGGCCATTTAGGCCCCATCCGCATGATACATTTAAAGCAGTATTGCACCACATTAAACAGTCATTGCTTCCCACAAAGAATCCTGGAAACTGTAGTTTTGTTAAGGGTGCTGAGAGTTGGTTAGGAGACCCCTAGTCACATCACAGAGCTACAATTCACAGAGTTCCCGGGGAAGAGGGATTGATTGTTCAAACTGCTCTGGGAATTTTCATGAGGATTTTTTTAAAGGTGCAAACTGCTGCAGAAATGGGGGGAACTGTATGTAAGATTAGAAAAATGAGAAATGGAGAGAACTGAAACTGACAGATCTTCCCATTCCTAGTCAAGGGTTGGCATAGTCAGGCATCTGCTCAGGTGGCCCATCCCAGCAAGGGGCCCACTGACAGAAACCCCCTTGCTCTGTTCCTCCTCTTCACCATTGCAACTTGCTTATTCACCCATCTCTTGCTCTGTCCTGGGCAACAGCCCCAAGGGAGGAGGAAGAGGAAGAGATGCCATTGCCTGCTTGCTTGCTTGCTCATTGTCTGTCTTCCTGTCAAGCAAGTAGGTATTAATGGGAGTGAGGAGGTAGATTCACTGAAGGAGGGAGGTTCATAGAGGGTCTCTTGCCCAAGGACCTCCAAAAACCTAGAGCCAACACTGTACGAATGCATGATCTACTTCTCAGAAATCAGTCAGTCAGTGACAAAACAGCCCAGCTATTACAAGTCAAGAAAAAAAGAGGCTAATGCAGTTTTATAGGGGACGAATAGAACCAAAGTTTCCAAGTCATGAGAAGTAATGGTCCCTCTGTGTTTACGTTAGTCCAGGGATGGGGAACCTCAGGCCCAGGGGCCACATGTGGGCCTCCAAGTCTCTCTGTCTGGCCCTTGGGACTCCACCCAGGCCACACACTCTCTCACAGATTTCCAGCTAAACACATGCAAGACCAGGCTGCAACTAAATTGCTCATATGTCATAAGCCAAGCCAATCTTAAAAGTGAAACCATTATTATTAATTATTGTTGTTGTTGTTAAAATTATTATTGTTGTTGTTATTGTTATTGTTATTATTTATTATGCCTATCCTGTCCTTCCTCCCAAAGGCATCCAGGGGCAAACACCCAAACAATTAAAATGGAATTGAAACTTCTTAAAACTTTCACAATCCTAACAGCTAATAATTCCAAGGTTGCTGGGAGCAGTATCTTTCAGCCATTAAATGCCTACATGTTCCTCCCAAATGTTTATAATGACGGAGACAGACACATCTCACCAGGAAGGGCATTCCACAAACGGGGAACTGCCACCAAGAAGGCCCTGTCGGGTCAACACCTTGGAAACATAGTGGGCCCAGCCCAGAGGCTGTTAGTCAGTGGAGAATTTTTTTTCAGCTTTGGCTGGCACACCTTAATCTAATCTAGCATCATTATTATTGGCCTATGCCTGTGTCCCACTTTGACCACAGCCACAATCCTCATATACAAAGGTAATTCTGGCCACATTCACACCATACATTTATTCCACTATTATTTCACTTTAAACAATCACAGCCTTCCCCAAATAATCCTGGGAACTGTAGTTTGTGAAGGGTGCAGAGAGTCATTAGGAGACCCCTATTCTCCGCACAGAGATACAATTGTCAGAGTGATTTAACAGTCAGTCCCTCTTCTCAGAGAACCCTTGACAATTGTAGCTCTATGAGGAGAATAGGAGTCGCCTAACAACTCTTAGCACCACAAACTACACTTCCCAGGATTCTTTTGAGGTAAGCCACAACTGTTTAAAGTGTAATAACAGTGGAATAAACATTTGGGTGGAATGTGGTCTCTCTGTGTTATGCTTTTTATAACTTCCTGTATACCAGTGTAATCTCTCCTTTCAGGATTACATTTATAGGAATAACTTTAACTCATTCATAATTATCCTGGTGGTGAATGTTAAGGGCGTGTTTTTGAAGATGGTGATGGGGTGTATGTATTATTTATGTATAACATTTTTTACTTCAATAAACTCCCAGGGTGGGTTACAACAATATAATTGTACAATTAAAACCAAGTAAAACAGATTGTGCAAGAGCCTGCACCCTATAACTGGGGGCAATGTTGGATTACAACAGGGGAGACTGAAGTTCAACTCCCCACTCAGCCATGAAGCTCTCCTGGCGATCCTGGGCAAGTTTCTGTCTCTCAGCCTAACCTACTTCACAGGGTTGTTGTGAGTGTAAAACTGAGGAGCAGCAGGAAAGCCATGTCAACTGCCTTGGAGCTTCTTTGATGAAAGGTGGGATATAAATGTAATACAATAACAATCTATCAGTTCTACAGGCTTAGGGGTCACCTGTAGCAAATCAGCGTAACACTTCATGAAATGAAACAATTTCCACAAGTCATTCAGGAAAGAGATTTATATGAAGGTGGAGGCCTATAACGAACAAACACCCACAAACAGCCCGGGTCTACAGGACATGAAAATTCAGATGACCAGCATTATACAAGAAATTTGCCAAAGTGATCTATAATCCCAGCTTCCTGTGGACAGCTGAAGCTTCAGACCGAGTCCCCGCCTTTTACACACACACGCACACGTTTCAAAATGTCACTTTGTTTATTTTAATATAGTTTGTCCAAGGAAAACACCTCTTTAACAAGAGTGCCCTGACAGCAGCGTAAAATGAATTCCTCCCTCGAGTCACAGCTGTTTCTTTAGATCTTGCTTTCAAGTAATATATTTTCTGCAAAATGGGTCCCATATACACAGCGGAAGAACACTGGTGCAACTGAACACCACCAGTGGCTTTTTTGGGGGGGGGACACTTTAAACATAAATAAAGCAATGGGGGAAAGTATTATGAGGTGAGTTACACCACACCAATGGTGAAGAGCTGTGGCCCTCCAGGTATTATTGGACTCCAACTCCCATTAGCCCCAGCCAGCATGGTGAATGGTCAGGGGGTGATGGGAGATGTAGTCCAGTAACATCTGGAAGGCACCATGTTGGCAACCTTTGTTCTAAATGTTGGGAACCAACTCCCATCATCCTCGGACACTGGCCATGCTGGCTAGCCCTGTAGCTAGCCTTCCTTGTTAGATGGGACAGCCTTCCTTGTTAGGTGAACCATCTGGGGGGCGCATAGCGCTAGCCAATCCCCACCCCCAATCACTGGTGGATGTGAGGGCCAAGCCAGGAAAAGGGAAAAGCAGTGACCTTCCCCCTCACTCTTCCTCCATGGAGAGAGTATGCTAAGGAGACAGTGAACAAGTGGATACCAAAAAGTGTTAACTCCTCCTTGAGAATCCCTCCTTCTAATCTTGTTCCTGATCTTTAGATTTTCCTTCCTGTTGGACAATCACGGGAAAATTGTAACTGGTTGCTATTTAAATGACAAACTAAGCAAATGGAAAATAACTGTGTAAAGAAACTGGATTTGTTTTTTACTGATTGCTGGGTTGATGTTTCTGGCCAGAAACCCTGAAAAGGCTTCATGCTGAGCTGCGCACATTGGGAAAATCAGAAATTAGGCCTGAGTTACAGCATAGGTAGCCAGCCAGTCAGCTAACAGTAGTGTGAACAGCAGTGTTTCTATTCCTTTACAGATGTTTTCATTCTTTGCCATCAAGTATTCAAGAAAACGAAGAAAAATAGCCACTATGATTGTGAGTATAGTGAGTGGCTTAAAAGAGTAAAGGGTAACTTAGGGCAGATACTTTTTAAGATCTCTTCAAGTTATCTCCTTATTTCACCCCTTAGCAATAAGTACCCAATCCTGCTCTACTCATAATAACTGCAGAATAAATAAACTCTTATTTCAGTCAAACAAACATGTTTTTTTACTGCTGGCTGGATAGAGAAGCCAACTAAAACGGAAAAGCAGAGCAAAGGAAAGTCCAAGGAGTGGAGTCAAACTCTTGTCCATAATACAAAGTTCTAATTCTGAACTCATCAAGGGTCATGTTACTTATCCAGGCTTTTTATTTCAGGATCATTTAAGTAATTATAGGATGATTGTGATCATGAAAAATCCACCCTCAGTCAGGGAAAGTCTTGAGCAAGCAGACTTTTGGAGGCTCTTCCGGATGAAGTTTTTTTTGTGCACTCACCTTGCCTTATTCACTGAATTTTTCAGAGGGTCCTATTCATAAATTGACCCTGTTCTCTAAACAAGCTGTCATTCTTTAAATGGAGGCTATCATTATCCATCATGTCACAAATTAAAAAGACAATTTTCCAAAAAACAAAAAAATCCTAGGGAAGAAGCATAGCTCTAAGGGAGGCAGTGCACCCATTTGCCCCACCCTGGCTACAGGGCTGTTTCTAGCTGGGGCTGATGGGAGCTGGGGCCCAATAAATACATGACCAGTGATCAAGGGTGATGGGAGTTGGAGCCCAACATTTAGAGCAGGGGTAGCCAACGTGGTCCCCTCCTGATGTTGCTGGACCACCACCACCACCACCCATGACTATTGGCCATGCTGGCTGGGGCTGTTGGGAACTGCAGTCCAATAACACCTGGAGGGTACCACATTGGTTACTCTTGATTTAGAGGGTCACAGATTTCCCACCTTCGTGTAGATCATAAATACAAGCCACAATGCAATGCAGAAAGCATTAATGTTCTGCCTCATGTCTGCTTCCCTAGGAAGATGAGAATGCGGTTGAATGGTGGGCAGTGAGAGAGAGACTGAAAGGAAGTGGGGATGTCACTTATAGAGGACAATGAGCAGTCGCCATCTCCACCAGCCACTATGTTTTACAATAATGTGATTATTCTGGAGGATCAGTTATGCTTCTGGAGAAGGTCACTAGCTCTTCATAGAGGGATAAAAGCAATGGAATGGACCTAAATAATAGATATGCATGTCAAAAGCACAAAACCTTTGACAAATGAAAAAAGAGATGTGCCTGATTATCCTGTGTTGGCATCATTACTGGTGTTGTTGTTGTTAAATTTATATCCTGCCCTTTCTCCCAGAAGGAGCCCTGAGTGGCAAACGAGATAAACACTAAAAAAATCCATAAAACATCTTAAAAACAAAACATCTTTTAAAAAAAATTAAAAACATATTTAAAAACAATTCCAATGCAGATACAGACTGGGATAAGGTTTCTACTTAAAAGGCTTGTTGAAAAGATGGCACCTGTCTTATATTTAAGGGGAGTGAATTACAAAGGTAGGAGCCACAAGACTAAAGGTCCACTTGCTATGTTGTGTGGAACAGACTTCCTGATGAGATGGTATCTGCAGGAGGCCCTCACCTGCAGAGTGCAATGTTCGACTGGGTATATAGGGGGTAACACGATATTTCAGATATCCTGGTCCCACATTGTGTAAGCCTTTATATATCCAACCCAGCACCTTGAACTTAGCTCAGCAGCTAATGGACAGCCAAGTGCAATTCTTTCAGCAGTGGGGTAACATGTTGACAATGTCCTGTCCCAGTGAGCAGTCACTCTGTGGCATTTTGCACCCTTTTGGATCATCCTCAAAGGCAGCCCCACACAGAGCGCATAACAGTAATCCAGCCTGGAGGTTACCAGTGCATGGACAACAGTGGTCAGGCTATGCCAGTCTAGAAATGGCTGCTTCTGTCTTACCAGCCAAAGCAGGTAAAAGGCACTCCTAGCCACTGAGGTCGCCTGGGACTCTAGCGACAAAGATGAATGCAGGAGCACCCCCAGACTATGAACCTGCTCTTTCAGAGGGAGTATAACCCCATCAAAAGCAGGCTATTGACCTGTTATCCAGATTCGGGAACCACCACACCCTGGATCCACTCAGTCATACCCCATGGCACGTTTTAATAAGCCAAGAAGGGCAAGGGCTGAAAAACAATTCACAGTGGGCCTCTGAAGGGTCTAAAATATTTCCCAGAGTAGATGTTAACAGACCCTGGATAATATGAAAAACCTCCTCTGGGCGGCTACTTCAGCATGCGATGGAGGCAGAGAAGTGGACCTTCTTTGCCCCCCTCCTCACCACACAGTAGGTATGGTTATGTTGTTTTATTTCTGTCCATTCAGCCTCACAGCAAGTCTTTCACCACTTGCACTCTAGCCGTTGGGCCTGTTTCATCTCCCTTAGCTCATTAGTGTACCAAGGTACAAACTGGACTCCACAAGAAGGTGCTCAGGGGCAACCATGTCAGGAGCCAGATGCGTCTCGTTGTTCCACAGTATGACAAGAGCTTCAACAGGGCTGCCTGCTCTGTTTACTGAACCCTCCCCCAGGCATTCAGGAATCCAGTGGATTCCATTAGTCTTTGGGGGCAGTCTTGTGTAAGTTGCAGACTCTCACTCTGAAGGCATCTGGCAACTTTCTCCTGTCATACAGTTCACTGCACAGGCTCTCACCCTCGGCAGGAACCACACATGTGCCTTATACCCTCCCCACTATCCAACCTCTTCTAGACTGGGGAACAAATAGCAGGGGGTAGCACCCTCGCCTTCTGGACTCTTTGAGGGGGTTCCTGCAGCCCTGGGCTCCTACTGTGAGGAAGAACGGGAAATAAATCAAATAATGAAATAAATAATAAATAAATAATAAGGAAATCCCAAAGGGTTGATTCCCTTTGATGTCTTCCCTTTGCTGGCAACCCTGTAATGGCTTACCCACCGTCCAGGGGTTGAGCTTTTATGAAGCTGGTGAATCAAGAGACTACAAGACTGAGTGCAGCCTCTCTCTGGAGTCCAGGGTTTGGAAAAGTTACTTTTTTGAACTACAACTCTCATCAGCCCCAGCCAGCATGGCCACTGGATTGGGCTGATGGGAGTTGTAGTTCAAGAAAGTAACTTTTCCAAGCTCTGCTCTGGACTCAGAGTCAGGCAAGGGGTTCCAGTCCTTACAGCACTTACCAGGGACTTCAGCTGCCTCAAGAGACAGCAACCTGGGGAGCAAGCAAAGCATCCAGATGCTCAAGTACTCACTCCCAGGGTAGGTCTTCTCCAGTCCCCCAGTGCTGCAGCTCTTCCCCTTTTGAGATTTAGAAACAGTGGACACAATGTTGGGAAACAAAAGCAAGGGGAGGTTTAGCGTAGAAGTAGCCAATATGGTGCCCTTCAGATGTTGTGGACTAGAACTCCCAATGCCCCAACCAGTTTGGGTGGTGGTCATGGATTATGGGAGTTGTTGTCCAAAACATCTGGAGGGTACCATGTTAGCTACTGCTGGTTTAGTGAAATGTTTCTTTATCCTTGAGCATATGATTAGGATATGGGTACCCTATGTCGGTATTCTTCAACTTTGGGTCCCCAGATGTTGTTGGACTACAGCTCCCATGATTCCTTGACCAGTGGCTAAGCTGACTGGGGATGATGGGAGTTGTAGTCCAAGAACATCTGGGGACTCAAGGTTGAAGAACAGCACCCTGTGTGAATAGGTGGCCTGCAAGTATAGTATTTGAGGAGATAAATTATGCCTTCAGGATCTTATGAATTCTCAGTAATTGCTCCTTTGGAACTTTTTTCAAACTCCTGTCTGAGGCTTACATAGGAAGCTGTCTAAATGGTCTATGTAGCTCAGTATTGTCTACAATGACTGGCAGCATCTCTCCAGGATTTCAGATGGGAAGTCTTTTCCAGGCCTACCTAGAGATGCCAAGAATTGAACCTTGGACCTTCTGCATGCAAAGCAAATTCTCTATGATAAGGACTCCCACAAGCCAAGCTGCAGCTTCATCTCTCATGCCTGCAGATAATTAATTCAGCTTTAGGCTGGTCAGAATTTGCCAGGGCTTCAGAAGGAGTAAACACTAAAAGAGAAAAACACCAGACAATCCTAATTAGATAAATCCCCGAAGCAAAGAAGGAGAAGAGAAAATAGGTCATTGTTTCCTCTTGTTGCCCACACAATGCATCACAGTGTGGAACTAAAACTGCTATTTTGATGCGTTTAATGGTGACCATACTGGATTTCCTAGGCTTGGAGCACAGATTGCTTTGCATTTTAAAATAATCTTCCCACAATGGCTGTCTTCTCCCTCCCCTTCCCCCCCCCCATGAAACCCTAGAGTAGCATTGACATTCAAAGTGGTGCCACCACATTTTTTACACCTACAAGCTTTGAAGTTTGCCAAAGGTCAGCTTGAAAAAGAACTGCTTCGTTATTATCATTCATAATCTGCAGTGAAATATCTGTCAACACAGTGCTGCTTGGCTCAAACAGAGGGGCAGCCCTAGACTGGAGCTTGTGACACAGCGCTGCTTGGCTCAAACAGAGGGGCAGCCCTAGACTGGAGCTTGTGACACAGTGCTGCTTGGCTCAGACAGAGGGGCAGCCCTAGACTGGAGCTTGTGACACAGTGCTGCTTGGCTCAAACAGAGGGGCAGCCCTAGACTGGAGCTTGTGACACAGTGCTGCTTGACTCAGACAGAGGGGCAGCCCTAGACTGGAGCTTGTGACACAGTGCTGCTTGGCTCAAACAGAGGGGCAGCCCTAGACTGAAGCTTGTGACACAGTGCTGCTTGGCTCAAACAGAGGGGCAGCCCTAGACTGGAGCTTATGACACAATGCTGCTTGGCTCAGACAGAGGGGCAGCCCTAGACTGGAGCTTGTGACACAGTGCTGCTTGGCTCAAACAGAGGGGCAGCCCTAGACTGGAGCTTATGACACAATGCTGCTTGGCTCAAACAGAGGGGCAGCCCTAGACTGGAGCTTGTGACACAGTGCTGCTTGGCTCAAACAGAGGGGCAGCCCTAGACTGGAGCTTGTGACACAGTGCTGCTTGGCTCAAACAGAGGGGCAGCCCTAGACTGGAGCTTATGACACAATGCTGCTTGGCTCAAACAGAGGGGCAGCCCTAGACTGGAGCTTGTGACACAGCGCTGCTTGGCTCAAACAGAGGGGCAGCCCTAGACTGGAGCTTATGACACAATGCTGCTTGGCTCAAACAGAGGGGCAGCCCTAGACTGGAGCTTGTGACACAGTGCTGCTTGGCTCAAACAGAGGGGCAGCCCTAGACTGGAGCTTGTGACACAGTGCTGCTTGGCTCAAACAGAGGGGCAGCCCTAGACTGGAGCTTATGACACAATGCTGCTTGGCTCAAACAGAGGGGCAGCCCTAGACTGGAGCTTGTGACACAGCGCTGCTTGGCTCAAACAGAGGGGCAGCCCTAGACTGGAGCTTGTGACACAGCGCTGCTTGGCTCAAACAGAGGGGCAGCCCTAGACTGGAGCTTGTGACACAGTGCTGCTTGGCTCAAACAGAGGGGCAGCCCTAGACTGGAGCTTGTGACACAGCGCTGCTTGGCTCAAACAGAGGGGCAGCCCTAGACTGGAGCTTATGACACAATGCTGCTTGGCTCAAACAGAGGGGCAGCCCTAGACTGGAGCTTGTGACACAGTGCTGCTTGGCTCAAACAGAGGGGCAGCCCTAGACTGGAGCTTGTGACACAGCGCTGCTTGGCTCAAACAGAGGGGCAGCCCTAGACTGGAGCTTATGACACAATGCTGCTTGGCTCAAACAGAGGGGCAGCCCTAGACTGGAGCTTGTGACACAGTGCTGCTTGGCTCAAACAGAGGGGCAGCCCTAGACTGGAGCTTGTGACACAGTGCTGCTTGGCTCAAACAGAGGGGCAGCCCTAGACTGGAGCTTATGACACAATGCTGCTTGGCTCAAACAGAGGGGCAGCCCTAGACTGGAGCTTGTGACACAGCGCTGCTTGGCTCAAACAGAGGGGCAGCCCTAGACTGGAGCTTGTGACACAGTGCTGCTTGGCTCAAACAGAGGGGCAGCCCTAGACTGGAGCTTGTGACACAGCGCTGCTTGGCTCAAACAGAGGGGCAGCCCTAGACTGGAGCTTATGACACAATGCTGCTTGGCTCAAACAGAGGGGCAGCCCTAGACTGGAGCTTGTGACACAGTGCTGCTTGGCTCAAACAGAGGGGCAGCCCTAGACTGGAGCTTGTGACACAGCGCTGCTTGGCTCAAACAGAGGGGCAGCCCTAGACTGGAGCTTATGACACAATGCTGCTTGGCTCAAACAGAGGGGCAGCCCTAGACTGGAGCTTGTGACACAGTGCTGCTTGGCTCAAACAGAGGGGCAGCCCTAGACTGGAGCTTGTGACACAGTGCTGCTTGGCTCAAACAGAGGGGCAGCCCTAGACTGGAGCTTGTAGACATGGCTACAAGCTCCTGTCAAGGGCTCCCCATTTGATCCATGCAGCACTGTGTCGACAGATATTTTGAAACATGTCATATTTTTAGAAAACAGTGCAGTGTAGGTTACAGCTTGTTATGCCAGGCAGACCAAACACACACAACAGGTGTGAGCAGAGAAGGAAAAGGCCATGGCAGGCATAATACAAGTGTATCCTGGCAGAAGAAAGTTGTCAGTTGTCTAACTCAAGCTCTGCCCCCTGCAGATGTGGTTGGACTTCAGTTCCCATCAGCCCCAGCCAGCATGGCCAATGGTCAAGAGATGATGGGCGTTTCAGTCAGAAGGGCAACAAGGTCCCTAACACTGATCTAGCTGAACAGAGGCAGGCGGGGTGGAATATCCATATTTTATCACATTTCTTGGTTTTTTATCAGCAAAATGATGCGACATGCTGGAGAAACATCAGAGGAGCAACTCTGTCGGGGCTGCTTTTTACAGAAGATGACAAAAGCAGGACAGAACAACAGGAAGTATATCATTCTTGACACAGTGAATAATGGCTGTTTGGAACTCACAGCCACAAGATACGGTCACTAGCTTAGATGGCTTTCAAAGAGGATTAGACAAATTCATGGAGAATGCATCTAACGATGGCCAGTACTCGTGAAGCTGAATGTTAGAAAATTCAGAACAAAGAAAGTACTTCTTCACACAGCACATAGTTACAGCTATGGAATTTGCTCCCAAAAGAGGCAGTGATGGCTACCAACTTGGCTTGAAACAAGGATTAGACAAATACATGGAGGATAAGGCTGTCATTGGTCACTAGCTAACAGTGGCTATGTCTCCCTCTATTGTTGAAGCCAGTGTGCCTCTGAATGCCAGTGGCTGGGAATCACAAGTGGGGAGAGTGCTCAGGTTCTGCTTGTGGGCTTCACAGCAAGGCTCTTTTTATGTTCTTACGTTAACGTCCAGGTTCAGAGGCAGTAAGTGTCTAAATTAGAGTGGCCATGTGTCTTACTTTACAGAGGATCATCCTCTGTTTGAAGGCGTTGTCCATTTGGCAGGCTGTCTAGTCCAAGTCCAGTTTAAAGAGGAAGAACCATAACAAAGGAGGAAAGGAAGGGCCTTGGACAACAGGCTACACGAGCACCCAGGGCCATATCACCTAGTTACAGTCTTCCCACTATGGTACGATGTCTTTCTTTTTAAAATTATAGTTAAGTCATCCTCAATTTGCAAGTCATTCTGTTCATGAAAACTAGCGCGTGCAAGTTTCGTGTCAATCTCTCCTCTTTTGCTCTCTCTCTCTCTCTTTCGTAATGCATTTCCTCTGTTTTGTGAGGTTGTAAGTGGCCAACCTACTCTAAGTACCAGTTGCAGGGTTTGGCCTTTAAAGATGTAAAGTGGGGGTGAGCAGACGCTGAGGGTAGCATGGGTGGTGGGTGGAGGGACACATACCAGCGGTGCCCCACCCACTGTTGACATGTGCCTCTCTCACACACAAAAACATAACACTTTCCTCCCACCTCTGCATGTGAGCATGGGGAAGTTTACATTTCTACCGCTGGCCCATGGATTGAAATCCCCATTGTGCCTCCTTCTGCCCAGCTGATTGGTGCCTGGAACTGTTGAGGAGGAGCAGATACCACGGCACAATCCTACTGGATTGGATGGATTTCAAAGAGGATTAGACAAATTCATTGAGGAAACGGCTATCAGTGACTACTAGCCATGACGGCTGTGCTCTGCCTCCATTGTCGGAGGCCATATGCTTCCAAATACCATTTGCTGGAAACCGCAGGAGGGGAGAGTGCTCTGCTTGTGGGTTTCCCATGGGCAACTGATTGGCCACTGTGAGAACAGGATGCTGCAGTAGATGGGCCATTGGCCTGATCCAGCAGGCTCTTCTTATGTTCTTATGTACTGTGCATCTCCCCCCTCCCCCCGTCCACTTAATTGGTGCTGGAAATAGCTGAGGACCCTACCAATCAGCACATTCCTCTGCTGTTTCTAGGGTCAATCAGCAGGGAGTAGGAGGCCTTTGGGCAACAGAGAAGGCAGGCAAAGGCTGTACATAGCCTGTGGGCCAGAGTTTGCCCATATATCCTAAACAGTCTGGGTCGAGCCTGGCCACATCTCTGCCATACATTTGGAAAAGTTACTTTTTTGAACTACAACTACCATCAGCCCAATCCAGTGGCCATGCTGTCTGGGACTGATGGGAGTTGTAGTTCAAAAAAGTAACTTTTCCAAGCTCTGCATTTAAAGTACTATTATACCACTTTAAACAGTCATGGTTTCCCCCAAAGAATGCTGGGAGCTGTAGTTTGTTAAGGGAGATGAGAGCTGTTAGGAGACCCCTATAATGATTTAAAGGTATAGTGCAATTGGGGCCTGTGAAAGTGGTATTCTCCTGTGAAGTAAACAAAAAAAGTAATTAGTGTGTTTTCTTTCAAGAGCATTGTTGTTTGCTTGTTTAAATCAGCCTTCCCCAAACTGGTGCCTTTGGGGCTGATAGAGCTGTGGTCCAAAACATCTGAAGAACACCAGGCTAGAGAAGGCTGGTTTAAATTCTTAAATGACAAAATAGGCATCACATTATCAAAATATAATGTTAAATGCAAGGGTATAAAAGCAAAGAAAAGTGTGTAGGACGGAGGGATATAAAAGAACGAGATAAGAGGAATTAAATATGTACTGTAGCTTGGCTAAATGTATTTCACAATGTAGTGCTTAGGGCTGTTAAGCAATCTTTATCCTATGTGCTTGATTAGGTGTGCATATGAATGATGCATGATATGTCCTAAATAATTCACCATAATTTGTTTCCAAAATTCGGCATATGGGATTGAGGCAAGTAACAGCAATGACTGAAACGAATAAAAAGGGCATTTAACATATTAATTTGGTGGCCCAAGTATAGTCGATTCTTACTGTCCCATTTCACTCCTAAACCAAAATTTGAAGACCTTCACAGCAGTACTGGCTGGTAGGTTTAGTAGTGGAATGCCAAAAACATACATTCAGATCAGGCAGGATTCGTGCCTGGTCAGCAAAGTTCAGACACAACCTGCAGGATTTTGAACAGAGCTTGGAAGATTACTTTTAAAAAGTAATAAATTACAGTTACAATTACTTGGCCCAAAAAAAGTAGTAATTACCGTTACAATTACAATTGCTCTGAAAGTAACTGATTACTTTACTTTTTCTCAAAAGTAATCACTACAATTACATTTCAGTTACTTTTTTAAAAAACTCCTACAAGGTGCTGGCCTTGGCTGCTGCACATCTAAGAAGCCTAAATCAATATTAAAAATAAACACACACACACAGGGGGTAGTAGAATAAAAAAAAATTATCCATAAGATTAACATAATGGCATAACAGAATCTCACATCCCCCCAAGCAATGAAGATACCCCAACTCTTGAAATCAAATTTTACACTTGAAATGCTTTTATAATATGTTTCTGTTATGTCTCAAAAGAACAAGATGCTCAAAGAGCATGTCAGACAAGGAATGTCTTTTTACAGTCATTACGTTGCCACCAGTACTGAACAGGCGTTCTACTGCGGCGCTTGAAGGCATGCCTGTGTTGTGCTGCAAAAAACACCGCAGCACACGTGGAAAGCCATGGGGTGATGACACTTCCCTGCTGGGAGACCTCAGGTACCTCACCAGTTCCTCCTCAGCAGTGTCCACTGCTGACTTCTTGCCCTGGGGCAGAAAGTTAAAGAAGTCATCTTCTAAGTCATCTCCTTCCTGGTCTTTATCTGAAGACTGATCACTGTCCTCATTAAGTACACCCATCTTTATTTCAGCTTTCAACAAGGCTTCCATTGTGTATCTAAGAAAGAGAGAGGATATGTTAACACATATATGTTAGGAAACCATCATCTGCTCTTCATTTCCTGATGCTTGTCATGTCCCCTGGTTCAGGGTCCAGCCTGAGCCTGTGGATGATGACATGGAAGGTAGGAAGGTGACCAAGTCACCACACTCATGGGGCAGCACAGCAGACCCTTAAGGATTACCTGCAGCAACCCAAGGTTGTGATGAGGAGCCCCAGGAAGAAAAGGCGCAGCCCCTGCCTACCACCTTAAGCCCTCTGATGCCTCCCTTGAGACAACATTTCCCTTGGAGTAATCTACCCAAAGGGCTTCCCTAATGTTCTTACTTGTTGGTATGGGTGGTGGCCTGACACGATTCCAGTCGATCTAGTTTGAAGCGAGGGTGTACGCAGGCTGCCAGAAGAAGCAGATCCCTGCCAGATCCCCACCTCTCAAGGGTTGTCTGCTGCTGCTTCAGCATTTTGGGAGGAGGGGTGTCATGCATTGGTTCAGGAAGGCCACGTCTCCTTGCCTTTATTGCTTCTTCAATTGCTCTCAGCTTCTCAGGGTGTGCCCTCTGAGGAAGAAGAACAAAGCATGAATCCAAGAAAAAATGGAAGAGGAACTTCACAATTTAAACATAAATAGACAATGGACACTCTTTGAGGACCAGCATGACAAAGGCTTACCTCAAAATGTTTCTTCACATTGGATGAGGAGGAAACAGCTGATCTCAGAGTTTTGATCCTTGGAAGGCAATAATTGCATCGTACAACAACATTTTTCCCACTCTGGCTCACAAATGTACAAGCTTTCTCAAAGCCAAACCATGGTACTTGCTGTTCTGCAGATGTGGCTGTGGGCAACTGGCACTGCTTCATGCCCTCCTCCTCCTCGTGGACAGGGCCTCCTTTCTGAACCTCACTTTCTAGTTTTGCCTCCTCAGGATCAACAAGCTGTGACTCAAGTGGCCGCACTAACTGACTGCTGCTCTCAGCAGCAAAACCTGCAACAGGCGTCTTTGTAATAAACAAGAGATAATGCTCCTATGTGGGTGAACTTCAGCTGTGATGTGCCCCCATCTCTTCCCCATGCTGCAAGATGCCCTAGTCAGAGTGGAAGTAAGCAGGTCGATAGCACAATTAAAAGAGATCCTATTTGCATCATTTTTGCTCACTAAATAACCCTGCCTGGGCCAGTCTAACCTACTATCTCACAGGGTTGTTGTGAGAACAAAATGAGACTAGGGTTCAAATCCCCACATAGCCATGAAGCTCACTGGGCCAGTCACTGCCTCTCAGCCTCATGAAAACCCTATTCATAGGGTCACCATAAGTTGGAATCAACTTGAAGGCGGTACATATATTTTTTATTTTGAATATGATGATTATGATAATAAATATGCAGCATTTCAAATTAATTCTGTATGAGAAGCATTCCATGCCAAGCTTGGAAAACCAAGGATGAGGCATAAAATGTAGACAAAAATACTTTTGACAAAATGCCGTTTATATTTTATATATATGAGCCTGGGTAGGGAACATTTAATCTAGCCTACTTGCTTTCAGCAAGAAGGGTTAAGTGCCTTCAGGCTAGGGCAGTCACCAGAAGGCCACAGCAGAGACAAAGGAGCCTAGTGTTGTGGAGATGTTAGATGGGAGCTTTGGGGAGTAAAGATGGAGGCTCCTGAAGGCTGCAATTCTAAACACACTTACTAAGGGATTAAGCCCCATAGAACTCAACAGGACTGACTTCTAAGTAGATATAGTTTGGACTGTGCTGTTGGTAAACCTTGACTAGGGTTCTTCTGCAAAGACATCCATATCCAAGCAGGGTTGGCAACCCCCTGCCTGGAATACCCTGCCCTTATCTTTTAATGTGGCTGCTCCAAATGTTTTTACAGATTTGACCCTTTACTTCAGAAAGAGGTCTGAAAAATGAGTAAGAGTAAGAAGTATCTTTTAAAATTGTTCTTTTCAATTCACTCTTGAATGAACATCATACCTAGGGCAGATCCACACCATTCCTTTAAAGCACATTCAACACCCATTTGAAGCACATGAATCCCACCACAGAATCATGGGAACTGCAGTTTGTTAAGAGTGGTGAGAACTATAACTGTGAGGGGGAAATGACACTTCCCAGAATTCTTTAGGGGAAGTCATGCACTTTAAATGCGAGTTGGATGTGCTTTACACATATTGTGTGAATCCGCTTAATAAATTTTGCCTGCATGTAAATTGTTTTAATTAATTTTTCAAAATGAAAATAAGCTATAAAGTGTAGTGGGTGACCATGGGCTACTCACCATTTCTCAGCCTATCTGCCCCTCAGGATGAAAACAATGGAGAACCATGACTACCCCAAGGCATACTTAAAATGTAAAGGAAGTATTGTACAACCATAGTATGCAATTGGATACTTATAGGGACACAGCATGACAAAACTGGGTGGAAGTAAAAGTTCTACACTTAGGAAAAAGAAACCAAATGCACAGTTATAAGATGGAGGATACTTGGCTCAGCAGTACGACATGCAAGAAGGATCTTGGAATTGTTGTTGATCACAAGCTGAATATGAGCCAACAGTGTGATGTGGCTGCAAAAAAGGCAAATGCTATATCAGGCTGCATTAACAGAAGTATAGTTTCCAAATCATGTGAAGTATTAGTTCCCCTCTATTCAGCACTGGTTAGGCCTCATCTTGAGTGCTGTGTCCAGTTCTGGTCTCTGCACTTCAAGAAGGATATAGACAAACTGGAACAGGTTCAAAAGAGGGCAACAAGGATGATCAGGGGACTGGAAACAACGCCCTATGAGGAGAGACTGAAGGAACTGGGCATATTTAACCTGGAGAAGAGAAGACTGAGGGGAAATATGATAGCACTCTTCAAGTATTTGAAAGGTTGCCACACAGAGGAGGGCCGGGATCTCTTCTCAATGATCCCAGAGTGCAGGACACAGAATAATGGGCTCAAGTTGCAAGAAGCCAGATTTTGACTGGACATCAGGAAAAGCTTCCTAACTGTTAGAGCCATACAACAATGGAACTAATTACTAGAGAGGTAGTGGGATCTCCGACACTGGAGGCATTCAAGAGGCAGCTGGACAGACATCTGTCGGGAATGCTTTGATTTGGATTCCTGCATTGAGCAGGGGGTTGGACTTGATGGCCTTATAGGCCCCTTCCAACCCTACTATTCTATGATTCTATGAAAATATTTATATAAGCATGACTATCAAATATGTTTATTTATATAACCTGTAAAGATATTTATAGTGCAATCCTGTTTGTTTACTCAGAAGCAAGTCCCAATGTATTCAATGGGGCTTACTCAACCAGGGAAAACTGCAGCCTCAAGTGATAAGGAACTTGTTCTTTTAACAAGTCCTTTAAGTTGAGAGCTTATCCCAGTCTGCGTCTGTGTTGAAATTGCTTTTTAATATGTTTTTAAACTTTTTCTTAAAAAAATGTTTTTAAAGCTTTTAAAAATGTTTTTAAAGATGTTTTGTTTTAATATATTTTAAAGTCTGTTTTTATGATTTTTAAAGTGTTTTTAGTGCTTTTGTTTGCTGCCCTGGGCTCCTACTGGGAGGAAGGGTGGGATATAAATAAAATAATAAAAATAAATAAACTTCATTCATTTTTTTAAAAAATGAGTATTAGTTTCCTACATAATAAAAACTGTGATAAACCCTGCCTAATTTCTTTAAAAATAGGGTTGGAGGGAGAGAGATTTACAACACAAACACAAGTCTGCACTTTACTCACAATCATGAAAGGGCAGGGTTGCAGCCAGAGCTTTGAAAAGTTACTTTAAACTACAACTCCCATCAGCCCCAGCCAGCATGGCCACTGGATTGGGCTGATGAGAGTTGTAACTAGAACATAATCTGTTTAAAAAAAAGTTGTGCAGGGGGGGTTTACGTTTTGGTGTATATCTCGGGAATTAGACCACCTAGAAACTTTTTTTTAAAAAAATTGAAGTGGAGAGTCCAGAGAGTAAGGGGTGGTAGCCAGAGAGCTGGAGCCCCCTCCCCCCAAAACCAGAGACTCCAGCCGAAAACACACACACCGGGGCACACACACACACAAATCATCGTCACTCACCTCCACAGCTCTTCGCCATTCTGCCTTCCTTGCCCTGGCTTTTTCCTCCGGCGTCCATTTTTTCCTCTCAGAGTCAGACGCTAGCAGGCTCCCCCTGCCTATTCATCTCTTCTATCGTGCCTCCTAACACAGAACACGAGGGAAGAGACAGTCTGCGCAGAGGTCCAATCAGTGTGAGGCACATGTCTTGTGTTAACCAATCACAGCCAGGAGCTGACTTCCGCTTGTTCCCGCCCCCAAGTAACGTCCAACCTAACGTGGAAACGTTAAAGTTGAAGCTGAAAAGTAGGGAAATTACTATTCATTCCGTTACTTGCCAAATGTAATGGAATTACCCACTCGTTATTTAAAATTGTAACGAATTAAAAGTAACTCGTTAAAAATAACGAGTTACTTCCAAGCTCTGATTTTGAATATATTTCATCATGCTGGATGACACAATAACACCCTGGCAATGATCACTTTTGACATGTTCAAAGCTTTTGATTTCCTGCAGAGTAGGAAAAGTAAAGTGTCTAGCATCCACAAAATGCAAGAAAAAGAGATAAAAAACCAGAATGCTGAAAAAATATATATATCTTGAAAAAATATTTATTAAAAATATATGCAATTTTTTTTTTGAAAAATAATAACAAAGGCCCAGGAAGATATTACAAGATACTCTATATTTTTTCAGCATTCTGATTTCCTGCAGAGGCCATATTTGAAGCGGGTTCTGTGAAAATATTGGGTAGGAGAAGGATTAGGCAAAGTAATAAATAAACTCTATGCTCTGGCCACAGCGGAGCTGGATGAGGATATTCTTTTTTTTTTACAGAATCTTACACCACATTTCTACCATATAGATATGGCATTTAAGGTGCCTTAACAACAAAGACATCAAAGCAGTCATAAAAGAAATAAAACAGCACCAGTACAAAACAAAAACTCATAAAGCAAATAAAATGGCAGACAAATATTTCTGGCAGTCAGAAACTTAACTCATAACCCAAGCCAATCAGACAGATATCTTGGGAAAGGGCCATATCTCAGTGGTGGAGCATCTTCCTTGCAACATGCAAAAGGTCCCAAATTCAATCTTTGGCATCTCCACGGAGGGCTGGGAGAGACTTCTGCCTGAAACCTTGGAGAGCTGCTGCCAGTTGGTGTAGACAGTAGCAATGGTCTGACTCAGTATAAAGCAGCTTCCTATGTTCCTATGAGATCAGAACCACACAGTAAAAATCAAATCAGGTAAACAGAAACCTTTGCCTAGTGCCTAAAAGGTTAGTTAAAAAAAAAAAAGACTCCCAGCAGATCTCCCAAGGCAGAGAACTCCAAAATCAGGGTGCAATCACAGAAAAGGCCATCACTTACAGAACCCACTTGCCTAACCTTTGCTGGAGAGCGCACCTGAAGGATGGCTTCTAGTGATGATCTTGGCCACTGCACAGGTTTTTAAAGGAGCCTTTCAGGTATGGTGGCTACATCTACACCATACATTTAAAGCAGTGCCATACCACTTTAAACAGTCATGGCTTCCCCCAAAGAGTCCTGGGAGCTGTAGTTTGTTAAAGGTGCTGTGTGTACCTCTGAGTGCTTCCATCTAACATTTCCACAATACTAGACTCCCTTCTTCTTACAATGGCCTTTTGGGGACTGGTCTGGCCTGAGGGCACTTAAACCCTTCTTGCCAGAAGCAAGTAGGCTAGATTAAATGTTCCCTACCCAGGCTCCGTAAAAAGGTGAGAAGGAATAATCTCGTCATTTCAGCTGGACTTGAGAACACCCTCATTTAGCTAAGATTGCTATGTTAATTTCCAATCAGAGAATTTGTTTTGTTTGAGTTATACGCTCCAAGCAACTTTGGTTGATGCTTAACATATTCTTATCTATCTATCTATCTATCTATCTATCTATCTATCTATCTATCTATCTATCTATCTATCTATCTATCTATCTAATTAATTAATTAATTAATTAATTAATTTGTATCCCGCCCTTCCTCCCAGCAGGAGCCCAGGGCGGCAAACAAAGCACTAAAACACTTTAAAACATCATTAAAAAAGATCTTAAAATACATTAACAAAACAGCATTAAAAACATTTTAAAAAAACTTTTAAAAAAGGGTTAAAAACCTTATTTAAAAACATATTAAACAATTCTGACACAGATGCAGACTGGGATAGGTCTCAACTTAAAAGGCTTGTTGAAAGAGGAAAGTCTTCAAAAGGCGCCGAAAAGATAGCAGAGATGGCGCCTGCCTAATATTCAAAGGGAGGGAATATTATTAATGACATCACTGGGCCTGCGCCATGACCTCACTAGGACTCTCCCCCAGGCACCTGGTTGGCCACTATGAGAACAGGATGCTGGACTAGATGGGCCACTGGCCTGATCCAGCAGGCTCTTCTTATGTTCTTATGACTCACTCCCATTACATCACTAGGGCCCACCCCCGTGATATCATTATGGCCCACCCCTGAAATCTCAGGGTTTGGGATGCTTCTGATCTGGTAGCCCTAATGGAAAGAAGGCATATGGGCATGACAGGTTATATTATGTATTTAATGCATTGTCTAGTTTAGTCTACCAAGGTCCCAGGTTCATTCTCTGGCACTTCTAATTAAAAGGATCTCAGGAAGCCAGGCTAGATTTGTGCAAGATTGCTGCTGTCAGACATAGTCCATAGACTGGTCTAGATGGACAAAATGGCCTGTCCACTGTTCTGTACTGTCTCTTTAAGAGACAAGTCCAGGAGGCCTCAGTCATCAGGCAGCATGAGATGAATAGAAAGGAATGTTTTCACTTTTCGATGCAAACCCTGAGAGAGAGGTTAGGTTTTGCTGAACTTCAAAAAAGGCCTGGGAAATTCTGGCCAAGATAATCAGGACGTTATTCAGCTAATTTAGTTATGTGCTCTTATAAATCAAAGATTATTGCTCTGTGTTTTGTGGATTTTAATAAATAGTTTAACTCTGGAATTCGTTCCCACAGGAGATATTGAGTGTCACCAATTTAGATGGCTTTAAAAGAGGATTAGACAAATTCTTGAAAGATAAGGTTATCAATGGCTTTATTATTATTATTATATTGGTATAATATAATAATATTATGGTGTAATATAATAATATTATACTAATATTATTATATACCAATAATATACCATTATTATTATTATTATTATTATTATTATTATTATTATTATTATTATTATTATTATTATTATTATTAATAATAATAATAATAATAATAATAATAATAATAATAATAATTGTTAGTCACTTGTTACCAAAAGGTCTACAAGCAACTGACAACACTGTTAAAAACATAAATATATTATATCATAAAACAGAACAAAAAACAGCCCCCATAACAGCCACAGGAAGCTTTGGCAGCACACTAATATCAAACAATATTATCTCAGTCTATCAGAAGCCTGGGAAAAGAAATATAAGGCTGCATTCCAGAGATGGGGAGCCCCAACTGAAAATGCTCTCTTACTTGTCACCACCCTCCAAGCCACCCTCCAACTAGCCGTGATTCTACCTCCACAGTAGGAGCGGCAGTGTGCCTCTGAATACCAGTTGTCAGGAATCATAAGTGGGAAAGCGCTGTTCAACTCAGGTCCTGCTTGCAGGCTTCCCATAGTCACCAGGTAGGGCACTGTGATAACAGGATGCTGGCCTAGATAGCTTTTGGGCTGATCCTGCAGCATTAGCCCTGCATTCTTAGGTTACGTTCTTATATGTTTAAATAATTGCGGAGCTTGAAACCATCTGGTGTGTCCTGCTGTTTCCCATGTACAAAATATACACCACCCGTAACATAGGGATAATAATACTGATCTACTTTCCAGCATTGTCATAAGAATGGCGGAGCCTAAGGAGGCCCTACTGTTAGCCCATTCGGTAGAGTGAGGTTATTTAAGAAATTATTGTTGCATTTTCACTGCAGGGGGGGGAGGAGGAGGAGGAGGAGGAGAGGTGCTTGTGGGATTTTCTGCCTCAGATGCCAAAATAACTCAGTTGGCCCTTGGGTATTATGCACCTTGAGGATTATTGACAGGGTGGGGGACCGGTTGCCATTTGCTGCCCCACCGCAGGCAGCAAAATGTTTTCAACCAGCCCTACAATGCATACAATGCATATGAAGTAATTATAGACAATCCAGTAATACATAAATGTATTGAAATTACAATACAAATTATTGCAAACCCCTGGGCTATTGGATACTTTTGCTTCTGCAAGAGAGTTGTGTCTTAAGGCTCAGGCTGACTTGAGTGGTTCGAATCCCCACACAGCCATGAAGCTCACTGGGTGACTTTGGGCTAGTCACTGCCTCTCAGCCTCAGAGGGAGGCAATGGGACCCCGTCTGAATACTGCTCACCATGAAAACCCTATTCATAGGGTCACCATAAGTCAGGATCGAAGGCAGTCCATTTCCATTTCAGCTCTGAGGCAGAGCACATGCTTTGCATGCTGAAGTTTCGAAGGGTTGTGGCTCCACGCAGAAGGTCCTGGTTTCAATCCCTGGCATCTCCAGGTAGCGCTGGGAGACGCTCCTGTCTGAAACCCTGGAGAGCTGCTGCCAGTCAGTGTAGACAATACTGAGCTAGTGGGACCAAGGGTCCGACTCACTAAGGTGGCTTGCCACAAACATAATGTCAGTTCCTCACAATGAATATTATTATCACAGAAAATAATCATTTCGCCCTTTAAAATGTCATGTCACTGTTCACTTTTCTTCATTGACAACTGGTCTGGTCTTCAGAAGGGCTGCAGTTTGACAGAATCAAATTCACTAAGGAAGGGCTGTGGGAAAAGACTGTCCAGAGAGAACCTATTACCAGCACAGCCCCTTACACAGTTTTTCATCAAAGGCGAAATCATATGTGCAGACCAGATGGGTAGGCAGAAAACTACTCAGACATCTAACCACGGACTGCCAATACCGCACTTAAATGTTTACAGCTGCCAAGGGAGCCACATGTTGTGCACTGACACAGTTGCCACTCTGAATTCTTCTGGCACACAGTCCCAAAAGGACACATATAGCCTGTAACCGAGAAAGTGTTTAGTGTCTAGTTAGGGCTGAAAACTGATAGGCACACACAAATTTGGGGGCCAGCCATGTGCCTCTTAAGAAAGAAGAAGTGATGCATTTGGGAACTGTTAAGTGGAAGATACAGGGTTTATCTTCCAAGTCTGTATTGCGAGAAGGTTCATGTTTGGTTTCTGTTGTATATAAACAGGCGTGAGGAACCTTTGGCCCTCCAGATGTTGCTGAGCTACAACTCCTGGCCATTGGCCATGCTTGCTGGGGCTAATGGGTGTTGTAGTTTCAGCAACATCTGGAGGGCCAAAGGTTCCTCATACCTGGTACATAAGGGAAAATGACGTTGCTTCCAGCATGTGAGTATTTTCATCATATGCTGAACCTGTCCCTTTTTTCGGCTGAAATGGACTGGCTTGGTTGTTTCCATGACTTGATGGACTTGAAATGAGGCAAGGGCTTTGTTGAGTGCACTTTAAACAGGCATGGCTTCCTCCAAAGAATCCTGGGAACTGTAGTTTGTTAAGGAGCTGTTAGGAGACCTCCTGTTCCCTTCACAGAGCTACAATTCTCAAAGTGGTTTAACAGTTAATCCCTCTTCCCAATAAACTCTGGGAACTGTAGCTCTGTGAGGCGAGTAGGGGGGTCTCCTAGCACCTCTCAGCACCCTTAGCAAACTACAGCTCCTAGGATTCTTTGGGGGAAGCCATGACTGTTTAAAGCGGTATGACACTGCTTTACATGTATAAGGCAGATGAGGCCATATTGTGCATTATGGTTTTGATGTAAGGTAAGGGGACTCAGCGCAACAATATGGTAAAACCCTCTCATTTAACTAAATTTTTAAACAACTGTTTAATCTAAATTGCGAGTAAAATATGCCCTCACTCACCAAAAAAAAGAGAGTTTGTGTTCAAAAATCCATGCCTCTAAAGTTAGGTGTGCCCAGCAAACCATCTCTTCCATTTTAACCAATCTTTTCAGTTAACTGGAGCATGAAATGTTGCCATAATAAGCAATATTCAACTTGATATTCAAAGCTCATTTCAGATCTTGGACAAAGGCTGCTTTGAGGCAACAGACAACTCCCCAATGTAATTCTAGAGGCGTTTGTGATAGTTGTTTCCACATTTGCTGATGTCAGTATGGATGAGAATCCTATACGTGAATTCCCAGATACAATCCTTCATTGCTATAAGGCAGGGATACTGGGTGAACCTTGGAAATCTAAGAAACTGGCATGGGCACCCTAAAATATCCATTTGACAAAAGAAAAACTGCTCTGAACCTTTCCCCCCAACCACCACAAAAAACCCCTATATGCTCCAAAACAAATAAAGGGCGCACACCAGGCAGGGGTCTATGAAACAGAGGAAGGGTGCCCATTTTCAAGTCAGGGGGTTGACCCCTTTAAGAAGCAGAAGTCTCTCCACAAGTCTGAAGTCTCCACATGGTAGACGAGGTAGCCTGGAGCCAGAAGCTTAAAAGGTCTCAGGATGCTTTCAACCTCTGTCAGAGCAAGTTGCTTCCTTGGAGCTATCTGTGGTCCTGTCACTCCTGAACCACCTTTGCCTGCGACACCAAACCTTAACAAGACAGATCAGCTTGGCCTGTACCAGGGGAGACTGTCTTTAAGGTAGATTTTGATGGCAATGACATCATGCAAACATGCAAAAAAGAAAAAAAAACCTTCTGTGCATGAGCAGCATCAATTCCACAATAAGCATCCTTCGGGAAGGACTCTTCAAGGAAACTGGCAGTTCTCACATTAGTTCCTTGCACTATCCTACCCCTTTCTGCTTACTGTACTTCTAAATAGTTTTATAAAACAGCTGAAATGCAGTGAGGTAAGATGAAGATGGTTTCTACTTTTAAACATATGCAGTGGCAGCTGGTGGCTCCATGTCAGTGGGGCAGTGGAATCTGCTTCAGGTTTTACTCCGGACTCTCAAGAAGCTGTCTAAGGTGCGAAACGTGTCTGTAAGCTGAGTTCAATGGGACTTACACCCAGGTAAGTGTGTATAAAACTGCAACCCAAATAAATAATTTAGACTATTTCTAATTTCATAAATGTGTAGAAACCAAAGATTGGGGCGCACGAGAGTTTTGCAGATTCTTAGGTCACGTTAATTCTGTTTCCCATCAGAGGTGCAGCAAACAGATGAAAGTTTTTTTTAAATTGTATTTACAAACATTTTGTCATATTTGATTAAACCATGGCACAGAGACTAAACAAAAAGAGATCTGCAATGGAGACCCATGTTATAGAGATATCCTTGAAGCATTGCATATTTGGGGTGGACAGCATATGAAGCATACCATGTGTTGTCAGAAGCATGAGCTTCATGCTGTAGTGTATAAAATCTGACCAATAATAACTGTATGCATACTACTATAACACAGAGCAAAGAACAGCTATAGGGCTAGTCAGTGCTGCTTTTCGATTGTTAAAGCCTTTCAACTTCTGCAGCGCTTGAATGGGAGATAGCTTGGGATCAGTATATATGTGAAATAAGTTCATGAGCTATTGCCACCAAACTTTTAAATGGCACAGAATACAAGCCCCATTTGCTAAGGTAAAATTGGGAGCACATTTTAAGGCTCCCATTGTTCCTTTGCATATATAAAGTCAGGTGTGGGGTGGGTGGGCGTGGCTTGTGGGAAACAGCCTTGTGGAAAATTGACAAATTAGGACCACTGCCAGGGCAAATTAGGTGCTTTGAATGAACTGATTCAGATTAACTAATTCACTTAATTAATCCAAACATTTCTGAATTATACTTGCAAATAATTTTTATAATTTCTGGGTGAACTGAATGTGAATTGAGTTCCTTCTGTGGCAGGTTTTGAGCAATTTTTAATTCAGTTTTAATTCAGTAATGAGTATATGGGTTTCATTGCATCAACTACTGTGTCCTGTCAGCACCAGGATTTCTGCTTGCACAATGGGACATTTCCCCCTCCTCCCCTGCACGATCCCCAAATCTGCTCCAGAGGGTTGGGAGAAACCCAACAACAGAATTAGGTGTGCGTGGGGAAAACTTTCCATGGCGCAAGGAGAAATCATTGCACTGATGGAATGAGAGACTTAGCACTACATTGGATTGCACCCTCTGTGTTTGATTGTGGCTATTGCATTCACCATTTACCATTTTTCCTTATCTGCAAAGTGATGCTGCTGTTTAAGCTTAAAGATCATAATTGTTGGGGAAAATAAATAAAACTACTGTTCACATTACACTCTGTGTGTTTGTTTTGATGTTTTCTTAGTACTGTATATTGTAGACCATAGTAGAGAAGCGCGTGTAATTCAGAAGGCTGGGGACGTGAATGAACTGTGAATTGAAATAGAATGGAATTAGTTCCTTTTTGGAGGGACAAACTTGACCTGGAGCTAATTCCTTTATGGAGGTGGTGAAGCGGAGCTGGAACTAATTCCTTTCAAAAATGAACTTTCCAAGGAATAGGCTGGCAGGATGAAGGTCCCACACTTTAGTTTCAGACATCCAGTCCTTTCAGGAAGCAAGTCTGTACAGATACAAAAAGAAGCCACCTTCCCCCATCCTGCAAAAATAGTTTTGTGACTGAGTATGAATCTCAAAGGGGGGGGAATGCTATTCCACCAGAAATATTCTTGTCTGTGAGGTCGACTCAGGAGGGAAACAGTTTTAACAATGCAGGAAACTGATGTTTCATCTTTCATGTCTTTCCATGGACTTCCTTAGGCTTTCTGGCTGTTTAGTTAGCTTGAGTGCTGCCTGGAAAAAATGTAAAAGAGGTTCCTTTTATGACATTTGTGGTTGCAAAGGGGCTGTATGGAACTCGGTACACATCAAAGCATTGTTTTATAGCAACCATTTGAAATCTTAAGTGTGTGGGGAGTTGCATTTATTGTCTTGCAGTTAAGCATATGTGTGTTTAGATTTGACTGATGCTAGAGCTTATGTGTGCATACGGTAATAAAAAAGCTGTTGTGTAATGAAAACTCTTATTTGCTCATCCCTGCCTATCACTTGGACTGTAACTAAAATGCAAGCAACATCAGAACAAGCAAATAGGTCTAAGCAACGTTTATAGATTTGTATTCACATGGATGCTCACTCCAGAATCCTTAAGATGAGGTAGGAAAGAATGATGATTAATAATATAAAATGAGAACTGCCTTGAAGTCCATGCTTTTTCATTTGAAAATCCTTTTGTTTAGGCTAAGGCTGCAATTCAATACACATCTACTCAGTAGTAATCTCCATTGGGTTCAATGGTACTTACTCTCAGGTAAGTGTGTATTGGATTGCAGCCTAAGTCCAACTTTTCTGGCCATGGTTCTAAGTGGTAAAGGAAATGCACTCAGAATATGCTCAATGGAACTGTTGTCTTTATGCAGGCGTACACAACATTTTGCCCACTAAGCCAAACGCAGACCACAACTGCATATGGTGCATATCAGGGACTCCAGCATGAAACAGCTTAGTTATAATGAAATCTAGAATTTTAGGAATATAGGAAGCTGCCTTAGACCATTAGTCCATCTAGTTCAGTATCGTCCACACTGACTGGCAGCAGCTTTCCAGGGTTTCAGGCAGGAATCTCTATCAACCCTACCAAGAGATGCGGGGGATTGAACCTGGGACTTTCTGCATGCAATATGGCTCCACCACTTCAAATTATGCTTTATACCATTAGGTTAACTGGAGGAAGAGAAGAAGGCCTGGAATTTGAGTTCCAGGGTGCTTCCAGACAACCTGTTCATTCAGCATTCATCCTGATCTGATTGCAGGGAGATTAGATGACACTGGCTATTTAAAGAGCATTAATTCTGATTTGTTTGCCAGGAGATTGGATGATGTTTTGTCAAAGTGTTATCCCACATTTTCCAGTGCATTTTCTCATTACTTTCTTATTACAAAAAGTCCAGTCACTGGGAGGTCTAGCACAACTAGGAATGGGGGAGAAATTCAGTTCAGTTTGCGCTTAAAGCCGAATGTATTGAATCTGCACTTTCCAAAGTAATATGAGAACTGAAACACAGCCATCCTTCAAAATTCACACCTACCCAAAGTTTGCAATGCAGTTGTCCAGCAAAACAATGTTTACGAAAAGGCATATATCAGGGGAAAGTGTGCATAAAATATTAGTGAAAATAACATGCAAAAATGCATTATACAAAAATGTGTACATTCATTAAAACCTGCATGCAAAAAAATGTGTTTATTGGGAGACGTTCACACTAAAATGCTGAACAATGTTAATGAAGATTTTTTTGTAAAAAAAATAGATAAATCAGAAATTGCTGCAGAAATGTGAAGAACCGAATTTAGAACTGAGCACATGGGAAATGTAGAGAACTGAAATGATCAGACCTTTCCATCCCTAACTGCGCAATCAGATCTTTCCTCCAAACAAGCTATGTTTCTGCAACTTGAATTTGCTGGAATGTGATTGAATCCCAGTTTGAATCCCAGTTGAAAATAGCAACAACCTGGAATCGCCCCCCAGCCTCAACTTAGCAGGTAAGATAATTCCACCACAGGCAAAGTTCACCCCGTAGCTTGCCTGGAAGGAGAAAACAAAAGTGTTATTGTGGCAAAGGGTTTATGGCTGATCTTTCCCCCCTTTTCTCCTTCTTCTTCTAGGTGTCGCACATGCAAGCTCTTGCAGCTGTCTGAAGGAAGGCCTCATGATTGCTGGCTGGCTGCATCACACATAATACGTTTATGAGGTTTCCAACACACACACCCTTTTTACTGCTGCTGTAACCAGATGATGCGGCTTTTTGTCACCCCACTGCTGTTATACTTCTCTTCAAAGCTTCCAAGTCGAACCACGCTCTCTGATATTGTTAGCCGCTGATCACCGAGGAGTGAGAAGTTCCAGGGGCAACACCCCCAGGTTTGCTTTCCTTTGGACTAAGAGAACACTGGAGCCATTCTCCAGTGTTGCCATTCGACAAATTTTGCAATGCAGTTCTTCAAAAATGCAGATACTACTAGGGGGAAGTGTGCATGAAAATGCATGTATTAGTGAAAATAGCATTGGCATTCATTATATTAGGGGAAATTGCTTTGAAAAATTGTGTCAATTAAACAAAATTGCATGCAAGCATGTTTATTAGGGAGAATTTCCTGATGAATTTTCGTGAGGACTCTTTTTTTAAAAAAATCACCCACTGATGTAGAAATGTGGAGGACTGAGCTTAAGACTGGAAAAATCTGGAGGGCCACAGGTTTGTTTCTGCCATGCAGGAAACAAAGGGCTGCTCATTCACAGCAGATTCCCAGAATGCAACTTGTACAGCTTCTCTCTCCGCACCACACCCCAGTTTCAGCTATCTCCAGCTAAAAGTAATCTCATTCTTGGTAGCCACTTAGCTAAATATACAATATTTTTGTTGCATGATGGTAGGTATTTACAAGTACCATATTTCATTAGGCTAGGATTGGGGAATCTATGGCCCTCCAGATGTTGCTGGATTACAACTCCTATCATTGCTGACCATTTTGCCATGTTGGCTGGGGCTGAGGGCATCTCTGCATGAGACTAACCAAGGTCTGGATTTTATTGCAGATCAGATGATAGTCTGTCCTATCCTTGCCAATGGAAGCACAAAAACATTTTGTAAGTGAGAAAGGGTGAAGTAAAGCCTGAGGAGGGCCACCACTGTCTGTCATATGAATAAACAGAGAGCTGTGCTAGTCGGGCGGTATAAAAATCTAACAAATAAATAAATAAATAACAAATAAATAAACATCTCTGTCACCCCTGATCCTAATCATAATCACTTGGATCCACTTACAAGTAAACAAACAAAGCCCATCTTCTGCTCAGCCATAGGGGTGGCTGATTTCCCCGTCCACCAAGCCCCATGCATCACACACCGCTGCAGAGGATTTCTCAAACCTCACAAGTGGTTTTTCAAAAGAGCTCTGTGTGGAAGGCTATGGAGATAAGTGGGGAAGGAAAGCCCCAAAATGCTTACAGAGCACCGCAAATAAATAAATTGTGTGCAGTTCTTTTTAATCCAAGCTCTTTGCTCAGAAGAAATGTATACTGATTTCAGTAATATTTACATCCAAATCGGTTTCTGATTAAAGATTCTATTTATTTTGGGCTTTAGGAGTCATTGGTGCATGCTGCTAAAACCTACAAAGACACAGGGACACAGGAAGCTGCCTTATACCGAATCAGACCATTGAGTCTATCTAGTTCTCTTTTATTTCTGCAATGTCTGGCAGCAGCTCTCGGGAGTTTCAGACAAGGATGTCTCCCAGCTCTACCTGGAAATGCCAGGAATAGCACCTGGGACTTTCTGCATGCAAAGCATATCCTCCACCACTGAGCTATGGCCCTTGCAGAAGAGATTTATGAGCAAGTGGCTTGTCCTCTTTCAGTGGCAGCTGGTGGCTCCATATCAATAGGGCAATGAAATCCACTCCAGGTTTTAGTCTGAACTTTCAAGGAGCTGTCCAAGATGGAGGCAGTATCGGGGAAAGAGTACTCTTGTGCTCAGGTCCTACTTGTGGGCTTCCCATGGGCATCTGGTTGGCCTCTGTGAGAAGAGGATCTGGACTAGATGGAGTACTGGCCTGATCCAGCAAGGTCTTCTTATGTTGTTATGAGAGAGTCCATGCATGGGAAGGAATGATGTTGCCAAAGGGTTCTCAGGTGTATCAGTGTTCCTGATCTTTGGAGGACCATTTCTTCTTTATCAAGACTCTGGAGGGTGATGATAGATATACAATGGAAATTGGACATTTAACTTCCCGCACCAGTCTCAGTCTCAATATACACAGGCAGAGGCCAGATTCCAATACCCAGTCAAGGCCCACTACTCACACCTGCCTGGGGTCCCCTTAAAAAACAAGTTAGGGCTGGGTGGCTTTGTGTGGGATCTGCCACAAAGCCCCCAGTGAAGCATCATTGTGGAAAATGTAAATGGCAGTCCCAGTGGGAGTATGGGAGCCACAATTTTAATTTCCCTCAATGCCCTGCAGTAATGCTGTCAAGTCAGGGGACTGTGGGAAATTAAAATGGCAGCACCATAGGAGCACTGGTGCTGCCCACCTCCACCACCAAATAAGGCCACCAGGGAGAGGATCTCAAACCTGGATCTCTCTCAGTGCACACTTCTTCATAGTGATTACTGTTTTGTGCTCTACATGGGGCTGCTTTTGAAAACAGTTCGTAAATTGTAGTTGGTTCAAAATGCAGCAGCCAAAATGTTAACTGGATCGTAGTGTGAAGATCATATCACCCCTGTGCTTTATTGACTCCACTGGTTCACAATTTGTTTCTCCCAATTCAAAGTGCTGGTTTTGATCTAAACAGCCTTGGACCAATGTCCTTGAAGGACCACTTGCACCCATATGTACCTGCCTGTGATTTAAGGTCAGCTGGCTCTGGTCTCCTCTGCATGCCTATAATGAAATATGTTAGACTGGCAGGCAAGTGGGACAGAGACTTTTCAACCATGGTCCCCAAGCTTTGAAACAGAATAGAATCATACAGAACAGAACAGAATCACAGAGTTGGAAGGGGCCTATAAGGCCATCGAGTCCAACCCCCTGCTCAATGCAGGAATCCAAATTATAGCATACCTGAAAAGTGGTTGTCCAGCTGCCTCTTGAATGCCTCCAGTGTTGGAGAGCCCCCCCCGGTAATTGATTCCATTGTTGTACCGCTCTAACCATTAGAAAGTTTTTCCTGATGTTCAGTTGAAATCTGGCTTCCTGCAACTTGAGCCCATTATTCCGTGTCCTGCACTCTGGGATGATTGAGAAGAGATCCTGGCCCTCCTCTGTGTGGCAACCTTTCAAGTAATTGAACAGTACTATCATATCTCCCCTCAGTTTTCTCTTCTTAAGGCTAAACATGCCCAGTTCTTTCAGTCTGCTAAACATGCCCAGTTCTTTAAGTGTCTCCTCATAGGCCTTTGTTTCCAGTCCCCTGATCATCCTCGTTGCCCTCCTCTGAACCTGTTCCAGTTTGTCTGCATCCTTCTTAAAGTGTGGTGTTCAGAACTGGATGCAGTACTCAAGATGAGGCCTAACCATTGCTGAATAGAGGTGAACTAATACTTCATGCAATTTGGAAACTATATTTCTGTTAATGCAGCCTAAAATTGTTGTTGTTATGTGCCTCCAAGTCGACTACGACTTATGGCATTTGCCTTTTTTGCAGCCACTGTTAGCTCATATTCAGCTTGTGATCAACAACAATGCCAATGTAGTATTGCTGAGCCAAGTATCCCCCATCTTATAACTGTGCATTTGGTTTCTTTTTCCTAGGTGTAGAACTTTGCACTTATCCCTCCTAAATTTCATTCTGTTGTTTTCAGCCCAATGCTTCAGCCTATCAAGATTCCTTTGAATTTTGTTTCTGTCTTCCAAGGTATTAGCTAACCTTCCCAAATTTGTATCATCTGCAAATTTGATAAGTATTCCCTAACCTCCTCATCTATTAATAAAAACTACCCTACCCCAAGACACCTGCTCTGCTCCCTCCCTGATGGTGTTCTGGAGACTTCTGAAAACCATCCTGTTCTGGAAAGCCTTTGGGATGGACTGAGGGCTGAGCCTGAAACTGATTTTTATCCCCCCCTTTTTTGTTTAACCTCATAAGAACATAAGAACATAAGAAGAGCCTGCTGGATCAGGCCAGTGGCCCATCTAGTCCAGCATCCTGTTCTCACAGTGGCCAACCAGGTGCCTGGGGGAAGCCCGCAAGCAGGACCCGAGTGCAAGAACACTCTCCCCTCCTGAGGCTTCCGGCAACTGGTTTTCAGAAGCATGCTGCCTCTGACTAGGGTGGCACAGCACACCCATCATGGCTAGTAGCCATTGATAGCCCTGTCCTCCATGAATTTGTCTAATCTTCTTTTAAAGCCATCCAAGCTGGTGGCCATTACTGCATCTTGTGGGAGCAAATTCCATAGTTTAACTATGCGCTGAGTAAAGAAGTACTTCCTTTTGTCTGTCCTGAATCTTCCAACGTTCAGCTTCTTTGAATGTCCACGAGTTCTAATATTATGAGAGAGGGAGAAGAACCTTTCTCTATCCACTTTCTCAATGCCATGCATAATTTTATACACTTCTATCATGTCTCCTCTGACCCGCCTTTTCTCTAAACTAAAAAGCCCCGAATGCTGCAACCTTTCCTCGTAAGGGAGTCGCTCCATCACCTTGATCATTCTGGTTGCCCTCTTCTGAACCTTTTCCAACTCTAGAATATCGTTTTTGAGATGAGGTGACCAGAACTGTACACAGTATTCCAAATGCGGCCGCACCATAGATTTATACAATGGCATTATGATATCGGCTGTTTTATTTTCAATACCTTTCCTAATTATTGCTAGCATGGAATTTGCCTTTTTCACAGCTGCCGCACACTGAGTCGACATTTTCATCGTGCTGTCCACTACAACCCCGAGGTCTCTCTCCTGGTCGGTCACTGCCAGTTCAGACCCCATGAGCGTATATGTGAAATTAAGATTTTTTGCTCCAATATGCATAATTTTACACTTGTTTATATTGAATTGCATTTGCCATTTTTCCGCCCATTCACTCAGTTTGGAGAGGTCTTTTTGGAGCTCTTTGCAATCCCTTTTTGTTTTAACAACCCTGAACAATTTAGTGTCGTCAGCAAACTTGGCCACTTCACTGCTCACTCCTAATTCTAGGTCATTAATGAACAAGTTGTAAAGTACAGGTCCCAATACCGATCCCTGAGGGACTCCACTTTCTACAGCCCTCCATTGGGAGAACTGTCCGTTTATTCCTACTCTCTGCTTTCTGCTTCTTAACCAATTCCTTATCCACAAGAGGACCTCTCCTCTTATTCCATGACTGCTAAGCTTCCTCAGAAGCCTTTGGTGAGGTACCTTGTCAAACGCTTTTTGAAAGTCTAAGGACACTATGTCCACCTCTTTAGTCCCCTTTTAATATCACTCCCCTAGCTTTCTTAACTGTATTTTTATGTGTATGATTTCATGGTGAGCTGCCCTGAGTGCCCTATTGGAGGGTAGAAGGGAAGGATAGAAATATTTTAAATAATAAATAAACAATAAATAAATAAATAGTGACACTTTTGCATCTCTCTCAATGACAGCCTGGTAAATAAGCCCCCGAAAGTTATTAGCCAGCAAAACGTCTAGTAGCCTGCATTTCCACACTTCCACAGCCAACACAGAAATGCAGGCCTCTAGCCTTTTAGCGGGCTAGTTCAACTGGAAGTCTTCTACCAAGTTGACAGGCAGATGGTGTGATCCTCCCCTCACCCAGCCATCCACCCAGTCTGTCAGCCTGCTATATTTGGATACTGGTTGTGGAGGAAGGAATTTTCCTTTGGTGAAGAGGGTGGGTGGAGGAGAGATGGAGTGATTTACCAACCCCCTCCACCAGCCTGCATGGGATTATTCCATGGATTCGCTTGCGTAGAATTCCTGGTCGCTTACGGCTATCAGGTGATTCCAGAGTGGGGAATCTTCTTCAGCCTGAGATCCTCCTTCCTTTTCTGAGTAACTTACCAGGAGTCACATGCCGGTGGTAGGTGAGGCCAGAGGCAAAAGAGGGCAGACAAATAAATGTAAATGTTACCTTGGTACAGTAGGCTTCTTTCTATGCATGCTCCCACAGACCCACACACCTCTCTGTCCTTCACCCAGGCAAGCAAGAGTTGAAGGACACATTCCAGTTCCAGGTAAAAACACTCAAGGAGAGTGTAAAGCAGGGTGACTAAGGAGCAGGGCCTTGAGAATGTCCCAAGGGTCAGGTAGAGAAGGTAGCAGAGCAGCTTTTAAACTGACTGAGGGGGGAAACCCAACAGGAGCTGAGAAAGGTCCGGTTCGGAATAAACCTCCCCCCTGGGATAAAAACGAAAGAAATGATGAAATTTTAAAAGGGGTAGGCCTAGAAGTAGGCATTGTGAGAGCAGGGGCACAGGATATAAATTCAGAAGAGCAAAATTACCACAGGCCTAACCACAAGTGCCAAAGACACTTGAAGAGAGACACTGCTTACAAGTGCCTGTCCGCAAATGCTAGGAGCCTCCGAACCAAGATGGGAGAACTGGAGTGCTTGGTCTTAGAGGAGAGCATTGATATAGTGAGCATAACGGAGACCTGGTGGAATGGAGAAAACCAGTGGGATACGGTTATCCCTGGATATAAACTATATCGGAAGGGTATATTTTATTAAATGTAACTCTGAATTAAAAAAAAAGAAACAACAGAAAATGCAACTAATTTTGGAAGAAATAAAACAAAAAGAGGAAGAATTGAAAAAGAATCCAACTAAAGTTTCTATTGTAAATCAAATTAAAATGTTACAGAATCAAGTATCAATGCTGACAGTTAGAGAAATTGAAAGGAAACTAAATTTTGCTAAACAAAGGACTTTTGAATTTGCAAATAAACCAGGGAAATGGTTAGCATATAAATTAAGAAAAGAACGTCAAAAAATATTATTTTAAAGATACAAGAAGGAGATGAGACGCTGACAGATAATGCAAAAATCAAAAAGATTTTTCATCAATATTATTCAACATTGTACAAGTGTCAGGAAATTCCATCTGAAAAAATAGAAGAGTATATATCTAAACAGAATTTGCCTAAAATTACAGACTTTCAGAGACAAGCTATTAATGGCCCTATCACGTCAAGAGAGATATCTGAAGCTATAAACAAAATTAAATTAGGAAAGGCGCCAGGACCAGATGGGTTATCTGCAATGTACTATAAATGTTTGGAGGAAGAACTCTTGCTACCTTTACAGTCTACAATGAATTCTATTCTGCAAGAGGGAAAGATACCGGATAGTTGGAAAAATGCTAATATAACATTAATACCTAAAGAGGAGCAAGATTTAACTAAAACAAAAAATTATCGACCAATATCTCTATTGAATAATGACTATAAACTTTTTACAATGATCTTGGCAGAAAGAATGAAAATAATATTGCAACAATTTATCCAGGAAGATCAATCAGGGTTTTTACCTAAAAGACAATTACGTGACAACGTCAGGAATGTCTTGAATGTGTTGGAATATTTAGAACAACGAAATGATAAACAAGCAGCTTTGATTTTTTTAGATGCTGAAAAAGCATTTGATAATTTGAATTGGAAATTTATGTTTCAGGTTTTGGAGCAAATGGATTTTGGAGACAATTTTATAAAATGGATTAGATCGATTTATACATCTCAGAAAGCTCAGATAATTGTTAACGGAGATTTATTTATTTATTTATTTATTTATTGTATTTATATACCGCCCCATAGCCGAAGCTCTCTGAGCAGTTTACAGTAACTAAAAACATTAAAACAAATATACAAATTTTAAAACACATTTTTTAAAACAATTTAAAACACAATTAAAAAATTTAAAACAATTTAAAAAACACGCTAAAATGCCTGATTTAACGGATTCATGTGAAATACAAAAGGGTACAAGACAGGGATGTCCATTATCTCCCCTTTTATTTATTCTGGTCTTAGAAGTGCTGCTTAGAGATATAACGCAAGATAAAAGGATTTCGGGATTAAAGATAAAAAAAGAAGAATATAAATTGAGAGCATTTGCTGATGATTTGATAATTGTACTAGAAAACCCTTTGGAAGGAATTAATGTATTGATGGACAAATTAAAAGAATTTGGACCGTTAGCAGGATTTAAGATCAACAATCAAAAAACAAAGATGTTGGTGAAAAATTTAACTTTAAGGGAACAGAAAGAGTTAATGGACAAGACAGATTTTACAATAGAGAAAAAGTTGAAAAATTTAGGTATCATTATGACAAATAAAAATTCAAAGTTGTTTCATAATAATTATGAAAAATTATGGACAGAGATTAAGAAAGATTTGTTAAAATGGGATAAACTACAATTGTCATTAATGGGTAGAATATCTGTGATAAAAATGAATGTATTACCGAGAATGATGTTTTTGTTTCAAACAATACCTGTAATATCCTCTGATTTACCTTTTAAACAATGGCAAAAAGATATCTCTAAATTTGTATGGCAAGGAAAAAAACCAAGAGTTAAATTTAAACTACTACAAGACGCCAAAGAAAGAGGAGGACTGGGATTACCAAATCTGAGACTTTATTTTGCTGCCTGCTGTCTAGTCTGGATAAAGGAATGGATCTTATAAAAGACTAAAAGACTAAATAAAAGACTATTGGATTTGGAGGGCCATAATTTGAAGTGGGGATGGCATGGATATCTATGGTATGACAAAGTAAAAGTAAATGTAGACTTTAATAATCATTTTATAAGACGTCCTCTGTTGAAAATATGGAATAGATATAAACCAAGGTTTTATTTGAAAATACCATTATGTGTCTCAAGTCAAGAAGCGTTTTACAGAAGAGAAATGGCTGGAAAAGAGAAATGGTAACTTATAAAGAACTATTAGAAAATGTACATGGAGAATATATAATGAAAGAGAGAGAACAACTGACAAAGGAAGGATATAGTTTTCAATGATTTGCCTATTTACAATTGTTAGAAAGATATAAAATGGACAAGAAAATGTGTGGGTTTGAAATAAGTAAATCTGATTTTGAAATAGGATTGTGCACAAATGATGAAAATATAATTGCGAAAATGTATAAACTCTTACTGAAAATGGATATGGAGGAAGAACAAGTAAAAGAGTGTATGGTAAAGTGGGCAAAAAAATTTGGTTATAACATACAAATGGATCAATGGGAAAATATGTGGAAAAAAGGCTTGAGATTTAAACTATGCTATAATCTTAAAGAAAATTTCTATAAAATGATGTATCGTTGGTACACGACTCCAGAAAAGTTGTCAAAAATGTATAGTAATGTTTCTAATGTTTGTTGGAAATGTAAACAACAAGAAGGATCATTTTATCATATGTGGTGGCTGTGTAAAAAGGCAAAATCATTTTGGGCACAGATAGGTAGGAAGATGCAAAAAAATCTAAAGATAAATATTCAGTCAAAACCAGAATTTTTTTTATTGGGTTTTATGGATAAACAAATAGAAAAGAAATATGGAAGAATAATATTATATATGATTACGGCAGCAAGATTATTATATGCACAAAAGTGGAAAATGGAATCAACACCAACAACGGAAGAATGGCTATTGAAATTAATGGACTTAGTAGAAATGGATAAATTGACACGTCTACTTAGAGAAAAATCGACAGATACATTTCTTAAGGAATGGAAGCCTCTCTTAGACTTTTTGTTGAAAGATCAAAATAAAATGATGATATTGGGATTTGACAATTAACTAAGATAGCCTATGGAGAAAAGTGATCCTGTATGTATACATTAAGGGACAGGTTTGATATATATTATATACTTATAGCTGATCTGCGACAAATCGGAAGTCAACTATTTTATTTTTATTTTTTGTTGTTGTATTGTTATGTTCTTTTACTTTGTTTTGTTTGTCTTTTGAAAAATTTGAATAAAAATTATTAAAAAAAAAAAAGAGAAAACCAGTGGGATACGGTTATCCCTGGATATAAACTATATCGGAAGGACAGGGAAGGACGTATTGGTGGCGGAGTCGCTCTATACGTGAAAGAAGGCATTGAATCCAGCAAGCTCGAAACCCCCAAAGAGGCAGACTCCTCCACAGAATCATTGTGGGTGGTGATACCATGCCCCAGGAGGGACTTAATACTGGGAACGATCTATCGTCCCCCTGATCAAAATGCTCAGGGAGACCTTGAGATGAGATATGAAATTGAGGAAGCATCCAAACTAGGAAATGTGGTAGTAATGGGTGACTTCAACTACCCGGACATAGACTGGCTGCATATGTGTTCCAGTCATGACAAAGAAGCAAAGTTTCTAGATATTCTAAATGACTATTCCCTAGATCAGTTGGTCATGGAACCGACCAGAGGGACGGCAACCCTGGACTTAATCCTCAGTGGGGACCGGGACCTGGTGCGAGATGTAAGTGAACCGATTGGGAGCAGTGACCACAGTGCTATTAAATTAAACATACATGTAACTGGCCAATTGCCAAGAAAATCCAACACGGTCACATTTGACTTCAAAAGAGGAAACTTCACAAAAATGAGGGGATTGGTAAAAAGAAAGCTGAAAAACAAAGTCCAGAGGGTCACTCGAAAATGCTTGGAAGTTGTTTAAAAACACTATATTAGAAGCTCAACTGGAGTGCATACCGCAGATCAGAAAAGGTACCACCAGGGCCAAGAAGATGCCAGCATGGTTAACGAGCAAAGTCAAGGAAGCTCTTAGAGGCAAAAAGTCTTCCTTCAGAAAATGGAAGTCTTGTCTGAATGAAGAAAATAAAAAACACAAACTCTGGCAAAAGAAATGCAAGAAGACAATAAGGGATGCTAAAAAAGAATTTGAGGAGCACATTGCTAAGAACATAAAAACCAACAACAAAAAATTCTATAAATACATTCAAAGCAGGAGACCATCTAGGGAGACAATTGGACCCTTGGATGATAAGGGAGTCAAAGGTGTACTAAAGAACGATAAGGAGATTGCAGAGAAGCTAAATGAATTCTTTGCATCTGTCTTCACCGTGGAAGATATAGGGCAGATCCCTGAACCTGAACTAACATTTGCAGGAAGGGATTCTGAGGAACTGAGACAAATAGTGGTAACGAGAGAGGAAGTTCTAAGCTTAATGGACGATATAAAAACTGACAAATCACCGGGCCCGGATGGCATCCACCCGAGAGTTCTCAAAGAACTCAAAGGTGAAATTGCTGATCTGCTAACTAAAATATGTAACTTGTCCCTTGGGTCCTCCTCCGTGCCTGAGGACTGGAAAGTGGCAAATGTAACGCCAATCTTCAAAAAGGGATCCAGAGGGGATCCCGGAAATTACAGGCCAGTTAGCTTAACTTCTGTTCCTGGAAAACTGGTAGAAAGTATTATTAAAGCTAGATTAACTAAGCACATAGAAGAACAAGCCTTGCTGAAGCAGAGCCAGCATGGCTTCTGCAAGGGAAAGTCCTGTCTCAGTAACCTGTTAGAATTCTTTGAGAGTGTCAACAAGCATATAGATAGAGGTGATCCAGTGGACATAGTGTACTTAGACTTTCAAAAAGCGTTTGACAAGGTACCTCACCAAAGGCTTCTGAGGAAGCTTAGCAGTCATGGAATAAGAGGAGAGGTCCTCTTGTGGATAAGGAATTGGTTAAGAAGCAGAAAGCAGAGAGTAGGAATAAATGGACAGTTCTCCCAATGGAGGGCTGTAGAAAGTGGAGTCCCTCAAGGATCGGTATTGGGACCTGTACTTTTCAACTTGTTCATTAATGACCTAGAATTAGGAGTGAGCAGTGAAGTGGCCAAGTTTGCTGACGACACTAAATTGTTCAGGGTTGTTAAAACAAAAAGGGATTGCGAAGAGCTCCAAAAAGACCTCTCCAAACTGAGTGAATGGGCGGAAAAATGGCAAATGCAATTCAATATAAACAAGTGTAAAATTATGCATATTGGAGCAAAAAATCTGAATTTCACATATACGCTCATGGGGTCTGAACTGGCGGTGACCGACCAGGAGAGAGACCTCGGGGTTGTAGTGGACAGCATGATGAAAATGTCGACCCAGTGTGCGGCAGCTGTGAAGAAGGCAAATTCCATGCTAGCGATAATTAGGAAAGGTATTGAAAATAAAACAGCCGATATCATAATGCCGTTGTATAAATCTATGGTGCGGCCGCATTTGGAATACTGTGTACAGTTCTGGTCGCCTCATCTCAAAAAGGAAATTATAGAGTTGGAAAAGGTTCAGAAGAGGGCAACCAGAATGATCAAGGGGATGGAGCGACTCCCTTACGAGGAAAGGTTGCAGCATTTGGGGCTTTTTAGTTTAGAGGAAAGGCGGGTCAGAGGAGACATGATAGAAGTGTATAAAATTATGCATGGCATTGAGAAAGTGGATAGAGAAAAGTTCTTCTCCCTCTCTCATAATACTAGAACTCGTGGACATTCAAAGACGCTGAATGTTGGAAGATACAGGACAGACAAAAAGAAGTACTTCTTTACTCAGTGCATAGTTAAACTATGGAATTTGCTCCCACAAGATGCAGTAATGGCCACCAGCTTGGATGGCTTTAAAAGAAGATTAGACAAATTCATGGAGGACAGGGCTATCAATGGCTACTAGCCATGATGGCTGTGCTCTGCCACCCTAGTCAGAGGCAGCATGCTTCTGAAAACCAGTTGCCGGAAGCCTCAGGAGGGGAGAGTGTTCTTGCACTCGGGTCCTGCTTGCGGGCTTCCCCCAGGCACCTGGTTGGCCACTGTGAGAACAGGATGCTGAACTAGATGGGCCACTGGCCTGATCCAGCAGGCTCTTCTTATGTTCTTATGTTCTTAGAGAGGCTTAGAATGTCCCTGGGCCAGAGGTTCCCAGCCCTCATGTTAAATATAAGGCTGCTGTATGGTCAGATGCACAAGATGCTCATCTGGGATAGAAGGTTTGGGTGAAGAATCTAGGTCGTGACAAGGGATATCTTGGCCTTGCCTAACCTTGCAAGTAGGGCTAATTTCCACAGCACCATTTACTCACACTAATTCCAGTGTCGTATTGCCAGCTTCTTTTCGCCTTCATGTGTGAGTTTGTACATCCAAGCAGGCACAGAGCAGCAAATGTTCACTCTGATGTCCAGTCTGCCCAAAATGTATTTAAATATTTAGCCAGGCAACAAATTGCAGCATAAATGTTGATATTCACATACACCAACCCCAGAAAAGTGTTGAGTTTTGAAGGGGCATTGCTAAAAATTCCCCCACCCTGCTGCCCGTCAAAAGCAAAACGTTGTTTACTGCTGACTCTTAAGGATGAAGGAGCGCAGCAGGGCTGACAGTAAATTATATTATTTCTTCCTCCTCCTGTTATTTTTCTTCTGATGTCTTTGCTCTGTTTGGCTTTAACCCGTTGCAGAAGATGTTTACATAAAACTGAAAAAAATAAATGGACCAAATTAGACAAATGTGAGAAGCAATGCTTGTCCAAGGCCAGGCCAGAAGAGGGGCTCAGGCTTCCAAATCAAAGCATATGGCATCCAAGCCCAAGCCGTGAAGAGGCTGGAGTTGGCTAAACCGCACAAAGTGTTCTGTACACACACACATACACAGATGATTACAAATGAGTGCACTGTGTTGGGTAAAGGATGGGTTTCCATCTGGGCGTGTTTAATGCCCCCCCCCCGTTCACGCATGTCGAATGCTCAGCCAAGGATTCCTATATACCACCAAGCTGTCAGCCCCTCACAGATCATGTGGCTGCCCATGGAGAGATGATTCACGTAGAAAGGCTTGAAGGCACTGCAGAGTTAAAACAAACAAGGCCGTGTGTCTAGTCATTAAGATGTGTTTGTGAAACATGATTCTGGCATGATCACCACTAAATGAAGCTTTAAATCTGCCCTTGATTTCTCTTTCTCCTAGAAAATGTTCCATGCTGCCTTCTTGGACTGAATAATTGTTCCTACTGCAGTTATGCTATAGACTGCTTTTGGGTTTCAAATTGTCTCTGAGGCAAAACAGCACAAAAATCCCACTGTGATATTCAGTTGACATCATTCACATGTTAGTTTCACCTCATTTACCCTAGGCTATCCAGGTCTTTCTAGACAGGTTTGCTTCAGACATTGTTTAGCTAAACCATGGTTTGTTTTAATGTATGGATCCTAGCCTGACCACAAATCATGGGTTGTTTAGTGCCAACAACCCAAGATTTGAAATCTGAGCCATAGAATCTTGACTTTGAGGGGGGTGTCACTATGGTCACTTGGGCCTCTAACAACAAAGGTGGATCCAGGAGCACCCCCACACTATGAATGTCCTCTTGGAGGGGGTATGTCCCCATGCAAAGCAGGCAATTGACCCTTTATTTATTTATTTATTATTTGATTTATATCCCGCCCTTCCTCCCAGCAGCAGCCCAATTATCTGACCTCAGGAACCACTAACCCACAATGCCTTCGTCTTGCTAGGATTTAGACTCAGTTGAATGGCCCTATCACTGAATCTAGGCACTGGTCCAGGGCTTGCACGGCCTCTCCCAATTCATATGTTACAGAGAAATAGAGCTGGATACCATCAGTGTACTGCTGACACCTCACCCCAAATCTCCTGATGACCGCTCCCAAAGGCTTCATATAGATGTTAAACAGCATCAGAGACAAGATGGTACCCTGCAGCACAACAGCCAGGGAACCAAAAGACAATCGCCCAATACTATTGTTTGAAAATGACCCTGGAAATAGGATTGGAACCACTGTAAAGCAGTGCTGCTGCCAATACCCAACTCACCAGTTTGGCTCAGAAGGATACCATGGTCAATGATAGCAAAAGCTGCTGAGAGATCAAGTAGGAATAACAGGGTCACACTCCCCTTATCCTTCTCCCAATAAAAGCCATCCATCAGGGCAACCAAGGTTGATTCAGTCCCATAACCAAGTCTGAACCCAGACTGGAATGGATCAAGATAATCTGTTTCATCCAAGAGTACTTGCAATTGCTGCACATTAGTCAAAACTGCATACAAAAATGTGTTTATTTGAAGAAATTAACACTAAAATGCGGAAGAATTTTCATGAGGATCTTTTTTTTTTTTAAAAATCACAGATTGCTACAGAAATGTGAAGAATTGAAGATTTGAAAAATGCAAGATTGAGAAAATTAAAGTTGACAGAACTTTCCCTAGTGCTGATCATACCATCCAGCTGCTGCTGCTGCTTGGTGTCAAGAAAAGATAGCAAATTGTTAGTTATTTAATTATTATTGTAATTTTACAGGTTTGTGGGATTTTCTGCCTTGGGTACAAAAATAACGTGGTTGGCCTTGGGTACTTGGTTGGAAAGGGGTGACCTTTGCTGCCTTGCCTCTTATAGTAAAATGTCCTGGGCCAGCCCTGATTGTGGCTACATACACACCATGCTGATAAAGCACATTTCTTCCACCACTACCAAAGAATACTGGGAACTGTAGTTTGTTTAGGGTGCTGGGAATGGTAATTCTATGAGCCATAAACTATAGTTCCCAGGATGGCTTAGGGGAAGCCATGACAGCTGTATAGTACTCCTCTCTTGATTTTCTATGCTCCTTTATCCTCACTGAGTATGCCCACGCTGTAGGGATGCTCACTCTGTTTACGTTAGAGATCATGTTCTTAGATGTAATTATAGCTACTTAGCACCCTAATGGGGATCATAATAAAGCAAAAAGAGGCACTGGACCACATGCATATCCTAAAATGGAAAAGTGTATTTACATGGTTGTGGTTGTGGTGAAGAAGCAAGTAGCTCTGTGCTCCTGGGGCATATCTTAATGGAGCTGGCTCCAACTTTCCTGAAGTCTACCAGGTGCCTGAGAGCCAGTGTGGTGTAATGGTTAAGGTGTTGGACTACGACCTGGGAGACCAGGGTTCGAATCCCCACACAGCCATGAAGCTCACTGGGTGACCTTGGGCCAGTCACTGCCTCTCAGCCTCAGAGGAAGGCAATGGTAAACCCCCTCTGAATACAGCTTGCTATGAAAAGCCTATTCATAGGGTCGCCATAAGTTGGGATCGACTTGAAGGCAGTCCATTTCATTTTCACCAGGTACCTGGATCTTAATTTCACTCACAAAAATATTTAACAAACGTAGTGAATGCACTAATAAGAAGAGAATTATTCAGCTCATAGCTCTAGTATGAGGATACTACATATGCCTACAAACTGAAGGAGAGAATTAGTTCAGGGCAGTCACAATCACATCAGTGACACATGCATACATCCTAGTTCGTTTGTTCGGCACTGATAAAATATCCAAAGCTGTTAATAGGCCTGCTGGCACAATATAGGTTCTTGTCTATTTTTATGTAACAGGAGGAATACTAGCGGCTGGAAGGGGCAATTTCAATCAGGAAAACTGCATGGGAGAAAAGGTTAAACTTCTTCCCCTACTCAGTGCCACAGACCTGAGTCAATCTCACCCACCTGCTTGTAAATATAAAATAATTTCACATACAGGCCTGCCACCAGCATGCACCACCCTCAGGCAGCTGATGGGACCCCTGTGCCCTGATACTGATACCTGTTCTCTATCTTAAAATGTTTTCTTTAATTCCACAATCGTGTCCCAGAGTATTATTAATTAATTAATTAAATTTATATCCTGCCCTTCCTCCGGAAGGAGCCCAGGGCAACAAACATATCAGCAAAAAAAAATAATTTAAAAAGGCAATAATTCTAAAAACAGTTTAAAAGATTCTAAAACACAATTCCAGTTAAAAATATTCTTTCATCAGTGATCTTCGAATTGCCAGGAATAGTCCCATTCAGCTGTCAAATGCCTGGGTAAACAAGGATGTTTTCAAATCCCTCCTGAAAGTCAATAGTGATGGAGTATATTGGGAGCATGGTGGAAAACTAAAATGGTGATCCCAGGCACAGCTGCCTAGGACTGATCAGACTGCGACTGCTGTTTAGAATTATAGAATTGCAGAGCTGGAAGGGGCCTATAAGGCCATCGAGTCCAACCCCCAATGCAAGAATCAAAATTAAAGCATAGATCCAAATTCAAGCATAACCCCAATTAAAGCATCATACCTCGCCATTCCTGCTGCCAGGTAAGCCTGCTGGGATGAAGGACCCAATTACACCTTTTGGTGGCCCTGATCACATAGAGCAGGGGTGGGAAAGCTCAGGGCCAGCCAAATGTTGTCCTCCAAGCTACACACACACACAAACCAGCCCTGTTCGGCATCCTCCTCGTGCTTTTGCACGGCTGGAATGTGTCTTTGGACTTGCTTCTTGCTTGCCTGCAAGGAGGATGGGGAGGAGTGTGAGGCTTTGTGTGTACCTCTGAATTTTACATGGCTGGAATGTAGCCAACTCTACAAAGGTAAGAGTCACCTCTGCTGCTCTCCACTCACTTTTGTGCCTGGCCCTGCCCACTTTGGCCTCTGACCTCACAACCTCACCGGCATGCGGGCCCCAGAAGGTTACCCATGAGATGGTGTGACCATTGGGCTGAAAAGGCTTCCCTGTCATGGACGTAGTGGTTGATCCTTTGCTGCTCTGCTACACTAGTTGTGATTTAATTGTTTGTAACAATAGATACAGTGTGCAGAATCAGTGAGCTCACCATAGACATAGGCACTTCTAAGGAACGGTCATATGTGTTTGTGGTGATCACCTTCTTAAAGGGTGCGCCAGGTCTAGGGAGTGAACACATTAGTGCATTCATTCCGTCGTATGCCTGTCACTGATGTTTTGTTTTAATATATTTTAAAGTCTGTTTTTATGATGTTTAGAGTGTTTTTAGTGTTGTTTGCCACCTTGGGCTCCTACTGGGAGGAAAGGTGGGATATAAATTTAATTTGTTGTTGTTGTTGTTGTTAATAATAATACTAACAACAACAACAATAATAATAATATAACATAAGAAGAGCCTGCTAGATCAAAGCAGTGGCCCATCTAGTCCAGCATCCTGTTCTCACAGTGGCCAACCAGGTGCCTGGGGGAAGCCCACAAGCAGGATCTGAGAGCAACAGCACTCTTTCCTCCTGCAGTTTCTAGCAACTGCTATTCAGAAGCATACTGCCTCCAACCATGGAAGCAGACCATGGCCATCAGGGCTAGTTGCCACTGATAGGCTTATTATTCTCCATGAATTTGTCTAATCCTCTCATAAATATATAAATTAATAAAGTCATCCAAGTTGTTGGCCTTCACTGTCTCTTGTGTGGGCAAATTCCATAGTTTAACAATGCACTTTGTGAAGCAGTTCTTCCTTTTGTCTGTGCTGAATCTTTCAACATTCAGCTTCATTAGATGTCCACAAGTTCTAGAGTTATGAGAGAGAGAGAAAAACTTTTCTCCATGCACTTGTTGAGGGACAAAGGATGTACCCACGCCACAGGACTTCCATGTTATAATGAAAACTGCACTAAAAGGCACTTAGAATGATGTGTAAACTACAATAAACTACAAATGATGTGTAAACTACAATAAAGCAAGTGCTAAAGGTTTAAAATGTGCAGTGTCTTCTCAGCATGGAGTTCTTGATGCTGCTCACAAGGAGTAGATGAAAGTGCTCACAATTGCTCTGCTGCTCCAACCGCTTCAACACTTCATTGATGTTTTCAAGCACCCTGTTTACTTTGGGTGCTACTTCAGAGGAAGCCTCACCATTGTTGTCAGATTCACTTCCCTTGTCATTGGCTTCATGCTACTTGTTCATCTTGTCACCCAATCAGAGAAGCCACAATTTCCTCCTCACTCTGGAGCTGCTCCACCAGAACCTCCTCATCCATCTTAATCCAGGCAGCCAAATCATTTGCTGCAAGATTCCCCCGAGGGCACTGCCTCCCCTCCTGTGCGGGAAATGCTTCTGCGTACAACTCCATGTCATCGTTCACAATCTCCTCACTGGCATCACATTTTTCCCCAGCAGTTGGCAATGGTCATGGAACTGACTTTTCCCCATGCCAAGCCAATGCTGTGTGTCACATCTTTCAGTGTTAACGCCTTCAAATCACTGCTATAATAAGCTTTACATGCCTGAATAACACCTTGATCCGTGGGCTGGATCAGAGCAGTGGTATTCTTCAGGAGAAAGAAGGCTTTGATTTTCCTATCTCTGGACGACAGGATATTGGGTGAAGGATAGGCTGGACAGTGATCTAACAGTAGGAGAGCATTCTGTTCCAGTTTCCTTGAACTCAAGTGATCTCACTGATAGTACAAACTAGTCTTCAAACCACAAGGTGAAAATATCACGTCGTCTAGGTCTTGGAACTGCTGTGGTGGAGCATGGGCAGCAATTTCATATTGATGTGCTTGAAACACCAAGGACTCCGACTTTTGCCAATGCACAATGGCTTCAGCTTGTGGTTGTCGCTCTTGTTGGCACACTGCAACAGAGAACTCAGTCCCTCATGCCCTCCTTGTTTGGTACCTTTATTTTGTCTGGGAGCAGTTTGAAAAACAGCCCTGTCTTGTCACAGTTGTACAGCTGTTCATCGCTGTAGTTGCCCTCTTTGATCACTTTGACAAGAAATTTAGGAAACTCTGCTGCTGCGTTACCACCACTGGATGCAGTTTCATCTTCAAGGTATACCTGAGAGCTTTCCACCGCCAAAACCAGCCATCAGAAGCCTTGAAGATGTCATATCTGCCAAGTAGCTGATTTAATTTTATTGCTTGCACTTTCAGGATCACCCCATTTACCGGCACTCCTTCGGAACACTTCTGTAGGAACCATTTGTACAAGCAGTCATCCACGTTGCTCTTCTTAGACAGCCTTGTTTTCTTTTTCTGCAGCCCTATCTTGTCTTCAACTCTGTCTACGAACACACATAACTTTTCTTCCTCTTTCATCCAGCCTCTTATTGTCCCTTCTGGAATTCCACATTCCCAAAATAAACTGACTTGTGATTCATCATTTTTGACTGTCTTGAAAATTTTGAGCTTTTCCTGCACTGTGTAATTTTTCCTTGTGCTTCCCATTACTCAGTGCCTGCTACTCAGTGCCTGCTACTCTCCCTGTGTGGTTTCCAAGCCACCAACAGTTTGGTGGGAACAACCCATAGTGTGCCCAGTAGCCGTCATCTCTGCACATTCTATTTTCTGCACATTCCAACTATCCCGCCACCCTCTCCCTGCAGAAAGCACTTGGAGAACCTTTCCCAGTTGCAAGTCATCTCAGGTCCACCCTTAAGGGTTAAAGCCAACAAGCACTGTACTGGTTCCTAGAGAGAAGCCAAACCGCCGTGGGTTAGAAACTCCACAGGGAGCAGGCACTGAAGTGTGGAAAGTTGTTTGGGAGGATGGGAGCTGATCTTGTGAGTTAAAATATGTGTGAACTGCTGTACTGTATATTTTATTTGGGGGTCATGGTCATAACCATTGTATATTCAATTCCATGGTACAGTGAGCTGCATTATAATGAGCTTCTACTGTAATTCTATTCCCATACTAGAAAAGGATTGACCTGTTGAATTTCTGCCTGCCATAAAGCTGTTAAAGGCACAAGAACCCTATCCCCCCCCCATGCCAATCCTAATCCAAAGCCTGGGCTGCCATCATGTCCCCACTTACCTGGAAGGAAGCCCCATTAAACACAAACAGACTTAGTTCTGAGTATAACTGTATACCATTGTACTGCAGGTTAACTATACAGTGAATTCTTAGTGAGTCTCTGGTCTTTAGCTCCTGCAAAGCAGGAGACATGCCTGAACCTCTTTGCAAAGTTTTCACATTTGGTGAAAGAGTGGGGTTCTTTAACATTCACAAACACTTATTGTGTTATTTGCAGAAAATAATTTCTAGGCTCTGCCTGATGTCAGGCAAACCCAGCACAGGAAAGATGCATCCTGGTTGCTAGGAAGAAAGGAAGAGCAAACCATGGAGATTCCAAGGACTAGGAGGGAAAAAAGGGAAAAGCAGGAAAAGTGCACTAAAGGGGGAGGCCAGCAGCTTTTTAGTACACCAGGGATTCCTGTTGGCTGATGTAGAAACAACTAATTTAGCAATCACAGCTCCACTCATTGACTAAAAACAATGAGAGGCAGGACTGACTGGCTCATTTCACATAAATCACTTAGAAGGGTAGCTACACTTCATAACTTTCTTTCTAGGAGGGCTAGAGACTTATTAAGAAAGAAAGAAAGAAAAAGCGATCCTGGGCTAAATGCTGGGGCACCATTGAAGGCATTTGCAGGTGCCATGTGTAATCTAAAAAGCCCCAAATGCTGCAACTTTTCCTCATTGTGGATCTACTCCATTTCTCTCCTGGTGCAATGAAATGGACATTGAAAGTGAATGAAATAATGCCTTTCTTTGCAAGTTCCACTTATGTGCATCGGATTGCTGCTGGAAAGCACCTATTAAGAGGTCTTTAAAGAAGAAACTCAGTGGACTGTCTGTTGAATACCACTTTAAATAGTGTTTTTGTTTAGTCCTCGGGTTTTTAATGTCATTTTCCCTGTTTTTGTCAATGTATATGTCAGAACAGCTGCCTGAATATTTGGAAGGTGAGCAAATTTTATGAATTAATATTTGCAGGGAGGAATATTTTAGTTTTATGTATAAATATTGGCTTAAACTGCATACCGGAAGCTTTAAATACATTAGATGTGCCAATGATTTCAGCACTGAATAGAACCTCAGTAACAAGCCATAGCTTTCTTTAGCGCCTTTGTATGTCCAACCCCCTCTCAAAATGGTATGTTTCACTCTTAATCCTAGATTTCCCAAAGATGTGTCAGTTTGGATTTGTTTCAGCCATTTACTCCATTTCCCAGAAATTTTAAGAGAAGTACACATTGGCCATCTGAGTATTTCATTTCCCTCATGGTGCAATGAAGTTTGGTCAAATGGCTGGGGGGAGGGCGTGCTTCTTATCCATGAATGTCAATCTCAAATGTTGAGAAGATCACATTCTGTTTTTAATAGCACAGTCCTATGCAGGTTTACTTAGCAATATGTTGCACTGTGTTGGATAGTGCTTACTCCTAGGATGCAGTGAGATTGTATTCCTAAGGCAGAGGGCAAGGGAGAACTGAAGGCAGTTTCAGCTGCCTCATCCAAAACCCTGCTGGGAGGGCAAAAGTGAAGGCAGAGGAGCACTCCCTATCTGTTTCCAGGGTGTTTTTTATTACAGTTTTTTAAATTATGGTTTACAATTTAAATTACAATTTTAAAAAAATTACAGTCAAGTTACAATGTTTTAGAATAATTAAATTACAGTTTTTTAAAAATACTATTAAATTACATTTTAAAAAATACAGTGGGAGACAAATAAACCAAATCAGCTCTAGGACTGGCATAGTTTTCTCCCTGGTTTGGGGAGTGCGGGGACCAGGGAGGTAAGAAGCCATTGATTCTTTTGGATCCTTGGCTTCTCCTGTCAATAATGGGTGGTAGGGAAATTCAATTTAGTTCACATTTAAACCTACTCAATTTGCACTTTCTGAAACAATATGTTCACCAAAATACACTCACCCTTCAAAACTTGCACTTCGTTGAATTCTGCAATGCAGTTCTCCAGTTAAATAATGTGTGCAAAAATGCATAAATTGAGGTAAAGTGTGCATTTAAATGTGTATGTTAGTGAAAATAACATTTAAAATGCAATATATCAGGGGAAATTGTTTTGCAAAAAATGTATACTTTAGGTGAAACCACATGCAAATATGTTTATTAGGAGAAATTGGCACTAAAATGCTGGTGAATGTTCATGAGGACTCTTTAAAAAAATTGCAAAGCGACATGGATATGTGGACAACTGAACTTAAGACAGAGAGAGACCTCAGAGGCCAGATTCACCCATCCCTATCTGCCATGCCCCCTTTTGGGCCCTACTGACATAGAGCCAGGGCCAGTCCCAAAAGGTGGCCAGGTTGGGCCCTGGCTGAGGGCTCCTGGACCCACAGAGGCCCCTGAGAGGCCTCTCAATAGGATGGAGGAGTAGCACTCCTTTTCTGCGATCCGCAGCAGAGTAGCTGCCGCAGATCGCAGAGAGGAAGCTTCTTCGGCCCGCCTGTCTCTCCTAGTTTTTGAAGCTGCGTGGGCTGCGCATGCAGGACTGCCATTAACCAAGATGGTGGCCGAGGTTTCCCTAAGGGGCTGAAGCCTCTAGCGCCATCTTGGTTGATGGCAGTGATGCGCGCACGCAGCAGCCTGCGCATCCCCAAAAGACAAGAGAGACGGAGCCAGCGAATGGGCAGAAGAAACTCCCTCCCTGAGAGAGATAGGTAGGCACACGCGTGCGTGTGCTGGGGCCTGGGGCAAGCTGGTGCCCAAGGTCCTCGGCATGTCTGGAGCTGGCTCTGCATGGAGCGCCAGTGTTGGTAGGCCAAGAGCTACAACAGTTACCACTGCAACAGGGAGGAACATCAGATCTCTGAGGTCAGAGTCCTCTCTCTACCCTTGGAGAGGTAGACTTAATGCTTCCTACAGCTCTTGGAATACACTCCCAGGAGCCAGTGTTTTTTTAAAAAAATAGTGTAATTAAGGAAATGTTATTCTACATGCAGTTGCCATTTCATTAAGCTTTTCTTTACTGTTTATCTACTATTGTTATTACAGACATGGGGGCATGTGCTTCAGTTTCTCCTGCTGAGTTCAATGAATGCTTAAAAATGTCGTAGGGAAGGGCCATAACTCAGTGGTGGAGCATCTGTTTTGCATGCAGAAGGTCTTAGGTTCAATCCCCAGCATTTCTAAGTAGGGTCAACTATTAAATGCCATTGCATGTCAGCACAGAAATACAGGCAAATACTAACACCTTTGCATGTCAACTATTAAATACCATTGCCAAGTAAACAACTCAACTCAAATACAAGTAAACAACAAAAACGGTTGCATGTCAACTTTCAAAATACTGCCATGTATCAAGTGACTGAAATTCAGTATCAGTCAAATATCAAATATTTAAGTCAAATGCCAAACAAAACTGTCAACTATTTCCTGAACAATGTTAAGGAAATATTGAAATTAGTATTCAGCATCAGAGTCTACAGAGGAGAATATGTGAATTTACTTCAGCAAGTTTAGCAAATTATCTCAGCTCTAAAACAAAGTTATAGGACTGTGGTGGAGGGAGATCTTAGTGTGTCTTCTGTCGGTCAAGGCCTCTCAGGTTATAAGGCAGGCTCTGAAGAACACTCATTACATCAGTGTGAGCAAAAGCTTGAAAAAGCTTCATTTAACTGATTGAGCTTACACTCTAATTAACCTTGCCTGGTTTTCCTGTAACATCAGCTTCGCACTGGGATTTCTCTAGCCTTATTGCTGAATTACCTCATCTTTTGGTGCCTGCTCCTTTCAACCTTCCATTTAGCTCCAATTGCTATCTCCCTTCCTTATTTGTATGAATAACAGGCAGCAGGACTGATGAGGATGAGATGAAAATGATAACATGGCAAGAGCTACAGGGGAGGAGAAAAAGAGCACCTTTTTCCCTCTGTTGCTCCAACTCCCATTTTCCCTTTCAAGTCACCTCTAATTGAGAAGGAAAAAAAAACAAATGCAAACATCTTTTGGTATATTAGTGTGAACAAGCTTTTCTCTCTCCCCCCTCTCTTACCTACCTCCCCCCTCTTTGGTCTGGTTTCGTTGAGGACTAAAGATAAGCTGCTTTCTGCCTCAGGCAATAAAACTGCTTAGGAGATCCCCCCACTAAGCAGCCCACACTCCTTCAGAGGCCAAACAATCTGGAGCCCAATGTAATATGCCAAAAGCTTGTAGGTGTATAATAATAATAATAAAAGCATGTAGCTTGTATATAACAACAACAACAACAACAACAATAATAATAATAGGTGTGCATGCCTGCCCACACACACGCACGTACGTTCTGGCTTTTGCTGCCCAGGCCATTCTTGTGCTAACAGAGATTACCTCCATGCTAAAGGGTGGGAAACAAGTATAATGCCTGGGGAGGGACAAATTGGTCCATTTCAGTTTCTCTCTGTTTCTCATTTTTCCAGTCTTCAGAACACTGCCATATTCTGCATCACTTCACAATTTTTGCTTTTAGTCCTCACGAAAACTTGTCAGCATTTTAGTGTACCTTTCTCCTAATAGACAGATTTTTTGCAAGCCATTTGATTCAATGTAATACATTTTTGCATGCTATTTTCACTAGTGTAGGTGTTTTTATGCACACATGCCCCTAATACAAGCAGTTTTGTAAACATTTTGGTGGACAATTGCATCACAAAATTCAGAGAAGTGTGGATTTTGAAAGCTACCTGCATTTCAGCATAAGTGTGTAAAAAACAAACAAATAAGCGTTGGGACAATACAGGTGTTCAGACAGTTCAGCAACAGTTGGTAATTTGATATATGTTCCCATGATTCAGAATGCATCTGGTGGGCTAAGCTTGCTTAGGAGGTGCTGGGCAGGCTGCACATGGTACATACAGCTTTGTCCTCCATCATCTTGCTGCCACTCCCCACCCCACACACCTGCAGCCTGAGGCAGCCACTCCACTCTGCCTAATGATAGAGTCGGCCCTGCCAGTGCCAGCTCAATGTGGAGTTAGAGCTGAATGAGGCTGCTAGTCTGGTAAATGGGGCAGCCCAATAGGACCATGTGTCACCAGTTCTGAAAGGGCTACACTGGCTGCCAGTGAGCTACCTGGCCCAATTCAGGGTGTTAGCACTACAATGTAAAGCCATAAATGGCTTGAGACCCAAAAGAGCACCTTCCCCAGTATCCACCATCTTGGACCCTATGATTGGCAAGCAAGGCCTTGTTGGTGGTGCTGCCACTGGGGACTGCCTAGTTGGTATTGACAAGGCCTTTTCAGGGGCAGTTCCCTGTTTGTAGAATGCCCTCCCTGATGAGGTGTGTGGTCCCTCTCTTTATCGACTTTCAGGAGGAATTTTAAAACATTTCAGCATTTGATGGCTGAAAGACACTCTTCCTGGCACTCCTGAGATCACTGGCTGACAGAATGTCTAACTGTTTTTATAATGTTTTTAATTTTGTGTGTGTGTGTGAGATTGATGCTTTAAAATTAACTTTAAATTACAAATCCAGTGACATGTTAAAATATTCCATTACTCAGATTTGAGCAAACAACTTACAAATTAAGGAAAGATGCAACCCATCATCATGCATTCAACTGAATTTCAATTCAAGGTCATACATTTTCTTGGAAATCCATTGGGAGGCAGGGAAGGACAATGAGAATGGAAACAGATTTAGGTTATAATATTACACTTACTTGAGAGTAATCCCATGAAACAACACAGTGGAAATGACTTCCAAGAAAACATAGGATTCCATTGAGGGGAACTGAATTCCACTGGTAACTTCCACATACAAATAACTTTCATTTCCATTACATAAAATGTTGCAATTAAACTGATCCACAGAACCAGACATAAACATTTGTGCCTCCAGCTTTTTCGAAAGCTTTGCCATTAAAAAGAAAAAAAGTGGGGGTTTTTTTTGGTGGGGGGACAATGATTGCATCAGGCCATTCATGTAGACTGACAAAAGAATCTGCTGTATTTGCTTAGTCTTGCCTTTTTTTGGGGGGGGGGGGAACCAACAACCCACAAATGCAAAGTGAGACCTCCAGATGTTGGTCCATTCTGCTAGGAGCAAGAGCCTTTTTGAGAGCCTTTCTTTACCTCTTAAGATCAAACATTTGGGAATAAGTTTGGCTGTCCCTAAGGATTTGGCTGCAACATGGGAGAGCTCCTTTTAGCAAATTGCTGCTCCCGTCTGTTCTATCTGAGAGCAACAGGGAGGTGTGAAGAACATATCAGTGATTCAACAAAAAAGAGAAGTGTGATGTTTCACATGGGCAAGTAAACTGTTACTTCGTCTTATTGCTAACACTATATATGCCTTGTTGTGAGTGGCTTGTATATAGCATCAGAGGGCGACAGCAATAACCATAAAGGGCAAAGGTTTACTTGCTTCTTTTTGAAATTCATCAAGATCTCTAGTTCACAGCTGTTGCAGTGAACTGAGCTGAATACTGTCCTCCTTGATGCCATTTTCTGTTGCGTGAGTCAAGTGTCTTACATTTAGGCAGAGCTTGGAAAAGTTACTTTTTTAAACTACAACTCCCATCAGCCCCAGCCAGCAAGGCCACTGGATTGGGCTGATGGGAGTTGTAGTTCAAAATAGTAACTTTTCCAAGCTCTGCATTTAGGGATGGGGGAGAAAATTGATTCAATTCTCATTTGAAGCTGAATCTATCAAATCCACCCTTTCCAAAACAATATGAGAACTAAAACACAGCCATCCTTTGAAATTTGCACTTATTGGAATTTTGCAATACTGTTTGCCCACCAAACAATGTGCACCAAAATAACAAACAAAAATGCATTATATGATGAGAAATTGCTTGCAAAAATGTGTTCTTCAGGAGACATTTGCACTAAAATGCTGGAAAATTTCAATGAGGATTTTTTAAAAAGAGAAAATTTGCCAATTGCTGCAAAAATGTGGACATCTGAATTTAAGATTGGAGAATGAGAATCAGATAGAACTGAAGTTGACAGAACTTTCCATCCCTACTTACATTTCATTTGTTCATTCATCTGTTTATTTGTATGCAGCTTGCCCACAAAATGATGTGGCTCACATTTCAAATGAACAATATTAACAATTCAAAAACATATTAGAAACAATTTGAAATAATGTCAGTAAGTTTAAAAAATTCATACATTATATAAAACAATACAAATAAATGCTATGAAACAAAATAATAGCTTTAATAAGCTATTAAACAAAATTTAATAGCTTAAAACTACATAGCAGAATGCCTAACACCAAAATAAAATGGTAGTATACAACACTGAGGGGGCGGGGGACACAATTCCAAAAAGCCCTTCCACAGAAGTTTCCCACAGTTAACTTACATGCTGAAGATCAGTTCTCTACATTTCCATATCAGTTTATGGAATTTTTTTTTTTAAGTCTTCATGAAAATATATCAGCATTTTATTTATTTTATTATTTATTTTATTACATTTCTAAACCGCCCTATAGCAACAAGCTCTCAGGGCGGTGTACAAAAAGGTAAAAACAGATTAAAATACAAGTAAACATAAGAACAGTGTGCTATAAAGAAAATATAAACAGAATTAAGACAAAAACAAATTAAATTTAAATTTTAAATTTTAAAATTTAAAATGCCTGGGCAAAGAGGTAGGTCTTTACCTGGCGCCGAAAAGATAACAAAGAAGGCGCCAGGCGTATCTCATCAGGGAGGGCGTTCCATAACTCAGGGGCCACCACTGAGAAGGCCCTAGCTCTAGTTATTACTCTCCGGGCCTCCGTATGCATTGGAACCCGGAGAAGGGCCTTCGACGTCAGGCGCAGTGAACGGGCAGGTACACAGTGGGAGAAGCGTTCCACCAGGTATTGCGGTCCAATGCCGTTAAGGGCTTTATAGGTAAGAACCAACACTTTGAATCTGGCCCGGAAACATATTGGTAGCCAGTGCAGCTGGGCCAGGACAGGAGTTATATGATCATGTCTTTTAGTCCCAGTGAGAACTCTGGCCGCAGCATTCTGCACCAGCTGAAGTTTCCGAACCGTCTTCAGAGGTAACCCTACGTAGAGTGCATTACAGTAGTCCAATCTAGAGGTTACCAGAGCATGGATAACTGTGGCAAGGTTCTTCCTGTCCAGATAGGATCGTAGTTGGGCTACCAGCTGAAGCTGGTAGAACGCATTCCGTGCCACCGAGGCTACCTGGGCCTCCAATGACAGGAGCGGATCTAATAAGACCCCCAAACTACGGACCTGTTCCTTTAGGGGGAGTGTAACCCCATCTAGGGCAGGTCGGACATCAGCCATCTGGGCAGAGAGATCCCCCACCAACAGCATCTCAGTCTTGTCAGGATTGAGTCTCAGTTTATTAGCTCTCATCCAGTCCATTATCGCGGCCAGGCAGTGGTTTAGTACATCAACAGCTTCACCTGAAGAAGATGAAAAGGAGAAGTAGAGCTGCGTATCATCAGCATATTGCTGGAAACGCACTCCAAATCTCCTTATGACCTCACCCAGTGGCTTCATATAGATATTAAAAAGCATGGGGGACAGAACCTGCGGGACCCCATATTGGAGTACCCAGGGACTCGAGTAATGCTCCCCAAGCACCAACTTCTGGAGATGATTCTCGAGGTAGGAGCACAGCCACTGCCAAGCAGTGCCTCCAACTCCCAAATCCGCAAGTCGCCCCAGAAGGATACAATGGTCGATGGTATCAAAAGCCGCTGAGAGATCCAGGAGAACCAACAGAGTTACACTCCCTCTGTCTTTCTCCCGACAAAGGTCATCATACAGGGCGACCAAGGCTGTTTCTGTACCAAACCCCGGCCGAAAGCCCGATTGAAATGGATCCAGATAATCAGTTTCATCCAGGAGAGCCTGGAGTTGGCGAGCGACCACGTGCTCTAAAACCTTGCCCAGGAATGGAACATTCGCTACCGGTCTATAGTTGTCAAAATTTTCAGGGTCCAAGGAGGGTTTTTTTAGGAGTGGTCTCACCACCGCCTGTTTCAGACAGAGTGGTACCACTCCCTCTCGTAAAGAGGCATTGATCACCTCCTTGACCCATCCGGCTGTTCCATTCCTGCTAGCTTTTATTAGCCACGAGGGGCAAGGATCCAGAGCGGACGTGGTTGCCCGCACCTGTCCAAGCACCCTGTCCACATCCTCGAGCTGTACCAGTGTGTGTTTCTCCTAATATACACATATTTGTATATAATTTTATCTAATACACACATTTTTACAAATCAGTTTCCCCTTAGCTAATGCATTTTTGTATGCTGTTTTGTGCACACTTTACCCTAGTATACGCATTTTTGGACATGTTACTGCAATGGAGAATTGTATTGTAAAATTCAGAAAAGTGTGGTTTTTGAAAGATGGCCATGTTTCAGTTTGTGTATTGTTTCAGGGAAGTGCAAACTAGGAAGGTTTGCCTATAAATGCAAAATGAATTAAATGTCTCTCCCATCTCTAGTCTTTTTCCAACATGCATTGGGGTACGTAGTCAAAAAAACGTAAGAGCCCAGTGGGAAGGCATCTGACTTTCCATTCCACATGCCTTAATCCATTAAACCCAATATTAAACCCATATTGTTTGTAGAAATGAGAAAGAAAAGAAAAAAACAGAAGTTAGAGAGAATGGTTTAAAAAGAGTTCTGTGCAGGATATTTTGTTGTAACACGTTACGTGGCTGGAGAATTGCATTGCAGAATTCAGAGAAGGGTGAAATTTGAAGAATTACTGTGGTTCAGTTCTTCTACTGTTTCAGAAAGTGCAGATTAGGTAGATTCACCTATTCAGGGGAAAGGACCGCACCTACCCTGACTCCTAACCTTTCTCGTCACTTGAACATGTCCATCAACACAGCAGGAATGTACGTCAGGACAAGATGTGGTGTAAGTAATTCCTCTCCCACAGACTCCAATGAAAAGGAGCAAGATGCTATGGAAGTTGCTTCTGCCAACACACATTTCCTCATCTATCTGTCTATCTGTCTATCTATCTATCTATCTATCTATCTATCTATCACTATTTCATCTTTTAAAAAAAACAAATTTGCTTACAAGTTTTTAAAAGCCACACAGTGAAAACCATTAAAAATACAGTACAATCCAAGGCCAACTATTGTAAAAAGACATCTTCTTAATTGTCTGCATAAACCTGGCAGAACAGAAAAGGTTTTCAGAGGCGTTCAAAGGTTAAAACAGAAGTGCCTGCTGAATCTCTGTTGGCAGGGCATTCCAGAGAATGGGCCGATGACACTGAAAGCTCGATTTCGTGGTGATGTTAAATGAGCCTTGCCAACCAAGGGGATGGCTAATGCTGCTCTTGCAGATTATCTCAGTGACTGAGCTGGGATATAAGGGTTCTAATGGACCTGCCTCCATTGAGTATGGCGGATCCTCTCCACCTCAGCAGACATTTGTCTATATAACTGCTCTGACTATAATCTTTTCACTGGAGATCAATGCTCTGCAGATATCCCTGCCCTTTGAACCAATGCAGATTAGAAAATGAACATCTTTGGGGGCTTTACTAATTGATTTTGACAATCTATATACTGCTTAATTACATTCATCTATAGGCAGTGTACAATAAGCTTAACACATTAAGAGATTAAAATCAATTAGAAACTAACTATAAAATAATATAAATAAAAAAGGTCTTTACTAGGCACCGGAAGTTTAACAGGGAGGGCTCCTGCCTAAACTAAGCTGGAAGGGAGTTCCACAAAATTGGGCCCACAACCAGTAGTGTAGTGGCAAATTCAGAAGTGCAGGGTCCCTTCATGATAGTCACAGCCATGCCCCCTCCCCCTTTTTTACTGCTGAAAAAGGAGAATGAAATCCTTGTTAATGCTTTCTCCCACAACAAGACATCCCCTAAGAACCTATCTACCTGAAAGGGGAGAATGTTAGCTACTGAAAAGAGTCTTCTCAGTGGCTGACGCCCCTCCTTTTACTCTGATTGGCTCCAATCAGCAGGAAAGGACAAGGAAGCATGTTGGAAGACTCTTCTCAGTGGCTAATGGACCCCCTGAGACCCTGGACGACTACTCCCCTGCCCACAACACCGAACATGCAACTCCTGGTGGATATAAGCTGTGCATCTGAGCCATGCGGATCACTAACAGAGACTTACCCCAAGACCTCAGTGATTGAGCAGGGATATAAGGAGTCAGGTGGTCCTTAGGTTATCCTGGACCCAGGTTGTTAAGGGCCCTGTTAAACTAATACAAGGAACCTGGACTGGTAGCATATGGGCAGCCAGTGCAAGCTTTTAAGCACTGGGATTATGTGCTGATGGTACTCTGCACTGATCAATAGTCTAGCCACAACATTTTGCATCACTTGGGTTCATCTGACACAGATACTCCCTTAAAAAACTCACACCACAGTTCTAGTTCGATTCTCTGCAATTATTTCCAGTTTCAAAACCCCTAGAACAGGTGTGGGGAACCTTTGGCCCTCCAGATGTTGCTGAACTACAACTAGGAGTTATATTTCAGCAGCATCTGGAGGACCACAGGTTCCCCACATCTCCCCTAGAAGAAATAGTTATCACACTGGTCCGTTTGGAAGCCACCTTCCTCTGACACCATGCATTGTCTGTTGAGCTTTTACAATGGGATTCATGTGCTACACTTGTATTAGGAACATAAGAAATCTGACTACACATCTCCTGACAGGGCTCTTAATGCAGAACTGCAGCAGGGTTCCTCGTAGGCCGACAGAAGGGGCAGTCTGGGACTGTACCTGAAAAGGAAGTGCCCAATTAACTCAGTGTGCCTGAATACAACACAAACAGATTGCAGTGGTGGCTGGTGCCCATTGGGACTGGTGGGGCAGAAGGCAGGGAGCCCAAACATAAGTGGAACCAGAGCCAATGACGGGCAGAGCCAACGAATTCTAGCTTTGTCTCCATCCTCCTCTCTGCTGAGTTCTCTAAGGGGCAACACTGACACAAAGGAGGAGGAATTCCTCAGGCAGTGCCACCCCCTGCCTGGTTGTAAATAAGAAGTCAGGCAGGTAGGGACTGGCCAAGGGTAGAGTGAATTTGGTGGGTATTGACCAGCCTCCACTGACAGATTGGCTTGGAAGTGTGTGGGCAAATGTCTGGAGAAGGTGAAAGAAACAGGAGGCGAAAGAAACAGAAAAGCAGAGTTACGATTGGTCTATATATAGCAGGTGTAGGGAACGTTTGGCCCTTCAGATGTCGCTGAACGACAACTCCCATCTGCCCCAGTAAGCATGGTCAATGGCCAGGGATTATGGGAGCTGTAGCGCAGTAACATCTGGAGGGCCACATGTCACCTGCTGTTGGGACGTTTGAATAATTTATTGCAAATTCTGCTACCAACTGACATCATCCGTATCTCCTGGACTGGTGTGTGCAGATCGAAACGGATTTATCCACCACGTTTCACACTAGAAACCTAGCAGCCTACATTATGGGAGAGCCACGCTGTGTTCAGAGTTTCTCTTCTTTTTTGTTTTCCGAAGGAGAGTCTGACAAGGACAATGTCATTTTGAGCAAAGGTTAAAATGGACGACCTTAACTTGTATACACCGGGCAGTTTGTTATTTCTCCCCCCCCCTTTCCTTTCTTTTGCAAGCTTGTCCTAGGAACGCGCAAGATTGCAGAGAAAATGCCTGCTGTACCCAAGCACAATGGTTCGGGAACACGGTCAAGGCTGGCAGCTCTAAAATTAGATGGACTCGCTTTGTTTGGGTTGGCAGATGTGTGCGTGCTCTCTCCCTCTCCTCTGGGAGTAAGCAGGGTTGGGCAATTGGCTAGGATCCCCTTCTCCTTGGTGCTTCATCTGCCTCTTGCAGGGCTTGAGCTGGGGGACAGGTCCAGCGGGCTCACAGTCTGGGTGTTTGCTATTGGCGCATTCAGTTGCCTGTCAGGCAGGTGCACCATGCCTACAGCCCTCCATGCGGAAAGTCAAAAGGCACATGTGACAAATAAATATACAGAAAGGACGTTTTCCACCAATTTTCAAATAGCATGAGAACGTAAGTAGACAATTTGTACCATGTGGGTGTCACAAGTCAGAAGACTTTGCTCACATCCACACCATACATTTAAAGCACACTTAATACACATGGCTCCCCCCCCCCCAAAATCCTGGGAACTGTCATTTGTTAAGGGTGCTTGGAATCGTAGCTCTATGAGGGGTAAACTACAGTTCCCAGGATTCTTGTGGGGGGGGAACCATGTGTGTTACACATGTACTTTAAATGTTGTGTGGGGTTCTGCCGTTTGTTGCACTTCCAGGCAGGAGCAGGCAGTTCCATGGGCCTGGCTATGGCATTCATAGAGTCAGTGGCAGCTGATGGCTCCAAGTCAGTGGGGCAGTGGAATCCACTCCAGGTGTTAGTATGAATTTTCAAGTTTCAGAAGCCTCTTGGACGGCTCCTTGAAAGTATGGACTAAAACCCAGAGGAGATTCCACTGTCCCACTCACATGGAGTCACCAGCTGCCACTGCATAGAATGTGTCATTCCTCAAATGGCCACCACAGCATTACAATTTGATCATCTCTAATAATTGAGAGCAGTAAGGTAGGGTCAGGCTTGGCTACCTCTTCATCTCCTTTCTCCATCCACCAAATTACAAGAGCAAACAACGGCCTGGGGGAAAAGGGGACAGTCTGGAAGTGTCCTCAGTGACTGATACTAGTTAGTCACTGAGGGCACTTTCAAACTGTCTTTATTTTTGGCTGGGATTCAACCACATACCAGCAAATTCAGGTTATGTAATTATAGTTGATTGGAAGTTGCTTCCTCAAAAGACTGGACTTTTTGCAATGAGGAAAGTGACGGGGAAATGAAGAGGAAAGTGTGGGATAACACTCCTGTGATGCAACATCGTCTAACCTCTCTGCAAACAAAGCAGAATTAATGCTCATGAAATAGCCAAAGCTGTCATCCAGCAAACAAATCAGGATGAATATTCAGTATACAGGTCCTCTGGAAGTGCTCTGAGACTCCGGGAATAATAATGGAATAATTACCAAGAAACAGCAGCATTTTTCCCTGCACAGGGAATTTATGAAGCTAGTGAAGAATTTAAAGAGCCTACAAAGCTTATGGCTTGCAAAGTTTATGAGGAATTAGTCGGCAGGGAATGCAATATCCAGGCACCTTCAACTGACTTGCTTTGCTGCAAATTAAGTTCAATTACTGTACAACACCATTTATGCAGTGCTCCACGCACACTTGGATGTGGTGATTTCAATGGCAACAGTTGATCCATCATATGCCATAGTCTTTGGCCGTGGCTATGATAGGCTTTAAAGAGGTCTAATAGTCACAACAGAATCTGACCTGGGAACAGTGGGGTAGAAAGCAGAGGTGTTGATGGACCTGGGCACCACTGCCTTTTACACAGCAGGGACAATGCCATCATCTCTCAGAGTGTTTTCTGCCAAGCCTCTGTTTGCCAAATAAATAAGTTGATCATCTTTGCAGGCAGGCAAGTGACACTAGGTGAGTGAGACACTAGGTGAGAACCCCACCAAATAAGCTGATCATAGGGAGAAAGAGACCTTGCTGACATGGGCTATCAACAGTCACTCTTTTCTTTTGTCAGGTCTCTGGCTCTGGCCAGGTACTGTTTCAGGGAGCAACCCACTGATAGTCCTACTACTCCCAGAAATCTGATAGGAAATGAGAAACTGTCTTATATCACATTCAATTATTTGTCCAATCTAGTCCAGCATTATCTACTCACATTGGCTGAGGGGCACAGGCAATGGCTCAGCAAAGAATTAGGCAGGGGTCTTTTCTGTCACTTGCTCCCAGATCCTTTCAACTGGAGATGCCAGGGATTAAACCTGGGGCCTTCTGCATGCAAAGCAGGTGGTGTTCCATGGAGCTATGGGCTGTGTACACACCATACTTTTAAACCTTGTCAAAAGCATGTCCCCACCCCAGAACCCCAGTTTGTTAAGAGTGCTGGGAATAATACTTTGTTAGGTGTCAACTACAGTTCCCAGGATTCTTGGGGGAGGCATTGCTTTCAATGAGTTTTAAATGTATGGTGTGTACACGCCACACAGTCTCTTCCCTTGAATTCTGGAAGCTGAGCCTTTCCAAACAACAACAAAAACCTATTATCCCTATCAAGGTAGCCCAGATTCAGCATCTGCAACATATTTAGGTTGCTAGCTTTTAAACAGTATGGCTTCTAAGATTCTAAGAGCAGCTAGATATTGAGTGAAAATCACTGCATTTCCATGCTGGGAGAATAGCCTCCCCTCAAGGCTTTCTGTCTCTGTAAGCTCTGCAATGTTGTGTTTGCAAAGCAAGGACCCTTTTAAAAAGAAAAGAAAAAGCAGAAAAAAGAATTTAGCAAAAATCCTTTAAGTATCAGGGTAGTGCCAGGGGAGTGTGCAAAGAGGATGATCATCTTGCTGTCTTTTGACCATTGTGCTTTTGGAACTAGCTCCGGATGAGTTGGTGGGGCTGCAGGCAGTAGGCAAATTCAGAAGTGCAGGGTCGCTTCATGATTGTCACAGCCACACCCCCTTCTAAGATTATAGAATAATCTGGCCAGGTTGGAATGCTGCTTCAGAAGACTCTTCTCAATGGCTATCACACTCCCTTGTCATTCTGATTGGCTCATAGGACGCTGGACACATAGGGACCCTGCTGGGACCTGGCTCCCCAAATAGTATGGGGTCTAAGACTCCTTGAGACCCTGGACAACTACACCCCTGGTTGCAGGAAGGGTGGCATTTACCCAAATATTGGGGGAGAGGAGGAATATTGAAAAACACCTTTCGCAAAATGATGCAAGCATGGTAGATGGCATTTGTTATGATGTCAGACTACAGCAAGTCAATGAAGTGATGGGCAGGGCTGGGCCAAGACATTTTGTTGCCTGAAGTGGAATATTCGATCCAGAGTAACTCTCCTTCTTCCCCCCCCCACATACACACTTCCAACAGGCCTCTTAAAGTAGAGATTCCCCCCCCCAGCCTGTACCCATATTGGAATTGTTTTTAGATGTTTTAATTGTTTGTGTGCCCTGGGTTCCTTTGGAAGGAAGGGTAGGATATAAATTTAATAATAAATAAATAAATAACTCCCATCAGCCCCATCGGAAAGGTCGTGGTTCAGCAGTAGAGCATCTGCCTTGCATGCAGAAAGTCCCCGGTTCAATCCCCGGCATCTCCAAATAAGGCTGGGAGAGGACCCTGCCTGAGAAACTGGACAGCTGCTGCCAAGCAGTGTAGACAATATTGAGGTAGATGGACCAGTGGGTCTGACTCAGTCGAAGGCAGCTTCTTATGTTATTTATTATATTTATATCCCACCCTTCCTCCTAGAAGGGGTCCCTATGAGGCATGGCTAGTGGTCAGAGATTACGGAACTTGCCATCCAGCAGCATCTGGAAGGTAACAGGTTCACCATCCCTATCAGATTAAAGAATCGGTTCAATGGAACAAACTTTCTAACCCTCTGAATGGGCAATGTATGGGGTATATACCGTCCTTTTAAGGAAATGCATTAATGCAGCCTTTGCCAACTTTGGGTCCCCAGATGTTGCAGGATTACAATTGCCATCATTCCTGACCATTGGCCAGGCTGCCTGGAGCTGAAGTTCAATGGCATCTGGGGACCCAAGGTTGGAAAAGGCGGCATTAATGTTTCTGTTGGCTCTTTCCAAAGATATCTGACATCACAAGTAAACTACACTGCACAATGAAGCAGATTGCTTTTGTTATTTTAAACTGCTTTAGCCCAGAGTTTGGCATTGTTTGGGCTTCCATTTATTTATTTAATATTTTCATTGCTGATTTACTCTGGCTCATTTAAGTGAGAGGCATTGCAAAGCCAGCAGAAAGCCCGGGGGCTTATGTGTTTTGAATACCGGCTCCTGACTCTGCTATCTGTGCCTGCATAGTAGAATTAGACTGTTATTCTTCAGATGAATACTTTAGTTTTTCCTAGGATAGAAGAGATTGGAAGTAATCCATAGCTTCGCTCCCAGGTTTTGGAGCTGTCAGAGTTTCTCTCTGCTGTTGCTTTAAAAACCAGGAGCAAACACTATCCAAAACTTACTTTTGAGTAAACATTTTTAGAACCGGCATGAAATGCCATTTTAGGCTTGTTTCATTTTTGCAAGGTATTAACTGTGCTTGCAAGACCTTAGGTATTAGTCTCAATTTAGCAAAGTTATGAGAACAGAATCACAATGGTGCTGTCAGGACAAGATTTGGGGGCACAATCCAGGGCCTCACTCAGCAGAATAAGCAGCAGGCCCCCCCAGGAGATCTGGCTTATATTTTGAAGCATGTGAAGTAATCCATATCCCCATCTAAAGAGAAGGACCCTGTAAAACTGTTCTGTCCCAGAGTCTCTACAATGACCTAACTGCATCACTGGTCTTCAGATCTATGCTCTGCATTCCTGTTCAGTGACCCAACCTGGCTCGGCAACCCAGAAGCTTCCTTGGGAGTAGGTCAGCGGCAGAGCATCTGCTTTGCATGCAAAGCATCCTAAGGTAGAGCTGAGGAAAATTACTATCTAAGACCCTGGAGAGCCACTGCCACTCAGTGTTGACAGTACTGGTCTAGATGGGCCAATGGTCTGACTTGGTATAAGGCAGCTTCCTAGATTCCCATGATCCCTTGTGTGATGTGTTCTCAGGCTCTAGGGAGACTCTGCCTGGCTCTAGGGAGGCTCTGCCCACCCAGGCAGTAAGTATTGCCTGTCTGGACTGGGGCTGTGATTCTAGAGATATATTCCTCGCACTTGATGTTCTGCTTTTCTCCAGGGGCTACCTAACAGTCAAACTTCACTTTACATTAAACACACACTTCAAGGCTCATTCTTAAAGCTGCTCATTCTCTCTTTTATAAGAAGCAGCTATCCCCCCCCCCTCTGGCCTGGGATTGCTCTCTCTCTCTCTCTCTCTCTGAACCCTTTCTTCCACATGCCATTTCCTTCCCTCCCTTCTGATGCTATTCCTCCCTCCCAGCTGCCAAAGGTGTATCTTGTCACTTAAGAGACCCACTCTTGACCATGTTGAAACAGGTCTTTGCCACTATTTACATAAGAACATAAGAAGAGCCCTGTTGGATCAGACGAAAGGCCTCTCTAGACCAGCATGTTGCTCCCAGTCAATTGTAACCGTGCATCCTGAATCTGCCGGTATGTGACTGAATCCCACCCCAAAACAGTGTGAGTCTGAAAGCATCCTAAATCAATGTTGTAGCCTTTCCCCATATGGGAGTTCCTCCAGCCTCCTGATCATTTTGATCGCTCTTTTCTGCACCTTTTCAAGGTCTACACTACCTTCCTTGACATGTGGAGACCAGAACCATACACAATATTCCAGATGTGGTCACACCACAGATTTGTAAAAAAGCACTACGATATTGGCAGGTCCTTCCACCACCACCCCAATCTGTTTCCTAAGGATCTCTAACCCTTCAAAGCAGCATTATAGGAGGAGATGCAGCAAGCTGGACTGCCTGTGCTGAGATTCCAGGATAGACTCTCCATGGCTGATTCAAACACCTGTTGCCCTAAACACATTTTGTAAAAACTGTTACTATACAGCTGTCACCCTACCCAACAGATGTTCCAGTTACACTTGTTATGAAGCAATGCACACACCAAACTTCATTGAATCAGAGCGATCTCTGCTAGCATCTCACTTAATTAACCTAAAGCCTCCCAGAAGAAACAAACTTTGTAAGGAGAAGGGATCACACAAACAGAAGAACAGCCCACAATGGAACACACCTTGCTTTTAGCAGACTTTAAACTGTGCTGGCCTGAAAACATTTTCGCACCCAAAAGTGAAAAGTCAAAATGAAGCCTCCTTGCTGCAGATTGACGCTCCATTTATTTTTAATAGCACACATCTGGAGAGGAAAATGGTGTGGTGTCTCCTCTGGAATCTGTGGCCCCCAAGCCCATCCGTCACATTGCTTCATGGCCAGTTCTGGCATGAATGAATGAATAACTCTCTCTCTGAGTCTCTCGCCACGTTCAAAACATCCATTTGCAGAACAATCATCCCATGCATGTTTACTCAGAAGCAAGTCCCACTGTGTTCAGTAGGACTTACTCCCAGGTAAACAAGCTAAGGATTGCTGCCTAAAGGTGTACTAAACAGTGCACAGGACTTCTTCCAGTGATTATAAAAGAATTTCAACCAGAAAATTTAAAAGGCAGCTTGAATTATTAGCGGTGTGTGTGTATGTGCGTGTGTGCACGCATACACTGAACTATTAGGTAGGGTGTGTGCGTGTGTAATAAAAAGCAGAAGACACATACAACTCAGCCTTAGAGAATATTACATCAGCTTGTCTCTCAGTTTTATTTAAAGCAGATGCCATCACATACAGCTCTGTAGTTAATCACTGCTAGTGGAAAATATGACTACAGCTTCATCGGAGGGCAAGTGCATTTTTTTAAAAGCCCATCCTTTTCCAGGGCAACAGGACTTGGCGGCTGATAGGCTGGAAGTGGCAAGTTTATATGAAGGCCGAATGCTTCGGTTTACAAGACGGCCCATTAAGTCTATATGTGGCACAGCTATTTTTATACATAGGACTCAAATGGATGCTCCTCCTGACCCTCCACACTGCTTCAACTGACAGGGTGAGCTAAGAGCAGCAGAGCCTGATGAAAAGTGGCTCATCAATTAACACAATGAGTTTCAAGATTAATTGTTGAGGTCAGTAGTGGGAAACCTCAAGCTCAGGGGCCGGATGCAGTGCGCTGACTCTCCCTATCTGGCCTTCAGGACTCTTCCCAGGTCAACCCCCCATTTACTGGCTCTGCCTCACACCCTCCTTCGGTGTTGTTGCCTGGCTGGAATACGTCCTTGAACATGGATAATGCCTCTTGCTTCCCTAGATGCCAAGGTGCTGATCCTGCCTTCTCACAGTTCTCTCTGCCTGGTAGCAATGACTTCCTCCTTGCTTGGGCCACCCATCATCTGTCTTCAGGGGTGGGTACCCACATGGATCAGGACATAGGGTGTGTGGCTTAAAAGGAATAAGGAGCAATATTGATTTATTTTGTACGTTTATACCCCACTAGGCTTGCCAGGTTCAATCCCTGAAACTGATCCTGTATCTTTAGGAGAAGATAAAATCAGCCAAGTGCAGGTGTTCTTGCAACCCTGTAATGGGAAAATCCACCAGGTGGAATTCTCCCTCCCCCCTGCACAACTTTTAAAGATACAGGAGGCTGGGCCTGGCAACCAAGAGGTATTTTGTATCTTTAAAAGTTGTGCAGAGGGAAGGGAGAATTCCACCTTGTGGTTTTTCCTATTACAGGGTTGCAAGAACACCTGCACTTGGCTGATTTTATCTTCTCCTAAAGATACAGGATCAGTCTCAGGGATTGAACGTGGCAACACTATACCCCACCTTTCTTTCATCATAGAATGCCAAGGCAGCACACATGTAGTTCCAGGCAGTCTCCCATCCAGGCATTGAGCAGACCCAGATTCAGCAAGGTGGTGGTCTCATGTGCTTCAGACCATAGCCTGAGAATACTTGAGATTGCTGTTGAAGATCTGTGTCACAATAGGACTGTCCAGAGAAAGTATATGACTTGGGGCCAATCTACATATTCAGGAAAAGCACATGGTATAGCCTTCCAGGGACTGTACTACCGTGGTTAAACAATTGGGAATGAGGAATTCTTGCCACTCTTCTGGGTGGGTGGGTCTAATATGGTAAAATGGTCTCTGATATCAAAACAAAAAATTCTGGGGTTACCTGTGGAAAATATTTCAGTGAACAGAGTAAGCTTCCTTATACTCAATCAGACCATTGGTCCATCTAGCTCAGCATCATCGACACTGACTGGCAGTGGCTCTCCAAGGTTTTAGGCAGAGTTCTCTCGCAGCCCTGTTTGGAGATGCCAGAGAAGGAACCCGGGACCTTCTGCATGTAAAGCAGATGCTTTATCACTGAACCATGGCCCTAACCTAGCTCTTTCTGAAGATGTTGATTGGATCTTGGTTACCCTTCCTTGGGATTGGGAGAGAATAATTCCTTTTATGTTTAGTAAAGGCTGTGTGTACACTAGTCGCTTCAAAAGCAGTGAGAATGACTTTTCTGGCTGTGTTTTGAAGCAACTCTGTCCTTGGCTAGATATATCTTCAGACCTTTTAGGACTGCCCACAGAAGTGTTTGGCCAATTACTGTCTCTGCCTGAGCTTGCAGCAAAGCGTTTCCATTGGCCACACCTAGAGGGGCAATGGGTTGATCTACCAATCAGTTGCAAAATTGATCTGAAGCTGATTTTTTTTAACAAAACCACACTCGAGCTGATCAGACCAGGTTTTAGAGTAAAAGAGGCAGAGTTCGACTAGTGTCGTGTGCTGATTTTCAAAAAACAGGTGGAGAGACATTGGAACTGGCACAACCGTGTGTCTCTACCCAAAGACCGAGTGGTGGGGGGCTGTATATGTGAATGTGCCTCATAGTCACAGACAAAATTTTTATATTACCCACATCATCTCAAGCCCAATCCTTTCAAATGGACTGAATCCACACATTTAACTTCAAGCATCAAGCGTTGTGTAATCCAAGTGATGTATGAACCAGAGACTGCTCTGAAGTCTAAAAACGCTTCTTGTTGGAGTTAAAAATGTTCTTAAGAGATAAAACTGAATAAGGTTCCAGACATTAATGGTCTTTAACCATAACATGAGATAATGGCAAATGTGTCTCTTTAATGTTGCGTTTCTTTACACAGAAACTGAATCGGGTGAATCATAGCCCATAGATTTAACAGCAGAGATGTAAATTTTATATGAACAGTAGGATTTTAAAAGGGTAGAATTTAATCTTGCAGATCCATGTCTCCTTTGAAACACAATGCAAATGGAGAACATTTGTGATTTCGATTCTGAATTAAACCGTATTAGAGATGAAATGTTTATTTTAAAATAGATGCATGAGTCACTTTTTCTTCTTTCTCTTCCTCCTCCTCCTCCACCAACCCCACCACCATATTCCCCAATGAATATGTATTTAGCACTCTTGGTATCCTGGGAGCTGGACATAACAGACTCAAAGAAGTGGAACAGTTGCTTCCCAAGGGTCTTACAGTAACTTAACAAGTCGGGGCATGGTGGCCTGAGGTCAGGAGCTGAGGAGAAGCTCTATATCCATGCCATAAAAAAGCCCTCTTCAGCAGCAACATCTGAAACATACAAAGCCTCAAAACATATTAGCATTTTATTAAAAAAGAAATAGCAAAACACAACTATCCTTCAACACTCATTGCATCCAGTGCTAGACACTGCAACCTTTGATAAGCACCAAGGGGTAATTATCTGTAATATAAAGGCTGTTGTACATCTTTGGTTCTTCCCTCCAAACACAATCTGAGAAGCAACGGAAGCAGTGGGAGAAAGAGGCTGCTGCAGAATTAGCCAAAGGTCTCTCTCTCTCAGTCAGACAGACAGAACACTGTTATATTTTGCATGGCATTGAGGAGCATGGCAGTCATTTGACCTACCAAACAGCAAGCACTTTGAGTGTATGGTCCAACTGTTGCTGAAGTTTTCGTCATGCTATTTAGAATTGATCATTTCTCAAATGTTTCAAGGAACAGGGCTTATTTTTTCTGTGTCTGCTTCTGTCAGCAGCTCCATGGTCTACACAGCTGGAAACGGTACTCTTTACTTCATGTTCCATTCTAAGAAAAGTTTACATTTGTGGTAACAGGAACCGAGAAGATACCATATTTTCTGCCCCGACGCTCCATCTCCACCTCAGCATTCCAACAAAGAAGGCCACTTATGCATCAGCAAAAAGGAGAGGGGGAGGAAAGAGATTTGCATAACATTTGCATATGCTATTTTATATGTAATATAATATAAATAGAAATATAATACATCTCACTATAATGGGGATGACTGTGACCAGGGGAGCTTCCAGATGGTTGCTATTTTTGGGATATTCCATCGCATACTGGCAAATTCAGGTTGCATATATAGTTGATTGGGAGATCTTGCACAACAAACCTGCTTCCCCAAAAGATTAAACTTCTTGTGATAAGGAAAGTGAGGGGGAAATGCACTGGAAAGCGTGGAACAACACTTGCTTTGACACAATGTCACCTAACCTCCCTGCAAACAAATCGGAATGAATGCTTACTGAACAGCCAATGCTGTCAGGATGCATACTCAATAAGCAGGTCATCTGGAAGCACCCCAGGTGGCCTCTGTTCCTGCTCAGTCTGCTGCCAAGGTATTGTTGATGGGCAACCTCAAAATTCCAGCTGCTCCTTGTCATGGTTGTTTATCTTTAAACTAAACGTGGACTGGATAGCCCTTCAAATAGCAAACTCCTTCAAATATAGGATTGTACTCTGGAAAATAAGTAGGACACATGGCTACTCTAATTCCAACACCAAGTCTTAGCTACCAGGCTAGTTCAAGGCTATTGGTGTCTAAAGCCCTATACTTGGGACCAGGATACTTAAAAGATCATCTCAACACCTACATACCCAACAAATCACTGTTTTTGCAGGACAGGATATTCTGCAGATACCATCCTATGAGAAGGTCCCTTCCACACATGTGGCAGCACCTATCCTTTGAACTTCCTCCCATTGCATATCAGGTAGGTACCTTCTCCATTGTCTTTTTGGTGCTGCGAAAGACACTTCTCGTTCAACAAGCTTTCTCAAACTATCCCAGTTCATATCTGCCTTGGATTTGAACTGATTTTATGTCTGCTGTTGTTGTTCTAAACTGCTTTTATATTTATCTTTTTAAAAAAAAAAGATTTTATATATTCAATTGTTGTAACTGTTTTAAGTATGTAACTGTTTTATACGTGTTATATTGTAAATAGCTTTGGGATGCCTCCTGGGAAGCAATTCATACATGGAATTAATAATACTAAGTCCTCTAGCTGGTTACCTCTGGCTTAGTTCCGGAACAACTTGCTCAGTGACCTCACAGCTCCATAGATGTGTACAGATGTACATTAATTAAGCAACAGGCTCACTGAGAAAGTGACAAGTGCACTTGCTGTTTTTGGTATAAACATTGAGTCTTTTTCGTTCAGGTTTGACCTTAGGGAGAACTAGTTCTTCCTAGTTGCACCAGAATCCAGCCATGCAGAGCACTGATTGGCTGACCCCTCTGATGTGACAAGGTTACCTCCTCCCGAATTTCCCTTTTACTTTTAAAAAACTTATTGAGGATTAAAAAAAAAAGACACTGAGCCCAACTCCAAGTGAGTGAATGATCATGCTGTGCTTTCATTTTTTTTAAAAAAAAGGTCGGGTAACATGCATGCATGAAGCATGGGTGAGCGACAGACTACTACACTGGTGTTTGATTCATGAGCCAGAGCATCTGTCAAATGGGTCGCGAAGGCAAGAGAAACCCAGGCTAGAGATGCAGGAGGAAAAAGGGCAGCAAGCCCTGCTTCTTAGGCAGGAGTGCAGGATCTGTGGCCTCCTAGATGTTTTTGGACTACAACCCTCATCATACCTGACTACTGGCCACGCTTGCTGTGGCTGACTGGATTTGCAGCCCAACAACAATTAGAGGGCCACAGATTCCCCATCCCTGCTCTAAGGTGTAATTGTATATTTCTGGAATTTCCTATTGGGATAGGAATCAGGGGTATGATTTCCCAGTGGTACCACTCTTGCCTGGAGAGTAAGATAGTGCTGGGATACATAAGTTTTAAAGTTACAGGGTGCCCCAGCTTGTCTCTCATGCTGTTTGACATCTACATAAAACCACTGGAAGTGATTGGCCAGGGATTTAGAGTGGCACCATCAATATGCTGCTGACAGTTCTATTTCTCCTTTTCATCTGATCCAGATACAGCATTGGCTATCTTGAATCAGAGCCTCGGCAATGGAGTGAATAAGGGCTATTATTTAAACAAGCCAGAAAATATTGAGATACGACTAGCAGATGGTACAGTCAACCACAGAGATTGTATTATTTGACCCATATTGGATGGGGTTGCACTCCCTCTTGAGAATAGGGTTTGTAGCTTCGGAGTGCCTTTAGCTCTAGTTTTGCTCATAGACTCCCAGATGATTCCTGTGGTTCAAAGGACCTTTTAGTAATCTCAGTTGGTATGCTAAGTATGACCTTTCCTAGAGAAATGTGATCTTGCCATAGTTGTCCATGTCTTAGTAACATCCAGGCTACATTACTGAAATGTGCTTTATGTGGGGCTGCTTATGGAAATATGGTGACTGGATTATTAATGTGTTGATTGGCCTGAGTCTATTTGACTAGTACTGAAACCAACCGATCCAAATTTGGTGGTGGTGATTTCAGCTTCTGCTGCATCAGGCAGCCACCTGAGTCTCCCCAATGTTAGGGCTAGCCTCGTCATCAGCCATTTTGTCTAGTATGGCAAAAATGTACATACCAAGGGGACATTTTAGGCCATATTGCTGTATTGCTGCTCTTTATCTAGATCCATAAATGCTGGTGTGTGTTTTTTTGTCTGTTGCTGTTCTTGTTTTTTAAAAGTGTTTAATTACTTGTTTTTAATGGTTTTATTGATAATTTTAATTATTTTCTAAACCGCTTAGACTTTTTTACAATCAAGCAGTATATAAATTTAAATAAATAAATTTAGCATTGACTTTGTATTGTGTGTATTAGCATTTATGTAAGCTGCCATGACTATTTGTGTACATGGAAAGGTAGAATATAAAAAATTAAAATACACCTGAGTGGCCCCAAGGAGAACCTTGTAAACCAGTTTGGTAATGCCATCCGCTGAGGCTAAAAGGGAGTGGCTTATCTAAAGCCACTTAGTGAATTCATGGCAGAGATGAAGCTTTGGAGACTTTTATCATCACAGCAACTGACTATGGGGAAGAGCCACAGCTCAGTGGCAGAGCACATGTTTTGCGTGCAAAAGGTCCCAGGTTCAATCTCTAGCATCTCTAGGTAGGATTGGACAAGACTCCTGCCTGAAACTGTAGGGAGCCACTGTCAGTCAACGTAGCAGACAATATTCAGCTAGATAAAATTGGTTCAAGGTAGCTTCTTGTGTCCTTAGTTGCTATAGCATTTTTATAGTGTTTGTACTTTACTGCAAATATCTCATCCTTCCTCACAGTAACCGTGAGTTAGTTCCTGTCATGGGAGGAAAAAGGCAATCCAGAAGTTTTTATAAACATATACAAATACATACACATCTGTTTTACAGCAAGGGAACTGGGCTAAAAGACTATAACCGTCAATGGCTACTAGCCATGGTAGCTATGTTCCACCTCCACTGATGGAGGCAGTATCCCTCCGAATACAAGTTGCTGGGAATCACAAGTGGGGAGAGTGCTGTTGTGCTCATGTTCTGCTTATGAGCTTTCCATGGAGAAAGTGTTCCATGAACATGAGAACAGGGGTGGACTAGATAAGGCTCTAGCCTGATCCAGCAGGCTCTTCTTATGTGCAAAACTACCCAGAGAGTCCATTTGTTTACATTTATTTATTTAGTGGATTTGCATTCCACTTTTTGACTGAAGTCTTCATAATATTATAACAGAATTAGGCTGCAGTATTATACACACTTACCTGGGAGTGTCCCACTGAATCCAGTGCAGCTGAGAACTTCATGCATAGGATTGCATTATTAAATGTTTTAAGGGCAATATATAAAATAAAGCAAAACTAGCTGGAGCAAGAGCAGGGATCTGATCTCGCTTTTGTCTGCCTCCCCCCCTCCCTTGAGCTCCATGCCATCCCACAAGGTGGTTGGTAGTAGATGGCCCTCTAGTGTGTGGAAAGGGACTTAGATTGTGGGGTAGGTTTGATCTGAACACACCTCTTTCTGCTCTAAGTCCAGTTTGAAGCACTACTCAAGAAAAAGAAACAATTCCTCTGCAAAAAGAAATAGCTAACAGCCACCAAGTATTCATTGCACTATGAACTGATTCTTTGGAATAGTTCAATGCCTTTGCACAGTTGTGATGCAACCCTGTCAGCCGACATATGACTTGCAGAAGTGTCATATAACACAGGCATAGAGTCAGCTGAGTCAAGAGCCATGAGGCAGGCTCTGAAACCCGTCAGGGTGCAGGAGAGCTAGTATAGAAGCTGGGAACAGGCTCTGGAAACACTGTCTAAGCCTGTGAGAGTTCCGGACCTGGCACTGCTGAACTCAGGATTTCAGTCAAGCGATACGTAAGATGTCCATATTGTAAGGGGCCCCATGTCCTGTGGCCCTTTACTGCACTTCAGCTGAATGAAGAGGAGAGGTTGTTCTGCAAGATTGGTTGAGGGAGTTTCTAGACTGTCAGTATTTTGCAGGAGGGCTTCAAGCGCATTAAAAAACTCTGTTGTCCTAGTGCAACGAATCCACAGCAGTGGGAGCATCAGGTTGACGTCATGGCTACACCTGCACCAGGCTCCCCGTGCCTTGCCCCTCTTGGTCAGTAGTTTGACAGCATCCAGAAGTCAGGGGGACAACACTATCTCTGCAACTGCTACTGGTAACCACCCTTCAAACAAATCAAAGTGAATGCTCAATAAAAACAGAAGGCAATCTAACCTCTGCTCAATAAACAGTTTGTTGGGAGGGACCTTGAGTTAGCCCCCAACTACAGCTGTATTTGTCTTAAATCGATGGGCATGAAGCCCGCTGCAACGAAATTGCTGGACACTTTCAAGATAAGATCGCATGTATCCGCAGGGATCTTGACTCCGATGTTGCGACAGATGAATCCATTGAAGTGTCCGGAGCACGGCCTTGTCCTTCATTATTGGATGAGTTTCAGTTGGTGCAGCTCGAGGAAGTGGACAAGGTGCTTGGAATGGTTCGGGCAACCACGTCTGTTCTGGATCCTTGCCCATCTTGGCTAGTGAAAGCTAGCAGGGCTGGGACCACCGGTTGGGCCAAGGAAGTGGTTAATGCCTCCTTGAGGGAGGGAGTAGTCCCTGGTAGCCTCAAGGAGGCAGTAGTGAGACCTCTTTTAAAGAAACCCTCCTTGGACCCAGATAACTTGAACAACTATAGACCGGTGGCGAATGTCCCTTTTTTGGGCAAGGTTTTGGAACGGGTGGTTGCCGGCCAGCTCCAGGCGCTCTTGGATGAAACCGATTATCTAGATCCGTTTCAATCCGGTTTTAGGCCCGGTTTTGGCACCGAAACAGCCTTGGTCGCCCTGTATGATGACCTTTGTCGGGAGAGGGACAGAGGGAGTGTGACTCTGTTGATTCTCCTTGATCTCTCAGTGGCATTTGATACCATCGACCATGGTATCCTTCTGGGGAGACTCGCGGAGTTGGGTGTCGGGGGCACTGCTTGGCAGTGGTTCCGCTCCTACTTCGCGGACCGTCACCAGAAGGTAGTGCTTGGGGAACATCACTCGACACCATGGACTCTCCATTGTGGAGTCCCTCAGGGGTCGGTCTTGTCCCCCATGCTTTTCAACATCTACATGCAGCCGCTGGGTGCGGTCATCAGGAGTTTTGGAGTGCGTTGCCATCAATATGCTGATGACACGCAGCTCTATTTCTCCTTTTCATCTTCTTCAGGTGAGTCTGTTGATGTGCTGAACCGTTGCCTGACCGCGATAACGGACTGGATGAGAGCTAATAAACTGAGACTCAATCCAGACAAGACCGAGACACTGCTGGTGAATGCCTTCCCTGCTCAGATGGTGGATGTTCACCCTGTTCTGGATGGGGTTACACTCCCCCTGAAAGAACAGGTACGTAGTTTGGGGGTTCTTTTCGATTCTTCCTTGTCTCTCGAGGCCCAAGTGGCCTCGGTGGCACGGAATGCATTTTACCATCTTCGTCTGGTAGCCCAACTACGCCCCTATCTGGACAGAGACGACCTCGCCTCCGTTGTTCATGCTCTGGTAACTTCAAGATTGGATTACTGTAATGCGCTCTACGTAGGGCTGCCCTTGAAGACAGTTCGGAAGCTTCAGCTGGTGCAGAACGCGGCTGCCAGACTATTGACGAGGACCAGTCGGTCTTCGCATATAACACCTATTCTGGTGCGTCTGCACTGGCTCCCTATTTGCTTCCGGGCGAGATTCAAGGTGCTGGTTTTGACCTATAAAGCCTTACACGGCGTGGGACCTCAATACCTTGTGGAACGCCTCTCTCGCTATGAACCTACCCGTTCACTTCGTTCAGAATCTAAGGCCCTCCTCCGGGTACCAGCTCATCGGGAAGCCCGGAGGGTGGTTACTAGATCTAGGGCCTTTTCTGTGGTGGCCCCTGAGTTGTGGAACAGCCTCCCCGAAGAGGTACGCCTGGCGCCTACACTTCTATCTTTCCGGCGCCAGGTAAAGACCTTTTTATGCTCCCAGGCATTTTAATCTTTTAATTTTCTTAATCTTTCTACTTTTAACATGTATCCTTTTTAATTTGTGTTGTATTTCGTTTTTGTTGTGCTTTCTGTTGTTTGTTTGTACATGTTTTTGTGATTTTTTACTATGATATATTGTATTTTATCTTGTTTGTTCACCGCCCTAAGAGCTATTTTGCTAAGGGCGGTATATAAATTGAAATAATAAATAAATAAATAAATAAGTATTTTGACTTCAATGGGTCTACTCTGAGTATGACTTAGTTGGCTACAACCTTCAGTCTTTTAACCACAACAAGCAATGCTGTAGAGAAGACTGGAGTGCAAAGCACAAATGCAACCATTGTAAACAGACATAAATCAGGCTATGGAAAGTTGTGTTTCTCACAAGAGCTGTATATATTCAAAGTTATATATTTAATGTAATCATACACTTGCATCATAAACATCATAGCCAGGGTGGTCCCAAAGATAGTATGCTAGCTTTAAACCAAGAAAACTCTGCTGTTTGAATCCCACCTCACCCCTGCACTTTTTGGGTGGTCTTGAGTCCCACCACCTATGCAAAAGAGCAGGAATGGTAGAATGCCTCCAGTCATTGTGAGGCTAAATACTCCTTTGCATGTTAAAAATATGGTAACAGAGTGGCCAAACTGAAATTCCCAAGCAATCTGGGTGCAGCTTCTACACAATATAGGAAAGTAAGAAAGAACAGCACAACACTTTTTAGCAAGTTAAAAAATCTTTGACGGGGTTGTCACCTGCAATTGAGACACTAGGTAGATCTTGAGGTTGCAATCCTATACACAACTTACTTCTGAGTAGATATGTATAGGATTGTGCTGCAATCTTCCAGTGCAGCAGGAGACTAGGAAGATGTTGTTCCTACTACTGGGCTCCTACTGGGAGGAAGGGTGGGATATAAATCAAATAAATAAATACTAGCCTGGTCAGATGGAAAAGAGCGCAGGACTCCTGCGCTTTTAATAGCTTTGCTGAAGAGGGAATTTCAACAAGTGTCATGGAAGCCATAGTAATTAAGGCAGGGCAGGGGGATGCCATTGCTGCCTTGCCCTTTTGGTGTTTCTGAAGATTCAAGCTCTAGTCCAGTGTCCAGTCTCCACAGGGCCTGTTGGGCTGCCTATCAGACACACGGAGACCTTTGCCTCAGAGTACTGTGTAGCTGCTGCAGCAAAACAGACATTTGTGCCACTGGTGGTGGCAGGCCACTCACGCCTTGCTCTGAGGAAGGGTCCTTCTCAGAGTGAGGCACCTTGGACGAGATGGCCTTAGAGATCGCCTGTGCTGTGGCCATAGCAAATCCCTTTTACATTTTAAGAGTGGTTAAACCGTTTAACCAAATGCAAAGATGTATCACTGAACAGGATCATTCAGACCATGGTATTCCCGATCTCTATGTATGGATGTGAAAGTTGGACAGTGAAGAAAGCAGATAAGAGAAAAATAAACTCTATCGAAATGTGTTGTTGGAGGATAGCTTTGTGTATATCATGGACTGCAAAAAAGAGAATTGGGTGTTAGAACAAATTAAATTAGAACTATCGCTAGAAGCTGAAATGATGAAACTGAGATTATCATACTTTGGACACATAATGAGAAGACATGATTCACTAGAAAAGACAATAATGGGAAAAACAGAAGAGAGTAGAAAAAGAGGAAGACCAAACAAGAGATGGGTTGATTCCATAAAGGAAGCCACAGACTTGAACTTACAAGATTTGAACAGGGTGATTCACGACAGATGCTATTGGAGGTCGCCAATTCATAGGGTCTCCATAAGTCATGATCGACTTGAAGGCACATAACAACAACAAACTGTTTAAAGACTTAACATTCTATTCTATTCTTAAATTTCAAATAGTATTATATGCGGTCATGGCAAAACCCCAGCGGTATAGATCCTCTTGAAGGCCACCTCACTCACAGTACCTTAGGGTCCTTCATCTGAGTGAGATATTGTTGGGATGGATACCCTGCAGAGCTTCAGTGCTGCTGCATCAAAGCAAGGGGTGGCTGAAGGGAGGAGGTCACTACATAGAGGCAGGGTGTGAGTCAGCAGCTGCTGTGACTCGGACAGCAGAATCTCTTGCACCGGCCTCTTGATATCTCACCAGTGTTGCTACTGCCTTTTGACAATGCAATCCCATGCATATTTATTCAGAAATCTCACTGTGTGGCGTTTACAAGAAAGTCTGCAAAAGACTGTAGCCTGACAACATTAACATGGCAAGGTCGCTTAACATGGATTAGTTATCCTTTAACACACACACACCAACACTATTTTAAAATAAAGAAAAAAATATGCACAGGGCAAAATGCACTCACAGCCTTTTAATACTACATCCATGTGTACCAGTGTCAGGAAAGGCTGTGTGTTTGAAGTGACTGCCACTCCCATTCTTAGTATAGAAAGAGGGTAAACTTTTTTCACTCCTTCCATGCCTGGTTATGAGCAGTGTGAAGAATATAATCCAATTAAATGGTAGAGCTAGGGGGTGCTAAGTCTTCCAAAATGGACAGAATGCAAGAGTGTTGTCATCACGTATGTGGGGCAAGCAACACTCCTAATTATCAGTAGCAGCTACTGAACCTTATGGCACGATGCAGCTGTGCTCCTGACCCTTGCCTTGGTGACTGTCTGAACCTAAAGCAGAGCTGATGTTAGCATCCAGCAGGACAGGCAAATGCTACGGTCTATGGGCCCTGGGGGTGGGGGCACCACAGCTGACACTGGCCTCTTTTTAAAAAAATGTTTTTTACTTTTTTTTTACTGTAAAGCGCTGTGCAAGGCAACAGATATCGCTGCTGCCAGTGCTGTCATTGCCCTTCTCTCCAATGGTTCTGGGCCCAGTCCCATTGACCCCAGAATTATTGGGAAGGACAGTGATGGAGAACATAAGAATGTTAGAGGAGCCTGCTGGATCAGACCAGTGGCTTGAGTCCACCATCCTGTTCACAGTGTCCAACTGTGACTGTGGGAAGCCTGCAAGCAAGACCTGAGTGCAAAGAGCACTCTCACCTCCTGCAGTTTCCAGCAACTGGTAATTCAGAAGCATACTATCTTCAGCTAGGGAGGCAGAGCATAGTAGCCATTGACAGCCTTTTCCTCCATGAATTTGACCAATCCTCTTTTCAAGCCATCCAAGTTTGTGGTCATCACTGCCTCTTGTGGGAGCGAATTCCATTGTTTAACTATGCACTTGGTGAAGATGATCTTTCGTCTGTCCTGAATCTTCCAACAATCAGCTTCATTGGATGTCCCCGAGGTCTTGTTTTATGAGGGGGAAAAACATTCCTCTATCCACTTTCTCCATGCCATGCATAATTTTATGCACTTCTGCCCTGTTACCACTTATTCATCTTTTCTCTAAACTAAAAAGCCCCAAATGCTGCAACCTTTCCTCACAGGGGAGTCGCTCCATCTCCCTGATCATTTTGGTTGCCCTTTTCTGAACCTTTTCCCAGTGCATCCATCTGTGCTACACTGGTCAAGCAGCAACTACTAGAAGTGAGCTGGAGAACCCAGGGTAGCGCAGGTGCTTCTTCTTTGTGCTGGCCACCCTGACACTCTGACCATCCTTGCCAGTCCAAAGTAGCACAACAGCACTACGAAAGAACATTTAAGGTGCCATGAGGCTCAGAACAGCAGACATGGCAGCGCTCTTCTCCATTACCACCCACCCAACTTTAATAATACAAGCAACAGTCTCTCATCCTCCATCATCCAGTGATCAGAGGTGTCAGAGGGTGCCTTGTCCAGAGCCCGCTCAAACCTAGAGCTAGACCTGACCTAGAGGGTTCAGTGGTGGAGGACATGCTTTGCATGGAGAAAGTTCCTGGGGATTTCCACATAGGGCTGGTAAAAACTCCTGCCTGAAACTCTAGACAGCCACTGCCACTAACCTAGATGAACCAATGGTCTGACTTGGTATAAGGCAGCTTCCTATGATCTTGTGGTGTTTAACCAATGGCAGTCCCAGGATTTGGAGGCTCTGAGCAAACATCCACGGTGGTCTCTCTTAACCTGCAAGTGGTGGGGCATGAAAACACACTCAGGCCTGTTGAGTGGAAAGGCAGAACGGTGTCACTGATGGGGCGGTAAGCTTTTGCTTGTCTCGGGCCCCTGGAACTCTTTTATGGAACTCTTACCTTCCGTATACTTGCCTTTGCTTCTTACATCTTACCTTCAAAAGTGCCTGGATCTCCTTAGCATAGGTCCTCCAGATCTTCATGCCAAATCTTCTCATAACTGGTGGTCAGTGCCTGTAGGCAGAACCATCTGTGACTGGGAGATGGAGTCCAGGGCTGATCAAAGGATAAAACCAGGGTGGTTGTGTGGAAGAAGGCTTGTTTGGGTAAGACCTAATAAGAACCGAACATGATTTGGCAGGCCCAAAGGCAGAGCCTGTTTTTGGTTTGCTTGTTTTTTTGTTAGGTCCAGTGGTGAAACCAAGTGGCTTCTGACATAACTGGTGACTGAGCCCAGTGCAAAAGTTGTCTATTCACTGAATGTATACATACAGCTTTCGGGGGGGGGGGGAAATAGCGGAAGGAGAAAACGACCTTGCCCCTTGCTTTACTGGCAACTGTCCACAAAAGGGGTGGGGGAAGCACAGCAGCAGCCAGACTGTGTTTATTTCTGATTGGCTGGCAACTTTACTTTAGTGTGTGTGTTTTTAACCACACTTTATTTGTTAGACTTGAGCAGTTTAAATATTTTACAAGAGGAAAGAAAACAAATTGGGAAAACTATAATAAAATGTTACCAAAAAAGCTTTGAAAAGACGGTGAAGATACACTACTATTTATCTAGTGTATTATGTACCACTTTGATGTCTGTTTTACATTTTGTTGTGCCCCTACTGAACAAAGGTATATTGATATATTTCTCCTCCCTGCCCCAACTTTTTGACACTTCCCCATTTATAGAAAGTGATTTTCAGTGAATCTTATCAAACGATACTATACAGCCAAGACAGTGGCTGTATACTACAGCCAGCATGGATTTTTCACATTCAGCCATGTTTAATTGAAAATATCCTCATGCCATTCTGCTGTTTCCCATAAAGCTCATTGCAAAACAAAATGTTACAAAACTTACAGTCCTGAACTCAGAAATGCTTGCTTAACAACCCTCTAAGTTTTCATGGTGATACACAAAACAGAGAGAATTGAGAATTCAAAGTGTAAAACAAGAGAAAAAAATCCAGAGCCCTGTTGGACTTTTTTCTGTCTGCAGTCTCATAATTTGTTGAAATGAATTAAAAATCAGCTATATTCACAGAGTACCCGTAATCCTATTACTGATCCTGCCCCATACCCTGACCTTCATCTTCTGCAGTTTAAAAGTAAAAAAACCTGCATAGCTGATTTTTAATTAATTTAAGAAATTTAACATTGAAGTCTATGATAGCACAGGGCATCTCAGTCAGAACCAACTGTCCCTGTTCTAAAAGCCAGACTCACAGCTGTTTGGCTTGGCTAATCAGGGGGCCACACCCATGCCGGACATTGATTCCAAATTAAACCATCATGGCTTCCCCCAAAGAATCCTGGGAACTGTAGTTTATGAAGGGTGCTGAGAGGAGACTCCTATTCCCCTGACAGAGCTCCAGTGGCCAGACTGGTTTAACAGTCAGTCGCTCTGATTGAAGTTCTGTGAGGGAAATAGTGTCTCCTAGCAACTCTCAGCACCCTTCACAAACTACACTTCCCAGGATTTTTTGAGGGAAGCCATGACTGTTTAAAGTGGAATAAATTTGGGAGAGAGACAACATGTGTCTGGTGTAGAATAAAAAAAGTGGGGGAAACCCTTAAAAACAACAATACTGTTCACAATGTTTTCCTTTTGGAAATGAGAGGGGCTTTCCCTCTGCCCAGTGTCCACCCCTAATCTCCTGCCTCCCTCTCCCTCTCCCCCTTCCTGCCCCCTTCCTCCAGGTCAGTTTTACCTATCCTAAGCATGACTGTATAGTAAATCCCATTGAACTCAATAAGCATGTAAATGATCAAACCTGCTATCCCCTTCCTCCTCCCTCCCCTCCTCCTACCCCCTCCCTTCCTCTTCCCCCTCTCCCCACCCCATCCTCCCTTCCCCACTCCAGCCCTCCTTCCCCTTCTTCTCCCCTGTGGTCAGATTCACCTATCCTAAGCATGAATGCACAAGACTAAATCCCACTGAACTCAAACATGATCAAACCTGCCTCTCCCCTCCCGCAACCTTCTCCTTTCCTCTGCCCCTCCTCCCTTCCCCACTCCAGCCTTCCCTCCCTCCCCCTTCTCCTACTCCCCCGTGGTCAGTTTTGCCTATTGTAAGCAGGATTGCATGGGAGTGAATCCAACTGAACTCAATAAGCATGCAAATGATCACACCTGCCTTTCACCTCCCCTCCCCTCTCCCCATCCTTCCTTTTGATAGATACATCTGTTGGCTATAGGTACGTTTGGTGTAGTGGTTAAGGTGCTGGACTATGACCTGGGAGACCAGGGTTCAAATCCCCACACAGCCATGAAGCTCACTGGGTGACCTTGGGTCAGTCACTGCCTCTCAGCCTCAGAGGAAGGTAATTGTAAACCCCCTCTGAATACCGCTTACCATGAAAACCCTGTTCATAGGGTTGCCATAGGTCAGGATTGACTTGAAGGCAGTTCATTTCCATAGGTAAGTTCTTAAACCACAAGGTTGGTTTTTTTTGCCTATTAGTAAATTATCACTGTATCAGAATAATATTAGGTTAAAATGGTTAGCAAATTTGTATCAAATAATATGAGTTTTAAATATCCAAGCGTCAAATTTGGGGGTGAGGGTGAGAGGGACAAATGCATGCACCATGCAAATTTAGGATTATTTGATGTGCAATCTCATAAACAGTAAACACATTAGGTTGTATCCAACAAAGCTATATTCAAGAGTAGACCCGTTGAAATTAATGGACTTAGGTTAGTCATACCCATTAATTTAAATGAGTCTCCCCATTAATCCCGCTGAAATCAGAGGAATAAGTGGGAACTGTTAGCTGCTTATGTGGCATTGAAATCAATGGGATTTAGGTAAATCTAGCTTTTGTTGGATTGCCATTATTTGCTACTACTTTCAATTATAATTATTATTATGATTATCATCATCATTTATTACCTGCCCTTCATCCAGAGATCCCAGGGCGGGTTACAACAATGTTAAAATACGACATTAAAAGCAATTTAAAAACAACCTAAAATCCCCAAATAGGGTAGGTCCTAAAAATACATATCTCAGGTGTCAAAGGCCAGGGTAAAGAGCTGCAACTTCAGCATTTGCCTAAAATTGGACAGTGAAGATGCCCTGCCTTGGGTCACTTCCGCCTCCAAATTTCTGTGGGTGGCAGAACTACCAAAAAGGGTCTCCTCTGTTGATCTCAGTACCTAGGAGAGTCTGTAGGGAAGGAGGTATTTTTCAGATATTTGGGACCTAAGTTCTTTAGGGCTTTAAAGTCTAGCGTGAGCACTTTAAACTGGACCCGGAAATGAACTGGCAGCCGATGATAGGTCTGAGGTAGAGACTACTGATTTTTGTAAACCACTTTGGGAGCCTTTTGGGCTAAAGAGAGGAATATAAATGCTATAAATAAATGAAAAATCTATTGCTATTATTCCTAGTAGTAGTGTATGGACTTAAAAGTGCTCATATACCACTGATGGCAAGTGAACAGCATCAATTACCACCAGTACTACATTTTCTCAAGAGTGAACTCCTGTTTACCTGGGAAAATATCCCATTAATTCAGTGGGGCTTACTTCTAGTAGATATGTATGGATCTTCACTGTGAATTATTGCTCCAGTTTTCAGGAAGAATGAGAGCTGGGAAAGAAGGGTAGTGTGGGCTTCTCCCATGTGGCAATATCTTCCAATGTTATGGTAGGAGCACATGCTGTAGTAGCGGATCCCATAACACATCTTATAGCAGCCAACTTGGTGCCCTCCAGATGTTTTGGACTATAATTAATTCCTATCATTCCCAGCCATCATGAGAGTTGTAGTCCTTGCTGGATTGGGGAAGGCTACCCTATAGAATCCTTAGAAATAACATCCATGATCAGTGTCTCTGATTATCAATAATAAAACAATGGCACTTCATTTCTTAGTTTATTTATTTATTAGATTTATATCCCGCCCTTTCTCCCATTAGGACCGCAGGAGTTGTGAATCTATAACTCTCCAAGTTGACTACTCTGGAACTGCATATGCATGAGCAATCACATGCTCATACATGTAAGACCACCTGCCTGTTATAGACCTGTAAGATCACTTAAATTATCTGAGGAAATTCTACTCACAGCAACACACCCTACAGATATAATGGGACAGTGACTCAGAAACAGGCATTTTCTGCTGTTGTACTGTGGAATGTCCTTCCCTTTACCATACCTGAAGCAGCAACCATCAGTTGATTCAGATATCTTATAAAGACACGCATTTTTGGCCAGGCTTTCCCTGACATTGGGAAATATTCTCTTGATTTGCTTTATCCACTTTTATATGTTTTTATGTGTTTTTATATTGTGGTTTTACTGGTTTTAGGTGTGTTTTTGTATGAATGACATACTGTTTGCTTTTTAGACTGTACATCACTTTGAGATTTTTGAATCATTAAGCCAGATATAAATGCTTATAATGAAATATTAAACCAGATATAAATAAAATAAAATACCCCTGGTGCTATACAGCTTATCACCAGAGTTATTTGGTTGTGCACATGGAATGTTGCTGTGCAAGAGGTTCTGTTGAATTTATGTGAAGAAGGGAACATATAGGAATCTATAGAAGATATGTACAACATAGACCGATCTTTAAAATTACTGTTTATAAGGGAAGGGAAGTAATTACACATTGGTTGCCATTCTCATTGCCACTTCCTTGTTTCTGGATCAGATCTAACTACCTTTTCCCTCTTGATGATTTCTCGGGTATAATGAATATACCACTGTTGTGGAAGCACTCACCTAACAGTGTAGACTTGATACAGAGATCTTTTTTTTAAATTGCCTTGGGATTTAGTAAACAAACAGCTGATTAGGAGTCAAGGAGTTAATGCCAAAACAACAGCTGCCTTTCAGAAACGATCTACTAATATAGCAACTTGCAATCAACACAAGGTCGTCGCTAAATTTACCAGGCTGCTAAATAGCTTCCTCTTGGGGACAGGTCCTTGTTAGTGTAGAACTTTTTAATTGTGTTGATGAAGACAGATATTTGGACAATCCAAACAGGAGCTGGTCTCCCTAAGAGGGGATGGATAACCAACCTCTACCCCTCCATATCTTCCAAGAGAACCCATTTAGTACCCTCTTTTCTCGTGATAGGCATGATCATGATTTCAGACATGTTCATTCAGCACACCCAATCCAGACCCCATAATGTGTTGCAATGTGCCCTAACATTCCCACACATGCAGGCTTCCCTATTCACTTCAATAGGATATGTGAACACAAAGCAGTGACATTACCAGGAAGTCTTTGTAAGTGAATTGCTGAATGTATACTTGGTGCCAGAGGTTGGTGTGGCCAGGCAACTGCCAAGGTCCACAAACTAGCAGGGGGCCCTGTGCTATTACTGAGGTTTAAATGTATGTTGTTTATGGTAAGTAGCATTTGGTTGAGTGAGTGGCTCAGGGAATGAGTATATGAATATGAATGTGGTTTGGCTGAGAGAGTATAGTGAGGAGGAGGAGGGTGTGTGCTTGAGGATTTGGATAAGGCACTGGTCTTGAGTGAGATGGGGAATTGATTTGAGAGGGAAAGGGCTTAGCAACAGAGACAGCTACGGTCTGGTTTAGGGATAGGTAAACAGATAGAGTCAGAGTAAGGTTAGGTTCAGTTAGAACTGCGATGGGGAACCTGTGGCCCTCCAGGTATTGTTGGACTACAACTCCTATAATCCCAGACTATTGGGCATGCTATCTGGAGTTGATGGGAGCTTGACTCCAACAACATCTGGAAGGCCACAGGATCCTTATCCCTTATCTACTTGCAAAAATACATTGATTGTGGTAAAGAAACTTGTATTTACAGGTTGTTTTTCCTTTCTTTGGAGGGATGTGGCTCTTGCCATTAATGATGAATATAATATGGTGGGCGTCATCCAGGGTGTGCTATGTCCATTTCTCATATATTGCTGGAACAAACCACTATACAAGCATGTCCTGGGGCCACTCTGGAAATACTTCTGTCTTACCCTGAAGCCATGGTTCTGGACCAGATTCTGGTTGGAGAAAAACTTTGCTCAATCCCTAGCATAAAAGGAGGGCTAGACTTGCCCTTTGCCATTATTTGTGCTGATAGCGGGTGTTGTATGCTGTGATACCTCTGCGCAATTAAATGACTGCTCAGGACATGTTTACTGCGATGTGCTAATTTACATTTCCCTTTGAGTGTCTGAAAGGCTAAGGAGATGCAAGAGGGCAGAATTTACAGTAAAAAATTTCCATTGATGTCCTAAGCTATTTGCTTAGAGATGAGCAGACACCAATAGACCCTTCACTCATCAGGCCAAATGTCTCAGCCTGATCTCACAGAGCAGCCCTCAGCAGGTTGGACAAACAAGTTATTCTTTTCTATCCCCCCCCCATTCAGGATTTCTTATCCTCGAAACTCACACACATTTGGGGAAATGGAATTCACCAGTAAACAAGGTCCTGGGAAGCATATATTGCCACGGCTTTGCAAGGACACAGCTCTGAATGGATCCTTTGAGTTTCAATGTATTTGGTGACTTAGCTTTAGTAGAACATGCTGATTTATGATAACCCGATTTTAACAGGGAGAATGTCTCTTGCAAAGCAAGAGTGTCCTCTTTATGCTGATTCCAATAAAATCAGGGAGGCAAAAGCACACAAAGTTATCCTAATCTGAGGAATACTACTAGGTTCATAGGGAGTTCTTGGTCTAATAACTTGAATGAACACCCCAATTAAATGCTCCTTGAAGCAAGCAAAGGGGTTTTCAAAAACCTCTGATGAGTTTGTGTACTTCGAAATTCCCAGTTTGTGTACAAAAAGGATGGCTAACCAATAATGGCTAGCTTTTGGCCCTTAATCCAGAGAATTTCAGGTTGCTCTGTGGCTTCTTTTAGTGGAGAAGGATGCATTAGATCTGCCTTTTTATATACGTATGGGGATGTGTTTTTAGGTTCTCATTCTGTTTTGGCTATTTGTGTTATTTTTGCAGATTGCTTGTGAAAAAAGCAATTAATAAATGCTAATGATGATGATAATAAATGTCTATAGTGTGGTGTAGTGGTTAGTGTGCTGGATTTCAACCAAGAAGATTCTGGTTTAAATTCCAGCTGAGCCCTGAAACTCACTGGACAACCCTAGTCATTCTCTCATAACCCTGACCTACCTTTGTTATGAAGATGAAATGAAGTGGTGGTATGCACTCCTTGGTGAAATGATGGGATAAATAAGCACCTGAATAACAGACCTTAGAAAAAGGTATAGCAGTCTCCCCCAACACACTGCCCACCAAACGTTTTGGAATACCAACTCCCATCATCCCCAGCCAGCATGGCCAATGGTAGGGATGATTGGAGTTGCAGTCCCAAGCAACTGCAGGGCATCAGGTTGGGGAAGGCTGATTTACATGCATCCTGATGCAGTGATTTCTCTAGTGCAGTATTTCCCAAACGTCTGATAGCAGACTTTTTCTTACACCCAAAAATGCTGAGTGGGATTTGCACAGAATGCTCTTCATAGTTATTTTTGCATTAACAACATAAGAACAGCCCTGCTTGATCATACCAAAGGCACCATCCTGTTTCTCACAGAGGCCAATCAGAGACCTCTGGGAAGCCCACAAGCAGGGCATGAGGGCAATAGTCCTCTTCCACTGTTGTTTCCCAACAAGTAGCATCCAGAGGAAATCTGCCTTTGAATCTGAAAGTCTCCTGTAGCAATTATGTCTAGTAGCTACTGAGACCTTAACGGTAAAGGCGCTTGTAGTGCGAGTCGTTTCCGACTCTTAGGGTGACGTCTTGCGACGTTTACTAGGCAGACCATATATATGAGGTGAGATTGCCAGTTCCTTCCCCGGCCTTTCTTTACCCCCCAGCATATGCCGGGTACTCATTTTACCGACCACAGATGCATGGAAGGCTGAGTGGACCTCAACCCCCTTTACCGCAGATTTGACTTCCTCCTTTCGTTGGAATTGAACTCCGGCCATGACCAGAGCTTCAGCTGCATTACCGCCGCTTACCACTCTGCGCCACCTTACCCTCCATTAATTTGACAATCCTCTTTTAAGGCCATCTAAGTTGGTGGGCATCACCACCCCCGCAGAAGCAAAATTTCCACAGTTTTAACTATGCAGTATTTTTTTAAAAATGGAAAAGAATAGCCTCCATGGAGCAATACGGTTTACTATGAAAAATGTGGGTTATTTTTGTCACCTTGTGTGTGCGTATGAGAGAGTTGCCAGGTGGTTAAAAAAAAACCTCTCAACACCATTAGTCCAAATGCCAAATGGGGAGAAGGAGGGAGGTAGGCTTTAAGATTGGCAGAGGCAGGGGAGGGGCAGAGTTTCCACATTTAGTCCCCAACATCTCAATTTAGATAGATAGATAGATAGATAGATAGATAGATAGATAGATAGATAGATAGATAGATAGATAGATAGATAGATAGATAGATAGATAGATAGAGCAGGTGATGAGAAATGTATTTATTTGAGATCTAGGACAGCCTTCCCCATGCCAAAAAGGCTTATTGCCCCCCCCCAGGTTTATAACAAACTGCAAAACCTGAGTTCTGCAAGCCACTTTGCTTCTATTATACCACCTTCAGTACTCTTTTTAAAAACTCACATCTCCAGCCTATGTGCATGCAGAGTTTCTGAAAGAGGCTACTAACATCAGGAAGTTCAAAAGCACAGTATAGACAGGCACTGTTCTGCTGTTTCCTCCGTGCTTCTCTCCTGACCTGCAAAATCCCAGCTGTTTACCAGTCTGAATCCCCTCCTTGGCACTAGCTAAAGGTATCAGACCAGGTAAGTTCTGCCAGATCATGTGGTGGCTTTGAGATGTGCAAAAAACATTCCACTTGGGACTTCACTTGAGACCACCAAACTTGCATCACTGTTTCTCAGATCTGACCTGAAAGCAACTTAAGCATATGAGCTGAATAAACGAATAAAATCACTTTCATCGCTTTGCATAAAAGTAAAGAATTACTTATCCAGTTAAAGAAAGAAAGAAATTTCACACCTCAGAGTGACATTACCCTAGTGTGTAAATCTAGGAAGGCTATGTATGCAGCGGGATACCATTGTGTGCAGCCTAGAGAGCCTCCCCAGTGAAAGAACTCGACCAATGGGGTGTCCTGACACAGAAGCTCTGTCCAGTGGTGGCTGGAGCTACTAGGATCGTTGGAAATTATGTATATTGACCAGGAAATGTGTCCACTTCCTTCTCCATGGGTGAATTATGTGCACGTTCTCCATGAGGCCTAGTAAATGTTGGTTGTCAACATTGTTTGGTTGTTATGCACATTATTTATTATTTATTTATTATTTAATTTGTATCCTGCCCTTCCTCCCCGCAGGAGCCCAGGGCGGCAAACAAAGCGCTAAAAACACTTTAAAACATCATAAAAACAGATATTAAAATACATTAAAACAAAACAGCGTTAAAAACATTTTTTTAAAAAAAACAACTTTAAAAAAGGGTTAAAAACATTATTAAAAAACACATTAAGCAATTCTAACACAGACGCAGACTGGGATAGGTCTCAATCTAAAAGGCGTGTTGAAAGAGGAAAGTCTTCAAAAGGCGCCAAAAAGATAGCAGAGACATTAACCACTCAACTTACATTACCCCTGGAACCTTCTGGTCAAGGGTGGGTAAGAAATCATATTTGTTGCTGTTGCTGTTTAATAATAATAATAATAATAATATTCACTGGGTGATGGTGGTTAGTTGGTGAGCTGTTGTCGGCAGTGGTAGGACTGTCAGCAGTCCCAATTTTGTTAATCCCTCAAGATTACTACCTTGAAGATATAGCTTGCTCAGTGACTCGCACTCTGATTCAGAGAGCACTAATCACCTGTAAACTAATTAGTATGGAAGCACCTTTGCTTTCAGGGTTGGCTCCAATTTGTTTATTTTGGAGGGGGGGCGTTGGCACAAATGAGTTGATCCCCTCACTGCAGCAGGTCCAGCAGGCTCTTGTCAGTAGGGCCCACCTGCTGGCGTGTGGGCCTTGGCAGATGCTTCCTTTGTATTTCTACTGTCTACAGCAAGGAAGTCAGTGGAAGTGGGCAGCTTTTGAGGAGAAGCTGCATTGAAGTCTCCTGACCAAATGGAATCATTAAGCCCGTGTTCCACATTCAGTTTTGTTTACTGCTCAGGGACATCACTCCCCCTTCAGCAGTTAAAATACTCAGAACTAAACAATAAGTAAAGAATGAGGAAAAGATGTATCAGGATTTTTTTTCAAAGTGGTATCAGCAAACCTGTTTCCAGAATGTTATACTTGCTGAAGGCATTAACAAATTTATCACCAATATCCTGTCAGAACCATATAGGGCTGTTCAAATCAAACCACATTATGGGTGGTGGTGGGACACAGTGATAGCTTTTCATCACATAAGACTTTTAACAGCAAATATTTAGTTTTTATTTTATTATTTTTAATCTAGTCAAAATATTTTCCACTCAGTTTCCTTGGTTCAATTGTAAATCCTGTGCAGCTGATAACAATTTGGAAAGGGACAGAATTACTTTGTAGGTAATTCTGGCATTCAAAAATTATTTCTGTCCTCAAAATGATCTTTTCTCACACTTTCTCCAAGGCCTTATCCTGGTTTACTTTATCCTCACAATTGCTGTGTAGGTGACTTCCAGCCTTTCCCAACCTTTGGGTCCCCAGATGTTGTTGGACTACAACTCCCATCAGCCCCAGCCAGCATGGCCAACGGTCAGGAACTATGGGAACTGTAGTCCAGCAACATCTGGGGACCCAAAGGTTGGGAAAGGCTTAGACTAAGCAGATAGGCCATCAAGTGAATTTTATAGGGTCTAGCAAAGGTTTGTTTATTTTTATTCCTCATATTTGTATCCCGTCCTTCCTTCAAGGAGCTCAGAGTGATGTACATGGATGGATTTATCCCGTTATTTTCAAAACAACCCTGTGAGATAGGCTAAGCTGAGAGGGAGAGACTGAAAAAGTGAATGACCCAAGGTCACCCAGTAAGCTTAATTCCTTAGTAGGGATTCCGTCTCACGCCTTCCTAGTCCAAGTCCAATACTAATTCAAGGATGGGGACTTGTGTGGTTTGGTGTTCCAGATATTGTTGGGCTCTGTCACCAGCCCCAACCAGCATAGCCAATGGTCAGGGGATAATGGGAGTTGTAGTCCAATAGCATCTGCAGGGCTACTCCATCCCTATTCTAATTGAACCATTGCACCACACTGAGATCTGAAATGAAGGACTTGCAACAAAATATTTGGCTGGTTGTTTTTGCATCAACATAAGAAATTCAGTCACACACATCCTCCACTTCCCTGGCTTTCCTGCTTCACAAATCAGTTATCAGTAACTACATGTAGCCCTTCATATGCCTAGGTCCTCTGTTATATATAATATTCCATCTCATTCATACATGATGGACTGAATTTTGTGTTGCTGTTAGTGTGCTGCTAAAGCTGCCTGTGTCTTATGCGGTATGTATGTGTGTGCTTTCATGTGTGTGTGTGCATATGAATTGTAGATGTTTATATGAAAATCAATTTTTTTCCAGGTATAATGCATTTACATTTCTATTTTGAAATGTAAGTGGCTTAGAGACCTTTTAGGTAACAAGCAACTTATAAATTGCTGAATAATAATAAATCTGTTTGTATAGGAGATATGCAGAAAATCCTCCGTCTCCCCAAATCTCTAGGTTATTTCCATTTTTCAAAAAAATGATCCTCCCCCTTTATTTATGAGTGGGTATCTTTCACAAGGTTGCTCAAAGAAATGTATTTTTGTTTACTGGGTATTTTATATACAGATGAGCTACTGACATTGGGGCAGGACCAGCTGCCAGGCTTGAGGCAGGTTTGTTGCTCTTGGAACAGAGCGAGCGTGCTGGCAGTTCCCGTTTGCATCTGTTAGCTTCAGAAAGAGTCACAGCTACATCAAAAGGCATGTCCTGGTTATTTTTCAAGATGTCTAAACTGATCTAAGACAGTCTGGGTTCCCAGACCACTTTCGAGGAGGTGGGAGGGAAAGGAGGTGATGGTAAAGGGGAAGTGTGAAATAAGATGAATGCTAACCTAGTTTAGCTTGGAACAAGGCCACTATCAAAACTGGGTGTTTTTTTAAAAAAAAATCCTGCCTATGAAAATCTACCCCTTGCAGAGGATATCAAGCTAGCATTTCTATTCCATAACCTCCATATTTCCTCACACAGACACCACCATGATTTTGATTTACTTCTGTTAAAAAATCAGCTTAGCATGCTTGTTTTAGTCTGAAACGAAATGGATACAGAAGATCCCCCTTTCATAGAATCATTGGTGCGAGTGACATTGACAGACATCCAATTTCTTAAAGTCACATTCCACCCACCCACATCCCACTAAAGCCTATGGCAAAACAACCACTGAGTGAAGCGGATCAGGATTGTATCTGAGGTGATTGGCTTAGTAGGGCTTCTTCACACATTACATTTTTAAGGGTACACATAAGAAGTTTTAAGTTAAGAGTGGGGAGCCTTTTTCAGCCTGAGAGCCACATGCCAATGGTGAGTAGGGCCAAAGGCAAAAATGGGTGGAGCAATTTATGCAAATTTAACCTTTGCACAATAGGCTAGTTTCTATACACGCTCACACATCCCTCTCTATCATTCACCTAGGCAAGAGACATCATTAGAGTTCAAGGACATATTCTAGCCAGGCAAGAACACTCAAGAAGGATGTGGAGCAGGACCAATGGGGTGTGTGCTCTGGCTGGGGAGAGTCCCAAGGGCCAAAGAGAGAGGCCTGCAGAGCCACACTTGGCCCTGGGCCTGAGGTCCCCCAGCTGTTTTAAGTGAACATCCAGTGTGTACTCTTAATGAGTATTAATACTATTTATTAAATTTCTTTCCCACCCTTCCTTGCAAAGGAGCCCAGGATGACAAATATCAAAACAGCAAAATATTAGTGGAACTAAGTTGAGTTTGTAGAGTATTATATAACCCACCAGACTTAGGGTTGGCTATGCCTCCATCAAAGTGCAGACATGTGAAACTGCCCTTAGAGAACGTGCAAATGTAAAATGTCTGAACAAATCTTCCCATTCTGCCAAGTGGCTCTATCAACCCACCTCCAGCACTCTTACATCTTTAAAGCTTACCTGCGGCCTTAATATAGGAGTTGTACTCACACTAAAGGAAATTAGATAGTCCATCACAGCTGGAGTGTTGAGTGCGGACGTTGTATAACATCACTGGGCTGGGTTGTATGCAACTTGGAGGCATAAAGCTCTGCTGGTCCAAAAGATGCAAACTTCAAGACCAAACCAGCTCCGCCAACCCAACACACTTTGCTTAATAAAGTGTTGGAAGAGTTCTGGTGAACTCAAAAGCTTGCACACTATTTGTGACATTTTGTTTTGGTCCTAACAAAGGTATCACCTTTCTAAGGACAATCTTGTGGTGGCCCTTTCTTAACAACACTGACATGTTTTTCTCCTGGGGTTACGCCTCCTAAAGACTCCAGCAAGGAGTTGGGATAAGGAAGCTCTCTCTGTGTCCTGCACAATTCTAATTTGCAGGAAATCTTATGATTTTAAGTAACTTTATTCTTCACACAATGTATCCATTCAGAGAAAATTGGAACTATTAAGGCAGAACTTAATCTCTAGTATTTCTTGCTGCTACTCTGCAGTCTCCTGTAGTTAATTGAAATCAATGCCTATTATTTGAGCGGCTCAAATGGAATAAAGAAAGAGACACTGTCCCCACTCCCATCTATTCTGTTGCAAATGGTGCCCTCCACACAATTCAAAAGCTGTGAGCAGAGGTTCTGAGCAAATCATGCAGTTGGCTCATCTGAAAAGCCAAGAGAATGTGCAAATGCCAAGATTAACTAAAAAAAAAAAAAAAGCAAACGATCCCTCAATGAACAAACCAACAGTGATTGACTACATCGGAGAGGAGGTTGGCATTTTCTTCTAAAATATAAGTGTTTGTGTTTGCTTGTGTATGTTTTACAGTGAATGTTCAAAATCTGGTGAATGTTGGTAATGGCATGTGAAGGTTGACGATTCCAGGCACATTTTATATTTATCCAAACATAAAATATTTATTTTCCCACTTGCTGGATATAGTTACACCCATGAATGATGATTATTATGGAATACTGATAATGGAAGATTGGACACTGAAATTACTGGACTTAACAGGACTATTGAAGATGGAAGATGGAATTAATATGGATAATGGAATAATGGCTATTGAAATTATTGGACCTAACAGATTTTGATGAGATGGATTAATCGATATGTTTATTTGGACTATGGTTATGACACTAAGATTATTATTATTATTAACGAGATGGGTTAATCGACATGTTTATCTGGAGAAAAATTGATAGATATATTTCTTAAAGAATTGAAACCTCTCTTTGACTTTTTGTGGAAAGAATAAAGTAATGTTTATGAGATTTGATGATTAATTAAGGTAACTACTGGAGGAAAGTGATTTTATAATATAATTTAAGAGACAGGATTGTTATATATTGTAGACCTATAACTGATCTGTGACAAATGGGAAGTCAACATTTTATTTTTTTGTTTAATCATTTTTGTTTTGTTTTGTTTTTTGTCTTTGAATGTTTTATGATTTTGTTTTGTTTGTTTTATGAAAATTTGAATAAAAATTATTGTAAAAAAAAAAAAGATGATAATCACATGTAGGTGACTCACACAACATTCACCGGGATGTTTCTAATTTTTCAGACATTAACAAATTTCATTGGAGATTGTGAGTATTCACACATGAATGCTGTTTTGCCAAATTAAGTGTTTTGAGCCCATGCTTAACTCTCCCATTGCAATAAAAAAACCTTAGGTTTGGGTAGATAATTGGGTGCACAATTTAAAAAAGTAATAGCCCATGCACACATTACTCATGAGTAGGGAGACCTGAGTACAGACTGGAGAGGCCTGTGCTTTGAGCCCTACCCTTTATATCAGGTCATTTTTAAAAAAATAACAACTGCTTGAGCTCCTCTTCACAGGCAGGATTTTGTGACTGGGCCACCTGGACAACCAAGTCTGCTTTAATTATGGGTGACAGATGGTAGCTAAGGTGGGCCGCAGCTCAAAGGGAGAGCATCTACTTTGTGTGCAGAAGGTCCCAGGCTCAGTCCCTGGCATCTCCAGGCAGGACACCTGTCTGAAAACCTGGAGAGCTGCTGCCCGCCTGTGTAGATAATACTGAGCTAGATGGACCAATAGTCCGACTCAGTAAAAGGCAGCTTCCTATGTTCTGATCCTAAAGAACCGTAAGAAAGGAAAGTGAAGGTCTTCAAGTTGCCCCTCAACAGTTCCTGGACAGCAGACTGCTCAGATGCACATAGGAAGCACACTCAATTTGAGTCATACCATTGGTCCATCCAGCTCAGTAATGTCTACACTGACTCGCAGCAGCGTTCCAGCGTTTCAGACAGGGAGTGTCTCTCTGCCGTACCTGGAGATACCAGGAAACCAACCTGGGACCTTCTGCAGCAAAGCAGGTGCTCTACCACTGACTTTCTTCTCCACTATGGTTAGATCTATCATATTACTATTTAAATTGTAGCCATTCTTTCAAAATTTGCATGTCTATCATATGTAAACTATATACAAACCTGCCCTTTTGTGGGGATGCATTTCCTCTAAGCAGTTTTCTCTTAGCACTCTAAATCAGTGTTGGGTGGCCAGGACCTGCAAATTTAAATTTTCCACAGTGCTCCCAATATAGCATTATTCTTGTGACATTTTGAGACATTCCAATGACAGCTCCCAGTTACTTTTGAAAAGGGGGGGCAGGCAGCACAGGCAGGCCCTGCCAGAGGATACTGGGTGCTGAGCCTGCTCTCTCAGCATAGTCCGGTGGGTTGCTGCCCGTGGAGTACCTAAGCCAGCCTTTGCGAACCTGGTGCCCTCCTCCCAGTTGTTTTGGATCACAGCTCCCAGTTCTGACGGCTGTAGGAATGGATCAATTAAGGTTAGGCTGAGGAAGGAATCTGGTATTTTTCAAACCCCAAAAATCAATGAAGTAGTTCCAATAAACTTAGCCAAAGTGCATATAGGCTTAGCTGCCGTCTCTCTCCCTTTCCCAAACTGCAGCCAAACCGCAACAGGAAGATCAGATCCTCTTTTGATCCTGAACAGGAAGATCCTGCAGTGACCATGTCATTTTACAGGTCTGGGGACTGTTAACCATGAATAAATGGTCACAAAAGTGGTGAAAAATACAAGTCTTTCTACTCCCTTGGCCATCTTTTCCATTGTTTCTAAAATGGGGGGGGGGAGGAAGAGTTGATGAGGAAATCAACAGAGGCCTTTAAAAATCTCACTGCCACACATAGGACCATTTTCAGGACCAGGAAGTCATAGCCGGTTAACCACCCCTCCCTGGGTGCTGCAACCCTCCAAAAAAATCACAAACAGAGATGCTGTGCAGTAATTAGGATTTTTAAAAGCCTTCCCTGGTGCAATGGAGGCTTTAAAATCCTGAACTGCGGTGATGTGTGTAGAGGAGTTCCAGGGGAGCCCCTCCTTGAAAATTTCCCCCAATGTAGCAATTCGTCTTTACAAAGGCTTCCATTGGCACCAAAGGAATCTGGGGGTTAGGGCTCATCAGGGGAGACCACTGTCCCCTTGCTCCCCCACCTGGGTGGATGCGTATGATCCAGGAGGAATCTCAGGTGCGTTTCAGCCACTGTACTACTCACTACCAAGCTCAGGCCAAAGGAGAGAACTGTATTTATGATTGATTGGTTGGTTGGTTGATTGCACTTGTATACCGCCCCATAGCCGAAGCTCTCTGGGCGGTTTGCAGCAACCAAAAACATTAAAACATATATACAATTTAAAACACATATTTTAAAAGCAATTTAAAACACAATTTTAAAATTTAAAACAATATAAAAACAATTTTATATGGGGGAAAGTGTGACCAGGAAGGAAATCATTTACCATTTTAGGAAGCTGCCTTGTACAAAGCCAGACCATTGGTCCACCTGGCTCAGGAACATCTAGATTGACTAGCTGGGGATGCTTGAGAGTGAACTTGGGGCCTTCTGCATGCAAAGCATGTGTCCTTCCACTGAGCCATTTATTCTTCTTAAACCAGCTGTCTTTTCCATTTTATTGTAACTTTTTTAAAAAAGAAAAAACACGTTAGTTCTTGTAATCCTCTTATGTAAAGCGCTTTGCGAGGTCCGCCTGAAAAGCAGCATATAATTGCCTTCAGTAATAATAATAATAATAATATAATGAGGTCATGCATTCCTGGCTAACTCTGATAAAAGTCCCATCTTTCTGTTTGCAGAATGGCCAGGCAAATGCCTACGGGAAGCCCACAAGCAGGACCTCAGTGCAACAGCACCTCCTCCACTTGCTATTCCCAGCAACTAGTATTTAGAGGCATCCTGCCTCAGACAGCGGTGCCGAACAAGCTTTACAAGGGATGGTTTAGCACAGAACTGAGATGTCCCCTTAAGACACCATGCTGAGTATTTTGTTGCTTTCCTTGCAGCTGCCAAGAGTATTTCCTTTGAAACAAGCAGAACTTTCAGAAGATTCTTCAGCATGAACTCAGGCCTCAAGAATGCTGAAATGAGCCAGCAAAAACTCTTTGCAGAAGAGGAGTTCCTGGAGGGTAGCATGATAATGCCATGCTGAATGGTATTTTTAATGCAGCAGGAAACACATTAGGAACTCAGCTGCTGTTACCCAGCACTGTAAGTTAAATCTAAAGTCTCTGCCCTGTTCTTTTGCACAACTGGGGTGGGGGGAAAGGTTATTGCAAAACTAAGTTGGTTATCTGTGCGCTTGCTGAGTCATGCACTAGGGCCACTTGGCCCATGCTCATAGGGCCGGCCCAAGGCATTTTGCTGCCTGAGGCAAAGCACAAGATGATACCACCCCTCTTTGAGGAAGGGCTGTAGCTCAGTGGTCCAGCATCTGCTTTGCATGCGGGAGGTCCCAGGTTCAATCCCTGGAATCTCCAGGTAGGGCTGCTGTCTCAAATCCTGGCATGTTGCTGCCAGTCAGTGTAGACACTACTGAGCCAGAAGGACAAATGGTCTGACTCAATATAAGGCAGCTTCCTATGCCATGCATGCGTTGGGGTCAAACAGGGAAGGCACACATGGAAATGCTCTTCATGCCTTCTCCCTAGCTCTGCAATGCTCCTCCCATCGATGAATATTTTCCAGATGTGACCTATACAAAATGCTCCGACTGTGGCCAAAGATAAGCACTTTTTCAGTGGCGCAGGTGTGTTATTCAGATATTATTATGCTACGTTGAACCTACAGAAACTATGATATCTGCAAACTAGCATGCTGCAGTAGTAACTGAAGTGTTTGACTTTTACCAGGGGAGATTATGGGCTCACCTTCTCATGTATCTGGGTAGTCTGAGGCTGTAAACACACTAGTCGCCAGATCAAAGTGTTTCCATTAGCCACACCTGGAGGGGGAATGGGTTGATCTGCCAATCAGAAACTAAATTTTTTTCAAAGGAAAAAAACTGCACTCAAGCTGCTGACCAGGTTTTACAGTAAAAGGGGCGGGGTTTGACTAGTGTTGTGTCCCCCCCCCCCCGTTTTCAGAAGAGAGAGGTGGAGAAGCACTGGAACCACTGTGTTTCTACCCTTGAGCAAGCCACAGAATTTCTGTGCTGATAAAAATGTATGACCCCCTTCTCAGCACTGCCTAACTCCTTAGAAGGCATGGAAAGCTTACAAGGGTAGCAAACACATACTGGAGCATACATTTATATATTCTAATTCTCTCTCTCTCTCTCTCTCTCACACACACACACAACTTTAGCACACTTTTTTTTTTTTAAAAAAGGTTAACTGTGCAAATGCATGGAATTGTTTGCAACACTGTCAAGACTCCAAGCTCTTTGAAATCACACCCCAGGTAGATTAAAACCAGGAACTGGGGGGGGGGAGGAAGAAGATGGGGAAAATAAGCTAAAAGCTGGAGGGGGGGAAGAGGGAGAGGCAGTAGCTTATGATATATTCTCTAATCAAGCCCTGAATTCTTCTCCCTATAAATATTTAAAAATATTTGGGTCTCACACCACAGTTGGGATGGAGTTCAGCTGTTGACTAATCCTGAGTAGTTACACTGGCCTGTACAAGGTCAAAGCACTGTGCAAATATTTACCAATCAATGAGGTGCTACAGTGTCATGCCTCAGCTAAAATAATGGAATAGGAACAAAGATAGCAACTTGGACAGAGAATTGGGGAAGGGGATTCTGGTTCCTCGAAGCCTCTGAAGGGGCAGCATTGGTCTCATTTGGCAATGGTATATAACCCGTAGGTTTACCCTAAGGAATAAATTGTTCCAATGAGTGGTGCTGCATTTGCCAAACTTTCCTGAGGCACTGATGGAAGATAAGGGAGAATTTCTGGGTAGATCCTGGCTGGCTGGACAAGATTTCCCTGAATCCTTTGGTGCAGATGTCAAAGGTTTGAGGATGTTAGCAAGGCCCTGGGCATGAGGGGGTAGTCTGGGAGATCCAATTTCTGTTAAAGCCAGCCCAATTCAGCAATGCATTTCATGGCTCCTCCTATCCCTAGGGCCTGTTGGAGGGGTTTTGTCCATACCAGTCAAACTGACTTTTCGCTTCCCTCACAGAAGTAAACATCTATTAAACACTCTTGGGATATGAAAGAGGTCAGACTCAGTCACTGAAGCTGTACCTATGACTTTTTGCCTCTGCAATGGGGGTGGGGAGCCATAACCCTTCCAAGTGTTGCTCAGGGATTATGGGAGTTGTAGTTCAACAATATTTGAAGGGCCACAAGTCCCCCACTTCTGTTCTACAAACAAGAACAAACAAAACAAAAACATCCGTGCACACAGAAATTTGGCATGTCAGGAACAAGTCTATGCTAGGACCTTTTGTTTAACATGTACTTTTCTAAGTACAGGGATTTGTTTATTTTTAATAAGCAGCCTTCCATTAATCATGTGAATCCTTGGTTGCAGTCTGAAATGGTACAGTCCAGATCCAGGTTTACCACCTTCATGGCCATCCATGTAGAAAATATGGTTCAAAAGTTCACTAGTAACAATGAATGGATGCCACTTGCAAATGCAGTATTAGACAAGCTTGGCAGTTTCAAAGTTTTTAGCTTTGTTTATTAAATGTAAGTAAACTAAATATGCTAAATTAGATCAATCTGTAGGACAGGGGTGGTGAACTTCCAGCCCATGGACCTACCTACATTTTGGCCAAGCCTTGCCCACCTGCCAACCACTTGATGTCGTACATGACATCCAGTGTGAACAGGCAAAAAGGGACATGGAACAGGCCCAAAAAGGGCTTCTGAAGTGCCAACAATCAGCTGATTGTCGGGACTTCAAAGCACCATGCAGGGCCTTGTCAAGTGTTCTGCATGGCACTTTGAAATCCCAACAATCAGCTGATCTGGGGGGTTCCAAAGTGCTGCGTCACCTGCCATCATTGCAATGTCTGTGATTGACAGGTGAGGGTCCCTGTTTACCTGTCAAATTTGGTCCAGGAAGGGGTAGGGGAGATAAAAGATCTTGGCCTGCTGGCTGTATCCAGTGTCCTACCCCTGTTCTAGGGTATAAAAACAATCTGATGCAAATCAACCTAATTTGTGCAAGACAAATTTCCAATTAATTTTTTCCAAGAAAACTCATATCACTGGTGGGAAATAGGAACAGAAACAAGAGAAAATGTGAGGCAATGAGCTCCAACTGGTCTGAAAATTCAGCATTCAATTTATTCATTTGTATGCCACTGTACCACAAACAGCTCAAGGCAGCCTGTATGGTTCTCCCCAACCACACACCCATTTTGTCCTCACAATAACACTGTGAGGTAGGGTCACCTAGTGAACTCCATGACTAAGAGGAAATTTGAAACTGGGTCTCCCCAGACCTAACCCTACACACTAACTGGTTTTCCTTTGTGAGAAGTAAGGCACAATGGGCATAACAGGAAAATGGATATAGATTTGACATTTGCTCTGCTTTCTTCCTTCGCACTGGCAAAACTATGAACACTAGTTATGCAAAGCAGTTTTCCATTTGCCATATTTTCTTCCTTTGCTGTGGAAGCCACCCCAAGGTAAAAGTTAAGTATTATTTATTTGGTCAATGTCTAAGTTTCTTTCAGTATAAATATGTGCAGAGAGGTTCACAACTTTTTTTAAAAAGAAAGCACAATGGACTGGGTGCAGACATGCCCTCCCATTCTTGGAGTCTGATCTGAGGAGCCACCAGCTGGGGGAAGGGGGAGGGAGTCCATTTTCTCTCGTTGTAGCCTCCCACACTGCCCTGGAGGCTCTGAATCCAAAACAGATTTTCAGGGGACATAGGAGGCTGCAAGGGAAAGGGGGAATTGGTGAAAATTGCCTTCTTCCAGTGGAACATCACATGAGGGGAACTTTGCTCACCACAAGTTTGGATCCAACCCAATAAAAAAAATTAAAAACCCAACAAATTAAAGGGTTAAAACAGCAGACAAAACTTGTCAGCAATAAAATCACCAAAGTATTAACAGTTTAAAACCTATGTAGGAGAATAAGAAGTCCTAAGCTAAGAATAGACATCAGGTGAGCCTCACTGGGAGAAGAATGACATAAACAGGAAGCCACAACTGAGAAGGCTTTCTTCTTGGTCGCCACCCACCTTGCCTCTGAGGCAGGGGCCTCCAAAATCATCATCTGTCCTGTTACTCTATACTTATAATGGTTAGTTGGCTACTTACTGTCCGCTGGCAATAGGTTGGCCACGATAAGAACAGAATGCTGGACTAGATGGGTCTTTGGACTGATCCAGTAGGGCTCTTCTTATGCTCTTATTTACCACCTCCAAACTCTTTGGGAGGGATGGAGTACTCATGCCTCTCCAAATATGGTTGGACCAACTCTTATCAGCTTCAGCCAGCATGGCCAATGGTCGCAATCCAACAGCATCTGGAGGGCCACAGGTTCCTCATCCTTGGCATGAAGCTGATTTGAGCAAAACAACCCCACAATACAGATATCATATTTTAATTCAATAGCTCTTGAAAACTGTCCTCCATGAAAAAATTAAGTTAGCTGTTACCATCACCTCATCTTGTTGCAATGAATTCCAAGTGAGGGCAGTTTTATAAATTCATCTAAAAGCATGTGCAACTTATGAAAAGGACCAGAGTACACTCCATGCTTAGGCTAAGTTTACTTATCACCTTGTAAGACAGGGGTCAGCAGCCTTTTTGGACCAGTGGACATATTTTATATTTTGAGAAAGTGCTGAGGACACCAGTCACAAAATGGCTGCCATGGGGGGCATGGCATAACACAACATAGCAGCCGTGGGGGGCATGGCATAACACAACATGGCAGCTGTGGGGGGCATGGCATAACACAAAATTAGAGAGAGTACAATCATTGCTGCTTCTCCCCCCACCTGCTCTTTGGACAACCTCATGTTTGCCATAGTTCGCTGGTCCTGATTATGGACATACAGCTGTTAAAGGCACAAGAATCCTGTGTTCCCCAATGCCAATTCTAAACCAAAACTTAGGCTGCCATTCTGTACCCACTTATCTGGGAGTAAGCCCCATTAAATACAAAGAGACTTACTTCTGAAATAGACATGTTTACATTGTACTGTAAATTAACTATAGTGGATTCTTAATGAGTGCCTGGACATCAGCTCCTGCACAACAGGAAACATACCTAAGCCTCTTCGCAAAGTTATCACATTTTACATATGGGAGGAGATTAGTTAATGTCCACCTGCATTTATTGTGCAGTATTATCTGAGAAAATAACGTCCAGAGAGTCCCTGATCTCAGATGAACTCGCCACAGGAAAGATGCATCTTGGTTACTAGGAAAAAAGGAAGGGCAAACTACAGCAATTCCAAAGACTACTAGAAAATAAGGCAGAAGCAAGAAAAGAGCACTAAAGGGAGGGGGAAACAGCTGCTCTTTAGGACCCCAGGGATTTCTGTTGGTGTTCAACCAATTCATTTGTCAATCACAGCCCTGACTTCACGCATTGGCTGAAAACATTGACAGGCAGGAGCAGCCACGCTAAATTGCTTAGAAGGGTACCTGCCCATTCGGCTTCATAACATTCTTTCTAGGAGCCTAGAGACTTTTTTTTAAAATCAGTCTGGGGTCCCTACCTACCAAGAAGGCCTTTGTTGATGCCAGGTTGGCAACTCTTGTTGTAAATTGTCATTTTTTGCGTGCATAAATTCTCACAGGCCATCTAGTAGGGGCACCCAAGATGGAGGGCACAAGCCTTTTTGGTTGTGGCCCCATATCTAATGGAATTCCATTTGCTGAAGGATACAATTAGCTTCTTCCTTGATGTATTTTAGACGGGCCCTGCTGATGTTTTTATTTTCATTTGCTTTTAATTAGGAGGGGTTTTTTTGAAGCTGAATGTTTTTTTAATAGCTGAGAATTAGAGATTTAAAGTTTTAGGATGGCTTAGAATGTAATCGCTATATTGCTCTTTCTGTTTTATTATTTTTAATTGTGAATATTGGATCATATTACGTCTGCTGCTTTGGAAATATATTTATATTTTGAGAAGTGGCCTAGAAATCAAGCAACCAAGCAGAACATCATTGGCACACGAGCATTAATATAAGATGCTCGGGGCGCACACTTGAGTTTTATAAGGCCCTGATCACAGCACACATAAGAATTGGCATGCCTGCTGCTTGAAACAAACCCATGCATTTCCATAGAGCATGACAGGCCTTAAAAAAAACTCAGTTCTCAGAACATTAAGTTTAATAACACAGAGACTGGGCATTGTGTAACATCACACATGCTACATATTTCCCATGAGTACAAGAACATTACTGCTGGCCTTCTGCTGTGTTGCACAACCATTCCTGTTGTGCGAGCCAAAAAGGGAAACCTGCACAAGTGCTCCGTAAAACCCGTGACGCTGATGAAACAAGAGGTGAAGAGTCACATCCACACCATACCTTTAAAGCACTCATAAGCCACTTTAACAATTGTTGCTTTCCCCCAGAAATCCTGGGAACTGTAGTTTGTTAAGGGTGCTGGGAATGGTAGCTCTGTGAGCAGTCTTCTAACAACTCGTCTCAGCACCTTTAACGTATAAAAGCATCACTTTATGAACTGATATATAAAGAGAGACCCACCAAAATCAAATAAAACGTATCACAGTCCCTGCACCATTTTTCAGAGGCAGAGAATGTGCTTTGCATGAAGAAGATGCCAGCTCCAATTCTTGGCATCTCTGGTTAAAAGGAGGCAGAGTCCTAACACAACAATAAACATTCAAACTCTAACCTGTGAAACTTAACTATGGGCTATTGAAAGTAGCTAGGTCCATAAACCATAGTTTGAAGTTAGCATGTTTCAGTCAACCACAATTATGAGGAATGGCATTTTGTTTAGCTTCACACATAATGCTAAACTGGGTTAGTTACAAAAAGAAGTGAATGCACCATGCTAGAGATGAGGAAAAGTGTGTACACACCCAGGGCTCCCCTAGGTCATTCACATAGCAGTAAACCATAGTTTAGCACTGCATCTGAATGCAGCCAGGGTTGCTGACCAAGAACTGTTGCTAACCATGGCAGGTATTACTGCGCTAGATGGCCTAATGGTATACTGCCATATAAAGCCACTTCATGTGTTCTTCAGATAAGGCTACACAGAGAGATGTTATCATAATGTTTTATGTTTTAATATGGTTTTAGGAGGAAATATTCTGCCCTCATCCTGAGGATAAAAATAGGCAGAAGTCTAAGTTTAAAAATCAAGGCTTTAATTCACAATTTGGTTGTAGCGAGGTTAAATGGAGAGGGAGGAGAAGAACCATGTATGCCACGTGGAGCTCCTTGGAGGAAAGGTGGGATACAACAACAACTTAACCGTTTAAGGTTTCAAAACTGTTTGCTCTTTGGCCCGAAAATTATATTAGAAATTGAGGGCCTCCCGTTTTGTTTGAAGGCTAGACTACCACCACTAAACTGTGAAGCTTCTACTTACGGTCCTTTAGGCAAGCAAAGGTTTCAGTGGGGGTTTTCTGGGCCCAGTCCTGCAATTCACAAATAGCAAGATCCAACACAGCTGCTGCATTCCAAGTTTTCAGCACTTAAGATAGAACACACTAATACAATTTCAGCGCAAAGTCTGGCCAGTGTATTAAGATTAGCCAAAACACAAAGCAAGAGATTTTCCATGAAGTGAGGTTTGGCTGCAGATACAAATGGATTTTTATTGTTATTATTTTAGTTTGAAAGGAGAAGAGTAGCACATCTGATTACAGTTCCATTTCTTTTCCATGCTTGCTTTGAAAAGGAAACCGAATATGCTTTCCCAAGAGCAGCATCCTTCAGACTGCCTTAGTTCATGCGAAGGAACTGGAACACCCTGAAATATCCACTCTTTTGCCTTGCAGAATTGGGCAAAGAACAGCAGTATTTATAAAGCCCATTGAAGGTGCAAAGAAAACCTTACACAAGTACTTTAGTTCCATGTGGGAACCAACCCCTTCCTTTAAAGGGTACCTGTAAATACTTTCTATTAGTCCTGGCTTCATAGCACAAATTGGCTAAACCTGCCTACCCAACACCAGGTCTGACTAGACTCCTCTACTGAACTATTTCTTGCTTCCCTACTAAGGCTGATCCTCCAGATGTTGTTGACCAACAAATGCCATCATCCCTGACCATTGGCCACTGATGAGAGACTGGAGAGTTGGAGTCCAACAACATCAGGATAGTCACAAGTTCTCCATCCCTTATATAAGTAAATGTCTTACATTGAATGACATGATTGCTCCATATTCTGCTACATGCAAAGCATGTGCCCTACCACAGAGCTATGGCCACACACAGTTCAACCATCCTCTCAACAATAACATTTCCTCCAAGGAAATCAAGGTATTATATATGGTTCTTTTCCATCTCCATTTTATCTTGAGGTAGGTTAAGCTGAGACTGTGACTGGCCCAAGGTCACCCAGCAAGCTTCATGGCTGAGTGGGGATTTGAACCCCGGTCTCCCAGGTGCTAGTCCAACATTCTAACCACTGCACCACACTGGCTCTCTTATACGCTTCCTTCATATTTACTACGACTCTTAGGGACAGGGCCTGACTGGGCATGTTACGGACACTCCATTCCAGCGAAGTAACGATCAGGTATAAGAAACAGGCACATGATTATTAATGATTAGCAAAATGCTTACCATTACAGTAGGTAGATTGTGGTATGGATTATGTTTTGGTCTGATCAGCGAGTAGATGGGAGACTGCTTGGGATCTGCAGACACACCACCTTGAGTTCAATGGAAGGCAGGCAGGATATAGATGTAATAAAGAAAGAAATCTTTGAGTGGAGGGAAGGGGGAACAGTAGGTTTGGCCTTCACGGCATGCACTTAATTGCGGAGCTAAACATTTCCCCATAAAATGGAACCCTGTGCAGATGGAAAAGACTCCCTGAGGAGCTGCTGTCAATACTGAGACAGATGGGCCAATGGGTCTGACTCAGTACAAAGTCAGCATCCTATGCCCCTAATTTTCCTTCTTCCCTTTAGGTCTCAAGTTGAAGGGAAGGAAGCGGTTCCCCTTACCCAAATGTCTACAAGTGCAGGTGCAGACCCTTCTTTTCTCATGCTGGCCGCATAAGTACATAGCCCTCATTATCCAATACTTTTCAAGCCTTCCTTATTTTTATACCTTGGGCTGAGTTCTCCCAGATCCCCCAATATACAGGAACCTGTTTCCCAGAAAATTCTAGGCCAATTTTTCTATATAAGCAAACATTCCAAATTCTGAAAAGAAGGCTACAGCCTAGAAACTATTTTTTCGTTCAGTCATCTTAGCCATTTAACTGAAGTCTACAGGACATCACAATGAGCATTCTGCAAACAGCGTGCAGCCTTGGTAAGCCTTAGCAGCTATCATTTCCCTTCATAGCCATGTGATTTCTTAGAGGCAACCACAAGTTAAATTTAATGTAAAGTCCATGGTTAATATCCAAAACATCTGGAGGGTACAAGGATGGAGAAGCCGGAGTGAAGCCATCTTGAAAGCGAATGGAACTATTTGTCAACATACAGCTTGAGAAGATATAGTTTAGAGCAGGAATTAGGAACTTGTGGCCCTCCAGATGTTGTTGGGCCCCCAACCCCCATCAACCCTGGCCATCGGCCATACTAGGTGGGACAGTTGGGAATCCAGCAACATCTGGAGGGCCCATAGGTTTCCCACACCTGCTTTACTCCAATGCCACTCCCCCTCACAGGCAATCTAAGGCAGTCTTGCTCAGCTCGGTGCCCTTCAGATTTTTGAACTAAAACTCCCATCAGCCCCAGCCAGCATGGCCAATGGTCAGGGATGATGCGAGTTGTAGTCCAAAACTTCTGGAGGGCACCAGGTTGGGGGAGGATGACCTAAGCAAAGGTACAAAAGATCCTACCTTACTGAAGCTTCATGACACAGAATAGGCCACATCATTCTTTCATCACAAAAATGCAGCATTCCAAACTTCCAACAAGAAAACAGAATGTTGCTACTGCACAGATTTCTCTGATTCACTGCACTTCACTGTAAGGCAACAGGAAGCTTCTGATATACTTGGCCTATTTTACCTGCTTCATTTAATTCTGATTTAAAAAAAAAAACACCTTAGCAGCTCATACGAATGGGTTTAAAAGCAGATAAAATATCTTAGTGGCACAGGCTGCAATTTGACCACCAGTACTGATCTTTTTAGCACTCACCACAAAAATAGCTAAACACAAACACTACACCAAATTGGCGTAATATGAAACAGCTGCTTTTCAGGCTTCACATCCCAATCAGGAAACACCAAACTGTGCTGCTATGACTCACACCCAAAGCCTGTTAATGAATAAAGGGCTAGAATGGAGCAGGAAAGAGAAGCCTTTCCAGATAAGACATTTAGGAACCTTCTTTTAGGTGGAAAAAGTTCAAGGATTTTAAACGTGTGGTGCCATGCTAAAATGTTGAAGCCCCCAGTTTGCATGTTGCCTTTCCCATGGGCATACTAGCTTTAGGAAAGTCATTATCTGTTATCCTTGGGTCCACCTATGCTTTGGGGATAATTTTGACATACCTGACAGGGTCACTGCAACGACATGATAACCTGTGTGAGGCCTTTTTATCCATCAAAGGAGCTATACAAATCCTAAGTGTTATTGTAGGCACTTTTCTCAAGGCTAGCTGTGCGCAGGGACAAATACAATCTATTTATTGCATTTGCTGAAGAAGTCAAATCCAGCACAGGAAGGTTGCACAACTTGTGCACAATCAATACAGCCACAGGTATCATACACCTGCTGCTTCCTCAAGTAGGCAAAAATACCAACAAAAGAATGAGCAACGGGGAATTGCCAAGCAGCAGCAAGCCATAATAATGGTCAACTGCCTGGGTTCAAAACTGGTAGGCCGCAGGACATCCAAAGCATTATTACATTATTATTAGTAGTAGTATTCACTAGGAAAGACAATGCTGGGAAAAACAAAAAGGAGTAGAAAAAGAGAAGGCCAAACAAGAGATGGATATATTCTATAAAGAAAGCCACAGACCTGAACTTACAAGATCTGAACAGGGTTGTTCATGACAGATGCTGTTGGAGATCGCTGATTCATAGGGTCGCCACAAGTCGCAGTAGACTTGAAGACACATAACATTACAGTACTATTATATTTACATCCCACCTTTTCTCCAAGGTTAAATCTGTGTACAAACATGGTTTCCCTCCTCCTGGTTTTATCCTCAAAACAACCCTGTGAGGTAGGTTAGGCTGAGAGACAGTGACTAGCCCAAAGTCACCCAGTGAGCTTCATGGCCCAGCAGGGATTTGAACTCTGGTCTCCCAGGTCCTAATCTGGCATTCTAGCTACAATACCACACTGGCTCTGTAATACAGACAGCCAATGTGGTGACTTCCTGGTATTATGGACTACAAATCCCATCATCCCTGACTATTGGACATGCTAGGTAGAGCTGATGGGAGTTACTAGTCCACATCTGGAGGGCACCATGTTGTGTACTCCTGACTGGCCTTAGTACATACATGTGTGCATGCCTGCTTGGGAATGTCCCGAGTGCACAATTGAAAACCAGAATGCCAACTTCTAAAATTTAAATTTACAAGCAAATTTCATTTCTTGCTTTCCCAGCAATGCCTGTGCAGGGACTTCTATAAAAATAATTGTCTGCTAATTAACCACCACCAAATACTAATCTATAGACACCACAGCCACAAAACCACTGAGGTCCAAGTCTCTGAAATAGGTACTGCCTTTGGTGGCGCAGAATGGTAAGCAGCGGTAACACAGCCAAAGCTCTGCTCATGGCCAGAGTTCGATTCCAACGGAAGGAGGAAGTCGAATCTCCGGTAAAAGGGATCGAGGTCCACTCCATCCATCCATCCGTGGTCGGTAAAATGAGTACCCGGCCTATGCTGGGTAAAGGCCGGGGAAGGAACTGGCAATCCCACCCCATATATACAGTCTGCCTAGTAAGAGTCGAAAATGACTCGCACTGTAAGTGCGGGGACACCTTTACCTTTTTTTTGGTGGCATGACTGAGAATGGCCATGTGAGCTGCTAACAAGAATTTCAATACTAAAAATAAATTCCCAAGCTTTTTGAACTACAGAACATGTGGGTAAAGCACTGCTGCATATTAGCTGCATTCTAGCTAATGTTTATAGAAGTCACCCTGGTAGCAGAGAAAGGCCACTAATTTTACGCTAACAACAAACCCCTGGATGATCATGGGAAATAAATGTATTTTAAAAGGTTTATTAAACATATTAATGGGAAAGGGTTAATAGGTGTATTTACAGGCCTCCACATGTCCATATCACAAAGTACTAGAAGAAATCAAGCCAAGTTCTCACAACAGTAGATGAGAAAGCAATGCATTTTGTACCCCTTATAAACAGAGGTTGCCCAACTGGTTTACACTTCCCAAATGTGGTTCCCTGCTAACCTTTCTCCTAATAAACTAGCTTTCTATGTGCAGGAAATGTATGTACTGAAGTCTCTTTAATGAACGTTTTATCTGCTAGATCAAGATGGGGAAATTGTGGGGACAACTCTCATCATCCCCGACCATTACCCATGTTGCCTGGGGCTGATGGGAGTTTGAGAGCAACAGATTGAAGAGGCATTTTTTGTTTATTTGCAAGAACTAGACCTTAAGAGGTCACTTCCAGGGAGACAAAACCCTACTTAAGAGTAACATTGCAGCAGTTTTAAAGCATACAACTTATGACAGCTCCATGACAAGTATCTCTGTGCATGTTACATGCTGTTTCCCACAAAGAAGTGCTTTCCCACAGAGGCATCATCACATTTGACACAGCCAGCTTATTCCATGGACCAATCTGTAGCTTGTGAAGCATATGCTCTATGTCCCAGCTCAGGAGTAGGACAAACTGAGGAAGAGGATTATGAAAGAGAACAGAACTATGGGGTAGCCAGAAGCAGCCGCCGGTTAGGCCCCACTTGGAGAGAGAAATGTAAAAGGATTTGTTTGCAGCATTGGTGGTGCTGCGTCTCTAGCAACAAGCCTTTGAAGGTGATCTTTGTACGCAGTGAAAACTTATTCATTTATAATAGACTTTGTATTCTGTTACAAGAAAATATATGTGGGACAGAACCCAGGATGGGCCATTTATGTCTCTATTATCCTTTTTGCCATTTCTCCCCTGCTCTCCAGAAAATTTTTTATACTAGTGTACATCAATAAGCAGGCATTAACTTTCTTTAATCAGCTGGCCACTTCTTTTTAAACTTAGCTGTAAAGGCCACTAAGAAAAGGTAACTTCTCTTCCCCCCTCCTTGCAAAGTTGGATGTATACAGGACTGTGTGTGGTTTGCAACAGTACTTTGGAACCTTCTGGAACACAGTTTATTGGTTTTGGCAGCCTCCCAGGTATTTCTTCAGGAATGGAGCAATTCTGCAGTTCAAAACCAGGTTAATCTGTAGCTAGACACCATACTGATAGGGGAAAACTAATAAAGAAGCACCACCTTGCAGACATGGCTTTAATAGCTTGGGATTTTTTTCCCTCAAGAGTTTTATTGGGAGAACTACAAAACATTTACAGTACAAAGTTTACAGTCTCGCACTCCAAATTTGTAGTGAACTGACTCTCCAAAATATATTACAACTCAAGTTGACTTATCTTCTAGTTACATTCAAAACATACTTCTGTTAAAGTAGTCCAAAGAGTACATAGTGCTGAACCTGTACCTATGTACATTTTAAAAAAAAGGTACTGCTCATTCATCCACCCTCCATTTAAGTTCTGTGTAACTCCTGACTTTCTAAACAAAAAAGTTACGTTTTGGAACTTGAATGACCATGAACACAAAACAGTTTCGGATCCAAAAGGTGGCCTTCTGACTTATAAAATGAGTGGTACAACGTCTTGTAGTTAAAAACCCAGCCCTACATTCAAATTCTCAAGCATTAAGAAAAATACTTATTTGGTTGAGGAAGATTTAAGGCAAGCATGGACCCTTACGAAGGCACTGTGAGACATAATACTGGGATCCCACCCCCCACCCTCTTTATTGCTACATACTTTGAAACTATCACAGTGTGATTGGTGACGTCAGGCAACATGAATACTTTTTGGTTAATTTTAAAAGTTTGAATTAGGTTTGCCACTTTAAATTGATTGCAAAGTAGGTTTATGCTTGGACAGGTTACAACCATTGTACATTCTAAAAACCCATTGAAATTTCTCAACTACTTCCATAGCATTGAGTCAGATTTCTATAAAAAAAGCCAATGCAATCTTTCAATTTACGTAAACAAGGAAAGAAATTAATGAAATAAATATTACATACAATCTCTTAAATTAAGAATTTTACTCATTTACAATAAAATAACCAAGTGAAGTTACAAAAAGGCATATATTACTGTGAAAAGAACACACTCCACATTTTGCCGATTAATAATGGCAATCATAATTTAAACATAATAAAAGAATATATATCTATTGCTTTTCATCATACCCGATAAATACAGTATGAACAAATTACCAATGTATACTTTTCACAAGATAATAAATAAGTTAAATAGTTTCATATTGAGTTGTGCAGTGACTTGAGCAATCAACTCAGCTAAAAAAAAATAAAAAATCAGCAGTTATTCGCCAACAATTACAAACTAAATTCAGTTGAATGCTTCCAAATAAAGCAAAAAAAAATTGTTCTAAGCCAAACATCCACTAAGTGGTGGCAATGGAACCAATATTAAACTTTGGAATGGAAGTTTTAGCATGTTATAATATATATAGATATATATAAAAAACTAGAGTGTTATCAAGGCATATTCTTGGCACGATGTTGGATTTTTCTTTTAAAAGCTTATACATTTTGTATATTTACTTTAAATTTGATTGAAAGGCAAAAAAACCACACTCCTTAGGTACTATTCTTTTTGTTGTACAAAAATCTGGAGGGACCTGGAATGCAAAGTTCATGGGCCTCCAGATTGATTGTTGATTCCTGGGGAGTAGGATTGGGTAGATGTTTTTACTAATGCTTATTTTACCCTTTGTCTCCTCCCCTCCCCACATACACACTTGAAGATGGAATGGCTGCTGCTGGTGGTGCACATTATAAACTAGTCTCAAAAATAAAATAAAAACAGGAAAAAGGAGAAAAAAAAAGAGGAAACCCTCTCCTTCCAGTCTCTTTAGGTATAAAAATAAGATTGTTCTCTTGATGACATCATTTGCTCCTTTGCAAATTGATTCCTTTTTGTTCAACTCATGGTAAAAAGAAAAAAAGTTTCTTTTGCTGTCTCCTCTCTGAATTTGCTCAGCAATCAAAAGGATTTTTTCTCTCATCAAAAAAAAAAAAAAAAAAAAAAACCACACACACTGAAAAGGGGGGAAAGCAACAAAACAGAAAAGGGTCTGTGCGAGCTTAGCTAGTTATCTGGGGGCTGCTGCAGTCTCTGCTCCTGGTGAGAAGGCAGGGAAATAAGATGATATGGGAAAAAAGGGGGGGGGAACTGCCCCAGTGAGGGGACCCCTCAACCAGTAACGGGGTCCCCAAAGATTGACAACTTAGGGAGTATTCTGCCCCTGTCCAGTCCCCCCAGTCCCACTTACTTAGCCTGCCCCCTTAGTCGTCGGAGATGGAAAGGCGGCTGAAGATAGGCAGGCGCCTGCCCGAGTCTAGGCTGGGGGACTCTGAACCGCTGAGGCTACCAGAGCTGAGGGAGCCGCTTAGGTAACTCTCTCGATCGGAAAGAGAATCCGGAGGACTCGGAGGGGCGTCGAAGACGGGCGACTCGGAGAGACGGCGCAAAGGCTGGAAGGTGAAAGGAGGCGAGGAGGGAGGGCCGGGCGGCGGGCAGCAGCTCCCGCCTCCTCCTGCCCCGCTGACACCGCCTTGCTGCTGATGGCAACGGTAAAAGGTGGCGGCCGCGTTGGCGAAGCAGCCCGGCTGAGGAGGAGGGGGCGGCGGGGCGTGGAGAGCGAGCGGGGCGATGAGGCTACCCAACTCCTGACCCGCAGAGAAGGCAAAGGCGTTGTTGGCGCAGGGCGGCGAGGCCACCAACTCGTCGCAGTAGGAGCCTCCCGAGGTGGGCGGCGGCGGCGTGCGAGACCCGCCGGGGCTCTCCAGGAGCAAGGCCGCTGCTGTAGCGGCGGGGGCCGCCGCCACAGCCCCGCCGTGGTGATGAGCGGAGAAGCCGGAAAAACTGAGGCTGTGGTGAAGTTTGGGCCTCTCCCCTCCTCCGCGCGGGTGAGGGATCCCGAAGCCTCCTCCTCCCCCCAGCGGGTGGTCCCGGGCGGAGGGGGCGAATGCGCGGAGGTCGCCGGTGCTGCCTGCGTGAGGGGGGTGCAGGGGGTGGTGGTGGTTGCTGTGAGGCTGAGGCGGCGGGTTGGATTGGTGAGGCGGAGGCTGCTGCTGGTGAGACGGCGGCGGCGGGTTGGCGTTGCTGTTGGCGGGCGCTGGGCGGCGCTCGTCGGCGTTGTGGATGAAGTGGCAGCGGGGCCCGTAAGGGCAGAAGCCGATTGTGTGGAAGGTGCGGCACAGCTCCGTCTTGTACTTGGGATGGCGCGTCAGGCTGCGCAGCTCGTGGAAGCCGTGGGCGAACTGGCACTTCTCGCCATACTTGCAGGCGCCACTCTCCTCGAAAGGCCGGCACAGCTCTGTCTTGTAGCGCGTCGAGTTTATGGGCGCCCCTCCGCTGCCTCCCACTCCTCCATTGCCGCCGCCGCCCTTCCCCGCTGAAGCCGCCGCCACCACCACCACTTGCTGCTGCTGGAGCTGCTGCATGAGGTGTTGGCTTCGCTCGCCATTCTCGCTGAACGAGCGGTCTCGGAACTTGTTCTCCTTGTTCAGTAAGGCAGTGGTGGGGCTGCTGCTCCCTCCTCCTCCACCACCGCCGCCGCCTCCTCCGGTGCCAGGCTCCTTAAGGTTGCCGAAGGAAGAGGACGACGAGCCAGCCGGGAACTTGGCGTTGCCGTTAGCCAGAGCCTGCAGGTTGCTGGTCGAATGTCTCCGCAGAAAGCCCGGCGCGAAGTTGGAGCTGGGAGAGGTGCCCACGGGGCTCCCCACTGCCTTCTTGTCCAGCATGCTGCTCAGAGATTTCTCGGTCTGGGAGCCAGAAAGGTGGGGGGAAGGGACAGAAAAAGGGTGTGAACACGAGTGGGGAAAATAGGACAAGAAAAGGGGGGAAACGTTGCACCGTGACTGCCAAGAGCCTGGGAAAGAAAGAGGCTTGCAAATCTGCACCACCTCTCTTCGGCTGCATGAACCACAAGGGCCTTTCCTCAGCGGAATCGCCCAAGAGCCCCCACTAGGTGTATTTGCCTATCCATCTCTCTGGTTGTCAAGACTCCCTTCTCTCTCGCTCCAGCAGTTATCTGCAATTTAAAACTTTTCGAGGGGTGGTCTGAAACCCCTCCCACTCAAGTCAGTAGGGACTGCGCTACAGATCCGATTCAACACAGCTGGAGCTTGCCGTATTAAGGTTCAGCCTCAACACATCTGCCATTGCAATTTTATTTTAAAAGTACACCCACCGCACACGCACGCTGGGATAATCAAAAGGAAATGAAAAGGTAATGCTGCCATCACAAAATACAGCTGAATTAAAATCCACTGATGCACTCTCTTCTTAGCTAGGTCATTGCGAGAACCCTCCCTCCATTACAAAGCAAAAAATCTGCAAGATATAGATGTATGAAAACCAGAGAGTAGGTTCACTGAGAAAAGTTAGTCAGAGCCTAAAGTTTTAACCTTTCCCTGCAACTTGTTGAAGAACAAAGCCATTCTTCCACTCGTTCCTATGCATACTTGCTAGAAGTTAGTCTCACCGAGTTCAGTTGGGCATACTACTAAATCAGCGTGCACTGGTTTCAGTCTTAAAAACTGACTTTCTGCAACTACAGGTTTCCTCCAAAACTTTTCAGAACTATTTCAGTTGCCTTCTCGAGAAAGCACGAGGTTCTCTTCCCTTACCTTGCACAAGAAGTCAATGTCGTAGAAGGCAGATAAGAGTGTTGTAGACATTTCTAGATCCTATAATGGTCGGAAATGCAGGAAGGACCGAAAGATCCCACTTTCCTCGGAAGCTTTGGATGAGCCACGACTGGATAGGAAAGGGCTGATTGCTTAAAATCTGAAATCGTCTATAACCAATTTCCCACAGAGGTGGGAAAGCGGGTGCCCAGCTAAAGCGGCGGCCGCAAGTATCTAAACTGCTGGAACTCCGCGACTGGGGTACACGCCCCATATATAAACACCAAGACAGCGGGGAGGGACCGAACACTGACCCGGCCGGGGTCTCCCAGCAACACCACCCAGAGGTTCCCCTCCCACCCATCCTAGCCCTGCCTTCTTTTCTCTACGCTCTTTCTCATTGGGCGCCGCCAATTTTCTTTCAGCGGCCCGGAGTGCTGGGAGGTGGGGCAATTTAGAGTGCTCGTCCAGAAAGAAGAGGGCGAGGTCTGTGGAAGGGTCGTATTAGCGAAGGGGAAGCATTAAGGCCGCGCAAACTGAACAGTTCCCCCGGGTCCTTGCTGTACTAGGCACGCGCTGAAGGCTTGTTGACTCACATAGAGAAAGTACTGTTCCCTCTCTATAAGCGTTGTCACTATACGCCATCAGTATACAAGGTTACTTTTCTCAGTAGAATATACTCTAGGGAAGATATCCTTTAAGGCCAGCTTATTTTGCACAATACATTCTGTATACAAAAGGCTCGATAGGCGGTCCATTTTCCACAAGGCTTCCTATAACGCCATGCGCACAGGAAGCTCCCACGAGGTTAATCACTGGCAAAGCACAAACGCGGTTTGCTCAAGAATGCAGCGTGGCGGCTACACCTGCTGAACCGCGCAGTGCAGCGTTGAAAGTCTTCACAAAACTTGCTGGAGTAAGGCTGCAGTCCTGTGCACACTTAGGAGTAAGCCTCGTTGAACTCAATGGGCCTTCCTTTGAGTAAACATGCAGAGGCTTGGGTTCCATAGTGCCTGGAGCACAGGTGTGAATTATGAAACAATTGTTACTTTAGAAAAAGTGAACAGCAATGCATGTTAGTTCGGTGTCTACAACTAAAGCGCAATTTTTTGCTGCATTATGCAATATAGGAGGTGGGCGATATAAAGACATACGATTACACTCTTAAGTCTAGACAGCATTGACGTACACAGAGTCCCCCTCCACCCGGTCAATCTCTTTCCAGATTGGGTTTCTTCTCCTTCACTCTCTAGCTGATCAGCGCCGTCGCTGCACGAAGCCCGCCCAGCTCCTTGCACGGCTAGGAAGTTTTCAAGTAAACACACGCTGGCATTGGGCTTTCCTGCCAGTTTCACACCCCCGCTGAGTCGTTTGGGAAGCTCGCAATGAAACACATGAGGCATCAAAGGGCCTTGGGAGTGAAAAGGGACGCCCATACAACTCCTCCTCTTCCTCCCGACAAGGAACCTTGTGCCACGCAACAGGTTTTGGAAACAAAGGCCGGCTGGCCATGCTTCTCTCGTGCAACTGGCGGGACGGCACCACCGTTGCCCGCAGGGGTGTGTTAAAGTTTGTAAATCCAAACGGGGGGGGTGAAAGGAAAAAGTTTAACTCCTCAGCCACCGAGCTTGTTGCCAAAGAGAAGGGCTCACCCACCCCCTTTTCCCAGCCAGTGCGACCGCCCCACTGCTGACTAGTTCAGACTTGGCAGCCGCTCAAGGTCTTGTGATACGATTGGCCAAGCCAGTTTCTCGTCCTTTGACACACAGCCGCAAACTCCCCGCTTGCAGCACTCCGCTGTGCCTGGCAAGGGGAGGGCCGGCCTGACGCAGCACAAGGCGCTCGCCTTCATTTGCCTTACTCCTTTCCTTTGGATGCCCGCCAAAGCGAGGAAAAGGAGGTTTTGCTGCTGGCCGCATTAACTGCCCAGCCTCTTCCACCTCTCAAACCCTCTGCTTCTTCAGTTAAGCCTCTCCACACTTTAAGTTAATGCTCAAGCCGGTGACTTTGGATAGCTTGAGATTTTTACCCAGCGAGCTGTGCGGATCGATTCCGTACGTTTATTAGGGGAAAAAAAGTAAGTAATGCTGAGTTCAGGGGGACGTGCCGAGCAATCGGGAGGAAGCCCCACTGTTCGACAGAGCATACTGTCCCAAGACTGCAGCCTTAAGGTTCAGCTTGCACCACACTGAACTCGAGTAGCCTCAATGCGGAACCAGCAAGCGCTGTGTAATTCTGTGCCTCCATCTTTCCACTACTGCGGGGCAGGGGGCTTTTCCCCGATGGTTGAAGAAAAGGGAAGACAAGAGAAGCTATTTTTATTTTACACAACAGAAACAAGCCCGATCCTATGCGCATTTATTTGTGGATCCGCCCGACTTGAATGGGACATACTCGCAACCATAGGCGGATAGGATTCGGGGCTGATGAGGGAAGGGGAGGACTTACGTTCCCGTTCGCCCGTCTTGGCTGAACGTACTCGCGCCTAGACGACTGGGTGCGCCCGTCATACTTGCATCTGCTAAACGCCAGAGGAGGGGAAATGGGAAAGAAAGGTGGAAGTGTCAAGTGTCCTGGTCCGCTTTTATTTATTGTAGCCCTTTAATGATTTACAAAGGTAAGGGAGTCGTTTGATCCTTCTTTCAAGACGCTGTTTTGAGAGCGGCGCCGAGCAGCCACGCTCTCCAAAATCCGGGGACGCGTAACCGACAAAGCTGCCTCCGACTTCAAGGCATTTTTTTAATGGCGTTTCACACTAGAGCGGTTCCCGCCACGTCCATTTGCTGCCTTGCCTCCGCTTCCTTCTTGTGACAGCCACACAGCTAATGTGTGTGCGGGTGCCTCAGGCTTGACTCCTCCCCCCTGGTCAGGCGCTGTCCCGCTGGGAAGTGTCGCTCCTGCCCGGAGGGGGAGGGACGGAACACGCGCGTTTGGTACAACTCTCGTTGCACAACAGCCGCACAAAGAAATGCCTTCCCAATCCCTTTCCAACAGCAAGGCAAAAGCCATTTTGGGAAGGTGCCCAAGAAAGGCTCTAAGCTGAGGAGGAAGTTTTGAACAAAAGCCCCACGCCTGAGGGCGAGCGGGGGCGCCGCAAGCACGCTCCCAAAGCGGTCATTGGCACAGCACGAGTTATAAAAAAATGCACACACCCAAAGTAATTCAAAACAAAACAAAAAAACCTCGAGTTCACCTTTTCGGCTAATCTGCCTAGCAAAGGGCAGCGCTTTGTGGCTATGGCAGCGAAACTGCCTCGCTAATCCAGAAGTGGACGCGACAAGTTGCCATACAGGCCAGAAATCGTTTCTGAAGGAGGCGGCACCCCCTAGCGCCTGCTTCCTGTACAAGGAACGCAAGCTTCGCTCCTAAGACGAGGCGGGAAGCAACCTTGAGCTTAATTTCTACGCTTGCAAAACAAAACGGTATCCCCCCCCCCACCACAGCTGTTGTGGTTTTATTGTCTGCCCCACCTTTTTCTCTATCGTCTAGACCACTTTGGAGAGGGAGCAGAGGAGAGAATTCTGTCCTAAACTGCGGCTTCAAAGTTCAGAATATCCCTTCGATTAAAAGAAAATAATAGTGCATTCAGGCAAAGATCAATATATAATCAACAGTTAGCCAGCCAATACTTAAGATAACAGCTTCAGAGTAAACACTCTGTGGACAACTACTCAGTAGTAGACTTTTGTTCTTTTACAGCTGTTGTTTAAGGTTTAAAGGTTTCTGATTGAAAAGTTATACAGTAACTCGCCATGTGACGAAATGCATACAAGATTATGTACAATTATTTGCTATCCATAAACTAAAGGGATATTACACAGTTTAAAGCCATACTTTAACAGAGCGATAAGACTGGTTCTTTCTTAAAGCTCTTTTGTTTACTAATTAACCAAGTTTCTTGGGTCTCCTAATTCTACTTAAGTTCAAACCCCTATGCTCTTTCCAATTTTGTCAGCATCTACAATGCCAAGTACAGGCAGGTTTTGCCAATTATATTAAAGTTTAAAGCTCACAGAATTATACATAGTTTAGCCAGGGATATTAAAGTTATGTACATAAAAAGTTGACACTGAAAGAGGATGGTTAAACAGTAATTGTTGAGCCAATTATTACTTTATGGATTTTCAAATACAATGGTATAAAGCAACATAATTTTAAAGTGGATATGATTTTAAAAATTCATTGTATTTTGTAAATAAGTGGTCAAGTAAGATTTCCTACATTTGATAAGGGATTTGCTTCAAATAAAACATGGCTACTAAACTTACTGAACTATAAACTGGAACCTGTAGAAAATATTTGGCAGCAATAACCCAGAAAGGCAAAAGCCATTTTCTACAACCATTTTGATTCCCATTGGAAAGTGTCTCCCTTTCAACAATGCAGTGTGGGTGTCTGCACATTTTACTGGGGGGGGGCGTGAAGAGGGAACACATGGGAAGTCTCCTTGTACTGAGTCAGACCACTGGTCCATCTAGCTCAATATTGTCTACCCTTGACTAGTGATAGGGTCCAGGATTTCAGACTGGTTTCTCCTTGCCCTAGCTGGGTTGAACCTGGGACATTTTGCATGCAAAGCAGATGCTCTACCATTGACCTATGTACCTTCTCCAGTATATCCTGTTGAGGACATATTTTACGAAGGAGGACTGCTGCTCACCTTCAACTGCACAGTCAATCTAACTGGGTATGTGGTAATGTTACTGTAGGCAAACAAACCCTAGCAGCTTCGGTAAATTTAATGGCTCTGTAACAAAACATGTATTAGGGCGCCACCTGCTGGGAAATTTAGAATATTTACATAAAAATAAAGATACCCACATTTCAGGAAGTTGTTATATAGTATAATAAAAAAAAAAAGTTATCCTTTCCAATTAGGTCACCTTTGATATGCATGAAATTTATATGCAAACATTACAACCACTTTGCAAAGCCTGGGACTGGTATCTCAATATACTACAAGATGTGTAAACAGTATCTCATGTTAAAGAGGTTAAAATTGTCTTTTTCATTCCACGCTTCTCAGCTATCAGAAAGAAATAATGCAGGGTTTTTGGGGTATTGTTCAACACATGTGAAAAATATTGCCACTGAGCTCCTACTGGGAGAAAGGGTGGGATATAAATCTAATAAAAAAAAATATTTTCAGTGAGGCAATATTACTCAGTACAAAACATTTAATGTAAAATTAACAGTGAAGTACATTAAAATCATGACATTATTTAAGAGGGTGCAATCAATTTTGATTCATCTCTAAAGGAAATTTCTATGATGCAAATGCTACTGAAGAATATATAGGATGGGAACCTTTTTTTTCCAGACTAACCTCTGTGGTTAGGTAGTACTGAACGGTTTCGTTCCTGACCATGTTTTATTTTGCGACCATAATTTTCACTTAAAAGATGAACAGAAATCTCAGCTTTTGTGCTAATAGTACAAATTGTAGTATTCTAATACTGAATTACCTAAACTGCAAGCGTAATCAAGTAGTTAACATGTGGAAAAACTGGTATTCATGGCTACAAAGGGAAAGAATGCTTTTAAAAAGGTGTACTAAGTTTTGAATTCTGAAGTCCAGATTGGAAATGACAGAAGCCAGCTTTATTTATTTTGGGCTTCTTTTAAAACTTTAACATTTGTCTGCATAGCTCCTGATACACAGTGAAAAAAGGAATATGAAATCAAGTACTACAATATCAGAGAACAGGAATAACTTATGGACTAAAATCAGCAAATCAGATCAGCAGGTAGCCAGCACATGGTGCATAGAATGAAACAGTTTAGCCGTTTTACTTCCTAGAAAGGCTGCAATAAAAACTTGGCTTAGCTTGGCTGAAAACAAGCGCATTCACAGAAGCAGTCTCCCACAGATTCAAGTATGAAGTATCTAAGCCTTACTGTAACAGCACCCTTCACCGCTTACGAAGAATAAAATAGATGCTGTGTTCACAACGTAGTTAAGCTGTAATCAGCAATTGTTAGTATTCGTGTTTTAAAGTTTTCTACAAGAGTCATTTCCAGCTTCAAGCAACCCTAGTATGTTAAGGCAAGCGGATATTCTTTCATTCTGAATAATTAACTCTGTGAACTCTACAGATTGCGAGAATTCTGGAGTTGGAGGCATTTCTTTAAGAAGCTGTGTTACAAGTTTGGCTTGATCAGACGCTAATGTTGCCAACTGATGCAGCTTTTCTTGATCACGCGGATTGATGTGAGTCACTGGTATGAGCAGGAGGTGTTTACTCAGCTGACGCACCTTTGTTAACTTCTCAGCCCAAAAGTTTGCTTGTCCTTTGTCAAATAGATAGTCATTTTCCACCTTCATAAAAAAAGCAGCAATAATCAATGTATTGACAGTTGTATGGGATAAACAACAATATGCAAGATTGTGCACAAGAACCCCCCCCATCTTCAGTCATATATACCGCAAATATGTATGCTCACTTAGAAGCAAGTGCTCAGTGGGACTTGATCCTACGTGAATGTGCATTGTATTACACCACTAGCAGAGGTAGTTTGGGGGGGGGATGGTATCAACTTCACTGCGCACACCAAGTAAATGAGGAGGAGGGGTTGCTTTGCTTGCCTCCCTTCCCTCTCATGCTGCAGCCAATGCTGTCAGATATGCTTATAACGGATAAATATGATAGCAGTAATGGCCATATGGATGCTCACCAGCTTTCATACCTTTAACAATGATTAACCAGATTGGTGGAGGATAAATCAAAAAGTACACACAAACCGTGTCCATTGTTATGTGTGCAGAATGCATGCTTGCCTATCTTGTTTGTTTGCAGGGAATGGCTGTTCATGATCTGTATGTAAGCTTCCCAGGAAGCATCTTGGCTGGCAGCTGTTAAAAAGAAAATCCTGTGGTATGTGATCTAGCAGCACCATTCTGATGCTTCCAATATGCGTAGATCAGGAATGGGTATCTGTGGCCCTCCAGAAATTAGATAATTCCTATCAGCTCCAGCCAGCATGGCCAATGGACAGGGTGATGAGAGTTTTGAGTCCAACATCGTCATCTGAAGGGCTGCAGGTTCCCCATCCCTGGTGTATACAAACAAAATTTTAAAGAAAGCATGCATTCTTCACACAATGAAAATGCTCTGTATATACTTCCGATTTCATTTCATTTTTAATTTGTGTACAGTTTTTCTACACTGCACTCAAGGCGGTTTACAACCATAGAAATGTCAAAAATACAGTATACAGAAATAATCATACTATCATCCTATAATGCTACAAAATACAAAAAAAACCCAAATGTTACAAAAACACATAATATTACATATACATGTGTTGCACCAATACAAATTACTAATAAATAAAACCCGTATCAGTTCCTTCTACTTTTAACATGCACACCCTCTCAGGCTCCTGGCTCTCACCCAGGACCCAAACACACAGTTCACCCTCAGAATCTTGCAATGAAGAAAGGACTTGGGAACTGCTTACATCATCATCAAAAACTACTTACATCATCATAAAAACAATTTCAACCTTGTTTTTATGAACAGAGACTAAGGTAGATGGCAATTCATATAAAATATCAAAGTAACATGCAAAATATACAATATACAATACCATACAAACAATACCAAATAATCATTAGAATAACTTAACTAATCAAAATGAAGTTTAGAGAATTGCATAGGTATGTTGGCATAAAAAGGTCTTAAAGAGACACCCAACAGTTAACAGAGTCGATGAAACTCCATGAGAGGGGTACACCACAAGACCATTGGAAACCGATGACATTAAAATGCCCAATTTCGAATTAAAATCTCAGACTGCAGAATTTGCTATGATACCAGCCACGCCTTTGCTCCCCTTTGCACATGTGATGGTAGAGAACGAAGCCGAGCTGGGGGTGGGTGCGGGCCTCAACTTCTGATGCGATGGATGTGGGGAAATAGTTTGTTTAGCACCCTTAAGACATGTTTGGAAGCCATAAGGTGGAGATATGTGATAACACACAGCAGCTCACAGCTTTCTGTCACTTGCACATTGTTAAAACACATCCATAACCCCAAAGAGATTTCTTTTTTAAACAATAGAATTGTGCTTGTCTTTGAGATTCTTCTGTGTCTGTGCTAGATATCAGAATCTGAATATACTCTCATCACAAAATATTAAGAAAGCAGATAACTGTGACTATTTGATGGATTATGCATGAGTGTACAAGATTCAGATAACTGAAAATTGCTTTGTAATATTTTGAAACAATACATTTCATTATTATTTATTCTAAAATTTATACCAACCCTTTATATCCAAATGTACATCAGGGTGGCTTATGCTTAAGCATTATCCAGACATTAAAAAAAGAGAGAATATTTTCATGAGCATCAGTGCGAGTTATACATACAGAATGCTCCATAAAAGCAATGGAGTTACTTACAATTCTAGAAGCCCCTTTGCCTTACCCCCAAGTTGTTCAGGTTAAAATGAAACTTTTATTGGAATTGTTGCATGCAAGTTGAATTCTTTTATTTCTTTAAATAACGGATATGAAAGTGTTCTTAAACATTAAGATATACCTGAGACGTGTAGAGTCAGCTTGCTCTAAAATGAAATGCTATTGTATTTCACAAAGTCAAATGTAATCAGCATGGTAATGTAGTAGATCGTGAAGAGTTTTGACTGGATTTTTAAAAATTGAAAACTCCATCAGTCAGCTGATAGAAGATACGCTAACCTATGGCATATGGTAAGTTTTACAGTACATTCCAGGGTTCGTATTTAAGATGTTCTGCAACTCTGTGCTATAACAACTACACATATTGAAGAGATAGCACTTGCTGGTAGACTAGACGTGTGATGGGATGTTTCAACAGGTTCAAACTAAGTGATGTGATAATCAAAATTACAAGGTGTGGTCTTCAAATTCATCCCAGAGTAATATTACATGAAGGAAAAGTTGTGTGTTGTATGTGTGTGTCCAAAAGCTCATGGTGTGCCCTGAGGGTCACTACGTTCATGCATCCAGCTTTGGTGCTTTTATCCTACCATGTCTAAATGATGTCCAGACCAGGAAACAGGTTTAATAAATCAGGATGGAAGCACCAAACATGTATTGGAAGGGCAGGGGGGGATGATGCTTGTTCTTGTTCTGATAACCCTGAGTTTTATCAGCCTCAGATTATGTTTGGAAGTCCAAGACTGGACATTATTTACATTTATAAGTGGCTGCCCATTTGCTACCTGGCCAAGTTCAAGGTTTTGGTGTACAAAGCCCTATACAGCTTGGGACCGTCTTACTCCTTATACACCCAGTCGATCACTGCGCTCTGCAGGTGAGGGCCTCCGGCAGATACCATCTTATCAGGAGGTTCGTTCTGCACAATACAGGACACGGACCTTTAGTGTGGCAGCACCTACCCTGTGGAATTCTCTCCCTTTGAATATTAGGCAGGTGCCATCTCTGCTATCTTTTCAGCGCCTTTTGAAGACTTTCCTCTTTCAACAAGCCTTCTAAGTTGAGACCTATCCCAGTCTGTGTCTGTGTCAGAATTGCTTGTTAATATGTATTTTTTAATAATGTTTTTAACCCTTTTTAAAAAGATGTTTGTAAAGCTTTTTTTTAAAAAAAAATGTTTTAAATGTTGTTTTGTTTTAATGTATTTTTAAGTTCTGTTTTTATGATGTTTTAAAGTGTTTTCAGCATTTCTCTTTGCCGCTCTGGGCTCCTGCTGGAAGGAAGGGCGGGATATAAATCAAACAATAAACAAACAAACAAACAAATGATACAGGGATTGAATTTGTGTCATGTTGTATAGAATCACAGAATAGTACAGTTGGAAGGAGCCTGTAAGGCCATCAAGCCTACTCCCTGCTCAGTGCAGGAGTCCAAGTTAAAGCAGCCCTGTCCAGTTGCCTCTTGAATGCCCCCAGTATTGGAGAGCCCACCACATCCCTAGGATAAGAATTGCCAGGAGCCTTCTGTATCATCCCCTCTTTTTATTATTTTTAATTATTATTGTAATTGTGAAACGTTTTTATTTTTTGTCTTGTGTTTTTTCTTGATTTATATATGTATATATGCTTTGATTGTATAAGCTATATGTTAGTACATTGTAATAGGCATCTATATTTCTATGAAGATTTTGATTTGTACACTTAAGAAATTGAATTAAAAAGAAAGACAGAAATAATTGAAGAAATGCAGTGGACAAATTTTGAGCACTTTGGTTGGGCTTTATTGCATATGTGGCAAAAATAAAACATATAATCAGTAACTGCCTTCCATTTATGGACTGCTCTGAAAAGACTCGATAAGAAAATTCAAAATGGAAAAGAGAACTAAACAAGGTTCAATCAACAAAAATGACTTCTTTAGATGCTACAATGCGGTCAATGCTCTCTCTTTTTGCTTTGTTATGCGTTATGTATTGTTTTATACTGTACTGATATTTGAATACCAAAAATGAAATAAAATATTATTGGGGGAAAAATGGCTGGGGCTCAGGAGAAATAGCCAGAGGGCTGCCCCCCAGCATCTGCTGTCTCAGATAGTTGGCTCACTGTGCCTAATGGTAGTGCTGGCCCCAGTTGGATATTACCCTGTTTTCTTTACAGCCTAATATGCTAAAGCATGTTTTCAAGATGACGGATGAAAAGGTAGAGATTTGCTTTCTTACTGAAAGAAACAGAAGCAGCTGGGGCAATGTGGCTCCACTGAAACTTCTCAATGGCTTTGTGACCACATCCTAATCATACAACAGTAGAGTTGGAAGGGACCTATAAGGCCATTGAGTCCAACCCTCTGCTCAATGCTGGAATTCAACTTAAAGCATACCTGACAGGTGGCTGGAGAGCCCACCAGCTCTCTGGATAATTGGTTTCATTGTTTTAAATGCAAAACACAATTTTGATGTTAATATTTGCTCTATGTTTCAAAAGAATGGTTCCATGCAATTTTGAAAGAAATCCTACAAAAAGTCAATTGATTGCACTTAAAATGCAAGCATTCCAACCGTGGACAAATGCTGATTAGTTGACTTACCGAGGTTGTCGTCTCTAAATCTTCTTTTCCTAGCAACCACTCCAGTAAGATTGAGACCCCAGCACTAGTCTGCTCCCACTGTTGCAACAGTTCACACAGTATAAAAAATGTTAAATCCAAGGCCATTGTTGCATTCACTACATGGAAGTCAAGCTCTGCAGAGAGAAAATAAAGATGTGTAGTTAAATGCGTGCATATAAACGTGTGTGTGTGTGTGTGAGAGAGAGAGAGAGAGAGAGAACGAACGAGAAAACACACCACTGGGGCTGTTAAGAGCATGCAAATTAAACAGGAGCTTTAATATATATTTATTTTATTTTGCTCCTATTTTGGGGATATTTTAGAATTTAGTGACAAAGAATAAGCTTTAATGGCAGGCATTTGTTGGCTGAAAGATACTGTTCCTGGCAAACTAGAAAGTATTAGCTGTGAGAGTATACGGCCGTTTTAGATATTTTTAAATGTTTTAAATATTTTCTGTTTTATTTGTATTGTTTCATCACTGATGTGTTTGCCAACCTGGACTCCTCTGGGAGGGTGAGATAAAAATTTAATAAATAAATACAATAATAATAAGCTGGTAATAGGGGAGAATTCATCATGTTTCAACACTTAGATTAGTGTTGAAAGACACAGGATTTGAATCCCAGAGTCTAGTCACCCAGATTAAACTTCTGTTCCAAATCAATGTACTGTTGTGAATAAGGTCAACTCTTCCGCGGTGGCTAGCCAAAAAAAAAATAAAAAATGTTGCTTGCGGATGCACATTTTAGCAAGGGTAGGAAAACAAATTCACTAATAGGCAAAAACCCTTGTGGTTTAAGAACGTACCTATAGCCAACAGATATTTCTATCAAACTTTAAAAAGCAGGAAAATTGGGCAGCTAAAGTGAATGCACTAGGGGAGCAGGAGACCTCCTCTCTGAGATATTGGACTGCCCTACAAATTTGTCAAAATGCACACAATTTGGGTTGGTCTTTCACAGTCCAATCCACTTCCTGTGTAGCTTGGAAGAATTTGGTAACACATGCCTCTGAGCATATGGTGAGTGGGGGCAACACCTGCCATCTCCAAAGATGGAGAATTACATTTTTGTATGTTTGTTGGTGGTGTTCTTACTTTGCTTCGTGTTACTACTGTTTCTACACAAAATCTAACCTAGAAAATTACACTTCTCTCATTATTCTAGAAATCTGTGTCAAATTTATTTTTATTAATTTCAAAGCCTTTTTATTGGTCAATGTCATATCATGGTGAAGACAGCCTTTTGTGTTTCAAACTGGAGATTATGGTCTATTTCTATTTTGGGCACATTCACAGTTGAATCTGAAACTGCAGTTTGATGTAGAATCAGACTGTTTACAGTATGTTGCTACTTAAGCAATGGCTCTAGCTGTTGGAAAAAACAAACTTGGCATGCCCAAGATGCATGTTTTCAGCCTGCTGTGATTAAACCACTCCACTTAAGGAAAGGTGGGCATGGTCAATTAAATACATAGAGTAGACCCAGAATTTTGCTAGAATATTTATTTATTTATTATTTGATTTATATCCTGCCCTTCCTCCCAGCAGGAGCCCAGAATATATATCACCTCTCACTGTTTTATCTTGTGCAAACTGAGACACTCCTCATGTCCATTGGAAACTATATTCTGCAGAACAGTCAGTGCCATTATTCCACGATTGTTTTTGGATCTTTTTTTTGTGTTGCAAAGTGTTGCTGTACTTCAGATATTCACAGAAACAAGCAAAAGAGAATGATTTACTATAGGAAGCTTCACTAAAATTGCAAGTAAGTCAAACATATTTAAAGTGACTATCTGAACTATATCAAGTGTCTTAATAGTGTTGCTTCCTTCCTGCTAAAACAAGATCAGCACAGCACGTCTTGTTTCTGTTATTTGGGCTGATTGCAGGTGTTGCCACCACTTACCATATGCTCAGAGGCAAATGGTACATAATTCTTCCAAGATACACAGGAAGTGGATTGGACTGCGAAAGACCAACTCAAATTGTGTTTGCATTTTTACAAATTAGTAGGGCAGTACAATATCTCAAAGAGGAGGTCAGGTCTCCTACTTCCCTGGTGCATTCACTATAGCTGCCCAATTTCCCTGCTGTTTAAAGTTTGATAGAAATATCTGTTACCTATAAGTATGTTCTTAAAACAAAAAGTTTTTTGTCTTGAAATTTTGAAATTAGTGAATTTCTCTGCTTTTAATCCAGGAGGTAAGAAATGGGATCCTGTGCAAGTTAGCAGAGAATGGATTGATAATTTGCATGCTTCTTGAATTCAGTGGGATTTACTCCCCTGCAATCATGCTTAGGATAGGTGAAACTGACAACGGGATGGGAGGGGGAGGAGGGCAGGTTTGATCATTTGCATGTTTATTGAGTTCAGTGGGATTTACTTCATGCAATCATGCTTAGGATAGGTAAAACTGACCATAGGGAGGGAAGCCTGGAGCGGGCAAGGGAGGAAGAAGAAAGAAGAATGGAGGAGGAGGAAGGAAGAGGAGAGGGAAAGGAAGGAAAATGCAGGTCTGATCATTTGCATGCTTACTGAGTTCAATGGGATTTACACCTGTGCAGTCATGGCTAGGATAGGTAAAACTGGACATGGGGGAGAAGAAGGAGGGAGAGGAGAGGGAAGGAAGAAGGGGGAGAGGGGAGAAGGAGTGGGAGAGGGAAGGAGGGGATTGGGAGGGGAGGCGTCAAAAGGGAGATGATGGGAGAGAGAAGGAGGGAAGGGCAGGTTTGATTATTTGCATGCTTATTCAGTTCAATGGGATTTACTTCCATAAAATCATGTTTGAAAATGCATTGGACTGCCTTCAAGTCGATACCAACTTATGGTGACCCTATGAATAGGGTTTTCATGGGAAGCGGTATTCAGAGGTGGTTTACCATTGCCTTCTTCTGAGGCTGAGAGGAGGGCAGGTTTGATCATTTGCATGCTTTTTGAGTTCAGTGGGATTTACTCCTGTGCAATCATGCTTAGGATAGGTGAAACTGACCTGGGGGAGGGGATTGGGTGGGTGGGCACTGGGCAGAGCGGAAGTCCCTTTCCTTTCCAAAAGGAATACATTGTGAGCAGTATCACTGATTTTCAGGGTTCCCCTCACCTTTTTATTCTATAGCAGGCACATGTAGCCTCCCACCCAAATTTAAACCAAAGCTGTCCCTGGCCACATCCACACTAGACCTTTATTTCACTTTATACATCATGGCTTCTCCCAAAGAATCCTGGGAAGTGTAGTTAGTGAAGGGTGCTGAGAGTTGCTAGGAGATGCCCTGTTCCCCTCACAGAGCTTCAATCAGAGTGGCTGACTGTTAAACTGCTCTGTCAGAGGTGTAGAAATCACCTCTCAGCACCCTTCACAAACTACATTTCCCAGGATTCTCTGAGGGAAGCCATGACTGTCTCACGTGAAATCAAAGTCTGGTGTGGGTGTGGCCCCCTGATTAAGCAAGCCCAGCAGCTGTGAGTCTGGCTTTTAGAACACTGACAGTTGGTTCTTACTGAGCATGCCTGACATTATCACCGAGTTCCAGCCAAAATTTCTTAATAAAAAATCAGCCAGGCATTTTTTAAAACTTTTAAACTGCAGAAGATGAAGGTCAGAGTATGGGGTAAGGTCAGTAATAGGATTACAGGTACTCTGTGAACATGGCTCATGTTTAATTAATTTCAACAGATTATGAGAACTCTGACAGAAAGAAGTCCAGAAGAGGTCTGGTTATATTTCTCTTTTTTCACTTTGAACTCTCAATTTTCTCTGACTGTTTTGTGTATCGCCATGAAAATTTAGAGGGTTGTTAACCAAGCGTTTCTGAATTCAGGACTATAAGTTTTGTAAGGTTTTGTTTTGAAATGTGCTTATGGGAAGTAGCAGAATGGCATGGGGGTATTTTCAATTTTACATTGCGGAATGCGAAAAATCCATGCTGACTATAATATACAGCCACATTTGTAGCTGTGTAATAAATAGTTGATTTTCCTGTTTAAAATCAGAATATCAACCACACATAGTGGAAAATGTTCTGTCTGTCTGAATATGTGGGGGACTGGCAAAGGCAGGATGCAGAAAAGCCATTTTGTTCCCTTCTATGCATTGGGCCAGATTGGGGGAGATGGCTGAACCAAGCCACAGTAAGAGAAGAAATGGGATAAGACATGGCAGAACCTATTTCCAAGGCTCAGTATTTGAGCTGGTGCATTTGCCTATAACAGAGGAGCAGCTACAGTTTGCAAATTACACTTTCTTCAGAGTTTGTTTAATTAATTTATTATACCCCCTCCCTCTAATAAAATTCCCAGGGTGGCTGATAATAAAATTCTACAGTTCCTTATATCTCATCTCCAAACATTTATGTTGAAACCTTAAGAATCCAGGTTATTAAGTAAAAGACTAGTAAATTGGTCTCATGAAAATAAAAAGAGCAGCAACTGACTAATGGCCAAAGTAGAAAAGTCTAAAAGGAGCCAAACATTGAGTGGTCTGTAAAGGAGAAGTTATATTGGGTTGTTTAATATAAATTATAAATGATCAAATGTCTTCTTTTATCAGATTCCAGAGTTGTAGGAAGTGGGAGTTCTAAAGTGCACAAAATGTCAGTCAAATGAAGGATAAGTATTGCACTTAAGCAAACTATTTAAATGGTTAAAGTACAGCCCATCTTTTGTTTCTTCAACCAGCAATTACATAAAAAGTTTATGAATGCACACCACACACTTCAAATAAAAACAATGGCAGATTTAAAAACATTTCCCCCCCAAAAAGGCAGGTATTTTAAGCTTCAGGAAGAACATTTTTATAAAAGGTAGGAACTACAGTGCTTTGAGTCGTCTTTCTTAATCCACTTAATTAATGTAGAACAAGACCTCCCACACACATATTCGTACACCAGAAGACTTTTGATCATACCAGATGTAAACATTTCTCTTGGTAGACTATTATGTGCCTTCAAAAATATACAACAATTTTCTTCTTAATTTCCCCCCTGAAGGAGAATCACAAGAACATACCAACAGGCTATTTTCAACTACACAGAAGAGCCACTGAGCCAGATACATACACTAAGAAAATATAATACGTAACCTACAGTTTTGAAAATTCTATACTTCTGTGTTTACTAATCATTTCTCAGATAGCTTATAGGAAAAATTGTCAAATAATTTAATATTTGCATAAAAAAGTGTTCACTGCAAAGTAACATCTTGGGTGATGACCAATGGTAGTCATACTCAGAGGAGACACATTGAAATCAATGGGTCTACTCTGAGCAGGGCTTAGCTGGATATCACTCCTTGTATTTAATACAACGGTAAGGAAATACTGAGCTCAGCTAATTCAATAATAAAGGAAAACCAATGATGGGTTAAAAAGCATCTTCATGTATTCTCTGAAAAAAGTACTTCCCCAAAGCTAAAGCAGAAATATTAGGTGACTGGAATACAATAAGACAAATTACTTATTTTCTAATATTTTAAGACTATTTTGATGTGGCCATGTATTATAAATTTATTTATTTATTACATTTCTATCCCGCCCTTCCTCCCAAATGGAGCCCAGGCTAGGGATCTTTAAATCTTATAAAATTCAACTGGTGGAGGTGACCTTTTCATGATTCTACCCAGGGTCATCGCACCATTCTAGGCATGTAAGCATGTTATTTATTCATTACATTTATATCCCACCTTCCAAGGAGCTCAAGGTGGCGTACATACTTCTCCCTTCCCCATTTGATGCTCACAACAACCCTATGAGATAGGTTAAACTGAGAGGCAGTGATTGGCTCAAGATCTCCCAGAGAGCTTCATGGCTGAGCGGGGATTTGAACCCTAGTCTCCCAAGTCATAGTCCAACACCCTAACCATGACAACACACTGGCTCTGTGTAAGCATTAACACACCCAGCATGATCTGCAATTCAGTTAAGTTTAGTTTTTGATTTTAAGCCAGTTCAATCTTGGTGAAGATAAATCACACACTTGGGTAGTTCAGTTGTTTTCAAACATACCACCACTCTTTCCACACATACAAAGCTGAATCACAAAGGAGTATGTCCAGCACAGTAGCACTGAGGACCTCTAGAAACTAAGGCCTTCAGGATACAGATTGGGCCCTCTCTGCCACCAAACTGCCTCTGTTTACTCCAATAGGTCTTCAGGAGGGTCAGGAATGTGGGGGACCAACCTACTGCCTTCAGGCCACAATGACACTGAGTCTCTAGGCTCTTGCTATGTGCCAATGATGTCATTCCCACAATGCAGCCAGAAGCATTTGGGCATGTCCTGGTGCTGTCCATGAACCTTTTGCAGATCCATTCTGGAATGAACATGGATTCGGGAGTCTCAAGTCTAATTCTAAAATGAATTTGAAAAATGCAGATTTTTGAATAATTGCTGGTATTTGGTAGCAACTCACAAACCTAAATGACAGCCATGTACAGATTTCACAGTGCAGCTGGAAAAGTTTTCAGATAAAAAAATTACTGGGATATGGTATTAACGGAACAAAGAGCTATACAAAAGTCAATTAGATTTAGACTGCTCTTACACATTCCTATGGAAATGGTCTTTAAGTCAATCCCGACATACCTTATGAATAGGGTTTTCATGGTAAGTGGTATTCAGAGGTGGTTCACCATTCCTATAGACTGGTTTAATAAAACTTTTCAACTATAATAACAGCTAGATAATTCCATAGTGAAAAAGTCTCTGCCCCCATGCTGTATTTAGTTTTTTAAAAACGGTTTTGTTCAAAATGATAGCCGCCAGTAGGAATACCACAGAGGGCATGCTTGGGATGTTTTACCACTTGCCTCTTTTATAACCTTACATAAAACCTGGTTACTGGGGAGGGGATTCAATATTTCTTGCATGTTTGACTAGCCGTTAAAAATATTTATTAAATTTCACTGCTTAGGAATTTTTGTGGATCTTATTTGCCCCTCTCATTTCTCTTTTGAAGACCTAGACCAGCATTAATTGGAAGATAAGGCAATCCACTACACACTTACCTGGGAGTAAGTCCCACTGAACCCAATGGAGCTTACTTCTGAGTAGACATGTATTGGTTTGCAGCCAAAGTTGGGCAGAGGCACTGTTTACTATGGTTTGCTAACCCAAAGAAAGAAATGTTAGAGAATAACAAAGTTTAAAAACAGAAAAGAATATTGGAAAATACATGGGCCAAGAATTCAGTTACCAGTTTGTTGCCTTTTTGCTTGCACTGATTTCTGCAAGCCAGAACCACTATCTGCCAGAATTTAACTGTGTGTACTTCAGTGCCAACACCACTTCATTAATACCACCAGCAGCCATAAGTGGAACAGACAAAGATATATTATGAATTACTTTCTCCTGCCCCCCCCAAAAAAACTTAATAAGCCATGGAGTTGGAAGGGACCCAGTGGGTTACGTAGTCCCAACCACCGATGGGGGAGGGGGGGCAGAATTCTCTACTTTAACTGTTGAGTAAGAATGGAAAGGAACACAGACTTCCAGTGCAAACAGGTTTTTTCTCTGGTAAAATGTAGTAAGACTTTCTACTTTAAACACACCTGGGTAGCTATGAGAGAAAGTACCATTTATTTATTATTATACGCAACCCTTATTCCTGAAGGAGTCAAGGGTGGCAAACACCAAAACCTTAAAGTAATAGAATTACAAATAAAATAAAATAAAAGTTTAAAATATTCAAAACTAATCAAAAACATCTAAACACATTTAAAAATAGGAGCCTTCAGGAAAGTGAAACACAAATCAAAATACCTAAGTGTGTCCAATTTTTGGCCACAATGCAGATAGGATTTGTGTATGTGCTACTTGCTCAAAGCACATTTTCTCACTTTTGGGGAGATTTTTCTGTTCAGAGCCTGTCCCCAGATTTAAGCAGTGGTTTGTGTTGTGATACCAAGTACACAATTACAGCATTATGGCTTTAAATTAGATATCAAACACATTTTGTGTATGAACTACAGTCTTCAGTCACTCAAGAAATAATTCCATGAGGATGGCCAAAGAAGAAAATCTGTACTAGGGGTTGCAGCCTCTGCTCGCTTCGCTTGCCAACCCTGCCTACCATCACCAAAGCTCCCACACACAGAGTCGCCAGAGCCCTTCCAACTCGCCCCACAGGGGTTGCCAGGGCCCTCCCCCCCACAGTGGTCACCAGAGCCCACACAGGAGTCACCAGAACCCTCCCCCTTCCTTCCAGGGGTCACCAAAGCCCCCCCATGGGTTGCCAAACTTCTCCCTTTTGTAAGTGTGATATAGGAAGAAAATGGAGCCATAAAGATTCTTGGGCAATATTAGGCTCTGTCCAGGTCCTTATAGCACAGGTTTTGCATGCATAAGGCCCCAGTTTCAACGTCCAGGATAACATCTGAAGTTTGAAAGGATTTAAGGTTGGAATGCTGGGAGAAAGTCTCAGCTTGAGTCCTTGAATTACCATGACTACTACAAGTAGGTGGAGCAGAGGCCTGACTCAGTATGAAGCAGTTCCTATGTTCATATTTATAAACAATTTTATCTCCTTTTTATTTTTCAGCCATCATCTTCCTGTTTTTATAGAAAAGGAAACACTGCACAAAGCAAAGTAAGCTTTTAATGTAAATTGCTTCCATTTTTCGAATTGTATGACATACTTCATTCCAGAATATTGAGATGTAAACTGTTTCTGATAAATCATCAAATATAAATTTCACCATTATATGCAAAATGTGTAACAGCTCATTTGAATGGACTAATCAGGATAACTTGATCTAGAAGTGAATTAATAAAAGACATGTATTTTATTTTCCCTATGGAAACAAAAAAAATAAATTTGCTCTGTTAATAAAGTTTGAATCAATGTTATTAATCTCTTCAAGAAATATATTCCAACATCCAGGGGATTGGCAGACTTACTCAGCTTAAAGTATTTTATACCACATGCAAGCACACATTCCTATGAAATATCATTACAATTCATCTTCCATTAAAGTTATCTGCACAAAGATGAAATGTGAATCATAGGAGTGGGAAGATCTTAGGCTCTTTCCAAAAAGTGCCCTCTTATTTCTCCCTAGACTGCAACTATCTTTTTATGCTTTTTACAGATTAAACACAAATACATCTGTGTAGGATTCAAAGACATGCAAACTGACCTGCTCTCAACAACAAGACTTGTCTGCTCTTCCCCTCACTGCAGCCTGCTGCATACACCAAATCTGCTCACAGGTCAGGGTAGCCTCTAGAGAACCATGTGGGATGGGGCTGCAACAGGATCGGCAGAATTGCTTCTCTGCTCATATAATACACCTTTTGGATTTAGCCCCTTTTTTGTAGAAAGTGGACTTTAACACCATCTTTTCTTTCAAACATCAAGTGTAAATTGCTTTTACCATTACCTACTCTTGCATGTTTGTCTCTGGGTTTTAATTTAAGCACCAGGCCATAAACTGCACAATTGCTGAAACTAAAATGGAAAAAAAAAGTGTATGCAGGAAAAAATTAGGAGAATTTCACACTGCTTCTCCTTGGGATGATTCCCAAACTAGTTACCTAAATTAATGAAGTAACAATACATTTTTTGTGTGATGAAAGCATAAAAAGGTCTACCTAGGCAGATGTTAAGAGTTTTGCCAATCTAATCTAAATAGCAACTACCACACTGATGCTCAGTAGGTGAGCATTCTCAGGTGAACAATGGTGGTATGCAATATGTGCACTTGTTCTTCCACTTTTGGGGGACAGTCATCAGCTTCTGGATTGTTTCATTTGTTTTCAAGCAAGAATTAGAATGCTGACTTCTGTATAATTTATTTCTATCACTGTTGCAAAATGCTAAAAATGTCAACAACATGCACATAAGCCTCAGCAAATTAAGAAATGGCTTTTTAAATTAGAATTTGATTTACAATTAGGTTTCATTTGCTATTACTTAAAGATCTTTTCTCTCAGCATTAGCTTCAAGGGCTGAGTCAATATTAGTGCTTTTTCAAATTAGTCCTTCTTCAGTCTTAAAGATCACCAGAAGAGAAAACTCACCACAATAGGGCTGCTAATGTGGCGAAATGAAGCGCTATTAGCAAATGGTCAGCATCCATCTATGATCAGATCTTAATTTGTTCCATTGATCTTTCCCCCCATTGTCATGAATGCCACTATATTCGAAATGGCAGAGTATTCATTCATCCACAAGACAACCTGATATCTTGTCATAGGGCTGAGATAGCCTGAAAGTAACTGTGGCAGCATTAGGAACAAAGGGGAGTGGGTGCTTCTTATAGAATGTGGCCTTGGAGACTACAAAAGGTTATGCCTGGGGTTTGCAGAAACATCCAAGGGAAAAAGCATTTAGTTGCTAATATGAAACATAACAACAGCACATAAGAGATTACAGCTCCCATGAGGAGTAGTGTTGTTGTAATAGGTTTGTACTGCATTCCATTCTGGACAGCAATGTTTATCAAGAATTCTACTACTATCATTGCTTTTTAAAACAAACAAACAAACAAATAAATGTTTACTGGTTGAATATAAAGAATTTATTACAAAAGTATTAAGGCATCAAGTCTTGTGAGATTTACAGAGATTGTAGTAGGTATTGTCTATGACACATCTTAAGCTAAACTCATTCCACAACTTTTTCGCCTAGCAATCACATACATTTCATAGAGCAGTGTTTGGAAACTAAGAACGCAAGAGCTCAGCTGAATCATATCAAAGGTTTATCTGGTCTAGCATCCTGTTACCCCACAATGGGCAAACAGATGCTTTCAAAAAGTTCATCAACAGGACATGAAGACCAACTGTGCTCCACTGCTGTTGCTCCAACAACTAGCAATCAGTGGCATACTTACTGCCTCTAAACTTGAAACCTACATTATGGCCTACAGCTCTGGATAAATATCTCAACCATATCCACCAATGTGGCAGAAATGTCCATATGTTAATAGCACATTAGGTGAAACAGTAAGTTCTTTGTCTGAGATTCTACTGCCAATCAATTTCATTGGATGGACCCAAGATCTAGCTTTAAGGGAGGGGGTGAGCGGATTCTATCTGCTTGTTCCAAACTATGTATAATTTTATAAACATCTATCGTCTCCTCCTCTTAAATTGTTTTTCTGGATCTTGAAGCTCTGGACACTTTAATCTTTCCTTATAGCAGAGGTGCTACAACACACTGATCGTCCTGAATGCCCTTTCCCACTCTATGACTGAGCTAATCCAGCAGACCTGGATTGATGAACCACTAATGTGACAGACCACAGAGCTGCAGTGACAGCCTCACACTTTTACATTTGATTTACTAAGAGAGGGGTACAAGTATAGATTACTGTTTATCTTTTGAACAGCAGAGCACATCAACCACCATCTTAGTCCATCATACTTTGACATAGGCCAATCCTGAGGCTGTTCAGAAGAAATGGCAACCTGATTTTTTTACTGGCCATTTTAAAGCACCACATGTAAGAAAATGAAAAGGCTAGGTTTTTTATATCATGTTAGGAAGGTCTGGCAGGCAAATTTCAGGGAACTTAATACTTAATTTTTTATATATAAGAGCAGTACTAATATCTTAAAGAGTCTCAAAGTTCTCCTGTCAATGAAAATTAATATAATAGTAATACAGTATAACAGATGTCTAAAGCAGTTTCCACTTTGTGTGTCTCAAAGTAGTAATCAGGTTTTGTTTAGTACCTTAAGTTATATATATTGGGGAAGGTCCAGTGATAGAGCATTTGCTTTCAGTGCAGAAGGTCCCAGGTTCAATCCCCAGCATCTCCAGGTAGGGCTGGGAGAGATCCCTGTCTGAAACCCTTCTGATCAGAGGGAATGGAACTGGAAGGAATCAAGGGATTCACTGGCAATCTCAGTGTTAAAACTGGGCTTCCCAGTAGGTGGCACCATAAAGCTTGCTGTCCTACATGCCAAATTATATGTAATAATAATATCCACATGGACATATATTTCCTGTATATACACTTCTACTATTGAATAGTGCTAGAGAGTCCTAAAGACATGCTTCAGTCTATCTGTTTGTGGATGGATGTTCCACAGCTACCAAGAGCTAGTATAAACAGCTACAAAGAAATAGTATAATTCACTAATAGGCAAAAAACCTTGCAGTTTAATAAAGTACTTATAGCTAACAAATATTTCTATCAAACTTTTAACAAGCAGGGAAATTGGGCAGCTATAGTGAATGCACCAGGGGAGCAGGAGACCTGACCTCCTCTCTGAGACATTGTACTGCCCTACAAATTTGTAAAAATGCAAACAATTTTACTTGGTCTTTCACAGTCCAATCACTATAGCTGCCCAATTTCCCTGCATTTAAAAATTTGATAGAAATATCTGGCTAAAAGTATGTTCTCAAACGACAAGGTTTTTTTTGCCTATTAGTGAATTTCTCTGCTTTTTAATCTGGGAGGTAAGAAATGGGATCCTGTGCAAGTTTGCTGAGAATGGATTGATCATTTGTATGCTTATTGAGTTCAGTGGGATTTGCTCCCCTGCAATCATGCTTAGGACAGGTGAAACTGACCACAGGGGATGGGGAGGGGAGCAGGGTAGGTTTAATCATTTGCATGTTTATTGAGTTCAGTGGGATTTACTCCCATGCAATCATGCTTAGATTATGTAAAACTGACCATGGGGAGGGAGGCCTGGAGTGAGCAGGGGAGGAGGAAGAAGGAAGAGGGGAGGAAGAAGGGGGGAGGAGAGGAGGGGGGAGGAGGGGAAAGGAAAGACTGATCATTTGCATGTTTATTGAGTTCATGCAATCATGGCTAGGATAGGTTAAACTGACCATGGGGGAGGAGGAAGGGGAGGGGAGAGTAGAGGGAAGGTGGAAGGGGGGAGAGGGGGCAGAAAGAGGAGAAATGAGGAGATTGGAAGGGGAGGGGGAATGAGAAGATTGGAAGGGGAGGGGGAATGAGAAGATTGGAAGGGGAGGGGGAATGAGAAGATTGGAAGGGGAGGGGGAATGAGAAGATTGGAAGGGGAGGGGGAATGAGAAGATTGGAAGGGGAGGGGGAATGAGAAGATTGGAAGGGGAGGGGGAGAAGTGAAGGAAGAGGGAGAGAAGGGGCAAAAGGGAGATGATGGGAGGAAGGAGGAGGGGAGGGCAGGTTGATCATTTGCATGCTGTTTGAGTTCAGTGGGATTTACTCCTGTGCAATTATACTTAGGATAGGTGAAACTGACCTGGGGGAGGGGCAGGGAAGGGAGGAGGACAGCAGGAAGATGAGGGGCAGTGAGGGAGGAGAGTGGATGGGTGGGTACTGGGTAGAGGGGCAGTTCCTTTCCTTTCCAAAAATAAAACATTGTGAACAGTATTATTTTTTTTCAGGATTTCCCCCACCTTTTTATTCTACAGCAGACACATGTAGTCTCCCACCCAAATTTAAATCAAGGCTATCCCTGGCACCACACCAGATATCCACACCAGACCTTTATTTCACTTTACACAGTCATGGCTTCTCCCAAACAATCCTGGGAAGTGTAGTTAGTGAAGGGTGCTGAGAGTTGCTAGGAGACGCCCTGTTCACCTCACAGAGCTTCAATCAGAGCAGTTGACTGTTAAACCACTCTGACCACTGGAGCTCTGTCAGAGGAATAGGAGTCTTATCTCAGCACCCTTCACAAACTACACTTCCCAGGATACTTTGGGGGAAGCCATGACTGTCTAAAGTGAAATAAAGGTCTGGTGTGGGTGTGGCCCCGATTAGGCAAGCCCAGCAGCTGTGAGTCTGGCTTTTAGAATTAATGAGCATGCCCAGCCTTATCATTCAGTTCAAAGTAAAATTTCTTTAATTGACTAACAATCAGCCAGGCATTTTTCTAACCTTTAAATGCAGAAGATGAAGGTCAGAGTATGGGGCAAAGCCAGTAATAGGATTACAGGTACATGGTTGATTTTTAATTAATTTCAACAAATTATGAGAACTCTGACAGAAAGAGGTCCAAAAGGGGTCTGGATTTCCCCCCCTCTTGTTTTACACTTTGAAGTCTTGATTCTCTCTGACTGTTTTGTGTATTGCCATGAAAATTTAGAGGGTTGTTAAGCAAGCGTTTCTGAGTTCAGGACTGTAAGTTTTGTAAGGTTTTGTTTTGGAATGAGCTTATGGGAAGCATCACAATAGCATGGGGGTATTTTCAAATTAACATTGTGGAATGCAAAAAATCCATGGTGACTATAGTATACAGCCACTCTCGTGGTTGTATAATGAGCAATGAGCAACAATAAACATACTGAGAAATATATTTATGGGAAAGCATATCGCTGTATATCAAGAATTAAAATTGGACAATGTACAGTGTGTCTGTACAAGAATGTTCTCTAATTGTCTTAAACTGGAGTACGCATATTAATGTGACAATCCTGCATGGATTGCAAAGACCTATATGATGAAAATCAATGACAATTTCCATATACAAATGCAGTAATTACTATTATTTTAAACTGTTCAATCAAAGGAAAAACAATATATAATCTTAACTATTCATATGAAGTTATGCCTTTTTAGAAGTGTATGAAATAATCTCAGTAACAAAAAAAGTTTGTCAGGAGAACAGATTTACTAAGAGCACTGTCTTGACTAAACCATTCTGTGCTTTTAGCAAATAAGCAATCAAATGATGTAATTGTCATGCCATATGATGCCAGTGATGTGAGAGCTACATATTGACAGAACCTCTAATGGACAAACACAGAGTGCGTTCACATGTTGGGAGTTTCACTCTCTTAGTAAGTTTGTTTTAGATTGTAGTCTCATATCTTTGTTTACCAATGAGAAGCTTCTTTTTTTTTAATAGTTACTATATTATTTCAAAGAACTATAAAACCAGTAGTTAACTCTGCTTTGCTGAGCTGGTTTTCTTATACAGCAGCAGACTTTTCATGACAGCATCTGATTCAGCTGGGAAAGGGTCTTGTATTATTCTCACTTAATCAGCTGTCATTTGTCTGAAGGAATTTCATTTTATTTTTAATTGCATTCTTAAGTGTCACTAAAAATACCAACAAAGGTCTTCAACCCTTATTTTCATTTGTCCTCAAACTTTCTTATCTGAAGCACTCAACAGAGCTTTCAACACTTCAATGTGCCTTTAGCAGGGAAGTCTTATACTAATACTAAGACATCTTAAAGGTAAAGGTGTCCCCATACTTATAGTGCGAGTCGTGTCTGACTCTTAGGTGACATCTTGCGACGTTTACTAGGCAGACCGTATATATGGGGTGGGATTGCCAGTTCCTTCCCCGGCCTTTCTTTACCCCCCAGCATATGCCGGGTACCCATTTTACCGACCATGGATGGATGGAAGGCTGAGTGGACCTCGACCCTTTTTACAAGAGATTCGACTTCCTCCTTCTGTTGGAATCGAACTCTAGCCATGTGCACAGCTTCGGCTGCGTTACCGCCGCTTACCACTCTGCGCCACGGAGGATCTTATATATAAGACATCTTAGCAAAATATTAATTCCAATTTGGCTAATAGCTTGCATCTACCATTGTTTTGCTAGACTATCAAACTAGACTATCAAAGGTATATTTGCATAAGCATAAAGTGTGGCATCTTTTTATTCTACAGCAGGCTCCTGGTACGCACATGCAGTAATGTGCAGCCTGTGTGTGTTTTACTCATATGGAAATCTCACCGAGTCCAATGGCAAATACTCCATAAACCCTAAGCCAAACTCTTGAGGCACCATAAACACAAACATGCTTATTATGTCATGAGCTTTTGGGAACTATAGCCCACTTCATTAGATGCATGGAGTGTTATCCACAGTTGGCACAGTGAAAAAAAATGTAAATAGAAAGACCAAAAGGTCATGAAATGCAAGAGTTACAACATGTGACACTTCTATGCAAAGCTCAAATTAATGTTCATGGTCACTGCGCTTATCTTGAATACATTTGAGCTTTGCATATAAACATGTGACAAACTGTACCTTTTACATTTCATGGCCTTCTGGTCCCACTGTTACAATAATTTTCTCTCTATCTCCCTGTGTAAACTGAGGGTAAAATCATGCAGCTGGTGTTCATAACGTAAGTAGTTAAGTTTTTACAAATACTACAAGACTGCCATCTTCCTTTTCTATTGTTACAGTTGTCTAAAATCTGACTAGCCTCTTGTATACTATGAAACAGAAATGAAGACCACATTCACACCATATAATTATTTCACTTTCAACAGTCGTGGCTTCTTCTAAAGAATCCTGGGAAGTATAGTTTGTGAAGGATGCTGAGAGCCCCCTATTCCCCTCACAGATCTACAATTCCCAGAGTTGTTTAACAGTCAATCCCTCTTCCCAGAGAATTCTGAGAAGCTTAGCTCTATGAGGGGAATAGGGGTCTCCTAACAACTCCCAGCACCATTATCAAACTACAGTTCCCTGGATTCTTTGGGGGAAGCCATGACTATTTAAAGTGGCTTAATGGTGGAATAAATATATAGTGTGAATGTGATCTAGCTGTCAGTTGCAGAATTCATCTCCAAAAGCTTCTGAATCTCATAATTCATTTAAAAATGTTTCTGACATTTTTTTTTATAGGCAGGCCGTTTTCCAAAATTAAAAAAAAAAAGAGGGGGGAGGGAGAACCAGCTAGGTTTTCTGCACAGTTCCTGTCCTTCAAACCTTACTGTCTCCACTGTTTTGCTAAACATCCCTTCCACAATACATCAATGCTCGGCCAACACATTCCAAGTTCTATCTGCATGCATCATCTCTGCAAAAACTCTCACTTATCTACAGCCAGATTTCCTACAGTGGTACACAGTAAATTAATACAAGCATTATATTTGCCTATTTTAATAATTTTATTCTGCTTACAGTGCATTTAATTTCTGGGTCATAGAATTCAGAGCTTCATAGCAAAAACATACAGCATCTTCTTCTAAGATCAAAATCTTGTCCTAATACATTTGGCCTACCAGACTGATGGGGCTAAAGCATACCAGATTCTATAAGTCTCTGATAACCAAAGAAGGGATGAAGCCTGATTGCCTTTTAACTTCTTCAACCCCAGTTTACACACCCTTTTCACCTCCTCTCCTAAACTCTTCTCTAGTATTAATGTCTATCTGAGCAGAGGGTTTTCACACTTACACACCCTTGGAAGATCTAGTAAATCACTTAAAAGAAAGATAGGAGATAGGAGAGTCTTTGCAATGTTAGCCATTAGCCCTGGAACTTGTCACTGCCACCACAGAAGATGTCGTCAAGTCATGAGTAGCAAGTGTGATTTCCCAATTTCCAGCTGTCTTATAAGCAACTGAACTCTAATCTCTTTTCATTCTAGCCCAGATATAATATTGCTCCTACACCCACGATCTATTAACTTTTTAGTCTGTTATATTATTTAATCTTTCTTGTAGTTCATGTTGTGATTTTAACATACTCATTCTGGGCTACAAAAACAGGGTATTACATATCAGAGATTAACAGAGCAACTCCAGGGCCCAAGTGTCTGCTATAATAGCAAGACAATTAATGCACTCAGATATCGTCTGTGTTTTGTCTTGAGTATAATACTTTTGCAGAGTTAGGTCAAGGTTAGTTTCTCCCACATTCAGTCTCTTTACCAAAATTGTACTGTTTGCTGCAATGAAATGGACCATTGGTCTCACCTGAAGGGTGATTTTCATAGGAGGACTGCCATCAAGCGGGTAACATAGCTCCACCTATCATCCAAAGGCAAGAATGTTTTGAAGTCAAGACTAGGGGCATCAGGCTCCTCCCACTCTCCAGTTCATTCGCAGTGAGTCCAAAGAGAGATATCTAAAAATGCAGGAAAAAAGGCCAACGGGCCTACCAGCAAGAACATAACACAATAGCAATATTCATAATAATATGACTCTAACATAGTGATATAACAGTAATAGCAGTCTTGACTTCACTAGTAAATCTAAATATAATAGCGTAACAGGAATATATAAAAACCCCAGAAAAATATCTAGGTATCCTCCAACTGGGAGGGTCGTGATGACAGTCCTCCTATGAAAATCACCCTTCAGGTGAGACCAATGGTCCATTTTCCACAGGAGGACTGCCATCAAGCGGGATGTACCAAAGCAGCCCATAACAGGGAGGGACCACCCACATCCTAATCATCATTAAGAACCTGTTGCAAAACTCGCCTGCCAAAAGAGGCATCGGCAGAGGCATAACGATCTATTTTGTAATGCCTTATAAACGAATGTGGGGTAGACCAAACAGCAGCTCTGCAAATATCAGCAACAGGAGCGTTGGTAGCAAAAGCAGCCGTAGTGGCCGCTGATCTAGTGGAATGAGCCGTTATTTTAGATGGAACAGGAAGCTTAAGGGACTCATAAGCTAAGGTAATACATGCGCGCAACCAGCGGGATAAGGTGGAATCAGCTACTTTATGCCCCATAGAACGTGGATGAAAGGATACAAACAAAGACTCAGTTCGTCGTATATCCTGGGTCCGAGACAGGTAGGTCTTGAGAGCCCTCCGAACATCCAACGAATGCCAAGCCTTCTCTAGAGGATGGGTAGGATTCGGACAAAAGGAAGGAAGAACAATGTCCTGGTTGCAATGGAAAACTGAATTGACCCTGGGACGGAAGGAAGGATCAGTCTTCAGCACAACAGAGTCCTTGTGAAAAACACAGAGATGGCAGGCAGAAGACAATGCGCCCAGTTCCGAAACTCGTCTCGCAGAGGTGATCGCGATCAGGAACAGGACCTTGAATGACAACAGACGTAAAGGCACAGTCCTAAGGGGTTTGAACGGAGGGCGTTGTAAAGCCTGCAGAACCTTCGACAAACTCCATGAGGGAAAGCGGTGGAATACAGCCGGTGAGTATAGTGTGGTTCCCCTCAGAAAACATTTGATGAACGGATGTGAGGCAATAGTAGCACCAGCGGAGGACACTGAGAGAATGGACGACAGAGTGGACTCATGTCGACGTAAGGTGTTGGGTCTAGGCCCCATCATGAGGCCCCTATGAAGGAATTGTAGCACCTGTTGTATTGTGGCCTGGGAAGGATCGAGGTTCTGGGACTGACACCACCTGGAGAATGCCACCCAAGTATGTTGATATATACGAGTGGTAGATGGTCGTCTCGAGGCCAATATAATGTCAATAACAGCATCAGACAGGCCAGCAGACCTCAAATGTCCCCGTTCAAAAACCACGCTGTTAGGTTGAGCCAATTGGGGTCCTGATGCCATATTGGGTCCTGGGATAAGAGGTCTGGCCTGACTGGGAGCGTCCATCACTGACATGGCAAGGAGATCCGAGAACCACGGTCGACGGGGCCAAAATGGTGCTATCAGAACCAGCTTGGCCCTCTCACGTCGTGCCTTCCTCAAGGTTCTGGCTAACAGTGGTATTGGAGAGAAGGTGTACAATAGGCCATCCGGCCACCGTAGCAACAGAGCATCCACCGCTTCCGCTGTCGTGTCCAGGTATCGTGCGAAGTACCTGGGGAGCTGGCAATTGCGACTGGAGGCAAACAGATCGACTGAGAAGACGCCGAACTGACGCTGGAGAAGATGGAAGATGGTCGGATGAAGTTTCCATTCTCCCAGAAAAGCCTGTTGTCTGCTGAGCCAGTCTGCTGTCACATTCCAAATTCCTCTGAGATGTTCTGCTTTCAAGGATTGTAGATGTTGTTCTGCCCAGTCGAATATGAGGTAAGCTAGGTTCTGCAGAGAACGGGACCTGGTTCCCCCTTGTCTGATTAAATGAGATTTTGCACACGTGTTGTCCGTTTGAATGAGAACATGGTCCAAGGGGAACAGAGACTGAAAATGGAGCAGAGCTAAGTGGACAGCCTTTAGTTCCAGCCAATTGATGCTCTGAGTCTGCTGTGCTTTGGTCCAAACCCCCTGAACGAACTGGGAGTTGCAGTGGGCTCCCCAGCCGGGGAGACTGGCATCTGTGGTGATAACAGTCCTGCGGGGTTCTCTGAACGGAGTGCCCTGGGTGAGATGTTGGACCCTCGTCCACCAGCGGAATGAAAGACGCAGTGCAGGGTTCAAGGGGATTGTTCGATGATTGGATCTGGCAATGTCCTGCTGAAATGGTAACAAAGCCGACTGAAGTTGGCAAGTATGAGCTCGAGTCCATGGCACAATATGGATGGTGGACACCAACATGCTGAGAGCCCTTGCTAGAAGCATAACGTCTGCGGTTGCGTGGTGCATCAGAGACCGTGCGATGTCTATGATAGCGGTTATGCGGTCTGGAGACAGGAACACCGTCGCCTGCAGGGTGTCCAACATCGCCCCTAGATGTTGTAGGTGTTGGGTTGGAGATGGCTTTTGTCGAAATTGACTAGCCAGCCGTAGGTCTGCAAGACATGGAGCGTGAGCTTTAGATGGCGATAAGCCAGCTCCCTGGAACTCGCCCGTATTAAAAGATCGTCCAAGTAGAGGTAGATATCCACCCCTTGAAGCCGGAGGTAAGCCACTAGGATAAGTAGCACCTTGGTAAATACTCTTGGGGCAGACGAGAGACCGAACGGCATCGCTCAATATTGAAAATGCTGGGGGCCGAAGGCAAACCAAAGGAATTTTCTGTGGGCTATGCAAATAGGCACATGGAGATATGCTTCCTTTAGGTCGATAGAAGCCAGGAAGCCTCCTTCGTGAAGGCTTTCTGTACTGGAGTGGAGGGATTCCATTTTGAATCTGCGATACTTTACGAAACGGTTGATGAACTTGAGGTCCAACACCGCCCTCCATGACAGATCTCGTCTGGGCACAGTAAATAGGAGGGAGTACACCCCTTCCGACCTCTCTGTTGTAGGGACTGGCTCTATTGGTGCTGTGTCCAAGAGGTGATGTATGGCTGTCTGCATGATGCAGTGCCTGGATGGTGCCTTGGGACAAGGAGAGGGATGAAATCTGTCTGGAGGGGTTGCCCAAAACTCTAGTGTATAGTCATAACAAAAAAGATCTCTGATCCAGGCGACCTGAGTCAGACGCTGCCAATGGTCTCCAAACAGAAGCAGTCTGCCCCCGACCGGTATCGCGTCAGTACTGTCTGTGCTGGGGAGACCCTCCCCGATATGAGGACGTTGAGGTACCTCTGCATTCCTGGTACTGACCTCTGCCTGGGAAACGTCTGTTCCAGGCTCCCCTGGAGGAACAGAAATCATTGGTTTGGAAATTGCGGCCTTGTCCCCCGGGCCGCGCTCCTCGAAAGGGCTGGGTCGGGCGGTATGAGGTGAAACGTCTGAAGGGTCTGCGATCAAAGAATAATGAGCCCGAATAAGGTGCCCTTGATAAGTTAACCCTGGCTGTAGAGTCCGCTTGCCAGTGACGAAGCCAGAGGGTCCGCCGAGTGACTACCTGAGCTGCCATAGTTCTGTCTCCCAGCTGATTTGCGTCTAAGGTGGCATCAGCCACAATGCCGCCGTCTTGCGTAATTTCACCAGTGACCTCCTCAGAGAGACAGGATCGGGATTAGGATCATCTAAGAGGTCATCCAACCACATCATCGCTACCCTGGAAAAGATGGAGGCTGATGCCGAGGCTCGCATGGAGAAAGCAGTGGCCTCATGGTTTTTGCGTAAGGCAAAGTCCAGCCTCCGCTCAGTGGCGTCCTTTAAATGTGAGTCCCCTTCCCTCGGCAAAAGGGATCTAGAGACTAGACTGGAAATTGGCTCGTCTATGCCGGGGACGGCCAGTCTACTTGTAAAATCCGGAGCCAAAGAGTAAAGCTTGTCCGCAAGGGCGTTAAAACGGCGTGTTTGTAATGGGTGAGACCATTCGTCCTTGGCCAGTTTGGCAATAGGATGTGGCACAGGAAGGTAGTGCTCTGCTGGTGTGGGGGATTTCAGGACCCTGGCCCCTTTAATAGCGGGAGTGGTAGCTGCAGGTTGTGTAGATTGGAGACCAAGGATGTTCAATACTCTGCGAGCAAGGGGCTGATAATCGGAGGCATCAAACAGGTGATAAGATGTATCTTCCTCTTGTTCCGACTGATCACTCCACTCGTCTCCTTCGGCTTGCATAGCAAATGATGGATCCTCCCCACAAGAAACGTCATCAACAAACCTGCCCCTGGCAATGTCAAAAGGGTTTGGAGAGCATGATGGATCTGCCTCATTGCGTGCATAGTGGCTCATATCATCGGGTTGTCTGCAAACACTCCACTGAGGCATGGCAGTGACCTGTGACTGCGTTTGAGAGAAGAACGACAGCATGTCTTGTAGTTGCGATATGAACTCCTGAGACAGCTGCAGCCCCGGTGTGGGAGATGGTTGCACTTGTAGAGGCAAAGATATGGGCGGTTCAGCAGGCTGAGAAGATGAATGAGCCCTAGGTGGTAATATGGGAGGAGGATAGCTGGCTGCTGGCTGGTCAGGAAACCCTGCAAAGTCCTCCTCGGAGGATGCGGCCGGAGAATTAAAGAGATTTGTTAATGGTTCTTGGCCTGCCTCCTCAGAAACCGGGACAGAGACGTAGCATGCCCGCTTGGTTGTGCTGTGGCTGGATATATGCTTGGTTTTGGCAACTGCTTTGGTGTGCTTGTGCTTGGTTGCCTTAGATTGTTTAGGCTTGGTTGCCTGAGCTGTCACTGGCTGTTCCGCCATCATATATTTTTGAGGGGGTTCAGTACATGGCCATGGACGGGGCAGAACGTACAGACCCAACAGGCTCAGTACATGGCCAGGGATGGGGCAGAATGCACCAGCTCAGATGGCTAAGTATACGCCCGCGGATGGGGGAGAATATACAGTTCCAAACAGCCTTAGTACACGGCCACAGATGGGGCAGAATGTATAATTTCGAACAGCCTTGGTACACGGCCACAGATGGGGCAGAATGTACAGTTCCAAACAGGCTTGGTACACGGCCACGGATGGGGCAGAATGTACAGTTCCAAACAGGCTTGGTACACAGCCACGGATGGGGCAGAATGTACAGTTCCAAACAGCTTCAGCAGTCAGCCTCAGTCAGCAGTTTGAGTTGAGAGACCTGTGTTCTACTCTGCAGCACACACACAGAAACTGACAAAAAAAGGCCTTGAAAAGAATCCTTTACTGTTGTAAGGGTTAAACAGAAAGGGCGGGAAAAGGGGGAACGAATAAAATGGCGCCCGCTAAAAGAGCGGGAAAATAAGCCAATCAGAAAAGCGTAGGGACGAGGAAGAAGCAATGGCGGTCACTGAAGAACGCCAGTGAGCTGAAACAGGGCCGACCGAAAACACTGCTGCAGCAGAGCAGCGTCAAAATAAGCTCTACAGCTGTAGGGCTGAAGGACGCAATCGCAACTTTAAGGGCCAGCCGTGAGAATCACTGCCGAGGAGGCAGAATGGCCTGCGAAATCCCTACAGTCGTTGAGACAGTCGCAGCTAGTGGGGGGGGGCAATCGGCAAAGAAAGCTGCAAAATGGGAAGGAGCCGCAGCCGCAGGCTCCTGAGGTCAGTCGCGACGAGATTTAAAATGCCGCGGAACGAGCCGGGGAGGGAGGGAGACGGAGCAGCCCAACTAAATAAAGGGCCACTGGAAAGGCAAAAAGAGCCGCAGCCGCAGGCTCCTGGGGAGGAAAGACCAAGGGAGCCGCCGCGAAAGTAGGCGGCAATCTATAAAATACACGAGACAGCGGGGGCCCAGAGCAGGAAGCTGCAGCCGCAAGCTCCTTGATTAAGGCTGCGTCCGCCGCCTGAGGAAGGGAGAGCCGCAGCCGCGGTCTCCCAGTAAGTCGCCGTTCAGGCAGGGACTGAGGAAACAAGGGCGAAGAGCAACCCCCCAAAGAAATTCCCCAGGACAATAAAAAACAAAGACAGAAAAAGAACAATCAGTCCCACACACACTAAATTAAATAACGGAACTTATCTACGCTATCTTATACTCCAACTTGCACGGACGAAAGGCAAGAATGAACTGGAGAGTGGGAGGGGCCTGATGCCCCTAGTCTTGACTTCAAAACATTCTTGCCTTTGGATGATAGGTGGAGCTATGTTACCCGCTTGATGGCAGTCCTCCTGTGGAAAATATGCCCTTACATTCTTATTGTCATCTTAATAAGTATGACAGCTTGATACTGGAAATATAAACACATATTACATATTGCCTTATCTTTTTTAATGTACACTTCAGATGATGTAAGATTACAAGAATATTCCCCACCCCCCGCAACATTATTCAAATCTTTCTGCAAAGAGAACTCCCTCCTCCTGTGACTTGTTCACAGGCAACCTCAACCCAGACACCAATCACACAGTGCTGCGTAGATGAATCTCCTCTAGTGATAGTCAGCATTTTTATTGTAGATTCATTGTAGCACAAGCTATCATGAAGGTCTACTTCACTAGATGCAAATCACGCCAGCCAAAGTAAAGGCAAATTAAAAAGGCAGGTAAAGACAAGAAACCCCTTTTAGGAGCCTGAAAAAGATCTTTAGGAAAAGCTGGAAGACAACACTCAACTTTCAGGTAGAGACCCAATAAACAACTGGGTGGAAACAAAGTTCTGGTATATAATAATAATAATAATAATAAATTTTATTTCTAGGCCGCCTATCTGGCCGCACAAGCGGCCACTCTAGGCGGCGTACAAGATAAAGTAAAATACAACATACAAACTACATAAAAACCCAAGAACTACAATATAAAATGAAACCGAACCCACCCATAGCTAAAACCAATGGCACCCAAAAGAAAAAAGAAAAAAAAGAAAAGCAGCAAAACAAAAACAAAATGATAAAGGTATGGGTGCCGCACGGAATCCCCATTGTCTCCAAATTAAGATGCTATTTAGGGCTACCTTCTGCATGCAGTTTCTGCAGATACAAGGCCCACGTCCAGCTCACTCTGAAGGAACTTAAAAACAGTAAGGGAAGGTTCGCTACTGTGAAAAACAAGTCCAAGGGCCCTCATATACTCTGTTAGCGAATTCCCTTCCAGCCAATAGTAGAAAATAGCTTAAGTATCTTAGCCTTGTCTCTCTCAATCTGCATGTGAAGAGCTGCATGATATCCAATGGGATATACCAAGGACCTTCCATCATAAGGTCTGTACACGTTGGGAGTTCCAGCTGTACCACCTGCCCTGGTGAGATCAGCTAAAGGCCGAGAGACCTGATGGAGAAAGTCTTACCAACAACAACTGATGCTCTTTTCCTGTGTGCCAACTGCTTTGGACAAAGTCAGAATGTTGAACAGTAGGGAATCCTCTAGGAAGGAAGCAGCTGACTCTTGTACACTTGATGACAAAGGCTCTGGTTCTAGGATGATGCCACAGTTATTTCTGGGGGATATTTGGCTTATATTAGAGACTCTACCCTGAGGAGGATGCTGAGACAGAAGTGGTGGACTTGGATTTCTCTCCAGTCTCACCTGGGCTCATTGCTAGGACCTCTTTTCAGTGTCAGGACTTAACCGTGGAACATATAAAGTAGGAACAAAGGAAAATGCCCTTGGGCAGGTATAGAATATTTCCATCACCACTGAGCAATCAAGTCCCCATAGAACAAGGATTAGGACAAGGGCTATCAGATCAGTGGATCTAGACAGTCTTGAGTAATTCCTGCGCATGAAAGTTGGCCATCAACACTTCAATAAGGGCTTTGGGTGAGGCTGCAAGACCCTGAAGGAAGACAGCAAGCCTACTTGGCCAATCAGGCCAGTATATGTACTTAAAACCCCTCACAAATGTGCGATAGGAATACAAACATGACACAATGATGCAGAGAAATGTATTGGCACTGTTAAGGTTCAAGACAGTCCCAGTCTCTGTTCTTTGTCTAGACTATGCACAGAAGAAAGCAGAAGCCAGAAGCCAGAACTCTTTACGTGGGTTGGAAGATGCTTTCCAAAGTGTTAGTGAATATTCTGGAAGTCACATTTAGGAACACTGGAGGTGTTGACAGTACTTTAGTGGGGAAAAGTGCACCTTTTTACTTGCTTTGGGAAGACCTGGGTGGAAATGTGTGCGAAGTCAGCACAACAATGGACTTAGAGACAAGGGCAGTATCCAACTAACTTTTTGTTCTAGTACAAGTGCAAAAGGATTTACCCTCCTCCTCCATGCATGCACCCCCCGTGCCATCCCCAAATCTACTTCGGAGGGCTGGGGGGAGGAGAGGGGAAGATTGTTGCACTGACTAAACCTTAACCGTAGTGCTACATTGAATACAACCCACTGCTTCATAATCACTGAGACAGCCACCCTCACATGACATCAAAACATGACCTGCTGACTGAGATAGGTTTATTGAGGACTAGGATCTTAGATAAACAAAGCAGGGAGGCATGCAGTTATTTCAGCTCAGTATTGTACTGCCTGGAGCTTTGGACATGAGAACATATCCTGAGCAGGGGAGTGGCAGCAAGTTCAGTTTTTGTGATAGGGAAAGCAAGCCAGATTCTTCAAGGAGCTAAGGCAGCACGTAAATACTTAGATAAGCAGAATGGTCGCTAAATACTTATTTACCATTGTATTCAGAGAACAAAACCTTGTTTACCTCTTTGTCTGAACCAAGATCATCATGTGCTGAGTGATTCAGGTGTGTACGAACATTACAAAATGCCACCAACGTCAGGGCCTGCCTTAATTCAGAGGGAAAATGATTCCAAAGAGAAGGCACCACTATAAAAATTGGATGATGCTTTTACTGCAATTGCATTAATTGCTGCATTTTACTGCTGTCTGTATATAGCTGTTTTTATTGTATTTTATTATTTTTGTAAGCTGCCTTACAAAGAGAAAAGACCGAATATAAATGTTTTAAATTAAACATAAGTTCTTCTGAATCATTAAAGCCAACAGCAGTGGATGAGTTTAGATGCAGAATTCAGCAAACATCTGAATATGCCTTCCAAGATTGAATCAGGGGTCCAAACTAAAAACAGGGAAACGGGTGATGTGGCTGGGTCTCCCAGCCATTAGTCAAGGGATTGAGAATCTGAGGCCCTCCAGATACTGTTAGACTCCCAATTCCCATCAGTGCCAGCCAGAAGAGTCAATGGTCAGGGATTGTGGAAACTGGAGTCCAACGTCTATAGGGTCCCAGGTCCCTCATCTTTTCAACAGACCTTGCTAGGAGCAAGGATCTATCTGTGCAAAAGATCCTCTGACCAAGTTAAGGCAAAACTGCTTGCTAAAAAAAAGTGTAGAAATTATTTATTTAAATTTATATCCTGCCCTTCCTCTCAGAAGGAGCTCAGGGTGGCAAACAAAAAACTAAAACACTCTAAAACATCTTAAAAACAGACTTTAAAATACGTTAAAACATTTTAAAAAAATCTTTTAAAACTTCTTAAAAAGCAATTCCAACACAGATGCAGACTGGGAAAAGGTCTCTACTTAAAAGGCTTGTTGAAAGAGGAAGGTCTTCAGTAGGCACTAAAAAGATAACAGAGATGGTGCCTGTCTAATATTTAAGGGGAGGGAATTCCAAAGTGTCGGTTCCACAACACTAAAGGCCCGCTTCCTGTATTGTGTGGAACAGACCTCCTGATAAGATGGTATCTGCAGGAGCCCCTCACCTGCACAGCGAAGTGATCAACTGGGTATATAAGGGGTAAGATGATATTTCAGGTAAATTGAAGTATGTTCCAATTGGCCACGTGAGGGTTGTTCAGAAAGTTAAGGCAAAGCAGTAGGATCTCTCACCTTCACTATGTAAGACATAACAAGGATTAGACCAAATATATTTCTAGTCCAGCATCCTGTTTCTTGTAGTGACCAGTCAGATGTTTTGAGAAGCTAAGCAATCCTGGCACACTGTAAAATGTTCAGTGCTGATTGAAGACTTTTTTCTTTTGTGTGACTTCTTTTTTCACCCCAACCCTCATTTTCATTCTGAGCATCAAGATCTAAATGATGACCCCTGCATGCCAACTGGGATGCAGTCCTCTGGCACACTATTGGAGACCACAGCCTTGGTCAAAACAGCCCAAGAGTATCCGATTGCAAGCTGCTGAGCCTTAGACAAGGCTGGAGGAGATTACAGGGAGCCATGGTTTTGATGCCATGGTGATGGATGCCTCCTCCTGTGCCAGGAAGCCAGGTGGTGTTGTGGACACATGGTGGGATGGTCAGGAAGGAAGATTTCTCTCAAACCTGCCACTGGCTGCAGAGAAGCCAGCCTGGAATTGGCTAGGGAGGATCCACCTCAGAGGTATCCAATAGCCCAGAGAGAGGACAGGAGAGAGTGCAGTAGAGAGCCTGAGGAGAGATGATTGAGAACTCAGGTTGATTTAACCCCTTCCCCTCTTGTGACTGAGGCCAGGTGGGAGAATGAGCCACAGGAAAAGTGATATAGCTCCTTCCTACTTACAACACTGGAACTTCATTAGGCAGAAGTAGGAGAAAAACAAGCTTTAGTAGGAAATGGGAGGTGCCCCACATTAGCCTCTGGCCGGGCACAGTGGAGTGGACCTTGTGACTGGACTATTGGGAGGCAGCAAATTGGAAATAATAAAAGTTTACCTTTTTTAGAAACTCATTTTTATTAAAGATTTTTTTTTAAAAAAATCTCTTCTTGAGTTTGTATTGTTTGGAATCAGTTTTGGAAAAACAGTTCTTGTTTCAAGAACTGGCTACATTCTAAAGAGCCTAACCTAAATTTTAAGTAGATTTCAAAGAAACAGTTTAGCATTTACATTACATTCAATACTTCCAAGTGTACTCCCTCATACCAAAAGGATTTTTTTTTTAAAAAAGAGAGAATACTACAGACATTTACACCTCAATGAATGCAAAAGCAATAAATCTGTCATAGAGTCTGGGCTTGCACTGTACAGATCATTAGTAAGACCATAACTACTTGACAAGTTATTGTTTGTAGGCAAAGAAAACAGTAATTAATCTTGTTCCTAATTAGGAAGTTTGGTTTCTGTTTGGATTAGGATCCTGGCATGCCTGGGTTGCTAAAACGGCAGCAGTTAACCACATCTGAATCCACCAAGTCTGCTGCAAAAATAAGTATTTTCAACACAGCAGAAGTTGTGCTACATAAATAAAAATACTTTTAACACTGAACACACATAATACACAGATTACATGTGTTCTATATGCATAACTCATATGCATATGAAAGTGACAAGATAGATAACACCTCCATAGTACTGAACAGATTTTTTTAATGGTACAATACCTATTCACTTTTGTCATTCCCTACATATCCTTCCAGCTGGAGAGGAACAATTTTCACACACCATCTTCTAAGGAGAGAATCACAGAATAGTAGGTTGGAAGGGGACTATAAGGTCAAGACCAACTCCCTGCTCAATGCAGGAATCCAACTTAAAGCATACCCAACAGGCGGCTGTGCAGCTGCCTCCTGAATGTCTCCAGTGTTGGAGAACCCACCGCATCTCTAGGTAATTGTACGACCTTCCTCTTTCAACAAGCCTTTTAAGTAGAGATCTTATCCTGGTCTGCGTCTTTGCTGGAATTGCTTGTTAAGATGCTTTTAAATATATTTTCTTTTAATATTTTTAAAATATATTTTCTTTTAATATATTTTAAAGTCTGTTTTTATGATGTTTTAGAGTGTTTTTAGTGTTTTTGTTTGCAGCCCTGCGCTCCTACTAGGACATGCAGGATATAAATTAAATAAACCAACCAACAAACCAAATAAATAATTGGTTCCATTGTTGTACCACTCAACAGTTAGGAAGTTTTTCCTGATGTTCAATTGAAATCTGGATTCCTGCATTATTCTGTGTCCTGCACTCTGGGATGATCAAGAAGAGATCCTGGCCCTCCCGTGTGACAACCTTTCAAGTACTTGAAGAGGGCTATCATATGTCCTCTTCTCAAGGCCAAACATGCCCAGTTCTTTCACTGTTTCCTCATAGGGCAGGACCAATTCTGGCACTCTAAAGCTGTGGGTTTCCATCCCCTGATCATCCTTGTTGCCCTCCTCTAAACCTGTTCCAGTTCATCTACATCCTTCTTAAAGTGAGGTGTCCAGAACTGGACGAAGTACTCAAGATGAGGCCTAACCAGTGTCGAATAAAAGGGAACTAGTACTTCATGCAGTTTGGAAACTATACTTCTGTTGTTAATAATAATAATAATAATAATAATAATAATAATAATAATAATAATAATAATAATAATAATGAGATTTATATCCCCCCTTCCTACCACTAGGCGCACAGGGCAGCAAACAAAAGCACTAAACACACTCTAAAACATCACAAAACCAGACTTCAAAATGTAATATAAAACATTAGAACAAAACATCCTTAAAAACATTAAAACAAAACATCTTAAAAAATATCTTTAAAAAAAACTTTAAAAACATATTTTTTAAAAAAGCTTTAAAAACATATTAAGCAGTTCCAGCACAGACGCAGACTGGGATAAGGCCTCTGCTTAAAAAGGTTGTTGAAAGAGAAAGGACTTCAGTAAGTGCTGAAAAGATAGCAGAGATGGCACCTGTCTAATATTTAAGGGGAGAGAATTTCAAAGGGTAGGTGCCACTACACTAAAGGTTTGCTTCCTGTGTTGTGTGGAACGGACCTCCTGATAAGATGATATCTGAAGGAGGCCCTCACCTGCAGAGCGCAGTGACTGACTGGGTATATAAGGGATCAGACAGTCTTTCAGGTATCCTGTTCCCAAGCTGTAAAGGGCATTGTACACCAAAACCAGAACATAGCCTGGTAGCTATTAGGTAGTCAGCACAATTCTTTCACTAGCGGGTGACATGTTGGCTACACCCTGCCATACTGAGCAGTCTCGCCACTGCATTTTGCACCAGCTGCAGCTTCCAGACCAACCTCGAGGGTAGCCCCACATAGAGTGCATTACAGTAATCCAACCTGGAGGTTACAAGTGCATGGACAACAGTCAGACTATCCCAGTCCAGAAATGACTGCAGCTGGTAAAAGCCACTCCTAGCCACTAAGGTCACCTGGGCATCTAGTGACAAAGATAGATCCAGGAGCACCCCAGAATATGGACCTGCTCTTTCAGAGGGAGTACAACTCCATCCAAAGCAGGCAACTGACCAATTATCTGAACTCAGGAACCACCAACCCACAGCACCTCCATCTTGCTAGGATTCAGACTCAGTTTATTGGGCCTCATCCAGCCCACCACTGAGTCCAGGCAGTGGTCTAGGGCTTGCACGGCCTCTCCCAATTCAGATGTTATAGAGAAACAGATCTGAGTATTGTCAGTATACTGCTGACACCTCACCCCTAATCTCCTGATGACCGCTCCCAAGAGCTTCATATAGATGTTACACAGCATTGGGGACAAGATAGTACCCTGCGGCACTCCCCAGCACAACTGCCATGGGGCCGAAAGGCAATCACCCAAAGCTGTTCTCTGAAAATGACCCTGGACGTAGGATTGGAAGCACTGTAAAACAGTGCCGCCAATACCCAGTTCACCAAGTTGACCCAGAAGGATACCATGGTCAATGGTATCAAAAGCAGCCGAGAGATCAAGCAAGAATAACAGGGTAGCATTCCCCCTGTCCTTCTCCTGATAAAGGTCATCCATCAGGGCAACCAAGGGCGATTCAGTCCCATAACTAGGTTTGAACCCAGATTGGAATGGGTCAAGATTATCTGTTTCATCCAAGAGTACTTGCAATTGCTGTGTCACAACCCTCTCAATCACCTTCCCTTAAAAGGGGGTATTTGTCACAAACAAATGGGTCAAGTGTGGGCTTTTTCAAGAGTGGATGGATCACCACTTCTTTCAGGGTGGCTAGAACCACTCCCTCCTGCAATAGTGCTTTGACCACACCCTGGATCCGCTCGATCAAACCCCCTCAGCAAGCTTTAATAAGCCAAGAAGGGCAAGGGTCAAGAGGATACATTGCTGGCTGCATCGTCGCAAGCACCTTGTCTACGTCATCAGGCCGCATCAACTGAAACCAATCTCAAGAAGTTGTAGCAGACGTTGCACTGGACACCTCAATGGGAACTACAGTAGATGTGGGTGGGGCATCAAGATTGCTATGGAGACAAGCAACCTTACCCTCAAAGTGCCCTGCAAACAATTCACAGTGGGCCTCCGAAAGGTCTAAAACTCTGTTTCCTGGAGTTGATGTCAACAGACCCCTGACAATACGGAAAAGCTCCAGTGGACAACTACTTGAGGATGCGATGGAGGCAGAGAAGTGGGCCTTCTTCGCCGCCCTCATTGCCACACAGTAGGCACGGTTATGATTTTTTACCCATGCCCAATCAGCCTCACACCACGTCTTTCACCACCTGAACTCTAGCCATCGTCCAGCCTGTTTCATTGCCCTTAGTTCACTGGTGCATCAAGGTGCAAGCTGGGCTCCACAATGCCAGTGAGGCAGCACAGGGGCAACCACGCTAAGAACCTGATGCGCCTCGCTGTTCTACAGCGTGACAAGGGCTTCAACAGGGTTACCTGCTCTATTTACTGGGATCTAATGCAGCCTAAAACAGCTTTTGCCTTTTTTGCAGCCACATCATACTGTTGGCTCAGATTCGGCTTGTCATTAACTACAATTCCAAGATCATTCTCGCATGTAGTATTGCTGAGCCAAGTATCCCCCATCTTATAACTGTGCATTTGGTTTCTTTTTCTTAGGTATAGAACTTAGCACTTATCCCTGTTAAATTTCATTCTGTCATTTTCAGCGCAATGCTACAGCCTATCAAGATCACTTTGAATTTTGTTTTTGTCCTTCAGCATATTAGCTATCCCTCCCAATTTTGTATCATCTGCAAATCTGGTAAGTATTCCCGGCACCCCCTCATCCAAGTTATTAATGAAAATGTTGATGAACACTGGGCCCAGGACAGAGGCCTGCAGTACCCTGCTCATTACCTCCCCCAGTTTCAGAAGGAAACACAAAAGAAACAAGAAAATGACAAAAGAAAGTACTTGAGATGCTATGGACACAAAACGTTCTTCTGCAGCATCTTATATCATACATATCATCCTAAACACACTGGCATCTGCACTGAATCTCTCTCACAAATACCAATCACTGATGAATTCATACCTGTTTTCCTAGAGATATTTTCTTGAGACTGGGCCTGTCTTATAACACCAGCAACGGTATCTCTTACTATCCGCTCTTCACTCTGCAACAGCTGAATAACACACTTCCAAAGCACAAGTGTATCAGACAGACCTAAGTGTTTACAAAAAGGCATGTTAGGAGTAATTTTAAAAAAAGAATTGCTTAGTTTGAAATGGGGCTTTGGAAAAAAAGCAGAGTAAACATTCAATCAGAAGACTTTTTACACATTCTAGGTTACTATAATGCCAACAGATAGGTTCTCTTTCGATTTTCATCTCAACAGCTAAAGTAGATTCATCAATAAGCAAAAAACCCTTGTGGTTTAAGAACGTACTTATAGCCAACAGATATTTCTATCATACTTTAAAAAGCAGGGAAATTGGGCAACTATAGTGAATGCACCAGGGGAGAAGGAGACCTGACCTTCTCTCTGAGATACTGTAATGCCCTACAAATTGGTAAAAATGCAAACACAGTTTGGCTTGGTCTTTCACAGTCCAATACACTTCCTATGTAGCTTGGAAGAATTTGGTAACATGCCTCTGAGCATATAGTGAGTGGGGCAGGAGGAAGGAGGGTAAGGATAGGTTTGATCAGTTGCATGCTTCCTGAGTTCAATGGGATTTACTCCTGTACAATCATTCTAACGATAGGTGAAACTGACCTGGGGGAGAGGCAGCGAGCTGTGAGGAGGGGAAGCAGGGAGGAGATTGGATGGTGGACACAGGGCAGAGGGAAAGCCCACTTCCTTTCCAAAAGGAAAACATTGTTAACAGTATAATTATTTTGGGGACTTTCCTCCACCTTTTTATTCTACAGCAGACACATATAGCCTCCCACCCAAATTTAAACCAAAGTAGCCACATCCACACCAAACATTTATTTCACTCCAAACCGTCATGGCTTCTTCTAAAGAATCCTGGGAAGTGTAGCTTGTCAAGAGTGCTGAGAGTTCTTAGGAGGTACCCTATTCCCCTCACAGAGCTATAATCACAAGAGGGGCTGACTGGTAAACCACTCTGGCCACTGGAGCTCTGTCAGGGGAATAGGAGTCTCCTAACAACTCCCAGCACCCTTCACAAACCACACTTCCCAGGATTCTTTGGTGGAAGCCATGACAGTTTCAAGTAAAATAAATGTCTGGTATGAGTGTGGCTGCCTGATTAGCTAAGCCAAACAGGTGTGAGCCTGGCTTTTAGAACACTGACAGTTGGTTCTGACTGAGCATGCCTGCGCTATCAGAGACTCCAATGTTAAATTTCGTAAATTAATTAAAATTCAGCCATGCAATTTTTTAACTTTTAAACTGCAGAAGATGAAGGTCTGAACTCTAAATTCTCTCTGAGTGTTTTGTGTATCACCATGAAAACTTACCGAGGGTTGTTGAGCAAGCATTTCTGAGTTCAGGACTACGTGTTTTGTAAGATTTTGTTTTGAAATAATCTTATGGAAGCAGCAGAATGGCATGGGGGTATTTTCAATTTAACATGGCAGAATGTGAAAATTTCATGCTGGCTATAATATACAGCCACTCTTGTAGCTGTATAATAAAACTGTACTGTGCTGGATAAAGGGAGCCTTCTGCAATGCACTCTGTGGGGATATTCCTGTAGAAGTGACATTGCGTGTAAAATATGGCCATTCAAATATTGAGCAGATCAGTGTTTAGGGACATGCACTGGTCCTGAAGTAACTGTATTGACTGCCAGTTTACTACAGTGCCAAATTCAAGTTACTTATGCTGGTTTATAAAGCCCTGGCACCCAAATACTTAAAAGGAAGTCTCTGTTATATGGCAACTCAGAAGAGGACCTTCTTGGTAGTGATGCCCCATCTTTTGAATGCCCTCCCTTCCCAGGTACAGCTGACAGACTTTGTAAAGCTTTTGGTGCCAACTAAAGACACATCTATTAACCTAGGCTTGTTGCTGTTTAGGTTGGCATTAGGTTTGTTTTACCTGTTTCTCTGACTCATTGTTTTATTCTGCCCAGTTGATGTTGCTTTACTGTGAATACATTTTATTGGTTTTAATGTGCCCCACCCTGGGATCATTCATATGGTGAAAGGAATTCTTTTAATGAACACATAATAAATCATGTTAAATGTAATCTGATGCTATAAGGTACTGTTACTCCAAATCTCAGTGCACCAAAAGCAGATTGATCTATTTTCTATTGAGAGGGCAGATCCATCTGTGTAGAGGATCAGGTGCACTACCATGAAGCCATCGTCCTTTCCAGTGTAATTTATACACACGTCCTTAAGATTTATCATGTCTCTTCCTGCTTCCAAAGATGTAAATGAAAACACAGGATGCAAACCAACCATACATTAAGCATATATCCTGATTTTGGTGTGCAAATTTATCATGTTCTTTATTCTCATACTGAAATCAATGAAATTTAGAAGCACTTAATTTTGGCCTGTTTGTGGCTCATAATGCTTAATTCTGCCCATTTACTTACCCAACAGAAGCTTCTGACTGGTCAGAAAAAATGGTGTAATGCTCACAAGAGTCTCTGCTGCAGCCAGTTTGAGATCTGTTTGCTGTTCATCTCCACAAAAAGAAGTGATTATTTCAACCCATTGTTTCATCTCTGATCTCGCCTCCTATAAGAAAATTAACACTGACTTTAAAGTTTGAAGTGCTATAGCAACCAGCTCTCAGAATAATGCAATAGATACACCTCTGACAATGTTCTAATATCCACATTAATGCACTTGTAAGCTGACAGTCAACAAGAAGGGTTAAACACTATAATAAAACTGGCACTGTAACAGGAACTAAAAGACAATAACAAACACAAAGTATGACTTTCAGCACTACTGGCTTTCTATATAAAGAGAAAGGCATTCTACACAGAAAGGAAAACCAAAGCTATTGCTTTGGTTTTGAGAGCAATAAACAGAAAGACAAGAAAGAGGTTATCGGATTTGGCCCCTAGGTCAGAGGTTCCCCACTCCTGCTTTAAATAAATAAAAATTAAAGCTGCACTGCATAAATGAGCACTGGATGTCTCTAATATTCTGAGAAAATTGACACTGAACCAATTGCAGTGTTGGTCTTCAACATAGTACCTGCTGGTGGGCTGCTGTCATGACCTCAGGTTTGGCATATATGAAGCAATTAACTTTATAGGTTCATCAAAATGAAGAGGGTGATTCTGCAGAAAGGAAACTTTTAATTTATCATCATAGCAAATCTGATGCAAACATTATTATTGACTGAGAGTCCCTTACCTCCTGCCAATTTTGTACAAGATAGATGACCAACTTTGAGGCAAATTTAAGGGATATACTTTGAATGTCAATGCTGCAAAATAAAGATTAACACAGACACACAACGTTAAGTGTGAAACAGACGTCAAAGCTAAAGCTACAGTAATATGCAAGTCAATTGGCAATCAATTTAGCAGCAGAGAATATCTTCTTTATTTGTTACACACATTATGCTCTGTTAGCTGAAGCCAAGATGAAATCTTATAGTCCAATTTGTTATGGCTGCTCTGCATGTGAATAGATAACCAGATGAAGAATTGCTTTGCTTAAGCATGAGATAGCTGTGTCTTATGGATACAGAATTGTATTAAGGTATGTTAAATCCTAGTCCTATTAGAGAATAAACTCTGTGAGAATAAGGAAAGGCCTATAGAACCAGTTTAAATTTGTGTACTAGACACAGGCTCTGAACCTGCCTTCCACAGAAAGGCTGAAGGAAGAGACAGTCGTCATAAAAGCACCTCTAGTGTTCAAAAGGAACACCTGCATCTTAAGTTCAGCAGTGGAGTCAATACATCAGCCAAATCTAAACTGAAATATATGCATGACCAATGGCAGCCCTGTTACAGCCAAGCAGCAAATGATGAATTCCTTTATCATACAGCTAGTACCAATATGTTGGTAGCATACCTTTGTTGAAGTGCTTATAGTATAATGTCCAGGTAATTTTTAATTAATTTTATAATATGGATTTAAAATTCAGATTTCAGAAAGAAAAGAAAAAGGGCCTTATGCATTCCCAGATGTGATGCTTCAACAACAATCATTTCCCTGATACGTCAGTTTAGAGTTCAAAACATTAAGATGCTGCCGAAAAAGAAGAACCAGAGTAGTCCATTCAGAACTCAGTCTGGAATTCATTTAGACATCATTTTTGAGCCTCATTTCACTACCTCACCATGGCTTTCTGAGTATGAATTAAAAATACAATTGAACTTTACATTATAAAAAAAATGACAGTGTTTGGAGCTTAACAAAACAGCAAGAGCACAGATATTTCTCTCCCAAATGCACATACCAGTTTCTTTCCATTCGGTAGTCTGCAATCAGTAAACATTTATTGACTGGGAATATATAAAAGATAAAATACTATACCTGTTAGAGGCATCTGCAACATTCAAAACCCAATGCAAGAAATCTCTTGGATTCATTTTTAAAGTATCTTCTGTCTTTGGAAGCACATTTTGGGGGTCCATATGATGGAGAGCCTCCAATACCTACATATAACAACAACAACAAAGAAGACAGCTAAAGAAAATATAATTCTGGCCCTAATTGGATCCATTTGATATGAAATTATTACCCTTTTATTACAGAGGTTAATATCCAACATTAGTCATAATGAGAGTAGACCAATTAAAATAAATGGACTTAAGCTATTTATTGATCTCAGTGGGTCTACTCTTGAGTATTACCTACATCGGATATCACCTAGTGAATTTATTTGGGTCTACAGGAAAAAAATATGTATTTTCACCTTGCAAAAACATTCTGGATTCTTTTCCTTCACAGCTATCCTAAGAATGATCTCCTCCAAACCAGACAGTAGGCACAATAGAACTTTTCGTTGTTCTTCTTTCATAGATTTAGACTGTACTTTCTTCAACCACAATACAGTTGCTTCTAAGACTAATAAGCGCACTTCATAGAAATCAGAATGTAGCAGATGTGCAACTGACAAACAAGGCTCTACCGTTTTCTGTTTGGCAAGTAACCCATAGTTTGTAAATCCAGGATATGAAGTTACTGCAAGCATAGATATGAAGAGTTTGGTGATACTTTGAAGATACTTAGGAAGTCCTGGCAGTGCAGAAGAGTGGTTGATACCCGTTGCCAGTTCAGAATCTGGGATAATTGTGACTATTTTCTCCCAAAATCTGAGCAACTCTGTTCCTGAAATGAAATGGAATAGGGTGGTGGGTTGAGGAAAGAAAAAGGAAAGATTATATTTGGTTATTAAGCATAAACACTTAAAAGCACATTCCAATCAGTCCTGCTGATTTTCAACTTGTTCATTAATGACCTAGAATTAGGAGTGAGCAGGGAAGTGGCCAAGTTTGCTGACGACACTAAATTGTTCAGGGTTGTTAAAACAAAAAGGGATTGCGAAGAGCTCCAAAAAGATCTCTCCAAACTGAGTGAATGGGCGGAAAAATGGCAAATGCAATTCAATATAAACAAGTGTAAAATTATGCATATTGGAGCAAAAAATCTGAATTTCACATATACGCTCATGGGGTCTGAACTGGCGGTGACCAACCAGGAGAGAGACCTCGGGGTTGTAGTGGACAGCACGATGAAAATGTCGACCCAGTGTGCGGCAGCTGTGAAAAAGGCAAATTCCATGCTAGCGATAATTAGGAAAGGTATTGAAAATAAAACAGCCAATATCATAATGCCGTTGTATAAATCTATGGTGCGGCCGCATTTGGAATACTGTGTACAGTTCTGGTCGCCTCATCTCAAAAAGGATATTCTAGAGTTGGAAAAGGTTCAGAAGAGGGCAACCAGAATGATCAAGGGGATGGAGCGACTCCCTTACGAGGAAAGGTTGCAGCATTTGGGGCTTTTTAGTTTAGAGAAAAGGCGGGTCAGAGGAGACATGATAGAAGTGTATAAAATTATGCATGGCATTGAGAAAGTGGTTAGAGAAAAGTTCTTCTCCCTCTCTCATAATACTAGAACTCGTGGACATTCAAAGAAGCTGAATGTTGGAAGATTCAGGACAGACAAAAGGAAGTACTTCTTTACTCAGCGCATAGTTAAACTATGGAATTTGCTCCCACAAGATGCAGTAATGGCCACCAGCTTGGACGGCTTTAAAAGAAGATTAGACAAATTCATGGAGGACAGGGCTATCAATGGCTACTAGCCGTGATGGCTGTGCTATGCCACCCTAGTCAGAGGCAGCATGCTTCTGAAAACCAGTTGCCGGAAGCCTCAGGAGGGGAGAGTGTTCTTGCACTCGGGTCCTGCTTGCGGGCTTCCCCCAGGCACCTGGTTGGCCACTGTGAGAACAGGATGCTGGACTAGATGGGCCACTGGCCTGATCCAGCAGGCTCTTCTTATGTTCTTATGTTCTTTAACTGAAGAATTTACATGCTTCATATGATGAATGGAACATAGCAAGTCCACATGATTTAAACAAGAGAAGGTATGTTCAAACTTTGAGGAAGAGGGCGGTCTCCAATGCTCTAGTTCCATTAGTGCAACGATTTACACTTATGCAATGGAACTTGCCCCCTCTCCTCCCCGAGGCAATAAGGACATTGCTAAAAAAATAAAAACAAACAACAAACAAACCTTTAAAAACACATTATGATCAGGAGACCGTCTAGGGAGGTGGTTGGACCCTTGAATGACAAGGGAGTCAAAGATGTGGTTCAGCAGGATAAGGAGAATGCAGAGAAGCTAAATGAATGAGGATATAGAGCACATCCTTGTGCCCGATTTAACTTTTGCAGGAAGGGAATCTGAAGAACTGAGGCAAGTGGTGATGATAGATGAAGTTCTAGGCTTAATAGAAAAAAATAAAAACTGGCAAATCACTGGGTCCGGATAGCATCCACTCGAGAGTTCTCAAAGAATTCAAATGTGAGATTGCTGATCTTCTAACAAAAATATGTAACTTGTCCCTCAGATCCATGTTGGTCAGTGACGCAGGTTGTGAGACTCACAGACAAGGTTTTTTAGCAGAGAGAGAGAAACCTGAAGCAGAAGGGTTAAGCTGTGAGAACAGAGTTCCAGACAATCAAGGTCAGTGTGGCTGGCTGAGAGTGTGATAAGGTGGGAACTGGCAGGATCTCAGAGTGGGGGAAGAAATGTCAATGGAGAGAGATGTCTCTAATGTCTTTGCCTAGTAAAGACTCTTACATGAAACTTGCCTGGCCTGTCTTATTCCTGTTCTAAACGGCTTTTGGATTCAAACCACGTCTGACCTACACACGCAATCGCCAACAATCCACCTCCACACCTGAGGACTGGAAAGCGGCCAATGTAACACCAATCTTTATAAAACGATCCAGGGTGGATCCTGGAAATTACAGTCTGGTTACCTTAATGTATCTCTCAGGAAAACTGGTAGAAAGTATTGTTAAAGATAAAATAACCAAGCATATAGAAGAGCAAGCCTTGCTGAAGCAGAACCAACAGGGCTTCTGCAGAGGTACGTCCTGTCTCTCTAATCTATTAAGAGTTCTTTGAGAGTGTGAACAAGCATGTAGGTACAGGTGATCCAGTGACATAGTGTACTTGGACTTTCAAGATGGCCATCATGGTGTATCTGGAGGATGTATCTGGAGGAAGTAGTTCTTATCAAAAATGGAAAGCTACAGCAATTGGCACTTTTGTCTAAATGTCCACATCTATTTACTAAACTGCCTGACTATTGCTTTTGCACATATGGAGCATCCCTGTACCTTTACCATTTTGGAGAAAAAAACTTTTTGGCTCCCAGTGGCCATCTACTTTGTTGGGGAAGGGAAGACTTAAGCAACACAAATGTTTTCATAGGCCTCTAGATTGCGGTCTCCATATGTTTGTATCATCTCAGGCCACAGCCAAACATTTCTGACTTTCCCTTGTACTCATCATTTCTCAAAAAATTCTTTCCCATAAAACTATTAATAAAAAAAGTCCTCAACATAAATGAGTGAATATTATTCATGCTTTTTACCTTTGATGAAAAATCTTTCCCAACATTCATTTACATATTTATTTTTCTGCCCAACTTAAAACAAACTCTTTTCCTTGGCCAACGCTATAACTTTTTATTAAACCAACACACATCAATTTCTAAAATGTCTGGCTCCGTACTTCAGAGGCCTTAAAGAGGCACTTCTATATACAGACAAAACTATGCTGTAAGTAGCTTTAGCCATCAACCATTTCCCCTGTACCAGGATGAAGAAAGATGAAAAAATAATAGAAAAAAAGATAAATATCTGAAGGGTAGGGTAGGAATTATACACATTGATAGTTTGGGTATGACCACAAGGTATATTCTTCCCAGGGGGAAAAAAACATTAAAACTGAACTGGCTGATTTCTAAATAACGAACATGGCTATGTTGTTTCCAAATAGAGGTTGATCATTCGCCAGCAACTTAGCAAAAACAATGTCAGGGTATTATAAGATTAAAATCAATAATTGATTAAATAATCTGAGGGCAATTGTTGAAATCAGGCTTATGAAACAGATAGACCCTTCATTTTTATCCAACAAGTTTCTTGTATTCTTATGGCATTACGCTTGCCCCCCACAATTTATTAAACATTTTTATAATGCTTTTCTACAGAGTGGCTTAGATAAAAACTAATAAAAGATAAACAAAAATAAACAATTATATATCACAATAGAAACACGTACAAGACCAAAAAAATTGTAGAATAGGTGGCTATTGAAGAAGTTTTTGTTTAAGAAGGCTTTTCCTGTAGTGTGACTCAGTCATTTTATGGAAAAATAACTGTACAATTGTAAATATAGTTTTATTGCTTTTCATTTTCCTGTTGTAATACTTTGCATATTATTTTATTGTACACCGCTTCAGTACCTTTTGGTTTATGGTTTATGCACCTGCAAATTAATAATAAAATCTATTCTCACTTAAAATGGTTGATGAAACAGGATAGTCCTACAGTGTTTTTGAAAACACAGCAACTTTTCATGAAGACAGCTTCCTAACTTCTTGTGGGAGAACGTTACAAAGTTTGGCACCCATCTGTGGTCATCAGATTACAGTTTGAGGGAAGGATAGATTTATGAAAGGCAGTATTAAGAAATTTTCTGAAGACTATTTTGGAAATAGTTTGGGCTTCTCTGGGGAAGAATGGTGGGATAGAAACAAAACAAACAAATAAATGTTTGCTACCACCTCTGTATTATAGGGGATGGATGTTCTCGGAGTAGTAAGTCTGTGAATTTAAAGATCTCATGGGGTGCATCAAAGAGTCTGAGGAGCTATAGATTAGCCACTTTGGCACAGAAATACAAAACTATGCACATTTGGGAAAAATGCGAGGAGAGCTGTTAAAAATATATTTTAACGTTTATTCCAGCTTTCCCTGGCCTCAGATACTGGTTGAATGATACCTGGCTACTGTAATATGCTGTTTTTATTTGATTGGTTTTATTGTATATTGAATCACTGTTTTGTATTGTTGTACTGTACACTGCCTTGGTATTACTTTAATCAGTGGTATTTAAATTCATAAATAAAATAATTAAGGTTTAATGGGAAACCTATTAACATAACCATCATCCAAGTCTACGCTCCAACAGCAAATGCAGAAGAAGAGGAATTGGAGAGATTTTACACAGAAGTACAGGAAGAAATTCATCACACACCAAAACAAGATGTGCTGATAATTATGGGGGACTGGAATGCAAAAGTAGGGAACAGAGAAGAACCAGGAATTGTGGGGAAATGGGGCTTAGGAGACAGAAATGAAGCAGGAGAAAGCCTTATTGAATTCTGTGAAGCCAATAATTTGTTTCTTGCGAACACATTTTCTGAGCAACCGAAAAGACGACTGTACACATGGACATCACCAGATGGTCAATATAGGAATCAAATTGATTATATAATTGGTAGCAGAAGATGGAGAAGTTCCATACTTTCTGCGAAACAAGACCAGGAGCAGACTGTGGTACAGATCATGAACTGGTCATACAGAAAATCACAGTAAACCTAAGAAGAATAACAAAGCACTCATAATGCCAAAATGCAATTTAAATAACAACCCAAAAGAACATAAAGATCAAATAAGGAACAGATTTGAGGCTTTAAACTTAGTTGACAGAGAACCAGAAGAACTAATGTCAGAGACATTATCAGGGAAGAATGCAAAAAGACAATACTTGTAGTTAAAAAGAGAGAAAGATCTCAATGGATGATTGAAGAAACTCTTAAAATGGTTAAAGAGAGAAGGAAAGCAAAAGGAGATAGGAACATGGTTACAACCCTAAATGCAATAATACAGCAACTAGTACGTAGGGACAAAGAAAACTATTACAATAGTTATTGTATAGAAATAGAACAGGACAACAAAAAGGGTAGAACAAGACCCCTATTCCAAAAGATTAGAGAAATTAAAGGAAATTTCAACCATGTTGAACCAAATTTCAACAATGTTGAATAATCAACAGGAACACATTGACTGACTGAGATGAAATAAAAGGAGGATGGAAGCAATACACTGAAGAACTCTATAGAAGAGATACAAGGACAACAGATTCATTCACGGAGGAACCGTATGATGAAGAACCAGAAATTTTAGAATGTGAGGTGAAAGCTGCTCTTAACATACTTGGAAGAAACAAATCACCAGGAATAGATGGCATACCAATAGAATTGCTACAAGCTACTGAGACAGAATCTGTCCAAATATTGACAAAAATTTGTCAATAAATATGGAAAATTAAACAACGGCCCACAGACTGGAATTGTTCAATACACATCCCAATTCCAAAGAAAGGGGATCCCAGGGAATGCAGTAATTGTCAAACTATTGCCTTAATATCCCATGCAAGTGATGCTCAAGATTCTACAACAAACGCTCTTACCATATATGGAGCGAGAAATGCCAAATGTCCAAGCTGGATTTAGAAAAGGAAGAGGCACCAGAGATCATAACGCAAGCATACGTTGGATAGTGGAACAGACCAAGGAATTTCAGAAGAAAATCACCCTGTGCTTTATAGATTACAGCAAAGCCTTTGACTGTGTAGATCATGAAAAGCTATGGAATGCTGTAAAAGAAATGGGGATGCCACAGCATCTGATTGTCCTGATGCGCAACCTATATCTGGACAAGAGGCTACTGTAAAAGCAGAATATGGAGGAACTGACTGGTTCCCAATCGGAAAGGGTGTGAGACAGGGGTACCGTACATTCCGGCGTATAAGACGACTGGGCGTATAAGACGACCCCCAACTTTTCCAGTTAAAATATAGTTTGGGATATACTCGCCGTATAAGACTACCCCTGCTTATGACATGCAGGTACTTAGCAGGAAAACTGTCACTTATAAACTTATAAATATTAATATTTGGATTGTCCAGTTGTTTTGTTTCTGTGCCTAGGAATTACCACCAAAAACTGGGGAAAGATGTGAGAAATCTTTTTTTTAAAAGCAACATTAAATGCCTAGACTCTAGTTTCCAACACTACGGAGTATTTATTGATTGATTAAGAGAATTTATATCCTGCCCTTTTGCTGTTAAAAACAGAGCTCAGCACAGCTTACAAATACAGTAAAAACAATAAAAATACACGATCAGAGAAAAACAAGCCAAAATGTTAGGAAAAGGAGTCTTTCACACCACATGCTCAGTTCTAAATACTGTTGCAGCAAGTTTTACAAGTTCCTCCACTATTCCACTGGTGCAGGCACTCAGACATTCAAAGTACCGTATGTTTCTTAGGTTTTATAAAAGCAGAGCTTTGCTTAACTCAAAATTTCTTCTCCCTTTGATAACCACATCTACACAGGTTCCACCTCCATACTCAAAATGAAACTGAGCCTGGAAGTGTACAACAACCCCACACATACCTTGCTAATTCCATTATCAATGCCAGGATGTCTGTCTTATCGACTACTCTCCTGCTCCCCCCCCACACACACACACACCGGGCATCATGAAAGACCCAGTCCTGGGCTCAGAAAGAAAATAAATATCTGGTCCTCTTCAAAGTATTGATAAGCCTCTTGTTTCAATTGAAATAATAATTATAAATTCTTGTTCTTATCACTAATGGGAGTTAATTATCTTGCATATGCTGCAGTTGCTTCTATGGCTGTAACGGAGTGAGGTTAAAGATAAGTGAAATGCAAATAGGAAAAAAAAATGCAGAAGGCAGTAACACTTTCCTAAATGTAATACCATACCAACCACAACAAGATTCCTATAAGGCAAAAACTAAGCATCTCACAACCAGTCAGGATTCCTAACCAAAAACCAAAAATATGATAAATGATAAATATTTATATAAGCATAACTATCAAATATATTTATTATTTACACAAACTGTAAAGATATTTATAGTGCAATCCTAAATTTATTTATTCAGAAGCAAGTCCCAGCGTATTCAATGGGGCTTACTCAAACAGGGACAGAAATGCAACCTCAAGTGATAAGCAACTTCATTCACACAACCCAAAATTCCGAATCATGCCACTTTACACTGTTTTGCAACTGTTTATACTTGTTTTTATGGTTATTGGATTTTAAATGGCTTTATTTCTTGTTGTGAGCTGCCTTGGTTTCCAACCCTACCTCACAGGGATGTTGGAAAGACTCCATACACGCACACGCACACACTGCAGATGTATAAATACATACAGCCCATATAATAGTTTATTGTCAAACCAGTTGGTCATTGCAGAAAAATCAGTATTAGTTTTTAAAAAATCAGTATTAGTTTCCTACAGAATAAAAACTGTAATACCTAAGTAAGCCCTGCCTACTTGCTTTAAAATAGGACTGGGGGGGGGGCAGAAAGAGAACACAAACACAATTCTTTTTTACATTCACTCCAAAGTCCCATTGATTTTCAGCACATTCATAATCATGTCTACTCAAAAGTAATTCCTACTGAATTCAATAGGATTTACTCTGGACATATGGGATTAGCAATGCTTTTACCCCCACAAAAGCAAGTATTGGGAAGGTTTTCAAAACACTGCCCAGGATCTGACTCCTACACACAACAGGGGGAAAAACTGAAATGTATATACCTACCCAATTTATGAGATTTTCAGATAAACAGGAGGGGAAACCACCATTTTCTGGCCTCGCGATGAAGTTTTGCAGACACTGCCACCAAACAAACACTTCACTGATTGGCTGAAATCCTGAACGGGCGGGGTTAAAGCTACGAAGTGCTATACAGTAGTTTAAAAAAAGATTTAACCGGGGGGGTGGGTGCCTGACGTTTTTATATATATCTCGAGAACCGCACCACCTAGAAACTTAATTTTTTTTTAAATGAAAGCTGAGAATCCGGGCCACCTAAGGGGCTAGCCGAGCGCCGGGTGGCATGCTTAGAATCCGGGTAAAACCCGGCTATCCGGGCAATATGGCAACCCTAATAAGATGACACCCGGCGTATAAGACGACCCCCGACTTTGGAGAAGATTTTCCAGGGTTAAAAAGTTGTCTTATACGCCGGAATATACGGTATATTTTATCACCCTATTTGTTTAATTTATACGCAGAACATATCATATGGAAAGCAGGATGGGACCAAGATGAAGGAGGTGTGAAAACTGGAGGAAGAAATACCAATAATTTAAGATATGTAGACGATACCATACTATGATTTGAAATGAATGCTGATGAAAGTTAAAGAGGAAAGCAGGACTACAGCTGAACATCAAGAAGACTAAAGTAATGACAACAGAATATTTATGTAACTTTAAAGTTGACAACAAGGACATTGACTTGTCAAGGATTATCAATAACTTGGCACAGTCATTAACCAAACTGGAGACAATAGTCAAGAAATCAGAAGAAGGCTAGGACTGGGGAGGGCCTCTACGAGAGAACTAGAAAATGTCCTCAAATGCAAAGATGTATCACTGAACACTAAAGTCAGGATCATTCAGACCATGGTATTCCCGATCTCTATGTATGGATGTGAAAGTTGGACAGTGAAAAAATTGGATAAGAGAAAAATCCACTCATTTGAAATGTGTTGGAGGAGAGCTTTGCACATACCATGGACTGCAAAAAAGACAAATAATTGGGTGTTAGAACAAATTAAACCAGAACTATCACTAGAAGCTAAAATGATGAAACTAAGGTTATTATACTTTGAACACATAATGAGAAGACATGATTCACTAGAAAAGAAAATAATGCTGGGAAAAACAGAAGGGAGTAGAAAAAGAGGAAGGCCAAACAAGAGATGGATTGATTCCATAAAGGAAGCCACAGACCTGAATTTACAAGATCTGAACAGGGTGGTTCATGACAGATGCTCTTAGAGGTCACTGATTCATAGGGTCGCCATAAGTCATGATTGACTTGAAGGCACATAACAACAACAAAAGTACTGTAAGATGGCCTCATTGTTCTAGAAGATGCACTATGGCTTGGGACCACACATATTCTCCACCCAGGGTAAGCTAGTTACTGAAAATCCTGTTATCTCATTGACCCCCAACGACTGTTGTTGACCCTTTCATAGTAATATTATGAGGGCAGATGGATATATGGTGGAGAGTCACATCTCAAAATTCAAGTTTATATTTAGAGAGGATACACTCATATGGCAGGTTCCATTCCAGGCCCCCACCAAAAAGCAAAAACCGCTGGAAAGTGGGGCCCTACTCAGTTGCCGCACTCCAGCTGACAGGGATCAGTGATCAGCTGTAGTGCTGGGAGCTCTCACGCTGAGCGCCCTGCTGGTGCTGCCATATTAGCGGAACACCAACAAGGGGCCCCTACTGTATAACCATTACTTTTGCACAATTAAGATTAGTGCGCCAACTGCGCCCATTCCTTGAGCTGTCTGATCTGGCCACGGTGACACATGCCTTAGTTACATCCCATTTAGATTACCGTATATTCCGGCGTATAAGACGACTGGGCGTATAAGATGACCCCCAACTTTTCCAGTTAAAATATAGAGTTTGGGATATACTTGCCGTATAAGACTACCCCTGCTTATGACATGCAAGCGATGTACCTTACCGGTGATTGGCTGGTTGTTGTATACAAAGCCTATCGTGCGAAGGCAAGAATGTCTTTGAAGTCAAGACTAGGGGCGTCAGGCCCCTCCCACTCTCCAGTTCATTCTTGCCTTCGTACGAACAAGACTGAGATCCTATAGCATAGCTTAACTAAGTCTCTGTGTGTATTTTGTGTGTATTTGTCTGACAGGGTGTGGAGGATTTGTTACTTGTTTTTCCCCTTCCCTCTGTCTTGTTTCTAACGTTGTTGTTATTCCTGGGGAACTCCCTTGGGGGGGGGTTCTTCCTGACCCGGGTCGCTAATTTTTCCTGTTTTTCATCTAACGGCCATTAGAGAGACCGCGGCTGTGGTTCTCTCTATTCCCAGCGGGAGCTTGCGGCTGCAGCTCCCGCCGTTACCCCCCGTTTGCCCAAGTTCTCCCCGGGAGCCTTTTGTGGCTTCTCCCTCCTGTATCTGGCCGTTTCAAGTCAATTTCATCTCAGGCTCTGCCAAGGCTTCCCTCCTCAGGGCAGTAACTTCTTGAGCCTCGCTGCGTTGCCTTCCTCGCCGCGACGGTCTCTCTGGACGGCGGCTGTGACTGCTTCCACTCCCGCTGCAGCATTTTTTTTTTACTTAATTTTCCCGCTCTTTTTCAGCACCCGGCGTATAATACGACCCCCGACTTTTGAGATTTTCCTGCGTTAAAAAGTCGTCTTATACGCCGGAATATACGGTACTGTAATGCGCTCTACGTGGGGCTGCCTCTGAAGACTGTTCGGAAACTTCAGTTGGTACAATGTGCTGCAGCCAGAATGCTAACTGGGGCTGGTTACAGGGACTATACTACCCCCCTGTTAAAAAAGCTCCACTGGTTGCCAGTCTGTTTCCGGACAAAATTCAAAGTGCTGGTGTTGACCTATAAAGCCCTATACTTAGGTAAACACTTAGGTCCAGGCTATTTATCAGACCGTATCTCCCTGTATGAGCCTGCCCGGGCTCTGAGATCCTCAGGAGAGGCCCTTCTCTCAATACCCACATCTTCTCAAGTACGACTAGTGGAGACGCGTGAGAGGGCCTTCTCGGTGGCTGCCCCTAGGCTTTGGAATTCCTTTCCTAGGGAGGTAAGAATGACCCCCTCTTTGCAGTCCTTCCGCCGACAAGCAAAGACCTTCCTATTCCATCAAGCCTTTGGAATTGAAGGCTAAGGATAGGGTGTGAAGGGTGCTGCATTGCTAATGTCTATTATATCATTTTTAAACTAGTTTGAACTTTTTTAGCTATATGTGTGTATGGTTTTAATATTGGAAATAGTTTAATTTTATTTTAATGTAGACTTTGTATGTTTTTAATTATATGTATTTTTTATCTGGAAGCCGCCATGAGTTCCAGTTTTGGAAAAATGGCGCGGTATAAATAAAGATAATAATACTTTTGGAATAGAGAGAATACTGTGAATCTAAACAAGTGGGACCTGCAATAAAATGTACTCTAGCCTCACAGCAAGAATGTTCATGGTTCCTCCCCCTGCCAGCCATGCCTCCCTCTAGGACAATATAAACCATCCTTCACCAACCTGGAGGCCTCCAGATGTTGTTACACTACAACTCCCATCAGCCCTCAATGCTGGGCATGTTGGTTGGGGCTGATGGAAGTCCAACAACATCTGGAAAGCACCAGGTTGGGGAAGGCAGCTATAACTGTAGGGAACTTAAACAAGGTATTCCACTCTCATTCTATATTCCATATTTCTTTTGCACAAACAACCCAACTGGGATTTCCCTTTATTTTATTTATTTATTTTATTTATTTATTTTCATTTCTAGACCGCCCATAGCTAATAGCTCTCTGGGCGGTGTACAAAACGAAATTAAAATACAATATAGAATAAAATCAGTAACAAAGGAACACATTAAACTAAAAACATTAAACATAAAGCATTAAACATTAAAATGCCTGGGAGTATAGCCAGGTCTTAACCTGGCGCCTAAAAGAAAGAACCGTAGGCGCCAGGCGTATTTCCTCCGGTAAGCTGTTCCATAATTCGGGGGCCACCACAGAAAAGGCCCTAGATCTAGTAACAGTCCTCCGGGCATCCTGGTGAGTTGGTACCCGGAGGAGGGCCTTAGATACTGAACGAAGTGAGCGGGTAGGTTCATAGCGGGAGAGGCGTTCCACAAGGTATTGCGGTCCCACACCGTGTAAGGCTTTATAGGTCAACACCAGCACCTTGAATCTAGCTCGGAAACAAATAGGTAGCCAGTGCAAGCGAGCCAGGACAGGTGTTATATGCGCAGACCGATTGGTCCTCGTCAACAGCCTGGCTGCCGCATTTTGCACTAGCTGAAGTTTCCGAACAGTCTTCAAGGGCAGCCCTACGTAGAGCGCGTTACAGTAATCCAGTCTAGAAGTTACCAGAGCGTGAACAACCGAGACGAGATCATCACTGTCCAGATAGGGGCGTAGTTGGGCTACTAAGCGCAGGTGGTAAAACGCATTCCGTGCCACCGAGGCCACTTGAGCCTCGAGCGACAAGGAAGGGTCAAAAAGGACCCCCAAACTACAAACCTGTTCCTTCAAGGGGAGTGTAAACCCATCTAGAACAGGATAAGCATCCACCATCTGAGCAGGGAAAGAGCTCACCAACAGTGTCTCAGTCTTGTCTGGATTGAGTTTCAGTTTATTAGCTCTCATCCAGTCCATTATCGCGGTCAGGCAACGGTTCAGCACATCAACAGTCTCACCTGTGGAAGGTGAAAAGGAGAAGTAGAGCTGCGTGTCATCAGCGTACTGATGGCAACGCACTCCAAAACTCCTGATGACGGCACCCAGAGGCTGCATGTAGATGTTGAAAAGCATGGGGGACAAAACCGACCCCTGAGGGACTCCACAATGGAGAGTCCAGGGTGTCGAGCAATGTTCCCCAAGCACTACCTTCTGGCGACGATCCGCTAAGTAGGAGCAGAGCCACTGCCAAGCAGTGCCCCCAACTCCCAACTCCGCGAGCCTCCCCAGAAGGATACCATGGTCGATGGTATCAAACACCGCTGAGAGATCAAGGAGAATCAACAGAGTCACACTCCCCCTGTCCCTCTCCCGACAAAGGTCATCATACAGGGCGACCAAGGCTGTTTCAGTGCCAAAACCGGACCTAAAACAGGATTGAAACGGATCCAGATAATTGGTTTCATCCAAGAGCGCCTGGAGCTGGCCGGCAACCACCCGCTCCAGAACCTTGCCCAAAAAAGGGACATTCGCCACCGGTCTGTAGTTGTTCAAAACATCTGGGTCCAGAGAAGGTTTCTTTAAAAGAGGTCTTATTATTGCCTCCTTGAGACTACCAGGGACTACTCCCTCTCTCAAGGAGGCATTTATTACCTCCCTGGCCCAGCCGGCGGTTACAGCCCTGCTAGTCTTCACTAGCCAAGATGGGCAAGGGTCCAGAGCAGACGTGGTCGCCCGCACCATTCCAAGCACCTTGTCCACTTCCTCAAGCTGCACCAACTGAAATTCATCCAATAATAAAGGACAAGACCGCGCTCTGGACACTTCAATGGATTCATCTGTCATAACATCAGAGTCTAAGTCCCGACGGATGCATGCAATCTTATCCCGGAAGTGCTCCGCAAGTTTGTTGCAGCGGGCTTCCGATGTTTCCTTAGTATCATGAGAGCCAGAATGTAGAAGCCCTCGTACCACCCTAAAAAGCTCTGCTGGGCGGCAAAGGGATGATCTAATGGTGGTAGCAAAATAAGACTTTTTTGCCGCCCTAACCGCTTTTATGTACAACTTAGTGGAAGCACTTACCAAGGAATGATTACATCCGTCAGGAGTTCGCCTCCACCTGCACTCTAGCCTCCTTCTCTCTTGCTTCATCACTCTCAGCTCCGGGGTATACCACGGTGCTGTATGAGTTCGGCACTGAAGGGGGTGCGCGGGAGCGATCATGTCGATGGCCCGGGTCATCTCCGTATTCCACAGATCAACCATGGCCTCGACAGGAGCACCAGTGCTATCAGCCGGAAAAACTCCCAGAGCCCTCTGGAAAGCTTCAGGATCCATAAGCCTCTGGGAGCGGACCAACTTAATAGGTCCCCCACCTCTGCAGATATAATATATATATATATATTTACTTCTTTCAACTCTCAGGTCTCCTGCTGATACTTGCCTCTTTTTTCTCTGCTTGGATGCATTTTGAAAACCAACATTAGTTCAAGTTTAAAGTAAAAATACATGTCAGATACTATAAGAAAGCCAGCGATTTCTTCCTTTGGGATATTAAAAGCAGCTTCTATTAGCTCACTCTCCAATTGAGATGCAAGTCCACAACCATTTAGACTTAATAATTTATTCCCTATATTGACATAAGTCACAAAAGCAGGTTTTCATTTCACTCTTATCATTTTATTAAAATAAAACCAGAAACAAGCTGTTGATAAAAGAAGGGGGCAGGCTGTTGATAAATAGTGCACAAAAAACGCACTAGCATATTTTAGGACAATGCAGTTATTGAAGTGTGACATTTACATGTACATAAACATGGTATTCTTTTTTTTCCCCAAGAGAAAATCCACTGGGGCTACACAGGAATGCAAGCCATCTTTATTATCAAGAGCTGAGAAAAACTATTCTTAAGTTAGATCTAAAGTACTTACAAGAGCTTTGATATTAAACTAATATATTTGTGCCTAGTTATTTTTAGTATACATCAATTAAACCTTTTCTGCTAAAAAATGCTTTGAACTGAGAACTTAGTATGTTTTTATCTATTATATGTTCTCCCTTCAACAAAATGCAGACATTTTTAAATTAAAGTCTGTAGATGTTTAAGTATATAAAGATGACCCTAAAGTAGGTAAACCATATTTCATTTGCACAGAAACAGCTGCTTAATGTTTTATAATTTCTGTGCAATTTAAATAGTGTACATTTGAATGTAGCGGTGGGAGCAGAATGGCTTCTGGCAAGCAAGTCACAAATGAAACCCAAAGCCAAAGGAAGTGTCCCCTCTAGTGTGCTTTACAGCAGGGTAGGCAAAAGGTAGATTGGAATCTACTGGTAGATCATTGGAGATTTGCAGTAGACCAGTAAGGGTTCCTGACTCCCAGCTGCACAGCAAAAGCAACAACAAAGTGACCCTTTCCACTGCTGCTGAAAGCAACCTTGAGGTAACCAGGAGTGAATTTTTGTTTGAAAGGATTGTGAGCAGCTTAGTTCCTTCTGCTACTAATTCCTAGGCTCAAAATGTGCTGTTCTTTAATTCTGTGTCTTCTGCACCTAGGCCCTGGATGGTGGATCTTGGGGTTCTACTAAAAGACAAAGTAGACCTGACATGCCTGAAGCCTGCTCACTCCTGCTCTACAGTACATACACAAGCCCCCATGAGCAACAGGGCTGACAACATAGGAGAGGCAGGTAGGAATGTTGGGTCGACTCTATGCCACAAGCAAGTCTATGAACTCTTTCTGCTGCCATCTAGGATTTCATAGGCCCTAAATGCCTATGCCACTTATGCTCTAATTGCTTTTTTTTAGTCCTGTAAAGCACATGTAACGATTTGCTACTCATGTAACAATCTGCTCAACATCTGTAATACAAACTGTGCCTGGTTTTAGGAATGAAATGCTCAGTTTGATGTAAAAATTGTCACCGTCTGCAAACCTAGTCAAGTTTGTACTGCCCAATGAACAGCATATAGTGAAGTCTGAATTATGCCACTAACTTCCAAATGCTCACTTGACTTTAAAAAAGAAAAGGATGCTGTGTAAAAAATACATTGCTGTGTTATGATCAATTTCAGTTGACAGAGAACTTTGAACAGCTGGGTTCATTGTCTACCCTACAGAGACTTATTTTTTTTTGTAAAGAATCTACATGCTGCCATCTACTCCCAGAGGATTTCAACTTAGAAGCTCAGCAATTGTACAGTACTTGCTATGAAATCACTATGTAAAAATGAGGAGGTTATAAAAAGAGATGAAATATACACTCCGGCTGTCTTTTCTTTTAGTAGCCAAGAGTGGGTGGGTGCTCTGGATAGAACATTCTTCACATCCTCTTTGGAGGATGTTCTTTGGAGCCAAAAAGCTAGAGGGGTTTAAACATATATGAGAGAGAGAGAGAGAGAGAGAGAGAGAGGGAAGGAGGGAGGGAGGGGGGAGGAGAGAGAGAGAGAGGTTATATATATATATGGCAAAAGGGATTACAAATTTGTGGTTTTCAAAGTATGGGGCAGTGCCACTCCATGGAGTCAGGTACAAGAAATTTAAAAAGTAGGTGTGATGTTCTAGGTGGGGGAATAGGATCCTTGAGCAAAGAGAGATAGAGACACTTTCCTCCAAGCAGCAGAGGTTTGGTGTCACAGCTACCCAAACTGCTATGCCAACAACAAACTGCTATGCTAAAATGTTACCTCACTGCTGAACGAATTGCATTAGCTGCCCATTAGATGCTGGGCCAAGTTCAAGGTCCTAGTTTTGGTATAAAAAGTCCTATACAGCTTGGGACCAAGTTACCTGAAAGACCATCTTACCCCTTATATACCCAGTCAATCACTGTGCTCTGCAGGTGAGGGCGTCCTGTAAATACCATCTTATCAGGAGGTCTGTTCCACACAACGCAAGAAACAGACTTTTAGCGTGGTGGCACTTACCCTTTGGAATTCCTTCCCCTTAAATATTAGACAGGTGCGATCTCTGTTATCTTTCTGGTGCCTACTGAAGACCTTCCTCTTTCAATAAGCCTTTTAAGTGGAGACCTTATCCCAGTCCGTGTCTGTGATGGAATTGTTTTTTAAGATTTTTTTACAGATTTTTTAAAATATGTTTTGTTTTTTAAATGTTTTAAAGATTTTTTTTGTTTTTGAGATGTTTCAAGGTGTTTTTGGAGTTTTGTCCTTTTTGTACTGCCTGGGACTTCTTCTGGGAGGACGTGTGGGATAGAAGTTTAACAAAAACAACAACGAGGAAGGAAATATATGGAGGCTTCTGGCTACAGTATCTTCTCCCCCTCCTGTCTTCTTCTCTTTTTCAGGGCAGTCTGAAGCCAAACCAGGTGAGATGTGGTTGTTCCACAATTGGCTTTCTGGACTGCTTTTTCAAAGTTTAAAAGAAACTAAGAGGGGTCCAAATTGGTTTAGGCCCATGACACTGATTTAACCTTTGGCTCCCAGAGCTATTTTTCCAATTACTATGGTCCCCTCAATTGTTATTATTCTTGAATTTGTTTATCTTAAAAAAAAATTGTCTCCTCAAAACTGTTGGTAACACCACCAGGGCATGGAGAGAGGATAGTTACCCATCTGAGCTTGTTGGCATCTTTGGCAAAGGAAGATTTTGATTAGAAAAATAAGGAGAAGGGTCCACACCCGTCCTGCAGCACTGCTGCCTCAATCCAATTTGCCTCTTTCCTGCTTTTAAGGTTTAGGGGGGGAAAGAAGATGTCACAAGATTCAATCACAGATCTCTCATGTAGCATTTAGTTTGGCCATGAGATGCCCTATTCTCTTTTAAAAAATGGAAATGAACTGCCTTCAAGTCAATTCCGACTTATGGCGACCCTATGAATAGGGTTTTCATGATAAGCAGTATTCAGAGGGTTAAACATTGCCTTCCTCTGAGAATGAGAGGGAGTAACTGGCCCAAGGTCACCCAGTGAGCTTCATGGCTGTGTGGGGATTTGAACCGTGATCTCTCAGGTCATAGTCCAGCACCTTAACCACTACACCACACTGGCTCCATATTCTGTTCTAAAGCCAGTGTTGAATTAGTGCCCCAATCCATAGATCTTTATAAAAAACACTACAGTGGCTGCCTACAAGCATCTGTGCTCAAGGATTCTGTTCCCTCACCAGTGAATTGGTGTGGTGGGGAGTGGGGCTTGGAAGATTAAGTTAAGGTCTTACCTTTTTATAACATGGCAGTTGCTCCATCTTGTTCAAAGCCATACGACAGGGAGAGAAGAGCTACTTGATGAAATGTGTACGTAGGAGAAAAATGAGATGCTAAGACCCTATTTCTGACTTCCCCCACTTTTTAAAGGAAATAGTGGTAAGAGAAAAACTATTAGGATGGAAAGAGGAAGCTGTTTAAAAGAAACATCACTACAGTGTGGTGTAGTGGTTAAACTTTTTTGAGGATAAATTTTGTCCTCAAAATATGAGAGCAAAAGCCACCACTTTCAAGTAAGAATGATTAAAAAACTTCACCCTATTATTCCAACAACTGTAAATGTAAACGTATATGGAAAGATGTCCTTCTACATTAAAAAAAAGTTGACCTTACCTACAAGAAACCCACCTGCACCAAAAATGTATGCCATAACAGAAACAGAAATTAGTTCTGATGAATTTTCTTAAATGTACCCTAACTAGATTATATAATAAAAGCAAATGTATAGGCTCTGCCAGTGTTTTCATATTCTTAATTTATTTTGGCCGCATTTCTTTGAGATTTAGGTAAAGAAAGTTAAAATTTCTTCAGCATCCGCTCCAATATTTATTCATGTCCCTGAGTTATGATTAAAGCCACAGGGCATATAAATATCAGAACATTTAACTATTTTTCATAGATTCTGTCATTTAACTCTTCCCAGTTTTTATAACAGTTTGTCAGAATGCTTCTTTAAGTAACATTTAACTTCTTTTAAGAGCAAGTACTATGAATACATTATTAAAATGATTTACAACTCAGGCTGACTTATCGTTTAAACAAACAGTCCAAACATTTCACAACCATTTTCAGCAACAGGTCACAAAAACACGTTCAAGGTTAAAATAAAACAGAAATGCAACTGAAAAATATTTATTACATTTGGCAGAAAATCAAGTTACAAGAACCATGCATTCTAACACTGAAAACTGAAAATATATTTGCCTTTGATAAGAAAAAGACTGGACATCGCTTCTAATGATGACACGTCCACACAGTGGAGAATATACCATGTTTAAGTATTTATGAATAAGTGATGAAAAATGCAGACAATCTCATTTATTGACTGTCTTTTTAAATCCTCTCACTTGAAATACCCAACAGCTCATGGTGAGTGAGGAGAGAGCTCACCCATGAGCCTGAGTTCAGATGACACCCAAGCTAAATCATGGCTCAACACAGTGTGGGAGTAAAAAAGACTGGGAAATAGCAACGGGCTGCAAGCTCCTCTCTGGGAGCTTGCACATTTGTACAGTCCCAGTAAATCATAGTTTGAGCTACCCTATTATGTGAAACAGACCATTGAGTACTGCTGTTTTAAATTGGTTGAAAATAGTTTTAACTATTTTGAAGGTTATTATGCTGGGTTGTTTTTGATAATTCTATTGTTCTCAAACTCTGCAGCTGTTATGGGGCGGTATGCAACTAAATCTCTGTGCTAGCACAATGGGATTTTGCCCCCCCTCTCCCCCTTGTGCCATTCTAAAATCTACTCTGGAGGTTGGAGGAACCCACAGATCGGATTTAGGGGGCATGTGGGGGGAGGAGAATGTTCCATAGCACAAGGAGAAATCCTTGTTCTAATGAAACATTCACTGTAGCACTACGCTGAATACAGCTCATGGCATTTTATGATGTTCATGGTATTCTGATTTTTTAAAAAAACTTCTAGGATGTATTCTGTTTCATATATTGGGAGCTGCATCATGAGGGCATTTCCCCTCAAAAGGTGGCCTAGAAATATTTTAATTAAATAAAATGTGTTAAATGTTGAGTATGACCGAGAGAACCACTTCTGTGTGTGATGTTGGCCTCTTTAAGGGCCAGGGAGTTGCCAAGAAAAAGCAAACTCCTCTGACCTCAACTTAAGAACATAAGAACATAAGAAGAGCCTGCTGGATCAGGCCAGTGGCCCATCTAGTCCAGCATCCTGTTCTCACAGTGGCCAACCAGGGGCCTGGGGGAAGCCCGCAAACAGGACCCGAGTGCAAGAACACTCTCCACTCCTGAGGCTTCCGGCAACTGGTTTTCAGAAGCATGCTGCCTCTGACTAGGGTGGCAGAGCACAGCCATCATGGCTAGTAGCCATTGATAGCCCTGTCCACCATGAATTTGTCTAATCTTCTTTTAAAGCCATCCAAGCTGGTGGCCATTACTGCATCTTGTGGGAGCAAATTCCATAGTTTAACTATGTGCTGAGTAAAGAAGTACTTCCTTTTGTCTGTCCTGAATCTTCCAACATTCAGCTTCTTTGAATGTCCACGAGTTCTAGTATTATGAGAGAGGGAGAAGAACTTTTCTCTATCCACTTTCTCAAGGCCATGCATAATTTTATACACTTCTATCATGTCTCCTCTGACCCGCCTTTTCTCTAAACTAAAAAGCCCCAAATGCTGCAACCTTTCCTCATAAGGGAGTCGCTCCATCCCCTTGATCATTCTGGTTGCCCTCTTCTGAACCTTTTCCAACTCTAGAATATCCTTTCTGAGATGAGGCGACCAGAACTGTACACAGTATTCCAAATGCGGCCGCACCATAGATTTATACAACGGCATTATGATATCGGCTGTTTTATTTTCAATACCTTTCCTAATTATTGCTAGCATGGAATTTGCCTTTTTCACAGCTGCCGCACACTGGGTCGACATTTTCATCGTGCTGTCCACAACCCCGAGGTCTCTCTCCTGGTCGGTCACCGCCAGTTCAGACCCCATGAGCGTATATGTGAAATTCAGATTTTTTGCTCCAATATGCATAATTTTACACTTGTTTATATTGAATTGCATTTGCCATTTTTCCGCCCATTCACTCAGTTTGGAGAGATCATTTTGGAGCTCTTCGCAATCCCTTGCTTCTTCTAGCTGGGCCAAGAAACAGAGACAACATAAAGTGTATCCTTTGCTTGTTCTATTTGATATTGTTATGAGTGGGGAATTGTGGGTTTTTTCTCCTCTTAGGTCCTTCCTTCCACAGATATTAAAATCACAGTGTCTTTCTCCCTGCCTTAGCTTTGACTTGTCTCCCAAGGAGACTCAGTATTTTTCTAATATTAGAAAATGAGATTCTTTAGGAAGAAGTTTGAAACCTCCATGCCTAATGAAATCTATTCCACCAGTCAGAGGGTGGCATCCAACATCGCTTATACTCAGAGCAGTCCACTGACTGCAGTGGTTCTAAAGTAATTTACTTATTTCAGTGGTTCTACTCTGAGTATGATGTAGTCAGACGTGAGAGTATAGGTCTCAAAGTCCTCTTATTGACAAAAAAGTGATACATTAACTCAAACTAACCTTTTATTTTGGATTTCCCAAGGTAATTATTCAGCAGAACAAGGACATCAAGGTATGTTGATCTAGTCACCAAACAAGGGTTTTGCCTAGAAACAAAGTCATTGGCAGAAGTTAAATGGTATAAAATTGTTCCTTTAACCAACACCCCTACTTCTAAACATACTGTGAAATTCTGTAAGCTGCCAACTGAGTCAGAAATTCAAACACCTTTCAGTTAGTCTGTCTGGTGGCAGCTTCTCATGGTTCCATCCTGAACAACAGTATACATGTTGGTGTGCTAGTCTAGAGTGGCAGTTCCCTATGGAGGGAAATATTCTAGCAGATTCACTTGTTGATCAGAATGGTATTGCTATTTTTCTTATTTGGCTAGTGCAATTTTAGCGTATTTGTCAGCTGTGGGCACTTCCCAATGGTCAGTTAGTAAGGCCTTTTTGGTAATCAAATAATTGATACTGTGCCACTGGTGAACAGATAATCCCCCTAAGAGCAAACATGGTTAGAAAGACTAATACTGCTTGCTATGAACTAATACTTTTCAATGAGAATTAAGTGAATCTTGGCAAGGAAATATGCGCTCTCTTCTTTGTTTTGGAGAAAGCAAAGCCTTTCTTGCCCCCTTTCCCCCCTTAGCATTTCTTCTTTGCTTTGCTTTCTCACTTCCAGGATTTTAAAAATTACTTATCTCTTATCTCACTTTCCCCCTCAAAAATATATACATGTGAAATATCATCTGGAGAATACCCAAAATCTGCTCTGTGTAGACTGATACATGGGAAGGGAGGGGGGATAAGCAAGGACAGTATATAATATGAAATGGTGCACTGTTTGTAAACAAGGTTAATTAGTTTGTAAATTAATTAAGGAAGTTTAAATCGGGGGTTCTTAAGCTGGGGTCCATATACCAGGCACAAAAAAAATCAATTTCCAATGCAATAAAATAATTTATTTATGTATATATTTATGGGGATCCATTGCTTTCATCAGATTCTCAAAAGGATCCACAAACCAAAAAAGAATAAGAACCACTAGCTGAAATTTTAAAAAGTCCACTGGGAATCTGAGAAGCCTACCTGGAAAAGACAAGCAACACCTCCACCCTTTGCAATGTACCCCCACAGTCAAAGCTGAAAAGTTAGCTTAATGATCAAGGTTACTCCCACAGTGTTCCTTTAGTAGTCTCATTGACCATTACTGATCATGCAAAGCTGGCACAATGAAAGGGGAAAATGAATCCATGTGTACTGCTTGGATTGGATGCACTGAAACAGCACATTCAATCTCTTACATTAGATAAAATTGCCCTAGAAGTGACAAATGGACACCGGCATCTTTTGATAACATTAAATAAGCTTTTCTCATTTTTTTTTTAAAAAAAACCCTCAATCATTTTAATTCACAATAATTATATTTAGGACTGATGCATTTTTTTCAGACTACAATTAAGAAAAGAATTTTTTTTTATTTACAAAATTTTATCCGGACTTTGTGTCCTAACTCCTAAAATCTTCCTATCCTGTATAAACCTATATAATCCTATATTAATGCTCTTGCTGTAAATTGATTGACTATATCATCTATTATATATAATTGCAATGTTGCATTTGAATTTCAACCCTCAAGCTTTCAACCCTTCTGCTTTAAAATTCCATTTTTTAAAAAAACAGTTGTATACCAAGTTTTAGTTTTGAGATTTTCAGATCTAAAGGAATCAATTATAAGCAATTTCTTTGTTATGCCTGTATATATATGCCTGTATCCCATATATAAGCAATAATGATTAAATGTACAATCTCAGACATAAAGGGTTTTATCCAGTGAAGTTTTCCTGTTCACCAAGTACTTCTGCTAGTGCAAAGGAATTTCCGCTTCCTCTCTCCATCCTGCATGGCCCCCATCTACTTTGGAGGGTTGGGGAATCCCCAGAATCTATTTATGGGGCCTACAGGAGAGGAGAGGGAAAGTTCTATTGTGCAAGCAGAAGTCCTTGAGCAAACTGGATGACTTTATTGGATACAACCCATTACTTCACTTCCTCCCGACATGACTGTGAGCAAAGTAAACCTCCACCATGTAAATAACTGAAGCTTCACTGAAAAGAAGAAAGGTCTGGCCTTTATAAGAGAGTGATCTTTATGATAGCATATATTGCAGAATTAAATGAATTAAAAGTTCAACAGTAATATACACATTACTCTTGACAAATGGAAGCCACTTGTAATGGAGCTGAGGCAATTAATATCTGTGGTGTATTGCATATTGTTCAAGACTTTGTTTTAATATAATTTCTTTGCACTCTTTCTTACAGAAATTAAACACCAATCTGTTCATTAAAATCTATTCTAACAGAACTGAACTTGCAGTCTTCTCAATCTGTTTCTTTTCCCCTCCAAGTTACTGAAGCTGCTAGTTTTTCATATTTTGCTTGTAGATAAATATAGTGTTTATGGAATTTTGTCCCCTCTACTGTTTAATATACACCAAGATTTTATTCATTACCTTAATATCCCATGCAAGTAAAATAATGCTCAAGATTCTACAACAAAGGCTCTTACCATATATGGAGCAAGAAATGCCAGACATCCAAGCTGGATTTAGAAAGGGAAGAGAGGCACCAGAGATCATATCGCAAACATACGTTGGATAATGGAATGGACCAAGGAATTTCAGAAGAAAATCACCCTGTGCTTTATAGATTACAGCAAAACCTTTGACTGCATAGGTCATGAAAAACTATGGAATGCTGTAAAAGAAATGGGGGTGCCACAGCATCTGATCGTCCTGATGCGCAACCTATATCTGGACAAGAGGCTACTATAAGGACAGAATATGGAGAAACCGACTGGTTCCCAATCGGAAAGGGTGTGATACAGGAGTGTATTTTATCACCCTATTTGTTTAATCTATACACAGAACATATCATATGGAAAACAGGATGGGACCAAGATGAAGGAGGTGTGAAAATTGGAGGGAGAAATATCAATAATTTAAGATACGCAGACAATACCATACTACTAGCAGAAACCAATAATGATTTGAAACGAATGCTGATGAAAGTTAAAGAGGAAAGCACAAAATGCACCATTGGTCTCACCTGAAGGGTGATTTTCCTATGAGGACGGACATCACAACGGTTTTAGCTCCACCTATCGTGCGAAGGCAAGAATGTCTTTGAAGTCAAGACTAGGGGCGTCAGGCCCCTCCCACTCTCCAGTTCATTCGCAGCGAGTCTAAGGAGAGATATCTAAAAATACAAGAACAAGGCCAACAGGCCTGGCAGCAGGAAAATAACACAATAGTACCATGCATAGTAACAGGACTCCAACATAGCGGTATAACAGAACTAGAAGTCTTGACTTCACTTTTAAATTTAAATATAATAGCGTAACAGTAATATAGAACACATTAGAAAATATATAGTCATCCTCCAACTGGGAGGGTCGTGATGTCCGTCCTCAGGAAAATCACCCTTCAGGTGAGACCAATGGTCCATTTTCCCTATGAGTCCGGCCATCACAATGGGATGTACCCCAGCAGCCCAAACAGGGAGGGACCACCCACGTGTTAATCGTCATTAAGAACCTGTTGCAACACTCGTCTGCCAAAAGAAGCGTCAGCAGAGGCATAGCGATCAATTTTATAATGCCTTATAAACGAGTGTGGGGTAGACCAGACTGCAGCCCTACAAATATCGGCAACAGGAGCATTAGTGGCAAAAGCAGCCGAAGTGGCAGCTGACCTGGTAGAATGAGCCGTTATACTAGCTGGAACTGACAGCTTCAGAGACTCATATGCTAAAGTAATACATGCCCTTAACCAACGGGATAAGGTAGGATTGGAAACTTTATGCCCCATAGACCCTGGATGAAAGGATACAAACAGAGACTCAGTTCGCCGTATATCCTGGGTCCGAGACAGGTAGGTCTTGAGAGCCCTCCGGACATCCAACGAATGCCAAGCCTTCTCGAGAGGATGGGTAGGATTCGGGCAAAAGGAAGGCAAAACAATGTCCTGGTTGCAATGGAACACTGAATCAACCTTGGGACGGAAGGAAGGATCAGTTTTCAGAACAACAGAGTCCTTATGGAAGACGCAGAGATGGCGAGCGGAAGACAATGCGCCCAACTCCGAAACTCGTCTAGCAGATGTGATTGCGATCAGGAACAAGACCTTGAAGGACAGTATACGAAGAGGCACAGTCCTGATGGGTTCAAACGGAGGACGTTGCAAAGCCTGCAGAACCTTCGGCAAACTCCATGAGGGAAACCGATGGACAACAGCCGGAGAGCGTAGGGCGACTCCCCTCAAAAAACGTTTGATGAACGGATGTGAGGAAATATGATCTCCAGGAGAGGACACTGAGAGAATGGACGACAGAGTGGACGCATGTCGACGTAGGGTGTTGGGTCGAAGTCCCATCATAAAGCCGCTATGGAGAAATTGGAGCACCTGATGCACAGTGGCCTGGGATGGATCATGGTGGTGGGACTGACACCACTTGGAGAAAGCCACCCAGGTATGTTGATAAATACGGGTGGTAGATGGTCTTCTCGAGGCCAAAATAATATCAATCACAGCGTCAGACAGTCCAGCTGACCTCAAATGTCCCCGTTCAAACGCCACGCTGTTAGATTGAACCAAGTAGGGTCCTGGTGCAGTACTGGACCCTGGGATAGAAGGTCTGGCCTTACTGGAAGTGTCCAAGGATCCATCATTGACATTGCCAGAAGATCTGAAAACCACGGTCGGCGTGGCCAAAATGGTGCAATCAGAACCAGCTGTGCCCTTTCGGTTCGCGCCTTCCTCAAGGTTTTGGCTAACAATGGTATGGGAGGAAAGGCGTACAATAGACCGTCTGGCCACGGTGTTGTCAGAGCATCTACTGCTTCTGCTGTTGAGTCCAGGTATCAGGCAAAATACCTGGGAAGCTGGCAATTGCGACTGGAGGCAAACAGATCGACTGAGAGGGCGCCGAACCGACACTGGAGACGATGGAAAATGGCTGGATGAAGTTTCCATTCTCCCGGAAAGACCTGTTGTCTGCTGAGCCAGTCTGCTGTCACATTCCAAATCCCTCTGAGGTGCTCTGCTTTCAGGGATTGTAGATGTTGTTCTGTCCAGACAAAGATGAGGGAGGCTAAGTCCTGCAGAGGACGAGACCTGGTGCCCCCCTGTCTGTTCAAATGTGATTTTACACACGTGTTGTCTGTTCGAATGAGCACATGATGCAAAGGGAACAGAGACTGAAAATGACATAGGGCTAAGTGGACAGCCTTTAGTTCCAGCCAGTTGATGCTTTGGAATTGCTCTGTGTTGGACCAAACCCCCTGAACGTACTGGGAGTTGCAGTGGGCTCCCCAACCTATGAGGCTGGCATCTGTGGTTACAACGGTTCTGCGGGGTTCTCTGAACGACGTGCCCTTGGAGAGGTGTTGAACCTTGGTCCACCAGCGGAAGGAGAGGCACAGTGCGGGGCTCAAGCGAACTTTGCGATGGTTGGAGCTGGCAATATCTTTTTGAAAAGGCAACAGAATCCATTGAAGGGGCCGAGTGTGGGCTCGAGCCCATGGCACAATGTGGATTGTAGATATAAACATCCCGAGCGCTCTAGCGAGAAGCATGACGTCTGCGGATGTTTGTTGCATCAGGGACCTTGCGATGCTTGTGATGGCAGTGATGCGATCTGGAGCCAAGAAGACCATTGCCTGCAGGGTGTCCAACATTGCCCCTAGATGTAGTAGGCGTTGGGTTGGTTGGAGATAGCTTTTGTCGAAGTTGACAAGCCAGCCGTAGGCCTGCAAAACATTGAGGGTGATCATTAAATGATGATGAGCCAGTTCCTCCGACTTGGCCCGTATGAGCAGATCATCCAAATATGGGTAGATATGAACCCCTTGGGTCCGGAGGTAAGCCACTAGGATGAGTAGCACCTTGGTAAACACTCTTGGAGCAGAGGAGAGGCCAAATGGCATCGCTCTATATTGAAAATGCTGGTGGCCAAAAGCAAAACGAAGAAACTTTCTGTGGGCTATGCAAACGGGCACATGGAGATACGCTGCCTTAAGGTCGATAGAAGCCAGGAAGTCTCCTTCATGCAGACTCTCCGTAATGGAGTGGAGTGATTCCATTTTGAACCTGCGATATGTTACAAAACGGTTGACAAACTTGAGGTCCAATACCGCCCTCCATGATAAATCTCGTTTTGGCACAGCAAATAAGAGGGAGTACACCCCTTCCGACCTCTCAGTTGTGGGACTGGCTCTATCGCCGCTATGTCCAAGAGGTGGTGTATAGCTGTCTGCATAATGTTGTGCCTGGCTGGTGCCCTTGGGCAAGGAGACGGGTGGAATCTGTCTGGTGGGGTTGTCCAGAACTCTATGGTATAACCATAACTGAAAAGGTCCCTGATCCAGGAGACCTTAGTAAGGCGCAGCCATCGACCTCCAAAATTAAGTAATCTGCCACCTATGGGGAGGGCGTTAAGACTACTTGCGTAGGTGAGGGCCTCCCTTAAATGAGGACGATGAGTTGCCCCTGCGCCTTTGGTACTGACCTCTGCCCTGGAAGCGTCTGTTCCAGGAGCCCCTGAATGCGTTGGGGTCATAGGGTCTGAAGTCGCGGCCTCGTCCTCCTGGCCGCGTTCCTCGAAAGGGCTGGTTAGAACGGAATGAAGGAAATCGCCTGAAAGGCCTGTGGTCGATGTTCTTGACTGTGGCCAGAACCGGTTTGTGGGCGTCTTTTGGATCAACCAGCACTGCCTTTAGAGCTTCCTCGCCGAAGAGTAGAGATCCGGAGTAAGGAGCCCTGGACAGATTCAATCTGGCCGCTGAATCAGCTTGCCAGTGGCGAAGCCAGAGGGTGCAACGAGCAACTATTTGAGCCATCATGGCTCGTGCCCCTAATTGAGTGGCATCCAAAGTGGCATCGGCCACAAAGGCAGCTGTCTTACGCAATTTCAATAGTGCTCTTCTGAGGGTGACAGGATCAGGGTTAGAATCCTCTAGAAGGTCATCCAGCCACATCATAGATGCTCTGGAGAAGATGGAGGCTGAAGCGGAGGCACACATGGCCAGGGTAGTGGCCTCGTGATTCTTGCGGAGGGCAAAGTCTATTTGTCGCTCAGTAGTGTTTTTTAGGTGGGATTCCCCTTCCCTGGGCAAAAGCGATCGTGAAACGAGGCGAGCGATTGGTTCATCTATGCCAGGGACATCTAACTTGGTGGCAAAGTCCGGGGCTAGGGCGTAAAGTCTGTCAGCCAGGTTCTTGAAGCGTCGAGCTTTGAGTGGATGGGCCCATTCTTCAGAGGCTAATTTGGTAATTAGGTCCGGCACCGGGATGTAGTGCTCAGTCGGTGCAGGGGATTGAGGACCTTGGCCCCTTTGATAGCTGGGGCGGGCAAAGTTGAAGGCGCAGTCTGGAGACCAAGGGTATTGACTACCCTGCGTGCTAGCGGCTGATAATCTGAGGTATTAAACAAGCGATACGATGTATCCTCCTCATGATCTGAATAGTCGCTCCAGTCGTCTCCTTCAACATGGTCAGTGAAAGCTGACTCCTCCGCATACGAGGTTTCGTCCGTACATCTGCCTCTGGCTACATCAAAGGGATCTGGTGATCCGGAAGAATGAGCTTCATGGCACGCACGTTGGACCATGTTAAGTGGAGGTATGGCAGGAACTTGTGGTAGTGACTGCATTTGGGTGAAACATGCCAACATGGCTTGAAGTTGAGAGAGGAAATCAGGAGACAGCTGCAGACCGGATGTGGCAGATGTATGTGCCTGAGGAACTATTGGAACAGATGTTTGGGGCGGTAACACGGAGGGCGGTTCGTTAGGCGAACACGGGGGAAAGCCAACAAACTCTTCCTCGTCAGAGGCAGCAGCAGGGGAATGTAGAATATCGCTTATGTGTGCCTGTGCTGTGGTGGTGGTTGGCACAGAGACATAGCGTGGGCGCTTTGGTTTACTATGGCTGGAAAGATGTTTTGTCTTAGCCAGTGCTTTGGTATGTCTGGTCTTAGTCGTGTTAGGATGTTGTGGCTTGGCTGATTGTGGCATGCCTGGCTGATCTGGCACCATATGGGTTGATGGCGGCATGCCTGGCTGTTCTGCCATCTTATATTAACTTGGGTGCAGTACACTGCCACGGAGGGGGCAGAATGTAAAGACCCGAACTGGCACAGCGTACTACCACGGAGGGGGTAGAATACACTGGCAGATGGCGAAGTGCACTGCCACAGAGGGGGCAGAATGCACTGAGGTATCAGCGTTAATGTAATATAGGCTGTTTTAGAGTTGGTACACTCAGATTAGTGCTGGAGGCTGGGTTTCAGGTTTGGTTCACGACCTCAGAGGGGGCAGGACCAATATAAATCAGATTTAGTACAAATCAGCCACTATTGTAAAGCTCCAGCCTTGATAATACAATCCAGCCACTAGGATTAAAGCTCCAGCCTTGAGAATACAATCCAGCCACTAGGATTAAAGCTCCAGCCTTGATAAAATAATCCAGCCCACTAGGATTGGAGCTCCAGCCTTGATAATATAATCCAGCCACTAGGATTACAGCCACAGTAAAACTGTGTGTAAATCAGCCCTGTGTGAGCCTGTCTGCAGCACGTATACAACAGACATACGGATAGATCGCCTGCAAGGGAGGTATCCAATGGATAATAAGGGTAACAAAAAAGGCGGGAAATTTGAATTCAAAAAATGGCGCCCGGAAAAAAAGAGCGGGAAAAAATGGCGGAGAGAGAAGAAGTAATGGCAGCCGTCTGGAAGCGAACTGGGGGAAGGGCTGCCCAGCGTGGTCTCGCAGGAGAAACCGCGGGGCCGAAAACCGCACTGGCAGTTCTAAAAACCCCCCAGGAGGAAACAGTGCAGTGAGGGAAAAGCGGCAGCTGCCACAGAGAGAGCCGCCGTCGCCGTCTGCAAAGCCCTTCGCAGTGGGAAATTAAAGCCACGTAGCGAGGAACCAATGGAGTAGCCGCAGCCACAGGCAGAACGGACCCGGGTAGGCTAAATTGAGTGACGGGGTAACGGCGGGAGCTGCAGCCGCAAGCTCCCGCTGAGATCGGAAGCGCCGCAGCCGCGGCAACAGAGCCGGGGGGGGGGAAAGCTCAAAAAACGGTCAAAAAGAAAAAGAACCGCAGCCGCGGTCTCTGAGGAAGCCCCCAGACAATGGATGCAACAGAGCCGGGGGGGGGGGGATCTCAAAAACGGCCAAAAAGCAAGAGAGCCGCAGCCGCGGTCTCAGAGGGAGCCCCCAGTCAAGGAAGGAAAGAAAATTGAAATGGATAGCTCAGGGTTGGGGAAAGATCGAAGAGAGCCGCAGCCGCGGTCTCTGAGGGAACCCTAAGTGAGCTACACACAAAACAGAAAAAGTAAGGATTTGAAGACAAATACGAGAGACTTAGCTCAATCTATGCTATGATTCCAATCTTGTTCGTACGAAGGCAAGAATGAACTGGAGAGTGGGAGGGGCCTGACGCCCCTAGTCTTGACTTCAAAGACATTCTTGCCTTCGCACGATAGGTGGAGCTAAAACCGTTGTGATGGCCGGACTCATAGGGAAAAGCAGGACTACAGCTCAACATCAAAAAGACTAAAGTAATGACAACAGAAGATTTATGTAACTTTAAAGTTGACAATGAGGACATTGAACTTGTCAAGGATTATCAATATCTCGGCACATTAACCAAAAGTCATTAACCAAAATGGAGATAGTCAAGAAATCAGAAGAAGGCTAGGACTGGAGAGGGCTGCTATGAGAGAACTAGAAAAGGTCCTCAAATGTAAAGATGTATCACTGAACACTAAAGTCAGGATCATTCAGACAATGCTATTCCCGATCTCTATGTATGGATGTGAAAGTTGGACAGTGAAAAAATTGGATAAGAGAAAAATCCACTCATTTGAAATGTGGTATTGGAGGAGAGCTTTGCGCATACCATGGACTGCAAAAAAGACAAATAATTGGGTGTTAGAACAAATTAAACCAGAACTATCACTAGAAGCTAAAATGATGAACCTGAGGTTATCATACTTTGGACACATAACGAGAAGACACGATTCACTAGAAAAGACAATAATGCTGGGGAAAACAGAAGGGAGTAGAAAAAGAGGAAGGCCAAACAAGAGATGGATTGATTCCATAAAGGAAGCCACAGACCTGAATTTACAAGATCTGAACAGGGTGGTTCATGACAGATGCTTTTGGAGGTTACTGATTCATACGGTCGCCATAAGTCCTAATCGACTTGAAGGCACATAACAACAAATAAAGCCACGCTGGCAACTGAATAGCAGTAAGAGTTGCAGATATTAACAGAAATAAAAGGAATACAATACCATCTAAACCTGGCTTATATGTACTGTATATTGAACTCCTTGACTTGATTAACTCCGTTGGAGGAAAGATGGGATATAAATGAAAGAAACAAAAGATGGACAAATTGCACTGAGGGGAGATCTTCTGCACAGATAATGCCGAGTTTGAACATTAAGTTCTGTGTATTGTAAAGTGAGCCCCTCCTATTATTACTATTCCTCTTACCATTACCATAATGTACTTGCAGTATATTATCATTTGTATATGCCCATTATTTTGACATTTTTTAAAAAAGAAACCAAATGGAAACAAAGGTCTCCCACTCTAAGCTATCTATAAAGTCTTTCTGTAAAGTCATTCCCATACTAAGTAGTATAATATGATCTTCCCACGTTAAAACTGATGGTCTGCTGGAAAAATCCCCTTCAGATAGAGGAGCTAAAATTTAGTTAGTTAAATAAAGGGAAACCCAAACTAAAGGTGCAGGAAGGCCTAGCTGGGTTTTTTACCCAGTATAAACCCTTTTTCAATCTCAATGTTAACTTGTTACATGTGATCTGAAAGCTTTTGAACATATTCTCTTTTGCATAAAAGAACAATTATACTGGGATTTTTAAAAGCATGTGTAAGAGCAGTTTGTAAGCACCAATTCATTAATAATGTTATATATTCTTCACTGCACGAATGTTGCAGCTGTGCTAGCCAGGAAAGTAAAGGAAGACATGTGGGGATGTAAATATCTGCACCCAGAAAAGATGCACATCATGAAGTGCCACACACTTGGGAAGTCATTATTATTTTAGAATGGTGGTGCCTACTGTAACAGTCATACAATATTTCCCTTGGCAATACGTTAAGAGTTTCCATGTTTTACACATACAGCTGCAAAAGGGAACCCTGTAGTGACTGCCTCTGACAGTGGAGGTAATATTTGGGTTTATAGTCAGCTAAGTCCTACTCAAAGTAGGCCCACTGATATTAATTAACATGATTAACTTCCTGGTCCATTCATTTCAATGGGTCTACTATGGGCAAGACTTAGTTGAATGCAACCCTTGACCATCACCAGTACTACTAAAAACTTCATACATACTTATGTGCTTTAACAGTGTTTGTGTTTATGAAGGTTGCTCAATAAAGATATTTTCCCCCACCAAGGTGGCTTAGCATGCAGTGAGAAACGGATTTTGCATATAAAGACACTGTAGCAAAACAGATTCAAGAGTACACCATAAATAATGTGAACATTGTTTCATAAGGAAGAAAGACAAACTCTGACTTTATTATTGATGCCAACAAGATGACTTTCTGGAGAAGTTTCAAATACATACATGTGAAAAGTTATATTAGGTTTGGTTATCCAGGTTGATTTTCCTGCCATAATTCATTAGCAAGATCTTAAATTCTTGCCATGTCCTGCTCACAGAAAAATTATGTAATCAGCCTGCATTTTTGCATTACATAGCTAAATAATCTTAGGATTATTTGCCAAGTATTACAATGAAAAAAGCCATTCCATCTACAGCATAACAGTTTCCTACAATAAACCCATACTGTTTAACTTTGGAAGGTTTATAATAAAGGATAAAATCATAAAACAGAATACCTAAAATCTAAAACAGAATATAAACCTCACAGTACAAGACCAGAATAAAATTATTAATAAGAGGATAGCTCTAAGCTATCTGAAGAACACTAAAACACTTTCTAAAAAGCATGTGAGAATAAAAAGGTCTTAACCTGGCATTGAAAAAACCACAGTGTGGGTGCCAAGCAAACCTTCCACAACAGGGGTGCCACCACTGAAAAGATCCTATCTTTAGTAGCCACTCACCTCTCCTCCTTTAGTGGGGCACCTGGAAGATGGTCTCATAAGAAGACATAGAGTCTAGCCAGTCAGGTTTATATGGGAGGACACAGATTTTCCAAATTTGGGCATGCCCTTGTACAAAAATGTGATAAAAATTCTGTTTCCAAAGACTGTACTTTTTCCACACAAAATACCCTACATTTAGGAACCTCCCTCCTATGATGTGTATTTATAGAAACAGATGTCTCAAATATGTACATAAAATAGAAGCTACATGCAGGGATTGGGAGGCTTGCATAGATACAAGCAAGAATTTATAAAGACTCCTTAAACATCTGAGCTTTTATACAATATGCAGCTTTTCACACATTTCCAAAATCTGTGGAATTAATTATTATTAGGATTTCTTCCCCCATCTTTTCTCTAGAACTCAAGAGACCATGAAGAACCACCATTTATTCCTTAATCAGGCAACTTTCCATAGACTGATGAACAAGTATAAGGAGCACGGAAAGACAAGAGGAAACACTGAACTCCAAAACACCTGGAGACAATTTAAAGCTGAGAAGTGTGGGACAGCCTGTAAAGATGCTGAAGACCTCTAAGTTCTAGCACAAACATTCATTTCCTTATTAAACTTACAAACATCTGGAAAAAACTTAAGTAAAAAATTAAACACATGCTTGTGCATTCATCATAAATCCATCTAGAAGACTACTCAATAAAAACAGGACATTTGCTGCCTGATGTACAAACAAAAAAAATCATAACACATCAATGAATAAAAATACACAGTCATTTTCAAGAGAATTGTGACCAATTGATAATTTTAGCCCATTTTTTATATTTTAGTTGTTTTGTAAATTTTATCTGTAGTTTTACTATTTATTTATTTATTTATTAAATTTATATGCCACCCAAGGCAGCAAACAGAAACACTAAAAATACTCTAAAACATCATAAAAACACTTTAAAATATATTAAAACAAAGCATCTTTAAAAACATCTTAAAAAGCAATTCCGAAGCAAACACAGACTGGGATAAGGTCTCTACTTAAAAGGCCTGGATCCACTCGGTCAACCCCCCTTGGCAAGGTTTCATAAGCCAAGAAGGGCAAGGGTCAAGAGGACACATTTATGGCTGCATTGTCACAAGTACCTTGTTCATGTTATCAGGCCACATCAACTGAAACCATTCCCAAGAAGTTGCTGCAGACGTTGCACTGGAAACCTCACTGGTGACTACACTAGATGTGGATGGGGCATCAACATTGCTAAGGAGGTGAACAACTTTACCCTCAAAGGGCCTTGCAAATAATTCACAGTGGGCCTCTGAAGGGTCTAAAACTGCAGCAGTGATGGAGGAAGCCCTGCCAGCAAAGACTGAGGAGCCTGCACAAGCTGCGGCAGAGGAGACCGCGCAGGCCATGGCAGTGCTGCTACAGGAGGCCATGTAGGAGAAAGCTGCAGTGGCAACAGCTGCACATATCACAGTGGGTGGCAGCAGCAGCACTGGCCCAACAGTCAAGGCAAGTGGGGAGGGGAATGTGGGTGGCCTGGGGGGTATTGGCAAGAGGTGCGTGTGCGTGCGTGCATGCATGCGTGCGGTGTGTGTGTGTCCTCCCTAGTGGACAAATACTTTTTTAAAGATGAGGGAAAGTGTCCCTGCAAAACACAAAATCAGCAATTGACACTGCCTAATTATTTTGCATCACTTTCACACAGGATTAGTTACATAACACACTTAACAGAATGTAGGGCCCAACAGAATGACCCCCCGTGACTACTGAATTAACTATATACCTTTGGTGTTTGGCCAGGGTGGGGGATTTTAATGAAACACAGATCTAATTCTAAGTAAGGCACTGAGAATCTGTTCAGTTAATAAATTAAAGGTAAGTCCTGTTTATTAAGTAAGACTAGTGTGTTTCTAATTCCTAAGTAGAGTGAGAAACAGTTGGTTTGCACTCACAATTAAATTGTAACTCTGTAGAATGAAGTACTTATTGTTTGTATATCAATCTATCTTAATCAGTGAATAGACGTTGAACTAGTTATATTTCTGTAGTCTGCAACTCCGTACAGTTATCTGAGAGTAAGTTGCACTGAATTCAATTGGACTTATTTCTGAGCAGATACACATAGGAATATGCTGTTAATTTGGTAATAAGAATACATTTGTGAGTTGTTCTAAATGGAAATAAATAAGCAAGTTGTTTGAGATATAATTAATCTTACTCCTTGTGGCAAACCATCTCCACCTCCAACACTATTATTTTAGAGGGGATGATCTTGCACATCTTAGTTTTTTGTTTTCTACACTTAAGGTCAAAACCTTTTACTTATTTATGCAAACTTTTTATCATGTGTCTAAATACTTAGTCAAACATATACCTTGGTTGACTCTCCAGTATGGATAAGCACTTAAAAGTGAAAAACAATGTGAATTAATATTTTAGTTAAAGAGGTATTAATATAAACAGATGGTTATGTTAGCTTGTGTGGTTACTATATGTGGATCTATACTTGCTAACTGCTTCTTTAACTCATAATGGTTACACTATAAGGTTACTGTGATAGCTCTGAGAGATTCGGTTCTTCCCCCTATTTAAACCTATAGCCAATTTTCTTAAACCATTCCAATCCAGTCAAAACTCATCAACTAGGCACTGAGGACTATACTTGCATTCTACAGTCAGGCCCAAAACCTCTTTCTTCAGGAGCTCCCAAGCTTCCATCAGGACTTCTGTAGTCTTCACCTAGGTCCAGCACTCTCTGCTACCTCAGGCACTCAGCAACTCCACTGATTCTTGACTTCAGACCTCTTTTGAAAGCTGCCTCTTGGGACACTTGCTTTCCCCCTGAGATCTCCTCAGCTCTAGCCAATAATTTCAGCTCTTGGCTTCTCTCAGGCTCTCCAAGCCTCTAACTGTAATTTTATCTGCTTGGCTCTTGCTTTCAGCTCTGCTGCTTCTGCACTCTTCTTCACAAAATGACTGCCTTCTTCAGATCAATCTACTCAATTTGGCTTGATACTTCCCTTTTAATTCCAGCCAGGTTTTCTTTCTAGCCAATCACAATTTGGGTGCAATTCCCCCCCCAAATTAGGCCACTGCTCTGGTCCAATGGAATGAGACAGAATGTCTAATGACTTCACCAATCAAATCCCACCAGTTTTCAATCCCCTGCGCCTGTATATAAAGACAGCATGTCACGCCCAGAATAACTTCAATGAGACAATGTATGGTGACAGTTAAACAGCTAGTTAGCCACCTTCTGATACCTTGTACATAAAAGTCAAGACAGTTTACATACAGGCTGCTTTCAGACATGGGGCTTATTGCATTAGTTTAACAGATTAAAATGGTAGCTCTTCTGTCCCGATTTCTAAAATTCCTTTCATTCTGCAGTATCTGTTGTGTTAAGGAACCGTGGCTTTTTTGGCTGATATACTGGCATATTGTGCAACTGTCTTTCACACTGCTGCAACAAACAGCGCCTTGTTTTCATCCCTCACCTGTTATACACATGCACACTGTAGTTACCCCTTAATTTACTGCTTGAGTTAGTGTCTGGACAGAGGTGTGTGTATATGTGGAAAAAGGAGGAAGGGAATGTTGCTACCCACTCCTACGCCAGAATACCAGTACAGTTTTTGTCAGGCAAAACAACTGGTGCACGCATAAAGGGTGGGAACACATTGCATGCTAGGATGCCTGTCACGTGAGTGGTTGCAGCTAGTGCAAAGCTCCTGTGAAGTTCTGGGTTCCCAAGTTTGCAAACAGATTATTTCTGGTATTATTTATCACAAAACTAGCCCTAAACTTCTACAATATTCCACCAAATATAATGTGCCAATTACCAGGTGAGAAATAACAGAATAAAGTGCAGTGTGAAAGTAGCCTCAGTTTACCCTTTACATTCAACAGTTTGAATTCCCTTATACAATAAACAAAACAAAACTTTACCTCAGAAATAGAGTACAAAAAATTATTTCCCCACTCTCCATTTCCTAAAGTAGCTAAATAATCAGAAGCAGCTTTTTTACTGTGCAAGTTGAACAGATTGCATTAATTTACATGCAAGTATATCTGAACAGAAAGTTTGTTTTTCTTTTGCAACAAGTAATTTTAGAAGGGAACATTAATATGTATTCTTGTTTTACCCAAAGAGTCTGAGAAATACATGCAAGACAAAGATTGTACTCTACAAAATGGGTGAGGAGACCCAATTGCCTTACTTGTAAATCATATTAACATTCATGATAGTTTTTTTCCCCCCAAAAGGATGGAACAGTATATCAAAATTTGTTATAAGGATATTGGGAAGTATATTTTTAAGTACCTTGTAAAATAATTATATGTAATATGCAAATTTTATAACAACTTTTGAAGAAAAGAAATATTAGTTGTATGTTAAAAACGGAAGTTTTACTTACTGTGAACTTTTGTTGGATGCTGGCAATGGAGGACAGTCTGTTGTAGGGATGACGCCTCCCACCAGACTGACAGGCAGGGTCCAGAATCCTTTGTCTCCTCTCCAGGGGGAGGAGTCATCCAACCCTCCAGTTTGACTGGCAGAGGTGAACAACTCCTTGTTGTTCCTAACGGCTCTACTCTACAAGTAATGAAAACCTGAGAACATGGACACTCAGACCAAGAAAAAATGAACAAAACATTCACCATAACATCAACATTCACTAAATAAGACAAAACAGAACAACCTAAATACACTAGCAATGTAGGACAAAAGCAGAAGCCCTAAACACCACCCACACCCAGAAACAACAGAGGATTGGGAAAATATCAGCAGAAGGTGGTGAGGTGGGGAGAATGTCCTCCACTGCCAATATCATACAGAAGTTCATGGTACATAAAACTTCCATTTTTGCCTTTTGGCAATGGAGGACATTCTCTTGTATGGATATATCAGAGCAGTAACCCAGGTAGGCTTCCTCTGCCCCTGCCCTACGCTGAATGATCCTCTGAAGAACCTTCCTACCAAATGCTGCATCAGATGAAGAAAAACTCTGTTTTGTAGTGTTTAACTAACAGGTGCGGAGTGGCCCACATGGCACCCTGCAAATGTCCAACAATGGAAAATTGCCTTTGAAGGCAGCAGAGGCCATGGCCCCTCTTACTGAATGTGCTGTGAGCCTGCCTGGAAGCTCTTTATCCAAGGCAGAAAAGGCCCAAGTAATGGCCAATCGCAATCAGCAGGAAATTGATGAAGACCTTCTTCCCCCAAGAAGGCCCCGAAAAAACCACAAACAGCAACTCTGAATGATGGAACTCCAAAGTTCGACCTAAATAAAATCGTAGACCATGCCTCACATCTAGAGAGTGCCACTGTCTCCCTTGCATACAGGAAGGATTTGAACAAAAAGAGGGGAAAACAACTTTCTGGGACCTGTGAAATACCAAATTTACCTTAGGTAAAAAAGATGGGTCAAAAGAGAGGACAGCTGTATCCTGGTGGAAAACACACAACTGTGGGTTGGCCGAGAGGGCCACCAACTCCGAGACCCACCTGGCTGATATAAATGCAAAAACAAAAACTGTTTTGAAAGTCTGTTCAATGGACAGGTGGCCATTGGTTCAAAGGGAGTATCTGTCAAAGCAAATAGGACCCAGTTAAGGTTCCAGGTGGGCAAGCGGTGGACCATCTGCAGTGAGATAAAGAGCTACTCCTTTGATGAACCTTTTATGAAGATGAGACAATATGACTTGACCTTCTAAGCTAGAGAAAATGCTGCTCAACACAGCTGTCTGCCGCTTAATAATGCTGGCACTCAAGCCTTTGTCTACCCCAGCCTGCAAAAAACCAAGCAAGATGAATACTTCCCTAGACAATGGATCCACGTTCTCTCTAGAACACCATGCCAAAAAGGAATTCCAGATGATGCAGTATACCCTGTTCATGGAAGCCAGCCTGGAAGATAACAAGGTGTCCAATATCTTCCCTGAGAATCCCAACTGGCTCAGCCAAAGCTGCTCAGTCATCAGGCTGTCAACTAGAAGAGCTCTGATCTGGGATGCACAACTGGCCCCTGAAGCAACAGTTCTGGATACACTGATAGACACCACAGCTTTCTCATTGACAAGTGGAGTCGATCGTGAAACCATGGCCTCCTCAACCAATGGGGAGCCACCAATATCACCTCTGCACTATACAGAACAATTCTCCATAAAGTCTGTTGAATCAGACTGAAGGGAAGAAAGGCATAAAGAAACCCTGCTGGCCAGGCAACCTCCAGGGCATCCGTCCCCCAGGTTGTTGGGCACAGAAGATGGAACAGAAACATGGGTAACTGGGTATAGTCCGGTGAGGCAAACAGATCTGCCACTGGTCTGCTGAACTGGTACACCATCATCTGGAACATCTGCAGATACAACTGCCATTCCGCCTCTTTTATGGCAGTCAGTCTCAGCCAATCTGCCACAGCATTCTTGAGATCAGCCAGATATTTGGCCTTCAGAAAAAGTAAGCTGAGCTCTGCTCAGCGAAGGAGGTTGTCAGCCTCAGAGATCAAGGCTGCCAACTGAATCCCCCACCCGCTTGTTCATGTACGCTTTGGCAGAAACATTGTTGATGCATACCAGCAAGTGAGAGCCCTTGACCTCCAATGCCAAGGCCTTTGGGCAGATCACTCAAAGCTCCAAGACACTGATGCTCAGCTGAGACTCCTCCACCAACCATGTCCATGTTTGTGATCCAGATGGGCTCCCCAGCCATATAGGCTCAGCATCAGATGTTGTGGTTCCTCCAGACTCACTTGTTCTGTGACTCTCGGAAGAGACATTGACCACAGCAACCCTACTTCAGCTGGTTGGGAATCAAAAGAAAAGTTACTAACGGCCTTCTATCTGGTCCTGAAAGGGCAACACGAGAAGCTGGAGACTGCGCAAATGAAACTGCGCCCAGCAGACCAGATTGTATGTGGACACAAGGAGATCCTGAATTCATGCCAACAACATCAGGTCCATGCAGGCTGATGACCTCACTTGCACTACACCTTTGGTGATCTTTTCCACTCTCTCCAGTGTAAGAGACATCCTGAACAGACTGGTGTTGAGCCAAACCCCCAAGTGAACTACCACTTGAGACGAAACCAACAAGCTCTTTTCTTTGTTCACTATGAACCCAAAGTGACAAAGACAAGACAGGTGGTCTCAGTATCCTTTATGCAAGCATCCAGTGACAGACTCTGAAGAAGAATGTCTTCTAGATATGGGTAAAGACGAACCCCCCAATGCCACCAGTACCTTGGTGAAGACTCTCGGTGCTGAGAAGAGGCCGAAAGGCAACATTTGATACTGGTAGTGTAACCTGTCGTAGCTGAACCTAAGAAAACGATGATGTGCTGGCACACTGGGAATATGGAGGCAAGCCAATGACAGGTCGACCAAGGTCTTCCAATCGTCTTCTCTTAGTGCTGCCACAATTTACCGCAGAGTCTCCATCCTGAACTGCCTCCTTCAACCCAGGAGTTCAGCCATTTCAGGTCTAGAATGGCCTGAATGTCTCCATTCTTCTCAGGCACTAAAGATAGAATAGATCCCAGATCTCCTATCTGAGAGACGAACCTTTTCTACAGCCCAGATGTCCACCAGATGGTTTATGTCCTCAAGATATTTCCCATGCTTGATGAGGTCCTGAGACGAAAGCATAGGTACAGATTGTGTGGCCTGCAGGTAAACTTGAGGGAATAACCATGTGTCACTATGCCCAGCACCCACCTGTCTAAGGTCACCTCCCCCCACAGATGAGAAAACTGCAACAGGCGAGCACCCACAGGACCTCCTGGGGGCGTCGAAGAGTCATGTGGAAGGGGCCTTTTTAGGAGACTTGGACAACTTGGAGGACAAGAATATAGATCCTCCCCCTCTCGCAGAGGAATGACCACCTCTTCTGTCCTGATGGCCCCAACATGGTCTATATGATGCAAAACCTCTGGGATAAGAGAATTCTCGACAGGGATGAAAAAGCTGAGTTTGACACTCCTTACAATTGTCCTCCTTAGCAGACAGAAAAGACTTTTTCTTATCCCTTGCCTCAACCAATTGCTGCTGCAAGGGCTCACCAAACAGCTTATATCCTGAAAAAGGCATACTAATAGGCTTCAACTGAGATGCTGAGTTCACCTCCCACTGGCGGAGCCAAATATTACTCCTAGCCACCATGGTAGCAGCCATGGAGGAGGTATCATACTGAAAGTCATCGTGGGCAGCATCTGTCACCAGAACAGAAGCATGCAATATCTTTTCAAGAATATCTTTAATTGACTTGGAAACCTTTGCACGAGTTCCCAACTCCTCTGCCCACATAAACACAGCCCTGGAAAAGAAAAGCAGTGACCAACGTCTGAAAGACCGCAGAATCCACTTCAAAACTACGTCTCAATGTGGTCTCCACTCTTTTATCACAAGAATCTTTGGGACCCCCTTCCCTCCTCTGAGGGAATAACTGCAGAGGAGGCCAGAGCAGCTACCAGCTGATCCACAGCGGGAAAAGCATCAAAACAGTCGTAGACTGGACCAAAGGAAAGGACTTCTTAGCGCCAATAGAGGCAGTAGCCACAGACTCCTGAGGAGTGCTTCCTCAGCTGAAGGATTCAACGTCTTAATTACAAAAGGCTGAAAAACATCTGAGTCAAATAATCTAGGTTGAGCAGGAACTACTTTCAACTCCTCACCTGACATTTCCCCCTCCTCCATACGTGCTGGAGGGTTAAACAGAATCAGAACCCACCTCCTGGACAGGAACTAGCTGAGCTGCTCCCCCCAATGCCACCTGCTGAACTATAGGAGACCTGGCCTCAGCTGCCACAGATTGTGAAGGAGGAGTGGAGATGTGGAAATCAACTTGAACAGAAGGCAAAGAACCTTCTCTACCTGGTTAACTCTCTTGGATGGAGGACCCCTGGAGGGGGACGGGGGAGAAGGAGATCTCACCAAATTATCTATTGAAGAGTGTCTGTGAGATCTCCTCCTCTTATGGTGCTTAGAGTGTGACTTTTGTCTTCTTTTAGAATAGTGGTGACCTCTGTCCCCAGCTCTGCTCCTACCAGAGACACCAGCTGCCTTCAAAGAATCCTGTATCTCAGAAGAGATATAAGAACATATCCAGGATAAAAACTTAGGAAAGTCTCCCTTGAAAGGAAAGGGCACAAAGTGTTCATGAAAGGAAGAAGAACTACCCCCACACACACACTGTGACCACTGGGGGAAGGGGAAGCAGTCTTACACTGGCACACAACACTGGGAAGGGACAGAAATGTCTCCTTTCCTATGGCAAACATGTCCATCTGCAGGGGAGCTGGCTAAGGAGCCATATTCAAAATCAGCCCCTGCATTACTCTGGTAGCAAAAAAACAGGAAAACGGGAGGTATGCTCCACCCAGCAGCAATGGGAGAGTCTGCCTTCTACCCCTTGGCTGCCATGCCAAAGTATTAAATGGGAGAATAAAGGAACTGGAGAATCCACGGGGTTCCCAGCAGGTGCAGATCAGCCTTTCCCCAACAGCTACTGGCTAGTCAAAAAGCAAGTGGATGAACCGTTGGACGGTCTCCAGTTAGAAACAGCCAAAACTGCTTAAAAGAAAATGGTGCTCCTGCCTTTTCCTGGAGACGCCAACAGAGCTACACCATTAGATATGCTGGAAAAAAATGATTGGAACCACCAGAGCAAGGGCTCTACTGACTGAAGATGAACAAATGCAGACAGCCCCTCGCCAGCTGCAGTAGCAAAAATGTGGTTGAAAATGCTGAATGGCTGAGGAACAACTGCCAACTGCAAAGACCACCCACCCAGCCACTAGTTCCAAGAGAAGCATCAGTTAATTAAAAGCAGCCACAGCCTCCTCAGGGAGGTAAAAACTGATGATCCCTAAAAATCAAGGATCCTGCAGCTGCAGGTATCACCCACACAATCCAAAGGACAGCGAAAAATGTATGGGGCGGACCCCGGCAGCCACTCACAATCTCTGAAGATTTCCTTGAAACTCCCTTCCCTAACACACACAAATTGCACTTTCACACTGGCCAAGGGAGAGCAAAATAACTGGGAAAGGAAGGACACATGCACACCAAACAAAAAGGAGACTAGAATGAACACTCACAATTAGCAGAAAATAAGGATAATATATATATGAGAAATTTAGAGCACTAAAGGACCCTTCTCTCAATGACCACAGGCAGGGTTGGACTGGAAAGTGGGATTCCTGCTCCAGGAGAGCAGGCAAAGGATTCTGCACCCAGCCTGCCAGTCCAGTGGGAGGCATCATCCCTACAGGAGAATGTCCTCCAGTGCCAACAGGCAAACTATTTGTTCTCTTTGAAAATTAATACATAAGGAAATATTTGATTAGGAACTTGTATTATTTTGACAGAAAAATACATGTAGATTGATTTGATTTAATGTGCTAAATTTAGAGCTGTGAAGCAAGCTTTCCTTTGGAAGGATTCCGGGTCAAAACACCTAAGATTATTTATCTACATTTGCAGTCTTCTTGTTCTAGTGGTTCCAAAGAATGAGGTGGAATGGAGCATGGTTAATCCAATGTATTACAACCAGGTGCTCCGTAACTGACAGGGTCAACTCCTGTAATTGAGAAAAAGTATATGCAACACTGACAATGCATATTGGAAGGAAGTCCCCACTAAGTTCAGAAGAACTTACTACCAAGTAAATGTATATAGGATTGCAGCCTGAAATCATCATATCCATTAGCTCCTGCAATAAAATGGCAGCTTGTCATCTTTCAAACAGTTTGACTCTTCAAAGTCCTGGGATTTCATCTACCCTTGACTTCTGAAACAGAAGTTTGCCTTTGTATTTGTATGTTGTTGTTGTTTTAAAAAAACTCCTTGATTCAAGTAAATGAGAATCAGCTATTTGACACGGCAGTAGAAGTGTTTCAAAATAGCCCCCTTAAAGCCTGTAACACTTTTCTCCATACTTTCTGAGGGAAGAATACAAAAAATGGTTCACTAATAGAAATCAAAGCTCTATGTAGCACCAGACTCAGGCTATGTCATTAGCCCAACCCAGAAATGTCAACACTTAAACTTATTATCAACCTGTGATAAATTCATTTATAGATAAGAGCTTTAACCTACCTCTTAGCCAACCACAGCTTAGCTTCAATACAAGTAATAATGTTGCTCAGGCCTTGCAGAAAGTCTGAATTAGCCCTGTGTTCGGACTCCAAGTAGGACTGCAGCAAGTGAAAGACCTATATATATATAAAAAGTTGTAGACTGCTGTGAAAATATTTTCCAAATATCGAGTTCCTCTGTTTTTGGCTTTCCTCTGAAATAAGTCTATGGGGAAAAGAACCTAGCCACCTGCAGAATGACCCTCTACAACTTGTACAGAAAGAGCTTGATGGCTCCGGGTTAATTCTAAAGATATATCGTCACGATACTGGGCCCTCCACTAGTGCACACTTCACAAAGCAAACTCCCTACTTTCATCTAGCATTTACTTTTCATAACATCAAAAATTATAAAGACTGCTTTACATCACATGAGCAAGATAATTTAAACCAGAAAAAATGTACTATTTTTACCATGAGAACCACCCAGCACACATCCATTTCCAACAAGTGATCTCAGGAGATAGTAAGATTTATGAATCTATTTGGTGTTATTAATATTTCTAATTGGGATGTCTTTTCTCTAAATAAAATCATTTCAATAGTCATACATAGACATACAGCCATACAGGCAAAAAAAAGTGCTGTGTCACTTGAATTTTAAACTTGGGCACACACATCCAAGAACAAAATACATATGCAACCTATTGAGCATGAAAAATGCATGCATACATTTTTCCATTTCTATAATGCAAGTCATTCAAGAATCAGCCGTAAGAACCTGCAGTCTATGTTTCATTTTTTATATAACTTACAATTCTTAACACCTCTGGAAGTCAGGAAGAAATTTCTGACTCCTACCAGTAAATATCCTAGGTGACCAAGTGCCTTTGATTAGGCGCTAAATCTCATCTTCATTTCCATCATTTGCCAGTGGGAGTCAAAGTACAGATTACATAAGAGACATGGGAATGTGTTCCTCAAAACCTTTTTATTAAACTGAAAAGCAGTTTCAAAGGTTGCAATCTAGTGCAATGGAACTGCAAGGAATGGGTGATAGGTTGATTAGCTCTTTCCTTTTGATTAGCTCTTTCCTTTCTTGCTATTTGTCTGCGCGACACTCCCTCCCCAGTCTCTTTCCCACCTATGAGAGACAAGACATGGTAGCTCTGAGCATACAATCATCAGGAAACTGGAGACTCTACATGAAACTTAGGGAGGGCACAGGTGGCCCTAACATCATTTATAATGGGTCACCAGTAAACATCTAGAACAAGTGCTTTAACACAAAATTCCTAATATTTACATAATATTTATCTTGAGGTCAACTAAATACCTTTGGCCAACAAATAGCTTTACCCTCATTTATCAGTACAGATGTTTTAACAGTGCTGAGAAATGATGTGGCAAAAACCAACAACTAGACATATGTTCACATCAGCCCGGACTATGAGAACTAGAGGCCAAAATGGATAGCATAGTCTGCCAAAGGGGTATAAAATTACACACAGTATAATACCTTGTGGGGGAGCAGGAATTGCATGTCATACTTAACATGGTTGTGCTGAAGCACCAGTCTAGAAATAAGAACAACAGCTTGGCTGAAACTGACCAAGGGCCCCTCCAGTCCAGTATTGTTTTTACAAAGCCCAATCAGATGCCTATGGGAAGTCCATGTCAGCACAACAGCACTCTCTCAACTATATTCCTCAGTATCTGGCTTTGATACTGGAAATAAATATCCATCGTGACTAGTGTCACTGATGGATTTGTCCTCTATGAATTTTTTTTTTTTAAAGCTATCCAAGTTGGAGGCCATCACTACATTTCATGGTAGCAAATTCTATAGCTTAACTATGTGCTGTGTATACTTGTATTTTGCCGTCCTGGGCTCCTACTGGGAGGAAGGGCGGGATATAAATCTAACAAATAAATAATAAAAAATAGCATTTGTTTGTCTGAATCTCCCAACATTCTGATTCACTGGATGACCCCAGGTTCTTGTATTACGAGACAGGGAGGAAAACTCTATCCATTTTGTCCATGAATAATTTTTCACACCTGCATCATATCCTCCCTTGCTCATCTTCCCCCCTGCCAAACTAAGGTTTCCCATATTTTGTAACCTTTCTTCATAGAGGAGTTGTTCCAGGTCCTTGATAATTCTGGGTGCCTTTGTTTGCACTTTTTCCAGCTGTACAATATCCTTTATGAGGTGAAATAACCAGAACTGCACACAGTATTTCAAGTATAGTCACATCACAGATTTGGGTGAAAACATTACGCAATGTTTTATATTCAACCTCTTTCCTAATAATCCCTTGACTATGTGGTCCACAAAATTTCCGTAATGTGGCTGTTGGGCTCTTTTATACCATCTGAAGAGCCAGCAGCAGATACCACTAAAGTAGTAGGGTAAATTAACCACATGTTAGCATCTTAAAGTCACACTGGATATTCAGCTGCAACATTTTGAATTTGGTATGTAAATTATTTTGCTATTAATTTTTTTCTCTCTCTTAAAAGACCACTATGGTTATGATACTTAAATGAGATGTTGAACCTCCACAACCTTGCCCAAAATCCTGCAGCTGCTTCAATGTTCTGTATTCTTTCTCATATCTGATTTAATTTAATTTAATTTTTGTATATTGTATATTTGTATATTGTATTGTTTATATTTTATCTTATTGTATTTTTATACCTGTGTTTATTTTTCTTGTAAGTCGCCTTGAGGGCCTTTGGCCGAAAGGCGGAGCATAAATAAAATGTAATAATAACAATAATATGAAAGTCATCTTTTTCACAGCAGCTATCCATCACAAAACCAAAACCTCTTTCCTGGTCAATCACTCTCAGTTCAAACCATATCAGTGTATATTATTATTGTTGTTGTTGTTTGATTGATTGATTGGTTTAATTTGTATCCTGCCTCTCCTCCCAGCAGGAGCCCAGGGTGGCAAACAAGGCACTAAAAACACTTTAAAACATCATAAATACAAATCTTAAAATACATTAAGACAAAACAGCGTTAAAAACATTTTAAAAACTTTAAGAAAAGGGTTTAAAACATTATTAAAAAACATATTAAGCAATTCTGACACAGACTAGGATAGCTCTCAATGTAAAAGTCTTGTTGAAAAAGAAAAGTCTTCAAAAGGCGCCGAAAAGAGAGCAGAGATGGCGCCTTCCTAATTGAATATAATCCACAGGGTAGGTGCTGCCACACTAAAGGTCCATTTCCTATATTGTACAGAACGAACCTCCTAATAAGACGGTATCTGTAGGAGGCCCTCACCTGCAGAGCGCAGTGATCGACTGGGTATGTAAGGAATAAGATGGTCTTTCAGGTATCCTGGTCCTGAGCTGTATAGGGCTTTGTACACCAAAACAAGAACCTTGAACTTGGCCCGGTAGCAAATGGTATATGTGAAGTTAGGAATTTATTTTATCCCAATGTACATCTCTTTACACTTGCTTACACTTAATTGTGTTTGCATTTCAATACTCATTCAAACCATAGGAAGTTATGTCTCCATTTTATTCTGCTAGCCTCTTTCTATTGAAAGTAGTATTAGTTCATCAACATTACTAAGATCCAAAGGAGACACACTGTAATCAGAGTTTAGGAAGTGAGTGCTGGTCACATTTATTTATTTATTTCATCAATTTATATACCACTTAATTACTGTTGTCTCTAAGCAGTATACAGGAGGCTCAATACAATTAAACTAAAAATGTGTTAAAACTATAAAACCAGAACTGTTAAAAAGCCTGCTAAAACAAAAATGTCTTCAGTAAATTCCAGAAGTTCAACAGGGAGCAAGCAGCCCGTCTGACCTCAACTGGAAGGGAGTTGCATGAGATTGAGCCCATAATATTGAACATATGGCTCCTGCTGGACATGAGCTGTGTATCCGAGCCATGAAGGACCACTGTTTCCCTCCTCCCCTCCTCAACCTCAGTGATTGAGCAGGAATGTAAGGGTCTTGTAAATTAATACAAGAACCTTGAACCTGACCTGGTAGGGCACAAGGTCCAAGGGTGGATTACAGAACAATATAAATTCAACAAAAGAAATGGCTCCCACAAAACTGTCCAAGGCAGGGTAAAGAGGTACATCTTCAGCATATGGCAAAAGCTGTACAATGCAGATGTCAGATGCAGCTCTGTGAACAGGGAGCTCCACAACTTAGGGGTTGCCACAGAGAAAGCCCTCTACTAGGTCATCACTCTCTGCACTTCTGAGGGTGGTGGATCTATCAAGGTTGGTAGGGATAGAGATAGTCTTTCCAATATTTGGGCTTTAAGTTGTTTAAGGCTTTAAACCCTAATGTGAGCACCTTGAATTGAACCTGGAAACAAACTGGCAGGCTGCCCAGCTATTTTAAAACAAGGGTTATATGAGTACTAAGTGGAATCCCACCCAGTAATCTGGCTGCACTATTTTGGAACACTTGAAGTTTCTGAATAGAATTACAAAGATATGCTCCCACACTTCCAGGTTCTCAGAGAATTTAAAAGTATATCTCATTCTGGCAATCCTCTCATACAACACCAAAACTGGGTTGTCAGTAATTTACTGGCAAGAGGGAAGGTCACAGAAGTTCATAAGGCTGAGTTCCTAAACCCCAGTCACAAACTGTGATTGCACCAACCCAAAGTCATGTAGCTTAAAGCTCCTGACAGCCTTCTTGCAGTGCGACAGAAATATCTTCTGAACACCATTTTTAAATTTAAAAAATTAACATAACTAAAATGACACCTTGTTGATGAATGTGTAAATAAAAATCATATTTGCTCAGCTTACTTGGAAAAGGAACAAATGCGTTTTTGTGAATCGTCGTAGGCTTCAGCTTGACTTTTGAAAAGTAACAGTGCCTTCTTTCAGCTGTGCCATCCAGGCTGCATCAGCATCATTTTCTAAAAACACTAACAAGACCATCCTGAAACTGAGATTTGTAGTTTCCTCATCAAAGTTGGAAACAGAAAATGGTGAACGTACATGGATAAGCTACCAGAAATGAAGAGTTTTAAACAGCAAAACCCCCACAAAAAACAGAAACTGGTTTCCTAGTTCAATTAACATTAAATGGGAAAAGGAAACATAAACCAAATCGCATGTTTGTTCTGCAGATTTATTTGTTATGAAATTATGACCATGGCATAACAGTTTTAGCATCTAAAACAGTTACCTCCTGTCAGATCCCATGTTTCTGTCTTCTGCCATGCCACTCCTTGTGAGCCTTCTGCAACAAAAAATCATTTACAATCTTCTCCCTCAAGGCTGTTCTCAAAATCCACTTCTTCAGTGAAGCCTTTATGGAACAGCTAGAGAATGCTCTTTATCATCTGCTATCAATTAGTACTAATTAGTTCTTAGTACTTCCAATTATCAAACATGTTCTTTACCCGTACCTTGGTTTAGTCGAGCTTAAGCCAATGCCTGTGAACCCCTAGAGTCCAGCTTTATTATCTTCCATATGTTAATTTAGTCAACAGGTAATACAGTTGGGCCCCACTTCTCAGCGCCTGGCTTTTCGGCGTTCCGTTAATATGGTGCCAGCGGGGCGATCAGCTGGAGGGGGGACTGGAGCTCCCTGCATTCCAGCTGATCGTGCCGGAGGACAGGAAGATCAGCTGTAGCGTGCGACAGCTGATCTTCTCCTCCTTGGGGGCGGTCCGACTCCCGCACTCCAGCTGATCGCACCGGAGGGGGGAAGATCAGCTGTAGCGTGCGACAGCTGATCTTCTCTTCTGGCGCGATCCGACTCCCACACGAGCTGATCGCACCCAAGGGGAAGAGCTAATCTCCTTCTCTGGTGCGATCAGCGGGTTAGGTTCCAGACCCCTGTGCTACAGCTGATCCGCTTTTCAGTGCTTTTCGGCGGGGGTCTGGAACCTAACCTGCCGTATGAGTGGGGCCCTACTGTATAGTCAATAGAGTCAATCCCTGCTTGCCATTACTTGGATCTTCTAGGATTTATATATACCCATATTCAGATGAGATGCTAGTAAAGCAATAGTTTCATTCAAGAATATTCAGCAACACCTGTGCCTCCAGAGAAGATGCCATAAGGACAGTCCTAACACAAAAAGAAAACAATGCATTGAAATTGAAAATCCATATGGACTTTTCAAAAGGGATCACAAACAGCAAAACAAAGTATGACCAAAGTATAAGTGAACATTTCTGAATTCTCTTCTTCCCCAACTTTTCCCTTTGTTTCAATGATGAAAGCATATGTTTTTAAAACATCCATTCTCATACCAAGGACTACCTCAGACTTGGAATATATAGCTGATAAAGGACACCCTTATTTTGTACCACACCGTATTATCGGGTCAGAGTCTAAATTATTGGTTTGAATCACAGCATTAGTTGTATTGTATCATCGATCTATCACATCTAGCACCTTTTCTCCCAATTGATATTTCTCTAGAATCCTCTTTAAATAATTCCAGTTCAAACAGTCAAAGGTTTTATAAATGTCTAAGGACAAAACTCCCAGTGATTTTTTTGCTTCTCTAGTGTGGGGTAGTGGTGAAGGTGTTGGACTACGACCTGGGAGACCAGGGTTTGAATCCCCACACAGCCATGAAGCTCACTGGGTGACCTTGGGCCAGTCACTGCCTCTCAGCCTCATGAAAACTCTAATCATAGGGTTGTCATAAGTCGGAATCGACTTGAAGGCAGTACACATACCATAGAATGATGTATAACATTAAGCAGTCATCTAATGGGGTCCAATATATGTCTGCCCGTGATGAAATCTGTTTGGTCTACATGGACCAAATCAGTTATCATCAAGTTAAGTCTGGCTGGTATTATGGATGTGAATAATTTTTGATCCTGATTTGGAAGATTTATCGGCCGATAAGATTCCATTTTCATCCTCTCTTTATTGGGGATGACTATTATACAAGATGAGTTCCATGTGTCCAGGAGCTACTGAACCCATCCGGCCCCTGAGCTTTGTTGTGTTTGAGTCTTTTAATAGCAGCAGACACTTCCAATATTTTTTTATTTAAAATCTGTTTCTGGGCATTTTAAAATGTAGGGGTAGAGAAACTAAGGAAGTATGTTCTAGTATCTTCTAATTTGGTAGATTTAGTGCCATATAATTCTTTATAAAATTCTGCAGAGCATCCATTGATTTCTCTAAAATCATATATCTTTTCATCATGGTGGGATATTGCCAAAATTCATGTAGCTGTACGTTGTGTCTTAAGGGCATGAGCTAGCAATTTAGAATTCTTATTACCCCACTCATAATATTTTTATTTAGTATACCAGATAGATTTAGCTATTTTAGTGGAATCTAACTCTTCCAACTCTTTTTTTGTGCAGTTCCTTAAATAAAGTGCTAGAGCCTTTTTTCTGATGTTGAGTTTCTAATAATTCTACCTCTTTAACAATTGAGTTTTCATAGGATCAATGTAACATTTTCTTTTAACTGCTTCAGCTATACAGTGCCCTCTCATTGTGGCTTTCATGGCATCCCCAGATAATATTATAGCTAATTTCTGGAGTAATGTTTATTGTAAAATATTCCACCAACTGATCCTGTAGTGTTTTAGAGGCCAACTGATCTGAAAGAAGAAGTGAGTTAATCCTCCACACTGGTGTGTAGGGGTGCATGGAAAACTTTTAACAAACACCCCACCTGCTGCATGATCCAAAACTAATCTAGGAAATATAGCAGCTCTAGTGATGCCTGATACTAAGTTAGGAAACAAGAGGATGTGATCTAACCGGGAAAATGATTTAAATCTGGATGGATAATAAGAGTAATCTTTAACACCAATATTAGCATGTTGCCAAGTGTCTATTAATCCATAATGGAACAATTTAAGCATGGAAGACTTACTCTTCCTATAAGGTGATTGTTGTCCCATACTTCTATCCAGTTTGAGGTCACATATCATGTTCAGACCTCCGCCAATAATAATTTCACCTACTGCAAATTTATGAAGCTGTTTTAGTGTTCTCGCCAGAAAATTAAATTGGTTAGTATTAGGAGAGTAAATTGATGCAAATGTAAAGATACTATTATGTAACAACCCTGAAACAAAAATCTATTTGTTGTTGATGAACCTGAAAATCCAATGATTTAGCAAAAATAATACCCATCCCCCTGGAATGACTACCTCCTGGAGCCAGAAATTGCAAACCAAAATAATTATGCGGAAGCAGATGACTTTTTATGTTTGGCTTATAAATTTCCTGTAAAAATACGATGGAGGGTTTCTGGTTTCTGACGTAATCAGAAACTCTCCGATGTTTGATGACATTCCGCAGGCCCCTCACATTTAATGTCAAAGCAAGAAATTCAGACATATATAATATGTAACAGACCCAATATGCACACCTGTACCTCCCTTTTTGAATTTAGGATGAACCTACTAACCTGAACCAGCTCTGCAAAATCCTGTGTATTCCTATATAAATCTAATTTGTGACTCTTTTTATTTATTATTTGATTTATATCCCGCCCTTCCTCCCAGGAGGAGCCCAGGGTGGCAAACAAAAATGCTAAAAACACCTTAAAACATCACAAAAACAGACCTTAAAATACATTAAAACAAAACATTAAAACATTTTTTTAAAAAAGCTTTAAAAACATCTTTTAAAGGGTTAAAACATATTATTAAAAACACATATTAACAAGCAATTCTAACACAGATGCAGATGGTAAAAAAGGAAACTCTTTAATCCACAACTACACTTCAAATCACCCCCCCAACATACAACCCCTGTGCCTAACTAGAGACAGAAACTCTCTGTTTACAGGTATTGTCCGAAGGAGCTGTTTTTAGTTGGCCGAAGATACAAGGCTTTATACAGCCTGCAAGTGCATTGTAATCCTAACCAAAGTTAAGTATAATGATTTTACTTTACAGGAACTCTTTGCTTTCGCTAACCCTTATTCTATTAAACCTTACACATTCAAAACCTTTTGTGTTCAAGTGCCCTTATTCCTTATTATAAACTGAAGAATCTTAATAGACTCATATTGATAAAATGTGATTATAACGTGATAAACTAGATTGAAATCAATGAATGATTCCTCTTATCATCCCTTCCTTCCTGGTGATGTGTAATTATGGTGTACCCATTATGTTTTGATGCCCTTCATTTCTTTCTTGTGGTTGTTGATCTTGTCGATCTCTAAAGATTGAGGTTAATGGTGGAAGTTTCACTTCTATGACGCCGTCTACATTTAGTAGCTTGAGGAAAGGATTTCCAATCTTCTCCTGCAAGGACCATGTTAATAAGGTCATCAGATTCAAGCTCCTCTTCTTCCCAAGGTGATGTTAGATTGAACAGTGCCAGTAAGCTTACTACTTCTTTCTTGATTGCCCCTTTGTGTTGAACATTATCAACTTCCACTATCAGGGCAAACAGAAAGCCCCAATGACACTTGATGCCTGCTGCATGTAGTAATTCAGTAGCAGGATGAAATGGCTTGTGGTGGCGTAAGGTTCCTGCACTCAGGTCTTGTAGGAAAAGCACTGGCTTTCCTCCAAAGTCAATCTGACCTTTTTCACATATAGCTTTAAGCAGTGCTTCTTTCTTAGCAAAATTATAAAATGCAACCACAATGTCTCTTGGGTGTGTGTGTTATTTTTAGGATGGGGCCCAAGCTCCGGTGTGCACGTTCTGTATCAGAGGTAGTGATACCCACCCTCTGGTAGTACTGCTGACCACCAGTCTATTAAGAGCTGAGTAATGTCCTTATGACCTGACCATTCACCAATCCCACGAACTCTAAGATTCCTGCAAGAGCCCCGATTCTCCTGATCATCCACTTGATTGAGATCCCTTTGACTATGAACAATATGTTTAATCACATCCACGTATTGAATTCCCAGCTCTAACGCTTCATTCGCTATTTTAGCAGTGTCCTCCATTTTATTAAAGATGAGATTTATCGTCTAGCAACATAAAACCATCATCCCATTTTTTTAATAAATAACTTTGAAGGGATGCAATTTTAGAAGTAATTTGTGAAGCAGGTGAATCCTTTTCGCTGTCAGGGGTTAATATCTGTGTTTGGTCTTCTTTCACTAATCCAGGCACTCTTGCCATCATTTTGGGCATTGGGTAGCAAACCAGTGGGAGATGGAAACAGGCAGTCCTAGCCACTGAGGCCACCTACACAGCAATACAACATTTGGAATATTTTGATGTGATCAAACAATGGGCAGTCAACTGACCTTATCTGACTGGCCAACTGATAAGCACGCCAAATCTAATTAAATACAATGCCAAGATGTCAGCACACTTGGATGAAACGGATTATTTGGATCCATACCAATCGGGTTTCAGGACTGGTCACGGAACTGAAACAGCCTTGGTCGCTCTGGTAGATGATTTGAGGAGGGCATTAGATAGGGGAGAATCCACCTTTCTTGTCCTCCTCGATCTCTCAGCGGCTTTTGATACTGTCGACCACAGTATCCTTCTGCTTCGCCTGGAGGGATTGGGAATTGGAGGCACTGTATTACAGTGGTTCCATTCCTTTCTCTCCAATAGGTACCAACAGGTAGCATTGGGGGAGGAGGTATCAGACCCTTGGCCTCTCAATTGTGGTGTGCCACAGGGCTCTATCCTCTCTCCCATGCTATTTAACATCTATATGAAGCCGCTGGGAGCAATCATCAGGAGATTTGGGCTGCAGTGTCATCAATATGCGGATGACACTCAGCTCTATCTCTTGTTTAAATCTTCACCAGAGTTGGCTGTGGAGACCTTGTCCAACTGCCTGGAATCCGTGAGTGGATGGATGGGAAGGAACAAGCTGAAGTTGAACCCTGATAAGACCGAGGTACTACTTGTGGGGGACAAAAGAAGGTTGGGCGACATTGACCTGAAGTTCAACGGGGTGAGTCTACCCCTAAAGGACCAGGTCCGCAGCCTTGGGGTTGTGCTTGATTCCAGGCTGTCCATGGAGGCTCAGATTTCGGCAGTGAGCCGGGCAGCCTGGTACCAACTACACCTCATACGAAGGCTGCAACCCTACCTTCCTGTTCACCAGCTCCCACTAGTGGTACACGCCCTGGTCACCTCTCGTTTGGACTACTGTAATGCGCTCTACGTGGGGTTACCCTTGAAAACGGTCCGGAAATTACAACTGATACAAAATGCGGCGGCTCGACTACTTACGAATAGTCGCCGCCGAGATCACATCACGCCAGTGTTGTTCGACCTACACTGGCTACCAGTTGTTTTCCGAGCCCAATTCAAGGTGTTGGTATTGACCTTTAAATCCCTACACGGTTCCGGCCCAGTTTATCTCACGGAGCGCCTTCAACGCCACCAATTATGCCGCCCGACAAGATCGGCCACACAGGGCCTTCTCTCAATCCCGCCAACAAAAACAGCCAGATTGGCGGGTACTAGAGAGAGGGCATTCTCAGTGGCGGCCCCCACTCTTTGGAACTCCCTCCCACAAGATCTCCGGCACGCCTCTTCCCTAAATGTGTTTCGGAAAGCCTTAAAGACCTGGCTCTTTCAGCAGGCCTTCGGGGTATCCGGGGAGGGTTAATTGTTATAACTGTAATGCCTCCTGCCCAGTTTTAATATTGTTGCTGCAGATGTATTGTTTTTATATTGTATTACTGTATTTTATTAATTGTATTCTAACAATTTTGTAAGTCGCCTAGAGTGGCCATTGGCCAGATAGGCGACGAAGAAATTAAATTTATTATTATTATTATTAAGATATGGTATTCCTTATGTGTCAACACTGATAATATACTACCACATGTTATAGTTTAAATGCAGCAAACCCAAAGTTGTATTTATTAAATAAGCCTTTTCTTACAATACAGAGTCTGTAACTCTAAGAGCTTCAAACAGCCTTTCAAAATACAGATGGTTTTTAAGTTTCCTGATTTATATAATTATAATTGTCTCTCTATGAACTCGAACGGTTAAACCTTCCTTTCCCTCAAGCTAACCTGGAGTCATAAAATGTCTGCTTGCATACCTTTAGCCTGTTTGGGAGATTCAAGTATACAATAAAAATATTCACATTCCTGGCTGGAAGGATGAAACAATACTCCGATTGTTCAGCTCAGGGATTCTTGAAAAAAGTAAACTGACATCACCCTATACTGTACATTTTTAGCACAGAAAATTTAACTCCCTGAAAAAGTACAGATGTTTCAGCAGTAGAAGTAGAAGTAGTACGGAAGTAGAAGTAATACAGATGTTTCAGCAGTAGAAATAAAACACTGTGCAAACAGTAAACTGGAAAAAAATGCAGCACTGAAGAAGGTGGAAGCCTGAAGGAATTGGAGGTGAAGGTTGTTTGAAAAATAGCACCAATAATGAGTGTACAATGCACATATGTATAATGTACAGTGTATAATGGCATACCCATTAGGTTCTGTTCAAGTTTTTAAAGTACAAGATGCCCAATGCATATTAATTAGATTATCTGTTCTTCAGGGACATGCTATCAAATGAGAAAAGTCGTCAGACTTGGCTAGTCAATTTTTTCTGGGGAGAAGTAAGTTCGGAGTTTTCTTACTGAGCAGTTTTCTTACTCTGCTCAGTAAGAAAGATTAAAAATCCCCTGAAATTTAATCAAAAGGGTGTTGCAAATCTTGCACATAATAAACCTATATACACCCACACAGTAGCTGGCTGCCATTTCACATTTTGGAACATTGCCCTGCTATTGTTGGGCTTAGCAAAAATGTAGCAAAAGTTACAACTTCAAGCAATATAGAAATTAACTTGCTTCAAGTAAAAGAAGTAGAACTATAATACTGATTTAGGCTAAAAGGGGAAGATCCTTACAAGTTTTTGAGATGTAACACTGCACAGATGTGTATCTTGTGCAGTGCAACAACATCATTAGGTATATGAAATACTTTACCTTAAATATATATATATGCTTGGATCCCAACTTTGCTACCACCAGTGGAAAGTGGGAAGGCTACTTTCATTGATTTCCCCCCTCCCCCTGAAGACCCTTTGATGCTCTGAAATTCTGCTCTGTACGACTCTCCAGAATAGTGGCGGGTGGGGGTTTTGCAGGGGGAAATAGATGAAAGTCACCTTCCCTCCTTTTGCCAATGAAATTCTTCACTGGATCAAAAGTTCTTCCATTCATGGAAGGAAAACTTTGGATCTCAGCCGGAGTATTCACATTACACAATACAATCCCAAGCTCATTTAGGTGGAATCCAGAGATCTCCCAGTTGAGAAGAAGTGCCTTCTGCTAATGGAATGGAGACTCTCTGATTTCCCCACTCCTGCTCCAGCTCCCCACATGCCATTCTGGACTCACTGTCCCCCCTCCCTGCTCTTACGAGTGGCTTTTTGGGGACTACAACACATAGCAGCAGGAAGAGAAACACTGGGGAGCCCTACTACGGGTGTGCAACTCTGTTCTCATTTCTCTTTATCCAAGCTATTTTTTTTATATTGCATTTTACAAAATGACAATATGCAAGTGAAAACAGAAACCAACTAATAATGAGATTAGATACTTTGGGAGGGAGTGGAAAGAATGCAATAATGCTGGTAAGGAGAACTAGGGTTCTTTCCTAACTGAAAAAATAACATATTTTAGCTTGAAATGGTCTCTCTGTGAATTATTTTTTTAATACAAGAGAAAATAAAACACTTTCAAAATGTCTGTATGTATTTTATTCTAGTGAATGCATATCGAGATTAATCTAGTCAATCTTTTCAAGTGACCTCACAGACGATCTCACAGGAAATGCAAAAACCAAATTAAGCATCATGAAAGCCCGTTACATACTTTTGGCTTTCCCTCCAGTCTTATTCTACAAAGGAATGTACCTGGTTAAAGAGAAACAATATACCCTTCACTGTCACTGCTACCAGCATATATGAATGCTGCTGTTGAGGGACAGTGGGAGGGGGGATGTATAACCCTGTGGAGACATACATTTATTTATTTATTTATTTTATTATTTGAGTTATATCCCACCCTTCCTCCCAGCAGGAGCCCAGGGCAGCAAACAAAATCACTAAAACACTTTAAAACATCATAAAACAGACCTTAAAATACACTAAAACAAAACAACTTTAAAAACATTTTTAAAAGCTTTAAAAACATCTTAAATAAAAAGGGTTAAAAATACATATTAAGGTTTAAAAAACATATTAAAAAGCAATTCCAACACAGACGCAGACTGTACATATTGGCATTGGTTTATCACCATCTATATAAGTTACTCATCTGCAGGTTATATATTTGAATTTATAGTTACTGGGTGAATAAAAAGATCTTCATCTGGTATTATAACGATATCAAGATTCCTACCTGGAAAGTGGGCCTGGAGAAAATATTCCACACACAGAGCACAACATAGAAGACAATTTCCTTGTTCACCACCCACTTCCCTTCAGATGGTGGTGCTGGTGGTGGGAACTTGGAGAAAATTCTCTTAAAATTCAAGCAGGTTCGTTCAGACGAAAACTCCCTCTAACACTTCCCCAAAATGCTCTGGTATGTGTTAAGTGTTTTTCTTGTAGGACAGCCACCTAGAATGTGTTCTGAGTTTCCCCATTTGGTTCACAGATGAATGTGGGAAGGGTGCACTCTTATAAGTCAAATCCTAGAGTCCAACTACACCCTGCAGTAAGGGTACATTTCCTGAGGCTGAAGGTTAAAGCATTTAGGCTGCAGAGGAAGGGAGCTGGGTATGATGAATGAAAGGTCACACACTTCCCACCTCCCATGTTAACTGAGGCCCCATGATCTGTTTGGGAAATGGAATAAACATACCATTAGGGCTCCATATTCAGATGCCACTGAACACCATTTGTTGCTGGGGAACAGTTGGTTAAGGTTATTATTGCCTTGAGGCCTGGCCTGTAGGCTTCCTGGAGGCATCTGACTGGCCAGACTATGGAACAGGATACTGGACTAGATGAACCTTTGATCTCATGCAGCAAGACTCAACTGTGGTTTCTGGTGTCCAGTGTTCAACTCAGAAAACAAATATATATCAGAGTGAAAACCATTTGTGTCCTTGGTCTTTAATTTCCTAATGTAATGTAATTTTTCATAATAATCTCAATACTACTTATCCCAATAACAATGAAGAACAATAAAATAGTTTGGGAAAATATACTTGCTTGATAGTTATTATAAGCGAATGAAATTTATGAAGGAATCTTGCAGTTTTCTGCTGACGACTCAATTGTGCTTTATTTAAAATATTGTGGCACTCTGGACTGTCCTTAGGCATAAGGAGCCCTTTTCCGCTTGGATATCAGGGACTGCAATAAGCACAGATGGGCATCTAGCCAATAACTGCTGCATTTGGATCATGCTCATTACATGACCAATTGTCATACTTTGTGCCAGAAAAACACATTTAAACAAATAAGATTGACAAATAAATGGAAGACAGGAGATGTACCCTGTTTAGGGATTATGGCAGACTGCCATCTGGATTGCATCTGGGATGCCTGTTGGTCCTGCAACCAAGTCCTACTCATAGTAGGCTCATTAAAGTTAATAGACATGGCTAACTTTGGTTTATTAATTTCAGTAGGTCTACTCTGAGCAGGACTTAGATGGATTGTACAACTTTTTTTGTCCATCCTACCTCTATGAACAGAATGAATAATCTTACTGGGTTGTTATTGCTAGTGCTAGGGGAAACAATGTCTAGACAACTACAGAACCAGAAAGGTTTATAGCTTATGTGACAAAATTAATATTAGACAATATACGTTTTTTTCTGCTTCCATTATAACTGCATTTCTTCAAAAACTATAAACTCACACTTATAGAAAGGAAGATAACTCATAAAGTAACCTAAGCCCCAGCAAACAAATGAGCCACATAGTAATAACAGTTGCTAGAACTAAGCAGATTTTCACCCTATGCATACAAACAAGGCTATTTATACATTTTACTTCCCATCAGGCTCAGCATGTCAGCTTACAATAACATGTAAATGTTAATGTTTTCCAGTAATTTTCACAGTGGCATTTAACTGCAAACGCCTCAGCCAAGGTAAACCTAAGGGCAATCCAAGGGCTAACTGCATAATCAAAAGAACAACCTTAATGAGAATTGCATTTATGCTATGAAGTAAACATTAAGACTGGCTGTACTTCATTATGCTGTTTTGTTTCGTAACACTGAAATGCAATTTTACTGAAATCATTAGGATGCGTCTTTCCAGAAGTAATTAAGCATCTGATCATGGTTAATTATAAAACTTCATTTGTTATTTTAAAAATGATAAATAAATTATGTGCTTATTGTTATCATTATCCAAAGCACGAAGCACAAAAAACTTCCAAGGTTTGAAAACCTCTTGAGAAAGGTCTGTGCCAAAGTTCTTAAATAGATTGCTAAAGATTTACTGGTAAATAGCTTCCCACAGAAGTCTAGACTTAAATAACTGTGTATTCCACCTACTTTGTAGATAATGTAAAAATGGAAAGAACCAACAGAAAAAATGAGTAATTAAAAGCAGGGCTGTGGAGTCGGAGTTGGAGTCGTGGAGTCAGAAGCAATTTTGGGTGGAGTCGGAGTCGGTAGAAATGTACCAACTCCAACTTCAAATAAAAACTTTCATAGGAATTTAGGAAAGTTTTCTTGTTCAGAGATTTTAATCAAATAAATATATTTTATGTTCTATCAATCTAGCCTGATGATTTACGTGGTGGTGATGAAATGCCTTGTGCTACCATTTTACTACAGTATATTACTAGTTAATATACATTTGCCATTTATGAAGGAGTCAGAGTCAGACAGTAGAAAAATAGAGGGGTCGGAATAGCCCTGATTAAAAGGAGTATTTCTATAGTATTTTTCCTACATGCATGCCACTCTTTGCAGACATAATCTTACTAATCCTAATGAATTATCACCTAAAACTAGTATTCTCAACAAAATAAAGAGAAGGGGATGATATTTCGTTTCCTCTACTCTTCACATATAGAATGCTTAGCCTGAACAGAGGCTGAGTAATTTGTCCTTCCATATGATCCATTCCCTCCCCCCGTTTTAAACTTTTGGATCTCAAGGATCTATTTACAGATGATTGCAGTTTTCCATAACTGTGGGCATAATATAGTAATATTAGGAAGAAATAGAGGAACTATAATATTATACAGAATCAGATCCTAGGTCCATTTAGCTCAATGGTGTCTATACTGACTGGCACATGCTCTCCAGGGTTTCAGACAGTTAAGCTTGATTATGGTTTTAATTGCATACAAACCAGGCCATAATTTATATAAAGTCTATGTATAAGAATTCAGTCATAAGGATAGATACACAGCCGTTATTTTTATTTAGGTGAATGTTTTCCTCCCCACTTGACACTAATATTCCTCCTTTCGAACTTCAAAGAAAACCTTATCTTGGACAATAAAATCTGAGCTAAGAAAAGGAGCAGCTGCAAGGAAGTTGCAATAAAAACATTTAATTATAATGGTTTCACTGCTTTGATGTCTAGGTACTATAACATTCATTCACAATATCAGCCTTTATAAATCAGCTATGAACTAGTACACTTTAAATTCTGCTGCCAAGTAAAATAAGAAAAGTAATACATAATCAGCAACATTTCTGTTCCAAAGGGACAAGGCAGCTAACCGAGAACTCTGCTGAACAAGTTATGGGCAGGAATGTGCTATATGGGGAATATCTACAAAAGATACAGCCTGTTGCTGCAAGATGTTGAGCAGGCCAACAAACCACAGTTTGACTTTGGCTCCCAAACAGGCAATTTTTCATTGTATAAAAACAAGAATTTAGACGTGCCTGCAAGTTTTATACTGTGTGCACTGCCATCATACTCTTGAAGTACCCAGTAGAATTTCCTGGTGGATTGTACTGACAGTGACTTTATATCAGTAAAAAAAAAAAAAAGATTTCTTACACTTTTTGAACATGTTTATTGTAGTTAACTATAGAACCTGTATACTACTGCCTAGACCAGATTATTTTTTCAAAACACTTCTAAACGCTGGCATCTTAAGAATAAATGGCCATTTTTACTGAGGTAGACCACTATACTGTTAATTTCTACAAAGCTGATCAAACAAAATAAAACATATTATGCCAATACATTTCTATTATACACAGAAGGTTGTATCCAATGCTGCATGTGCCAAATGCCACTCACACAATGTGATTTCTACTTTCTCTTCCTGCGTGACCCCCCAATCTGCTCTGGAAGTCATTTTGAGGGTGCACTGGGGGTTGGCAGGGGAGAGAAGGGGGAAGTTCCATTGTGCAAGTGGAAGTCTGTTGTGCAAGTGGAATGACAGTGTACAGTGTACAGAAGTGTACAGCACTAGTCTAGGTCTGCCTGAGGCAAAACAATGTTTAGCATGCAGTATTATGCAAGCAACAGTTCAATTACTGGTCTGCCAGTGGGGGGTGCTCAGTTCTATTCCAGTGAGATGCAAATCATCTGATGCCTCCATTTAAAGAAATCAATATTAAGTGACTGACAAAGAATGGAAATGGAATGGAGACCAACCAAAATTGTCAAACTAATTTATCTGAAGGACTTAGCTCCAAAAGCTGCCCTGCACGCATGACTCAAAAGCAATTTCTACATGTGCAAGCTGTCCTCTCATTTCCCCCATGCTGTTCTAAAAAGCCTCCAACCTCAGAAGCATCTTTTCAGGGGGTGCAGCAAGACGGAAACAACAGTGAACACTGTTGTTCACAAAAGCTGGGTGCCTTTCTCTCCCCCGAAGAGGTAGTTTTTTCAAGTACAAAACTACTTAAGAATTCATAACTCTCTACAAGAAGTTATCCTAGTTGCAAAGCAAAAAGGTGGACAAAAAATGAGAAGATATGTACTGTGTGAACTGCTGTCATACTGTTGCAGTGCTTAGCAGCAGTAATTTCGCAACCATGCAGCCGATGGCTGATCCAACTAGGCAGCAGGAGAAAGTGGGAGATGTTTCCTGGAGTTTGGCAGGTCACACAGGGAGTGGGTCATAGTTTACCCACATGTGATTTAGTGTAGCGCCCAAACGCAGCCACTCTGTAATCTCCTGTGGCTATACATTGCAGGGGAAAACTGGCAGTAATGGGTAAGGTTGTTTTTTAAAATTATTGTTTGTCTCATAAAGGAACACCAAATAAGCTTCCAAAAAACAACAGGTTTCCGTGGTACACAATTTTAAAAACCAGTGCAATAAATGTTTGCCATGGGTTATTTGTGCTGACTACGCATACAAAGTATCAATATTTTACTGAGCTTTTTTCGTTTATCCTTAAACTTCCACATAAGAATATTAAAGAGGCGCAACATATCCAATCCACTTGAGTGTCCACCATGAACATGAAAACATCAACATTACAGTAGGGCCCCACTCATACGGCAGGTTAGGTTCCAGACCCTTGCCGGAAAGCAAAAACCACCAAGAAGCAGATCAACTGTAGCGTGGGGGTCTGGAACCTAACCCGCTGATTGCACCAGAGGAGGAGAAGATCAGATCTTCCCCTCCTCGGGCACGATCAGCTCTAGCAGGAGTCTGATCGCACCAGAAGAGGAGAAGATCAGCTGTCGCATGCTACAGCTGATCTTCCCTTCCTCCGGTGTGATCACCTGGAGTGTGGGGAGCTCCACACCCCCTCCAGCTAATTGCCCCGCTGGTGCCGTATTAATGGAACGCCGAGAAGCGGGACCCTACTCTACTGCCTTCCAATGTTCTGGCCAATGCATACAAATGGTACTGGGATAACTGACAGCTACATTTTATTATACAGTACAATAGCCAGCGTGGATTTTTCACATAACGCAATGTTAAATTGAGCTTCCCATAAGCTCATTTGAAAACCAAACCTTACAAAACTTACAGTCCTGAACTCAGAAACACTTGCTTAAACACCCTGTAACTTTTCATGACAAAAAACAAAACAGTCAGAAAGAATCAAGAGTTCAAAGTCTAAAGAGAGAGAGAAAAAACCCAGACCCCTGTTGGAGTTTTTTCTCTTAGAGTTCTCATAATCTGTTGAAATTCATTAAAAATCAGCCATGGTCACAGAGTACCTGTAATCCTAATACTGACCTTGCCCCATACGCTGACCATCTTCTGCAGTTTAAAAGTTAAAAAAATGTCTGGCTGATTTTTAATTAATTTAATAAATTTTGGCTTGAACTCAATGATAATGTCAGGCATGCTCAGTAAGAACCAACTGTCAGTGTTCTAAAAGCCAGACTCACAGCTGCTTGGCTTGCCTAATCAGAGGGCCACATCCATACCAGACTTTGATTTCATGTGAGACAGTCATGGGTTCCCTCAGAGAATCCTGGGAAGTGTAGTTTGTGAAGGGTGCTGAGAGGAGACTCCTATTCCCTGGACAGAGCTCCAGTGGCCAGACTGGTTTAACAGTCAGGTGCTCTGTGAGGGGAACAGGGCGTCTCCTAGCAACTCTCAGCACCCTTCACTAACCACACTTCCCAGGATTCTTTGAGAGAAGCCATGACTGTCCAAAGTGAAATAAAGGTCTGGTGTGGATATGGCCAGGGACAGCTTTGATTTAAATTTGGGTGGGAGACTACATGTGCCTGCTGTAGAATAAAAAGGTGGGGGAAACCCTGAAAAGCAATGATACTGTTCACAATGTTTTCCTTTTGGAAAGGAAAGCGGCTTCCCCTCTGCCCAGTGCCCACTCACCCAATCTCCTACCCTTCCCCTCCTCCTACCCTCCCTGCCCCTCCCCCAGGTCAGTGTTGGACTACGACCTGGGAGACCAGGGTTCAAATCCCCACACAGCCATGAAGCTCACTGGGTCACCTTGGGCCAGTCACTGCCTCTCAGCCTCAGAGGAAGGCAAAGGTAAAACCACCTCTGAATACTGTTTAGCATGAAAACCCTATTCACAGGGTTACCATAAGTCGGGATCAACTTGAAGGCAGTCCATTTCCATTTTCAAACATGATTGCACAGAACTAAATCCCACTGAATAAAGAAGTATGCAACTAATCAAACTCACCCTCCCTTCTCCTCCTCCCTCTCTCCTCCCCTCTTGCCCCTTCCTTTCCCTCCAATCCCCTCCTCCTCTGCCTCCCCGTGGTCAGTTTTATCTATCTTAAGCATGATTGCATGGGAGTACATACCACTGAACTTAATAAGCATGTAAATTATCAAACCTGCGCTCCCCTGCCCCTTCCTTTGCCCCTCCCCCCTTCTGCTCCCCTCCCTTTCTCCTTTCCTCTCCTCTCCCCTCCCACTGCTGCACCCCCATGGTCAGTTTTACCTATCCTAACCATGATTACATAGGAGTAAATCCCATTGAACTCAATAAGCATGCAAATGATCAGACTTGGCTTTTTCCTCCTTCCCCCTCCTCTCCCCTCTTCTTCCTCATGATTGCATGGGAGTAAATCCCACTGAACTCAATAAACATGCAATTGATGAAAACTATCCTTCTCTCCTCCCCCTCCGGCCTGCTCCCCTCCACCCCTCCCTCCTCCCCATCCCCTGTATTTAGTTTCACCTATCCTAAGCATGATTGCAGGGGAGTAAATCCCACTGAACTCAATAAGCATGCAGATGATCAATCCATTCTCAGCAAACTTGCACAGGATCCCATTTCTTACCTTCTGGATTAAAATGCAAAGAAATTCACTCATAGGCAAAAAACCTTGAGGTTTAAGAACGTACCTACAGCCCACAGATACTTCTATCAAACTTATAAAATCAGGGAAATTGGGCAGCTATAGTGAATGCACCAGGGGAGCAGGAGACCTGACCTCCTCTCTGAGATATTGGACTGCCCTACAAATTTGTCAAAATGCAAACACAATTTGGGTTGGTCTTTCACAGTCCAATCCACTTGCTGTGTAGCTTGGAAGAATTTGGTAACATGTGCCTCTGAGCATATGGCGAGTGGTGGCAACACTCTCCATCACCTGAAATCAGCCCAAATAATAGAAACAAGACATGTGCTGTGCTGATCTTGTTTTAGCAGGGAAGAAGCAACATTGTTAAGACAGTTGACAGTTCAGATAGTCACTTTAAATATGTTTGATTTACTTTGCAATTTCAGTGAAGTTTCCTATAGGAAATCATTTTCTTTTGTTTCTATTTCTGTGAATATGTGAAGTACAACACCACTTTGCAAAATATACACTAAAGAAAGTCCAAAAATAATAAAGGAATAATGGCACTGACTATTCTGTAGAATAGTCTCCAGTGTACATCAGGAGTGCCTCAGTTTGCACAAGATAAAACAGTGGGAGGTGAAATATATTCTAGGTGTGCTCTATGTTTTTAATTGACCGTGCCCACCTTGCCTTAAATGAAGTGGTTTAAACATAGCAGGCTGAAAACATGCATCTTGGGCAGGCTAAGTTTGTTTTTTCCAACAGCTAGAGTCATTCCTGAAGGAGCAACATATTGTAATCAGTTGATTTTACATCAAACTGCAGTTTTAGATTCATCTGTTAATGCACCCAAACTAGAAATAGAACATAATCTCCAATTTGAAACACAAAAGGCTATCTTCACCATCATATGACATTGACCAATAAAAACCTTTGAAATTAATAAAAATAAATTTGACACAGATTTCTAAGATGAATAATGAGAGAAATAAAATGGTCTAGATTACATCTCTGTAGAAACATTAGTAACACAGGAAAGAAGCAAAGTAAGAAGAACACCAACAAACATACAAAAAGATAATTCTCCATCTTTGGAGATGGCAGGTGTTGCCACCACTCACCATATGCTCAGAGGCACATGTTACCCAATTCTTCCAAGCTACACAGAAAGTGGATTGGACTGTGAAAGACCAACCGAAATTGTGTTTGCATGTTGACAAATTTGTAGGGCAGTCCAATATCTCGGAGAGGAGGTCAGGTCTCCTGCTCCCCCTGGTGCATTCACTTAGCTGCCCAATTTCCCTTCTTTTAAAAGTTTGATAGAAATATCTGCGGGCTATAGGTACGTTCTTAAACCGCATGGTTTTTTGCCTATTAGTGAATTAACATTTAATAAGTTACGGTTACTGTGATATTCCCATTTATGTTCTGGTTGTTCTGAAATGATTCCCTTAGGCCGTCTCTCTACAAAATTTCTGGCTACGAGTTTAATTATATGAATCTCAAATATACAAATTTGATGAAACTCTAATTCAGAGGTAGCAAAAAGGTACCTTCCACATGCTATGGATTACAACTCCCATTAGCCCAAACCAGTATGGCTAATGGTCAGGACAATGGGTGTTATAGTCCACAACATCTGTAGGGCACTACGTTGGCTACTTCTGTTCTAGTTCATGATGTATATCTCATCATTGTAGCTTTAACCTAGTTTTAAATTGGCTAGCATGTGATTGATTTGTTTTAAATTTTGTACATGTATTTACTACCTTGAGTATGCCCTCAGGACTGAAGAAGTTCTCCATTCCTGTTCTAAATACAAATAAACAAAAGTGATGACAATTTTTCTAGCTGATTCTCACTCCCAATTACCCCTTGAAGCAATATGTCAGTATGCCAACTCTGAACATTCCACACTCCTTTCAAAGAAAAGCAACATCCACATTACTGATACAGACTTAATATCAAAATATCAAAAGAAGCTCAATTATTTACCTCAGCAAAACAGAAAAGCTGATGATTTCAAAAGCTTCTGCCCTTCACAAAAGTCATCATAGAAATGTCATTTTAATTAATGTATTATGCCCATACTAAACATCCCTGTGACAGCCAGTGTGGTGTAGTGGTTAGAGGGTTGGACTATGACCTGGGACACCAGGGTTCGAATCCCCACACAGTCAGGAAGCTCACTGGGTGACCTTGGGTTAGATACTACCTCTCAGCCTCAGAGGAAGGCAATGGTAAATCCCCACTGAATACTGAATCGACTTGAAGGTAGTCCATTTCCATTTAAAACATCCCTGTAAGGTTTCTAAGCATTCTCCTAATGCACTCTGGTGGGACTATCAATTAATCTATACTGCTGGCACTGGAGATGGGATTTGTACATTTATCTTAACAGTTGTAGGAGGTCCACAGGCAGACAAACAGGAAGACCCTAAAAGTCAGCAGGTTTTGTGCGACAAAGGACCAAAAGTCGTAATGGCATGTTTGAATATAATTATCCGGATAAGCAAGTGGTAGAAATGCTTGCAGAAATATAACCTAGGCACAAATAATGAGTCCATAATCAGCACAGGTTGAGAAAGTGGGAAATGTTTGTAGCTTTCATAAAGGCCTAGACAATGTATGTTCCCTTTCTGAAGTGATGCACTGCTGCAAGCACAGGTCCTTTCCAAGCATAGATATTTGTTTCTCTATTTTTTTCATTTTGACTAACAATAGCTTCTTATTGCAATTTTTAAAAACCTGTTTTATCATTTTGTGGATGTCAGTGGTACAGTATGTGAGGGTCCCTGAGGCCTGTCCAAGGACTACAGTAGGGCCCCACTCATACGGTGGGTTACACTCCGGACCCCCGCTGAAAAGCGGAACTTATTGAATAGAATGGTGTGTGACGCCCAAAAACCACCGTGAAAGTAGAACAAGTGCCGTATGAGTGGGGCTTTAGTCAAATTGCATGTAATTGAGACCACCGCATTAGTGAAGCGCCATAAAGCAAAGCGCCGTAAAGCGGGGCCCTACTGTATAAAATGCCTTTTAAAAACATGGCCAAACACTACAGCATGTGTATGTAGCAGAGCTTGGAAGTAACTTGTTAGAAATAACGAGTTACTTGTAATTTATTACTTTTTTGTGTAACGAGAGGGTAACTTTGTTACATTTTGCTTGTAACAGAACGAGTGGTAATTTTATTACTTTTCACCTGCAACTGTAACATTTCCACATTACATTTGGACGTTACTGGGGGGGAGAAAGCAGGGGAAATCTTCTGTTGCTGTGATTGGTAGAATGGCGGAGAAAAGACATGTGCCTCAAACTGGGCTTCTGTGCAGTGTAGCTCTTCCCTCGTGCTCTGTGTTAGGAGGCACAAGGAAGTGGAGAGCCACACTGTGCCGGAGGGCAAGGATGAAGTAGGAGAAGGCGGCAGCAGCAGAACAGTGGTGAAGAGCTGAGGTGAGTGACATGGTGTGTGTGTGTGTGTGTGTGTGTGTGTGTGTGTGTGCCCCCTGCTCGTCCTGCCACCTGCCTCCCCCTCCTGCCGCCGCCTCTCCCCTCCCTCCTGTCACCCCTCCCCCCTTGCACCTGTTGCCCTCTGCCCCCTCCCACCCACTGCCCCTCCCCCTCACACCCGCTGCCTCCCACACCTGTCTACAGCAAAATGATGATGCATCAAAATGCTGCCCGCTCCTCACACCTGTCGCCCCCTCCCCCCATGCCTATCCCCCTCATGCCTGTCACCCCTCCCCCTCACACCTGTCACCCCTTCCCCCTCACGCCTGTCTGCAGCAAAATGATGATGCATCAAAATGCCGCCCCCTCCCCCCTGCTTCCCCCCCTCGCACCTGCCACCCCAATCACTGTGGCCAGATCTGTATTCTCCAGGAAGGGGTGTAGCTGGCACAGTCCTGGCCACAGCAGCCACCTGACCCCCCAGGAGCAATGCCCACTACACACCCAAGATCCTGTCCTGAAACCCAGACTGTGACTTTATTTAACCACTCCAAAGATTTCTGAGGTAGGATTGGTAAGGAGTTTTCTCTCAGTCCCTGAGTTATCTGTGGCTTCCTGCTAAGACATTCTAGCAGTATATTACCAGCCGTGGTCTTCATCCAGTTCAGGTGACACTGGGGGCTCGTGAGGATTTCTTTTGCTCACGTTTTTAAGCACACTAACCCGATTTGCACTTCCCGGGAGTTATATGTGAATTAGAACACAATTATCCTTTGCTTTTCACACTTTCTAAGTTTTTTGCTACAGTTTTTGTGTATTTTAGGGTAAAATGCATACGGAAATGTTTATTTTGTGAAAAAATTAAGTTCAAAATATGTGCATTTTTTTAAACCAGCAGATTGATAAGAAAATGGGTCAGAACAGATTTAAGAGTGGAGCTGAAATAGACTGATCTATCCATTTCTAGCTTACACATGCATGCTCAGCGTGAGTTTACTGTAGGAGGAACTGGTGAATTGCATGTGTGAATGAGTTATTGCAGATTTATCACTGCAAACAAATATCGTATCACCTGCCATCAATGCTAATCTTTGTAGCATAACAAATATCATGATAGCCTTCTTCAAATACTGTCACACTGAAGAGGGAAAAGACCCAGGCTGAAGACAAACTAGCTGCTTCAATAGCAGCCAGAATGTTTCCTCTGGCTTTGGTTTAAAATGCATTTAAACACACATTTGCCCATGGCTGGACACACAGGACCACAAACTGTTAGGTCAGTCACTGTCTTTGCCCACTCCCCCCTGGCGTCTGTCTGCATCCAAATGATGACGCATCAAAATTCATTTGCATTTTAGCAAAACCAAACTGTAACTATTTGGAATAAGAGGATTTCATCCCATTACTGCAGGTCTGTGTGATTTGCTAATAAGTGTCCTTTTAGGAGTTTACAAAAGTAATTTCTGTTAAGCACATAAAAAACCTGGGGCTGTATTGTCAGTAAAGCAAATGCCCCACTGTGTGCATCTTTTGAAAACAATTTTTTTTGGTTGCAATTTTTTTTACTTTGTTCTTTTGTTGCATTGTTCTTGTATTTGCATTGTTCTTGTTGCATTGTATTTTTATTGTATAGTTTTTACTGGTTATTTCTTATGTAATTTATTTTTTGGTAATCTGTTTTAATAAGTTGTTCACGACTTTGGGGGCCTTTTGGCCAAAATGTGGTATATAAATAAACTATAAACTAAATAAAACTAAACTGTCACCCCCTCCCCCCTTGCGCCTAGAGGTGCCCTCTTACTCTTGTAACTGTGGAGGTAAATGTAGTTACAGCAACTTCCAGCCAACCTTGGTGGAGTTCTGACTTCTATCACTAAGCAATATGCTATGCTAGTTATCAAACCAGACCAAAACCTGAAGCAAATTGCATAGGTGCAATAGTGCACATTTGCTCCTCCTTCATGGCTCAAATTAGCCGTACACATAAAGTTCAGAATTGTACATCCAGATTCGAAATGTGTGTTCACCAACAACATTACACAAGCATGTAAAAGAGCACTCCAATTGCCTAAGAATTCTTCTTTACAACACTTCATGGTGTTCTAGATCAGTGTGATATTTGTGTCATAATAATTCTTAAGGCTGAAATAGATCTCAGAAATACTTCAAAGTAGCCAGGGGGGAGGAAGGGGTTGTAAGGTTGACTGGAGCTATGATGTTGGAGAGGGGAGTTAGCAGTTCCCCTATTTGCTGTTTTCCAGACCTGTTGCCCCTGAAATAGCTATAAACCCAACCAGTGCACACGCACACACACACACACACACAAAAGTACTGCTATCATGCCTGCATTTTTTTTCACTGAGATGCTCACTGGAGCTTCAGGGGTGATTTAATGGTATGGGGCAAAGGTTTAAACCACACTTCCTCCTGCTGCTGCTGCTGTTGTGTGTGCATGTATAACACAATTGCCTGTATTTTTGGATTCTCCTTGCAGGCGCAACTATAGGGGCTGTTGTGATGAACTCCTGTACTGTACTTCAAAATGTGCTACTACACCACTGGTTGCTGCTCCAATACAAACTGTACAAACGTAGTTGCTTTTAAGTGGAGAAAAACTACTTGCAGATCTCCTGCATCATGTCTGTTTTAGCCCTTGCAACAACCCAAATCTATTGAACATTTCCCAGGACACCACAGTTAAATGAAATATTAATGTACATGAGGTATTCGAAGTGCACATGGTGTTTGAAACTTTGTGTACTTAGCTATCTTGGCTAACAGACTTCATGCATTTATCTAATCCTTTTAAAAAAGCCAAATAAGCTAGTGGCCACCAAATTTTATGGCAATGCCCTGCAAGTGAATTATGCTTTGTATGAAGTTGTTCACTTCTTTTTGTCCATTGGAGCCATTATATGGCACCATTATTTATTTGAATTTATGCATTTCTTTCCAAAATATATGGCAAATATTGGCTTGAAATTAGTTAGTCTCTTTGATGCAGCTTGGATTGCCAAGTATTCAGGGAATAGCTGGCATGCATGTGCTCTGGTGGTATAGCTCCTTTTTGGAAATTCTGCCTTTAGAATGCAGATGCACAGCTTTACACCAGGCTTTGGTTGCTGCTTGACATGTTGATGAACAGCATTTGAGACAACCCAATAACTTTTAAGAACCCCAGTACATTACCAGCTATCACCCCCTCAAGAAGTAACATAACTTCATAACATAACATAGGTTCATAACTTCACTGTAGATGTTTGCCAGTCTTTGAAAATATAAGCATTTAAGACTGTACCATCTATGTCAGGCAGAATGGTATTTAGTTTTTCTATCAGATTTTAACTCTTTCTTAAAAACTGCACCATGCTTATAAGGATGCTTTTTTCAGTGTTGAATACCAAACTGTTTACTCCTGAAATGATGATCATTTAAGCAGGGCTTTATTTCTAGAGAAAAGAGGAGCTGAGTCTTTCAAAAAGATGGCATATCAGTTCCTGGGAGGATGGCATATCACTCTCAGGGGCACTTGTGGCCACATTTGGAATGCCCACACAAACAGCCAGTAGGCTTTTAGCCACTTGGAGTAGCTGTTACCTCTGTGTGTGCATGTGATTTTGAAATGGAAAGGCAGCCCTTGGACCTAGGGGAGAATGAATGTTTCAGCTTCTCTCAGTTTCTCGCTTTCCAGCCTTCAGTCCACTCAATTTCCACATTAATTTGTGAATTCATATACATTTTGTGCAGCTTTCTCCTAATATACACATTTTTAAAATCATTTTCCTTTAATATAATGTAGTTTTGCTCATTATCTTTGCTAATCTATGCATTTTTGTGAACACTTTTTGTTTGGAGAACTGCATCATAAAATTTAGAGAAATGCTAATTTTTGAAGAATAGTTGTGTTTCTGTTTGCTTATTGATTTGAGAAGTGCAGATTAGGTAGGTTTGCTTTAATATGCAAACTGAACAAATTTATCTCCAATCCCTATTTAAAATCTGTATTTGATAGTCTTTATTTTGAATTTTAATGTGGCATTTTGCTTTTGAAAGCTCTGAAACTATGAGACAGAATGGAATGGACTAGGATAGGAAGGAGTGCCTATGCATGAACGACAGCACGTATGTTATGTGCCTCCAAGTCGATTACGACTTATGGTGACCCTATGAATCAGTGACCTCCAATAACATCTGTTATAAACCACCCTGTTCAGATCTTGTAAGTTCAGGTCTGTAGCTTCCTTTACGGAATCAATCCATCTCTTGTTTGGCCTTCCTCTTTTTCTACTCCCTTCTGTTTTTCCCAGCATCACTGTCTTTTCTAGAAAATCATGTCTTCTCATTATGTGTTCAAAGTATGATAACTTCAGTTTCATCATTTTAGCTTCTAATGATTTTATTTTTTATTTATTATTTGATTTATATCCGGCCCTTCCTCCCAGCAGAAGAATGATAGTTCTGGTTTAATTTCTTCTAACACCCAATTATTTGTCTTTTTCACAGTCCATGGTATGTGCAAACCTCTCCTCCAACACTACATTTCAGATGAGTTTATTTTTTTCTTATCCGCCTTTTTCACTGTCCAACTTTCACATCCATACATAGAGATCGGGAATACCATGGTCTGAATGATCCTGACTTTAGTATTCAGTGATACATCTTTGCATTTGAGGACCTTTTGTAGTTCTCTCATAGCTGCCCTCCCCAGTCCAACCTAATTTCTTAACTATTGTCTCCCTTTTGATTAATGACTGTGCCGAGGTATTGATAATCCTTGACAAGTTCAATGTCCTCATTGTCAACTTTAAGTTACATAAATCTTTTGTTGTCATTATTTTAGTCTTCTTGACGTTGAGCTGTAGTCCTGCTTTTGTGCTTTCCTCTTTAACTTTCATTATCATCATGGTCTGTGGGTGGGTAGGAGGCAACAAGGGAGGAGATGGAGAGATGTGGTGGAGTGGAGAAAACAATTGTTTAAAAAAATGGAGTGGAGGGGAAAAGTAGCCGGAGGGCAAGAACATGGATGAAGGAGAAGGAGGCAGCAGCAGTATGGAGATAAAGAACTGTGGAGGTGAAAGATGACAAAATGTGTGTGTGTGTATACTGGCTACTGTGCTGCATTTGCAGTATTTTAACTTTTTTGCATCTCAGGGGAAATGTTTGCTTGGGTGAGTGTCCCTTAGTTGGTGGCAGGGCAGGGTCCGGGAGGTGGTTAAATGAGAGAGATTATGTTTGCTGGCTGAGTGGGGGGAGGGTGCACTTGGTTCGACATGCAAATATCTGAGTAGTGACCTTTGCCTCCCTCTCCACCTCCCTTACCAGCGGAGAGACCACCATTGCTATCATGGATAAAAAGAATTATTCTACTACCTCTGTAAGTGTGTGTTTATTTTTAATGTTGTTTTAGGCTACTTAGACATGCAGCAGCCAAGGCCAGCACCTTGTAGGCATTTTTTTAAAGTAACTGAAATGTAATTGTAGTGATTACTTCTGAGAAAAGTAAAGTAATCAGTTACTTCCAGAGCAATTGTAATTGTAACGGCAATTACTACTTTTTTGGGCCATGCAACTGTAACTGTAATTTATTACTTTTAAAAAGTAACCTTCCAAGCTCTGGTATGTAGCTTAAGCCAAGGTAATGGAAAAACGGGTTACCTGGCCAATTTGATTTGATTTAGCAGCAAGAAATGTATATAGAGCAGCTTGTCAACTCTGGAGATTATAATATCTTTTATTATAAAAGAAGCATTTTTTAAATTGCCTATCAAATTTTTTTACAAAATATTCTGAAGAATCTAATACTTGCCACTGTCAGACGCAAGTTAGTGGGCGAAGTTAGCATGTCTCATTTATTTTACAAATTATTACATTTTCTTTCTTGTTACTGATATGAACCTCCTCCTTTCTTTTACAGTAATACTTAAACCAGGGGATCCCAAATTGTGGTCTACGGACCACCAGTGCTCGCAAGCTTCATTTAGGTGGTCCGCAGTGTGCCCGCAGATTTGTGGTTGAAGACGGGTGATGGCACATCTATCACATTAAATATCCATATGGATTTTAACTGTATTTCTAATTTCTTTTATTTCTTATACTGTATTTGATTGTGTTACTATTTGAATTCTATGGCATCTAGCACAGCACACTACAATTGCTACAATAGGCAGAAAAATCATTAAGTGGTCTGTGGAGAAAAGATTTGGAACCTGCATTAAACCATATCAGTTCTGAAAATGAAAACATTTATTGTTTTCAATTACCAGCAAATGATTTGTTCAATTCAATGAGCTCATTAAAAGAGGAATTATTGTTAAATTATGTCCTCAGTGGTAACTATTATCGTATACAATTTATGTTTAACACATAAATACTCTAAATATTTTTTTTGGTTATTTTTGACAGTTTAAAAAATAGCACTCTCTCTCTCTCTCTCTCTCTCTCTCTCTCACTCACACACTCACACACTCACACACTCACACACACACACACACACAAAACAAACTCATTGCTAAGTGGTTTAGCCAGGTATTTATATCTTTTGTTATTTGTTTCTTTAAGTGGAAGCAACACTTATAAGACCAAATACATCACAAAATTACCGTGGGAAATTGGGAATAGCCCCTTTCATTCTATCCCTTCCTGAATATTGTTGAAATTGGTGCCACCCCTGACTCACATTATTCATTGTCCCTATCACAGAAACTTAACCATAACTCCACTCTCTTTTAACCCATAACCTGCTACAAACTAGCATCTGCTCTCTGCGATCACTAAAAATTCCCACACTAAAGCATACTAAAAATGTTGACTTGAGAAATCTGCAATGTCTGCCTCCTCTTTGCTGCCTCAAATAAAACTGATCTTCCTCAGTTCCCTCCATACCTAAGCTTTCTTCCTGTCTTTCAAATTACCCATTCCTGCCCTCCGTTGGATTCCTCAGAGCGCTGCTCTGTGTCTCCCACTGATTTCTCTGTATTTTGGTAACCTTGTTAAATTCCATGGTTTTCAGCACCGTCTATATGACATTAGTTTGCATCAGGACCTGGCATTCTATACCAGCTACCTGGCAGGCCCTGCGAGCGCTAAAGCCTGTCCTGAGCCTTCCCACAACGGCTGTCAGCTAGGGCTGTTAGCCATCATTTAGATTTCCCACAATGCATTGGAGTGACACAAAATCAAGAATCTATGGCATAGTAAGAAAGTCAGATGGTGGCTCCTTCTCACCCTTGGAGTGCTGTTGCTGCCCATGGCCAGATTAAGCTGAGGAGGGCCCCTAGGCTGATTGGTGTTTGGGGGGTCCTTCTCCTCTTAGGCAATATTTTTCTCAAACCCCTTACAATGGGTTACAAGGAGCTTCTGAGCTGCCCGCGTCCCATCCCATCCCCCCCGCTTCACCTACCTTTCCATTTTTTTTGCGACTGCGTGCACTCTGCACGCAGGTTTGCCATCAATCAAGATGGCGGCCAAGGTTTCCCTAAGGGGGTGAAGCCTCTGACGCCATCTTGGTTGACGGCAGCAATGTGTGCATGTAGCACACATGCGTGCCATCAACCAAGATGGTGGCAGAGGCTTCAGTCCCTTAGGGAAACCTCGGCTGCCATCTTGATTGATGGAAAACTGCAAAGAACAGTGGAGAAAACGGTAAGTGAAGTGGGGGGATGGTGGGCGGTTCAGAAGCTCTTGTCCCGCAATTCGTGGCTCCTGTACTGCTTCCACAGATCGTGGAAGGAGAGCGGAGGGTCCTCTATAGCTCCAGGGGCCTTCGGGCCAGTGCCCCACCTGGCCGCCCTTTAGAACCAGCCCTGCCTATACATACAGTACGCATGCCACAAACCGTGAAGATTAAAAACAGTGATCAATACTAAATATCGGTGCAGTGAGCAGGCGCATTACAGTTATGAAAAATAAAATGTTTAATGGCCCATTTTTATTTGGCTGGTGTGCATTATGTCTTTTAAGTCATCCTTTTAGAACGTTATGAATGCGATTGCAATGTGCAAACATTTTCTTTTTGTACATAATGAAAAATCTATAACTTTTTTTAGCTTATGCACCAGGCCCCTAGACTTCAGCCTACTAAGCCTAATGGATAATCTGGCCCTGCTGCTACCATGTAATCCCAGAGGGGAGGGGGCTCCAGCCTGGAAGGAACCTTCCAAATGACACTTTGCCCAGGACCCCCTGAAACCTAGAATTGACTCTGCCTCAGAAAATTTCTCCTCTCCATCTAGCGCTGCAGCTCCAATTGCTTGCCTGATATATCCACTTGGATGTATCAATCAAGTGTTCCAAGTTAATATGACAGAATGCTGAACCTGTCATCTTCTTTCCTGAGCTTTCCTCTCCTTGTCACTCCCCATATTAATTGTCAATGTCACTACCCAGGCATAAAGCCTTGGAATTCGCTAGCACTGACCTTCCTGCTCTCCATATTCAGTTTGTCACCAATTCAGATGATGTTCTACCATTATCCCCTGTGGGTAATTGTCTTTTCTTTTTCTACACAAAGCCCAAAGCATATGGTCCTGCTTTTAACATAAAAAAGTTCAGTATAGTTAATTTAATGAAGCCATTACACTTTACTAATAAGGAGCAGTTTATGCTAAGCTGCCTACAAGATGGTTCAGAAACCAATTGGCTTGTTATATTTATTTATTTATAAATAAATAAATAAATAAAGAAGAAAGATCAATAAAAATGCTGGGGTTCTAGCCCATACCCTTTTAATGCCAAAAATAAATCAGAACTGAACACAGTTGTCAGAAACTTCAACACGGAGCCTTTATTAACATCTCATCACAATAAAGGCTTTGTTGATTAGTTCAAATGTTCATATACAGTTTATGTAACAGACCCACTATGTTTATTAAATCATATCAGTGACCAACAGGAAATCAGATTTAATTTTTTCAGATCAGGGCAGCTTTTATGACAATTAAATCTCTTTAAAACTAAAGGAAAAACAAGCCAGAAGGAAGAACTATTTGCCAGCAAAGGCAGAAGAAATTATTGGTGATCTGCAAGCAATTATATACATTACTGACAGAAGAAATATTGCATCTCATATATCATATAGAGAAGGAATAGCTAAAGTCTACTGTCTTGGGACTTCTCTCCATTTCCCCTCAAATTCTAAACTTGCTGATCTTAAAGTAAATTCCTAGAAAAATAATGTATTGAAAGCAGAAAAGTGGGCCAAAATATGTTGAAAGCCATGGACAGTTTCAAGGTAATAAAAAAGAACATGGACCACAACAGGTTATATCCGACTAAGTTATATACAAGAATAGACCCACTGAAAATGAATGGACAAGACCAATGAGTCTACTCTGAGTATGGGTGACACTAGATATCCCCCAATGACTTTTCAGATTTTCCATAAAAAGCAGAACTATAAAAGGGCCAGAATAATATAGAAATAAGAGTTATGCTTATTTAATTTTTATGTTCCTTATTAAAGAAACATAAAATGAAAAGGTTTCTGTCTCCAAATTGACAGAAGTGGTTTCCTAGAATTCTGAAGAGAGAATCATGAAGATGATTATAGCTGGTTTCAAGATAAACACTTCAAAAACATTTTATTGTGAAGTAGGGTACTTGTGTTGGTGCTTGACCAACAGGCAGTTTTACATGTATGGTCTGTTAATGGAAAAAGATTTGTAGAAAGGCTAAGGTTTTACTCTACATTATAAAACCCCTAAAATTCAATTTGTATCAATAAATTTGTTTTCTTTGGCTAACAACTTATTTCAACAGGGTCCATTTTTTGACTGAACATTGGCCACACCCACTGCAGAAGCTCCTGTGGAAACTGGCTCACAGAGAAAGGCTCTTTATTGTTCATGATGGAAACGAGAGAGTTAAAGGCTTTGGCAAATGCTTTCCCCTTATGTCCTTGATGACTTCACGGGAGTAAATCCCACTGAACTCAATGAACATGCAAATGATCAAACCTGTCCTTCTCTTCCCCACCCCCTTCTGCCTGCTTCCCCCTCCCCTCCCCATCACCTGTGGTCAGTTTCACCTATCCTAAGCATGATTTATTTTATTTTTTATTTTTTATTTGATTTATATCATGCCCTTCCTCCCAGCAGGAGCCTGATTGCAGGGAGTAAATCCCACCGAACCCAATAAGCATGCAAATGATCAATCCATTCTCAGCAAACTTGCACAGGATCCCATTTCTTTCCTCCTGGATTAAAAAGCAGAGAAATTAACTCACAGGCAAAAACCCTTGCAGTTTAAGGAAGTACATATAGCCCACAGATATTTCTATCAAACTTTAAAAAGCAGAGAAATTGGAAAGTTATAGTGAATGCACCAGGGGAGCAGGAAACCTGACCTCCTCTCTGAGATATTGGACTGCCCTACAAATTTGTCAAAATGCAAACACAACTTGGGTTGGTCTTTCACTGTGTAGCTTGGAAGAATTTGGTAATGTGCCTCTGAGTATATGGTGAGCGGTGGCAACACTTGCAATCAGCCCAAATAATAGAAACAAGACATGTGCCGTGCTGATCTTGTTTTAACAGGAAGGAAGCAACATTATTAAGACAGTTGGTATAGTTCAGATGGTCACTTTAAATAGGTCTGATTTACTTCGCAATTTTAGTGAAGTTTCCTATAGGAAATCATTTTCTTTTGCTTCTATTTCTGTGAATATGTGAAGTCCAGCAACACTTTGCAAAATTTACACTAAAAAAACTCCAAAAATAATTGTGGAATAATGGCACTGACTATTCTGTAGAATAGTCTCCAGTGGACCTCAGGAGTGTCTCAATTTGCACAAGATAAAACAGTGGGAGGTGAAATATATTCTAGCCAAATTCTAGGTGTGCTCTATGTTTTTAATTGACCGTGCCCACCTTGCCTTAAATGAAGTGGTTTAAACATAGCAGGCTGAAAACATGCATCTTGGGCAGGCTAAGTTTGTTTTTTCCAACAGCTAGAGTCATTTCTGAAGGAGCAACATATTGTAATCAGTCTGATTTTACATCAAACTGCAGTTTCAGATTCATCTGTTAATGCACCCAAAATAGAAATAGAATATAATCTCCATTTTGAAACACAAAAGGCTATCTTCACCATCATATGACACTGACCAATAAAAGGCTTTGAAATTAATAAAAATAAATTTGACACAGATTTCTAAGATGAATAATGAGAAATAAAATTTTCTAGATTAGATCTCTGTAGAAACATTAGTAACACAGGAAAGAAGCAAAGTAAGAACACCACCAACAAACATACAAAAATGTAATTCTCCATCTTTGGAGATGGCAGGTGTTGCCACCACTCACCATATGCTCAGAGGTACATGTTACCCAATTCTTCCAAGCTACACAGAAAGTGGATTGGACTGTGAAAGACCAACCCAAATTGTGTTTGCATTTTGACAAATTTGTAGGGCAGTCCAATATCTCAGAGAGGAGGTCAGGTCTCCTGCTCCCCTGGTGCATTCACTATAGCTGCCCAACTTCCTGCTTTTAAAAGTTTGATAGAAATATCTGTGGGCTATAGGTACGTTCTTAAACCGCAAGGTTTTTTGCCTATTAGTGAATCTATGCCTATTCTCTTGGGTGCAGGATAAAAAAAACACAGAGGAACAAGCTGGATGAGAATACAAACCTTTCATATGTTCCTCTGAGTATCAGCATGCGGCATTGGTTTAAAAAGTATGTCAAGCAAGAGACTGCTCAATTATCAGAGTTGTTCTGTAAAAAGCACGGGGGGCATATTCATAATCTAAAAGCATGGAGCAGGTACGGCTCAAGGGCCTCATTAAGAAAAGAAAAGCTGACTTGGGTACCATCAACGGATCATAAGCTACGTGCTTCTCTCAGGTTACTGAAAATGTTTCGATATAGTTTTTGTCTTGAGGGAGTGAGAGAAAAGCTATCATATACCATCAATTTTTCTACAGTATTTCAAAAAGCATTCACAGCTCTTTGTGTAATACCACTGACAGTAATTGTCACAGGTCTCATTCTGCCCTGAACATATAACAGAATTTTCAGTTTGAACCATCTTTATGGAGACAGGCATTAACCCCCAGACTTACTGATGAATTTTGTAATGGTGGCAAGACATTTTGTCCTATTCCGTTTGAAGAGTTTATCATCTTTCCCAAATCTTGTGTATCCTTGAAATTTTTTTACTTTCATTTTTTAAGAGGCAAGTTTTGACTTTGCTTCCAGCATTGATTTCAATGTGAATAAAATCAAATAATCCAAACTGGTAATGACAAATATGATCAGAAACCCCAGGTGCTTGCCTAAGCTGCTAGCAAGAAGGAAAAAGGTAGGTTAGGAACAAGAAAGTAGCAAAAACAACTGAATGAGAGCATTTATGCAAGGGCAATGTGAGAATCAAAATAATTGTTGTGGAATCTAAAATCCTATTAAGCTTTGCTTTAACTCTGCTGCAATTCTGATCATGGAAAGTTGATATTAATTGTAGAGCACTTCCTAATTCAAAACTATTCATGTATCTTTATATGAGTCCAGGCATATTTTATAATATTGTTGCAGAGGCCTGTGAAATATGCCTCTCCTCCTTAAGCCATCATGGACAGGAGTGAAACGAAAGTCAAAAGAAGGGGAAGATAATACAATATAATACACCTTTCAATGGAGAGCCATCCCTTCCCTTTGCCCTTCTTCCGCCTCCCCAAACAACAAAAACAAAGGAATATCACTATTTTCATTTGCTTTAGGCAGCCATTAATGCCTCCCTGACATCAGTAATGATTAAAATCCTCCCATTCCTTACCTCTGATCTAAGTCTACCTATATGTCAATCAACCAAATGCAACATACAGTAAAAGAAGTACAAGACTGCTGTGCTCAGAATGGCTAGAGCAGGTGGTGCTTGTACTAGTGCAAGCAATTCTGCTCACAGGATATTTCACACCACCTGTTCCCATGATGAAGGCCTAAACATTATACCCGCCGAAAAGCGTTAGGCTTTTGTTAAAAATTAAATATATATTTTTTCTAGCATCTTGGAGTTTCCCCCTTTCTTTCCTCTTTCTTGGTTTTTGGATGCTAGCCACCTTTTGCTGTTGTTTCTCAAACAATGGGCCAGGACCTACCAGCTGGCCTTAGGCCTCAGTGCCACAGCTTGCCTAGTGCCTCCTTACTTGCCTGCCCCATGCCCTAGCCATGCCCCATCCTTTTGGTTAGATCCATGTCAGCACCAGCAACTCCTTGCGTACTGAATAAAAGCTGGAAGTCCAGGGGGGAGAAGAGAAGGAAGCCTTCCTTCTCTGAGGGGAAAGGGCCACAGGTGGTGTTGAAGGAAATTAGAGAGTGACATAAAAGATTAATATTCATTTTTTATTAGATAATAATGATGAACAGGAAACAGAAAGGGAGGGAAGTTATAGGAAGAAGTGAATGTAAAAGGACCAGGGAGAAGGGATGAAATAAACAAATATACATTCTATAAAAACACAACAATCAAATAAAACTTTTAGAAAGCTAATTAAAAAACAGAATACTGAGCCAAAAAAAGGGGGGTTGATGCCACTCTGGCCTACGCTGACTGGCAGCTGCTCTCCAGAGATTTCAGAAAGGAATCTTTCCCAACTCCACCTAAAGATGCCAGGGATTGAACCGGGGACCTTTTGTATGCAGAGCATGTGCTCTATGCTATATGCTTTTTCCTCATGCAGGTACTCCATACACATTCTCACTATTTGGTAGATATTTTGCTAATGTCTTCATAATGAGGATCATCCTTAGACTTGAAGAGCATGACTGCAGTATAAATTAAAACACTGAGCATAAATATACTTTCAAATGTATTTCCCCTCCATCCATCACCTTGGGAAGAACTGCTTTGTAAATTGTTCAGCATGTGCTTCCATAATTGGTATACGGCATTATGCAAAAAGCAAAACTCACTTGTAGCAGCGTTCCGTGTATAGCATTCTGTCGTACAATGGGATCATTGCAATCTGGAAGCTCAGCCAACAAAGAGGATACAGTCTGTGGTACCTGGTTTAGCATAATAAAGGGAACCAGGGCTCGGCCAGCCAACTCACGTGAACGATACACAGGAGAGTAACCACATCTAGGGGTGGGGAGAGACAGAATTTGTTAGAACTTGCTCATATATAGGGCATTTTCAAACAAGCAAGTAATTCAAATACCAAAAAGGCTTTTTGTATTCTTCATAGAAATTCATTGTGCATATAAGGATGCTTGAGGAATTCAATTTCTGTGAATTTGAACGCAATATGACTTGCTCCACACTTCCTGGACTAATGTGCAGATCAGAACATAATTATCCTTCAGATTTTGCACTTTGCAATGAAGCTTTTAGCTTAAACAGCATACCCCAAAAGCATTGAACACGCATATTTTAGGATAAAATCTATTTACAAATGTGTACACGCAGATAAAATACTTGTGTTTAATAATGATTTTGTGCAGTTTTTTTAAATCACAGATTAGTCCAGTTTTTTTAAAAAAAATTACAGATTAATGCAGAAACAGGACAGAATGGATTTATGAACATATGCAAAATTGCTACTGAGTGGAAATACACTAATATATTCATCCTTCACTTCACACTAGAGTTGACTTGTGAAACACATGAATTGTTTGGTCTTATAGCACTTTTCCCTATAAGGAGAGCATAAAAGCAGATTTGAATGGAACAAAAAAAGCTGTGTTTTGTTTTTAACACTTCCTGTTTGCATTCTTTCGGTCCCTCATATGATGAGGCTACTTGAGAAGATGCATGAAGATGCACAAGATCTATTTGAATCTAGAGCTAATACCTCTCATCATGGGAATGCACAAGTTGCCTGCATGTTGCAAAATACTCCCTCTACTGGTGCTTACTTATAACATACAAAGTGCCTTGCCCTGGCTGAATGTTCACAGGACTCAGATCAAGGTATAAAGGGTGCCTACAGAACAGGAGTCATTTCACGATAAGCAGCAGATGTCAAGGCATATGCTAGTTCTTCAAAATATTGGGAGCGCTTCTAGGAAAAAAAAAGACTTTGGTTTGACAACAGTTGCCCCGAGGCTCATACTGGGAGAAAGGGTGGGATATAAATCTAAATAATAATAATAATAATAATAATAATAATAATAATAATAATAATAATAATAATAATAATAGCAATAATAGCAGTAATAGTAATAATAGTAATAGTAATAAATAGTCAGATCCCCAATTGTACTCCTACAGAGTGAATTTCGGTGTCCAAGATCCACCTCTCGGTAAATCATACGTTTAAAGGAACAGGGTTCTGGCCCAAAGCTCCACTTGACAGAGTTATTGACTGCCTTTCAGGTGTACCCTCTCGCATTCTCAGCCAGGAGTTTGCAGTGGGAAAATTGTCCTTAGGTGGCTAAATGAATCAGCAATGCTGCAGATTCAGCTTCCTTGATTAAAACGTCTGAGGCTTGGGCCTCTGAAGAAGAGGCGGGCTTCAGATCCCAGGTATCAAATGACAAAACAACACAAAGGTGGACTTTTGTAATCCTTTGGCATAACTATGAAACATTACTTCTGTCTGCTGAAAACCAACCTTTTGTATCTATATGACTAAAGAGTAAATACTGTTCAACTGAGTGATTCTCTTGTCATCTGAATTCTGGGGCCACATTTTCCTCCCAAAGAATCTGCAAATGGAACGACAGGTTCACATCTATGTAAAATTTAGAAACAAGTTCCTCCAAATTGTGAAGTCCATCCTCTAATGCGACATCAGTAGAAAATGTCAAAGTACGGGTGATATCCACCTAAGTTGTACTGAGAGTAAACCCATTGAAATCAATGGACTTAAATTGATTCATTTGTTTCAGTGGCTCTATTCCAAGTACGATTTAGTTGGGTATTACCCTATAGCTTGTATTGGAAAGAAACTGGAATTAAGGCACTGAATTAAAGAATCACATCTATGTTGCAGCAGGATATGCAACTTAGTACCTTGCTATAGTCTAATCCCCTTCTCCCAACTCATTTCGTGGCTTATATGTACAGTAGGGCCCCGCTTTATGGCGCTTCGCTAATGTGGCGGTCTCAATTAGATGCAATTAGACTAAAGCCCCACTCATACGGCATTTGTTCCGCTTTTACAGCAGTTTTTGGGTGTCATGTGCCATTCTATTCAATGAGTTCCGCTTTTCAGCAGGGTCCAGAATGTAACCCGCTGTATGAGTGGGGCTCTACTGTAGAGGCAACGTCTTTAAAACTGCATTTCAGAAGAAGGAAATAAGCAGTTCCAATAGTAGGAAGAATTTAAATAAATGAGTGCTTTACCACAATACAATGAAAAACAATTTGTCTGCAAATGCTCCCATGTTTGTGCCACATCATGCTTTATTTAAACTGAACAAACCCTTGTGTATAAGTGTTTCTTTTCAAATACAATTAACCCTGACACGGTTGCAGATGTTTAGCTTCTAATTAGCAGTAACTGTACACTCAAGAATGCCCCTCTTTCGCTTCACAACCTTTTACAAATCATGATTTCCCAAAGGAATCTGGCTTCAATTCAAGAGAAAGAACAGAAAATGGGAACACTGCCAATGTTTGTGACTGCCAGATATTCTGTGAAAAGGTACTTTCCAAATACATGATTCAGAGGGCTTTTTTTCTCATCCAACTCTAGAACTGCATTCCATTTTATTTAACTGCATTAGTTTCATTCTCGTAATATAATCAAATACAGATTAAAGTAAAATACTGAGAAACTTGATTTATTTTGTGCCTTGTTGAAGATAATTTTAAACAGAAGCCTAAACTTTTAGAAACTTGTAATTGTTTATTACACCATGGCAAATAATGTATGTGCATGTGTACATAATGCATGTGTATATAGCACAATATAACATATTAGACTAAAATAAAAACTTAAAAATCCAAATGTAGGACTTGTCACAAACAGGGATATGTAGAACAGGCCTTCACCCTTGCCATATACCACCTCTTTAAACATCAGATGAAGAACATTTATATCAGTGATTAAAAATTAGTATATCTTCCTTATTTTTCCCCTGCGGATTTTGTTTCCTTACCATGAGTTGGCTTAAAGGATGAGCTTATGTCAGCCATTTCAATTACTGAACAGATCAGGTATGTCTTACTTATTGTAAATTCCCATTCATCCAGAAAGACATTGGAAAGGCAGGGACCTCCTCCTTCATATGGAAGTCAGGCTCTGTCTTCCCACCAGGAAGTGATGCTATCTCAGATATATGAACTAGCTTCTACATTCCCAGGAGAGAACACCTCTGTTAAAAATCAATCACTTTCCATTCGAATAGTTGCTTCCTAAAGCCCTGACTTAAAAACAAACAAAAAGCCCTATGGACAACAGTCTTGAAAGAGTAAGGTTTTGAGCTGATGGGCAGTTGAAGGGGGCAGGGCAAGAATCCTTTCCCTGATCCAAATTATTGCACCCAATTCCTTTCCCCCTCTCTGTAGGATCCCAGATTTATGTTTACAATTCATAGATGAGAGTAGGGGCCCTGACAAGGGCAGAAACAGAGAACAGGACAAGAAGAAAGAAAGCTAGGCCTGTGAGGGAGTTAGCCAGGACACAACTAAATTGTCAGCAAATCTGGGCTGATATGACTCAATCAATTAGTAGAATATAACTGCCTGGCCAACAGGAGGATTAGAAAGCCAGCTACTGGCTTGACAACACAGCAATACACCACCAATGGGGTTTACTTCAGCAACGTATTGGTGAATTTCCTGCTTGGCTGATACGAGTTTCTTGAAACTGCAACTGCTTTATACATCAATTACAAACGAAGATTCATCAAAATATTGCTTGATACTGCTTATTTCAAGGGGGGAAGGGAATGAAAAGTATGACTATGTAAAATTTAGCCTCAAGTAGGGTAGGCGGGATAGAGGAAAATTCATTTCCTTCCCTTTTAATAATTCTGCCCTTTAATTGCTACTGTATGTCACTCAACCATTACCTGTTGTCAGTACATTTACCCAGCACAAATTTATTGAAGAAAACTGGAAAGAGAAAGGTGCTGAAACACAATGGTTCCGCAGATGCAAACAAGTAATAAAACTCCAGGTTGGGCTGCCATTTCTTACTTCCTTGTTATTGAAATCACAAAGAAGCCCTTCAACAATACTGTATCTGATTTTGGAGTTCCTGCCTATAAAAAAATACTGTTTCCTCCTGGCAGTTCACAATAAACAAGGGAAATCATTTGACTTGTCAAACAAAGTCTCCCAAGATTAAAAAGTGCTGGTGGCAATCAAGCTATGTTTGCATATATATTCTTAAATGAAACATAGTTCCTTCAAGTTAAAAAATAAACAGTGCGTCAGCAATAAGTCTGGATTTCACAAGCAAGATTACAATGAAATCAGTCTGTGAACTTTCTTCTCGCTTGAATCTGAATAATGGGTTTTTTTCCCTTCAGATTAATCTGAAGGGATTTGCCTTTTGATAGTGAATAAACAAAGCAAAATATACAAGCTGTATCATGCAACAGCTGGAAATTTTGGGGGTGAAACCATAAATTTTATTATTCAAATAAGCACTCTCAGTGTTTGGGCTTTAAACATTTAACCTTTGCATAGTCCGACTGAACTTTAAACCTGTGACATGCCTGACCGTTACAAAAACCAAAGTATATAGAGTGAAAGCTTTCCTGAAAGCCTGGCAACCTTGAAGAATGTTTTTGCTGGAGGGGGAAAAAAAAGAAGAGTTTGCTGTTTTTCTTTCACACTTCCCTTCTTGGGAAGTCTAATTTAGAGATAGTTATAGTCTCATAAGTGATTCAGTACAGCTGAAATGCACCCCACAAAGCTTTCTACAACAATCCCTCTATATTTACAGTACACTTGTGTGAAAAATATTCAGTTTCTCCACACTACAAAATTGGAGTGTGTGGAGGGAGGGGAGGGGAGGGCCCCAGGGTAAATCACATAGTGTGCCCCCCATTGCATTCATCTCCCCACTGCTTCTGGTATTCCCTCTGGTCTTCATGGCTATGGTGGCAGCAGCGGCTCCTCTCCATCTTCCCCAACTTACTTTTTGTTGTTCCTGTTATTTTGCCTCTTCCCCTCTCCCCAACTTTTACCGCTACTTCAGCAACAGCACCAGTGAGGCCCTCTGCCTCCATCTCCTCCCTGCCTGCCTTGATCTAGGAAGGAATGAGGTGGAGAGTCTTGTTCAGTGGGCAGAAGGCAGCAGAGCTGCTGGCCATGGCCTCCAGTGGCATGCACAGAGACTACCAAGGTGTAGGGCCTGGGACAGTCCCCCATGCCAGGGAATGGCCCTGGCCACTTTTCTCACTTTCAGTTCAATCTTTTCCATGCAGAATACATTATTTGGGGGGGGGAATGAAATGGACTGCCTTCAAGTTGATCCCGACTTATGGTGACCCTATGAATAGGGTTTTCATGGTAAGTGGTATTCAGAGGGGGTTTACCATTGCCTCCCTCTGAGGCTGAGAGGCAGTGACTGGCCCAAGGTGACCCAGTGAGCTTCATGGCTGTGTGGGGATTTGAACCCTGGTCTCCCAGGTCGTAGTCCAACACCTTAACCACTACACTACACTTGCTCTCTGAGAATACATTATTATCAGGACCAAAAACACACACAGTAAGCTAATTTATATTATACAGGACAAAATAAAACAGGTAATAAGTAATTCACACTATTGAGTATTCAGATCCAGGTAATATGATTCCATGGGGAGGGGGAAGTTGTAATCCAAGATCTAAAAAACTATTTGAGTAGTTCCACATGGCAAGGTCTCAACTAGCACTGCAAACAGCTTTTGAATCCGAGTTTGTAATATAGCATTGGGATCTGCACCACAATCCATAACCCATCATTGTACTTGTGCTCATCTGTTGCCTGCATGACTAGCAAAACCAATAGATAAACAATCATGGATAATTTATTAGTATGCTGTTGCTAGAGAATGGAGAGCTTTTTGCCTGGTATGGAGTGTTTCAAGTCTCTTGTCTGGGACAAATATCGGCCTGCCCTCCCCCTCAAAAAATTAGAGCTGGCCCTGCTGAATAATTTGTGAGATTATTTCCAACACATTTGTGCTGCTTCAGCTACGCATTGCAAATATTCAGACTTGGGCAAACTGGCTACAGAGCTGGCAACAATCCATACAAAACAACTGGTAATTTGCATAAGAAGATTGTACAATAATTCAGACACTCTTCAAAATATTGATTTAAAAGACTAAGGTACAAGTAAAAGAACATTCACTGAGAAAGAAGGTAACATACTTTTCAATATGGTTACACAAAAGAATCCACAGCTGTGTGAACCTACAAACCTGACTCATCAAGCTCCCAGTCCATCTAGGCAAAATATCACCTACACTGAAGAGCAGCAGAATCCCAAAGTCTTGCGGAGACTTCCGGGAAGGGTGACTTAGCCTGTGCCTGCTTTTGAGACGGGCTCCTGCCTCAAAAGAAGCTTATTCAGATATATCAGTCAGTTTTTTCTTTTTTTTTTGACTGATTAAACTTCTCCCGGGTAGGGAGAAACGAAGAGATTAACCTCAAAGCCTATTTTTGTTGGGACGACCAGATCTCATTAATTTATGGGACGAGGTCCAGCCGACGAAGGTGGGACGGATTTTCAACAGCAAGCTCTATCTGTTAAAGCGAACGTTCATCTTATCTTCTAAGAGAGAACGCACTAACAGGCAAGCACCCTTCTTTCTATATTTTTCTTTTACTTGACTTAAATTGTTGCTGTTTAAAAGAGATTTGCCAGATTGATCAGTTTTTGACATCTCACTGGGGAGCCATAACTTCTCTCTGCTACGCACTAATTAATAGCTTATCTCTGTTTTTGTTGCAAAAAGCTGTCCTGGATTTGCATTCTAAAGATATACACAGAAGAGGGATTTCTATTCCAGATTTTTATTTTGAAAAATATTATACTGTTTTGAGACTACTCTCTTTTTGGTCTATTTTATTTTGACGAATCTGTTTCTTGACGATTGCCATTAATTGTTTCGATCCTGGGAACTGCATTTTGTTTACTTAACTATTGGAGAGATAAGGCTGTCTGCTCTGTTTATACTGTGATGTCACCAAGTTTGGAGTATTAACCCAATTGTTGCTGAAATAAGAAGTGGTTTTCCTATATTTTTCTTTTAAAATGGCAATTAAGAAAGTGGCTGAAAATCTGGAAATAACTATGTTTCAGAAAATAATGGATGAGATTGAGATAACGAAAATTGAATTGAGTAAAATGAAGCAGGAGATTAAAGATATAAGGGTCCCTGTGAGAGAGGTGACCCTGGAAGGGGTCCCTGTGAGAGAGGAGACCCCGGAGATTGGAACAGGGGTCCCTGTGAGAGAGGAGACCCTGGAGACTGGAATAGGGGTCCCTGTGAGAGAGGAGATCCCGGAGATTGGAACCAACGTGGAACAGGAACAAGATTTGGAGTCTATGGACTTTAGAAATAAAATCTATTGTTTGGAACTCAATGTTATCTCTGAAGAAATGAATGAAGATTCTAGAGATAAAGTTATCAATGGCATGGATAATCTTCTGGACTGGAATGATGTGATGGAGCCCAATATAGAGAAAATCTATGGAATTAACTGCAGCCATGTGACAATGGAAAAACTTTTAAGAGATGACCCAGTGTATTTTGAAAAAAAGAACAGAGATATGATTTTACAGCAGTATTTCAGCAACCTATTCAGAATGGATGGCAAGAAAATATTTGGGATAGAGGTAATCCCCATCAGACTCTTACTATATGACTATGGCTTTGACAGCAAGATTATTATGGAATACTGATAATGGAAGATTGGATATTGAAATTACTGGACTTAACAAGACTACTGAAGATGGAAGATGGAAAATGGAACTAATAGAGATAATAGAACAATGGCTACTGAAATTATTGAACCTAACAGATTCTGATGTGATGGATTAATTGAAATGTTTATTTTGACTATGGTTATGACAATAAGATTATCATAATTAGTAATGAGATGGATTAATCGATATGCTTATCTGGAAAAAAAAATTGATAGATATATTTCTTAAAGAATTGAAACCTCTCTTTGACTTTTTGTGGAAAGAATAAAGTAATGTTTATGAGATTTGATGATTAAGTAAGATAACTACTGGAGGAAAGTGATTTTATAATATGACTTAAGAGACAGGATTGTTATATATTATAGACTTATAACTGATTTGATCTTTGACAAATGGGAAGTCAATATTTTACTCTTTATTTTTTATTTTTGTTTTTTTTTTTCTTTTTTTCTTTTTGTTTAACTATTTTTGATTTTGTTTTTTGTCTTTGAATGTTTTATGATTTTGTCTTGTATGTTTTATGAAAATCTGAATAAAAATTATTGAAAAAAAAAAAAAAAGAATCCCAAAGTCTTGCAACCCAAGAACCCTTCAACTGGAAGTGGTAGGGATTAAATCTTGGACTTTCCAACTGCAAATCATGTGCTGGACCGCTAAGCTATATGTACATGAATTTATGCAAATATTATAACATAAACGTTGACCTCGTGTAATTATGCTTCAGGTTACTTAATCCAACTGCAAACAACACCTTAATTTATGAAGATTTTGATATTTTCAACAGCATAGGATATTTAATTACTAAGGATGTCTGGTCCTATAGTCCTCTTTCAAAAATCTGATACAGATAGGAAAGAAAATATATAGTTGTGCTTGAATAATCACATTTCTATTCTATTTTACATACAATAAAAGGCAATACTGCTACCTTTATGAAGATACTGCAGGTTTTGAAAAGTCTGTTAAAAAAAAGGGAACACTTGTATTAAAAGACTCTCCAGAGAGACAATCGTATTAGTTTGTTGTTGCAGCAAACACAACAAAAGGTAAGAAACTCATACCCAGAACAGACCCAATGAAATCAATGGGCTTAAGTTAGTCATATCAATTAATTTCATTGTGTCTACTCTACGATTTAGCTGATATAACCCAGGGGAGTCCTCATCAGAGGAGTCCTCATTGGAGGAAGACCAGGAGGCTCCACTCTTGGACCCAGCCCTGGCTCTTCCACCTCAGCCCTGAAGGTCCAGGCACAAGGTCCAGGACAATCTGTCTGCACCCAGGGCATGTTTGGCCTCTGACATCGAGGCTGAACAGCCTCCGAGCCCAAGGGAGAGGTGTTGCCTCCATCAACAGATGGAGACCTGGCCATCTGGAGAAGTGCTTGACTACAGGGCTGGATTCCTCGGGAGTAAAGGTGATCAATGGGAGTCTGCTGAGGTTTGGAGTGTGGTTCAGCAGCTCCAATATAAAAACCTCACTGCTAGCCTGGAAGGGCTGCTGGAACATCTCTATTCCAGCTCTATACCTGACCTGTCCAAAAGACTACCTATGGACCCCTACCTTGTCCCTTGCCTTGCCACCTGCGTTGCTTACAGACTGCTTGGATTCTGACCCCAGACTGCTCTAACCCTTATTCTTGCCTGACCCCCTTGATTTTGAGGTGGAGTCTGACTTGAGACTGGCCTTGTGCTGCCCTCATTTGTGTTTCTGTCGGGAGTCTCTTGCCTCCTTAAGGAGCCCAGTGAGAACAGTCACCAGAATATCTTGTGGAATCTGAATTCTATCAGATTTATTATGGCAGTTTTTGTTGACTAATTTTGTTGTTTGTATTATTATCCTCAGCAGACATATCAACACCCATATATATACATATGTGTGCGCGCATGCACACTGAGACCCTTTCAGAGGTCCAGAGAGGCCTGGGCTACTTCTATCTTTTGAGGTCCTTAGCCACAACAAAAATTAAATGATGACACACAAAAAGAAAATTATGCACACACAAAAAAGAATGACTTGTTTATATAATCAGCTGATCTGAGAGAACATGTTCATTACAGTCTAATCTTGTGCAGTCAAAACCAATATATTTTTGTTAAGGCATGGTCATGAAACTGTAGAAGTTCTTGACAGGAGATACTGCGTCTTGGAATTCTCACTGAAAGGGGTGTATCGCCAAGGTTCATAGGTGTTAGCCTGTTAGTGCTGACAGAGCTACATCATAAATTTACCAGAACCTTATGGAGAGATAAGATAGAAGCATTGTAGGCATGTGGGTAGCTTGAAACTAGTTGAAGGGGTTTAAAGTAGGGCTGCCATATTGACCAGTTATCCAGGTTTTACCTGGATTCTAGCTATGCTACCCAGTGCCTGCTTAGCCCATGAGGTGGCTCGGATTCCCATCTTTCATTTTTAAAAAAAGCAAGTCTCTAGCCCTTCCAGATCCAGAGATACAAGGCACAATGTGGAGGCAGTTTTCTGTCAATTTTGTGAGAAATCAGCCTATTTCTGCCTTCCATTGTTCTTAGCCAATGAGGGACATCATAGCTGTCCTGGGAAAATCAAGAATTTTATTCTGCCTGCCTGCTGAATATGCAGAAACTGCACATGCTCAGTTGATCAACACATACAGCTGTGCTCCTTATCCATAGACTTTCTGGTTGAGTCAACAAGAAGCAGCCTTCATCTCAATTGCCTCTATGTCTCTGAGTATGTGTCTTAAGTGGTGAACGCAATGGGAGGGTCTGCCTGTTTTTTATCTGGAAGCCGCCGTGAGTTCCAATTCGGAAAAACGGCGGGGTATAAAGTTAACAACAACAACAATAACAATAAAGGGGTTTGAATCCACCAAACGCTCCCTCCCCTAAAAAAATACAAGATATAAACGCAAAACTCTCTGTAGAAAAGGCTGAGGTATTAGCATTTGCTTTTTTCAGCCTTGCCCCCACCCTGTTAAACTGTGCTTACTCCCAAGTAAAGTTGCATTGGAATGCTGCCTCACTCACTCTGTTGCCCACCAGACAATTCAGAAAACAATTCAACAACAATTCAGAAAAGGCTAAAAAGTATTTTTTAATACATATCCTTCTTCTATATTCAATGCAGTGGGAGGTATAACCTTCCCCCCTTAAGACCAATAAGAATAGTTTTTCTCCCCTAAGACCAGCTGCACTGTCTAACTAATGCATTTAAAATGCATTTAAAACATTTTTTAAACTTTTTTTAAAAAAAGATCCCCTGTTTTTGGCAGTAATTACTAGGCACAGAAATAAAGCAACTGGATAATGAAACTATTAAAATGCTTAATTTGCAAAATTAGCAAATTATTTGCATAATACGCAAATTAGCCTGCCTGAATTTGTGGAACTGAAATATGGCAGCCCTAGTTTAAAGTCCTTCCTTTCGTGGGTTTGGGTGTAGACAAGTTCTTTGTAAGTGTGATATATAGGGGGCCCTCTGTGTAGTCATTCTAGGTTAGTACATAACTCATTCTAGGCCTGAAACGTCTCATTTGGCTGCAAAGGCCTCTTAAATAATAAACATTATTTATGAACATTTTAAAGTCTTCAATGTGACAAAATCTACATCAGGTAACAAAAAAAAGTATTTCACTAAATCACATCTCTTATTTGCTTAAATTTGCAGTGAGAGTGTGTGTCACATTTTGGTCCAATAACCACAAAAACAAGTTATGAAACTTATCAAATGCTAACAAATTAACAAGTGTATAAGTCTGAGGCCCAGGCCAAATGGCTCTACATATATATTACATACACAAAAAAACCCTCCATATTCATATGTGCATTTAGCACATCTAGAATTCAGTGGATTCATAATATTTTAACAGGTTCAATTCTGACCATAGAGTAATTTCTGAATCCCACTCCCCTCAGTACAAAGTGTTTTTTTTTTCCAGGAAAAAACCCACTGCCTTAAGTATAACATTAGTCTTTTAAAAAAGGGCAATGTCTGTATGTTCTTTCTATTTGCAAAGTTTATTATATTAAAAAGCCCTATTTTCCTCTCTACTTGAGAACAGCTTTTAAAGAGCTGTAGGTTTTGCTTCCGAGACCGATAGGAATTCGGCTGTTATTTGAAGTGGTCATTTAACAAGCAAGCTGAAATGCAGCCACTCCTTAGCCTATTGGTGTCTAACATTTCTAAGAAAAGTTATCTCAGTGAGATGAAACGCTGTACTCTCCTCCCCACCCCACCCCACATGCGTGTGCATATAGACTTTTACACCCTAGAGAAATATTTTCCCATCATATTTTAGAAGGCATCATCAAGCCTGCTGGGATTTTCTATTTCAAGTAGATGTTTATTGTATTTTACGGAGGCAACTTCTCCAACACACTATGATTTCAAACTAGCTTTGTTTAGCAATTTGTTGGCGCCACATGGGGCTCATTACAAATTCTTCTTTTCTAAGTATTTAGCAAATATTGTTCCAAATAAGAATGATTCTGCCAACTTAGTCATTTAGACAATAACATGAAATAAAAAAATAATGCTTGCTAGTCATAGCAGTATTTTATCTTGGTGTCACTAAACAGACTCAGAAAACGACCTGAGAAACTGACTAACAGGTTAAAAATCTCAAAACAATGATTGTAGGGAAAATACTTTTTCTTCCCGAGATCACTTGTCTTTTCCTGACTTAGGCTGTAATCATATGCCACAGATGCCAATGCCTAACTCCACAGATCATGCCACCAATCCTACCAACCCCCACTTGAACAGGGCAGCCTAATTTTGAGTCCACATCCAAGTGTTGGTTGCTTTTCTAAACACATTTCTTTCCCTTTGTTACCATTTATGCCCTCTTCCTTTACTAGTTTGACAACATAATTGTGTGTTTGCACATCACACTAAGCCAAACCATGGTTTAGCACACCTCCATGTTCCCGGAGAGGAGATTGCAGCAAATTTGCTCCTCCCTTGTTGTTCTATTGCTGCACTGAACTAAACTGTAACTTGGCTTAGCATGTTGCCCAAACCTGGGCTTGCAGTTTAGCAATCCCGGACAAAGCACGAGCCATAATCCATGGGACAAATGTGGATTACAGCTTCTGTTTTGCCTGAAGAGAGCTAAACCACAAGCCTGGATTTGGATAGCATGCCATGCCATGCCATGGCACTATGCAGCATCAGAACAACCAGGGAGGAGCAAAGCAGCCGCCATCTCCTTTTCCAGGGAAAAGCTATGATTTGGCAGTAATGTGTATCCACTGAGCATATGTTAAAGCCAGTGTTCTTACTCTACGCAATGGAGAAGGGACTTTCTTCCTTTTACCACCCACACAGCAACCCTTCAAGAAACATTGCTTTGAAATTAACCCAGATTTTAATAACAGCTTACTATGCAGCACACATCATGATGCCCAAGGATAAAGTTAAATCGCTTGGATTTACGCGCAACTCATTAGAAGTGCATTGCTCATTAAGGGAATGTTGCAAGATCATAGCCCTGAAGTTATGTACTTATTTTTGCAAAAAAAAAAAAGGGGGGGGGAGGACACCTAGTGATATAGAATTAAGATCTTTATGTATGTATGTATGTATGTTGTCATGCCAGCTTGCCAGCCTTACCCTGGCCTGCAGTTAAAATGGCTAACTCCCAACGCCTTATGGGGAATTTTTCCCCTTGACATCTTTCTTGTTAGCTTGCTAGCAAGCAGTTAAATCTTTGATGTTCTTTCATCACCGTGACTTGGTAATTTTTATTACACAGCTGTACCAGCTTACAGTAATTTTGCACCTTTTTATCAGTGGAAGGGGCCTGGTTCCGTCAAGGCCGTAAAACTCATTGCTTTGTTATGGGAAACCAAGAGGAGGCGCCAGGTGCTGTGGGAACATCGTTTTTTCATCCCTTTGATGAAAATGTTAATTGGTTAATTGTCTCCGGCTGGGAGGGAATTTTCCTCCATAAGAGGAGGCTCAGAATTCTGGGTTTGTGTCCCACTTCGAAGCACCACCTTGCCTATGGTGATGTTCTGTTGTGGCTCCATTTACATCTTGAGTTGCAACTCCCTGAGGCGAAGAAGGCTATCCATTGAAAGATCCTATGCTCTTGTAAGTATAGCTAAGGCAGATAGCTTTGTTATTTTGATTTGTGCCAAGAAACTTTCCTTTACCTTTGTTACTAAACACTTTACCCGTTTGGGTGTATGGTTTTAGGATTCAATTTGCTGCTACAAATTATTTGTGTGTACCTTTTTGCTTTTTGTAACCTTTTTATGCTTTTCTTATTTTCTTTTTAATAAACTTTAATTACTTTAAACCAACGTGTGTTTATTCCAGAGAAAGGGGTCAGTTCCTAAATTCAGTCCTTGCCATTTGACCACAACTACTGTGTAATAGAGAAACGTTTTTACCTAAGACTTCAGAAGGGGCCAGGAGGGTATCCAGACTCTGGTCCTGAGAGGCTCAGGTGTTTAAGTGGGCTCTGGGGTTCCCTTCGCCCCAGAGTAGCTAACCAGTTGAAGGGTGGTGGCAGTACTACCTTGCAGGGTTGGTGTTGACATGCACAACCTTGGCAAACCAGGATTTGCTGGGATCAATTGCCCAAGGCTGGAGATTGACTCCTAGGACAGTGAGAGCAGACAGGGAAGAGCTCCCCGCTTTCACTACATATGTATGTATGTATTTATTTATTTATATCCCGCCCTTCCTCCCAGCAGGAGCCCAGGGCGGCAAACAAAGCACTAAAAACACTTTAAGACATCATAAAAACAGATCTTAAAATACATTAAAACAAAACAATGTTAAGAACATCTAAAAAAACTTTTAAAAAGGGTTAAAAACATTATTAAAAAAACATAGTAAACAATTCTAACACAGACACAGACTGGGATAGGTCTCAAATTAAAAGGCTTGTTGAAAGAGGAAAGTCTTCAAAAGGCGCCAAAAAGATAGCAGAGACAGCGCCTGCCTAATATTCAAAGGGAGGGAATTCCACAGGGTAGGTGCTGCCACACAAAAGGTCCGTTTCCAATATTGTTGCAGAATGAACCTCTTGATAAGATGGTATCTGCAGGAGGCCTTCACCTGCAGAGCGCAGTGATCGACTGGGTATATAAGGGGTAAGATGGTATTTCAGGTATCCTGGTCCCGAGCTGTATAGGGCTTTGTACACCAAAACTAGAACTTTGAACTTGGCCCGGTAGCAAATGGGCAGCCAGTGCAATTCTTTCAGCAGCGGGGTGACATGCTGGCAATACCCTGCCCCAGTGAGCAGCCTCACCACCACATTTTGCACCAGCTGCAGCTTTTGGACCAACCTCAATGGCAGCCCCACAAAGAGCACATTACAGTAATCCAGCCTGGAGGTTACCAGTGCATGGACAACAGTGGTCAGGCTATCCCAGTCCAGAAACGGCCACAGCTGTCTCATCAGCCGAAGCTGGTAAAAGGCACTCCTAGCCACGGAGATCAGCTGGGCCTCTAGCGACAAAGATGGATCCAGGAGCATCCCTAGGCTACAGACCTGCTCTTTCAGAAGGAGTATGACCCCATCCAAAGCAGGCAACTGACCAATTATCCGAACTTGGGAACCACCAACCCACAGCGCCTCCGTCTTGCTAGGATTCAGACTCAGTTTATTGGCCCTCATCCAGCCCACCACCGAGTCCAGGCAGCGGTCCAGAGCTTGCACGGCCTCTCCCAATTCAGATGTTACAGAGAAATAGAGCTGGGTATCATCAGCATGCTGCTGACACCTTGCCCCAAAGCTCTGATGACTGCTCCCAAGGGCTTCATATAGATGTTAAACAGCATGGGGGACAAGATGGTACCCTGCGGCACCCCACAGCACAGCTGCCAGGGGGCTGAAGACAGTCACCCAATGCAACCGGTCGGTAGTTGTCACAAACCAATGGGTCTAGAGTGGGCATTTTCAGGAGTGGTCAGATCACCGCCTCTTTCAAGGAGGCTGGAACCACTCCCTCCCGCAATGATGCATTGACCACACACTGGATCCACTTGGACAGACCCCCTCGGCAAGCTTTAATAAGCCAAGAAGGGCAAGGGTCAAGAGGACACGTTGCTGGCCGCATCATTGCAAGCACCTTGTCCACGTCATCAGGCCGCATCAACTAAAACTGTACCCAAGAAGTTGCAGCAGATGTTGCACTGGACACCTCATTGGGGACTACAGTAGATGTGGATGGGGCATCAAGACTGCTACGGAGGCGAACAACTTTACCCTCAAAGTGCCTTTCAAATAATTCACGGTGGGCCTCCGAAGGGTCTAAGACTCCATTTCCTGGAATTGATGTCAACAGACCCCTGACAATACGGAAAAGCTCCACTGGACGACTACTTGAGGATGCGATGGAGGCAAAGAAGTGGGCCTTCTTTGCCGCCCTCACTGCCATACAGTAGGCACAGTTATGATGTTTTACTCATGCCCAATCAGCCTCACAGCACGTCTTTCGCCACTTGCACTCTAGCTGTTGTCCTGCCTGTTTCATTGCTCTTAGCTCACTGGTGTACCAAGGTGCAAGCTGGGCTCCACAGTGCCGGAGAGGGTGCTCAGGGGCAACTGTGTCAAGAGCCCAACGTGACTCGCTGTTCCACAGCATGACAAGGGCTTCAACAGGGTCACCTGCTCTATCTACTGGGAACTCCCCCAGGACACTCAGGAATCCAGTGGATTCCATTAGGCTTCAGGGACGGACCATCTTAATCTGTCCACCACCCCTGCAGGGAAGGATCAGAGCCATAAGTCTAAACTTCACCAGGAAGTGATATGACCATGACAATGGGGTGACATCCACCCCCCTATCTCCAGACCACCCCTTCCTCCATCTGGAGCAAAAAACAAGTCAAGGGTGTGCCCTGCCCTATGTGTTGGGCCAATAACAACTTGAGACAGCCCCATGGTCGTCATGGAGGCCATGAAGTCCCGAGCCGCAACACTAGAGGCAGCCTCCGCATGGACACTGAAATCACCCAGCACTATCGTTCTGGGCTCCTCCAACGCCACAGCCAAGATGACCTCCACCAGCTCGGTCAGAGAAGCTGCCGGGCAGCAGGGTTGACGGTACACCAGCAGCAACCTTAGTTTACTGTCTCCTCGGCGCAACACCAGGTGCAGATCTTTAAAAATACATATGCAGCCTTTATGACAAATCTACCATATAGCACAATTCTAAAATGATTAGACCACAGTACTAATGATGTGCAACCAGATCTATGTATGCTTACTCAGAAGCAAGTACAACTGACTTCAGTAAGATTTACTTCCCCAAAAATGGGTATAAGCTTCCAACTCTGGAATCCTTTAGAATTGTTGGTTTTAGCCTATTAGCTCCCCTACTCCGAAAGACAAGTGGGACACAACTGAAATTAAGTCTCCCCCAAACAAATTGCCTGCCAATGCTACTTTCTTTACTGTGTCTTCTGACACAGACTGTCTCCCTAGCCTAGTGGTTGCATGGGGCCTCATCCAGAAGCTAGAGTATCTTGTAGTTCCAACTCCATAGCATGAAATGAACCCACCACCTTCTCAAGTGCTACCAAGAATGAAAAGGTAAGGAGTGATTTTGTGACTACACCATGCTTAGCAAGTGTTGCAAATGTATTTCCCCACTGGGGTGAATAGACACTCAAGAAAAAGGCAGACAAGAGAAAGTGTACAGAAAAGGAATCACAGAGGGAAATCAGTTAAGTAATCTGTAGTTGACCTAAATCAAAGAGCTAAGGGGGAAAATCAACAAATGGCAAAGAGACACATTAAGTACAGACATATGTAATATCTGTACATAAACAACTGTCAGAACCAACTCTTCTGTATGCATAATGTTAACTTCACATTAGAAATGTATTACTTGCTGAACCTATCCAAAACATTTACAGGTGATTCTATTTTTAGGCAACAAAATAAAGTATGGCTCAAGGGCAATGCCATTTGAATATCTCTCAAGGTAAGATATGGCTTGCTTTGGCAAACAAATACCCAGTTAAATTACAACAACTAAACCCACACACATTGATATTCATATTTGTATTACCACCAATATTGACAGAGTTATTAATTTCAAGATAAAAAACAATGCTTTGGGCATAATGTCATGTTATTTAAACCTGTTCATTAAATATTGGCCCAAAGTCACACCCCAAAGATTATTTGGATATGGCACTCTTAGTACTCTCACAGCTTGGTATATTTTAAAACAAAGTCTATTTCATTAACCTACAAAATATTTATAGAAATCATGTAATCATCTTCCTTACATATCTTAAGAGTCTCAAAAACTTGAAAATAATTTGCAGGTGTTTTTTTTTTTAAAACAAATTTATCTTTATATTGCATTTAATAAATAAGTTCCATACTTGGCTTCAGACACAATTACATACGCTACATTTAGCCTAGTAACAAGGGCGAGAGGAGAGGACACCCTTTTGTTTAAGAAAATTATTATTATTATTATTATTAGTTGCTTTTTTCAGAATGAAACTCAAAGCGATTTACAAAAAAATTCTCAAAAACATATACAGAATAAAAATCACAGCACAACAAAACATAACAAAACAGTGTATCAAGCAAAACTAAAAAAAATACAATAACCAATTTATTGGTTTTCACTGATGCAATAATACAAATAACAGACAACAAACACTCATACAAAACTGGTCCACAAGATCTGGGTCACTGTATCTAATTATGTAAAATATCTCAAATTTACCATACCATGTTGAGGTATCCACACCATAAAGTTGCATGTATTGCTGGTGGATGATGAAGTCCCTCATGAATATTAACAAAAATAAGAAATGGGAACCATGAAACATCAATATGACTTTTATAACCCTTTGATGCTGCATTAAGTGCTCTGACAAAACTATATCCTATACCAGCTTTTCCCAACTAGTGGGCCACCAGATGTTGTTGGACCACAATTCCCATCTTTCCTGACCATTGGCAATGCTGGCTGAGGCTGATGGGAGTTGTGGTCCAACAACATCTGGTGGCCCACTAGTTGGGAAAGGCTGTTCTATACCTTATCCATCCATCCATTTGTTGGGTTGAGACATCCTCTTCCAGTGCTGAGCTATTTCTAACTGGGCTGCCACCAAAAGCATAGCAATCAGCTTCTTATGAAGCACTGCTGGGTTTGTATCACCTTTGATAAAAAAACAACAACGCAAGGACAGGGCCTAGCAACAATTGTTGGTTTGTAATACCTGCAATGACCATAAAAATCTCTTCCTAAAATTTCTGAACTGTTTTGCAACTCCACCAAATATGGAGTAGCATTCCCCTTTCCCCTCAAACATAATGGTGACATGTTTTTGAGCATATAGGAAAGTTGCAAAGGAGTCCAGTGCCATCTTAGTATTAGTTTAAGTGTGGCTTCTTGGATTTTGGCTGAGGTCATGTGTAGGGGAGGTTTTGTCCACACCTTGCCCATTATGCATCAACAAATGAAGTCTCCAGGTCTTCCTCCCATACTTTCCTTAAACCCTCTTTTATTGCTATTGTCTTTTCAATCAGCAATTTGTACAATTCCAAGGCTATACCTTTACTATGGAAATGGACCACTGGTCTCACCTGAAATGCACATCACCCCAAGAAAAATAAAGAACACACTCAACAACCACCAAAACCCCACTCAAGCAAGACACTAGATTCACTCACACAGAACACACACTTAGAACAACATGAAATTAGCAGAGCTAAAGCAGGAGCAAAGTGCCTTGGATGAGGCAGGAATGGACTGAAGTGAAGACTAGAAGGAGCAGCCCAAGTCTTGACTTCTGATCATTCCTGCCTTTGGACGCTGGCAGTGCCAGAGCCCACCTCATGGCATGTTACATGGGGAAAAATCAGCATTTACACAGTGGCGTTCGTACACCTTGAGAGAATGGAGTCCTTTACCACTCTGAACCAAGGAGCCTGCAAACATTGTGCTATTTGAAGCCAATTGTAGTGCAGCCCTTGTAGTTTGGTTGTGAGAAACGGAGCAGACACTGGGCGCCCTCTCATAATGCAGTATATCAGTGCCTTACTGAAATCTGAAAGGAGGGGGAAATCCCACAGAGGTTCTTTGCTGTGTTTCAGATTAGAATTCATTGAGTTTAAATCCTAACCAGAGTATTCTGGTGGCCGTTCTGAAATCTGCCAAACTTTAAATTAATTCACTTATATGTACTATTATTTACTCCGCATTCTCAAATTGTTTAATCTAGGGTCAAGTAGCCAAGTACAGTGAAACCCTGATGAAGGCCAACAAAAATCAGAACCACTTTTATTGCATTGGATCCAGACTATCCCTTCCATGAATAGAACAGCTTCTTCCATTTGCAGAAGGAAATGAGAGCCACGGAAGGCTCCCAGCAGCAGGGGAAGTGGGTACAATTTTTGTCAATTCCCCCATACCCTTTCTTCTCCCCATGTCACCTCCCATCGTTCCAATCATAACAACTCTCCATAACAGCTTTTCAGGGAGCTTCGGGGGGGGGGGAGGAAAAATTGGAAAAGATCACCTCCAACATACACACACCACCCAGCGGAAGTATCTGATGAATAGAGTTCGTATCACAGGAACTCTGGTTCCAACCCATCATCATCATCATGCCTGTACATAGTGCCTTACATAGGCAGCTTACACAGGTCCCTGCTCCAAAGAAGCTTACAATCTAAAATAGGTAATGGGGAAAACAACTGAGGGAGGGAACGGGTGAATCTGGCAAATAATATTACAGGCATAAAGTTTGGTTCTGACTAGGAATATGGATTAAATCTTAAATTACTAAGACTAGCCAAAGGCCATGTGGGAGAATTGGGTTTGGAGGGGGACTGATGGAAGGGAAAGAGGTGGTACTACATATAAGTTCAGGGAAGGAACCCCATGTGCAGAGGTTTGCAAGGGAGCAGGAGATGCTTGGATACCACAGGGTAGTAGAGTTGGAAAAAAGGTGGGTGGGGGTGTCACAGGATGAGATGTAATGAGAAACCTTGGCCAAGAGATAGGATAGGACAAGGTGATTTTTTAAAAAAAGTATTATAACTTTGTGCTAGATATGGAAGATGATGTGAAGCAAGTGAAGAGATCCGAAGAAAGGCATCAAATATAAGAGCAATGGGAGAGGTAAATAATTTCGGCAAAAAAGTTTTGGACATACATGAGAGATAAGCCAGAAAACAACACTATAGTAGTCAAAGCAGGAGATGCTTATGAACCAGAGTTTTAGTCAAGGAGCCAGAGAAAAACAAGTGAGGTTTTGTAATATCCACTGTAGGAGCTTAGAAGTTAAGTGCTCAGGAGATTATCCGAGAGAACTGCCAGAAGATGGTTTTAATATTGGGATGTGACAGGCTACGCAAACTATTAATTGACCAAGACGGATGACTGCAGAAGCGTTGACTTGATGGAGAAGACACTGGCTGTCCAGGAAGATGAGTTGGATCTTGTAAGGAAAGTAACAATGTTCCTCAGATCATCATTACTTGAATTACTCGTCGCAAACTGCAAGTTAGAATATTAGAACAGATGGGAAAATTGAAAAGCAAATCAGGAAATAAAAGAACTCCTCTAATAGTGAACTTAGGTAGATGAGTGTTGACAGAAATTGCAGCAAAAACCAATGAGAAACAGGAGAGCACTATCACTATGTTCACAGAGGTGGCCTGGAATGAAGATTTGAGAGCAACATACTCAGAGAAAAAGAAAGGCAAGACACTGCACAAATTATGAGATATCACAGCACTGAGAGAAAAAGTACGATTGGGTTGAAGCACAACCAGTATGTTAATTAATAATTAAAATGTATATACCAACTTCAGATTAAAACTTGTGAAACTGAAATAATATGAGCAAATTGAAAAATTGATTGGTAAAACTTGTTGGAAGTACGCCTTCCTTCACTGTGGAGGCTCTTGGGTCAAGCCACTGAGGGTTCAAGCTTCAAGAAGCAAACCTTGAGAAAAACAGATAAGCAAATAGGCAGGCACGGAGCCTGCAAATTTATATACATAGTTTGGAAGAGCTAAGGTTTATCAGCTTAGTTCAGACATAATGCTCCTGGTTTATTGCAGCAGTAATGGTTATTGCTCCCATCCCACCACTCTTCTTGCCTCTTGCATCCAACTTCAGGAATAATTTCTGGATTTCTAAAATTACATTTTCCCAAGTTATCCAAACTGGGGAACTGTGGTTTCAAGGGCTCCCTAACAAACCAGGACTGCAAACCAGGATCTGTTCCTGGTTTTCAATCTTGATTTATAAGCAAGTAAGCCTTGGTCTCTTATACTCCCCTCCTCCTTGCACCAGCGGTTAAGATTGAAAGCTTCCACTTTTGATTCTGAATAAACTACAGTATCCTGCTATGTCTGAACTCAGGGTAAACTTTCTAAGGCCTGATTCAGACATAGTACTAAACCATAGTTTAGCATTATATGAACTAATCCTGCCTTAGTGCTTCCCATCCTCTGTCACATGGAGACTAGAAGCATCCTCTTCCTAGTTTAAACCAATTATAGTTTGTAGTTCTGTCGACTTTGTTTAAATTAGTCTATTGAAATAAATCAAGATTAGGCATCAGAGTTAGATCTTGGCTTGTTTCAAGAAACCATAAAACTTAAACTAACCACAGGTTGGCCTGGTTGCACATATTGACAAACTGTGGCGAGTTTAAGCCAGGAAGCAAGTAGTTGCAGTTGCACTGGAGGAGAAGAGGGGAGACTACCTTAGCAGCTTGTTCCCATCACTAAACTAAGCTCTGAATTAACTGTGGTTAATTCAGGCAAACCAGGATCTAAAGCCATGGTGGAAGCTTACAGCATCCTCCCCATGTGCAGGAGGAGGAGGAAAGTGGAGTGTGAGAGCTGAAAATGCTAAATCATAATTTAGTATTACATCTGAACCTGGTCAAACATAAAAAAGAGAACAGAACTATAGTAATTCTGAATGAAAATGGAACCAACTTGAAAGAATCATAGAAAATCCACGATAAATAAAATATAAGAGTATATTATGAGGCTTTAGGAATATGAAGTATTTGAAATAATGCTTTTGACGTAACAAATATTTGTCAAACTACAAGTTACATTAGAAGCAAGGGCTATCTTTAATATTTTCTGCCATTATAGTCATACAAGGGATCAGCTGGATCAAATTTTAATCAACCACAGCTTTTGTTTGTTTAAAGCTAGCAGCCCTATGTAAACCTGAGTCCCATGCAGTGTGACCAAGACTGAAATATGTTTTCATGAAAATATCTAAAGGGTTTATCTTGAACAAATAAATTCTTACTTTGTATGAACTCAGGATCAAGCAGAACCTGCTAAAATTGGCCGGGGGAGTTTCCCCAGATATCTATTGCTGATTATCAGGAAACAGGGCAACAAAATGGAATCCCTCCAGTGGATTTCTCATAGTCTTACCTTCACATTAAATATATTTCTCTCAATTACTTCTTTGCATCAAAAGCACACCCATTGCACTAAAAATCACTAGCAAAGAAAACACATTTACAGCTCTAAAACACCATCCAAAGTTTTTTAAAATAACCAGCAACGTGTTGTTTTCCAATTTAACTACCAGGATAAAATATTTTTAATAGTACAGTGAATTACTGATAAAGAGTCTTCTCATTTAACATGGAGAAGCAAGTGTGCTTGCTGCACAGAAGATCAAGATTTGTTCTTGTAAACGTTTAATCTGACTTGTGTTGTGTAATTTACTTAAGAGCGGCCAGGCCAGCTGTAACTCAACTCCCACTAAATGGAAAATTCCACTTAAGCTGAACTGAAAGTATTCAAAGTCTAATTAGAATTTTTACAACCCAGTGCTGTATTGTGTGAGAGAAGTATAAAGGCTGAACACATTCCCAATGCTTGAAAATACATCAGTCTTGTTGCTCATGGATCAAAAAATACTTGGTTCTGTTTGTGCAGGTCTACCATAGCTTTAAAACTTCACTATAATCTGACAAGGCTCTGCCTTTGCACATGATCAAGAACAGAGGAAAACTGTTTTTATTTTATTTTTCAGGTAACTAAACAAAACATTTTGGTTCATTCCAGGACAACTCAACTTTCTCATTCTCTTTCATCGCATGGAAATGAGCAACATGTGTATCTGTCACCATGCACACCAAGCCATTTTCTCTCTTTCTTTAAAAAAATCAGTATTACATTTATGTTCTGCTCTTATGTGAGTGGCAGCCCCTTCCCATCCATGAGGCCAATATGGTCCATACCTGCTTTGCTTTAGCAGTCCTGCACCTTCATGTCTTCCCAGACTGAGCCCCAGCCATTTCCCTTTTTATAGATGAAAATGGTTAAGACACTGAGACTGTAGTCTGGTAAGATGCGCAGAAAGACACACGGGTAAGAAAAACCTACTCATTACCTTCCTCCAACAGTTAATATGCAAGATGCTCTACAATTGTGTTTCATTCAGCCTCACAAGAGATCACAACTTCTCTCATACAAATACAACACTATGTACTAGATCACATTTGCTCTCCGGTTGTGGAAAAACAAATTGGGGGATGAGCTAGGAACATAGGAAGCTGCCTTATACCAAGTCAGACCATTGGTCCCTCTAGCTCAGAACTGCCCTCATTAATGGACAGCAGCTCTCCAGAGTTTCAGGTAAGAGTTTCTCACAGCCCTACCTGGAGACGCCAGGAATTAAATCTGGAACCTTCTGTAAGCAAGTCAGCTGCTCTGCCACTGAGCTACAGCCCTTGCAATTAACAAAGGCAGATTCTGAATTAACAATATCTTTATAACTAAGGCAACATGAAACATTCCCAAGGAAAGGGAAGTTACTTGTGAAGTGAAAAATTATTAACTTACCTCAGAATAAATTGAGTAAAAGGTGCCATGTTAAGGGCAGAATATGTGCCATCCATTGGTGAGGGATACAGCTTACCCAAGATCAAAAGCAAAAGGAACAAACTTGGATGGAGCTTCAGTTCACCGGTTCCACTGCATTAAAAAAAAAATGTTGCAGAAATCATTAAAGGTATCCATGAAAATATTTGCCTAAGTCTACAACTGCTTTTGGGGAAGCCATGCCCATCTCCCCTACATCTGACATCATACAGTGATAGGGGTGCACCCTGCTCAAGGACGGGGAAGCGGTTTCCATTCAGTAGAAGTACTGCTCTTTGAAGCCATCCCATGTTGCCTTCAACATCTGAAGCTGAAAGAAGCAGTGTGGGGCAGTTCACAAAGTATAGGGCTGGCAACACTCATTGCACTATGCTTCCTAAGCTTGGGAACCCTATGAAAGGTATTTTGACAGGTGGGCAGGACAATCCACTTGTCAATCACATGATATCATAATGACATCACATGATTGATAGGGGGTTGCCCAAGTGGTGCAGAGCCAAAAAGCTTCCCCATTCCTGTACTACAGTATGCTACAGGACAGTTAAGCACTTTGGGTTATATCTGGCTAAGTCAGATTCCAAATAAACCCATTGAGAATAACAAACATAAGATAGTAATGTCCATTTTAATAATGTCCATGGATTTCAATGGGTCTACTCAGAGTACAACTTAGGAGGCAATCCAAACCCTAGCAGGCAATGACAGAGCTTAACAGAGAGCTGTAGCCACTGCTGCATCCACAGGCGCCATCCAGGACACATGACGCGGGGAGAGAAAGAGAGAGAGGAAAAATGCCTCTTAGCTATACAAGCTCCCAGACTTGCACAGTGAAGAGGTCCAGATGAGACTCGTTGCTGTCATGTGACAGCAGCAGGAGTGCCTCAGGATCCAGCAGACCCTGTGTTAGCCCATCCACGCCCCTGAAACACCCCCGAGATACCATCAGCTGCCTGTGGTTTCTATGGGTGTACTGGGCTGCTCCTTGATGGCAGGCCTCCCCTGCTGGCAGTGGAGCTCACCTAATGGTGGAGGCTGGTGGACCTGGGCAGGGCTGGGTGGAGGGGCATCTCCATCTCATCCAAAACCCCTCCAGCATGGCGGGTCATGGGCTTGGGCTGTTCTGTCAGTTAAAAGGCTGCATCCACCTATTTAATATCTTTTTAAAAGTCCTCTTCCATACAGTGAAGGTGCCATTATTTCCCTATAAATCTTTAATCATTTAACATTCGTTCATCACTATGCTTTGCATTTCTTTGGACAATAAATATGGAGCATAATGCTTCACTTCTGTATGCTTCCCCCTCTTTTGTCCCTACGTATAAACAAAACCCACCACCATGAGCAAGAAACATTTCATTTATTGGGGAAGGGAGAGAAAAACTAGTGAATACTAAAATGAACAGCAAAATAATGTGTATAAAAAGGAGTGGCTTGTAGATTCATCAGTATCACTCAGATCAATGTGTAACAAATTTTGTTTTGGCTGTAATAAGAAGCAAACCCTAAAAGCAAGCTAGATTTTAAAAAAAATCTGCTGACCAATAACCCTAAAAAGATTTTGTATCGAGAGTGCCATCTTTTTATATTCAAAGAGTATATGAACAACTGGAACAGGACAGAATGTTTTAACTTTGACTATTTAATTGTGTATGGTATGAATTTTGTTGTTGTATCCCACCCTGGGATCCTTGATGAAGATCGGGATATAAAAAGACTAATAACAACAACCTACTTAAAAACACGTAAGACAGCACTTGTCCTACCAATTCATTCTCTACTCCAACACCGAGAGCCCAAACATTTGGTGGATAACAATCCATTTTTCGTACCTGTCCACTGTACTGGCTACAGCTTCCAACTGACTGAGCATGAACGGATAAAGGTTTGGAAACCGAGTGAAGAACTCCCTCCCTGTCATTCTGTAGAAGAGGAAAAACACACAATAGCATGTAAGTTTCAAGATGATGACAATTAAATTTATACCCCGCCCTTCCTCCCGGATGGAGCCCAGGGCAGCAAACAAAACACTAAAAACACTCTAAAACATCATAAAAACAGACTTTAAAATATATTGAAACAAAACATCTTTAAAAACATCTTAAAAAGCAATACCAATACAGATGCGGACTGGGATAAGGTCTCTACTTAACAGGCTTGTTGAAAGAGGAAGGTTTTCAGTAGGCACCAAAAAGATAACAGAGATGTGCACAAGACATATATGCAGTTAAATACAACCCAAATGATTTCATTTTCTCTGCCATTTAAACACCAGAAGATTGGCAAGCATCAATAAAAAAAAGACCATGATTTTTAAATCAATGATTTTTAAAAATCAGTTTCAAGGTTGTTTTTATCAAGGATGAATCATAAAGGATGATTCTTCTAAGCAGATACCACTCCTGTGAAGGAAAATACATTTCACCACGTCACACAGCAGGAAGTCTGCTATGGATGGGAAGTGGTCCCAAGCAAGGACTCCTTCATTCTTCTGAGGCAGGGGTACGGAACCTGGGGAACGCCACATGTTGCTGGATTCCAATCCCATCTGCTTCAGCCAGTATGGCCAATGCTCAGGGACAATGCTAGCTGTAGTCCAACAACATCTGGAGGACCACAAGTTGTCCAGCCTGATGTAAAGCATAGTTCATACAACCAGGTCTTGAAGGGGTAAGCAACAACTTGACTGAACTACTTCAAACTGCTTCCCGTGCACACAGAAACTCCCTGCACACAGAAAACTAGATGCTAAGAAGTTCTAGCCTACCTTTCTCCTCAGTATGATAAGCTGGTATCATCACCTGGCACAGCCAGCTACTGATGCTTGGCCCTGCTTATTTGTTTATTTATTAAATTTCTATACCACCCCATAGCCGAAGCTCTCTGGGCGGTTAAAAAGAACACAGTCTGGCTCAGTGCAGAATTTGAAATGGGTCTAGCTGCCATTTTAATTTCCCACAATGCTCCCAACATACTATTAATTTGGGGCAGTGCTGGGAATTAAATAGTAGCTCAGAGTTATCTGGTACTGCTGAGAGCACTGCTGCCAGAAAAATCCATCAGGGTCCACCTATAAAGGGGTGGGGGCACCAGATGACAATTTGTTCAGGGCCTCCTCAAATCTGGAGCTGGACCTGTTATCTAGTCTGCCTGTTTATGTAAACTGGGCCAAAATTCTTAGTAAGAACAAGAACTGGAATTCCAAAATACTTAAAACATCTGTGTTTCACAAATAAGAAGAGAACTGTAATACTTCTGACACACTGAAAAGTGATATAGAAATCACACCCTTTTTATATCCAATCTAAAGGTTTAAAAAACAAATCAGTCAGTACAAGGTAGGCAGGGATCACAAAATCAGACTTCAAAAGCAACCTAAAAGTAGATTTTATACAACTTAAGAAAGTTAAAGTTAGGGTTTCAGAAGTTTGTACTTTTCCAAAAAATACAAATAGGCCTATTTCACACTGCATTTTTACTTTGCTTTTTTAAAAAGAACTTTTTTAAAAAACAACATAGTAGCCATGCTTTAATATGGTTAACATAAGGGAAAAAACGTAAGGGGAAAAGATTATAGTAAAACCAACAGAAAAACAACAAATTTTCCATTCAAAATTGTGTTTCCAATAAACATCAAACGCCTATGGTAAGCACTTTCAATATTTCAGATCAAGGAACTAGTCTCCAAAAATCTTATACCTGCAGATACTTTAATACTTATCAATGAAAATAAGTAAGGTTTTAATGTGTGAGCAAATCACCACATGGCAAATGCTAGCAAAGATTCTTCCCATGCTCAGCTAACACAACATGCCTTAACCACAAACCACTGAGCAAACATTGCAAAAAAGTTCAAAACAAATCTTTTAAATGAAGCAAACACAGAAAGCTTTCCATAAGTGCACATCAAAAGTTAGAAGTCTTGAAATTATTCAATACTATGAAGACACTGGCAGAGGCTGCGTTCAGAGCTTTGTTCACTACAGTCTTCGCACTTACTTTGAAAATAAATTAATAAAGCCAATTTCACTATTCAAAACCACAGACCATCATATTATAAAATTCTCAATTTAAGAAAACCAAAGCACTACATTACAGCCTCCAAATAAAATAGATAAAATACAGAGCAATCTGGACATAAAAATGGAAGCAGCAGAAGATATATTTCTACCAGCAAACAGAAGTTCTCACTAGAAATCTAGTCTTCTTATTCTATACACAAGAAAGACAGTAAAACTGATTCAAAGAATTATATCATGTTTGGGGAAAATATATATTGCAGCAGAGTACAGAAATTAAAATGTAAATGTACTGCCTTCACGTCGACTCCAACTTATGGCGACCCTATGAATAGGGTCTTCATGAGGCTGAGAGGCAGTGACTGGCCCAAGGTCATCCAGTGAGCTTCATGGCTGTGTGGGGATTCGAACCCTGGTCTCCCAGTCCGTAGTCCAACACCTTAACCACTACAGAAATTACTGGTCTGTTAAGACTGATAATTGAAAGAATAAAGAAACTTAAGGCTTACTACTATAAAAAGTAAAGTCATACATGCTGAAGCAGCCATATGGCTTTCACTCAGGGAGCCATTACTAAATGACAACAAAGATGGGAAGAGAAGGGAGGAAGGCAGGAGCAAAGTCTGCAAAAACAACAAACACTTTAGAGGAGGAATCAACAGAGGGAAGAATAGATTGCCTTTCTGTCGATTGCCCTGCACTAGTTCAGGTTACTTGTTACATGCATCGGTGCTTCACTCTGAACAATTAGGAGTTGCCAGGACTAGAACCGAGAACATCTGGTTTTGTATGAAGCTGCCCTGGCTGACAAACCCCCAGAACTATAGGCCGGAATATCTTCCTGGGGCAGTAAAGGATTGTCAGGCTCTGAACTGGCCAAATCAACAAAGACAAGAGTTGTGTAACAGGCCCTTCTGGGGACTAGAAAAGGGTTTTTGTATTACTGTAAGTGTTGGCTCCAACTCCCTGGCATCCCTCTGATTGCTGTCTTTGGCTCAGCCTGAAATATATTTAGTGTAAAGTGATGAACAGGAAATTACATGCAACAGCCCTTGGAGAGTTAAACAGTGTAGGAAGAGCCATCTGTCTTCTATAGGAAGCATGTAAAGAAAAATCCTTTGTTGTTGCTTGTATTAATAAGATGGCTTTAGGCCTAAATTTTGTTTGAACAGTTGTTTCATTAATGTTACAGTGTCTGTTCTTACTGGAAACCTAAGGCCACCTCTCATTTCTAGTACAGGTGTAGGGAACCTTTGGCCTTTCAGATGTTGCTGGACTACAAAGCCCATCACCCCTCTCCACTGGCCATGCTTGCTGGGGCTACTGGGAGTTTGTTCAACAACATCTCGAGGGTCAGAGGCTCCCCACTCCTGCTCTAGTATTTTATTTATTTATTTATATTACATTACATTACATTACATTTATATACTGCCCCATAGCCAAAGCTCTCTGGGCGGTTTACAAAAGTTTAAAAATATTGAACATTAAAAACAAATATACAATTTTAAAAACCATACAAAGTTAAAACCATGAAGCACAGATAAACCAGGTAAAACACCTGGGGTCAGAGCTCAGCACATGCTGTTAGAATGCCTGGGAGAACATATATGGAACGCTGTAATCACCAGGGCATTAGACCAGGTGGCTCCAAAACACCCTCTCCCCCTGAATAGAGCTCAGACAGCACCATGGTATACTCCACGGTTGCGAACTCTGAGGTGGGAGGTGAGACGGCTAGAGAACCAGTGGCGGAAATCTCGCTCTGATGATGATCGGACACGGATTAGAGTGGCTGCAGCAGCCTACCATGTGGCGATGAGGGCAGCAAAAAAGGATTTTTATCCTTTTAACTTTTAACTGTCGGTCCAGTTGCCCTGGAACCGATTAAACATGTAAAGACCTCCTGTGATGAGTTTGCAAAGCACTTTGCGGATAAAACCGATCGGATTAAGAGTGCTATTCCATGCCCTGTGGACACAGTGAGCAAGCCAGAGGCGACCAGTGGTGCTCTGGTGGTGTGGGATCAGTTTCGGCTTCTTCCTTCCGATGAAGTGGACAAGGTGCTTTCAACCTTAAAGCCAACCACTTGCTTACTTGATCCTTGCCTGTCGTGGCTCATTATGAGCTGCAAGGATAGACTGGGCGAGGGGATCAAAGCGGTGGTAAATACATCCCTGGAAAAGGGAGTAATACCATCAGCCCTCAAGGAGGCAGTAATAAAACCGATTCTAAAGAAGCCCTCCTTGCATCCCCAAGATTTGAACAACTTTCACCCAGTCTCCAATCTGCCATTCTTGGGCAAGGCGGTTGAACGGGTGGTGGCGCAGCAGTTGCAAGCACACTTGGAGGAAGCAGATTATCTGGATCCATTTCAATCAGGCTTCAGGCCGGGACATGGGACTGAAATGGCCTTGGTCGCCTTGGTGGATGATATGAGGAGGGCGCTGGATAGGGGCGAATGCACCTTCCTTGTCCTCCTGGATCTCTCAGCGGCTTTTGATACCGTTGACCACAGTATCCTTCTGGACTGTCTGGAGAGGTTAGGGGCACTGTATTGCAGTGGTTCCATTCCTTCCTCTCTGGTAGGTACCAGAGAGTGGCATTGGGGGATGAGGTTTCGGATCCTTGGCCTGTCACTTGTGGGGTGCCACAGGGTTCTATCCTCTCCCCGATGCTGTTCAACATCTACATAAAGCCGCTGGGGGCTATCATCAGAGGATTTGGGCTGCAGTGTCACCAGTATGCGGATGACATGCAGCTCTACCTCTCATTCAAGTCCTCACCAAGGTTGGCTGTAGAAACCCTGTCCAAGTGCCTGGAGTCGGTGAGTGGCTCAATGGGAAGGAATAAGCTGAGGCTGAACCCTGACAAAAACCAAGGTACTGTTTGTGGGAGACAAGGGAAGGCTGGGGGATGTTGACCTGGTCCTCAATGGGGTACAATTACCCCTGAAAGACCAGGTCTGCAGCCTGGGGGTCATTCTCGATTCCCAGCTGTCCATGGAGGCTCAGGTCTCGGCTGTGAGCCGGGCGGCGCTGTATCAACTCCATCTGATACGGAGGCTGCGCCCCTACCTTCCCAACCATCTACTCCCATCAGTGGTACATGCCCTGGTCTCCTCTCGGCTAGCCTACTGTAATGTGCTCTACGTGGGGTTACCCTTGAAAACGGTCTGGAAGCTGCAACTGGTACCGAATGCGGTGGCTCACCTGATCAAAGGCAGCTGCTGGCAAGATCACATCACTCCAGTGCTGAAGGAGTTGCACTGGCTGCCGGTTATTTTCTGGGCCCAATTCAAGGTGTTGGTTTTGACCTTTAAAACCCTATACGGTCTCAGCCCAGTTTATCTGAAGGAGCGCCTCCAGCTTCATCAAGGATGCCACACAACAAGATCAGCCTCAAACGGCCTCCTCTCTATCCCACCAGTTAAAACAGCTAGACTGGTGAGGACTAGGGGAGAGGGCTTTTTCTATTGTGGCTTCCACTCTGTGGAATTCCCTCCCAAAACGATCTCAGTCATGGCCCCGCTATGATGAACATCTGCCGGGCCTTGAAGACCTGGCTCTTCAGACAGGCTTTTGGGGTGGGTTAGGTTTATTACTCCTGTTGAGATTTTAATGTTTTATTGTATTTGTATGTTTTTATTCTGTACGTCGCCCAGAGTGGCTGGACAACCAGCCAGACGGGCGACTAATAAATCTAATAAATAAATATATAGTAGTACATAAGAACTACTTAAAAAGATTAACTTCTCCCTTATTAGTTGAGCCAACTAAATTGTGTGAACCAGCCACAACGTCTCTCCAACTGATTCCTCACAGGTGTAACAGAAATGGATGTAAATTATTTCTGTACAAAGTCTAGTTTACACAAATTTGAATATAGCACCAGAAGCCTAAGTGAAGTTATCTAGTATTACTGCAACCTTGTAACATTTCAGTAACAATGGCCCAACACTGATCAGTGTTCTTCAACCTTGGGTCCCCAGATGTTGTCAGACTACAAGTCCCATCAACCCCAACCAGCTTGCCCAATAGTTAAGAATGGTGGTAGTTGTAGTCCAAAAACATCTGGGGACCCAAGGCTGAAGAACAGTGGACTAGAAATCAGTGCTGCATAATCCCAGCCTCACATATTGAATGGTATTTGATCTTCATACTGCTCCATTGTCTTATCAGCAACTACAGGTTACCTGGAATACATAACATGAAATCTAATATAAACTCATTATGTATTTACATAAATTCATTAATGAAGTGCAGGTGCCTACCCTAAGTTGTACAATATTGGGAGAAACAAATACACACACCTGCATCAGAAAACACTGTCTGCAGTACTGCACTAGCAGTGCATTACTTAACATAACTGTGTGAGCTAACAAGCCGTACATTTTGAACAGAAGGAGGAGACTGGATCTTGTAACCAGAAAACGCCATGCCAGGGCACTCTCCTCACCCTGGACACCCACCTATTAGCTCAGAGCTCCCTTTCTAGGTTGTGGGACTTGCAGTACGAAAGCAAGGAATGCAATCTACTGATCTGTGGATGTCTGCCCTCACTTAAGCAGTCACTTCCTTTTAGCTCTGCAGGAAGTTCTTGTTGTATTGTAAAGCAAAGTGGAAGCCGTCGTGCAATCACCCTTAGCACTATGGGACTCTTACGTTCCCAATCAGTTTCCCCCTATACAAGGAAATTTTATCTTGCTGCATGGCAGGACCATCCCAGTGAATGATTAATATGGAAAAGATATTTAGAACAGGACCTGAGAACACCAAGTCCTATCGGCATGGGCTGAAAGTTGAAGTCACAGATGGGAGTGAGCAGCTAATTGTACACTGGATGGAGTGTTCGTGAGCACTTCAGGCCATGCTCCATCAATTAGCCTTCAACTGCACAAAGAAGTGTGAGCTACCAAAATGTGTGTACATGAAAAATGGGCTCATGTGCACTGATATGTCCAGTCTCCCCAACTGTGGTAACCAGGACTTGAGTACAAAGGATGGTGAACATCTCTTTGAGGAGCAGATGGATTAGCATTACGATGACTAATCTGAAAATGAACAAGTTAGACCATATATGCCCAGGAGAAACTAAATAAACATTTCAGTCAACATGTGAAATTGTGCAGGTTTTTTTGTTAAGTTGCCATAGCTGACAGTGCCTTGGGCAAAAAAGAAAGCAGTGGCTGCACTCAACTTTATGGCATGGTATAGGAAACATTCCCCTGGTGGTGTAGAAGTGTCACACAGGGTGGCCCAAGCTACAGGGTGGCATAGCTAGTTTCCTTATTTATAATTGCAGGCTATGGTCATTGTGCATTGATGTGCTTTGCACAAAAAACTTTTGTGATGCATCTCGAAGGGAAGAATTTCCCAGTGATGGAGATATGTGATATTGGGTATCATAACTCATATTTTGTGGTGTAGCGTCAAATAAACTAGGCTATCCACACAGCAATTTGTTGAAAATGAACTGGGCACCAAATTCAGCATCATTAAAAAAAACACATAACACAATGATAACTGGAGGGTCACCACCTATTTTCCAACTGCTGGGGTACAGACCTTGAAAAACATCACATTCAGCACACACGGTACCATTTTTGGTGATGTGGCTCCATCTCTGACAAACATTTGAGTATTTAAAATGAAAATCACAAAGACCACTCACGCATTCCCTCTACAAAATAAAAAATGAATGAAGATATAATATTAATTTTAAATAGTGCATTTCAAGCATCCTTTTAATTAAATCCAAAACTTTCAAACATATGGGGGGGAGGGTCCACATTTTTCTGATTAATATTCATGGGAGTTTTAATTAAGGCAGGTGTGTAAAACCAGTATTACATATTGTAAATTTATATAGCACTCTCTAAATTATTTCACAGTAATTTTAAACAGGGATTTCATACCGTATGTTCTCAATCATGGTGGTAAACCCATTGTCAAGTGACAAGAGCTGGTTTAAATTCAAGAAGGCCTTCAGGTTGCAGGAATGTAAGAACATCTCTCTGGAAGAACAGAACAATACTTTTCTACTGGTATCTCTCAATGGAGACAGGAGTTTCTGATAGCATTACTTCCCCGAAGTTGCTATTATTATTCTAAGAGGTAATCAAGGACCAACTGGTCCAATTTACCTCTCCAACTCAGCGCCCACCAAAAAAGACTACAACATTCTTCAACTAATCTTACACAGCCAAACCAAGTTAACAACCGGAAGTTTAGCTCCAATGATGTTGGGATCTATAATTTGTTGCAGTCATCACGTATTAGCCAATACTATTTTCCTCTACACTTTCAGATTGACTGAAGAAAGCACGTCTCAGGAATGTGCAAAATACTTTCCCCTCACCACTAAATTACCACAGCCAGCTGACAAATATCCGAGATTAGACAGGACAGCTTCTGACTAATGAGGTGGTCACTTCCGGCAACCCTGAGTCCTGGCACCCTTCTTCTGAATGAGAGAGAAAGCTAAACTCAATGCACAAAAGTACTAGATAGAAGTTCACCCAATAAGTAAAAAGAACTAAAAGAGAAACGTGATTATATTTTACTAATATTGCTCCCCTAAAGGCTAAAACAATACTACATGTGAAAAGATACAAATCAAGGCTGTGTCGCTACAAAAAAAAAGTCTAATACAAATCAAAGGTTGAGAAATGGCTGTGACAAATACACCAGCCTTCATCTTTGTGTGTGTGTGTCTTTTGCACTAGCAAAGCAAGTACTGTTTTGCTATTCTATTTGTATCCTACACTTACTCCAAGTAAGTTCAAGATGACAGACATGGGCTTATCCCATTCTATGCTCACAGGAAATTTGCAAGATAGATTAGGCGGACGAAGAGTGACTCTCCCAAGGTTACTTATAAGCTTCGGAGCTAAGCAAGGATATGAAACCAGGGCCCCTCAATCTAATTCTAACAGTATACACTGCTTTCTAGTCAGCAACAACATTTGGCTTTTCAAAAAGGTTAAATATACTGCAAGTAGCATTTTAAATAAGATTCCTATGTAAAATACTACTTAAAATAATCCTTTCCATGAACTGAACAAACAATCTGGACTGAAACAATCCAGAAAGACTGCAAATAACTCACACGGCCAATTTAATTTTGGTATACTAAGATTGTCAGATAGAGAGACTACATAAAGATGACAAATTGATGGAACAAACAGTTACTGATAATATTCAGATGCATTTTTTGGCACTAAAACTACATTGAATTAAAGCCTAGAAAACTTTTAAATGTTAACTGGCTTTGATAGGTCACAAGATTAACACCACTCCAAAACTTGTTTACAAGAAGTGCCTAAATATTACTTCAACTTTTCCCTCTTAAGCTTTCTTAGTCCTCCACATTTTCCTTTCTTGTACAACTATTGTTTCAGTCTTTCCATTCTTTTTGTGCATAGGTATTTAAAGTTAGAACATGTTTCCACACTTATCAAAATCTAAGCAATCACCATCAGTATTGGACACGTCAATTGCACATATATTAATTTAACAAAGACCAAAAGAAGTACTGAAGCAAAATCCAAACAAGATATTGTGAATCTCTCCAAACATCTGGAGACTGTATGCAAAAATATTTATTCAGGTATACAATTCCCATCCCAACATGCTACACTTATATCACATTGGCTCCCAAATAGATTAGTTTTCAACTAAACACACAGAAACGACATCAAATGGGGTGAAGGTATCAACATCCATTATTACAGGGAAGAGTCAGTACACGCAAGTTTTCAAAAAGGTTCCGGCAAAGTTCCTCACCAAAGTCTCCTGAGGAAATTCAGCAGTCATACAGTAAGAGGAAGATTTAAGTGATAAGTGACTGGTAAATAAAGTACATAGACAGTTTTCACAGTGGGAAGAGTGGAATAGTAAATCCTTCAAGGATTTGTACCATGACCAGTGCTTTTAACTGATTTGCTGGGCCGAGAAAATTCTCCCCTACATACCTGAAGCCACTCCAGAGGAGAGGGGTGAGATTTGCAGTGGCAAGCACAAAAAGTGCATATGAAGATGGGGGCAAGCCACACAGACATGGCCCTTCCCACTTCAGATGCTTTAAGGAGCCGTGGATTGGCGATGGCGAAGAGATTTCCAGCCGCAACTAGGAATGTATCTATGCATGCAGAGTCATTCCACTTTGGCCACACTTGAGTATGACAAATTAGAGAACAGGTTGGAGAGAGGGTTCAAAAGAAGAGGACAGGGTCATGTTATGCTGTTCCTTTCCACACTTCACCATTCCTCACTTCACCCTTCCTCAGAGGAGCAGCATCTGGACTGTCCATAAATCTCTTCCACATTAACAGGTTGGCCAAGTCAGACAGGTAGGTGTGGGAAAGAGTGCAATGGTTCCTTACACTACCCAGGCTAACAGAAGATCATAGCCTTCAACAGAGAGGTAAGGAGTGGAGCAATAAATTAGCTAGGCAGGATGGAGTCAAGCCCCCACTAGCCTATATAGTTTACAATTTTAGTGCAAGCACATAGGAACATAGGAGGCTGCCTTATACTGAGTCAGACCATCCAGCTCAGCAGTTTCTGCACTGACTGGCAGCAGGTCTCTAGGGTTTCTGTCAGGGGTCTCTCCTATCTGGATATGCCAGGAACTGAACCAGGGACCTTCGGCATGCAAAGCAGATGCTCTACCACTGAGCTGCAGCCCTTCCCCTAAGTATCTACATGCTGGTCACGAGCCCCGAGGTGCCGTCGGGCACAGGTTTGGATAGGCAGGCTGTGGAGGAAGATGAGGAGGGAGGAGGACTGGGGAGGGACAGCTGAGACACTGGAACAGAGGCACCCCAAATCCAGCAGCTCTTGATGGGGAGACAGGAGTCCTGGCTCTCTCCTCCACTCGCACGGAGGGAAGAGCGTCATTGGGGTCTGGGAAGGGCGCCAACCCTCTTCTTTGGGTGGATGAAAAGGACTGAGAAGGGGAAGTAGGCTCTGCCTTGTCTCCCAAAACCATGCGGTGCTGCCGAAGACACCCACCCACCTAGACATGGCTGCATTCAGACAGCACTTTATTCCACTTTCCCAAAGTTTCCATACCTTTAATTTTTGTGTTTTATGTGATCTTTCACACAACATAAAAGCCACTTCTGAAAGTCTAGTGAAATCAAGGAGAAGTTTAACGCTACTAGAAAATAACTGTTTTCAACCCCTGGAAAATCATGGAGTTTGACATTTTATTCCCCCCCCCCCGTTTTCTTGACATCACATCACTGCTGCTCATGTAACAAAATTTGGGGTGGTATTCTAATATATGGAAGCATGCAAGTACATAAAGGGGTGGGTGTGACATGTCTGATGACTTCCACTATTGTTGTGTCACACCATGGCCATTGGTGCAAAGGAAATTTAGCACAACATGGCGGTATATTGATGAAAAGCCACAGTTCCATAACACATTAGAAATCAGGACAGAAGCACTAGCATTATAATCAGTAAAAAATAACACAATTAACCCCACATCTGAATGCATTTGTTATACACGCTTGCAAGTTCAACATTCCCACAAAACACAGGAATCCTGTGAGTGAGCATGCTACACCTCGACTTTAAGCGCTTGGGAATTTCTTGGAGCAACTCAGCAGCTCCTGTGCAGCCTTGAGTTTCTCACCATGATCTTGGACTCTTAAACTTGGCACCTGCTCCTAGCCCAGCTAGTCTCGACATCCTGTCGCCTAATAAGAGCTGTGGGCCTGCAATAACTCTTTGCCTGCTACTGAGTCTGTGCCATAAAGGTATCTTCTTTATTTCCAAGCAAGAGCCTCTGTGGCAGTGTTTGGGGCAGGAGTCAGGATATTTAAAGGGTTGTATCCAATTTTAAGCCATAGTCAAAGTCTTAAAATGGGATGTGGGTAGAGTTAGACTTAATTCAAACAGGCTATGCCATGGGGAAAAAACTAGGTGATGAGGGGAGAGAGACTCTGCTTGTCATCAGGGGAGGGGTATTCCACCTGCCTTGCCCCACCCTCCAGCCCTGGAAGCCTTCAAACGCAGCTCCTTTCAGAAGACTTTCTGGCCCTTTGGGTTGAGCCATAAGGGTCAGGGGATAGAAGAGATTTTTATATCAGCTTGGGGGTTAGTTTTTAGATATTTTTGCTTTAGCTTTATTGTTAAGCTTTATGCTCATTTATACTCTGATGCATATTTTTTCTTAATATTGTGATGATTACACTTGTTATTATGTATTGTGCTACAGCATTTGTACTGTTTGGCTTGAGTGAACCGCTTTGAGCACATATGTATTTGTGGAAAATGTGGTATATACATAAATCAAATAATAATAACAATGATGATGATGATGAGAAAGATGAGGCTAGTGTGTTAAATAATGATAATCAGGTCAGTCTGATAAACGAACCACTACATAATGGATTTGATGGGATAAGCAGTGATAAAGAACACAGAGGAGACTGAGAAGGCAAAAGTAGTCAGGAAGGCAAATCTTAAGTGGCTGTGAAACGCTTCATACACATATCCTACTTTATCCGCCTGCTATCTCACTGAACATAAAGCTTTATACACAGGCAGAGCCTTATCTGAACCACCCTCTTTTGTTAGGCAGTTGGTAAAACAGTGGGCAAACCTTTGAGTTTCACACAACCAGCAGAAAGGAAAAATAGGCAACTTATTGTTACATTCCATACCAGGTTACTTGAAATTCAAATCCTTCTAGTACCTTGAAGTTATTCAGCGGTCTAATCCCAAGTATCTCAGTACTTGGGTTAGGCTACAATCTTCCTTAGAGTAACCACATCAAAGGGTCTGTATATAAAGCATTGACCAGTAGAAAGTTAAGGTTAATTTTAAACTACTGTTCCTTTCAACATAATCACTCCTCCTCTGCCCAAACTAATCCTAGTCTTCCAAATTAATTTAAAAGATGTATTTTGAAATGATTTTTTTTTTAAAAAAAAAACATGATACATAAAAAAACACCCCTGAACAGCTATTGGATTAAGGCAATCGTCATTTATTCATTTATAAAAATATTTATATACCATTATTCATTATAAAAAATCAAAGCAGTTTACAACATACAAGATAAAGCCATGTAAAAATTTAAAACCAGAAATCCTTAACTAACCACTGCAGAAAGTTATATTCTCAATTGCCTGCATAAGCATAGAAATCTTTTCAGGAGGCATTTAAAGTCAGAACAGAAGGTGCCTGCTGAATCTCTACTGGTAGGCATTCTACAGGAATGGACTGATGACACTAAAGGTTCAAATTCTTGTGGTTGTCAAATGAGCCTCACCAACATGGGTGAAAACCAACAATGTTTCTGCAGATGATGTCAGTGTTCAAGATGGAATATAAGAGTTCAGGCAGTCTCTAAGGTACCCGGGACCTAAGTTTTTCAGGGCTTTGTAAATTAATACAAAGACTTTAAACCTGGCAGAGTAGTAGATGGGCAGCCAGTGCAGATGTTAACAATGGTGTCACATGTTGTTGGTCATGTGCCCTCATCAGCAGTCTGACCACCTCATTCTGCACCAGCTGGAGTTTCCAAATCAGGGCCAAGGGCAGCCCCACATAGAGTGCATTGCAGTAATCCAGCCTTGAAGTTACCAATGCGGGGACTACAGTGGTCAGGCTCTCCCTGTCTGGGATCAGTTGTATCTGGTGAACAAGACATACAGGGCTGGCACCAGGCATGCTGGGGCCCTTGGGACCAGCCTGCCCCAGGTTCACGGCACCACAGCACAATCCCTCCATACAGGCTGTGTGGGACTAATAACCCCCCCGTATGTCCCACCTACCTCTATTGCATTCCTGCCATCAACCATGATGGCGGCAGGGGCATCAGCCCTTTAGGAAAGCCTCTGCCACCATCTTGGTTGATGGCAGGGATGCACATGCAGTACACACGTCATTTACAGGAGCAATAGAGATAGGTGGGGCATGCGTGGCATACTGGGGGAGAGGTGCCTGGGAGCTGCAGCAGGGTTGGAAGCTGACATGGATTGCAGAACGTGAGTGCTACCCCCCCGCCCTAAGGAGGGGCACCTCAGGGGCTCTCTAGACTACAAGTGCCCTTGGCCAGGGCCCGACCTGGCCTACCCCTGGTGTCAGCCCTGCAGACTTAGGTGGTAAAAGGCACTCCCAGCTACAGAGAATACTTGAGCCTCTATTGACAGAGTTATATCCAGGAGTACCCCCAAGCTACGTAGCTGCTCCTTCAGAGGGAGCGCGACTTCATCCAGAACATATAACTTGCCTATCTCCCAAACACAGGAACCACCCACCCAAAGAGCCTCCATCTCCCCTGGATTCAAGTACAGTTTACTGATCCTTATCCAGTTCACCACTTCATTCAGACACTGATCCAGAGCTTTCACAGCCTCTCCTGATTCAGATGTTATAGAGAAATAAGAGCTGTGTGTCATCAGCATACAGATGACACCTTGCTCCAAAAGTCCTAATGACTGCTCCCAATGGCTTCATATAGATCAGCCTTTTCCAACCTTTGGGTCGCCAGATGTTGTTGGACTACAACTCCCATCAGCCCCTACTAGCATGGCCAATGGTCAGGAATGATGGGAACTGTAGTCCAGCTACATCTGGGGACAGAAAGGTCGGGAAAGGTTGATATGGATGTTAAATAGCACTGGGGAAAGGAAAGTACCCTGCAAAACCCCATAGCACAAATACCAAGGGATCAAGAAGTACGCACCCAGTGCTACTCTCTGAATACAATCCTGTAGGTAAGGATGGAACCACAATAAGACAGTACCCCCGATACCTATCCCACTGGAGAATACCATGGTAAATGTTATCAAAAGCCACTGAGGGATTGAGCAGAAGTAACAGGATTGCACCCCCCTTCCTCTCTCTCACCATAAAAGTTATCCATCAGGACCACCAAGGCCGGTTCAGTTCTGAACCCAGATGGTAGTGGATCTAGACAATCAATTTCATCCAGGAATGCATGCAGTTGCTCCACAACCACCTTGTCCACCACCTTTGACAAGAAAAGGGTATTGGCAACAGGTCTAAAATTATTACACTCCATTGGGTCTAGAGTGGACTTTTAAATAAGTGTACAACTACTTGCTCTTTGAAGGCAGCAGACAATGCTCCAACACACAGAGTTGCATTTACAATGCCCATGACCCATTCACTCCGGCTAGCTTTAATAAGCCAGGAACTAATGAGCAGGTGTTTGGGCAAATCACTGCAAGCATCCTGTCCATTTCATCAGGCCACATTAACTGAAACTGATCCCACAACAGTGGGCTAGACATTGTGTTGGACACTATGGCTGGCAATGATACAATAACAATCACTGTGAAGCCGAGCAATGTTATCCTCAAAACATTTAGCCAGCTGGTTAGTTAGGAAATGTGTGCACCAGAAGCCCGCCACCCTGGTCAGGAGCAACCAACCTCTGGACTGCATGGAACAACTCCACCACGTGATTCCTCAAGAATGCAATAAAAGCAAAGTAATATCTCTTTGCTATCCCCACAGACGTGTGGTAGGCACGATTATGAGCCTGGGCATGTGCTCAGTCAGCTCCTGAGTGAGTCTTACTCCGCTTACTCTCCAGCCAATAAGGCAAATTGTTAAGCTTAAGCATACCTCTTTGAGATACTGGATATTATGGCTGGGATTAAAAGAGTCACAAAAAGAACAGCATCACAAGCACTGCGGTTTCAGCATATTCCCTTCTTGCCCCCTTGCCTTTGACTACACCCCCTTGATCCACAAAAAAAGGAACTAGCGAAAGGTTGGAGGATTCTCTGGAATGGGGTTGAACACAGCACAAGGGGACACAACTGAAGATGAAAGTAAGCAACATTCCCGTCCCTACAAAAGTACTTGTTGCTCCAGATGTTACTAGACCACAACTCCCACCATCCCTGATGACTAGCCATGCTGGCTGAGGCTTATGGGAATTGGGAGTCCAACAACATCTGGAGGGCCATGGTTTCCTCACTCCTGTTGAACATGGAATTTTTTTGTATCCCAGCCCTTGTGATTATAATGTATGTTTCCTTAATCCAAAAATAATACAGTTCCTCAAGTCAGTTTGGTGAAACTTTGCTGATATTATAACAGCCATTCTATTTTGAGAGTTAGTGGTTATCTTCAGTTTTTAAACTCGATCAACAAACTATTCTTCTGCCCATTGTTTCACTCACCTTCCTTACCTATAATTGATGTGAACGTAATTGATCTACTTTGATGGGCTATTTTTATTTTAAACACACTTCTATAAAGAAATTTTAAAGTATATTCTACTCATTTGGCCATTATCTTGTGCCAGCAGCAACAATGTTGATATTGCTTTCATCTTTTTCAGAGTTGCATTTTCCTGGCAAAACATTCATTACCTGTTAAGGATGCGCCAACACCAGTGCCAGGAGTTAAGAAATCACAGTTCTGTCAAAGCAAATATTCCAGCTTCAAATCAGAGTGCTAAAGAGTCATGTTTGAAAAAGAACCCGAGGAGTGTTTGTTGCAAAGTATGCTCTCTGTTTCTTAAAGGAACATTCATTATTCCTTACAGCATCTGCAGGCCATTAGCTACTGAGTAAAAGAACACTTTCCACTAAGGTGAATAAACTTCTTGTGGCTTTTAATACACAGTTGAAATATGTTTTTAAGCCAAGAATGATTGCAAGGGGGGGGGGGCAGCACTACTGGCAAAAATGTAATGATAACATGTTTGGGGGAGGTGAAGAGGGTTAATGCCACTTAGATACATGATTCTCCACAGAACATGAAACTCAAAGTTGTTTCATGTACATCACTTGATTAGGATGACTTTCAGGCAGAAATATACACTGCCTTCATTGATAAATACTGTGTTTGTTTTGACAAGAGGTGACATAAAAGTTCTATATTTGTTAACTGATCTGTGAGGGTTCATTTAATACCTTCAAGTCGTTACTTGATGCTGCACTTAACAAATGATGAAAAATGCATGCTTGAATTTGCCTCTAAGTGAATAATTCTTTTCATATGGAGGGCCAAAAGAAAGTCACCAGAATACAAAAATAAAGATATGTGAGAGCCAAATCACATGATTCTCAAGTTTCAAGTTCAGTAAGTTGTTATCCTGCTTTTAAAATAAGATATAGTGGGGTTGCTTACATACAATAAAGATACAATACACAGACTAAAATATAGTGAAAGGACATAACAAATGTACAGCAAATATATAAAGATTTGTTCAAGAACAATAAGGGACCAACTGAAATGAAACACAATGGAGTGGTGACAAACCAACTTGGATTTCCCAAGCAAACATTTCAACCAGCACTGAAGGGATCTTTCACTAGTTTTGTAAGAAGCTATCTCTACACAGATACTTCGGATTGCTGGGAGAGATTCTACCCCTCATTACCTTAATCAGGAATAAAAAATAACAAAGATAACCACTCTAGGTTTACTGGGATGGGGATTTACAGCCATTTTAAATCTAATGACTTTGAATAAACACTGTTAGGATTTTGATGAACCTAACTGGAAAACATATTTTTATAAAAATGGTTCAGGAACCAATATTTCCATTTATTCTTTATGCAAGTTCATAAGAACAATTTAAATTTATAAAGGGGGGGAATAAAAGTAAGGGAGCTAACAACATTGTTGTTGTTGTTGTTATGTGCCTTCAAGTTGATTACGACTTATGGCGACCGTATGAATCAGTGACCTCCAAGAGCATCTGTCATGAACCACCCTGTTCAGAACTTGTAAGTTCAGGTCTGTGGCTTCCTTTATGGAATCAATCCATCTCTTGTTTGGTCTTCCTCTTTTTCTACCCACTTCTGTTTTTCCCAGCATTATTGTCTTTTCTAGTGGATCATGTCTTCTCATTATGTGTCCAAAGTATGATAACCTCAGTTTCATCATTTTAGCTTCTAGTGATAGTTCTGGTTTAATTTGTTCTAACACCCAATTATTTGTCTTTTTTGCAGTCCATGGTATCCGCTCTCTTCCAACACCACATCTCAAATGAGTTGATTTTTCCCTTATCCACTTTTTTCACTGTCCAATTTTCACATCCATACATACAGATCGGGAATACCATGTTCTGAATGATCCTGACTTAAGTGTTCAGTGATACATCTTTGCATTTGAGGACCTTTTCTAGTTCTCTGATAGCTGCCCTCTCCAGTCCTAGCCTTTATTTTGAATTCTTGACTACTGTCTCCATTTTGGTTAATGACTGTGCCAAGGTATTGATAATCCTGGACAAGGTCAATATTCTCATGAAAATGGAAATGGACTGCCTTCAAGTCGATCCCAACTTATGGCAACCCTATAAATATGAATATCATGGTACGCAGTATTCCCTCTGAGGCTAGTCCTCCCCAGCTGGCCAGGACCTGTTCAGCTTGCCAAAGCTGCACAAGCCAGCCCCTTCTTTGTCTGCAACTGCCAGCTTGGGGGCAAATGGGCTCCTTGGAACTATGCAGCTTGCCCACGGCTGCACAGGTGGCAGGGCACATAACCCCTGAGCCACTCACTGTGGGGGTGATCTTTAGCTGGCCCTTGACACCCAGGAGACACGAGCAGGGATTTGAACTCACAGACTTTGGGCTCCCAGCCAAGGTCTCCTCCCCACTGTGCTATATTGTCAACTGTAAAGTTACATAAATCTTCTGTTGTCATTACTTTAGTCTTCTTGACGTTCAGCTGTAGTCCTGCTTTTGTTCTTTCCTCTTTAACTTTCATCAGTACTGGTTTCAAATCATTACTGGTTTCTACTAGTAGTATGGTATCATCTGCATATCTTAAATTATTGATATTTCTCCCTCCAATTTTCACAGCTCCTTCATCTTGGTCCAATCCTGCTTTCCGTATGATATGTTCTGCGTACAGATTAAACAAATAGGGTGATAAAATACACCCGTCTCACACCCTTTCCAATTGGGAACCAATCAGTTTCTCTGTCCTTACAGTAGCCTCTTGTCCAGAGTATAGGTTGTGCATCAGAACAATCAGATGCTGTGGCACCCCCATTTCTTTTAAAGCATTCCATAGTTTTTCATGATCTACACAGTCAAAGGCTTTGCTGTAATCTATAAAGCACAGGGTGATTTTCTTCTGAAATTTCCTTCTCCCATTATCCAACGTATGTTTGCAATATGAGCTCTGGTGCCTCTTCCCTTTCTAAATCCAACTTGGACGTCTGGCATTTCTCGCTCTATATATGGTAAGAGCCTTTGTTGTAGAATCTTGAGCATTACTTTACTTGCATGGGATATTAAAGCAATAGTTCGATAATTACTGCATTCTCTGGGATCCCCTTTCTTTGGAATTGGGATATGTATTGAATGCTTCCAGTCTGTGGGCCATTGTTTAGTTTTCCATATTTGTTGATAAATTTTGGACACATTCAGTCGCAGTAGCTTGTAGCAAATCTATTAGTATGCCATCTATTCCTTGTGATTTGTTTCTTCCAAGTATTTTAAGAGCAGCTTTTACCTTACATTCTAAAATGTCTGGTTCTTCATCATACGGTTCCTCCAGATTCATTCAATCTGTCATCCTGGCATCTCTTTTATAGAGTTCTTGAGTGTATTGCTTCCATCTTTCTTTTATTTCATCTTGGTAAGTCATTGTGTTCCCCTGTTGATTATTCAACATCCCTACTCTTGGTTTAAATTTCCCTCTCATTTCTCTAATCTTTTGGAATAGGGCTCTTGTTCTTCCCTTTTTGTTGTCCTCTTCTATTTCTACACAATAACTATTGTAATAGTTCTCTTTATCCCTACGTACTAGTCGCTGTATTTAGGGTTCTAACCATTTAGGGTTCTAACCATGTTTCTATCTCCTTTTGCTTTCCTTCTCTTTAACCATTTTAAGAGTTTCTTCAGTCATCCATTGAGGTCTTTCTCTCTTTTTAACTAGAGGTATTGTCGTTTTGCATTCTTCCCTGATCATGTCTCTGACTTCACTCCACAGTTCTTCTGGTTCTCTGTCAACTAAGTTTAAAGCCTCAAACCTGTTCCTTATTTGATCTTCATATGCTTCTGGGATGTTATTTAAATTGTATTTTGGTATTATGATTGCTTTGTTCTTCTTCTTTAGCTTTACTCTGATTTTTGATCAGTTCATGATCTGTACCGCAGTCTGCTCCTGGTCTTCTTTTCGCAGAAAGTATGAAACTTCTCCATCTTCTGCTACCAATTATATAATCAATTTGATTCCTATATTGACCATCTGGTGATGTCCACGTGTACAATCGTCTTTTCGGTTGCTCAAAAAATGTGTTTGCAAGAAACAAATTACTGGCTTCACAGAATTCAATAAGGCTTTCTCCTGCTTCATTTCTGTCTCCTAAGCCCCATTTCCCCACAATTCCTCGTTCTTCTCTGTTCCCTGCTTTTGCATTCCAGTCCCCCATAATTATCAGCACATCTTGTTTTGGTGTGTGATCAATTTCTTCCTGTACTTCTGCGTAAAATCTCTCCAGTTTTTCTTCTTCTGTGTTTGCCATTGGAGCGTAGACTTGGATGATGGTTATGTTAATAGGTTTCCCATCTAATCTCATTGATATCACTCAGACCTTGCGTTGTAGCTCCTAATTGCTTTTGCTACATCACTTCTCACTATTAAAGCAACCCCGTTTCTTCTTGATTTCTCATTTCCTGCATAAAATATTTTGTAGTTGCCTGACTGGAAATGTCCCATTTCCATTCATTTTAATTCACTCATGCCAAGTATTGTAATGTTGATACATTCCATTTCTTGCTTGACAATTTCTAACTTTCCCTGGTTCGTGCTTTCACATTCCATGTTCCTATTGTGTGCGTCGTACAACTCTGGACTCTCCTTTCGCATATGTGCGCATCAGTCTCTGGGCTTCCTTTCAGCTTTGACCCAGCTGCGTCATTAGTCACAGTGCTACTCGTACTTGTAGTTCATTCTTCCCCAGTAGTTCGGTGAGTGTCTTCTGACCTGGGGGTCTCCTCTTCCAGCACTATCTCGTGTTGCATTTTGGATACTCTGTTCATAGGGTTTTTGTGGTAAGAGGTATTCAGAGGTGGTTTACCATTGCCTTCCTCCGAGTTTGGATGCACCTTAGTCTGGTGTCTCAGCTTTGACCATTCCACCTTGGGTGCCCCTGCTAGAAGTCTAGACTCCTGATGGCTTTGCTCTCAGCTTCTTCAACACTCTCAGACCTCCTCACCATGTTAAGGTGTGCATCCTACCATTAAGCATTACTAAATGCAAGAAGACTGATAAAATTTGGCATTTCTTTTGCAAGGAACAACAACACACTTATACCAGAAAGCAAGCAACATTGCTTAAGTTCATTGACTTGGGAAAACATTCTTTTATACTGCATAGTTCTAAAATAAATACTTTAGAGAAACAGAGAGCAAGCCATTATACCTTGGTTTTCATTTTCTTTCAGATAGAAACTGCTAGAGCAAACATTCCTACTAGTTTACTTTGTCTGTGTTTTTATGAAGTTAATAACTGAACTGTCAATCAAGGCCTATATAAATACAGTAGTTGAATGCTTTCTGCGTTAGAAGCACTCTTATTTACAATAGCAGCCAGCCAAGATTTTGAAATGACTGCAAGGTCTGTTTGCTTTGATCTCTTTTATGCTCCAGTCTCTCAGTACCTGTTAGTTTGCTATTTATGATACCTTTGTGTATTTAGGCATGAGAAGAACAGCTGTGGAAAGCCAGCACTTCTTAAGAAAATCAGTGATGGAGAGGGGGAAATGCATCAGATGATGTATAGGATTTTTTTAAATAAAAAAACCCTCAAGGTAAAGTCATTTATGAATGCAAAAAGACTGACAGCTGTAATGTTACAAAAATAAAGCACAAAAGCGTTATTTAAGCATACATCAGCTTTGTGGCTATGCACTCACACTCTATTTATCTATTGTTTAAGATGTTTCCAGGATATCCCAAAATAATCTCAGCTGATTTACTGTGTTTGATTACTCCCTTGAAGGATTATCACAGCTCTACCACCAAATGATGCACTCTTTAGCGTTACGAAATAACCTTCTCCAGCAATGAGGAGCGGAGACTTGCAAAATAAAGATCTGTAAAGATAAGGCAGTGAAAGCAGGTGTCTAGCTTGTACTCTCTCCCAAGCAGATCAAACAGCAGTTGTGCCCAGAAGTAAGATGCGTCTCCCTACACAAACAGCAGTGTCTAAAGGAGACCCCACAGTGCCACTGACATGTGGGCAGCAAAAGAGACAAAGCAGAAAAAAATCTACATATAAAAATACAGTGAGGAATAATGTTCCAGACTAAACAGAACAGAAAAAAGGATGGAGAAAATTTTCTGCTGAAAGAAAGGAACAGCTGGCCAAAAGGTGAGTGAAAAATCAGAAAATGTTCCTCTGTTCCTGCTAATGGGGCACTAGAAGAGAACAGAGCAGGAACGAGTTCCCCACTCTGAGGCATGCACACATGCTAAATCTTCCCTCCAAAGGGAAGGAGAGTGAGTGCCAACTTCTTGCCTTAGACCTCTACCATGTTTCAAAACTAGCTCTGCATAGACACAGATCTCATACATGGGAATACACAGATAAAGTAAGAAAATCTATTTGAATAAATAGTACAATGGAAACAACGACCAGGTTCTGGAGCAGGTGGAGGGAACCTTTGGCCCTCCAGATGTTGCTGACCTACAACTCCCATCAGCCCCAGCTAGTATGGCCAATGGCCGTAAATTATGGGAATTGTACTTCAGGAACATCTGAAGAGCCAAAGGTTCTCCGCACCTGCTCTAGAGAAGTAAGTTCTGTGTGCTACAGATGCATGTAACTTGTGGTCAAGCACTTCCTTTCATAAGCAAAAAGATCCCAGGTTCAGTTCCAGAGAAGGATGGGAAAGACCACTGTTTGATACCTTGGATATTGTTGTTATGTGCCTTCAAGTTGATTACAACTTATGGCAATCCTATGAATCAGCGACCTCCAAGAGCATCTGTCGTGAATCTATAAAGCACAGGGTTATTTTCTTCTGAAATTTCCTGCTCCGTTCCATTATCCAATGTATGTTTGCGATATGATCTCTGGTGTCTCTTCCCTTTCTAAATCCAGCTTGGACATCTGGCATTTTTCACTCCATATATGGCAAGAGCCTTTGTTGTAGAATCTTGAGCATTACTTTACTTGCATACCTTTATCTTGGATAGCCATTGCTAAAGTCAGTGTAAACAATTCTGAGCTAGACAGAAAAATCGCCTCACTGTGCAATGCAGCTGCCTAGGTTCCTAAAGTTCTTGCAAAGAAAACATAAGGACCACTAATTCAAATAACCATACTGCATAAAGTGCACTAAACTACTGAACCATAACTGTTTAACAGTAATAAAAAATAGCTACCTCTTAAGTCAGTCCTAGAGAATATGCTATCTCCAACTTGTCTCAAAATTGGTTCTAGAACTTGAAACAAACTGTCTTCCTCCAATATACTCCCTGCTATTCAGAATTTTTATCTGGTCCTTGTGGTAACATCTAATGTTACAAGAACTTGAGGCATGTTTGTTTTTATTTGTTAATACATTGCATCTCATCTACAGAAGTGCCTTTTCCAGTAAGCTATTTTTAGAAGCCAGATATCCATCTCTCATTTGAAGACCTGGTTCAGCACTACTGAGGGCTTGGTCTCAGGCTACAACATGGGAGAATGTTAACCCTAAGGGCCAACACTAAAAGGATCTTAGGCAAGCAAGAAGAATTTACTTGTGCAATGTTGTATGCATCTCCTTTAAACCAGGTTGGCTCACCCACGCATGCAGTTTTATCACACCAGGGAAGGAAGCTGCCCTGAAGCAGTAACACTACATGGATAATGGTTGAGGGCACAGTTGAAATGACATGCCGGACACATGCACTGCCAGCACTGATAAGAGTATCTCTTCTACCTGACTTCATCTTTAAATCAGTCCTAACACAATAGTAGCGAAAGCAAGGTTTTTTTTCATATATTTAAACTAAAACTGAGACTGAATCATTAACCTGTATTTGTATACGCCGATATTGCCATGTACACTGCAACTGCACTGACATCTGTCTTGGTGCTACCACCCAGCATGATAAGGGAAATACCAGGATTCATGGGACCCTCACCACAGATGATGGAATCTCTTAAAAAAAAAAAAAGGCCGAGCACTCTCAAGACAAGGGCTAGGCCTGGTAGTTGCAGCCATTGATATCTTCATTTATCTGCAATGCCTCCAAGCCCCATCACCCTAGGGTACCTCAGGGGCAGAGCCGAGAGGCATGAAGATGTTGGCTGCAGCTGCCTTGCTCAGCTGGGTGGCTGAAGCTGTGCTGCTTTCAGAGAGGTCCTCCTCATCCCCACTGCCACCACCGATACTCATCTGTTCCCTCCTCCCCCTGGTGAGCTTGGAGGACAACAGAGGGCACTCTGCCCAGCACACACTCAAACCTGGTGCTAGATCTGACTGATATGAAACTTGCTCCTCTTGGTTTTTTTTTTTTAACATCCAATAGGGTTGGATTCAGACTTGTGCTCAGGGAAGGTTATTTTCATCAATTGCTCCTTCCTACTGTCCCCTCCCCTCCAAATAAAAGCTTCCCCAGAGGGTTGGGGGAACCTCCGACATAGTGTGAGAGGTGGCACTAACAGCTGTGGAGTAAGAGGAAGTTAGCAAAACAAAAACAAAAAACAGCCTCCCTCCTGCCTTCTTCCTACAGTGGAGGGTCTTGGCAAAAACCGAGTTCTTTCAACAAATGGAAGGAGCCCTTCCATTCACAGAGAGAACACTCTGTATCCAATATATAGTATCTGGATTTTTAAATCAAACATAAAGAATAAAGAGGCAGAATTCATTTTAAAAAAACCCAGAGAAATCTGATTAAGTTAAAATGAGTCAAACAGCAATAATTAGAAGGACATGCAGGTGAAAGAGTTGAGACATTCACTAGAAATGAAAACTTTTCATTATTACAAATATAAGTTGCAGTCCAGCGGTGTGAATGTGCTCCTGAGTTTTGAATGAGCATAATGGCTGAATAGGAAACGAACAAACAGAACACCAATGAGTATGTGCTGTGGCTTGAACATTTATTTATTTTATTTTATTTATATCCCACCCTTCCATTATTCCAAAATGTAGTAAGGAAGCCAAGCTATAAATCACATGATCTTTGATGTCTGTATACTAATGCGCAGAGCATGGGAAACAAGCAGGACAAACTTGAACTCTTAATACAGAAGGGTAATTACGACTTGATAGGTATAACTGAAACTTGGTGGGATGACTCCCATGACTGGAATACAGCAATTGAAGGATATAACTTGTTCAAAAAGAACAGAAGGAATAAAAAGGGAGGTGGAGTCATGCTATACATTAAAAATATATATCCCTGCACAGAAATACAGGATGAGCTTGGTAGCTCCACCGAGAGTATCTGGATTAAAATTAATGGGGCAAGTAATAAAAGGAATGTGGTGCTTGGAGTCTATTACTGACCACCCAATCAAGGAGAACACGAGAACGTAACTTTTGAAAAGCAAACTGCCAACGTTTCAAGGAGGCATGATGTAGTAGTAATGGGGAAGTTCAATTATCCCGATATCTGTTAGGAGACAAATTCTGCCAAACATGGCCCCTCCAAGAAATTTCTGACTTGTGTTGGAGATAACTTTCTCCTACAGAAACTGGAGGAAGCAACCAGAGGATCAGCTATCCTGAACTTGATTCTAACCAACAGAGATGATTTGGTGGATGAAGTGGCAGTTAAGGGAACTCTGGGGGAAAGAGACCACACCATACTTGAATTCTTGCTTTTAACAGAAGCAAAAGCTGAGAGTAGCCATACGCGTACCCTGGACTTTAGGAAAGCTGATTTTAATAAACTCAGAACAATTGTAAGTACGGTTCCATGGCAAGCCACCCTAATGAGGAAAGGAGTCCAAGATGGGTGGGAGTTTCTAAAAAATGAAATTCTAAAAGAGCAATGGCAAGCAACTCCAACAAGGAAAAAAAGGGGAAACAAGAGAAGAAGCCAATGTGGCTTCACAAAAAGCTTTGAAATGACCTGAAAACAAAAAAGGACACATACAGGAAGTGGAAAGAAGGCCAGGCTACAAAGGAAGAGTACAGGCAGGTATCACGGAATTGCAGGGATGGTGTCAGGAAGGCTAAAGCTGAGAATGAGCTGAGGTTAGCGAGGGATGCTAAAAGCAACAAAAAAGCTTTCTTCAGGTATGTCCACAGTAAAAGACAGAGAAAAGAAATGGTGGCACAGCTACTCAATGAGGATGGCAAAATGATAACAGATGACAAAGAAAAGGCAGAAGTAATCAATTCCTACTTTGGCTCAGTCTTCTCCCAAAAAAGGGTCTATGACCCTCCCGGGAAACATGAGTAGAAGGGACAGGATTGGAGCTTGAGATTAACAGACAAATGGTCAAGGAACACCTAATCACTTTGAACAAGTTCAAATTGGCAGGGCCTGATAAACTGCATCCTAGAGTATTGAAGGAACTGGCTGAAGAACTCTCAGAACCGCTGTCTATTATCTTTGCGAAATCATGGAGGACTGGTGAAGTGCCGGATGACTGGAGGAGAGCTAATGTTGTCCTATCTTCAAAAAGGGCAAAAAGGAAGAACTGCGGAACTACAGACCAATCAGCCTAACATCAATCCCTGGAAAAACTCTGGAGCAGATTATAAAGCAGTCAATCTGTAAGCACCTTAAAAACAATGCAGTGATTACTAGGAGCCAAATCTTGCCAAACTAATCTTATCTCGTTTTTTGATCGGGTAACCTCCCTTGCAGACTGTGGGAATGCTGTGGACATAATATATCTCGACTTCAGCAAAGCTTTTGACAAAGTGCCCCATGATATTCTGATTAGCAAGCTAGCTAAATCTGGGCTGGATGGAACAACTATCAGGTGGATCCACAGCTGGCTCCAGAATCGTACTCAAAGAGTGCTTATCAACGGTTCCTTCTCAAACTGGGCGGAAGTAACGAGTGGGGTACCACAGGGTTCGGTCCTGGGCCCAGTGCTCTTCAACATTTTAATTAACGACTTGGATGAGGAGGTACAGAGCATGCTTATCAAATCTGCAGATGATACAAAATTGGGGGGCATAGCTAATACCATGTAAGACAGAAACAAAATTCAAAGGGACCTTGATAGGCTGGAGCATTGGGCTGAAAACAACAGAATGAAATTCAACAGGGATAAATGCAAAGGAAAAAGAAACCAAATGCACAGTTATAAGATGGGGAATACTTGGCTCAGCCATACGACTTGCGAGAAGGATCTTGGAATTGTCGTTGATCACAAGCTGAATATGAGCCAACAGTGCAATGTGGCTGCAAAAAAGGCAAATGCTATATTAGGCTGCATTAACAGAAGTATAGTTTCCAAATCGCATGAAGTATTAGTTCCCCTCTATTCAGCACTTGAATACTGTGTCCAGTTCTGGTCTCCACACTTCAAGAAGGATACAGACAACCTGGAACAGGTTCAGAGGAGGGCAACAAGGATGATCAGGGGACTGGAAATAAAGCCCTATGAGGAGAGACTGAAAGAACTGGGCATGTTTAGCCTGGAGAAGAGAAGACTGAGGGGAGATATGATAGCACTCTTCAAGTACATGAAAGGTTGTCACATAAAGGAGGGCTGGGATCTCTTGTCGATCATCCCAGAGTGCAGGACATGGAATAATGGGTTCAAGTTGCAGGAGGCCAGATTTCGACTGGACATCAGGAAAAACTTCCTAACTTGACAATGGAATCAATTACCTAGAGAGGTAGTGGGCTCTCCGACACTGGAGGCATTCAAGAGGAAGCTGGACAGCCATCTGTCGGGAATGCTTTGATTTGGATTCCTGCATTGAGCAGGGAGTTGGACTTGATGGCCTTATAGGCCCCTTTCATCCAGGGCTGTGAAGTCGGTACGCAAACCTTCGACTCCGACTCTTCTATTTTTCTACTGTCCGACTCCGACTCCTTCATAAATGGCAAATGTATATTAATTTAATATTAATAAATCAATGTTAATATTAAAATATTAATTTTATTTTGAAGCTGGAGTCGGAACATTTCTACTGACTCCAACTCCACCCAAAATTGCTTCCAACTCCAACTCCACGACTTCCGACTCCACAGCCCTGCTTCCAACTCTACTATTCTATGATTCTATTCCTCCCAGAAGGAGCCCAGGGCAGCATATAAATCATCTCATTATATTGCAGCTATAATTCTGATATTCTTTAGCATCTAGCACAGACACAATAAGTAGGTTTGGATGTCACGTTGTATCATAGTTTAGCATGATAAGAATGAGCCACTGTGCACCATGAGGCGGATTTTGGAAGCTTTTGTTTCACCTGAGATACTGACAAACTATGGTTAATGGCAACTATGGTTTGTTTGAAGCAAGCCAGCTGTAAAGAAGCTGTAGTTAAGCAAAAATAGAAGCAAAAGCTTCCAAAATCCTCCTTATGGCCACACCAAAGGATAAGAGGGGAGGGGAAGAGCATGAGTCCAAAGGCTCAATGCAGTTTGTTCTCATCACACTAAAATAGGGATGGGGAACCTATGGTAGTTGCTAGACTACAACCACCATCATCCTGGCTAGAGTTCATGGAGTTGGGAGGCTGATGGGAGTCGGGAGTCCAGCAACATCTGGAGGGCCACAGGTTCCCTATTTCCATGCTAAACGATGTTCAGCACATCCGAATGTGCCCCCAAGTCTCACACTTGATGCCAGCCCTGTTTGTATGCAATCTTTGTATGCATTTGAATTAAACAGAGTCAGCTTTTGCAACATTGGTTCTTTTTTCCATAAAAATTCAAGAGAATCATCTCTACCAATGATCTATGCCCTCCCTCAGCAGGCTACGCTGTTCAGTTATTAGCAATGCAAGAATTATTTTACACACACAGACACACACACTGGGCTTCCTTCTTAATCAACATTATCCAAGACACACATAGTCACATGCCTTTCTCACCCTGCTTCACAGTCCTCTACATCATGAGAGTTTGGCCTATATAGTGTTAACTAAACTGGAAAAAGGAGAAAATATTGGCCTCCCGTTAATATTCAGGTTTGTTGGGGGGATTTATATTGGGGAAAACCTAGCACATACTGAGCACATATGAAGTTGGGAAAGAGTGGTTCTGGATAAAGGCATGCTACTACAAAAGAAGTGATGGCATTCTGGAGAAACTCCCTTGCCAAGAGGGGAAAAATACAAAATCAATTCCTAAATAGTCTTCCTGATCAGTACTAAGGCATTAATTGAAATTCAGAGAAGTCTGCACTCAGCATGCCAGTAAAAGGAAGAATCATTACTCATTCTCTAAAGCTGTAAACAGCAGATAAGTGTGTTTCAGGAAATTATAGGTAAGCCCTGCTGGTACCAAAGTTCAATAGTTCAGACCATTTCCCCCCATCCTCATTCTGTAGCAGCAGCTATCTTTACACAGGTGCTCAAAAGCATAGCTGGTTACTTGAACATTACAAACATTATTCCACTAAATGTTTACACTTACCAAATTTTTACACAAGAAAAAATCAGTGGTTGCCATTGAGGGTACATTGAACAGGGAGCCACAGCAAATCTCAGCTCTCTGTACTTATAAGAAGTAAGTTTGTTTTTTTTTTTTCAATAATTTTTATTCAGATTTTCATAAAACATACAAGACAAAATCATAAAACATTCAAAGACAAAAAACAAAATCAAAAATAGTTAAACAAAAAGAAAAAAAGAAAAAAAAAAAACAAAAATAAAAAATAAAGAGTAAAATATTGACTTCCCATTTGTCAAAGATCAAATCAGTTATAAGTCTATAATATATAACAATCCTGTCTCTTAAGTCATATTATAAAATCACTTTCCTCCAGTAGTTATCTTACTTAATCATCAAATCTCATAAACATTACTTTATTCTTTCCACAAAAAGTCAAAGAGAGGTTTCAATTCTTTAAGAAATATATCTATCAATTTTTTTTTCCAGATAAGCATATCGATTAATCCATCTCATTACTAATTATGATAATCTTATTGTCATAACCATAGTCAAAATAAACATTTCAATTAATCCATCACATCAGAATCTGTTAGGTTCAATAATTTCAGTAGCCATTGTTCTATTATCTCTATTAGTTCCATTTTCCATCTTCCATCTTCAGTAGTCTTGTTAAGTCCAGTAATTTCAATATCCAATCTTCCATTATCAGTATTCCATAATAATCTTGCTGTCAAAGCCATAGTCATATAGTAAGAGTCTGATGGGGATTACCTCTATCCCAAATATTTTCTTGCCATCCATTCTGAATAGGTTGCTGAAATACTGCTGTAAAATCATATCTCTGTTCTTTTTTTCAAAATACACTGGGTCATCTCTTAAAAGTTTTTCCATTGTCACATGGCTGCAGTTAATTCCATAGATTTTCTCTATATTGGGCTCCATCACATCATTCCAGTCCAGAAGATTATCCATGCCATTGATAACTTTATCTCTAGAATCTTCATTCATTTCTTCAGAGATAACATTGAGTTCCAAACAATAGATTTTATTTCTAAAGTCCATAGACTCCAAATCTTGTTCCTGTTCCACGTTGGTTCCAATCTCCGGGATCTCCTCTCTCACAGGGACCCCTATTCCAGTCTCCAGGGTCACCTCTCTCACAGGGACCCCTGTTCCAATCTCTGGGGTCTCCTCTCTCACAGGGACCCCTTCCAGGGTCACCTCTCTCACAGGGACCCTTATATCTTTAATCTCCTGCTTCATTTTACTCAATTCAATTTTCATTATCTCAATCTCATCCATTATTTTCTGAAACATAGTTATTTCCAGATTTTCAGCCACTTTCTTAATTGCCATTTTAAAAGAAAAATATAGGAAAACCACTTCTTATTTCAGCAACAATTGGGTTAATACTCCAAACTTGGTGACATCACAGTATAAACAGAGCAGACAGCCTTATCTCTCCAATAGTTAAGTAAACAAAATGCAGTTCCCAGGATCGAAACAATTAATGGCAATCGTCAAGAAACAGATTCGTCAAAATAAAATAGACCAAAAAGAGAGTAGTCTCAAAACAGTATAATATTTTTCAAAATAAAAATCTGGAATAGAAATCCCTCTTCTGTGTGTATCTTTAGAATGCAAATCCAGGACAGCTTTTTGCAACAAAAACAGAGATAAGCTATTAATTAGTGCGTAGCAGAGAGAAGTTACGGCTCCCCAGTGAGATGTCAAAAACTGATCAATCTGGCAAATCTCTTTTAAACAGCAACAATTTAAGTCAAGTAAAAGAAAAATATAGAAAGAAGGGTGCTTGCCTGTTAGTGCGTTCTCTCTTAGAAGATAAGGTGAACGTTCGCTTTATCAGATAGAGCTTGCTGTTAAAAATCCGTCCCACCTTCGTCGGCTGGACCTCGTCCCATAAATTAATGAGATCTGGTCGTCCCAACAAAAATAGGCTTTGAGGTTAATCTCTTCGTTTCTCCCTACCCGGGAGAAGTTTAATCAGTCAAAAAAAAAAGAAAAAACTGACTGATATATCTGAATAAGCTTCTTTTGAGGCAGGAGCCCGTCTCAAAAGCAGGCACAGGCTAAGTCACCCTTCCCGGAAGTCCTACTTATAAGAAGTAAGTTTGGAAGCACATATCTGTCACACTCACACTTTACATCTAAGGTGAAGCGTATCAGTGGCCCTATGCTAAATACACTGGAATCAGGAAACCCAATTCTACCTTGGAGCCCCGATATAACAACGTAACTGGGGGCGGGGAATCTGCCACCCACAGCAGAGATTAAATCTTTCTAGCCATTATGAGTTTAGTGATATACTTGAAAGTTGAAATGCAATTCCTACATCTAAAGAATGAGGAAGAAGGATGCTAATAAAAAACCCAAATTCATATTACTTGTGATTTTTAACTCTATATGTAATGTTTTTAAGGGTACACTTTAGAAGGTAATTTGGAAAATAAAAATATTATAACTTACGTACAACAGTTCCATTCGGAACAGGCTGGCTCGCCCAAACTCTGTAGAAAGCAGCATGGAATCAGCTGATGACAGGGAATTCCATCCTACTTGGGCAGTATCTCCCCCAACCACCATGGGCCAAGTCTTGACAAGTGAGTGGGACAGCCCACCTATTAATCTCCTGACATCATTATGAAATCAGCTGGTCAGCAGGAGGTGGGTAGAAGATAAACATCTGGCCCACTGGGCCAAAAAAGGTTTCCCAGACCAACTTAGTGGGATACAATCTATAAAGTTTAATTTGGTAGATACATTTTGCTGTGTGCATTAGTGTGTGAAATGCTCTTAGCACAACAAACGTCTTTATATACTCTTTTCCTTCAGCATTATGGGATAAGGGGAAAGCATTGTGTGTTAGTCTTTGAGTTAAGATACACCCATCCCTTGCAGAGTTTAAGAGGATTGAGAAAGTCAAAAGGAGTGCAGGAGTAATGAGCCAGAGCACAGTATTAAGGCAGAGTGGATGGACTGTTCCTTTGAGTAGGAGAGAAGGGAATGGAAGGCATTTGATTGTGAATATGTTTTCTACCATTTGTTTTAAATCTATCTCCAAAAGAGGTCAGCTGAGAAAGTGAAAGAAATGTTAAAATGGTGGAAAAGCATACACAATTTAAACAAACACGTGAGTAAAATATAAACTTGTGATTTTAAACTGGCCGGGAAGATGGATTTTGGAAACTGTTTAGATCAATGCAAAATGTAGTATTCCTTCCATGGGTTCTTGGAAGAGTAAGCAGAAAGAAGTGTTTTTAAAATTGCCTGACCTCTCATTTCTTTTCAAAACATTCTGCAACTTCATCATTTAATGTTCAGCCTTGTATATGGAAATTAGAATTTCACTGGAGAGAACATCAACAGTCTGACACAAGCCACATCTAATTGAATGAGGCTTCCTCTATCATCACACAGTCTGGCAGATCAGGCTTTCCACTCATTTCAATGACACCTGCTCATGTAGCCTAATTTTTAAAAAACATCCATGGTTGCCTATTAAGTAAAAAAAATATGGGAAGTGGACCAACACAACATCTGTGGAAATAAGATCCACTTTTATGAAAAAGTTCCTACCTTCAGGCTTCCCATTTTGGAAACGTTGGCTCATTAAAAATGAACCAAAAAGTTACATAAAATGCATTTGACTGTAATCCAAACACAAGTACATACTGAAAACAAAGGATGCCTGAAGGAAAGCAAATTGCTCTAACGCATCAAGAGAGACATCTAGTGGTTTTTATTACAAATGTGACTCAACTGCTAAACCAGAATAAAGTGCAAATTTCCTTAAATTCTCATTATAATTTCATTGATTCTCATTATAATTTCATTGTAAAGGATTAGTTTCCCAACAGTCAATCTCAAAATTACAGTAATGTAAGCATGCAGCCTAAAGGATTCATACATATCCAATTTTTTTTAAAAAAACAGCAGTTTATATTTTATTCAGAAAATGGTTTTCAATCAATCACATGTATATTTAAATTCTGTATGCTTTACCTTTGCCATGGATGCAGGGTAGCTTACACCATTTCAATGCTTATTTCCTTCACCCCCAACAATCTTATAAACTGAAAAGCAGGTGATGGCAGGACTTCCAGCTATAGAAGCATTCAAGTCAGGCCTTGCCTGGGAATTGGGCTCAGATTTGCACCACTGACATTTATGGCACTCCTGGATCTCTAGCACCCTCACCCTTTCACCATCCCATGGCCTTCCATGGGTTGTATCCAATGCTCCATGCATAGAGTTCCACTGGCACAATGGGACAACCCTCCAAAGCTGCACAAGGGGCTGGTGGAGACAGGAGAAGAGGAAGTTTCACTGCATACACAGAAGTCCATTGTGCCAGCAGAACTGTAATGCTGGATACAGCTCCTAGACCTTTCTCTTCCTGGTAACACTACACCTTAGCCACACTCCAATATAGCAGGTACAGATAACTTGGGGCCCTTCAAATGTTGTTGCACTACAACTCCCACAATCCCTGACCGCTAGCCATACTGAATGGGGGTGATGGGAGCTGGAGTCCAACATCTGGAGGACTACAGGTTAGTCTTCCCTGTAATACAGATTATTGGTTTAAACCCATTCACATCAAATCAATGGGCTTCTGTCTTTGTAATGATGGATTGTGGCACTTATGCATGCTGTTCTTGGCCCCTCGCTCCTGCCTGTTCCCATCTCAATCTTTGGCTGTGCTAGACCTCTCTCTCTCTCTCTCTCTCTCTCTCTCTCTCTACCCCTTTCTGCCCTGTTACCTAATTCTACCCACGATCCATTTAAGAATTCAATCTATCCTCCAGACTTCAAAATCAGTCACATCTCAGTTCTTTCACTCTCGGGATCAGCTTGGTTACTCCTGTCCATTCTGCAAAGGCCAACTCCCCTGTGGCCCTTTCCTGAAGTGAGATGGCTTGAATCCATGAATAAATTATTTGATGTGAAAGTCAAATTATTCATGGATTCAAGCCATTTAAAGATATGGTAAAATACATGTAGAACAATCACATCACAGTGAATTGTGAAACAGTAATGTGTACTCTTCCATTTGTATACGTATGCATACATATGCAAAGCTTAGAGCTTCAGGTACATACTTTAAGATAACTAAAGCAGCATTTGTGAAATGAGGACTGCAATCTTACGTATACTTACCTGGAAGCAAGACAAATGAACTTAGTGGGAGTGTTGTTATGTGCCTTCAAGTTGATTACGACTTATGGAGACCCTATGAATCAGCGACCTCCAATAGCATGTTATGTACCACCCTGTTCAGATCTTGTAAGTTCAGGTCTGTGGCTTCCTTGATGGAATCAATCCATCTCTTGTTTGGCCTTCCTCTTTTTCTACCCCCTTCTGCTTTCCCCAGCATTATTGTCTTTTCTAGTGAATCATATCTTCTTATTATGTGTCTAATGTATGATTTATTTATTTATTTATTTATTAAACTTGTATACCACCCCATAGCTGAAGCTCTCTGGACGGTTTACAATAACTAAAAACAAATACAATTTAAAATACATATTTTAAAAACAATTTAAAACACAATTTAAAAATTTAAAACAATATAGAACACATGCTAAAACGCCTGGGAGAAGAGGAAAGTCTTGACCTGGCACCAAAAAGATAACAGTGTTGGCGCCAGGCACACCACGTCAGAGAGATCATTCCATAATTTGGGGGCCACCACTGAGAAGGCCCTCTCCCTTGTTGCCATTCTCCGAGCTTTCCTCGGAGTAGGCACCCGGACAAGGGCCTTTGATCTTGAACGTAGTGCACGGGTGGGTTCGTATCGGGAGAGGCATTCCAACAGGTATTGTGGTCCCAAGCTGTGTAAGGCTTTATAGGTCAAAACCAGCACCTTGAATCGGAAACATAAAGGCAGCCAGTGCAAGCGGGCCAGAATCCGTTTTATATGTTCGGACCGTCTGGTCCCTGTTACCAATCTGGCCGCTGCATTTTGCACAAGCTGCAGTTTCCGAACTGTCTGCAAAGGCAGCCCCACGTAAAGTGCATTGCAGTAATCTAATTTAGAGGTTACCAGAGCATGGACAACTGAAGCCAGGTTATCCCTGTCCAGTTAGGGACGTAGTTGGGCCACCAACCGAAGTTGGTAGAAGGCACTCCATGCCACCGAGGCTACCTGAGCCTCAAGTGACAGAGATGATTCTAGGAGAACCCCCAAGCTACGAACCTGCTCCTTCAGGGGGAGTGCAACCCCATCCAGGACAGGTTGGACATCCACCATCCGGTCAGAAGAACCACCCACTAGCATCATCTCAGTCTTGTCTGGACTGAGCCTCAGTTTATTAGCCCTCATATATGATAACCTCAGTTTCATCATTTTAGCTTCTAGTGATAGTTCTGGTTTAATTTGTTCTAACACTCAATTATTTGTCTTTTTTGCAGTCCATGGTATCCACAAAGCTCTCCTTCACTGCTGAGTAAATACACTTAGGAACATGCTTTAAAAGTTATACAGCTATATCTAGATTTGCAGCAAACGAAACATCGGAGGGGCGGAACACTTTGTGAGGGCTCATTTGAAGAAAAGAAATAATAGCTTAGTAGGTAGGCAATCGTAAAAGAACCACAAAATGAGTATCCGCTGCAGGCAAATATTAGCCACATTCAGCATCCGGCCTACAGCTCAGTTTCACACCCGAATTAACAGTCACTAATCCCAGTAGTATTTTTATTTTTTAACCACAATTTAATTTTTGGCATTACATCTGAAACAAGTCTAGAAATGCTTTGGAAACATTATGCTTCATATAAATCCATTAGAATAAGGTAAAATTTCTCAAGTTTATTCTTGATCATGATATACTTTACATCAGTGGTGAAGCAGCCTTCACCCTCCAGATGTGGCTGGACTGCAGCTCCCGTCACCCCTGACCACTGGCTGGGGCTAATGGGAGTTGGAATCCAACAGCATCTGGAAGTCCACAGGTTCTGTTGTATAAGGAAAGCATCCAAAGCACCATACCTGTTTTTTTTTGAGTTCTCATCCTTTCCTCTTTTAACTCCAAATATTCTTGTGATCAGGGTACTAAAGAGAAGTGTAGATGAATTTCTTACCTAATATGTCAACAACATAAAAACTGGCATTAAACAGTGTCATGAATTTTCCTAAATGTTTGCATTCTGTATAATACGTTCTTGCTAAAGAAGCAACGACACAGATGAAAACTTTTTCCTACATAAAGAAAAAGTGCTTTATTTAAAAAACATACTATTAATTTCAATATAGCTTTTTAAAAAAAATAGATTGGCCAAGGCAATATGGAGAATCTGCAATACTACACGGAACATATATATAAACCAGATCAAGGGAAAGGGTGTTAACCAGTGACCAGAAAGCATATTTTCGCTTGAATAATACTGATACAGTATGTTAAAGGTGGTGGATAATGGTCAAAGCACAAGTTTTCATCAAGCCAGAACGGGGAACGAAATATAGCAGATGCCAGGCTAATGACCCTTGAGATTAGGAGAAAAGGAGACAGGCTTGGATAACAGAATTTACCATAAATAGATATGTGGCAACTCTGTGAGCCATGTCCCATGTTAAAAGACTGTATGTTTGGGGGAGTCAAACTTGTATCTTTTTAATATTTGTGGAAATGGAGAATCATCAAGTCAACATGTATTCATTTCAGTGGGAGATGTGCATGCTCCAAAACTGTTATTGAAAACTTTCAGAGACAAGTTCTCTTACTAATGTGCAATTACATATTACGCCTCTTAAGAGAACATCCCTACCCCCCCACGCACACAGTCCAGGTTTCTGAAAAGTAGCTTATGAAGCATCGCTGTAAGAATAAACTCACTAATAGGGAAAAAGAAAAACCATATGGTTTAAGAATGTACCTATAGCCACCAAATATTGGAAATTGGGCAGCTATACTGAATACACCAGGGGAGTGGGAGTCCTGACCTCCTTTTGTACCAATTTACAAATTTGTAAAAATGCAAACACAATCTGGGCTGGTCTTTCACAGTCCAATGTACTTCCTGTGTAGCGTGGAAGATTTTTGTTAACATGTTAAAATGACAAAAATGACCCAGAAAATTAAATAGAGCAGAAAGCATTCCTAGTCACCAGAGTAACAATGACTCAGGACTCAGACCTATTGAATTCAATGGGGCTTACCCTCAGGTAAATCGGTTTAGGATTGCAACCTATGTAATGGTAACAATTCTGGCATCTATGTAGAATATACAGGCATATCCTCCCTGTATTTTGCATCCTGCTTTTCATTACACTGGACAGGCCTTACACCAGTCTCTAAAGCCACTACACACCACGAGGCAGTCATAGCTGGCCACCTACATGCATACACTGTGATAGAAAGGCTCCTAACACGCAGTGGGCAGGTACAGCAGAGAGACACAGCCAATTATAGCTCCCTAGTGCATGCCCACAATGTTACTGAGTATCTGGAGATGGTACATACCTGCTTCATAAGGGAGTTAGGGATGGCACGTTGGGGGAGTTAGGGATGGCACGTTGGGGGAGTTAGGGATGGCACGTTGGGGGAGTTAGGGATGGCACGTTGGGGGAGTTAGGGATGGCACGTTGGGGGAGTTAGGGATGGCACGTTGGGGGAGTTAGGGATGGCACGTTGGGGGAGTTAGGGATGGCACGTTGGGGGAGTTAGGGATGGCACGTTGGGGGAGTTAGGGATGGCACGTTGGGGGAGTTAGGGATGGCACGTTGGGGGAGTTAGGGATGGCACGTTGGGGGAGTTAGGGATGGCACGTTGGGGGAGTTAGGGATGGCACGTTGGGGGAGTTAGGGATGGCACGTTGGGGGAGTTAGGGATGGCACGTTGGGGGAGTTAGGGATGGCACGTTGGGGGAGTTAGGGATGGCACATTGGGGGAGTTAGGGATGGCACGTTGGGGGAGTTAGGGATGGCACGTTGGGGGAGTTAGGGATGGCACGTTGGGGGAGTTAGGGATGGCACGTTGGGGGAGTTAGGGATGGCACGTTGGGGGAGTTAGGGATGGCACGTTGGGGGAGTTAGGGATGGCACGTTGGGGGAGTTAGGGATGGCACGTTGGGGGAGTTAGGGATGGCACGTTGGGGGAGTTAGGGATGGCACGTTGGGGGAGTTAGGGATGGCACGTTGGGGGAGTTAGGGATGGCACGTTGGGGGAGTTAGGGATGGCACGTTGGGGGAGTTAGGGATGGCACGTTGGGGGAGTTAGGGATGGCACGTTGGGGGAGTTAGGGATGGCACGTTGGGGGAGTTAGGGATGGCACGTTGGGGGAGTTAGGGATGGCACGTTGGGGGAGTTAGGGATGGCACGTTGGGGGAGTTAGGGATGGCACGTTGGGGGAGTTAGGGATGGCACGTTGGGGGAGTTAGGGATGGCACGTTGGGGGAGTTAGGGATGGCACGTTGGGGGAGTTAGGGATGGCACGTTGGGGGAGTTAGGGATGGCACGTTGGGGGAGTTAGGGATGGCACGTTGGGGGAGTTAGGGATGGCACGTTGGGGGAGTTAGGGATGGCACGTTGGGGGAGTTAGGGATGGCACGTTGGGGGAGTTAGGGATGGCACGTTGGGGGAGTTAGGGATGGCACTTTGGTGTCTACCAGCTGGCCTCCCACAACAGAGAGAAGAATCACTAGGGAGGAAGGCTTTGACACAGCAGAGACCCCAGCTGAGCTCAGCAGGACAGAAAAATACTGCCAATGGTTCTTCCACCAGCTGTAACTATAAAATGGGATGGGGGCTGGATCCCAAGCCCTACAGGTCCACTGAGGAGCCCATCTCTGAATCCGTCAGCCTCTGGTCCACTCGCGGGCCCTGCTCTCATGACAGCCAAGCAACCAGCTGATGGACTCCCGCGGTGGTGTCTCATCCCCTCCTCTCCAGTGCTGATGTTGCGTCGCTCCTGAGAAGCAGCACCATCCTCCTTTCCACCCTGGACACCTGCTGAGCCGCAAGTCAGATTCTTGGTAAGCCAAGAACTGTGATTTACTTTGAAATATATTTCCTTGACTGCTCTGGGATTTTCTTACATGTCTGCTTGGAAGAAACTCCAGCTGCAATCCTCAAACAGATGACTCTGTCAGTGGCCTCCTAGGGAACAATCCTAAGTGTAGCTACTCAGAAGTAAACCGCACTGAATTCAATGGGATTTGTTTCCCAGTAGGTGTGCATAGTGTTGCTGCCTAAGGCTGGGATCCTATGTTCACGTCCCCTGAACACAGTGGGGCTTATTTAGGAGTAAACACATATAGGATTACACCACTATGTATATTTTCATGCATATTTTACATAACTCGCTTAGAAGTTTTCATGATTAAGCGATATATAAATCCTGTTAAATAAAATAAAATAAAAAATATAAATGAGTTATTTAAGGGCTCTTTCGTAAGTGGGATTCCACTAACTTTTGCATGCTAAGTGAATGCCTTCTGGCTGAGCTAATTCCTCTCACACTTTACTTTCCAGCAAATTCACGTGATCTTTGCTTGATGTTAGAAATAGTGAAGATAGCACACAATTCCCAAAAGGGTCACCTAGATTTCTGAGGCAGGGTGCTCTCTCTCTCTCTCTCTGAACAGTAATGGTATACTCCCCCAGGAACAAGGGGGAGAAATAAGTAAAATCAGCCCCTTTCACCAAACACTGCCACAGCTCAAAGCTCCTCCCCCACTTCCACAGCCCAGCTGCACCACCTTTTGTTAAATTGTGTTTACCTCATGAATTATGGGCGCCATGACACTAGAGGGGACTTAGACTCTCAGTTTATAGCAGTTGATCCTAATGAGGTGTCTGGAGCACAGTCTTGTCATGTTTTATTGGATGAGTTTCAGTTGGTTCAGCTCGAGGACGTGGACAAGGTGCTTGGACAGGTACGTGCAACCACTTCAATACTAGATCCTTGCCCCTCTTGGCTAATAAAAACTAGCAGGGATGCAACAGCTGGCTGGGCCAGGGAAGTGATAAATGCCTCTTTACGAGAGGGAGTGGTCCCTGGCTGCCTGAAAGAGGTGGCAGTGAGACCGCTTCTGAAAAAACCTTCCTTGGACCCAGAAAATTGCAACAGCTACAGACCAGTGGCGAATGTTCCATTCCTGGGCAAGATCGTGGAACGAGTGGTTGCTGGCCAGCTCCAGGCGCTGTTGGATGAAACTGATTATCTAGATCCATTTCAATCGGGTTTTAGGCCCGGTTTCGGCACCGAGACAGCCTTGGTCACCCTGTATGATGACCTATGTCGGGAGAGGGACGGAGGGAGTGTAACTCTGTTGATTCTCCTTGATCTCTCAGCGGCTTTTGATACCATCGACCATGGTATCCTTCTGGAGAGGCTTGTGGAGCTGGGAGTTGGAGGTACTGCTTGGCAGTGGTTCTGCTCCTACTTAGCGGGTCGTCTCCAGAAGGTAGTGCTTGGGGAACATTGCTCGACACCGTGGGTTCTCCAATGTGGAGTCCCGCAGGGGTCAGTTCTGTCTCCCATGCTTTTCAACATATACATGAAGCCGTTGGGTGCGGTCATCAGGAGATTTGGAGTGCGTTGTCATCAGTACACTGATGACACGCAGCTCTACTTCTCCTTTTCATCTTCTTCAGGTGAGGCTGTCAATGTGCTGAACCAGTGCCTGGCCGCGATAATGGACTGGATGAGAGCTAACAAACTGAGGCTCAATCCAGACAAGACTGAGATGCTGTTGGTGGGTGGTTTCTCTGATCAGATGGTGGATATACACCCTGTCCTGGACGGGGTTACACTCCCCCTAAAGGAACAGGTTCGTAGTCTGGGAGTTGTTTTAGATCCTTCCCTGTCACTTGAGGCTCATGTAGCCTCGGTGGCACGGAATGCGTTCTACCAACTTTGGTTGGTAGCCCAGCTACGTCCCTATCTGAGCAGGGAGGACCTCACATCAGTTGTACATGCTCTGGTAACCTCGCGATTGGATTACTGCAATGCGCTCTACGTAGGGCTGCCTTTGAAGACAGTTCGGAAGCTACAGCTCGTGCAAAACGCGGCAGCCAGATTGATAACGAGGACCAAGCGGTCTGAACATATAACACCTGTTCTGGCTCGCTGGCACTGGCTACCAATACGCTTTCGGGCCAGATTCAAAGTGTCGGTTTTAACCTATAAAGCCTTATACGGCGCGGGACCACAATACCTGCTGGAACGCCTCTCCCGATATGAACCTGCCCGTACACTGCGTTCTACATCGAAGGCCCTCCTCCGAGTTCCGACTTATAGAGAAGCTCGGAGGGCAGTAACAAGAACTAGGGCCTTCTCAGTGGTGGCCCCCGAACTGTGGAATAGTCTCCCCAATGAGGTGTGCTTGGCGCCGACATTGTCATCTTTTCGGCGCCAAGTTAAAACCTTCCTCTTTTCTAAGGCATTTTAATCTAATTTTAATTTAGTTTTAAAACTTGCTGTAACTGATTTTAGATTTTTCATTCTGTTATATATGTTCTTGTTGTATTACATTATGGGATCTTATTGTAGATATCTGTATTTTTGTTGTTGTACACCGCCCAGAGAGCTATGCTAGTGGGGCGGTATAAAAATTTAACAAATAAATAAATAAATAAATAGAGGCAAGAACCACCTTCTCTTGCCTGTGGGGACTCCAATCATAAGCAAGGGATGGGCTGTTAGCTCCCTCTGCGCATGCAGTGCGCTATCACACACTCCCATGTTAATTTTCTTAATATTAAATAAAACTTTGTTTTTGTTTTTTTTACTTTTAAACTACTGAAGATGAAGCCCTGAGTATGGGGCAAACTCAGGTATAGGATTACAGGTACTGTTGCTGGAAACTGCAGGAAGGGAGAGTGCTCTTTGCACTCAGGTTCTGCTTGTGGGCTTCCCCATCGGCATTTGGTTGGCCACTGTAAGAACAGAATGATGGACTAAATGGGCCACTAGCCTGATCCCGTAGGCTGTTCTTATGTTCTTACTGTACAAACACGTATGTTTTTTAATGATTGTCAACAAATTATGAGACTACTGGTGGGAAAAAATCCACCAGCAACTTTAAACTGTGGATTCTTGGGGCGGGAGGGAGTATCACCATGAAAACATTCGGGTTGTAGAGCAAACGATTCTTACTTCAGCACTATAAGGCTTGTAAGGTTTTGTTTTTAATTGTGGCTATACAAAACACCAGAATGGCGGCAGCAGGGGGTAGGTATTTTCAATTTCACATGATGGAATGCAACAAATCCATCATGGCTGTATAATTCCAGCTGCCAATTTCCAAGACTTTCAACAGGTAACACTGCAAAGTTTCCATAGCTCCTCTACTCTAAAACTCAAGTAACAGGCAAAGAGTTTCCTATAGGAAATACCAGCTCTTGTGATAATCAGCCTAGCTGTCCTCTAAGATGTAAGCCCAGTTATCCAAACATCTTACTTAAGAGCAAAATAATGCTTTTGTTTAAAAATCAAGAGATGCTGGGTTGTATCCACTTAGTCCTACTCAGAATAAACCCACTGAAATTAATGGGCATGACCTACACAGCAATCCTAACTATGGGAAGCCAGCGTTACCCCTATTTCAAACTTCATTCAGGAGCTCTGGGAGGGGCTATTGCTATTTAAGATGGCAGGTAAGTGTAAGCCAGTGTTTTGAGGACTGGGCCTAGGGTCACACGATCAAGCTAAACAGGGTTTAGAATAGGTGTAAGTCTCTCCTTGCCCTGCTCCTCACACAAAACACCCCTTTTGGGGGACTTTTGACTAGCATCAGTTATGTCGCCTGAGCCCCGGCTGAGGGACTTATGCTAGACAAGTTCCAGCTCAGTGGGGAAAGCCCCAAATCCACCAAATCCAAAGTCTCTCATTCCAGCAGATCTTGGGTTTGGATTGCGCTGTAAGGTTCCAATATGTCTACTCCAAGTATAACTTAGCTGGATACATCCCACTGTTAGCAACTTAAAGTACTTATTCTTAGACCAAGCAGGCCATCACAGACTTCATCGTCACCGCTAAATATATACATACATATATTAAAATGTTAAAAAGTAACTGGGTCTTCGTATTAATCAACCCACTAGAATCTGCTTCCTATCTCAAATGGAAAATGCAGCGCTGTTCATTTTAAGTTCGATAAGCATTCAGACTTCATTGTAGCAAACTAAATAAAAATCAAAACCAAATAAAAAGGTCAGTTGAAGCAGGAGAACATGAAGAGCCAAATTTCTGTGTTTCTGTGGGCTGTTTTAGCATTTCCCACATGCTGTCAACTTGGCATACATTCCATATAACTCTATAAAAAACATTCATAAAATCTAATCAGACCTTGTAGTATTATTGAGAAACATAATCAATGCCCCCATGACCACCATTAACATGTGGCTTTCAAACTTAATATACTAAAAGTAAAGGATCAACTTACTGCCCAGACAGAAGATGTAAAACCTAATATTGCTGCTCGCATTCCATCTGCCACGAAAGGAATGATGTTTTCTCCTAAGTGGGTATCCTTGAATAAAGCCCTCAAGATATTTAAAGCATGGACCTGGTGAGGTGGAAAGATGATATAGGTTACTTAGTTTTTAGAATAACTTTAAAATTATGTACTTTAACTTCATTGCTAAAACTGCGAAAAGACAGCAAGCCTGGATCGGTAGCCCAATTTATGTTAGAACTGAGGACAAGTTGATAACTGAGTGCCTGGGAGCTTCTAGAAGGAAATAGCTTGGGAAAAGACACTTCACAAAAACAGTCAGGGAAACATGCCTTATCAGGCCTGTTCTCACTAAGTTGTGAAGACACCACCACCGAAAAAGACATAATTAATCTCCATGAAAGTTATCTTTAGCATGCATGATCTTGCTGAAGGATATAAAAGTGCCTTCCTGAAACCACACATTTGAAACAAGAAGCCCACTGAGAGTGAATTATCATAGAAAGGTGGGGGATAAATGCCAAAATAAATTAAAAGAAAAAACAAATTAGAACATACTAGGTAGACCACCAAAAATTGGCAAGTGGTTTACTGATGGTCCATGGCCCATCTTAGCTCTGCCCCATATGCTCTGGACGATTATCCTAGAATTGGACACCTTTAATACTTGAAACATTTTCTTATTTTCAGAATAGATTAATAAATATAGCATTAGTTTTGTATCCATAGTTGCCTTCAATTTAAGTTGCTCTTTCTTTTTCACATTGTACACTTCAGAGTTCTTTAAAATATTATGCATTTTATAAACACTTTAAAATAAATAAAATATATAAAAATGTGATACACGCCATGTGACAGAATACTATTGTATTCCCCTGTAAATGAAGTGCAAGCTGTTGAGTGGTTCAGCCTACTAATATCATGCAACACTCATCTTGGGAGAGCGGCACTGGCTACCAGTATGCTACCGAACCAAATGATTATTATTATTGTTGTTGTTTATTTCTACCCCGCCTTTCAGCCAAAAGGCCCTCAAGGCGGCTTAAACACCACAAATATAAAAATACATCAATAAAATACATCAATACATCAAAATACGTCAAAATACATCAATAAACCAATACAATTTACAGTAGCCAAAACATAAATAAATAAATGTGGGTGAGAAGAAGGATGGGCACAGGAGAAGTCCAAAAAAATGGATCTTGAGGAAAAGACCTGGAGGAGAGATCCTTTCTCCATGGCAACTGAGATGATAGGTTAGCGACACCATGCTACTCAGAGTGGATTTTAGTCCAGCCACCACTGACTGCCCCAACCCAGATTATCAAATGGCACCAGTCTCTTTGCCCCAGGCTCGATCCTCGGTGGCTGCTGCTGCTGCTGCGGCTTCCCCTTCGGCTCTTGTGCCTCCTCCTGCCCCGCCAGCAGCGGCGGTGGCTTGAGCGAGCCTGCTGTGGGCCTTGAGAGCCTTGCAGAACTGCTCGAGGCTGACGGCGTGCTCCCTGCAGCTCAGGCAGGCCTCCAGCCAGCGCACCAGTGCGGTGTGATGCCGAGAGAGGAGCGGCTCTGCCAGGGAAGCCTCGCGCAGGTAGGCCACCACCTCCTCCCGCAGCCAGGCTTGGCGACATCAGGAAGGAAAGCGCCGCAGGCCGGAGGAGGAAGGCAAGGTCAACGATGCCTCCATGGCCTCCACGGCGCCGGGTGGAGGAGCCTTGCTGGTGGTGGCGGCAGCGGCGCTACTTCGGGCGGCTCCCTCTCCCATCCCACCATGGATGGTAGTGGTGGCGTCAGCAGCTGGACTTCCTTCCTACTGCAGCAAATTGGCTCTTTAAAAACCACACCCCTTACTTTTGAAGAGGCCAGGATTTGTTTGTGAGTGTCCCTAAGAATAATCTTTTCAGCATTTTGCACTCCGCAGCCTTCTTGAGTGCCTGCATTTCCTGAAAACCAAATAAATTCAAGGTACTACTAATGCCTCATAATCCCGTATTCGCATTTCACCAGCTTTTGAAGACACACCTGTTTAGGCAAGCATTTTCCCCAATATCCTGACTTGAATCTCCTGCTTTGACTGTTGTTTTAACTGTTGCACTGTTTTAATGAGCTTGTATTTTAATTATGAATGCTTTAATGTAGTTGTTTTACTATTTATTTTAATTATTAATAGCTGTATTTCATATTGGTTTTATTCTTGTTATTGGTTTTTATTTGTCTGTGAACCACCTTGGTATTTCTTGAAATGAAAGGCGGTATGTAAATTGTTTTAATAATAATATACAACTTGGGACCTAAACATTCAATGGAGTGTCTCCTTCCACCCTTGTATTAAAGCAATTGGGGGAGGCCTTTTGATTGTGCTGCAGCCTGTTGAGATCAGCCATGCGGCATCCTGGAAGGGGGTTTCTTTGCGGTGAGGTCCCATATTTGGAGTGTGCTCCCATCTGAGATATGGCTGGCACCAAATTTAATCAGCTTTTGTCATCAGCTGAAGGCTTATTTATTTATCCTTACTACTTATGAACTGAATCTGCTGGCCAAAAGCACTGGAATGCCCCAGGGACTAGACTACATTGCAACATTATTCTATGGCAATATTCTAAATCAGGGATGGGGAACCTGCAGTCCTCCAGATGCTGTTGGGCTCAGCTCCCATCACCCCCATTCAATGATCATAGATGATGGGGGTTTGAGTCCAACAACACCTGGAGGGCCATAGGTCACCCTGTCCTATACAAAGGATAATTTTAGTCTTTGCATTCTGATATATGTTACGCATTACCTGGGGAACTGTGCTTGGTGGCGTGCTTGAAGGTGAAGCTAAAGATATCAACTCTTTCATTGCCATTTTTAACAAGCCTGTTTTGCCCTTCTTTGGTTCTGAAGCCAGCAGAGCCTAGAATTTTTAAAAAAAATATAGCACACATTACTCATTAAGCATTTTTACACACACATCCGATCCAGGTGACGTCTTGCAATTCCACATATATATGCATGTATATCACACACACTCTCTCTGATACAACACAAATGGTGAGCGTCAGCCATCAACCTCAAGTGCCAGGAAGTTGCAAAGGGACTTTCAACATTTAAATCAAAACAAAATTCACTTAAGAATCAAGTTATCTGGATGAAAGCTAGCCAAAAAAGGGTGGGAGAGTAAAATGACACACAGAAATGAAACTGACAGATATAGGAACAACCTGGAACAGCACTAACATCAAGAAAGCAAAAGAAAAGAATGGTTACCACAAGGTATTATTGTATTTTAGTTTCATTGTGTACATAGTTGGCCTGTCTTACACATTTTAACAAATCACAGCATATCTACAGCTGCATGATATGGGCGATAACATCAGGTAAAGGAGGAACACCCAGACAACTTTTGTGAAACTGACAAGTAAGCAGATTGTAAAAAATTAAGTAGGTGCCTCTGCAGAATATGCATAACATTATCAATTTTTAAAGGAAAAGGGAAAATGAAAAAGGGAAATGAGTTGAGATGAGGGATACCACACTATTACCACTGCTCACACTATTTTCAGTGATGAGAAAATCTGCTGCGCAGAAAGTAGAGTATGTTATATAGTATCCGTACTATGAAAGTATGGCATGGGGATAGTAAGCTGCCTCAAAGACAAAGTTGCTAATTTGAGATGAAACAAGGAGGCAGGCAAAAGTAATCTAAAGAGATTTGCAGAGCCACATCAGCTATTCTGCATTTTATTTTCCCAAACAGTCTTCTTTAAGGCATGAACTATTTTGTGTATCACCTCAGGAATGAAGTTCCTAAGGATATGTTAACTGAGGGACCCTGTGGAGGGACTACTCAGCTTTATACTCCAGCTCCCCTATTCTAACTTACAAATATCCTGATAAATAAAATGATTGGAAATTCTACGGTACCAACTAAATTCCTTTGCTCAGAAGCCAGGAGTTAGCTGAGGACAAGAGATTTCTTCTGCATTCTGAATCAAATAAGAAGGGATTAGTCTCGGAATTACATAAATTTTTGTTGGATAAAGATATGAGGAATGTTATGTCATTAAAGAATTTATGAGAACATGAGCTCAGGATAACAACTGAAAAAGGAGAGCGGGGAGAGATGTGGGTGAGGTTTCCTTACAAAGCAGTTGCTGCAACATTTCAAGACACAGCTTTAAAAATTATTCAAAAATGGTATATGACCCCACTGAAATTAGCTCGAATCACCAGTTCCCCCAATTGTTGGAGAAAATGCAGAGCTGTGGGCTCTTATAAACACCTTTGATGGGAATATTAAAAAGTGCAACTGTTCTGGGCCTGTATTGTATTATAAAGACAACCAGCCAAAAATTCAACTTTACCTCAGAATTGGCACTGTTAAATCTATTTCTGAGAGATAATCAAGAGGTTATCTACAAGAAGCTAATAAGCTTCATGCTGGTAGGAGCTAGAACTGTAATAACTAGCTTTTGGAGAGAACTAAAGGGACTGATGGTGAATTGCCGGTATAAAAACTTATGTGAAATTGCCCTATTAGAGAAACTTAAACTAAACTACTTATGTCTAAAGGAAAGAAGAAAAAAGACCATTTCACAGCAGACTGGTGGCCATTTATTTCTTTTACAGCAGGTGGCGGCACGAACTGTTAAGTCCCAAAGCCCTTTAACGAGTTATGAATAGTTTAAATTTTTTAATTTTATTACACTGTCATGTGGAGTGAATATCTGCATTGCCAGAGAAGATGGGATTAACAGGATTTAGTGAAAGGATGCTCCAGGGAGAGAGGGAAAGAGGGAGCCTTTATTCTTATAGATTGATATTGTCTCTCTTTTTGTTAATAATGTTATGTGAAAGTTTAACAACAACAACAACAATAAATGATTTGAAACATCTTTGTCGGAGGCAGCACATGTCTGAATACCAGTTGCTGGGAATCACAAGTGGGGAGAGCAGTGTCACACTGAATTCTTGCTTGTGGGCTTCCCACAGACATGTGCTTGGCCACTGTGTGAAAAGAAAGCTGGACTAGATAGGACTCTGGCTCGATCCAGCAAGGCTCTCCTTATGATCTTAAGATACACCTCACTCTCAGCAGACAAGCATTTTCCCAGGCTTTAACATGTGTACGTAATTTTTATTTGGTCATTTAGGAATTGCATTAGGTCAGGGCATGTATTTATCTCCATTCCTAGCACTCCCTCTTTCAAGGTTCCAAGACAGAGCACTTTATATTGCCTTTATTGCCTCTTTTAAAAAGATGTTATGTGAAATAACATAACATAAGCATTGCCCTTAGGTAGCCACATCCAGTTTGACTTGGAAGGAGCTGAGTCAGACAGGAGAATGAGAGAGAAAGATACATCCCATACGAGAAGTCATACACTTGCTCTGGAATTGAGCAAGCTTCAACGTACTGTTACCATTTCACTAGCTTTTAAAAGTATGTGACCAAATCCACATACCTTGCAAAGTATGAAAATAGTAACCAGGAGGTACACTTTATTCTGAAGTGCACACTGTACTGATTCAACTACAGAAGTCTTAAACAAATTGTGGAAAAAAATCAAGACACACATTTAGACAACAATGAAACAGAGTTTCATTTGTCTTAATGATATTAGTTTTATTCATAATATATATTATCTCTGTTTGGGATTATGCAACTGGAGAGCCAATAAATATTTGATTCATTTTACTAAACACTTCCAACTCAGTTTTGAACTATACAAGAAAGGAGGAAGGTTTGTCCTTTTGTACGCATACTATGTACACATAAGATCACCATCATCTTCCTCTGTGTTTCTATATTTATAGGCTAACCTTCAAGGTTGCCACTCTCTTCCCCAGAAGTACCACATATATTCTGCTGCATCATGTTTTGAAGTCCACTCCAGATCTTCAGTTCGAGTTCCATACCTTTCTAGAAGGCTCTCATTTAAAAAAAACTGGGCGAGGGATTGCCGTCCCTAAACTGCTTCTCGTACAAAACAATAACAAGCAAGAATGATCCTATTCTCAAGAAATGGCAGCCAACTCTTGTGCACTACATTCTAGACTCTCCCCAGCTTTACATTGTGTACAATCCCAAATAAAAGTTCATGGGATTCCGTATTGTAAATTGTCATTGGAATTTGTTTCTCTGCTCATCTACTCTGACAAAGACACAGACTTAATGGTTTGAAGTCAATGTAGAGTTCAGTGAGTAGTTCCACTGGCTCAAGGATTTCTACTTGAGCAACTGACACCCCCCTCCCCTTGCGCACCCCCTAGCGGCTCCCCCAACCCTTTAGAGCAGATTTGGGAAAGGTGTGGTGGCGCATGTGGGGGAAGGAGGGGGAAAGTCCTGTTGCATTGGCAGTAATCCTTGCACTGACAGGAAGCAATAGCAGAATACCCCTCCACTGAACTTAAAACAGGTGTGTAGTGGGGACTGCACCTCTTAAGAGATTATTGTAATTGAGCAGTATATAAACTGACAAATAAATAAATGAAAACAAAAAAAAACCAAATGCAATCTCATATGTATTTTAAGCATCAAGTACATCCAGTGGTTGTTACAGAAGACCCAAGGAAGAAACTACAGTTGTTTTAAGTTTAGAAGTACATCTATAGTTAGGTACCTGTATGTAGAATGGAATACCAGCACTGCGTCTCGTGGCACACAGTTTAGATGAAGGATTGCTGGATTTAATTTCTTCCAGTACATTGCACAGCCATTGCTGTGGCAGCCTGTGCAGGCTTTCATTGTTGCACCTAAAATGTAGACAAGTGAATGAAAATAAATGAAATGCTGTAACTGAAACATAAGTATCATGATACAAAACACTGTGTTCTTAAGGTATATTTACTTTATTTTACTTTCTCAGTAAAATCTCCTTTTCTGGAAAAGCTCTGCCTCATTCACAAGTTACTCCCCTCTGGGGTAATTTACAAGAACTTAGACAAAAGTGCCAATCACCATCGTCATAATCGCTCACAATATATTACCAACTGAGCAAGAAGTATAACAATTAAAAAAACACAAATAAATTCATACAACATTGCATACAATACAAATATGCAAACCAAATGTAACAGTTTAAAACTAAACAGGAGACAGAATAATGCCTAACCAAAAATAGTAGCATACAAAACATCTCCATGCTCCAGATGATGCACCTATAACCCATAGTGTGGATCCATGCCTAAATCTTCAAACATCCAGGGGCCTCACTCCATCTCTCCCTGCAGTAGTGCAGATACTCTCACCCTGGCTCTCATTCAGAGAAGCCTTATGCCCACCGTTATTCCCTAAACATCAAAAAGTACCTTTCAAACATTTACAGGGAAGCATGTCCTCAACCAGTATAACACACGCTGATTATTAAATGCTGTCCTCCTCCAGTTCCCCAAACAGGTTGCTTCACACATTCCTTTTTCATGCTTAAGCATTCAACTTACTGAGGACTACTTGTGTTCAGAGTCAGTTGGATGCTCTGACCCCAGGACCTATCCCAGAACCCCCTGCAGGGATCGGCACAGTCAAATCAAGCAGGATTGAACTCCCCACTCAATTACGGCAAGGGAGAGCTGCTTGGAACTTGTCTGTAACCAAACTCTAGAGCCAGGACAGCGCCCTCACCCCTGAAAGATCTGGATGGGATGGCACCAACCCACCGCTATCTCTCACCATCTCTGTGCATGTGCTGTGCGGAAAAGGCCTGCCCTGATAATCTTCTCTGGACAAGGCCATAGAGGCCTAAGAAAGAAAAAAGAAAAAAACCCTGCAGTGCTACATCCTCCATCCACCCTAAGAGCGGTGAGGGGCAGTCAAGACAGCAAAGACTAAAAGGGGCTTACTCACCAAAGTACTTTCTACAGCCCTGACTGGCCCACCAGGATGGAGAAGCAAAGAAAGAAGAGAAAATTGTTGCCCTATGATTAGAATAGCAGAAGTAGAAGATGTGTGTGTGTGTGTGAAACTTAACCACTCTTTCCCAACTAGTTCACCTGGCCAGAGAAGCAAGACAAAATGCCACCACACCACAAGCAGGGCTCGATCCCTGCCTCCAACCCCAAGAATCCAGTTAGGACATGTCAGGAAGAGAACTTGGAAGGGAAGGCAGGAGTGGACAAACCTCAGCAAGGAAAATTAAATAAGAAAACTGCTTGAAGACTACCAAGACTGTACTCCTTAGAGCAGCAGTCTGACCCAACCAGAAACAGAGCCAGACTGCGAGATGGGTGGCTCCTCTAGCTGGAAAAGCTAAACAAAGACTACTGGCCCTGCCTGATTGCTCCGGAGTGAGGCACCATTCCAAGGATCAGAAATGCCATCCAGAAGCCTCTGGAGAACCATGGCTGTCAGGTAGCTGCCTTGGCCCAATTCATGCTTAACAAGTTAGGTGAACAAGACTGCTTGGTCTTGGGCTGACAGGCTTCTCTCTCCTGCTTTGTACACCAGAAGATCAGGGAGAATATGAGCTAGACCCTCATCAGCGGCGTCACTAGCGGGAGTGCGGGGGGGTGCGGACCTCCAGCGCGCGCCCTCCCAGGGGCATGGACGAGGTGGCTGGACTTGCGCGCACACACTCGAGGCCAGCCACCCCGTCCATGCCCCTGGAAGGGCGCACGCCGGAGGGGCACCCAGCCGGAGAAGGCCTGGGAACGCCAGCACGCCTCCCTCGCCCCGCCGATGCTGCTCCCAGTCTCGCCTGCCTCCGAGGATTGGAGCAGCCTTGCCAGGCAACAGCACGGGGTGGCTCTGGGTGTCACCCCCCTCATGGTGACACCCAGGTGCGGGCCACACCCTCCGCACCCCAGTAGTGACGCCCCTGACCCTCATGCAGACTCATTCACATAATGAAAGCTGTGTCTTCTCATTACCATGTCTACACTGGACCTCAGATAAAGAAATAAGCAGGTGTTGCAAATGCTATTTGCAGCATTTTCTGAGTATATAACAACAAAATAAATGAGAAAGTCAAATAACATAGCCACCTAGCTTCCCAATTCTTTCTCTAGGATATAAATGAAGTTGTTGCTAATTAATTCCATGGGATGTGCTCTAAGGCTATTTTAAAAAGACAAAGCTAAAGCTACATGAATTTTTCCACAGTTCCTAGAACGAAATTCAATGAGATTTATTGCAACACAGATTTATAAAGCAAAACAGACTTTGCTTAAAAGTGTTATATTCATTAGCTGTTCATCAAGGGCTCAGTTCAAAAACTTCAGAACACCAACTAAACCCAAGATTTATAGTCTGGCCCATGCCTTAAGAATTTGCTCCTGTGGAGAATGCATGAATATAATTAAACCCAAGGTGGGGTTACTACCCCAAGTTTATAACCACCATGAGGCTTAAAATTATCTTAGGCATTGCTTGAACATACAGTTAACTGATTTTATGCATTCTTAGCTGTAAATGAAATCTGAAGGCTTATACGTTATGGAGTGTATGGATCCAAACAACAGGAATAAAGGCCTCCCACAATACTGGGCTCTTTAAGCAGTATTTAAATACAGTTAATATTTTTATATATCAACTACTGCAGAAAAACTATTATCTTATTTGCAAACAGAGAAAAACAAGGAATGAAAGGGAAGAGCCAAAGCTCAATGGTAGAGCATCTGCCTTGCATGCAAAAGGATCAGTCCCCGACATCTCCAGGTAGGACTAGGAATGATCCTGAAGAGCAGCTGCCAATTGGTGTAGAATACTGGGCTAGATGGATTAATGGTCTGACTCAGTACAAGGCAGCTTCCTGTCCTCCTATCTTCTCCTATAAGCTGCCTTATATTGTGTCAGGCCATTGGTCCATCTAGCTCAATACTTTTTGCACTGATTGGCAGTGGCTCTCTAGGGTTTCAGGCAGGAGCCTTTTGCAGCTCTACCTGGTACTTTCTGCGTGCAAAGTAGATACTTTACCACTGAGCTACAGCTTTACCTTACCATGGTGTACTCTTGCCACAAAGTATTTTTCCTCTACAGTTATACAATTTGGCATAACCTATAAAAAACTTTCTGCAGAGCAAATGGCCTTACAAATAAATATTTCTGTCAAAACTATGGGAACAGCCTACACGAATACTGTTGATCAGTAGCAAAACCTTAATTCTACTTTGATACTAAGGGTCGCCCAAAATATAGTTTAGCCGGCTGATTAGACTGAAATATTTAACCATTTCACATACTTTCCAAAATACAATGCAGATAACATTAGGGAAGCAGCTAAATAAATTAATCAAGTTGCAGGAGACCTAAATGGTTTTAAAATATACTAAGATGATATATGCTTAGCTCTACAAGATTAAATTTAGTTAAAGAAAAAAGGAAAGAAAATCTGTGACTGTAGACATTACATGAATGCTAATAAAGCAGGACATGAAAAAGCCTCATTCTTCCTGTCCCACAATCTTCACATCCCATGAGATGAACAGGCCATCCCTGCCTCTTTAAAGTGAAGGAGGTATTCTGTATCTATATACTAATATCTGCCTATATCATTATATACTGATGATTCTATATTTAGGCTATGTACACACCATACCTTTAAAGCACATTTCCTCCAAAAAACGATCCTGGAAACTAATTTACCCCTCACAGAGCTACAGTTCCCAGCACCCTCAACAAACTAGTTTCCAGGATTGTTTGGGGTGGCGAGATTTGTTTTAAATGTAGTGTGTATGCAGCCTTGTACACTAAGGACTGTACCTGACTTAAGTCACACACAGAACAGAACCATTGGAATAATGAGCATGACTAAGTTGGATACAACCCTAATTTTATAGATTGTTAATTGCATAAAACATAACTAAAAAACAGCCTCACCTGTCTTTTCCTTTCTCCATCCGAGAGAGAGCGAGAGCGAAAGCGAGAGCGAGAGCGAGAGAGAGAGCGAGAGAGAGAGCGAGAGAGAGAGCGAGAGAGCGAGAGAGAGAGCGAGAGAGAGAGCGAGAGAGAGAGCGAGAGAGAGAGCGAGAGAGAGAGCGAGAGAGAGAGCGAGAGAGAGAGCGAGAGAGAGAGCGAGAGAGAGCGTGCGTGCGTGCGTGTGTTTGAGAAGGAGAAAGCAGGGAGGGATCTTTATACCCAGAAAGCCAGAAATGCTCAATTCATGTACCAGCACATTTATAATTAAAGGTGCATAAAGCACAAGCAATCACATCCAGTTTCATCTCAGGCAGGTTAATCTTTTCAGCTGTGCCAGTTCTCTTCTTGCACCTCTTTGACACATGAATAAAGTGACTAGCGTTTCTAATTAAATAAAGCCTACGTACACATCCCAGGTACTCACTGACAAATGCCAAGTGCAATCTAAGCCAAAACAATGTCCACTGTACGACGCACAAATTGGTTACAACACATGAATATTTTACACATGTGTTTAACCCAATTTAAACAAGACATCGTAAAGCTAGCTTGGCTTAGCTTCTTTTCTTTTAGAATTGTGAAGAAAATGTGTTCCTGTATCTATGGTACCCTGGGATCAGGGGGAATAAATCCTAAATATTATGAAGAGCAATAAACTATGAGTAATATGCAATTGCTCTGCCATAGAACTACAATGTTGTGGGGCTGGCAGATACCTGTTAGAGATTTTAAGCAACTGAGTAAAATAAAATTGAAATACTTCTGGCATTTTTATAGCTAATTATACAACTGTTATATTGTATAATTATCTAAACATTTAAAAACACACTCATTTTCCAGCAAATTAGGGAAATGTCATCTAAAGATTTTAAAATTAAATCTGTACATATTACATGTGCTGTTTTAGTGAATTATATATTCAGATGGTACAATGAATTTGATTTATATAGAGTCATAGGCTAAATTTCTGTAAAGAGCTCCATCCTAGAACTGCATGTCACCCAGTTATTCCCATTGTCATCTATGACAAGGCCTTGTCAATGCTGACACAGAGATTGTGGAAATACCATCCCTGTGGAGATCTGTTGGTTCTCTTCTCCTTTAACATTCAGATGCTTACTGAAGACTTCTGTGTTTCACTGCTCTTTTGCTTTGTGAGTTTGTTATCATGTTGTGTTGGGTTTTTAATCTGCCATTCTGGTTTTGTTTTACCTGCTGACATTTCCACTTATTTTGCTTTATGATAACTGTGTATTGTTTCTATTTTAATTATTTTATTATTCTTTTGGAAAGGGAGCTCGCTAGTTCAGGCAATCCAGCAGCTGATCCAACAGATTTCTGCACTACTGCCCATCAGCTGATGTGTGGCAGAGCTGAAGCCTGCTTTCTGCAGGCATTAGCGACACGAGTTTCCCAAATATTTGCTCACAAAGCTGATCCAGCAGGCTTCAGTTCTACCACCCATTAGCATTAGAGCTGAAGCCTGCCTTGCCTTGCCAATACACTGTAAGGCTTCCGATTGTGCAGTGGCAGCCACATCATATGATTTCAGATGTCGGGCAGGTGGACGTGGTTTGGGGAAAACAGCCTTGCAGGCCAAATTTAAACATTTGGGGACCACATCTGGCTCATGGGCTAGAGCTTCCCCCACTTTTGTTTAGCGTGATGTTTGATCACAGCCACTGTGCAATGTTTTCTAAATTTTAGGCTACTTAATTTACTTACCCACACAGCGCAAAGCAACATGAGCAATGGGTCCAATAATTTAACATCTAATCTGAATCTCATATCAGGAACAGATTTTTTTAAAATTCCAGAGGGTTAATGCTGTTAGCCTGCTACAACACAAATAAAAAAAGGAATTGTAATTCCTTAAAGGCTAACAAATATACAGTGTCAAAAATATTAATGGGTCAGAGAGCCCATTTTGTCATGTATCTAACTAAATGGCTTTGAAAGGGTGTGCAACATTTTATATGTTAGTCTTTTAAAAAGTGCCACATGACACCCAGTTCATTTTTCAATTTTTCTAAGTTTTTAGGCCACATGTAATAAAATATCACCGTGTTCCACAACCATATCATTGGAAAAATATGTCCCCCCATTTTAGTTTGGGTAATATCCAACCAAGTCACACTGACTCAACAGATAAATACTGAGTATGACCAATGTTGGATACCCTATGCTTTCTAGTTGGAAAAAAACAAACCTTGTTAATTATGCAATGACATAACGCACAAGAATCTACTATCTCAAAAAAGTTGAACTTACTAGCTCATGAGAGAATAAGTCCCTAAATTTCCTCTCAAACAGAAATTCATATTTTTGGATCTTTGAATCCTGCTCTGTTGGGTCATTTTGGAAAGTGGCTTTGCTTGCACAATAATTGTTTAGCTTAATAAGCTGAAATATGCCCAACCCTTTTGTCTGTGCACTCCTGCCACAATTCAGTTACCCTAATTTCTCCACTTTGTCCAAATTGGTTACCAGGGTACAAACAAATCTACGGGTTGAATCCAACAAAGTCACTGCACAAGTAGAATGGCATTCACTAGCACAACAAAACTTTCCTTTACAAAATCTGCTCCAAAAGGTTGGGAGAACCCTCAGAACAGATTTTGGGTTGCAGAGGGTGCACAAGATGAGAGGGAGGGGACGATCTGTTGTGCTAGTGGAAGTCATTCCGCTGGTGCAATAACTTTATTCAACACAATACAACTCAATATCTTAAACCACAGTTGAAGAGGATTTAAGATCCTGACCTATTCTGAATCTGGTAATCATAGTTTCCTGGTTCACACCAAAAAGGAAACTAGAGTAATTTAAAGAGTTCCTGTTTTAACTGCAGCGCATCAGGGAAGGAAGGGGCTGTCCAAAAAGGCACAAGGCTTTTCTTATCTCGGCCAATGAAAGTTTGCATCTGGGGAAGCTGAAGCAATACTACACAGCTTTAACAAGACTTATTTTTACTATCTTATTTTAATTGTAATTAAGCTATGCTAGTAAAAAGTTACATGTTTATGATGCAGAAGTGAAAAAATCCAGTTTAAACTCAGATTACATCCATATTTACCAGTAGCATATTATAAACTAGTTTCTATTATACTACCAACTTGATAAATCATCACTATGTAATACACAGCACTGTTGAAGAGAATGCTCTACATCCATAAGAACTTTATGCAATGATATCAATGTAGAAAAAAAATCTTATTAATATTCGTTAGCGCTCAGAAAGTTTGTACTGTACATCAACTGATTGTTCACTACTCTTGGCTTATTACTGGCTTCCTGCTCATTTGAAACGAAATTAAACAAACCACAATTTGGGTCCATACAGCATGACAAGGCATACTATGACTTGCTTGTGCCACATGGGGTGCCTGCAGGGCAGGTAGGAAGCCTGATAAAGCCTGGGAGGCATGTTCACAATTATCCCATGGTTTAAAAACAAACTATGACTTCATGTGACATAAAAGCCAGCTCTATGCCTTGCAACACCAACTAGAATTCACGAAGAGATCAACACAAAAATATTTCCCAGCTATCACGCACCTCCAAGGAACAGTTGTTGCACTTATCTTGAAACGCACATAAAGTTCCCTCCTGCTAGGACTAGCAGAAAGAGAAAAATATACCGAAATGCAATCTGACAAATCCTTAACATCACAACATTGTGCTGCTTTGATGATGCCAGTAGTAATACAATCCTGTCCAGTCACCCACTAACTCCCACGTTTTTGTGTAAGCAAAACTTTGGTAGTCCTGCAGTAATAAAAACATTAAGAACTATTGACTTTGAAAATGAAGGAGGCTACTCCCTTTAGCTTGGCAATAGTGCAACTCTCTAGGTTGGCTGAAAAGTTGTTTCCATGAGAAGCAAGTGGTCCTTAAATATTGAGTGGGGGAGCCAACAGAGGAAACTTTTCAACATTGCAATGGCACTCACTAACTAAAGCACACCTTTGCCTAAGTTGACTTCTGATCCATATCAGATGGAACAAGTGACTAATTTTGAAACTTAATCTCCAAAATCTCTAATTAAAACAACATAACAGCTAGTTTATGTATAACTCTGGTTCCAATTCAACAAACAGTTTTTGTGGTTTTTCTGATTTACTTTACCTCTTGCCAGTTAAAACAATCTCCTGTACAGTCATAGAAGCTATTCTGATCATTTTCAAAGAATACAATAAACATCCCACACAATATACACCTTTTGCCACTCAGCTGAACCCTCCCTCTCAAAATATAAAGCACTGTGCTAAAAATAACTTAAACTTTGCTACATAATTAAAATGGCACTTTATCTGTGGATATATGGTGTAAAATGACATGTCCAATGCTATTCTTCACCAAGTAACCCAACGTACTTATTTTCTAATGTCTCACTGCAAGTTTTAAATTCATGCTATAAGCGACTTTTTTCCATATGGAAATGCAGTCTGTAAGATTATGTGCCCAGAAGTCTGTTGCATTAAAAAGTCTTCTAAAATATGGGTATGTTCCTCAATAAAATACTATTTCAGACATAAATCTAGTCGCAGATAACACATTTCCTCACACCTCATTTTTATAAATAACAGTCATTTTTGTTAAGATCACTACACACTCAGCAAACCGCACTTAAGAAAATGAAGGGTTATGTCCAACTTAAGTCATACTCTGAGAAGACCCACTGAAATCAATGGGCATGAACAAGTCTACTGATTTCAATGGGTCTGTGAGTATGATTCAAGTCAGATACAACCCAAACATGGTTTACTTTCTTCTGGAAGACCTCTATGACAGACACTCTCAATTTTTGCCAATAACAATACTCAGCGTTTATATCATGCCACAACCCCAATAAGGTAAGTCTATAGTATTATTCCAGTATTGCTTAAGTGGGGAGGGCAGAAACTGAATTATACATGCTTGACGCCTATTTAATTCATAGAGGGCAAGAGATCTGAAACACCAGCTCATCGTCTTAGCTGCTGCAGTACATTAGCATTGCATATAAGAATCCTACAATACCTTTTGATGGCCCAGGAAACAGTTGCCCAAAGTATGTATAGTGGTTTAAAAACTAATGGATCAAGGTTCCTATCCCAAGGTACTGTAAAAGCAACTCAGAAAGTTATTCCCCTAACACCATCCTCAGAATGGCAACACTAGGTATAGAAGAGTTTAAGAATGCATTAGCAGTCAGGGCTAGAATGGGGAAAGAACCCTTGGCCCTGTGTGCAGCTGCCCCCTGTGGTGAGCTGCTAGTACTACAGATTGGAGCATTATCTACTGCTCCGAAAGGGTTCTCAGATTGTGAGGTGACCACACCCATCCAATCTTGCCACTGGGCCCTCCTAGACGGAAAGGACTATAGATGGCTTCCTGTCTGGGCTGGAACTTTGTCCAAGCAACAACAGTTTTCCTGGCTCTGGTGCACTTCTGTGTTCTTTGGCTCAGATTCCTGGCTAGTTCCTTAGGTCTGATTCCCTGGCCCAACTCCCCTTCGACAGTGGCCAATGGCTCAGCCCTGACAGCATGGACTGTACTGAAATGAAGTGTAGTTTGCTTAGGGCTTATGTGACAGAACAAATTAAAACGAGATGGAAAAATATGATGCATCAAGGTTGTTGTAAGTATTCCTTTGTACAACTTTATAAATTATCAAACACATATGTCAGCCCATGAAAAACAATGAGGATATCCAACTGCAAGTCTTTTCTAAAAGTTCTAAACTTACTACAGTATTCATTTCCAAAAGAAGGGGGTGGAAGAACTTATCCCATGCTTCCTCAAAATCTCAGCATTTAATAGGCTACTGCTGGCAACAGTTTCTTTCAGAATTAGCTCAAGCATAAACATTTGCCAAGCTCAGAAAAATGCTACAGACAAGAGATGCTGAGCTCTGCTCAGCGCCATTGCTCTGCAGTCCATCTCCTGACATCAGATATCATTTCTCTTCCATTTGTGTTCCAATACAAAAATGAGCAGTTGGAAGAAAAACAGCTTAGGTGAGAGGCGGGGGGGGGGGAAGGTTGAAGAGATTAAGCTGTACACGAGGTGGGTTCACCACCCATATCCTTCTGCATTTAAATCACACACCCTACCTCCACATATAAGTATGTGAGAAGAGTCCGCTGGATCAGGCCAATGACCCATCTAGTTCAGTATCCTGTTCTCACGGTGGCCAACCAGATGCTCATGAGAAGCCCACAAGCAGGACCTGAGCGCAAGAGTATTCTCCCAACAACTGCAGTTTCCAGCAACTTGTATTCAGAAGCCTACTGCCTCCGACCATGGAGGCACAGTATAGCCATCATGGCTAGTAGCTATTAATAGCCTTAACCTCCATGTATTTGTCTAATCTTGTTTTAAAGCCATCCAAGTTCTTGGCTATCACTGCCTCCAGTAGGGGCAAATTCCATAGTTTAACTATGTGCTGCGTGAAGTAGTACTGAAATATAAGTGGGGAAGACCCGTATTTAAAAGAGGCATGAGACTGCTGCCATCACATGTAGTCTGACCCTTACAACTAAAGGCATCCTGCAACCACTCACCCTGGGGTGGCTAACTTTGGACCCTCCAGATGTTGTTGGACTCCAGCTCCCATCAGCCCCAGCCAGCACTGCCAATAGCCAGAGATTACAGGAGTTATAGTTCAGAAACATCTGGAGGACTAAAGGTTAATTAGCCACCCTTGTACTAAGGGGCCTGCACATTTTTTGTAAGCTGCCTTGAGTATTTTGTGGAAAGGTTTAATAAAGAAGATTGCTGTAGGCAGAGAGGGAGACAGAGAGGTGGGAGGAGGAATTCTGGATGCCTGCTTCAGTTATGAATGAAATTATGGTAGAGCAAGGGTGGAAACGTGAGGCCCTCCAGATGTTGTTGGATTCCAACTCCCATCAGCCCCAGACAGCATGGCAAACGTTCAGAGATAACAGGAATCCAACAACGTCTGGAGGGCCACAAGTCCCCCACCCTGAGGAGACACATAGTCTGATTCTGAGCATATTTTGGAAGTACTGCAGGACCACCTGTTTTGGGCTGGCTTTCAGTTACCAGGAAGTAGGTATACAGGAGAACAGAGAGTCAAGGAAGCATTGGGGTCTTCATTAAGAAATAAGGTATTAGGGTGTGTGCGGTGTGGAGTTAAAATATATGCTTCCCCAAACCTCTAAGAAAGAGCTAGATAACATCTACATAAGTGACTACTGCCTACATGTAAGGGAAAGCTTAAACACTAAAATAGTAAATAACTGTTGGTGCAATTTACCTTGAGAGTACTTCAGTGAGCTTTACAAAGCCAGCATATGCTAACTCAAATGCCCCTCTGTGCCTTGACTTCAGAAGTTGATGCTTGAAATACTCCCCAATATCTTTCACCTAGAAAAAGAAATTGGGTTTTCCTTAGAAAAGCACAAAGATTTTACACACAAAGATTTTTTACAGGCTAAGAATGGTTTTGGAGACATAGACAGCCAGTGCAATTGTTTATATGAATCCCATTGAAATCTATGGCCCTCTGCTCCCAATTTTACTTATGTAAGACAACTGCTTTGTACACTTCAGAAAGCTAGCTGTCAGGTAGTTCATGCCTCTGCAATCTAGCATATGGAGGGCAAGCATGATCCTGATCATGCTGTAAGAACTATTAACATTTACCTCTGCTTGAGTAGCACCTTCACTCAGGTGCTACTCAAGCACAGTCACATAAGAATACAGCAGCCTTCATTATCATTGCAATGGAGATGAAAGTTTTTGTAAGGCTTGCAATTGTAGCTCTTTCCTCTACAAGGAGATCTGTGGGAAGAACAAAAATCCAGCTACAAGAGTGGGCTTGCAGTCTGCAAATATGCAAAAAGTCAGTTAGGCATTTTGCAAGTGCATGCTTGCAAATTTCAGAATGCAAGATCATTTTTAGGTTTGAGCCTTTGAGAGCTGTGTAGCTGCATTCATCTGCTGGAATTACTAAGCTCTTTTGCAGTCAAGAGAATTAAATAGTGCAGAATGCTGCATCATGGTTGCTGACATGCGTCAGACTCTGTCAGCATATAATACTTTTGTTCAGAGATCTGTGCTAGTCGCCAATTTGTTATTATTTGGGACCAGTTCCCCACCCGACATGCCTACTCCGAAGTAAGCTCCATTGGATTCAACGGAACTTTCTCCCAGGTAAGTGTGTATTGGGTTGCAGCCTAAGTTTGTTAATGAGAGAGAATGAGAGAGACCAATTTTGTCTGGGCAGAGTTTGACAGAGAAGGGAAGATGTTGCTTTGAAGAGTTTGTTGCTCATATAACAATCTGAGGCAAGAAGCACTTTCCCTTCTGCATTTGCAAATTATAATGCTTTGCATCAGGAATACCTTCAGACGCAGGGGGGGGAGGAATCAGAGGGGAGAGAAGGCAGGAAGATTTCACAAACTTCTAAAGTCTCTTTTTCTGAGAGAGAGAGAGAGAGAGAGAGAGAAAGGGCATGATTCTCCATCCCTTCTGAATGCTCTGCAACTAATGTGCCCCTTGTTCTCTTCTGAAACCTGAACTGATCCATCACCTCTGGGAGGGGGAGGGGAACCCAAGAAGCAAGCACAACATCCAGTTCCTTCCTAGGCTGGGTGAGTTGAAGTCAAAACAGTCATTCCTGGGGTTGTAACTGCCTTCCAGCCTCCCGTGTAAATTCCTTCTCTCACCCTCCGTCATCCTCATCACCATTATCCTCGCCACCATTCTCCTGTGTAAACTTTCTCTCAAGTGCAGGGTCCCTTCACACCACCTCTGTCCCTCACATACACACCCACTCACACTGCACCACTACACAACTGCCACCCCCGCTACCAAGGAGGAGGCAGGAGCCCCCCAGGCACATCCATACAGTGGAGGCCGCAGCAATATCTTTCCCAGGAGTGCCAGCCCAGGGAGGAGGAAGAGCCACACCGCGGGGCAAGAGACAGGCTATAGGCTGGGGTGGGCGAATATCTGCTTAATTCAGACTCTCCCGCCATTGGAATTAAGCAGATTCTTCACCAGCATCTGCCAGCAGCCTATCTCTTCCCTGCGGTATTGCATCTCCTCTTCCTTTTCCTCCTCTGTCTGCTCAGAGAAGCTTTGCAGAAGCCTCTAATGTGTGGTTTGGCTAGGGAGTCCCCTCCCCTCCCACCTCCTCCTTCACCCTGGTGTGTGTGTGCGTGTGGGTGGTGGATTGGAGGAAAAGTAACTAGACATAGTCCCGGAACGTTCCCCCCTGCAAAACACACCTGGCAGTAAAAGACCAGAGAATGGTAAATAAGCTTCAAGCAGCAAAACTCATAATAAAAAGATGCTAAGTGAGATATTTCTTTTTAAAAAATTCTGTTAAGCAAACAGCCAATATTTATAGCCATGTCTTCATGCGACGCTTGTGGCGCTGGCATCAAAAAGTGAGCATGACTCTATGAAACCAATTCCTATTTGACTTGGAAAAGAAGAAGGAACTTAATGGTGAAAGTATATTGCTGATCGCTTTACACTCCACGCTCCCTTGGCTTTGAAAGAATACAAGCACAGCTGTCAGCCAGATGAAAACATCTGCTGGAGGCAATGTGCAAATAAAAATATTAGCATTATTTTCCTGCACACAGGACACCACTAAGCAAGGACAACATTAAGTAGCTGATCACCAGTACACTTTCAAGTCATTGGTTTCAGTTTAATATATTACAATGCTTTTGTAGAAGGAGGATTTGATTTCCCAGTTCCCCCCTCCACACCCCTTCAGCCTCCCAACAAAGGTTGAAAAAAGAAGAAAAAGGATGTTGTGTATATCAGACTCCCAGGATGGAAACTAGTTTGGTTGAAACCATATGGGAAAGGGAAATTATATTATATTATTATATTATTAAATATAATAAATCCAAAATATTTCCAAATGAAATACTTGTGGTAAGCTAATTTCTTGTAAACACTGCAGTCGTTCTCTTGAACAGTCCCAGATGGTGTGCTAGCCTTTATGGGTTTAAAAAAAAGGGGGGGAATGCTTTAAGAAAGCAGTCCTAAATGAGCATAATTCTGTCATCCAGCCTGTGGGGAACATGATATCCTCAATCAATCAATGTACTTGCTGTCCAAAATTACAAGTATAAAAGCTTTACTAAATGGCAATTTCATTGGATCTCACTTTGCCGTCTGCCAAATGAAAAACATGTAAGTGGAAGTGAAGTTGAAGTCAGTAAACGAATTCTAAAGATATAATGGATATACATATAGCCACCCTCCACTAAATGGAAGACTCCCCAAGCGTGCATAGCTTGAATACCAACTGCAGATTACATGTAAAGCTGCCTCTTTTTAAATACTCATCCGTGAGAATATCCTAACTGGCAATTAGGGTAAATAGTAATTAAAATGTACCTAAATGGAAAATCTATAAACAATTTGCACTGCTGTAGTACTATTTTATTCAAAAACACTCTCCTGGTGTAAGTAGTAATGCATCTTCCCTGAATATTTTGTCTCTTAAAACAATCCTTTGAGCTACTTATGGAATACCAAATTACAGAGAAGTTTGCTGAGCTGACTAAAAGAATCCGAATTGTAAAGTAAGCACAGCTGTTGTTAGCATATAGTCAATATCTTTCCTTTTCATCTGTCTGTCAGCATTATTTGGAAAACAAGAGGACAGGTCAGTAAAGAAAGCTGTGATGAGACAAAAGGCCCACAAAAACTATTCCAATTCTTTAAATACTATTCCAGTCACAGAAGATTTCAAACCACAGAATGTTAAATATTCTTACCTGCTCTACTGTTATCAGTGCATCTGGGCAACTGGGAGATGCCTGTAAAGGCAGAAGTTGACACAACTTCCCTAAAAGTAAGGATATTTCCTTCATACTTCGCCAGCAACAAACCAGCACCATCTGAGCTGTTACATCACATGTCTGCCGTTCTTCATCTTAAATAAACAAGCATAACACATATATTTATTTACGTATTTGTAACTGCACTTTCATGAGAAAGTAACAAGACAGAACACAACATACTTCCAAAAATCTGGAAAAACAACCATAAAAACATTGTTAAAAACCATCAAACATCAGTAAATACAGATTGGTTAAAAAGAAAAAATTCAAATTACAAAGGCCTGTCTCAATAATATAGTTTTCAAAGGACATCTGAAAGAAGAGATAGTTCCTGCTGAACCTCTACTAGCAGGGAGTTCAACAGGGCAGGGCCTCCCACACTATAGGCTTGGTCAGTGGTGGAGGCCAACCAAACCTCAGGAGCATGGGGAACTACCAAAAGTGCCCCATCAGAGGATCTTGGTGCTTGAGGTACAGCATAAGGAATTAGATGGTCCTCATGGTACTTTGGACCTTATTTCGTGTCTGCTAAAAACTTTTTTGGTCCAGCAGGATTATCAATACCTTGGCATGGTCATTAACCAAAATGGAGACAATAGTCAAGAAATCAGAAGAAGGCTAGGACTGGGAAGTGCAGCTATCAGAGAACTAGAAAAGGTCCTCAAATGGAAAGATGTATAACTGAACACTAAAGTCAGGATCATTCAGACAATGCTATTCCCGATCGCTATGTATGGATGTGAAAGTTGGACAGTGAAAAAAGCGGATAAGAGAAAAATCAACTCATTTGAAATGTGGTGTTGGAGGAGAGCTTTGCGCATACCATGGACTGCAAAAAAGACAAATCATTGGGTGTTAGAACAAATTAAACCAGAACTATCACTAGAAGCTAAAATGATGAAACTGAGGTTATCATACTTTGGAGACATCATGAGAAGACATGATTCACTAGAAAAGACAATAATGCTGGGAGAAACAGAAGGGAGTAGAAAAAGAGGAAGGCCAAACAAGAGATGCATTGATTCCATAAAGGAAGCCACAGACCTCAATTTACAAGATCTGAACAGGGTGGTTCATGACAGATGCTACTGGAGGTCACTTATTCATAGGGTCCCCATATGTCGTAGTCAACTTGAAGGAACATAACAACAACAACAAAGCCTACCTGGGCATTATTTTGACACATGATTTTAGTAAGTATAAGTGTTTTAACATTTCTGATTTTCTTACATTTCTATTTTTTAATGTAACTTGTTTTAATGTGTAATGTGTTAGACTTATTGTAAATCACTTTTGTTTTGGTAGGCAGTATATACACTTTGTTAAATAAAGTAAAAAAGATTCCTGCCTGAAATTCTAGAGAGCCACTGAGATAAGATGGACACATAGTAAAACTCAATATAATCTCTCCTAAAACATTTCCTGAGTATATTTTTTCCCCAAGGACTCAAGATTACCAGGACATGGTGCAAAATGTGGCAGCACAATTGATCGCTGGGGCAGGTATCGCCCCTCTGTCACCCCTCTGCTGAAAGAATTGCACTGGATAACTAATGGATAGGCATGTTCAAGGTTCTGGCTTTGGTATACAAAACCCTATGCAGCTTGGGAGCAGGATACCTGAAAGATCATCTTACCCCTTACTGTATATATCCAGTTGATCACTGTGCTCTGCAGGTGAGGGCCTCCTGCAAATACCATCTTATCTGAAGGTCCGCACAACATAGGAAGTGGACCTTTAGTGTTGTGGCACCTACCCTTTGGAACTCCCTCCCCTTAAATATTAGACAGGCACCATCTCTGTTATCTTTTTTGGTACGTACTGAAGACTTTCCTCTTTCAACAAGCCTTTTAAGTAGAGACCTTATACCAGACTGCATTTGTGTTATCATTGCTTTTGAATATGTTTTTAAATGTGATTTTTAAAAATGTTTTTAAAGATTTTTTAAAATATGTTTTAAAGTATTTTGTTTTTAAGATGTTTTAGAGGGCTTTTGGTGTTTTTGTTTGCTGTCCTGGGCTCCTTTTGAGAAGAAGGGCAAGTTATAAATCTAATATATAAGTAAGTAAAAGTGTTCAAAAAAGTTTCATTTGTTGAAACATACTAATAACCGGTGTTCCATCTATCGTGTATTGCTTATTGTCCCATGTGTATCTCTGTTTATTACATGTTTTATGAATTACAATATAGTATATTTTAATATTTTGAGGAGTTTTGGCGCCTGCGTACCACTGACTTGTTATAAGACAGTTTCCTATATTACCAGATTCTCCAAAAGCAGATTTTGCAACCTCTTGATAGGAAGCGTGGCTGACATTTTATCTTTTGGTTCTAAGCCAGTACAGCAAGAGAAGGGACCACTGTCCTTTCCTGAAAAGTGTTTCTCGGAGGTGTTGAACACAGGACATGGTGGGTTATACCGTCATTTCGTGGCTGGAAACAGTAAACACAGACTGGTCTTTGTCCATTACGCACCTCCCCAGTCCATTTCACAGCAAGGAGAAGCAACAAATTTTAAAACACTCACACAAGGGAAAAAACTTCTTTTGAAGGAGTAAATATGCTACTATGTGGTTTGGAACTGGTAACCTGAGCAATCCAAAAGCTATAGTGATGCATGCTTTTATCCATCTAGTTAATGTTGATGCTGCCACTTTGTGCCCCAAGATTGGATTAAATGATACAAACAACGTGTCAGCCTTATCAGCATTATTCTGTTAATGAATGTATACACCAGATCAGATACCCTTCTTGCTGTCGTGACTGCCACTAGAAAACCATTTTTTATGATAAGTGCATCGGGGAAACCTTCCTCAGAGGCTCAAACAGAGGCCTCTGTAATGTCTGCAATACCTTATGGAGATCCCAACTTGGAAAACTATGAACAATTGGTGGACACTTAAGCAAAGCTCCTCTCAGAAATCTCTTAACCAACGGAAGACTGTTCTGATGTATTCAAAACTGAAGAAATTGCAAAAGCCTGGTGCTTCAATGACACCGGTCTAAGGCCCATGGACAATCCACATTGCACAAACTCCAATAAAATGCTCACAGAGATATCCACCAATGACAATTGTCTTGAAAATAACCAATGTACAAATGCCCACCACATCAACTGATATATTCTTACTGTAGATGAATGGCTAGCAAAGTATTTGCTACCTGCTCTGAAAAGCCTGCCAATGTTAATTCACATTGCTCAACCTTCAGGCAGTGAGTTGAAACCACTCCAGATGTGGATGAACCACTGGCCTTTGGGTCAAGTACTCTGCTTGGCATGGAATCCTCCAAAGTAGCTATACTGCTAATTGCAGAATGTCCCGACATCCATGGTATCCAAGGCCAAAATGGTGCCACTAAGATCACTTGAGCCTTCTCTGTTATGTTTTTTTCCAACACCCACAGAATCACTGGGATTGGCAGAAATGCATGAAGGAGCTGATGTAGCTACACCACCGATAACACATCTACTGCTTCCACTTGTGAGCAATGGTACCTCGAATGAAATCTTAAAGTCTGCCAATTCTGGACGATTGCAAACAGATCTAGATGTACTTGTCTGTACAGCACTTGTATTTGATGGAAGACATTTCTTGCTAGTCTCCATTCTCCTGCCTGTTCCTGTTGCCTGGTTAGCCAGTTGGCTTGGATGTTCAGGTCGCCTTTTATGTGCTCCGCCACTAACAAGCCCAAGTGTGGTTCCACTCAGTTCATTAGCAAAGGAGCCTCTTCCGGGAGACCTCAGGAGCAAATCCTCCCTTGTCTGTTCAAACAAGCACTGGCTGTATTGTTTTCTATACACAGGAGCATGTGACGGAGGGGAAACATTGTTGCAAAGTGACGAAAAGCTAATCTGGCGGCCCTGAGCTCTAACCAGTTGACACTGTGTCTCAACTCATTGATTTTCCACTGACCTTCACAATGCACTCCCCATCTGGCTAAACTTGCATCTCTCATGATCACCATGTTTTCCTGCTCTTCCAAAGGAATTCCTCTTGTCAAGTTCTGCTCTGTGGTCCACCATCACAGTAAGAGATGCAAGGGTTCTAACAGCAGGATTGGCAGCTTTATTTTGGTTGCTATAGCACTGAAATGGCAGAAGCATCTATTGCAGTGACCTGGTGTGATGACGAGCCCATGACAATAAGTGTATTGTTGAAATCATGAGCCTTAACACCTGTGTCAAATACATCAGATTCACTGTTCTCTGCCAGACCAGTTGAGACACTGTCTACTGAATCTTGGATACTCACTCTGGCAACACTGACAGCACTCCTTGGTATCTATCAGTGCTCTGTCTGTGACACTTGTAACACACTTTTTTCATAGTTTACCACAAAACCTCCTCTTTTCAAGGACTTTAGCATCAACTGAATGTTCTCTTGCACTTTCTGTAGCGTCTGTGACTGAATGAGGTTATCTAGGTATGGATATGCATATAGACCCTGGAGTCGCAAACACACTACCAGGTTCACCATGATCTTTGTGAAAATCCTCAGTGCAGAGGCAAGCCTGAATGGCATTGCCCAGTACTGATAATGTGGTGTTCATATTTATAACAGAAAAAACACCTGTGTCTTGGGTGTATTGGAATGCATAGGTACACTTCCTTTGAATCTACTGGAAGCCAGAAAATCTTCTTTGTATAAAGCCTGTCTGATTGATGTCAGTGTCTCCAACTTCCTGTACACCACAAACTGATTTAACAACTGGAAGTCTAGCACAGCCCTCCAGGATCTATTTCTTTTTGGTACCACAAAGAATATTGAATAAATATCTAAGTAGTACTGCCATGGAGGGACTGGTTCTATGGCTACAATCTCCAACAGAAACCTTCTCAGTTTCCACATCATCATTCCAGTCACCTTCCTCAATATCTGGGGGCACCAATGTTTCCAGGAGATCTGAAATAGTATCACACCCCTGTGCTCTCCTGGATATAGCCATGCGCTCAAGGGCTGTTCCCCTTGCCACCTCATGCAGGTCTGGGGACTCAGCACCCTCTTCATCTGAAGAGGAATTATACACCTGGTATGGCTTTTCTCTTATTTGACGATATCTAATACTGAAATGTTTAGTTTTGTGCCGTGATTTGGAAGCCACTAGTAGTGGCTGTACATTATGGGCATCTTACTTACAACTTGGGTAAGCAATCACAGACTGTGCATTTACAGAGTGTTGTGCAGTTAATTGGCCAGTAGATGGTACTGTTTGGCTTCCTCAGCTCAAGTTCTCTCCTTCCTGCTGCTGTTAATTCTTTAAGTTGCTTATCTGTTGTAGCACAGGTGCAGACAACTGCACATCTTGAGAGCCTTCCTATAATCCAGCCTGAGGAACCTGCTGCATCTCAGCCTGCCCTGACTACAAACATGTAAAGCAAATAGGCCCCATATCCCTGTTCATAGTAATCATGGGCTTATTAATAGACATAGTCTGGGACTGCTGATTTTGCAGTGGTGTGGTTTGGAAGCCTACAAACGTATCACTATAAGTGGACAATGTACATAAAAGTGCTGACTGTACTTGCATGTGGGCTGTTTGCTGCACCATCTCCTCTTCTGATAGGAGATCTGCTGTGTGGCTATCTGCTGCCTGCAGAGCTGCACTGTTATGCTTGAGCAGGCCAGAAAGCCTAAGCAATGCCTCCACCATGTAGTATGACTTCCTGGTCTCTAGCAACTCAGCAGAAGTTAACATTGGTACTGAGTGGTGTATGCCAACATTCTGAAGAATCACGGTTGAAGAGGCTGTTTTCAAAGACGCTGTGGCAGTTGCACCCACCATTTTGTCAACCACTTCCCTGATGCTCGCCTCAGCAAGCAAAATCCAGTCCAAGCAGGACTTAAAGGCTCCTGAGGCACCTGGCAATGCGGCCTGGGGGACCTCTTGGAAACTTTGCCCGTGTTTCAGTTGAAAAAATGAAAGCCTACAAGACTATTTATTGTCCCCCTGTTACAGCATGAATCAGAAAAAAAGGAAGGAGAGAACTTGAGCTGAGGAAGCCAAACACACAGCACATACTTTAAGGGAGAGGGGTGCTTAAGTAACTAACTCCCACTCATCCCACGTGCACAACAAAAGAAAGAGAAATCATTCAGCACATAGATGACACAAAAGGGGTTTGTTTTTTTATTTAAGCCACCAACACAAAAAGATCTCAGCAGCACACACGCAAAGTTTCATAGACAAAGACCACTCACTCATACAAACATCCACAACTTTTAGTAATTTAATAGGACACAAGCCTGCATAGTGCACCAATGTATAGAGTGAAGAGAAATATGCCTGCTCCATACCTTGACAGGAAACTAATGGGGGGGGGGTGTCTAACAGACAAATACCAGTTTGCATTTCCTGTCTCTGGCCACAAGGGGGTGGTGTAACCCACCATGTCAGGTGTTCACCACCTCTGGAGAAGATATGAAGCAAGGTTACCTGCACTGTCTGGCTATGAATGACATTTATGATGATGAATTAATTTATATACTACTTACATGCCAGAATGGCTGTTCAGGTGATGGTGGCAAGCCATGTGTGCCTGCTATAAAAGCCTTCAGCTTTTCTTGCCAAACAGCTGCTTAGTCTGTCAGGTCTCACACCAATGACTATCTTGGTTCCCTGAAGCCAGCCCCCTTTCTGAACAGGTGATCAGCATTGTCTGGGTTTTATAGTACTGACAATCCATGTAGCATTACATGCACACAACGTTAGTGCTAGATGCAGAGGTTTATCTGTTTCCTGCAACACCCTTTGGCATGTGCTGGGAAAGATATTTTAAAAAGCATATAAGTACATGTTTTCACATGCAATTTATCCTCACTAGACCAGGGCAACAAATGGTGTGGGAAGATGTTTATAGATAGCAAATCACTGCTATTTTTTTTTTTTTTTACAGAGGGGATCACTACCGCATCAGTAAAACTATGTCAAAATATAAAATGTAAAGTCAGACCTCACCTATGGGACGCTCAGACAGCTTAACTAAGGGACGTATGTTAGCCCAAAGTATTCAAACATGCAGATATTCAGATATTCCTACTGGCAAGAGGGCAGGATATAAATCTAATAAATAAAAATTAAATAAATAAGAGAAATAATCCCTTTTTCACCCAATACTTCTATTAAAAACTATATGCATGAATATTAAACCATAGGGTGAAAAGAAAAGGAAAAACAATAACTTTAACAATTAACTTTATATAGTATATATTATAGTATAGATGGATTTTTATCTCATATTCCCAGCATTTGTTTTGAAATGAAGGTTCTAATAGAGGCCATTTTTAAATATACAAAATTCAACTACCCCACCCAGTGGTCTTTATGTGAAAAGCAATTTTTAAAAATATTTTCTCATACAGATTAAAATAGAAGGCAGCAGAGCTGATCCATTGGGGAGAAAAACAGAAATAAAAAGGTAATGAATGTAATGTAACAATTTTAAATTTTTGATATAGCATACAATCACATTTCATAACACAAAGCTAGGGTTTCCCCTTAGTGCTCTGCCAGAATGTCACAAAGCTCCTAATGATAATTTATTGCAGGAATGTATTACAGTATTAGTATAGAAAGAACATAATTTAACAGGGTATTCCAAATAAAAGAAAACAGTTATCATGGTGTATGCTAACCTAATGTGTCTGTATTAAATATTGCAGTAAATAAAACATTTAAAAAGCCAATTTCTAATCATTTTAAATCTGAATGCATACATGAGGATTAGTTCAATTGAAATTATCTTTAAATTCTTCAGAAACAAGAAATGATTTACTGGGCTTAAGCTTTTAATTAGCACTTTCAGAAGTACAATTGATGGAGCCCAACAGATAAAGCAACAGGGTGAACGCTTGCAAGGGAAAGTACTGATTCAAATATTCATGTCCACTGGGAATAGAGATTCAGGTGGTGAGGGCTGCCAAGTACCTTAATCTATTTGGCTGATGGGAGACGTCCTGCTGGATCAAACCAAAGGCCTATCTAGTTCTATTTTCCACAATGACTAACCAAATGCGTCTGGAAAGACCACAAGCAGGGCATGGGGACACTAGCAGTGGTCTCTAATCCCCAGCAAGAGACAGTGGTCTCTAATCTTGTGGATAGTATAAAGCCATTATGACTAGTTGTTAAAAGCCTTGTCCTCCAAGAATTTGTCTAATTCCCCTTTTAAAGCTCTTTATATTGACAGAGTTCTTGGACAGGCACATGCAACTACATGCTTACTGGTCCCATGCCCTCTTTGACTGTAGGGATAGGCTGGCATCTCTGAACAAAGGCTGACTAGATTCCAGTCTCCAATCTTCCCCTTACTGGGAAGGAAATAAAGCATGTTAGATCCTTGTTTCTGATCAACTTACTGATAGCAAAAAAACCCAGATCTCCAGACAACCATACCCAGCAGTGTCACGTAAATATTCAACATCACGGAAAACACGATGGTATTCTGCAAGCCAAAGGCCATCATGGGCCATCTCCCAAGCAGGACAGACAACATATATCCACTGATATAATCAGAACCATAAAAAAGTACTCCATAACCTCAGCCCAGACTTTTAGAAAAGTCAGAAATAGTAAAGAAAAAAGCCTATTCATATAATAATTATATAACATCATGATCTATTCTAGATGAATACATTTTTGATTCTTTAAAAATATTAGTGAGGGTAACTGTAACACAGCTTGTTACTTTTAGCCTTGGTAGAGTCAGATGTTTTTACTGGACTTGTTTTTTCTCCACTTGTTTTATTTTAATAATAATCAAAATTTCTCAGGAATAATGATGCACTAGCTTAGATTTTATTTAAAAAAATTTTGTAAGCCACTGTGGTTCATAGGGGGGGGGGATGCTTTGCCTCAACCACCATCTCTCTCACACACAGAAACACACACAGAGATTTCATGTGAAATTACCTCTAATTTCAATGGAAATGTTTTCATCTCTCTCACTGGCACAGTCTAGCCTGCAGCATTCTTTCAACAATTTTGCTTCTGTGAAATAATCATTCGTATCACGTGGCTGTATCTCACGCAGAATCAACGGCAAACGCCCTGCAGTATCTATAGCATACAGAGAAAATTGGCTTAAAAACAAACACTTTTCAAACAAGAGTTGATTTATTAATATTGCCACAAGACCAAGTGAACCTCTCTTCACTTTCAAATAAGATAGCAGGACATATTTGAGTCCTATGCCCCACAAAAGCTCCTTGGACCTTAGCTTTAAATCCCTTGATGGCCTGGTCATCTGTCCCCACCTTCTCTCTTTGCCCTCATATCCCAAAATATTCATGTTTGTGGGTTACATCCAATGAGTGCCTTTCTGTAAGCACAATGTTTTTTGATCCAATACAGATGTCTCCTAACAGGAGAGGCAATTTTTGCTTATTTCCCTCTGCAACCACCATTGCCCCTGAAAATCTGTTCTGGAGGGTCCCCCACCCCTTCAGAACATGTTTTGACTATGTTGGGCACTGCAAGAGGAGAAAGGATCAGCAAAAAAAGTCTCCCCTCCTGTTCCGTTAGCAGACACCTCTGCAACACCAACAGGATTCTAGCCTGTGACTTCTGATCCCACAAGCTCTACCACCCTCAGCTACCTGAAGGTTTCCTGTTCCCTCAACTGAATCTATTTACATCATAAATATTTACATTGTTGCTGTGCCTTACAACAAGAACTCCCTTCAAGCAAGCTTCATTTATTTATTTATTTATTTTATTACATTTTTAGACCGCCCTATAGCAATAAGCTCCCAGGGCGGTGTACAGCATAATACATAGTGCCACCTCTCTCCCCACGTCAAACACAAATGATAAATCAACTTTCCTCCAACTTCTCAGCCAAGCCCTTAGCTTCACTCTCTAGCCTTCACCCCTCTATATAAACTAAACCTAAATATGTATTCACACATATTCTTCACTCATAACCTTCATCCTGTACTGCCTTGCCTCCTCTCCTTCTGTTAAAATTTAGATTGTAAACTTCTCGGGGCAGGAATCTACCTTTTAACTTAGATGGTCCAACATAACTATTACTATTTCTATGAACATCATCTATGTGCATAGCACTTTTAGCAGCAAGATAACAAGCAACAAAAAAGGCAGGCCTCTGTCCTCAGAAGGTTACTATCTAAATTTAAGGAGGCAAGGGTAACGGGGCAATTACAAGCAAATGCAACTGCAAACATATTCTAGAGCAAGCTTAAGGCTTAAAATGTTTGAAATGTTAAAATAAATGTGTAGCTCATTTCCATAATTTGAAACATTAAGAGTATTAGTTAAGATTTGGCACCCTGGGCCGCCCTGGGCTTCTGCTGGAAGGAAGGGCGGGATATAAATCAAATAATAAATAAATAAATAAAATAATGTCTCTTGCTGAGTAGAACAACTTATTTCTAATGAACACTCAGTGCTGCTAAGCTCAAACAGTATTTGTCAATTTTGTGGCATTTTCTTCATAGGTACTTTTTGGTATTTCATAGGTACAATTTTGTGGCACTTTCTTTCATAGGTAGGAGGGAAAGAAACTAATATGTTCTCTGACGAGGGCAAGTATCAGCTATTTAGACTGGGTGGAGCCATGGAAGCTTTTACCAAGCTCCTGGTGAGCTGCATTCAATCTAGCAGATCACAAGATGTACAGCCCTGAGTTAGATTTTACTTCCGATCCAATCTTAGTCCCCTCTCCCTGACATGCATACTGACCACATAACATGTTCACACAAGAAGACTGCTGTACACAAGTAGGAACCCTGACTAGCATAAAGGGTCGCTATGTGCATGTAACTATATGTACAAATGACCCTTTCACACTGACATTCAACATGCAGCCACAGGGGAGGCATGGCCAGCTCATGTATTGGTGTGCCGGAGTGGACAACGGAGAGGTGCAGTGGATCTTCCTAAAGAGAGATAATGATGAGAACTGGAAATGAGACAGAGTTTAGGAAAGGAAAGACAGAAGGTAACTTTTGTAAAGAACAAGTTACAAAAAAAAAACCCAATTACACCAAGAGATTCAAGATTTTTAGAAATATTAATGGGTTACCCAAGTCAGTATCCATTGGAATAAGACCTTCTGGTGATGAGCTCTGAACTACTGGAGATACTACAGCAGAGAGCTTATAGGACATCAGAATAAGCTTTGCCACCATCTCTTTCCATTCAGGAATCAGGGTCACATTACTGTAAGAAAATAAAGACAGGGAATTCAAGGTGAACATTTAATTCTAACAAAATTAAAGCAAGGCTTAATGCAAAATTAATTGTATAATGAATTTTAACCCTTATTATTTCTTTACTTTGAACTCTTCATATATATTCCATACTACAGCTTAGAACAGCCTTCCCCAACATGCTGCCCTCCAGATGTTTTGGACTATAACTCCCATCAGCCCCAGCCAGCATGGCCATATGATGCCAAGGCTAATGGAAGCACAACTGTGCTGGCTAGGGACGATGGAGGTTCAGCCCAAAACATCTGGAGGCACCAAGTCCAGGATGGGGGAAGGCTGGCTTAGAACTACAGATTGATTTTACTGCAGTGACAAGTACACGACTACAAAGCATCAAGTCAGTATCAACACAGATAAAACAAACCACTGCTGATTAATTCTAAAGCATTACTTATCAGATGGGGAACAGTGGCAGCAGTAGTAGTTCACTATGTTATGCAACACAGAAATGGGGACAGGGACAGGCATTCAATGCTTATAGATCAATCATTATGGAGCCAGCTATTCTGTTGTAATCCATGAAGCTGACATATTGCGATATGTCGTTTCCAATTCCAGCCCAAGACATTTTGCTGCCCCAAGTGGAGCCCTAAAAAGGCACTCCTCACCCCCCAAAGAGCTAACACTTTAAAAAATCTTACTGCACCAGACACCAATTCCTGTCATCATCTCTCTCCCTGCACAATGCCACCTTGTAGCTGGTAGCTACATCCAGCTGCTTGGCAAGGCCAACTCTGATAGTTGTAATGGGACTGCATAAACAGAAAGACTGGCCTCCAAAGGAATGTCATTTGCAACCAAGAGTGGGTAAAAAATTTTTTTAAATAAAATAAGTAAGAGTTTGTTGGCACAAGCACACCTCCGCAGCATTACAGCTACATGCAGCCATAGCAGAGATGGGGAACCATTTCCAGCCTGAGGGCCACACTCACTTCCAGTCAGCCTTGCAAGGGCCACATGCCAGTGGTGGACAGGGCCAGAGGCAAATGTGGGTGCAGCAACAAATGTACATCCATTTTATCTTTGTGCCAGAGGGCTAGTTTCTACAAACACTCACACACCTCCTCTATACTCCATCTTGGGAAGCAACAGGCACTGCCAGAGTTCAAGGATACATTCCAGTCTGGCAAAAATAGTCAGGGTGCGAGGCAGGGCCAATTAAGGGTGTGGCCTGGGGAGAGTTCCGAGGGCCAAACAGAGAGGCCTGGAGGGCTGCATTCAGTCCCTGGCCCCAAGGTTCCCCTACCCTGAATCTATAGCAGTGACAAAGCCAATTGATACCATTGCTGTTTAATTTACTGATCTGTTTTCAGGATTTGTATGCCACCCCATAACAAATTTCTGTATGAAGTTTACAATAAATAGTAAAACATAATGTAAATATTAAACGAAACATAAAGCCAATGGTAATGGTTATTAGCCTACAGCAATACTACCCTGAACACGTTTGGGAGACCACCTGGGAATACCGGGTGCCGCAGGCTTAGAGGAAGGCAATGGTAAACCACATCTGAACATAAGAACATAAGAAGAGCCTGCTGGATCAGGCCAGTGGTCCATCTAGTCCAGCATCCTGTTCTCACAGTGGCCAACCAGGTGCCTGGGGAAAGCCCAGCAAGCAGGACCTGAGTGCAAGAACACTCTCCCCTCCTGAGGCTTCTGGCAACTGGTTTTCAGAAGCATGCTGCCTCTGACTAGGGTGGCAGAGCACAGCCATCATGGCTAGTAGCCATTGATAGCCCTGTCCTCCATGAATTTGTCTAATCTTCTTTTAAAGCCGTCCAAGCTGGTGGCCATTACTGCATCTTGTGGGAGAAAATTCCATAGTTTAACTATGCGCTGAGTAAAGAAGTACTTCCTTTTGTCTGTCCTGAATCTTCCAACATTCAGCTTCTTTGAATGTCCACGAGTTCTAGTATTATGAGAGAGGGAGAAGAACTTTTCTCTATCCACTTTCTCAATGCCATGCATAATTTTATACACTTCTATCATGTCTCCTCTGACCCGCCTTTTCTCTAAACTAAAAAGCCCCAAATGCTGCAACCTTTCCTCATAAGGGAGTCGCTCCATCCGCTTGATCATTCTGGTTGCCCTCTTCTGAACCTTTTACAACTCTATAATATCTGAATACCTCTTACCATGAAAACCCTATGCATATATCCAAAAAAAGGTTCATAGCGTCGCCATAAGTAGTAATCAACTTGAAGGCATTTAACAACAAAATGGTTATTAATATTAATGTTCAGTAAAACACCATTTGGGCGTTACAGAACTAGGGTCTGTAGGGCTGCTGGACATACATGTCAGTCCTACCCCCAGCATCCCCAATAGCTCAACCTCTGACCTTTGTACATCTAGTGTGAAAGTCTGGAGGGAGCTTCTAACTGTATTCAGCTGAGTGTGCTTAGAGGACTCCCTTGGTCAGGAACCCTGTGCGCTCTAAGTGCCTTTATAAGTGCCTTAACCTGAACATGGTTAGAAACCCCCTTCAGGCTGGAAGCGGAGCTGGCAGGCACATGGATAGTGGAGGGTGGGACCAGTGCACACAGCCCCACACTTCCAACACAAGTTATTTGATCCCTGTTCTGATAACTGTACAGGGGTAACATTACTCACTTTAATGGTAATTGGTGAAAAGCTCCTGTTATACAATGTACTCTGCCATACATTGGGAACGAAGCAGCTGCTTGCAGTAATGATTTATCTGCTTGCAGTATTTCTTCTTCAAGGTTTATCAACAAGTATTTGATAACTATATATAAATACAAACAGAAAAAGCAAAGTGATCATTGTTAAAGTCTTCCAGACAATTCTAGACAAAATCATGTTCTTTAACAATTTTGTTAAGGTCTGATGCCATATTCCATTAAGAAAGAAGCACAGCTGGTGACATAGCTGGTGACATGGCTGGTGGACCATTGATAGTTCCAAGGGAGCAACTTGCTCTGACAAAGGTTCAGATGAGACTGAGGCCTTTGAACTCTCTGTCTCCAAATTACTTCCTCCAGGCTCTCACATGGGCACTCCTCCTCCATTCCATGGCCACCCTTCTGATGCACTCCCTCTGCCACCAGACTGGTGATGTGCGATGGGAGGCATCTAATTCTTCAGGCTCAGGAAAAGGTGCCCATGAGGGTAGTTTGGGAGGTTCCTGTGGGGGCTCCTGCCCAACAGCCTTGGATGCAATGGTCTCTCTATGTTCAGCAGTAAGCTCTTAGCCTTGAACCTGATCCATCCGATACCCCTGCAGCTTCCAAATCCTTATTCAGATCACTGCTAGATTTAGGGGTTATGTTTAATAATAAACAGAGAAGTGAGCAATGGATCCCAGTGAAGAGCCACTTCTGGAGACAAAGTTGATCATGAAAACAGAAAACACACAAGAATAGGAAGAGGAACTGAACATACACACATATATTGGGGCAGCAATGCAACCTTCCCCCTGGTGTCCATCAAATTTGCTATGAAATAATAATTGGAATGTTTTTCCATAGCTAATGATAAGAAGTGGCATCTGACTTTGAGGACATTAAATCAGGCCAGATATAATTTGAGGCAAGACACATGCAACTTTTTAATCACTGTGGAGGAATAGAATTTATTTATTAAAGATATTTCTATATTGCCCTTCAATAACAGTTCCCCAGTTGATAGAAAATAGAAATCAAGGAGCAAATCAACAAAAGCAGGAAATTCTAAAAAGCTGTTAATGATTACTGAGTCAAATGTGAGGTTTCAAAAAGACAATGTGAGGCGTCCTTCCCTGGCTCTCCCTGTCAGGTTCCTACCTGCTCGTGGTTACTGCCTGTCTCTAGGCACCACCAGGGACTCCACCAGTCCGGACCGCTCTCTCTTATGATTTCTCTCCCCGCTCTAGCACAGATCTCAACAGATCCCCCTGCTAGGCAACCACCAGTAACGTCCCAATACTAGTATTCCCAGAGACTCTGAATACTGGTATTGTTATTCTCTTTACCGCTGCCACCATTTGTTACAGTTCCCCTTCAGCCTTGGTCATTACCTTACCCTCCCTTCTGGTCTGTGAAACCCCAGCCAAGGATCAGGCCTTTGGTAAACCAAATTAAGTATTTATTACAGATAACAAAGCTAACAAGATTAACAAGATTTCTTCTTAAGGCACATAAGCATATGGTTTTACTCAATACTAATCTGAACTCCACCCCCCTCCTTCTTCACTCTCTCCTGGCAAACAACTCTCTCAAACCCCACCAAGCAATCCACTCTTTCTCTTCTCCCCCCAGATTCCACAATTTAATACCAGTAGTAGATGCCTTGAAAGACTATGTTAATATTGGACATGTAAAACAGCAACAGTTTAGCAAAAAGGAGAAAAAACTCATCTACTCGTACTAATAAGGGTGAGTAAGTCAAGACACTGGATACAGTGGCTTTGCACTAGCAACAAGCCCTTCTGCTTTCAGAAGGCAGAGTATTCAACGTTCACCAATCACCCCTCCCTACTCCTGCCCAACGCAAAACCTGCTCTGGTGGGCTAGGTGACCCTCTAGATTATGATGGGGTATGGCATGGGGGGCTGCAGTTCTTAAGGGGGACAGGTGAAAATCAGATGTTTTATCTTGCATGAGCAGAAGTGTTTTCTGCTAGCCCTAAGCCACCAATGGATCCACAGCCAGTGACAAACTTTAAACTATGATTGTAACTATTTATTAGGGGTTTTCAAATCAGCTATCTTCTATGGTCACAACAGGAGCTGTCAAGATATATTGGAGGTTTGGGGGAAGTGGGAAGGGAACAATGCTCCCTCTTCTGCTTAATACTGACCAGCCAACGTGTTCTCCTCCACTGGATCAGCAGATGTGCCCTCATCTGGCTGAAATGTGTCCAGAAGTGGATGGTTGCTTAAGCAGCTCTTCCGCAGGCCTTTCTGATGTGTTAAGAAGTTCAGCAAATAGGAAGCAGTCACACAGTCATAGGGCTTGGCACTTGTGCTGAGTTGCATTGCTACTTGAAACAACGGCTGCAGTTTCTCAGGATCCTTAAGTAAAACATTCAACAGTTTTAAATCAAGTTTGTTGAGTACCATACTGATTAAAGTTCTAATCCAGTCTTTTGTGTTGAAAAAATAGTAAGAAATAAGTTACTGCTTTCAGATGGGAAGAGAAACCAATGTACTGGAAAAGAACTTTTCAAACAAACAACCAAGAACCACTAAAATAGATCTAGTTTCCCTAATCTTCAAATACATGTAAGCAGCAGTGGCACAATGAAAGGGCCCCCGAACCAAATCCAGACTGCTAATTAGTTCTAGCCAGCCCAATCCCTAACTCAGCTGCCAACCAGAGGCAAAAAAGAAAAAGAAAAAAAGAATAGTGAACAGGAGGAGGAGGAGGAGCCCCACTTTGGGGTATGTTGGCAGTAGGGTGGGGAGGTTCTGGCTGCCTTTTAACTCCTTCTGTCCTGCCCGAACCCACTGAAGTCAGACATGAACATAAAGGTGTATTTTTCTTTAGTAGATTTAATAGAAAGTTTCAGTTCAGAGCGCTTCATGAATCAGCTTACAGATTTCAGCATCTTTACAAAGAGTAACTAGACACGACTATACTGCACTAAGACGTCGCAGCAACTAGTCACACCCCCTTCACCATGCTTAAGGATAGGCAAGCTCCCTACTTGCACGAACTGAGTGTCACTGTTGAGAACGCGCACGGAAACAAGAGCTCCTCAGAGGGGCTGTGGGAGTGCAATGAATTTGCCGGCGCAACAGCCTTCATGCACCAGACGAGGGCGGTGGCTCTGCCTCAGCAAGATCCTCCCCATCAGAGGAAGGGTGTGTGCGCTGTGGCGGCAGCGAAGCAGGCGTTGGAAGGGGATGAACATTCAGCGGAGAGGCTCTGACTGGGCTGAGCCTCCTTGCAGGTAACTGGAGATACAGGGGTACAACTGTCACTGTCTGTGGTGTGAGAGATTTCAGAATCCAGCACACCTGTAGGCCCGTCACTGGAACCGTGATCCCATTCAAAGTCCTCCTCCCCTTTCTGTGGGGCTCACAACAGCTTCCAAATGGTCCATCAGGAAAACTAGTTGCTAAACAATGCATTCATATCAACCTATGCAAAGCTTGTCCCCTCCCTTCCCCTTCAATGTAACAAGAATGTTTCATTTAGGAAAAAAAAGGTTAGACACTGGTAAACAAAGCCATCTCTTGATGTAATGTCTGAAGCCAATGTTTAAGCATTCAATAAACAAAATCACAGATTTTGACAGAACTGACGATATTGTATTTATAAACTTTATATATACCTGGAAATAAGGCAAGACAGGATGAAGGTTCGTCAGAAGATCAAATGCCAAGATCTTTACTTCCTCAAAAGTGCTAGCAAAACAGTGGAGTAGAGTCTGAATGCGAGGAAGGTTGACTTCTTGAGCAATCTGAAATAATTCTTGGCTCTGGCCTGCTTTAAAAGAAACCCAACCACAGTGTTTTTATTACAGCCATGGGGGAAAACGACTTGTATTATGTTTTTTTACACTTACAGATATTTAGTACTTGACTGTATTACAGTCCACAGTTTGATGTTAATGTAGTAGAAATAACTTAGGGGACTTGTGTTTAATTTACAGGTTGGACTTTCATAATACACAAAAAGTTGAGACCTAGCATCGCTTAAAAAAAAGCGTATGGAGGGCAGCTTAATATGAAGATCCTGCACAATGAGTGTTTTACAATGAACTATTTGACATCTTCCTCCTTGTGGTGAGTTGTTCCTTTGGAGTTGCCTGCTATGTGGAGAACCCTAAAGTTATCATGCCATCATAGTGGAAGGAATATGGTGCCAAAAAGTTTCCTCATATTGTGAGTCACTCAAGATCAATAACTGGCTAAAAAGAGGCAGGCTGATGTTCCATTTTACAACTGAAACATACAGCAACTTCCCCTGTACAGTCAATTCACACTTGACTTTGTGTGTCCAGGTTCACATACATAAATAGAAAATACTATGTGCCCCCTCAATTATGAAGAGCAAATGTGTGTGTTTTACCACATTCCAATTGAACATGCATCCATACAGCAATTAGGACCAGTTTAAGCCACTGCTCATTGCATTATAAAATAGAACACAGTAAAACACACATATATGTACAACTTCATACTTATGCATGCAATTCTTAAATTTATGAACACCTGATAATTTTGTTGCGTGTGGATACTCAAAATGTTGCAGGGCTACACCATTGCCTCAGTCTGCTTCAAGCCCTCCCATCTCCTTGTACATGCTTAGCTTAAAGGTCTAGGAAAACAGATAAAACTGAGCTACTGGAATACACCCATTAGAGACAAACAAGCAAGCCTATCAGAAGACACAAATGAGCCATACGGCACTTGAAGTGCTGCACTGTCCAAGTACTGGAGTGCTTGTCTTCCAAAATAAATTGTTCTTGCACCTCCAACTACTGTTATGTTTTGGCTAAGATAAAGCAAGAAAAAGCAGGTGACCATGTGAGAAGGTAAGTAAGTTTGAGAAAAGCAACTATCTTCCGTTGTAATATAACCTGCCATTTCACAAAACCCTTCCCCATCCCATTTTCAAGACAGCTTACCTTCTGATACAGGGAACGTTTCAGCTATTAATCCCAAAAGAGTCAGTGCAGTAAATCTGGTTGGGTGGGATGAACCAGGAAACAGAGCTCCAAAAAGTATACCACAGAGAGAGGACATGAAATCCTAAGGATCAGAACAGCAACCACAAACAGATCAAACAGAAGACCATCTTGAAAGGGGAGGAGATATTTTGACCTATGCAAGCAGTTAGGATTTATACATATGGTTGATCAACTCTCACTGACTAAACACATTTTCATTAATCCTTTCACCCAACCTATGAGATAGTCCTACTATCTAGTTACCCTTTCTAGCAGCCAAAAGGGTTTTGCCAAGCCCCAAATTTGACAATAAACTTTTTTTTACTACTTTCCCTTACTTCTCCTTGTCCACTTTTGCATTTCTGATCTTCACTATGAGCTTCCTCAAAAGGTACAATTTTTCTCCAAGGTGTACTTTTGAAAATTATTCCCACAGAGATCACAACAGGAAAAAAAATACACTCCTTTATTAGAAAACATGTTTGAAACTCAACCACAGTGAGCCAATACACTTTTACAAGTTCTCAGCCTTATTTCCACATTTCCATCCTTCCCACATTTTAGTTCTCTCCCTTTCCCTGTGCTCCTAACTTGCTTCTCAAGACCTCCCCACAATACAAGGATATTCTACCCTCTCCAAGTTGCCTGCACTAAATTTCACTAGGGGTCCAGGTCTAGGTGAGTGGAATAGTTTGCTGGAATGCCTAGCAGCACTTCAGGGCCTGAAAATTCCTACAGGGAACAGTGGCAGGTTGGTTTGCTGCCTAGACATTAGAGCCCATAGCAGGATGAAGGATCCATCGTTGTTTTGGGACAGGCCATAGACAGGGGTAGAGTTCTGTGCAGAAAGGTACTGGATTCAGTTCTTGGAATACCCAACTGGAGAAACTGGAGAGAGCTACAGGAATACCCCGCATTAATGTACGCAATGGGTCCAGAGCGAGTACGTAAACCAAAAATGTACTTAAAGTGAAGCACTACCTTTTTTCACTTGCGCTGCCACTGTGCCACCTCTCCTTCACACGGAACCTCAAAGGCCCATGCTAAAGCCTCTGCTGCTGCGCTGCTGCACCTCTCAGCTGACCACGATCGCGCCTCCCAGCTGATTCGTGGTCGCGTCTTTCCACCCCCACCCCCCACTGAAAGAACAGGCCACAACCAAAGGTTAAGTGTCCGTTCTTGCGAAGCGAAGTACGTAAAAAGGGGAATGGTGCTACTGTAAGTATGTCTATACTTGTGAGTGTCCTTAAAGTGAAGGTCCGTATAGCAGGGTATTCCTGTACTGCCTGACAGTACAGATGTTACTGGGTTAGATGAACCAATGGTCTGAGTCACTATATGGCAGTTTCATATGACTCCCTTCCAATCTCATATCTGAATGTTCTTTGCCACACACAGATTGCACTCTCCACTTTTTTGGCGACTGGATTATTTGAAATTGCAACACAGTTCTTATATTCTTTACTAGGGGCAGTGCCCCTGCTTGCCAACACCACCTACCCCCACAAACCCTTCTCCCTTTACCAGTTGTCAAAGCCACCCTCTTCCTTTACGCCTTCCTGCCTGCCTCCACCATCTTCGTCTCCCTCCTTTGTTGACTCAGCAGCTGACAGAAGTCTGCCATCACGCTATAGTTTGCAGCGCTACCTGTCAGCAGCCAAGCAAAGTGACATTCTTAGGCAAATATATCAACAGAGACATTTTAGCACACACATACCTTGTACTGTTGCAAAGTCATTAATGGATTCCATATAACAGAATGCTTCATTAGGCCTTGCTTGGACTTCATTTGCTGCATTTTATGAACAGTCTGGGAGCTCTCATGTATCCGGCAGAATAACTTTTTTAAAAGAAACAACACATCACCCAATTAGAAACATTGAAGATGGCATCACAACTGATTTCATATTTAAAAAACAAAGGCAAAACATAATGTTTGACTTGCAGACCATTTTGTTGCAATATGTACAGGACTTCAAGATGGGGGGATATGGAATTCTAAGTTCATATTTAGAGGTTACCTTTTTCAGTAGAGAACAGATCTGCTGCCTCACAGCTGGAGACTGGCTGTTCAAGTTGTATCTAATAAAAAACTGAATCAGCTGCATCTCTTCTATGGAAATAATTTCTGTGCTCCTGTGACTTTCACAAAGCAAACCCAAAGCATCTGTTCGCACCTGTAAAAATAATCAGGTGAGCTTTTAATGAAGTTTGTTTTTTCTCTGTAATAATAAATTTTTAAATTAAAAGAGCATACTTACACAAAAATACTTAGAATTGTACCTGATCATGTTGATGAACTAAGCCTTGTTTTATACAGCCAATGGATACAAGGCCACTCTGCATCATGTCTATAAACTGTAAGTGCCCGTGAGCTCTGGCTGTTCTCAAGCATGCCATCAAGGCTCCAAGTGCGCCTCTAGTATTGAAAGATCCTAAATAAAATATTGTTTTGTCTTATTAACAATAACATATTAGTTATGAATCTCCTTCTGTCAATTCTGTTTTTGGAGCCAAACTGTTTTCACACATGTTTAACTTGTATGAGATATAGAAATGGTTCAGACAGCAGCACCATGGCACAACATTAACCAATTGAATATAGCATGCATGCACACACGCACACCCCATCTTCAGAATCCACTTCATGCATCTAATGTACAGGGCCTTGCCTATGAAGGCTCATGCCAGTTAGCCTTTAGGGTACCATAGCACTACACAGCCATTTTCATGAGGAAAATCTGAAAACCAATGCTTGTATTTCACAGTATCTGCAAAAAAAATGAAATGGCTGGCCATAGTGTCTATTCAACATAAAAATGGCTCTATTCTGCTTTATATATAATACCATTTACATGTCATACATTCTGTATTAAGATGCAGTTAAGATCCTGGAATCTCTCATACCCCCACTTTGCAGACAAATATATGCAAAAACAAGCTAAACAGCACAGCACCATTGCCTGCCAGGTTTAAACATCCCTTAAATACAAGATACAAAGTCTGATCTTACCAACATTAGATTCAGCTGAAGTATGGAGTATTTTAATCATGTGGTTCAAGCTTTCAGGGCTGCATTTCAACAACTTTGGCAGATAATAATCTGTTACATAGGTGGCTTGCTCTGGATTTCCATCACACAAAATTAAAAGCAGGGGAGACACCCACGTCTCATGCCAATTGTAAATCCAGGTGTTTCCTTCCAGCATGGATGCAAGATGTTTCTTGTGATTCACAAACATAGTTTCCAATAAATCACTTGCATAAGGTGCAAAAGACTGATCATTCATTACACCCAAAATCTGTACAGGAATTGTCCTGTCCATTGCAAGAATATTTTCAATACCCACACACTCAACAAGATAGCCGAGTGATGAGTATTTGCCTTTAACATGCCATTCTAAACTTAGCAAGCTGTCAATTAGCCCTGAGAAGAAAGGGTCTAGTTTTACAACAGACCCTTGCACACAGGCCTGGTGAATTTGGAGGAGATTCTTAAATATCTGTTTGGTCTGGTGTCTAACAGCATCTAGAGGATGTTCCCAATGTGCATACACATAATCCAGCATCTTTCTAATTGTTTCTGAGTTTCCATTGAGACTGAACTTCAGGTTTTCAGAACTTGACTGAAGAGCATCCAATGCTGAGTTGGTCCACATAGCTAAAATTCTGGACAGAGATGCCGCCATAACAGATTCTTTTAGCCTTTAAGAGAGAAGCAGAGAAGCAGAGTGGAGGAAGATTATCATATTTCACAACTGGCAGTTTTGATCTTCAAATGTTTGCCCATTTTCACAGCATTAGAAAGCTCCACGCATACTATTAGCATACTATCCTAGGTACTATACAGGATAATACGTTTCTCATTTAAAGAATTTATTCTTCCAAAAGCACTTCAGTAAAGCATTTTATTGTGGTATTGTTCACACTATGAAATCAGAGGGCAGATCAGAGATGAATATCTGTTCTCTCTTTCATCCCTCTGCCCTCCTCCACCCACTCTTTTCTGGTCACAGAGAAAAGCATCAATGTATCTTAAACAAAACATATCTGGGCTGTGTGTTCTATGGTCTTGTATTCCATTTCCAGGGGACAAACCACTATGGCTACTTGCAGTCAGTATCCTCCTGATGGACAAGCTAAACATCAGCTAGAGATCTGTCCTAACACATGCCTGTTTTTTCTGGCTGAGGCAGATCTTCTGATTACTTATCCTGCATGGCTTTACTGACTCAGGCTACCCATCTACTCTATCTTTAGTGATGGGCAATCTCCTCTACTCCCTTGTGGGAAGGAAACTAGAGATCTGGTAAGATTCTTGGCAGCTGCTTTTCCTGGCTTCAAGGCAAAGATATCCATCTGAAAAACACGGTGTTATGGCACCCAAGCTGCTCTCAGTTACGACAAACAGCTGCACCAAGAGATCTAACCAAGCAATCATTTTTCTTCCTGTGGATCCACATTGTCCAAGCAGGGCTGTAGAGTCGGTACACCAGACCTTCGACTCTGACTCCTCTATTTTTCTACTGTCCGACTCAGACTCCTTTTTAAACTACAACTCCCATCAGCCCCAGGGATTGGGCTCGTGGGAGTTGTAGTTTAAAAACGTAACTTTTCCAAGCTCTGGATTCACGTGGTGGTGATGAAATGCCTTGTGCTACCATTTTACTACAGTAAATTCGTTATTACTAGTTAATATACATTTGCCATTTATGAAGGAGTCAAAGTCTGAGTCGGTACATTTCTACCGACTCCAACTCCACCCCAGATTGCTCACGACTCTGACTCTGACTCCACGACTTCGACTCCACAGCCCTGTGTCCGAGTGGGAAAAAAAGTCCTCACTACACAACCTAGTCAAGTAATAGTTTCTAAATTTAAGCCAGTTCAATGCTTCAGCTAATATTGATTAAGGATTCAGCTGTAAGGCTATAGTTAGCCATATAAAGTGACACTCTTGATTGCTGTCCCACTATAATGGAATTCTCTTCCCATAATGACCTGCCAAAGCCTAGGGCCCCTTTCCAAAGCATTACAAGATCTTTAATTTGGGCTGGCTTGTGGTGGTTGTATTTAAGGATCTACTAGGATGTGATGTTTTATTTAGCCCAACTAATATTTGAATGTTTACTAGTGTGTTCACTTATAATACAACCTGACCTCTAAAAAATGGGTGAACCCAAGTTGTATCTAAATAAATAACACACAGTCTTAAAATGTAGTTTTACCGTGTACTCAAGGTCAACAAAGCCAAGGCAATATCCAACAGCAGTTTCTCTGCATTCCAGTCCATGCTGTCATTCTTCCACTCTAACATGGCAAGTGCCCCATGGCAAAGAAAAAGGAGGACCGAGTCAGAAAGGTCAGCAGTACAAAGGCTCCTGCAGCTCTCCACAAACCAATCTGGCATGTCAGAACATTTCAGTGAACCGCACAGCAAGTCACTGATCTGCAAAAGGTAATACAATGCTAATGAAACCACAGGAGGGGGAGGGGGCGTAAGACTATGCTTTATGAGACCAGTATAAAACTGCAAGGAAGTGGCACAATACAGAACTGTAACAAGTTTTCTTTGCATGTTTGTCCTTTTGTCCTGGCAATATTAAGCCCAAGTACTATGAGTAAATCTCAAAAAGTTGTGGACTCTTCGCTGCCTTGGATCAGTGCTAGACTTTTAAAAGACAGCTACTTCTCCCAAACTTTCAATTTAGAATATAAATATTAAATCATCCTCAAAGGGAAAATCAGGCAAATGCACTGCAGCACTTTCCGATACCTGTCTCAGTAATTTCCTTGAGATTCTCAACGCAGAACAACTCACCAAATTCTTGTGTAATCACCACTTACTTACATCAGTGTACGATCACCACAAGTTATCAGAAATAAAGAATGCAATAGATTCAAGAAATGTTTAGAGGACTGGCAGCCTGCTCCTTTGTATGCTTAATAAGTAGCTAGGGTAAAATAAATACTAAGGGTGCAATCCTATGTACACTTGAGAAAAACTCTGGTTGAATTCAAATGGGTTTGACATGAATAAGGTTTCCATATCCTACTAAGTTCAACGTGACTGACTGTCAAGTAAATGGGTACTGGATTGCAGCCTAAAATACTTAAGCATACACAAAAGTTACAGTTACAAAATTAGTAAAACACAACGGAGAGACGGCCTCCACCAGCTTGGTCAGAGAAGCTGCTGGGCAGCAGGGTGGATGGTACACCAGTAGCAACCCTAGTTTGCTGTCTCCTTGGCCTGACACCCGGTGCAGGCCGTCACAGCCAGCTCCAAGACAGAGTGGTTTTCTGGTAACAGAGATGGAAGTTCTGTAGACCACAGCAACCCTTCCTCGTCTCCCACCTGCCCCTGCAGCCTGTCTGGGGTTGCACCGAGCATCCAGGTGGGCAAAGTTGGGTCAAATCAACTCTTCCCAGCTTACCCACCCAGGTCTCAATAATACACACCAAATCGGCACCCTCATCCATTATCAAATCATGGACGAGTGTGGTTTTATTGTGTACCGATCTGGCATTAACAGCACACACAGGCCAGTGAGCACAAGATGAGCAACAAGAAGCCTGTCCATGGGAGAAGTGGGAGCTTTACATGTACAAGATTCTACTATAAAATTACTAATATCTCTTATAACAGGAGCTAGATCACACACTAAAAGTGAAATCCTGTAACCAACACTGAAATGGCCATTATCAACAATCAATTTGACAGAACAAAAAATTAACTAAACACATTATGGATGACATAATTTCTTTGCTCAGTGGAAATTCACTTGTGCAACAAAATTTCTGGCTTCTTTTCTCCCACCTTCAGCCCCTCACACACCCCAAAAATCTGCTCCAGAAGATCCACAAGCCCTCCAGAACAGATTATAGGGGTAGGCACATGGCTGCAGAGAGAAAGAAAGATGAAGCCCTGTTGCACAAGCATGCACCCATCCATGATACATTGGATCCATCCTATAGTACACTTTAAACTTCTTCTTTTTTCACAACTTTTCAAAGGAGAAGCTCTTACCAAACAAGGTAGCTTTTCACCTGGTTCAAACATAGTCTTAATAAAAAGAACAACAGCCAACCCTGCTGTAGTCTGGACAGTCTGTAAGAGGTCTTCTGCAGAAAAAGAAAATACATTAGTATTACAAATGGTGCTTAAGAACGTAAGAAGAGCCTACTGGATCAGGCCATCCAGTCCAGCCTACTGTTCTCACAGGGGCCAGCCAGATGCCTATGGAATACCAGAAACTTCAAGAATGGAAAGTTCTTAAACAGTATTCTTCTCTTCTAGAGCAGCTACCTGTAAGTGTTCTTAATATATTCCATTCTTATTGTTGCTGCATCCATCACAGTAGCTGTCACATGCCAGCAGTGATGCCAACAGCAATAAACACACGGGAACTCCTGCAACTTGCACAAAACATTAATGAAAAAAAATCTAGACTCTGTACCCAACAAATGCATCCTCTTTAGCACTTCAAATCTGTGTCCACATTACAAGCGAAAGCAATAGGTTCTTACAATTAAGCAGGCATCTAGATTGAGGCTGGTGTACTCACATTACCGCAACACAGCACCCTTTTCAATATTTTTTACATGTGATCACTCTTACTAGAGAGATTGCTTGGATCCAGAAAATCCCCTTCATCAACAGAAGGGTTCCTTCAATTTCCACAAAGGACTGTCATCCAGTGCATGCTCCCTCTCAGTGGGGAAGGGGAAGACTTTCACCAATTACTCCTTCACACACACTGTTCCTGAGTATCTTCCAACCATTCAGAGCAGACTTTCAGGGGGCAGAGGAGGTTGAAAGGGAATCAAGAAAATTATCAATATCCCTCCTATGATCATATAGCACCACTCACAAGATTTCTAGATCCAGCCCAGGACTTTTTTGCAAAAAGATCAAGAGTAACATATTCTCACTATGAGGATCTGCATCCTATAATTTAGTTTTATTTCCTCATCTATTAATTTGGGGCACAGTGCAGGGAGCAGAACAAAACAACCCTCTTCCAAACCCTGTATTGTTATAATCTTAAAATTGATACAGTAGGGCCTCACTCATACGGCAGGTTACATTCCAGGCGCCCGCTGAAAAGCAAAAACCGCCAAAAAGTGGGGCCCTACTGTATTCCAGCTGCCACGCTCCAGCTGACAGTAATCAGCTATGGAGTGCGAGCTCCCTGGGCTCCAACTGATCGCCCCGCTGGCGCTGCCATATTAGCGGAATGCCAAAAAGCAGGGCGCCACTGTAGATCAAACCATCAAGAGGTTTTCTCTCATTGCTTCTCCTCCAGAAGAACTATCATCTCGTTACTAAAACACTAATATAGTGAGAAATGTTAATACAGTAAGAAGCATTTTTTTTTAAAAAAAAATATTGGCACTACTTACCATTAATTAAGAAGCATGTAAAACTGTTCAGTAGCCCACACATAATTTGCCAAATAGAAGAATCTAATTTCTTCCACAAATTTTCCTGAATATTTTCTTGAACTTTTTGTATCAGCATCATTGAAACTTTAATGCCCATCAGCAAATCATGCATCAGCCGAGTTTGAGCAATGCGATTTCCACTAAGATTTCTTTTTAAAAAATATCAAAATGAATAGCTGTGTTAGTTTCTTGCAGTAAAAAAAGACACAAGAAAATGTCTCATGGCATCATGAATCAATTGACTGTGACATGAGTTTTCACATCTATCTACTTTTATTAATATCTACTCTCAGATACAGGATTTAGACAGTGAAGAAAATGTGTACACACAGAGCATGGAGAGTGGGGAGAGAAAGACTGGGCAAAAAATGTGCAATGGGCTCATTATAGAAAAATCAGGCTGTAATAGTAAAAGAACTTAAATGGGGCTTATTCCCTCCAGAATTTATCAGAGAGATGACCCAGACTGACTGCTGACCAAGGATGCTTCAATGGAGAGAGAAGATCTTGATCCCCATCATCTTGAAGAGATTCTTTGTCAGGTACATATGAGAAGGAAGGAATCAGGCAGAGGGAATAGTTTCAACTGTAAATATAAAACTTAAAAATATGCATGAACTGCTTGGTGGAAAGGCCAATGTGAAGGCCTGAGAGGGGGAAAGGAGCCACTGAAGAAAGCTACCAAACTTCTTGGGCATTTACTAAAGGTTGGTCCGGAAGCTGCAGTGATGAGACTGCTCACTGGGGCTGGGTATTTATTTATTTATTATCTGATTTATATCCCGCCCTTCCTCCCAGCAGGAGCCCAGGATGGCCCAGGGTATAACCAACATGTCACCACACTGCTGAAAGAATTGCACTGGCTGCCTATTAGCTATTGGGCTAAGTTCAAGGTTCTGGTTTTGGTGTACAAAGCCCTATACAGCTTGGACCAGGATACCTGAAAGATCGTCTTACCCTTTATATACCCAGTCGATAACCGCACTCTGCAGGTGAGGGCCTTCTGTAGACACCGTCTTATCAGGAGGTCCATTCCACACAACATAGGAAGAGGATCTTTAGTGTGGTGGTACCTACCCTTTCGAATTCCCTCCCCTAAAATATTAGACAGGCACCATCTCTGTTATATTTTTGGCGCCTACTGAATACCTTTCTCTTTCAACAAGTCTTGTAAGTAAAGATCTTATCCCAGGCTGAGTCTGTGCTGGAATTTGTTTTTTAAGATGTTTTTAAAGCTTTTTTAAAATGCTATTTTTAAGGATGTTTTGTTTTAAGATGTTTTAAAGATGTTTTGTTTTAATATATTTTATAGTCTGTTTTTATGATGCTTTAGAGTGTTTTTAGTACTTTTGTTTGCTGCCCATGGCTCCTACTGGGGGGAAGGGTGGGATATAAATAAAATAAATAAATAAAGCAAGCAAGCAAGCAAATGCACCCTTGGTAAGTTACACTGGTATTATTTAATAGTGTAGCCGTAAGGCACATCTCCCCCTCTAGGATGCACACCTTAATGTGATGAGGGGATTTGAGAGTGTCGAAGAAGCTGACAGCAATGCCGTCAGGAAACTAGACCAAGAAGTTAGACTCATAGCAGGATCAACCAAGGCAGAATGGGCAAAGCTGAAACACCAGACTAAGATGCATCCAAAATCAGAGAAAGGCAATGGTAAACCACCTCTGAATACCTCTTACCATGAAAACCCTATGAACAGAGTATCCAAAATGCAACATGAGATAGTGCTGGAAGATGAGACCCCCAGGTCAGAAGGTACTCAACGAGCTACTGGGGAAGAACAACGGACAAGTATGAGTAGTGCTTGTGACTAATGACGCAGCTGGGTCAAAGCCGAAAGGAAGCCCAGAGGCTGATGCGCACAGATGTGAAAGGAGAGTTCGGAGTTGTACAACACACACAACACGAACATGGAATGTAAGAAGCATGAACCAGGGAAAGTTAGAAATTGTCAAGCAAGAAATGGAACACAACATTACAATACTTGGCATGAGTGAATTAAAATGGATGGGAATGGGACATCTTCAGTCAGGCAACTACAAAATATTGTATGCAGGAAATGAGAAATTAAGAAGAAGCGGGGTTGCTTTAATAGTGAGAACTAATGTAGCAAAAGCAACTAGGAGCTATAACGCAAGGTCTGAGCAAGTGATATCAATGAGATTTAACAGGAAACCTATTAACATAACCATCATCCAAGTCTAAGCTCCAACGGAAAACGCAAAAGAAGAGGAACTGGAGAGATTTTACGCAGAAGTACAGGAGGAAATTGATCACACACCAAAGCAAGATGTGATGATAATCATAGGGGACTGGAATGCAAAAGTAGGGAACAGAGAAGAATTAGGAACTGTGGGGAAATGGGGCTTAGGAGATAGAAATGAAGCAGGAGAGAGACTTATTGAATTCTGTGAAGCCAATTATTTGTTTCTTGCAAACACATTTTTTGAGCAACCGAAAAGATGACTGTACACATGGACATCATCAAATGGTCAGTATGGGAATCAAATTGATTATATATTTGGGAGCAGAAGATGGAGAAGTTCAATACTTTCTGTGAAAACAAGACCAGGAACAGACTGTGGTACAGATCATGAATTAGTAATATCGAAAATCAAAGTAAAGCTAAAGAAGAACAACAAAGCAATCATAATGCCAAAGTACAATTTAAATAACATCCCAGAAGCATATAAAGATCAAATAAGGAACAGATTTGAGGCTTTAAACTTAGTTGACAGAGAACCAGAAGAACTATGGAGTGAAGTCAGAGACATTATCAGGAAAGAATGCAAAAAGGCAATCCCTCTAGTTAAAAAGAGAGAAAGACCTCAATGGATGATTGATGAAACTCTTAAAATGGTTAAAGATAGTAGGAAAGCTAAAGCAGAAGGAGATAGAAACACGGTCAGAACCCTATACAACCACTAGTACGTAGGGACAAAGTGAACTATTACAATAGTTATTGTATAAAAATAAAAAGGACAACAAAAAGGGTAGAACAAGAACCCTATTCCAAAAGATTAGAGAAATGAAATAGAAATTTAAAACAAGAGTAGGGATGTTGAATAATCAACAGGGAAACACACTGACTGATCGAGATAAAATTAAAGAAAGATGGAAGCAATACACCGAAGAACTCTATAAAAGAGATGCAAGGATGACAGATTCATTCATGGAGGAACCATATGATGAAGAACCAGAAATTTTAGAATATGAGGTGACAGCTGCTCTTAAAATACTTGGAAGAAACAAAACATGAGGAACAGATGGCATACCAACAGAGTTGCTACAAGCTACTGAAGCTGAATCTGTCAAAATGTTGACAAAAAATTGTCAAGAAATATGGAAAACTAAACAATGGCCCACAGACTGGAAGCGTTCAATATACTAGAAGCAGTTCCAAAGAAAAGGGATCCCAGGGAATGCACTAATTATACAGCCACAACAGTGGCTGTATATTATAGTCAGGGTGAATTGTTCGCATTCCGCAAGGTTAAATTGAAAATACCCCCATGACATTCTGATGCTTTCCATAAGCTCATTTCAAAACAAAACCTTACAAAACCTATAGTCCTGAACTCAGAAACGCTTGCTTAACAACCCTCTAAATTTTCATGACAATACATAAAATAGTCAGAAAGAATCAACAGTTCAAAGTCTTAAAAGGGGGGGGAGGACCCCTTTTGGACTTTTTTCTGTCAGAGTTCTCATAATTTGCTGGAATTAATTAAAAATCAGCCATGTTCACTGAGTACATGTAATCCTGTTACTGACCTTGCCCCATGATCTGACCTTCATCTTCTGCAGTTTAAAAGTTAAAAAATGCCTGGCTGATTTTTAATTAAAGAAATTTTATACTGCACTTAATGATAATGTCAGGCATGCTCAGTAGGAACTAAAACCCAAACTCGCAGCTGCTTGGCTTGCCTAATCAGGGGGCCACACCCACACCAGACCTTTATTTCACTTGACGCAGTCATGGCTTCCCCCAAAGAATCCTGGGAAATGTAGTTTGTGAAGGGTGCTGAGAGGAGACTCCTATTCCACTGACAGAGCTCCAGTGGCCAGAGTGGTTTAACAGTCAGCCACTCTGATTGAAGCTCTGTGAGGGGAACAGGGCATCTCCTAGCAACTCTTACCACCCTTCACTAACTACACTTCCCAGGATTCTTTGAGAGAAGCCATGACTGTCTAAAGTAAAATAAAGGTCTGGTGTAGATGTGTCCAGTGGCAGCTTTGGTTTAAATTTGGGTGGGAGACTACATGTGCCTGCTGTAGAATAAAAAGGTGGGAGAAACACTGAAAAACAATGATACTGTTCAAATGTATTCCTTTTGGAAAGGAAAGGGGCTTCCCCTCTCCCCAGTGCCCACCCACCCAATTTCCTCCCCTACCCCTCCTCCCCCCCTCCCTGCCCCTCCTCCAGGTCAGTTTCACCTATCCTAAACATGATTGCACAGAAATAAATCCCATTGAATTCTAAAAGCATGCAAATGATCAAACCCACACTCCCCTTTCCTCCCACCTATCCAGTCCCTCTTGCCCCTTCCCTCCCCCTTCCTTTGACCCTCCCTCCCCATCCCCTTCCAATCCCCTCCTTCCCCTTTCCCCTCCCCCGGGTCAGTTTTACCTTATCTTAAGCATGATTGCACGGGAGTAAATACCACTGAATGAAATAAGCATGCAAATGACCATACGTGCCCTGCCCTCCTCCTTCCTTTGCCCCTCCCCTCCAATCCACTCCTACTCCTTCGCCCTCCCCTCCCTTTCTCCTTCCCTCCCCTCTCCCCTCCCCCTCCTCCCCCAATGGTCAGTTTTACCTATCCTAACCATGATTGCATAGGAGTAAATCCCACTTAACTCAATAACCATGCAAATGATCAGACCTGCCTTTCCTTTCCTTCCCCTCTTTTCCCTTCCTCCTCCCTTCTTCCTCTCCTTCCCTCTTCCTTCTTCCTCCACCCCTGCCCACTCCAGCCCTCCCTCCCTCTCCCGATGGTCACTTTTACCTATCCTAAGCATGATTGCACGGGAGAAAACCCCACTGAACTCAATAAACATGCAAATGATCAAACCTGCTCTTCTCCTCCACTCCCCCTCCCCCCTGCTCCCATCCTCCACCTCGTCCTCCTCCCCTCCCCATCCCGTGGTCAGTTTCACCTATCCTAAGCATGATTACAGGGGAGTAAATCCCACTGAACTCAGTAAGCATGCAAATGATCAATCCATTCTCAGCAACCTTGCACAGGATCCCATTTCTTACCTCCCGGATTAAAAAGCAGAGAAATACACTAATAGGCAAAAAAAACCCTTGCAGTTTAAGAACATACCTATACCCAACAGATATTTCTATCAAACTCTGAAAAGCAGGGAAATTGGGCAGCTATAGTGAATGGAGTGGTGATAGCCACCACATGTCTGCTGGACCCTTGCCCTTCCTGGCTTATAAAAAAGGCCAGAGAGGGACTGGCTGTGTGGGTGAAAGGAGTGGTCAACACCTCCTTACAAGGCAGAATTCCAACGCGCCTAAAGGAGGCAGTTGTGAGACCTTTGTTGAAAAAGCCCTCCCTGGACCACTTAAACATGGATAACTACCGGCTAGTGTTCAATATTCCATTCTTGGGTAAGGTAATAGAGCGTGTGGTGGCCTCTCAGCTCCAGGGATTCCTGGATGAAACGGAGTATCTAGATCCATTGCAATCTGGTTTCAGGCCTGGGTATGGGACGGAGATGGCTTTGGTCGCCTTGGTGGATGACCTATGCAGAGAACTGGAAAGGGGGAGTGTGTCCCTGTTGGTTCTGCTGGACCTCTCAGCGGCTTTCGATACCATTGACCATGGTATCCTCCTGGACCGCCTAGCTGGGATGGGACTTGGGGGCACTGTTTTGCAGTGGCTCCGATCCTTCCTGAAGGGGCGAACCCAGAAGGTGGTATTGGGGACTCCTGTTCGACTCCTTGGCCGCTGGCCTGTGGAGTCCCTCAGGGCTCAGTTTTGTCCCCTATGTTATTTAACATCTACATGAAACCGCTGGGAGAGGTTGTTCGGGCGTTTGGAGTTTGGTGCCACCAGTACGCTGATGACACCCAACTTTATTTCTCCTTTCCACCTTCTTCCAAGGAAGCTGTCTTGGTTTTAAACTGGTGTCTGGCATCAGTGGTAGATTGGATGAGGGTGAACAAATTGAAGCTTAATCCAGACAAGACAGAGGTGCTCCTGGTCAGTCGTAAGGCAGCTCAGGGAATAGGGATACAGCCTGTGCTGGATGGGGTTATACTCTCCCTGAAGACACAGGTTCGCAGTTTGGGTGTCCTCCTGGACTCAGCTGTAAATTTGGATTCCCAGGTTTCTGCAAGGCTTTTGCACATTTGAGATTAGTGCGCCAACTGTGCCCGTTCCTTGACCCGTCCAATTTGACCACAGTGACACATGCCTTAGTCACATCCAGTTTAGATTACTGTAACGCGCTCTACATGGGGCTGCCTCTGAAGACTGCTCGGCAACTTCAGTTGGTACAACGTGCTGCAGCCAGAATGTTAACTGGGGCTGATTACAGGGACCATACAACTCCCCTGTTAAAAAAGCTCCACTGGCTGCCAGTTTGTTTCCAGACACAATTCAAAGTGCTGGTGCTGACCTATAAAGCCCTATACGGCTTGGGTCCAGGCTATTTGTCAGATCACATCGCCCTCTATGTGCCTGCCCAGACCCTGAGATCTTCAGGAGAGGCCCTTCTTTCAATACCTACATCCACACAAGTACAACTAGTGGGAATACAAGATAGGGCCTTCTCAGTGGTGGCCCCTAGGCTTTGGAATTCCCTTCCTAGGGAGATTAGAATGACCCCTTCCCTGCAGTCTTTTCACCGACAGTTAAAAACTTTCTTATTTCAGCAAGCCTTTGATTCCGAAGGCAGCCAAAGATAGGCCCAAAAGGATGTTATATTGTTCTTGCCAGTTTATTTTTTAATTATTCTGATTTTATTACTATGGTTTTTAATTATTAGAAACAGTTTAATGCTGTTTTAAACTAGAGTTCATTTTTTAATTATATCTGTTTATACTTATTCATTTATGTATTATATGCTTTTATTTTTGATAGGTTTTTAATTGTATGTGTCTTTTATCTGGAAGCCTCCGTGAGTTCCAATCTGGAAAAATGGCAGGGTATAAATAAAGTTAATAATATAATAATAATAATGTACCAGGGGAGCAGGAGACCTGACCTCCTCTCTGAGATATTGTACTGCCCTACAAATTTGTCAAAATGCAAACACCATTTGGGTTGGTCTTTCACAGTCCAATCCACTTGCTTTGTAACTTGGAAGAATTTGGTAACATGTACCTCTGAGCATATGGTAAGTGGTGGCAACACCTGCAATTAGCCCAAATAATAGAAACAAGACGTGCCATGCTGATCTTGATTTAGCAGGGAGGAAGCAACATTATTAAGACAGTTGACATAGTTCAGATAATCACTTTAAATATGTCTGATTTACGTTTACTAATTTTAGTAAAGTTTCCTATAGGAAATCATTTTCTTTTGCTTCTATTTCTGTGAATATGTGAAGTAAAGCAACACTTTGCAAAATTTACACTAAAAAAACTCCAAAAATAATTGTGGAATAATGGCACTGACTATTTTGCAGAATAGTCTCAAGTGGACATGAGGAGTGTCTCAGGTTGCACAAGATAAAACAGTGGAAGGTAAAATATATTCTAGCAAAATTCTAGGTGTGCTGTATGTTTTTAATTGACCATGCCCATCTTTCCTTAAATGAAGTGATTTAAACATAGCAGGCTGAACACATGCACCTTTGGCAGGCTAAGTTTGTTTTGCCCAACAGCTGGAGTCATTCCTGAAGTACTAACATATTTCAAGTCTGATTTTACATCAAATTGCAGTTTCAGATACAGCTGTTAATGCACCCAAAACAGAAATAGAACATAACCTGCAATTTGAAACACAAAAGGCTGTCTTCACCATCATACGAGACTGACTAATTAAAAGGCTTTGAAATTAATAAAAATAATTTTGACACAGATTTCTAGGAAGAATAATGAGGGAAATAAAATTTTCTAGATTAGATTCTCTGTAGAAACAGTAGTAACACAGAAAAGAAGCAAAGTAAGAAGAACACCAATGAAAATACAAAAATATAATTCTCTATCTTTGGAGATGGCAGGTGTTGCCACTACTCCCCATATGCTCAGAGGCACACGTTACTAAATTCTTCCAAGCTACACAGGAAGTGGTCTGGACTGTGAAAGACCAACCCAAATTGTGTTCACATTTTGACAAATTTGTAGGGCAGTATAGATCATGGGGGTGCCACAGCATCTGATTGCCCTGATGCGCAACCTATACTCTGGACAAGAGGCTACTGTAAGGACAGAATTTGGAGAAACCAATTGGTTCCCAATTGGAAAGGGAGTGAGACAGGGGTGTATTTTATCACCCTATTTGTTTAAGCTATACGCAGAACATATCATACAGAAAGCGGGATTGGACCAAAATGAAGGTGGTGTGAAAATTGGAGAGAAATAGCAATAATTTAAGATACACAGACGATACCATACTACTAGCAGAAACCAGTAATGATTTGAAACGAATGCTGATGAAAGTTAAAGAGGAAAGCACAAAAGCAGGACTACAGCTCAACGTCAAAAAGACTAAATAATGACAACAGAAGATTTATGTAACTTGAAGTTGACAATGAGGACATTGAACTTGTCAAGGATTATCAATACCTTGGCACAGTCATTAACCAAACTGGAGACAATAGTCAAGAAATCAGAACAAGGCTAGGACTGGGGAGGGCAGCTATGAGAGAACTAGAAAAGGTCCTCAAATGCAAAGATGTATTACTGAACACTAAAGTCAGGATCATTCAGACAATGCTATTCCCGATCTCTATGTATGGATGTGAAAGTTGGACAGTGAAAAAAGTGGGTAAGAGAAGAATCCACTCATTTGAAATGTGGTGTTGGAGGAGAGCTTTGCATACGCCATGGACCGCGAAATAGACAGATTTAGTTATTTATTTATGATTTTATTTATATCCTGCCGTTTTATATCCTGCACAGGGCAGCAAACAAAAACACTAAAAACACTTTTAAACATCATAAAAACAGACTTTAAAATACATTAAAACAAAAGATCTTGGGCTCCTGCTGGAAGGGTGGGATATAAATCAAATAATAAATAAATAAATAACTTTTTAAAAATAATAATTGGATGTTAGAACAAATTAAACTAGAACTATCACTAGAAGCTAGAATGATGAAACTGAGGTTATCATACTTTGGAAACATCATGAGAAGACATGATTCACTAGAAAAGACAATAATGCTGGGAAAAACAGAAGGGAGGAGAAAAAGACGAAGGGCAAAGAAGAGATGGATTGATTCCATAAAGGAAACCACAGACCTGAACTTACAAGATCTAAACATGGTATTTTATAACAGATGCTATTGCAGGTCGCTGATTCATAGGGTCATAATCGACTTGAAGGCATATAACAAAATAGCTCCATTCAACAACAGTCATTAAATTCCACTTAAATTTTTGAACTGTTTAGATAGTCTAAAAAAACAAAAACAAAAATGTTTCTTCTCCACAAAGGATGACTGAACTCAAGAAACTTATCTATGAATCGTCGATTGCTATGGCTCACGTCTCTCTAAGTAAACTGAAAAGAAATAAAAGGATATCCTTCCAAATAGCCCGTCTTATGTCTCTATGCCTCACTTCTTCCCCCAAACACACATTTCATGATGAGCGGTTCTCACCTGATTTCTTCTTCTATTTCAAGTATCGATTTCTGCAGAAATTGAAGAGCTGTGAAGTTATATTTAGACAGCATACATAAGCCATGATTTGATACAACAAAACCAGTCACATAAAAAGGTAAAGCAGCAATAGAAAAATGAAATGTCAGAAATGAAATAGGGATGTAATAAAAGTTTTGAAATTATAGTGCTGCTTCTCAGTGGAGATGGTAGATTCCCTCACACTTTTTTCCATCTTTAGAGACTGGTAGAGAATTGGGACACCTTCAACATCCTCAGTGCTGGCTACAAAGCAGGGTGCTGTCCTTCCAGAGGAGCCCAACTCCACAAAATAACTGCATAACGTACTGGTGATAGCATCAAGTATTCCACATGTTGGTGGATTCAGCTCAACTTCTACAACACGTACTGTACAGAGAATACAGTTATATAATAGCTGGGCATCTCAAGGGTTGCCTACTGCCTTACAAAGCTGTCCCATTGTTAAGGTCTTCATCAGAGAAATTGGTCTCGGTGCCCCCACCTTCTAAATTAGATAGGTGGCTACTAAGGCCAGAACTTTTGGCACCTCATTTACGAAACTCCTTATCAGCCTGGCTAACTCTAATGATTTTTAGGCACCAGGTAAAACAATTACTTAGCCAGGCATTTGGTGGCTGCATTCAGATGAACCGCTTGCAGCCATTATTCTAACTGATCTCTTTTACTCGGTTTTATGGCTGTGCTTTGCAGGGTTTTAATAACAATAAATTTAAGTTATGGTTTAAATGTTGTAAGCCAGCTTGAGAACTAAAGTCAGCAGGCATTAAAAATTAAAAACAAATAAGTACTTCCTAAAATAATATTACCTAATATCTTAACTTTTGTTGTCCTGAAACTAATATTCTTTCCCAACACTTCTACCATACACAGAGAAAGACAAAGACAAGCAGCACAGTCTATCATAAAATGATGCACTTCTTGTATCCTATGCTGCCTAGAGGCTGTGGCATTAAGCAACTAACAAGTTTAATTACAGGCCTGGTTCACATTGCTTGATTTCTCCCTGCTTGATGACCGACAACTGAATATGTGAACCAAAACCATTAAAAAGCATTGCATTTGAGGTGATATAAAGAGAGATGAGTGTTCTGTCAGTTATGCCTCGCCACTGTCACCCCCTCCACTGTTGAAATGCAGACAATAATTTCCTTGGGAGCAAAGTCATGCTACTCTGTAAAGCATTGCATGCAGATAGTGCTATGTAAGAAATAGTAGCATCTTGATAATGATGTCATTAACTGAGGAACATGCAACCATTTCCAATGTTCTGCTGTAAGACAGAAGGGGGGGATAAAAGAGTTAGGGACAAGCATATTTTATTAGAAGGAACTTTCCCTTGAGGTTCATGAAGGCTAAAACAAGCTGTTCATTGACACATGCATAATGTTATCTACATAGATAAAAGTATTTACTGCCATATTGATACCACTAAATACAAACAAGTGAAATAGTTTATTTCAGCTACTGTTTAAAATATAGGTTCCAAGCTCTAGCTGCTCCAAATTCCTATTGTCATCTTGAGGTTAGAAAATAATGTGTTAAGAGATGGGCTCGATGTCTAAAGCTACAGAAACTAGTTCCCCATATTACCACCACCCTCCTACTGAATAATCACATATGGCTAGAAACCTTACAGCCTGGATTTTAAGCATTTGTTTATCGATATATACTGTGTGATTTTTACTGTAGTCAGTGATACCCTGGCACTTATTCTCTAAATCTTTCTGCCACTTAGAGAGCTAATTAAAGGGCAGAAAAGTGTTTTCATAATCTCCACAGAGTCAGGTGCTTTCACATCTTATTATCAGAACATTCTAACCATTGTAGAAATATTATGGTTTTACCTTCTTTGAACAGGATATTCACACTCGATTTACCTAAAAGTTGAAAGTACATATTTAGCAGATTATACTTAGAACACAAATTCTTTTTTTGATTATTGCATGTTCCAAAGGGTTAAAACGTATCATACCTATATTGGTATTTTCCATGCAAGAAGCAAGATTGTCCATAGTCTTTCTATACTGAGACAGGTCTGCAGTTTTTAATTCTTCACTAAGGCATAACACAAAACTCTGCCTAGCTTCTGCCACAAGAGGTTCAGGAAGGCTGTTCAAGGAGCTGCATGTGAACAGAGCATTGCCATGTTATCTGAAATGTAACTACTAAGAGTATGCAACAGCCAGAAACATTCAAGTTCTTTCTGGGCACCACAAAACTTCAATGGCTTCAACAAGAATTTTGATGAATCTGATTAGAGGATAAAAGCCTATGGCGCTATGCTATAAAAAGTAAATGCAATTTGTTTCTTTATATTTTTTCTAACATCAGGCTCCAGATAAATAAAGATCTCTATGAATCTGAGATTGAGTGCATTCAACTCATTCCATCTCTGGTGGTGGAGGATAGAATCTAATAAGGTAGAGGCAGTAAACTGTTCAAACCGAGGCTCACAACAGGATACATATTCCCCATAACCACCACAAGGTCCAGAACTTCTTCTCAAGTGACACATTCTAATTCAGTAATAAAAACAACAAGGACTATGTAATGTATGTGTCTGTTTTTTTTTCTATTTTCTGGAGTTTTGTAAATCCAAAAATAAAAATCTTATTCAGTCTTACAATCAGACTCGGCAGGGACAATATGAAAGTTAAGAAACCAAATAATGCCCGGATTTTTTTTTTTTTGGTAGGAAGGAATAATAAAAATTTTAAACAGAAAGGGTAAGATTCAGAGCTCCTGTGAGTAAAGCTCCATTCATGTAACCTCCTGCACATGGTAGGTAGGGGAGTGGTTTTTGCTAATTTTCCCTTCCCCCTCCAAATTCCTTTACCCCCGAAATTCTGTTCTGGAGAGTGGGAAGATCTTTAGGAACCTGGGAAGCTGCCTTACACCAAACACCAAGTCAGACCATTGGTCCATCTAGCTCACACTGACTGGCAGGAGCTCTCCATGGTTTCAGACAAGGTCTTTCCGACACACACCTCAAGATCCCAGAGACTGAACTTAGAACAATCTGCATGCAAAGCACTTGCTCAGCCACTGATCTATGGACCTTCCCAAATCCTACAACCTTTCAGAACAGTGTGGGAAGAGATGCAGAGGATAGGTGAAAACCATCTCCATTCCTTTTCCCTGAGCAGCACACTATATTGCATCTCTAGCCCTCCTGTTTCTGGAACGACTACTATTGAATCAAACCAAGGATTTATAGAGCATATGAGTAAAGATGAAGTTTAGTGGGAACATCTGAACAAGCACAGGTACTCCTGCATAAATTTCATTTGGAACAAAAAAATCCCAGTGGAGCACATCCTTTATCTCCAGAGTTAGTCACGAGTGCTACAATTCTGGATATAGCTTGTTAAGAACAGAAAGTCCAAAAAAATAAGTAGTTAAAATGTTACTTCAAACTACACAATAGTGTTTCAACAAATTTATGAAAGGCAGAAACAAAATGTTGGTTGCCAAGGTCACTTATTATAGCATTACTGACTCCTGAAAGTTCACCTTTTCATATATTAATACATTCTGAGATGTTTATGTCGCAATGTATGTTTTCTTACTGCTTTGTCCAATAGGATACCAGAACTTCAAGTATTTATTTCCTCAGAGTACCAATGTCAATTCTCCTCTAAAATGTATACTACAAGCTTCAGGCACTTTTTAAAGTATGTTAAACTGTCTCATACATGTTACCTTGCCAACACTCTTTTCAAAGGGTTCTTTATATCCAGAGATAAGAACATCACTCCCAAAATTTCTAAACAGCTTTTAACCATGGGATCACACCAAGACCTTTTATCCATCTTCTCCAGTAAAGGCACAATCTACACATAACAAAGATGAATACATTTTTAGCATTTAATATTACATCACCCGGGACATACAGACTGAAATTATATATATCTGCCACTGAAATATTAAATTTTTATACATGATATTTGGATAAAGTTAAAAAAAGAAGAAATACTGTTCCAGCCCTGCTTGCTATTCATGAATTACATGGGGTAGTAGCCAACTAAACAGTTCCCCTAGCACAGCCTTTGCCAACCTGGCGCCCTCCAGCAGTTTTGGACTACAACTCCATGCGAGTTGTAGTCCAAAAACCCTGGAGGGTGCAATCGGAGTTGTAGTCCAAAACTGGAGGGCACCAGGTTGGCAAAGGCTGCACTAGCATAAGGAGGTTGACCTCTCCTATCCCTGTGCAACCCCTAAATCTATTCCATATGCTCCCCCAACCCTCCAGAGCAGATTTATGGGGCACACGGGGTTAAATGGGAAAAGGACAGTAAGGGGAAGTTCCATGGTGCAGCTAGAACTCCTTGTTTTAGTGGAACTTTTTAGCCAATATGGCAAAATGGTTAAGAGTGTTGGACTGTGACCTGGGACACATTTAGTTTTGAAGCTTATCAGGGAACGTTGGGCCAGTCACTGGTTCTCAGCCTAACCTACCTCACAGGATTATTGTGAAGATAAAACAGAGAACTATGTACAGCACCATGAGCTTCTTGGAAGAAAGGCTGGATATAAATGAAATTATAAATAAATAATACACTTAGTATTTCCTAAAGAAATTCTCAAAAGCCAACTTGCATACGAAACCAAAACATAATGCTCTCATGCATAAATTCAGTATTTTGAAGAATATCAGAAAAAGGCAATTGAAAAGAGATTTCTATAGCAGCATACATATAGCAAAGTTAGACAAGACACAGAGTGGCTAGCAGTGGTATGGCCACCCACACCTGATCATCACGTGATCCATCTGATATCTGGACAGGGAACAAATTGAATCCCCATCAGGACATTGGGCTGAACAGATAGGTCTATACCAAACCTTTATTATTATTTTTATGTAGACAATCTTTTGCAGTCTTGGGGCCAGAAAAAAATTTGGGTGTGCTGATACAGGCTTTGGGGTGGGGTTTAGCTACCCGTTTTTAAACTATATTCATTTTGATTTAATCAAGTTATAAATTCAGATAAAACAAACAAAGGTTGCAATGTCATGTATACATAAGGAATGCGCAACTAGAGGCTGAATGTCCTGAACAGCATGATGAAGAACAAGATAGTCATCAAGGAACATAGAGGAAGTGGAATTTAACTGAAGAATACATAGCAGTACATAAGGTTAGCACAGACAAGTTTTTAAAGCACGTTTGTTTGTTTGTTTTACTTGCACTCCAACCATTCCTAACATGTGAGCTCAGCCTTCATTAGCAGATGACTCTGTGGCTCTCCTTTAGCATATTTCCATGTTACCATTTTTGATACTACTAAAATCAAACCTGCTTGATAGAATGGATTTGCTGGATACCATCAGTTAACAGTGCACAGTGCAACAGCAAAGAGGCTAGGTTTTGTCCTTCAGCATCTGCAAAAGCTGTACATTGGGAAAGAAAAATGCCTTTAATATTCTATCATCAAGCATATAATAAACAGCCAATTCCTAAGTCCTTTCTGTTATACTCTACCATAAAGTGGTGGAGGGTTCCCTGACCCAAACACTGGAATTAGGCACTGTCAAATATACTTCTCTTTACTATTACAGAGTTGTTGGACATAACAAGAACGGCTCTTGTGCTTTTAAAAGGGCAAAGAATTTCAAAAGGTGGTTTTCTTCCATCCCTGTGGTGGAAGAGAATGCACCTGCTACAGTTCTTACTTCTTTTCAATTATTAGAGACATAGAAAGTATCTTCTACATTCAATCTGACAACTGTAATTACAAATCAAGCCCTCTCAGAAGGTCCAATTAAAATTATCCCAACTTCAAAATACAATTTGAGTTCAGAGAAAAAAACTTCAGACAGAAAACAAACCAAGAGTTCTTTGGAAAATGTACTCAAAGAGTGCTTATCAATGATTCCTTCTCAAATTGGGAGGAGGTAATGAGTGGGATACTGCAGGGCTGTCTTGAGCCCAGTGTTCTTCAATATTTTTATTGATTACTTGGATGAGGAAATGCAAGGAATGCTTATCAAATTTGCAGATGATACAAAATTGGGAGGAATAGCTAATACCATGGAGGACAGAAACAAAATTCAAAGTGATCTTGATAGGCTGGAACATTGGGATGAAAACAACAGAATGAAATTTAACAGGGATAAGTGCAAAGTTCTATACCTAGGAAAGAAACCGAATGCACAGTTAATACTGCACACGACACGGATCTTGGAATTGTTGTTGATCACAAGTTGAATATGAGTCAACAGTGCAATTTGGCTGCAAAAAAGGCAAATGCTTTTTTAGGCTGCATTAACAAATGGATAGTTTCCAAATCACGTGAAGTAGCCCTCTATTAAGCACTGGTTACCATCTTGAGTAGCGCATCTAGTTTTAGACACTGCACTTTAAGAAGGATGCAGGCAAACTGGAATAGGTTCAGAGGGTAACAAGAATGATAGGGGGACTGGAAACAAAACGCTATGAGGAGAGATTGAAAGAGCTGAGCATGTTTAGCCTTGAAAAGAGAAGACAGAGTGGAGATATGGTAGCACTCCTCAAGTACATGAACGGCTGTCACACAGAGGAGGACCAGGGTCTGTCCTTGATCATCCCAGAGTGCAGGACACAGAATAACGGGCTCAACGTACTGGAAGCCAGATTTCGGCTGAACATCAGGAAAAAAATCCGCACTGTTAGAGTTGTGCAACAATGGAACTAATTACCTAGGGAGATGATGGGCTCTCCAACATTGGAGGCATTCAAGAGACAGCTGGACAGCAATATGTCGGATATGCTTTAACTTGGATTCCTGCATTGAGCAGGGGTTTGGACTTCATGGCCTTAAAGGCCCCTTCCAATTCTACTATTCTATGATTGCATTATCTATGAATGTAACAATGCAGCCCAATGCTGTCTTAAACTGTAATCATGCCACAAGAGAGTTACTATTGTAGCCGGCTTTCAGCTAAAACGAGAGAACCTCTTGTAATAAGTTCCCAGAAGTAACAAGCTAAAATGGCAGATCAGACTGTAGGCTAAGGATGGGAAATCTGTGGACCTCTATTTGTTAATAGACTATAAATCCTACCATCACCACCTATTAACAATGCTGGCTGGGGCTAATGGAAGTTGGAAGCCCAACAACACCCTTCAGTGAGGTGCCTTCTGCAGTGGTGTTTTTCTCCTACTCTGATGCTAATGCGCTGAATCCAGTTCAGTCCTTCAATTCCCAGAAAGACCCAAACCACTCACAGGAAAAGCTATGATACAATTTTCACCAATTCCCAAGGGGAATCAGTGGAAACCATTTCTCACTCCTCCATTTAAAGGAACATTCCATGAGTGTAACTCCACTCAAAGATTCCTAGATTCCATTCATTCACTATCGGTGCATTAACACAGGGTGATGAGATAGCTCCCTGAATAAGAGCAAGAAGTAGGTCCGCTTATGCAAGCACAGATTCCCCAAGTGCAACCTCTGGTTCTACCACAGCACAGAATCAGGTACGTTTACTTACAATATTTAGTAAATTTTAAAGGATGTAATTCTTCAACAGGACCTACATTCTACAGAAAACCAGAAAATTAGGGAAGTCTCTCAAGGGCACTCTTTAAGAAGAATTATAAAATAACAAAATCAACCAATCTGGAACACTTCTCTCTAATTTTGATCTTCAGTGCAGAAACTCATTTTTCAAAATGGGGTGGAAAGAGCATATAAACCGCAATATATGAAAAGGGCTCATTTTTCTTTTAACTTAAAAAGGTATCATCAAGGGAAATGCATTTTAAAAAGTCATTATAGCACCACTGAAATACGTCTACAGAGACAAACTAAACAACTTAATTATACTCACAGTGAAGTCTTTCAAGCTGTTGGTGATCAAGAACAAAGGCATCAACCTGAATCCCTTTCTTCTTCTTTAAAACCATTTTGGTAGATTAAAGAATTACCTACTAAAAAAAATATTGTATGTTGACACTTGGTACTAACACTGCTTTAAATGCACAATTTAAAAGTAAAGACTATTTAATTTCAGTTCACCTTTGTGTTTTGCAAAAAGTTTGTGGCAAGTGATTTTATATATATATATATATAAAGTTCACAAAAGACACTATGAGCAATTTTAAGCTTTTCATCTCTAATTCACCAAGGGAAATGCTTTACCTGAAATAAAAAACTTGATTGCAAACAAACACAGGATGTCAGGGGTTTCCAACCAGGACTTTTGTCCAAACCTACCCTAGACAAACCACAAGCCTCGGTTTAACATAACACTAAGCAAACCATGGCTTGGCCCTGAGTAGCATAGCTGGAACAAGTGAGGACAGCTGTGGCTGTGAGCTTCACTCTGTGAACCCACGTCTGTTTGTTTACACTAAGCTATGGTTTGGCTTAGCATTACATGTAAACCCAATCAATGTTTTCTTTACCACCGTATTACCACCGGATGGGCTTGTAAACCATAAGAATAAGCTCTTGGTTCTGTGATTAAGCTCTCCGATAGGATACTAGAGACATTTCCATATATCACTCAGAACCAATCTATGTTATGATTCAATCATGCAAGGCATTACAAAAACTAATAATAATAGTAACACAAAATTCCATCTGTCAGTGGCTCAGCACAGAGCCAGCATCAATGTATGATGTTGGCATAGAGACACACCACACAACACAGGGAATCCATATGTTAACACTGCTGCATGGGGAAACCACACAGATGTTTGCAATCTTCTCTATGTGGGGGCAGCACAGATCTGCCCTTAAATCAATTCTGTGATACTCCCACTTTTTTCTGAAACAAATAGCTGTTTATTTGAAAGACCACCATCCTGTTCCAACACCTGAGATTTCTAAGCTCCATCTAACAGCTACCCATAAATACTACTGCCCATCTTTCTGTGGCCTGTCGAGTTTGTGAACATGTAAGGACAACAGTAACTAAAGAGAAAGCTGTGCCTCTGCTTCTCATACTCTCGTGACTCTCTCGTTCCAAAAGCAACACATTACAGCAATCATTTTACTGAAGGCAAATGTTCTATTTGCTCTTATTACTGTTATAAATTACTCTACAGTTTATTGGCCATTGCATGTGGAAAGGATGGGTACATATTCAACCAATAAATACATATACATAGCCACAAATGGCAAGAGGCCTTCACCACAGTTGTGTGACCACAAGGTTTTCACACGTTGTGTGTGAAAAAGTATTCAGTGCCTCTCCTCCACCCCTGACTAAGGCTGCAGTCCTAACTCCACCTACTTGGGAGTAAGCCCCATTGAATCCAATGGGACCGACTTAGACACGGCTAGAATTGCTGCCTAAGCACCTGTGTCTACCTTCAAGTTTCGGGCAAAGGGAATGATTCCAGAGGCGGCTTGATCCCCGCAACATCTCACATTAAGACTTATAAGCGCTCCACGTGGCACGAAAACCTTGCCCACTTCATTTCACAGGGAAACATGTTAGTAGCCCCCGAGTAAGAGAAATATTTTCTTGAGTCCAAGACTGAAGAGCAAGCCCCGCCGTTTAGGAGCCAGTCTTGGGGGACAGATGAGCGCCCCAATATTTTTCACTAGCTCCAACACCACAAATAAGAGCGCGGGGGGTGGTGGAAAACATAGCCAGGGAAAAAATTCCCTTTCGCTCGCCCCTCGCTTTTCACTCGCCCAACCCCTCCCTCCGCTTACCCCCCAGGTGGGCCCAACCAGTCTCTTCCACCCTCTGCCGCCGGCTTCTGATGCCGCCACCTAGCTGCGAGGGGGCGGAGCAAGCAGGCAAAGCCCCGCCCACCAAGGCCACGTCTTTTTTCTGAGCCGGAGGCGGAGGGGCGAGACTTTACGGAGAAGGATGGAAGCGTAACAGACGTTCCACTTTAGACGCGCGGATGCTGTCCGTGGATGTCTGGCGGACATCAGAAAAAAAGAGAGAGAGGTTGTCCTGTTAGGAGCATGGAGAGAGGGAGGGCCTTATAGGTAACTAGGAGCCGGTTGAGTTAGGCTCAGACGGGATCGTTGACGGGAGACCTGCAGCTCTCAATATGTTGTTTTTTATGGACTACAATTCCCATCATGCTTGATCACTGGCCATGCTGGCTGGGGCTGATGGGAGTTGGAGTTCAACAAAGCACCTGGAAGGCTACAGCCCCCACCCTCATCCCTTATAACATATAAGGGCATATAACAACAACACAGCAGGACATATGAGATATTCATCATGACCATGTAGTTTCATGGTAGACAATAGAGAAACCTTATAAAGAACAATTTCATAGGAACACATGAAACTCCAGATGTACACTAAGAGTCTATGGGAGCTTCAGTTCAGAGTTAATGTTACACTGAATTGGTAAGTAATGATGTATGGGCCTCAGTACTGGCCACTAGCCTAACACAATGGCCAGTAGATAACCTTCCATAAAGGAAGCCACAGACATGAATTTTCAAGATCTGAACAAGCTGGTTCACAACAGATGCAGTTGGAGGTCACTGATTCATAGGGTCACCATAAGTCGTCGTCGACTTGAGGCACATAACAACAACCAACCCTTACCCCATAAAAGACCATCTGTAGTTAATGAAATGATTCCTAATCAGTGACTGCAGATAATGAAATCATTTGAAAAGTGTCCAAAAGTTTACAGCATAATCATCAAAACAAGCTTCCTTTATTCATTTATTTGTGCATTTGTTCATTTGAATTATTTATAACCTACTTTTCAGTGTTGACACATTCCCAGAACAAGGAACAACATTAAAGCAATATTTCATTTAAATGTAACAATATAAATTCAACCTATAGCAACATAAATAGGCACCCCTTTACTGTGAGTAAACACATTTTTATCTGGGGTCCTCCATTTACATTACAGGGGAGAGGGATTAATTTTAAAAAATATTTTCATCAAAATGTTTTGTTTGTCCTGATTCCTGTCATCATCTAGAGGCAATCAAGTAATGATTTCCCAAAACTTTTTTTGCATGTTTTTTGTTCAAATTCTTAAACAGCACTGTATAGGATGTCTTCTGATTACTCCGTCAGAAAATAACATTATAAAAATGGTTGGCTACTAATTTATTAATTTCTGTATATCTACAGTAAATATGTTCACTTTTACATGGTAGAAAAGTATTTTTTCTAAAAGATAAACTGTTTTATGTACTACAGAGTTTTACCATTATGTGGCGCCAAAGTGTTAAGAAATGTACTAAATTTCTCACCTATCAACAATGCAATTTCAAATTTGAAAAAGTAGCTTGTAAAAGATGTCATTTATACATTGCCTTTCTGCCAAAGACCCAAAATACAACAAAGCCCAAATCCTGCTAAAGTTACTAATGACAAGTCTAACTGAAAGCTACTGAACCGGGAATATATGGCTTAGGCCCAGGCTATCTGTCAGACCATATCTCCCTATATGAGCCTGCCTGGGCCCTGAGATCCTCAGGAGAGGCCCTTCTCTCAATACCTACGTCCTCACAAGCACGACTAGTGGGGACGCGAGATAGGGCCTATTCGGTGGCTGCACTGAGGCTTTGTTTAGTTTAGTTTAGTTTAATTTCATTTATAAACCGCCCATAACCAACGGCTCCTTGGGCAGTGTACAACATAAGATAATACAATAAATCAACAAAAATCACGAAATATAAAAAATACAGATACATAATAACAATAATGTAATATTAAGATCACTAAAACATTAAAATACTTTAACATGAATTAAAATGCCTGGGAGAATAGAAAGGTTTTAGCCTGGCGCCGAAAGGATAACAACGTAGGCGCCTGGCGTACCTCCTCGGGGACACTATTCCACAATTCGGGGGCCACCACCGAAAAGGCCCTGGATCTTGTCACTACCCTCCGAGCTTCTCGATGAGTCGGTACTCAGAGGAGGGCCTTAGATGTCGAACGAAGTGCACGGGTAGGTTCGTAGCGGGAGAGGCGTTTCATCAGGTATTGCGGACCCGCACCGTGTAAGGCTTTATAGGTCAATACCAGCACCTTGAATCTAGCCCGGAAACAAATTGGCAACCAGTGCAAACCGGCCGGAACAGGTGTAATATGTGAGGACCGATTGGTCCTCGTCAACAGTCTGGCTGCTGCGTTTTGCACTAGCTGCAGCTTCCGAACCGTCTTCAAGGGCAGCCCCACGTAGAGTGCATTACAGTAATCCAATCTAGAGGTCACCAGAGCATAAACAACTGAGGCGAGGTCGTCACTGTCCAGATAGGGGCGTAGTTGGGCTACCAACCGAAGGTGGTAGAACGCATTCCGAGCCACTGAGGCTACCTGAGCCTCCAGTGACAAGGAAGGATCGAAAAGAACCCCCAGACTACGAACCTGTTCCTTCAGGGGGAGTGTAACCCCATCCAGAACGGGATGAACATCCACCATCTGTGCAGAAAAGGCATTCACCAACAGCGTCTCGGTCTTGTCTGGATTGAGTTTCAGTTTATTAGCTCCCATCCAGTCCATTATCGCGGCCAGGCAACGGTTCAGCACATCAACAGCCTCACCTGAAGAAGATGAGAAGGAGAAATAGAGCTGCGTGTCATCAGCATACTGATGGCAACGCACTCCAAAACTCTGGATGACCGCACCCAGAGGCTTCATGTAGATGTTGAAAAGCATGGGGGACAGAACCGATCCCTGAGGGACTCCACAATGGAGAGTCCAGGGTATCGAGCAATGCTTTGGAACTCCCTTCCTAGGGAAGCAAGAACGGCCCCCTCCTTGCAGTCTTTCCATCGGCAAGCAAAGACTTTTTTATTTCAACAAGCCTTTGGAACTGAAAGCTGTTAAGGACAGGACTTGAAGGGTGCTGCATTGCTATTGTCTAATTGTATTATTTTAAACTGAGTTTGAATTATTTTAACTGTATGTGTGAATGGTTTTAATACTGTAAATAGTTTAATTCGATTTTAATCTAGACTTTTGTATGTTTTTAATTATATGTGTGCTTTTATCTGGAAGCCGCCGTGAGTTCCAGTTTTGGAAAAAGGGCGGGGTAAAAATAATGATAATACATAATAAATAAATAAAATGGTCTGAATGATCCTGACTTTAGTGTTCAGTGATACATCTTTGCATTTGATAACCTTTTCTAGTTCTCTCACAGCTGCCCTCCCCAGTCCTAGCCTTCTTCTGATTTCTTGACTATTGTCTCCATTTTGGTTAATGACTTTGCGAAGGTATTGATAATCCTTGACAAGTTCAATGTCTTCATTGTCAACTGTAAAGTTACATAAATCTTCTGTTGTTATTACTTTAGTCTTTTTGACGTTGAGCTGTAGTCCTGCTTTTGTACTTTCCTCTTTCACTTTCATCAGCATTCTTTTTACATCATTACTGGTTTCTGCTAGTAGTATGGTATCATCTGCATATCATAAATTATTGATATTTCTCCCTCCAGTTTTCACACCTCCTTCATCTTGGTCCAATCCTGCTTTCCATATGATCTGTTTTGCGTATAGATTTAATAAATAGGGTGATAAAATACAGGGGTGTATTTTCCTGTATCATTAATTTTTATTCAAATTTTCAAAGACAAAAAACAAAACAAAACAAAAATAATTAAACAATAAAATAAAATGTTGACTTCCGATTTGTCGCAGATCAGTTATAGGTCTACAATATATAACAATCCTGTCCCTTAAATTATATTATAAAATCACTTTCCTCCAGTAGTTATCTTAATTAATCATCAAATCTCATAAACATTACTTTATTCTTTCCACAAAAAGTCAAAGAGAGGTTTCAATTCCTTGAGAGATATATCTTTCAATTTTTCTCCAAATAAACATGTCGATTAATCCATCTCGTTCAAATCTGTTAGGTCCAATAATTTCAATAGCCATTCTTCCATTATCAATGTTAATTCCATCTTCAATAATCCTGTTAAGTCCAGTAATTTCAGTAGCCATTCTTCCATTATCAGTATCCCATAATAATCTTGTTGTCATAGCCATAGTCCAAATAAACATATAGATTAATCCATCTCATCAAACCTGTTAGATCCAATAATTTCAATAGCCATTCTTCCATTATCAATATTAATTCCATCTTCCATCTTCAATAGTCCTGTTCAGTCCAGTAATTTCAGTATCTATTCTTCCATTATCAGTATCCCATATTAATCTTGCTGTCATAGCCATAGTCATATAATAAGAGTCTGATAGGAATTTCCTTCATCACAAATATTTCCTTGCCATCAATTCTGAATATGTTGCTGAAATATTGTTGTAAAGTCATATCTCTGTTCTTCTTTTTTACAAAATGCACTGGCACATCTCTTGAGAATTTTTCCATTGTCACATATCTGTAGTTAATTCCATAAATTTTTTCTATGTCAAGCTCCATCACATCATTCCAGTCCAGAAAATTATCCAAGACATTGATAACTTTATCTCTAATATCTTCATTAATTTCTTCAGAGACAACGTTGAATTCCAAACAGTAAACTTTGTTTCTAATATCCATAAACTCCAGATCTTTTTCCAATTCCACATTTGTTCCAATCTCCAGGGCTTGTATCTTCCCTTTAATTTTTCTTTTCTCATCTCTAATCTCATCAATCTCCTCTCTCACAAGATCCCCTATTTCTTTAAGCTCCTGCGTCATTTTGCCAAATTCAATTTTCATCTCCTGTCTACCCTGCCTCAGGGTTTGTTTCGTTATCTCAATCTCATCCATTATTTTCTGAAACATAATTTCTTCCATGGTCTCAGCCACTTTCCTGATTGCCATTCTTAAAACCACAAAAACAAAAATTATGTCAGCCACAATTGGGTTAATATTCCAGGCTTGATGACATCACAGTGTAGACAGTACAGCCTGCCTTATCTCTTATTTGTTCAGGAATACAAAACAAATTTAGTTCCCAGCTTCAAAACAGTTAGTGGCGTCGTGAACAAGTAGATTCGTCAAAATGAAATAGACCAAAAAGAAAATAGTCCCAGACATATAATACTCCAAAGTTCATAAATCAAATTTATTTGTTTTTTTTCCCCTCCTCGAAATAGAAATTCCTCTTCCATTTGTATCTTTAGAATGCACTTCCAGGCCAGCTTTTTGCAATAAAAACAAAGATAAGCTTTTTCAATTTCTTTCCTCCTTAATTTCGTGAATAAAAGAGAAGAGTTATAACTCACCCAGAAATTCTTTATAGCTGATTCATTGACAAATCTCTTTTTGCTGCAACGATTTAAACCAAGTGAAAAAAAAATAGAAAGAAGGATGCTTGCCTGTTAAAGTCCGTTTTTCTTTGAAGAAAAGATAAACGTGTCACTTAATCAGTTAGAGCTTGTTGGAAGTCCGTCCGGCATTTGCTGGCTGAACCTTCTCTCATAAATTAATGAAATCCATTCCTCCCAACAAAAACAGGCTTTTGTGGTTAATCTCTATGTTTCTCCCTGCCCGGGAGAAAATCTTTACCAGTCAAAAAGAACGTTCTGACTGATTTTAAAACTGAAAAAGCTTCTTCTGAGACGAGAGCTCGTCTCAAAAAGCAGGCACAAGCGAAGTCACCCTTCCCGGAAGTCAATACAGGGGTGTATTGGGCTTCCAATACAGGGCTTCCCCCAGGCACCTGGTTGGCCACTGTGAGAACAGGATGCTGGACTAGATGGGCCACTGGCCTGATCCAGCAGGCTCTTCTTACGTTCTTATGTTCTTATGTATTTTCCAATGGGGAACCAATACATTTTTCCATATTCTGTCCTTACAGTAGCCTTTTGTGCAGAGTATAGGTTGTGCATCAGGACAATCAGATGCGGTGGCACCCCCATTTCTTTTAAAGCATTCCATAGTTTTTCATGATCTATTCTACACAATCAAAGGCTTTGCTGTAATCTATAAAGCACTTCTGAAATTCCTTGGTCCGTTCCATTATCCAACATATATTTGCGATATGATCTCTGGTGCCTCTTCCCTTTCTAAATCCAGCTTGAACATCTGACATTTCTCGCTCCATATACGGTAAGAGCCTTTGTTGTAGAATCCTGAGCATTACTTTACTTGCATGGGATATTAAGGCAATAGTTCGATAATTACTGCATTCCCTGGGATCCCCTTTCTTTGGAATTGGGATGTATATGAAATGCTTCCAGTCTGTGGGCCATTGTTTAGTTTTCCATATTTCTTCACAGATTTTTGTCAAAATTTGGACAGATTCAGTCTCAGAATCTTGTAGTAACTCTATTGGTATGCCATCTATTCCTGTTGCTTTGTTGCTTCCAAGTATTTTAAGATCAGCTTTCACCTCACATTCTAAAATTTCTGGTGGTTCATCATACGGTTCCTCCGTGAAGGAATCTGTCATCCTGGCATCTTTTATAGAGTTCTTCAGTGTACTGCTTCCATCTTCCTTTGATTTCATCTCGGGCAGTCAGTGTGTTTCCCTGTGGATTATTCAACATCCCAACTCCTGGTTTAAATTTCCTTTTAATTTCTCTAATCTTTTGGAATAGGGCTCTTGTTCTACCCTTTTTGTTGTCCTCTTCTATTTCTATACAATTACTATTGTAATAGTTCACTTTGTCCCTATGTACTAGTCGCTGTATTGTTACATTTAGGGTTCTGACTGTGTTTCTATCTCCTTTTGCTTTTGCTTTCCTTCTCTCTTTAACCATTTTAAGAGTTTCTTCAGTCATCCATTGAGGTCTTTCTCTTTAACTAGAGGTACCGGCGGGCCCTGCTTATATGGCAGGTTCCGTTCCAGACCCCCGCCGTAAAGCGGAAATCGCCGTAAAGCGGAACCCCATTGACTATAATGGGGTGCATCGCATCAAAATGCCGCAAAAGCAGCAAAATCGGCTTTAAAATGGGCAATGAAAGCCGCCGCATTAATGGAGCGCCGGGAAGCGAAGCGCCGGGAAGCAGGGCCCTACTGTATTCTCTTTTTGCATTCTTCCCTGATAATGTCCCTGACTTCATTCCATAGTTCTTCTGGTTCTCTGTCAACTAAGTTTAAAGCCTCAGATCTGTTCCCTATTTTATCTGTATATGCTTCTGGGATGTTGTTTAAATTGTATTTTGGCATTATGATTGCTTTTTTAGTCTTCTTTAGCTTTACTCTGATTTTCGATACGATCAGTTGATCTGTACTGCATTCTGCTCCTGGTCTTGTTTTCGCAGAAAGTATGGAACTTCTCCATCTTCTGCTACCAATTATATAATCAATTTGATTCCTGTATTGACCATTTGGTGATGTCCATGTGTACAGTCATCTTTTCGGTTGCTCAAAAAATGTGTTTGCAAGAAACAAATTATTGGCTTCACAGAATTCAATAAGGCTTTCTCCTGCTTCATTTCTGTCTCCTAGGCCCCATTTCTCCACAGTTCCTAATTCTTCTCTGTTCCCTACTTTTGCATTCTAGTCCCCCATGATTATCAGCACATCTTATTTTGGTGTGTGATCAATTTCTTCCTGTATGTCTGCATAAAATCTCTCCAATTCCTCTTCTTCTGTGTTTGCTGTTGGAGCATAGACTTGGATGATGGTTATGTTGATAGGTTTCCCATTTAATCTAATTGATATCACTCGCTCAGACCTTGTGTTGTAGCTCCTAATTGCTCTTGCTACATCACTTCTCATTATTAAAGCAACCCCATTTCTTCTTAATTTCTCATTTCCTGCATAAAATACTCTGTAATTGCCTGATTGGAAATGTCCCATTCCCGTCCATTTTAGTTCACTCACACCAAGTGTTGTAATGCTGATGTGTTCCATTTCTTGCTTGACAATTTCTAACTATCCCTGGTTCATGCTTCCCACATTCCATGTTCCTATTGTGTGCGTCGTACAACTCCAGACTCTCCTTTCGCATCTGTGCGCATCAGCCTCTGGGCTTCCTTTTGGCTTTGACCCAGCTGCGTCATTAGTCACAAGCAGTACTCATACTTGTCCGTTGTTCTTCCCCAGTAGCTCGGTGAGTGCCTTCTGACCTGGGGTCTCATCTTCCAGCACTATCTCGTGTTGCATTTTGGATACTCTGTTCATAGGGTTTTCGTGGTAAGAGATGTTCAGAGGTGGTTTACCATTGCCTTCCTCTGAGTTTGGATGCATCTTAGTCTGGTGTTTCAGCTTTGACCATTCCGCCTTGGGTGCCCCTACTAGGAGTCTAGCCTCTTGGTCTAGACTCCTGACAGCTTTGCTCTCAGCGTCTTCAACACTCTCAAACCCCTTCACCACGTTAAGGTGTGCATCCTAGAGGGGGAGTGCATTTTTTAAGTGGGGAGAATTTGGAACTGCTGTTTTTGAAGAGGGGCACAGCTGGACAGCTCGGTACCACTTGGTATGTATAGTGTCTTGCTTAGCTACTGCAGCAGCATGATCATCTGCTCATTTCATCACAACTGAAGTGGTAAACTGGAAGCCAGAACAGATATGCACTGCAGACTTCTTAAGAAAAAAAATCTGTATATTTAAAAGTAATTAATTTTATAGAAGCTTGCAAAGAATTTGAGGCTTCATCGTGATAATTTTTAAAAAAAAACTATTGCAATATATGTATGTTACTCTAAGGTACAGGAATGCAGTTAATAAAATAGGAACACTGAAAGTTTTCTTTTTGGAAATTTCAAGTCAATTCAGGGAGGGATAATCAGGCACATTTCTTGCACTTAAAATGCTGCTGCAATCTCAAAGCTATTCTCCCTGACCTGCCCAGTTGCTTTATGTTAACAAAATTCTATGCAGTATAAAAGAAAAAAGGCAAGAACAGATATATACATCTGTTTAAATTTAAGCTGCTTGGATACATCATTTTATATAAGTGGGTGGAAAAATGGATTGCTATTATTATTATTATATTATTATTATATTATATTTATTAGTCACCCATCTGGCTGGTTGACCAGCCACTCTGGGCGATGTACAAGATAAAATACATTGAACATTAAAAATTTAAATTGACAACCCAACAATAAAACTTAACCCATCCCAAAGGCCTGCCGGAAAAGCCAAGTCTTCAAAGTCTGGCGGAAGCTCATCATAGAAGGGGCATTTTCTATATGTAGAAAATAATAGGAAAAACTGAAGTAACAGTTTTCTCTGAAAACGAAAAATATTTTGTAGTTTACAGAGACTAATTGGAGTAGCAATAATTAATACAGTTGTATCTGTGTCAATTGAATTGTCACTTAATGAATTGTTGCACAGTGCAGCTCGTATTAGAATCAATACAGTACTAGCAACAAAATGTATATTTTAGGAAGATTTATTCCTACTCAACTGCATATATTTCCGAAATCACAGTCTAAAGTATTGTAACCCACCCTGGGACTTTTGGGTGAAGGGCAGGTAATAAATTTAAACAACAACAATAATAAAGTAAGTCTGTGTAGGGATATGTATATATGCAGGGCATGCATAGGCTACATTCATTTGTAATTTGTTTGTGAACCATAGTTCAGGAAATTAGCCTGTGCACAAATTGTGCTGCTGATGTGTGCATCCTGACCTCTTCCATCCAATCAGCTCCTCCTTTAGTTCAGAGAGGAAACAAACTGCAGAGCAACTGGCTTAGGTCACATCTGCACCTTCAATTTAGAACACTATTATACCACTTAAACAGTCATGATTTACCTTAAAGCATTCTGGGAACTATTGTCTATTAAGGGTGCTGAGAGTTGTTTGTTGTTATGTGCCTTCAAGTCGATTATGACTTATGGCGACCCTATGAACCAGTGACTTCCAAAAGCATCTGTCATGAACCACCCTGTTCAGATCTTGTAAGTTCAGGTCTGTGGCTTCCTTTATGGAATCAATCCATCTCTTGTTTGGCCTTCTTCTTTTTCTACTCCCTTCTGCTTTTCCCAGCATTACTGTCTTTTCTAGTGAATCATGTCTTCTCATGATGTGTCCAATCACAGAGCTACAATACCTAGAGTGGTTTAATAGTCAGTCCCTTTTCCCTAGGAACTGAGTCTCTGTGCAGGAAACAGCGGTCTCCTAATAACTCTTAGCACTGCTCACAATCTATATTTCCCAAGATTCTTTGGGGGAAGCAATGACTCTGTAAAGTGGTATGATACTACTTTAAGTATACAGTGCAGATGGGCACTGCATCTGAACCAGTGCCTATGGTTTGTTTCTCCCAACAAACCATGATCTGAAGCCAAGGGTTGATTTTGGTTAGCTTCCTGATCCTAGCTTGTTTTGGAGAAACAAGTCACAAATTCTGGTTTGGACATAATGCTAAGCCAGCTGCTGTGTGGTTTATTTCCCTGTTCAACTAAGCAGCAGCAGGCAGCCTGTACCCAGGCTAATTTGTTAAAGCATGGGTAATGTCTTCGTATTACATCCAAATGTGACCATAATGTTAGGAAGCTTGCTTCTTTCACTTTTTTCCCCAAAAAATTTTTTTATATCTTTTAAGATAAAGTTCCCTCCTCTTTTTGGAAAAAACATACTCCGAATCCTAACAGATCCGTGTTTCGTATTGATTCCCCCTCCGCTAATCTTTTTTAATTTTTAATGAGAATCTGAGAAAACCAGAAATTTCTCAAAATTTGGAAAGTGTGAAAATGGGAATGGACGTCCTTCAAGTCGATTCCGACCTGTGGTGACCCTATGAATAGGGTTTTCATAGTAAGTGGTATTCAGAGGGGGTTTACCATTGCCTTCCTCTGAGGCTGAGAGGCAGTGACTGGCCCAAGGTCACCCAGTGAACTTCATGGCTGTGTGGGGATTCGAACCCTGGCCTCCCAGGTCCTAGTCCAATACCTTAATACCACTACACCACACTGGCTCTCTTTTGGGAAGTGTACCCCTGCTCTTAGAACATCCTGTATAGATTTGTATGCGCTAATACAGTTCAGTTAAAATCTGTTGAAGAGCAAGTTTTCTCAAATTTGGGGAAGGTATTTTCTCTTAATAACCAGGGCCCGTTCTAAAGGGCGGCCAGGTGGGGCACTGGCCTGAGGGCCCTGGAGCTACAGGAGCCCCTGAGGGGCCCTCCGCTCCCCTTCCACGATCCGCGGCCCCATCTGCCTGCCTGCCATTCCCTTGCCCCACCTACCTGTCTCCTGCCTTTTAGCATTGCCCTTAATGAAGATGGCGGCCGCGGCTTCCCTAAGGTACTGAAGCTGCTGCCACCATCTTAGTTGATGGCAGTGATGCACACGCGTAGCATGCATGTGTGCCATCAACAAACATGGCGGCGGAGGCTTCATCCCCTTAAGGAAACCACAGCCACCAGATTCATCAAGGGCAAAGGGTAAAAGACAGGAGACAGGAGACAGGTAGATGGGGGGCGTGGGGGGCTGCACGTGTGCCACACACGTTTGCACACGCGCACACGCCGGGGTCCAGGGCAAGTTGATGCCCAAGGGCCCCGGCATGCCTGGAGCCGGCCCTGTTCATAAAATTAAAAATGCAAGGAATTCAGAATTTGCTTCTTCTTGTAAATTATAGCCATACCATTGGAACATCCATTGAATGAGCAACAGTTGAAGGCCAGTTTGTCTTCTGAACAGTTTCTTAGATCTGAAACTGTGTTTAATGCAACAACAAAAATCTTCAGAGCATATTGGATATCTTATCTGTTCCTTCAAAGGCATATTTGACAAGTGCTGGTGCTGTGGAGCACCACAGGCTTCATTGATTCATATGAACTGGTATTACTAGGTGGTGATCAGAGCACATTACTCACATGAATTTAGTATTGCAGCAATCCCTGATATTTTTGGATGTAAACATATTTTTAAATTATATCCAAGTGTTGTGGGATTTACAGAAAGGCAGTGTAAGTGGACTCTGCGTGCATTAATGGTGGCAAAAAAGCTGTTGTTCCAGTACTGGAAGTAACATTTTCCATCTCCAGTTGTTCATGGTCTGAAGATTTGTCTATGCTGACAGTGTATGAGAAAGCAACTTTTCATAGACAGCAGGAGGGGAAATTCTCTGCCATCTGGACTCCATACATGGACTTATTTGTGTAAGGAGATACTAGAAGGCAGTACTTGACAATAGATCTCACTAGTGAGATCATGAATGTACCTCATCAACTTCCACTACCCTCTTCCCTTTTCCTACTCCCTTTGTGGTGTTCAGACTGTTATTTGTTCCTTGTTTCATTATGTGAATGTGTACTTTTATTATATAGAAACGTTCTTTAAACCATTATTAAAACGATTAATAGCACACTAAATTTTCTCTATCTTATCAGGAAGATGATTAGAACTTATGATACCTCTGTGATGGATATACTTGAGAACTGTTTCCTTTAGGTCTCCCTTCAGAAGTGAGGCAGGGCCTTTACATTAATGGCGCCCAGATTTTGGAATGCTTTCCTCAGAGAGGCTTGCCTGGTGGCTTTTTTGAACCTGGTGTCTCTGACCTTTTTATCTGCCCAGGCATTTAGTTATATTTGTTTTTTATTTCTTCAGCTCTTACAATTTTATGACCACTTCACTGAAGTCTTACCCCAACTTTGTATTCTTTCAGACACCAGGTTGAAACCCACCTTTTTTGCCAGGCCTTTAGTGGCTGATGGATTAAGTCATTTTATGGTGTTTTTAATGATACTATTTATGTAACTTATGAGAATAATTGTATTGATTTGTTATGTATTTTGGTTATATATTACCTTATTTTTTATAATGTAATGTGACCATTTTTGGTGAAGGACGGTATGGATATCTCAAATAAATAAACTTTGCTATAGCTTTTATTGTATTTTAAAACTGTATTGCACTTTCTGGTTTTAAATTAGCTGCACCAAAAGTTACCACCTTAAGAATAGTTGACTCATGTAACATCAGTCTAGACTTCACTGACTCTGCTATAGTATATACTCAAACAGCAATACTCTAAATGTCTGCTTCTGCCCAAAAGTAAGCCACACTGAGTTCAATGGGACTTACAATCATAGAATCGTAGAACAGTAGAGTTGGAAGGGGCCTATAAGGCCATCACGTCCAACTATGGTTGCCAGGTCAGAAGCATCCCAAAACCTGAGATTTTAGGGGCGGGCCCAAGTGTCGTCACGGGGCGGGCCCGAGTGATGTCACGGGGCGGGCCCGAGTGATGTCACGGGGCGGGCCCGAGTGATGTCACGGGGCGGGCCCGAGTGATGTCACGGGGCGGGCCCGAGTGATGTCACGGGGCGGGCCCGAGTGATGTCACGGGGCGGGCCCGAGTGATGTCACGGGGCGGGCCCGAGTGATGTCACGGGGCGGGCCCGAGTGATGTCACGGGGCGGGCCCGAGTGATGTCATTAAGCATGACACATTAAGCATCAATCACAGTTGCTTGGAGCGTAAAATTAAAAAAAATAACTGACTGGAAATTAAGCTAGACATCTTAGCTAAAAGATGGAGCCTGGGGAGGGAACATTTAATCTAGCCTACTTGCTTTCGGCAAGAAAGGTTTAAGTGCATTCAGGCCAGGCCAGTCACCAGAAGGTCACTGTAGGAAGAAAGGAGCCTAGTGTTGTGGAGATGTTAGATGGGAGCATTCGGAAGTGAAGATGGATACCCCTGAAGGCTGCAATTCTAAACACACATACTAAGGGACTAAGCCCCCATAGAACTCAACAGGACTTACTTCCGAGTAGATATAGTTTGGATTGTGCTGTTGGTAAAGCTTGACTAGGGATCCTCTGCAAAGACATCCATATCCAAGCAGGGTTGGCAACCCCCTGCCTGGAATGCCCTGCCCTTATCTTTTAAAGTGGCTGCTTCAAACTTCTTTACAGATTTGACCCTTCACTTCAGAAAGAGGTCTGAGAAATGAGTAACGGTAAGAAGATTCTCTACCCTTTCTGTCTGCATAGATGCCCTCATCCTTCCCCTGCGCCCAGCAGAAGCTCTGGGCCAGGTGGGACGCAGTGGCATCTCATAGAGGACACCCTCCCCTTTCATGGGGTGTATGATTTGTCCTGGCCCAGAGCAGATTTTGGGGTGGGCACTGTGATGTTCCTGCTTATAGTGTAAATATGGTAAGTGCTGTTTATATAGAAGACATATGGTAAGTGGAGTGAAAGAGGAGGGGGGAGTACATGAGCAGTAGAATGCTGGATGATTGGCTGAGCGTTTGAATGGCTGGGAGTATAAATGGAAGAATGACGGTTGAATCGGGGTGGATGTTGGGAGTGTGGAGAAAGAGGTGTTTGAGGTGGATGTTGGGAGTGTGGAGAAAGAAGTGTTTGAGGGTGGAGGTCAGGAGTGTGGAGAAAGAGGGAGTTGGAGTTCTGATTAATAATAAGTCAAGTACAAAACAGGAATAGATGAAACCATACGCCACAAGCAGGTGGGAACCTGACAGGGAGAACCAGGGAGAACCAGGGAAGGATGTCACAGGCACCCTCAATAACTTATTTTTCCCGTATGTCTTTTTCTGCTTTGATTTTGTAGAGATGCCCTGTTCTGTACCCTGTGCCCAGCAGAAGCTCTGGGCCAGGTGGGATGCAGTGGCATCTCCTAGAGGACACCCTCCCCTTTCCTGGGGTATATGATCTGTGCTGTCCCAGAGCAGATTTCGGGGTGGGTACCCCCAGTTACTTATTTTTTTCTATGTGTTTTTGTCTATTTTGATTTTGCATTGATGCACCCGTGTGTGCCCGGTGCCTAGCAGAAGCTCTGGGCCAGACGGGATGCACTGGCATCTCGTAGAGGACACCCTCCCCTTTCCTGGGGTATATGATTTGTCCTGGCCCAGAGCAGATTTTGGGGTGGGCACCCCCAGCTACTTATTTTTTCCTGTATGTTTTGGTCTGCTTTGATTTTGCATAGATGCTCTCCTCCGTGCCCTGCACCCAGCAGAAGCTCTGGGGCAGGCGGGACACAGTGGCATCTTGTAGAGGACACCCTCCCCTTTCCTGGGGTATATGATTTGTCCTGTCCCACAGCAGAGTTTAGGGTGGGCACTCTGACATTCCCACCTTTGGCTCCACCTGTTAGGTTCACACCTGCTTGTGGCTACCACCTTTCACTAGGCACCACCTCAGGACACCACCAGTCAGGATCGTCGTTTTTATTTTTTCTCACTCCACTCTAGCACAGATCTCACAAGATCCCACTGCTAGGCAGCACCACCAGTCACTCCCTGTAAACAATACTGCTAGAGACTTTGCCTCAGTCTCTCTATAGCTTGTTACTTTGTGTCTGGGTGCCCTTGCTGTCCACAACCCCCCTGTATCTTTGTCTATAAAGCGTACAATCCTGGGTTGCTCTGGATACTTGATGTTGTTACAATATCTCCCTTCACTGCTGCCACTATATGATACAGTTTCCCTTCAGCCTTGGTAATTACCCTGCCCTCCCTTCTGGTCTGTGTATTCCCAGCCAAGGATCAGGCTTTTGGTAAACCAATAAAAGTATTTATTTGATAACACCAGGAAATAACAAGATTACTTTAGGAATGTTTAAAAGTGTATGGTTTCATATAGTGTCACTCTTTATGTTTCTGGTCAAATATATACTGTCTAAATATCAGCCAAATATAATCCAACCCTCCCTCAGAACTCTGCCAACCCACCCATCCAAATAACTCTCCACTAACGGCTCTCCAACAACTCTTACCCAACCGACCCTCTCTCAACCGTCATCCTCCCATTTATACCTTTAGCCATTCAAACACTCAGCCAATCATCATCCAGCATTCTCCAGCCTTCCAACCCGTGCTCTCCCCCCTCTCATTCAATTCACCCACCATATATCCCTTAATAAACCCACACTTACCATATTTATAGGTTTTAACATATAAGGACATCACATTTCCCCCCCTTTAAATACAGTAGGGCCCCGCTAATACGGCGGGTTAGGGACCAGGCTCCCACCATAAAGCGGAAATCACAGTAAAGCAGGGCCCCATAGACTATAATGGGGTGCATCACGCGAAAATAACATCAAAATGGTGCATGATGGGGAAAACCCGCCGTATTAGCGGACTGTCAGCTCTGCACTGAGACAGCAGTGCTGGTGGGGGCTGGAAATTCCTGGGTAGTTATCAGGGCGGGAAAGTCCTTAGCTGGCAGTCTGGTTGTAAATCTGCCAGGCTAATGAGGATGAAGCATGATAAGGGCAAGGCCCTTCCTAAGCTTACGTGCCAAGCCAGAAGTCCAGAAGCGAGGTCAGTAGAGGTCCGGGTTCAATTGCCAAGGGGTCAGTCCAAGATAAGATTCAGGGAAACTAGAAACACACAAAGCCACGCCTGACGTTGTAGTCAGCAACAAGCTGAAGCCAAGGTTTGACTTTTAAGGAGCAGGTTTGTCAGCAGGTGTGAGCCCTCAGCGTTTTGGCCTTAAGTGGACAGGCCTGCCCCTCTTCTGCCTGACCTTCTGTTGTCTACGTTCTGCAGGTGAGGGGGGAGTATCCTGTTCACTGGCTGCGTCTGGCTGAAGGGCTTCAGCTGTGTCTGGGGTGCTCTGCAGCTGAGGGGGAGAAGGAGCTGGGTTCTCAGGAGTTTCCTCCGTTTCTCCTTCTGGGTCTGCTGCTTCTGGGTCTGCTGCTTCTGGGTCTGCTGCTTCTGGGTCTGCTGCTTCTGGGTCTGCTGCTTCTGGGTCTGCTGCTTCTGGGTCTGCTGCTTCTGGGTCTGCTGCTTCTGGGTCTGCTGCTGTTACTCCCGAGTCATCCTCGTCTGATGAGTCCTCTGACGGGGCCATGACAGGAACAAGCGCTTTAAGAGCGGGGCCTTTCCCTAATTGAAAACCGCCGCATGAACGAAGCACCGTAAAGTGGGGCCCTACCGTAAAAGCAAAGTATTACTCCTGCTCCCGGGAATAATACGACACATTATATAAGTGTCCATCACTCAGGGGTAAAGTGTCCTTTATGTCTCACATCTTGATCACTTGATTGTAGTATCAGCAATCTGCCTTGAAAGTCCGTCTGCCAGCACGTTGTCCTTTCACTTGATGAAAACAAAGTCTATTTGATATTCCTGCAGTGCCCAGGACCACCTTTGCAGCATGGTGTTGCTGTTTTTCATAGTGTCCAGCCACATCCATGATGACCACTTCCATCCCCACACGTAGGGACGCAGCTTTCCCAGGCCTCACACGACTGCCAAACACTCTTTCTGCACCAAAGAGTAGTTTCGTTCTCTCGCTGACAGTTTGCGACTTAGGGAGGCAATGGGGTGGTTAATGCCTTCCCTCTCTTGCATCAGCACAACTCCAAGAGCCAAATCAGATGCGTCTGTTGCCACCATAAACGGTTGTTCAAAGTCTGGAGCTATCAATATCGGACCCTGATATGATTTGTCCTGGCCCAGAGCAGATTTTGGGGTGGGCACCCCCAGTTACTTATTTTTTCCTGTATGTTTTGGTCTGCTTTGATTTTGCATAGATGCCCTTCTCCGTGCCCTGCGCCCAGCAGAAGCTCTGGGCCAGGCGGGATGCAGTGGCATCTCATAGAGGACACCCTCCCCTTTCCTGGGGTATATGATTTGTCCTGTCCCACAGCAGAGTTTGGGGTGGGCACCCCCAGTTACTTATTTTTTATGATTTTATGACATCATTATGTATTTATGATAATATCAGAAGCCTGATGATTTTGATTGCATAAATGTATTGTTATTCTTGATGGAGAGAGTCCCCCGATCACAGTGATATATCATACAGGGTACCCCAACGTATATTTCAGGGTTCAGAGACATGTTAAGTTTGGTTTGAAGTTGCTGTAGTTGTCAACTCTTCTTTTTTTGTGTTTTGAAGTTTCAAGCAAATCAGGAACTGGGAACTAGGAACCAACTTCAGTGTCGTATCAGTTAAATAGATTAAACAGTCGCGGGGGGTGGCTGATGTTTTGGTGTATATCTCAGGAACCAGACCACCTAGAAACTTAATCTTTTTTTAATTGAAGCTGAGAGTCCGGAGATTAAGGGGTGCTAGCCGGAGAGCCCCCCCAAAAAAGGAGACTCTGGCCAAAAACTGGAGACCTGGTAACTCTACATCCAACCCCCTGCTCAATGCAGGAATCCAAATCAAAACATTTCCGACAGATGGCTGTCCAGCTACCTCTTGAATGTCTCCAGTGTCGGAGAGCCCACTACCTCTCTAGGTAATTGGTTCTATTTTCGTATGGCTCTAACAGTTAGGAAGTTTTTCCTGATGTCCAGTCAAAATCTGGCTTCCTGCAACTAGAATCCATTATTCCATGTCCTGCACTCTGGGATGATCGAGATCCCGGCCCTCCTCTGTGTGACAACCTTTCATGCACTTGAAGAGTGCTATCATATCTCCCCTCAGTCTTCTCTTCTCCAGGCTAAACATGCCCAGTTCTTTCAGTCTCTCCTCATAGGGCTTTGTTCCCAGTCCCCTGATCATCCTTGTTGCTGCCATCTGAACCTGTTCCAGTTTGTCTGCATCCTTCTTGAAGTGCGGAGGCCAGAACTGGAGGTACTCAAGATGAGGCCTAACCAGTGCTGAATAGAGGGGAACTAATACTTCACACAATTTGGAAACTATACTTCTGTTAATGCAGCCTAATATAGCATTTGCCTTTTTTGCAGCCACATCACACTGTTGGCTCATATTCAGCTTGTGATCAATGACAATTCCAAGATCCTTCTCACATGTCGTATGGCTGAGCCAAGTATCCCTCATCTTATAACTGTGTATTTGGTTTCTTTTTCCTAAGTGTAGAACTTTGCATTTATCCCTGCTGAATTTCATTCTGTTCTTTTCAGCCCAATGCTCCAGCCTATCAAGGTCCCTTTGAATTTTGTTTCTGTCTTCCACAGTATTAGCTGTCCCCCCAATTTTGTATCATCTGCAAATTTGATAAGCATGCTCTGTACCTCCTCATCCAAGTCATTAATAAAAATGTTGAAGAGCACTGGCCCAGGACCGAGTCCTGCGATACCCCACTTGTTACTTCCGCCCAGATTGAGAAGGAACCATTGATAAGCACTCTTTGAGTACGATTCTGGAGCCAACAGTGGATCCACCTGATAGTTGTTCCATTTAGCTAGCTTGCTAATAATAATAATAATAATAATAATAATAATAATAATAATAATAATAAATTTAATTTCTTCGTTGCCTATCTGGCCAATGGCCACTCTAGGCGACTTACAAAATTGTTAAAATACATTTGATAAAATACAGTAATACAATATAAAAACAACACATCTGCAGCAACAATATTAAAACTGGGCAGGAGGCATTTCAATTATAACAATTAACCCTCCCCAGATACCCCGAAGGCCTGCTGAAAGAGCCAGGTCTTTAAGGCTTTCCGAAACACATTTAAAGAAGAGGCGTGCCAGAGATCTTGTGGGAGGGAGTTCCAAAGAGTGGGGGCCGCCACTGACAATGCCCTCTCTCTTGTACCCGCCAATCTGGCTGTTTTTGTTGGCGGGATTGAGAGAAGGCCCTGTGTGGCCGATCTTGTCGGGCGGCATAATTGGTGGCGTTGAAGGCGCTCCGTGAGATAAACTGGGCCGGAACCGTGTAGGGATTTAAAGGTCAATACCAACACCTTGAATTGGGCTCGGAAAACATGGTAGCCAGTGTAGGTCGAACAACACTGGTGTGATGTGATCTCGGCGGCGACTATTCGTAAGTAGTCGAGCCGCCGCATTTTGTATCAGTTGTAATTTCCGGACCGTTTTCAAGGGTATCCCCACGTAGAGCGCATTACAGTAGTCCAAATGAGAGGTGACCAGGGCGTGTACCACTAGTGGGAGCTGGTGAACAGGAAGGTAGGGTTGCAGCCTTCGTATGAGGTGTAGTTGGTACCAGGCTGCCAGGTTCACTGCCGAAATCTGAGCCTCCATGGACAGCCTGGAATCAAGCACAACCCCAAGGCTGCGGACCTGGTCCTTTAGGGGTAGACTCACCCCGTTGAACTTCAGGTCAATGTCGCCCAATCTTCTCTTGTCCCCCACAAGTAGTACCTCGGTCTTATCAGGGTTCAACTTCAGCTTATTCCTTCCCATCCATCCACTCACGGATTCCAGGCACTTGGACAAGGTCTCCACAGCCAACTCTGGTGAAGATTTAAACGAGAGATAGAGCTGAGTGTCATCCGCATATTGATGACACTGCAGCCCAAATCTCCTGATGATTGCCCCCAGCGGCTTCATATAGATGTTAAATAGCATGGGAGAGAGGATAGAGCCCTGTGGCACACCACAATTGAGAGGCCAAGGGTCTGATACCTCCTCCCCCAACGCTACCTGTTGGTACCTATCAGAGAGAAAGGGATGGAACCACTGTAATACAGTGCCTCCAATTCCCAATCCCTCCAGGCGAAGCAGAAGGATACTGTGGTCCACAGTATCAAAAGCCGCTGAGAGATCGAAGAGGACAAGAAAGGTGGATTCTCCCCTATCTAATGCCCTCCTCAAATCATCTACCAGAGCGACCAAGGCTGTTTCAGTTCCGTGACCAGTCCTGAAACCCGATTGGTATGGATCCAAATAATCCGTTTCATCCAAGTGTGCTGACAACTGGTTGACCACCACTCGCTCAATGACCTTGCCCAGAAATGGCAGATTCGAAATTGGGCGGAAGTTATCGAATACTTGGGGATCCAAGGAGGGCTTCTTTAAGATGGGCTTTACAATTGCCTCCTTGAAGGCTGATGGCATCACACCCTCTTTCAAGGATGCATTTACCACTGCTTTGATCCCCTCGCCCAATTTCTCTCTGCAGCTCACAAGGAGCCACGAAGGGCAAGGATCAGTAAGACAAGTGGTTGGCTTCACAGATGAAAGCACCTTGTCCACTTCCTCAGAAGGGAGAAGCTGAAACCGATCCCAATTTACTGGCATGCAACTGGCCAACTCTGGTTCATCCACTGTGTCCACGGCGCACGGGATCGAGCTCCGTAAGTGTTCGATTTTATCGGCGAAGTGTTTTGCTAATAAGTCACAGGAGGCCTTTGACTGTTCCAAGGGTCCCTGAGCAACTGGACCGACCAGGCTTCGGACCACCTGGAACAGCCTCCTGGGACAGCACTCCGCAGACGCAATAGAGGCAGCAAAGAAAGCCTTCTTTCCTACCTTTATTGCCACTTGGTAGGCAGCTACTGCTGCTCTAACCTGTGTTCGGACATCTTCGGAGCGGGATTTCCGCCACCGGCGCTCTAGTCGTCTCACCTCCTGTCTCAGACTACGCAACCGTGGTGTATACCATGGTGCTAGCTGAGTTCTATTCAGGGGGAGAGGACGTTTCGGAGCCACCCGGTCTAATGCCCTGGTGATCCCCACGTTCCACTCCTTCACCAGGGTTTCGACCGGGCGACCTTCAGCAGGTTCCAATTCCCCAAGCGCAGTCAGGAATCCATCTGGATCCATCAGGCGTCTGGGGCGGACCATTTTAATAGGTCCTTCACCCCTGTGGAGGGGGCATGGCAACGAGAAGTCCATATTTACCAGGTAGTGGTCTGACCATGACACAGGAGTGGCAAGAATCACTCCCAACTTCAGACCACTTCTCTCCTCTCCCAGGACAAATACTAGGTCGAGAGCATGACCGGCTACATGGGTGGGCCCAGTATTACTTAGGTACAGTTCCCAGGAAGCCATGGTTTCCAGGAAATCCCGAGGGGCTCCTATGAGAGCGGCCTCGGCATGCACGTTAAAGTCACCCAGAACCAACAGCTCTGGGGACAATGCCCGTACAGCCGAGACCACCTCCAGCACCTCGGCCAGGGAATCTGCCGTGCAGCGGGGTGGGCGGTACACCAACAAGATCCCTAAACTGCCCTTCGGGCCCAACCTCCAGTACATACAATCAACAAATTGAGTCGTATGGAGGGGAGGTCTGGCAAAAACCAAGGACTCTTGATAGATGACTGCCACACCCCCTCCCCGCCTTCCCACCCTCGGCTGCTGTGCGTAACGGAAACCTGGCGGACACATGGCCTCAAGAATTGGAGCAGAGGCTTCGTCCAGCCAAGTTTCCGTAATACATGCCAGGTCTGCGCGCCCATCCAAGATCATATCATGGATGAGCGAGGTTTTCTGAGCCACAGACCTGGCATTACATAACAGCAGTCGAAGGTCGGTAGGAACCTTGCGTCCCCCAGTTTTCGTCTGGTTCTGAGCAGACCCGGAACATGGGATGGATATAATGCATCTGTCCCGTGTTCCCCTATTCCGGCGTGGTCTGCTAGCAGCACCCTTCCGGCGCCTGCCGCCCAAACTTCCTATAACTTGGCCCCCCACCTCCCTCTCCGGCTTGCACATGCCTCTATCTTTATCTGCTTATCAGCAGGCCACCCACCCTAATAAAATTCGTCCGGAGACCCGCCTCCGTACCCTATAGCAGCAGTATTTACCAATTTAAAACAAATTAATTAAACCAATTAATTGATTAAACCAATTAAATTACATCAAATTAAGTTAATTAATCAATTAAACCAATCAATTTACATCAAATTAAGTTAATTAACTAAATCAATACAATTCAACTAAATCAATACATTTCAATCCAATTCACATTCATACACACACACACATTCATACAACTATACATCCATACATACACCAATATAAAACAAGAACCGGGTTGTGATAGCCGGCCAGAATGGTAGTCGCAGCCGGCCGCAATGATAAATCAGAGCAGAAGCATTGAAGCTGTATTAACTGTGGAATACTTGGTCCGAGTCACGGCGATAAGGTCCTAGCCAACCTGGGCGGGCAAGTAATGGCAACGACGACAGCACGATGGCGATATAAACAGCGTCCCACCAACAGCGCACCCCAGGATCAGGACGGCCCACAGCTGCAACGATGGCGCCAGGCAACAGGCAAACGGCAAGCGGCACGGCGACAGCAACACAGCAACGCCCCGATGCCCCAGTAGTGGCCAACCCGCGATGGCAGCCACAACGCACGAGCAGGAAGCCCAGGCAAGCAGGCAGGCAGAATAATCAGAATATCATGGGGCATTTTGTCAAAAGCTTTGCTGAAGTCGAGATATATTATGTCCACAGCATTCCCACAGTCTACAAGGGAAGTTGAAAATGGAAATGGACTGCCTTCAAGTCGATCCCAACTTGTGGCTACCCTATGAATAAGGTTTTCATGGTAAGCAGTATTCAGAGGGGGTTTACCATTGCCTCCCTCTGAGGCTGGTCCTCCCCAGCTGGCTAGGGCCTGCTCATCTTGCCACAGCTGCACAAGCCAGCCCCTTCCCTGTCCGCAACTGCCAGCTGGGGGCAACTGGGCTCCTTGGGATTATGCAGCTTGCCCATGGCTGCACAGGTGGCAGGGTATGTAACCCCTGAGCCACTCACTTCAGCCAGTTCCTTCAAAACTCTAGGATGCAGTTTATCGGGCCCTGCCGATTTGAACTCGTTCAAAGTGATTAGGTATTCCTTGACTATTTGTCTATCAGTCTCAAGCTTCAATCCTGCCTGCTTCATGTTTCCCGGAAGGGTCATAGACCCCTTTTTGGGAGAAGACTCAGCCAAAGTACGAACTGAGCACTTCTGCCATCTCTTTGTCATCTGTTATCATTTTGCCATCCTCATTGTCGGAAGGCAGAGCTGGGGTCCCAATCCCGGGGAGCTGGATCCCGGAGAGTTGGGAGAAGAGTATTCGGATGGATGGCAGAGGGAAGGGGGAGGAACTTTCCCCCTTTGGAGCGAAGATGAAACAGAGGAACTGCCAGTGATAAGGTCGCTTAGCAACGGGGAGCCTGAGCCCTCCCTGGACATTCTCACGCCTCCCCCTCTTTCAGGCTCAGAGCAAGAGGGGAAAGAGGGAGGGCTGCTCACAGCCGAAAAGCGGGGAGGCAGTTTACCATCAGCCCCTCCCCTATCCCCCATCCTGGAATCGGAAACTTCAGAAGAGGAGGGGGTGATGCTTCCCCCCTCACCGCGCACACGCAGACAGCTGAAAAGACAGGAGAGAAGGGGGGGAAGACGGGCAGTACCTGAGGGGCAGTTAAGGAGGAGCGAAAGATTGCGCGCCCGCTTGGCCCCTTCTTAAAGAACAGGCGGGAAGAAGTCCCTTGCTCTGTCAACTTTCTCCCAATGCCGCAGGACCTGTATCCCTGTATTGCTTCATGAGAAAACGCAGTCTTTGTTTGGACATTACCCTAATAAAACACGAATTAACTACAGCCGTTGGTCTGGTTCCTGAGTCACATCCTGGGCCTGACAGCTTGACAGAGCCACCTAAATCACCCTCAACGCTCTCTTCACTTGACTGGGACAAGATGTCAAAGGGAGCAGCGGGGGGGACGAACCCCACTTCTGAGATGGAAGAAGTGGAACTCTTGAGGACTAAGGTAGCTGATTTGCAGACGGATGTTCAAGCCCTGCTAGCAGCAGTCAAGGCGCTGAAGACGGATAATCAAACCTTGAAGGCCACGATAGACCAGATGCGAACAGCCCCTCCAGCTGCCGTAGTAAAGGTTCCCATTGGATTGCCCCCAAAATACGCGGGACAAAGTGATCAGTTGGCAACCTTCGTGGCTCAATGTGAGTTATATCTGGATGTCAGGCACACGGAATTTCCAGACGATGGGGCTAAAGTAGCTTTCGTGATTAGCCTCCTGGAGGGAGAAGCTGCAAAATGGGTGACTCCGTATCTCGTGAGAAAGGATACTGTCTTAGGAAGGTACAGAGGATTTATACAGGAGATGACCGAGATGTTTCAAGACCCGCAAAGGGCTGAAACAGTAGCGCGGCAACTAGGCGCTCTGAAGCAAGCTAAAGGGACTGTTTCCGAGTACACTAACGCTTTTAAAATTCTGTCCCAGGAAACTGGTTACAATGACGCCGCCCTGATGTTTATGTACCAGAGTGGATTAAATGCTGAAATCCTGGATGAGTTGGCCAGGACCTCCCCCCCCCCACTGACCTACCAGGGCTCATCCGGCTATGCCTACAGATAGATCACCGGATGGAAGGAAGGCGCCTGGAAAGGAAGCAGGAGGTCCCGAGATACTCAGCCTCGGCATCCCGCAACAAGACCCTTCCCACTGCAGGGATGGCAGGTAATGCAACTGAGGGACAGGGAGGGGCTAGGCCAAGACTGTCGGAAGAAGAAAAGGAAAGACGACGCCGGGAACGTTTATGCTTTTATTGTTCAAAGCCGGGCCATGTGGCCAGAGACTGTGGACTGAAAGGGGGGAAAGCCGAGCCGTCGGGAAACTAGAACACCCAGTCCACGTGCAGGCCGGTGGACTGGGGGCAGCGTTGTATAAAGGCCCCCAACGATCCAACCTCCCTCAAAGGGGGTGTTGGTCTTGCCTATTCGGATTACAACTTCCAGAGGAGTGGTGTTTAATTCCACTGCCTTAATTGACAGTGGAGCCTCCACAAATTTTATTGATGCAAAGTTAGTCAAGCGTCATGGAATTTCTCGGTGGAAACTGGACGCTCCCCTAGCTGTGGAGACTATCGATGGGAGACCCCTGAAGTCAGGAGGGGTGACACAAGCCACGGAGGAAGTGAAACTTCAAATCCCTGGGCACGAAGAGTTCATTTCGCTATACGTGTCAGATCTCTCGAACTTTGAGGTGATTCTGGCAATGCCCTGGCTAGCAAAGCATGAACCCAAAATAAGTTGGAAGGAGGCGGTGGTGTGGTTCACCTCACAGTATTGCCAGGAGAACTGTCAACCTGAAGGAATCAAGAACACCCTAGCGGGGGCAGTGCAGAAGATCGAGCAAGTGACCCTGCCGCCAAAGTATGAAGAATTCAAAGATGTGTTTGATGAAAAAGAGGCAGAGACTTTACCCCCCCACCACCCTTACGACTGTGCGATTAACCTAGTGCCAGGAGCCAGCATCCCATCAGGGAGAATCTACTCTCTCACAGAGAATGAGAGGGAGGCCCTGAAGGAATTCCTGGATAAAAACCTGAGGCGAGGATTCATACGCCCCTCACAATCCCCTGCTGGAGCGCCACTATTGTTTGTGAAAAAGAAGGGGGGGGAACTCAGACCCTGTAACGACTATCGCGCATTGAACCAGATCACCCCCCCAACAGCTACCCGCTGCCCCTGATCTCAGAGTTGCTGGACCGACTGCGCTCTGCAAAAATCTTCACGAAGTTGGATTTGAGAGGAGCGTACAATCTGATCAGAATGAAGGAGGGAGATGAATGGAAAACAGGATTCTTGACCACTTACGGACAGTATGAATACCTGGTCATGCCGTTCGGGCTTTGTGGAAGTGCAGGAATTTTTCAAAAATTCATGAACGACGTGTTTAGAGACTTGTTGGACACGTATGTAATCTGTTACTTAGATGATATCCTGGTGTTCTCAAAGAACCAGGAAGACCACGACCAGCATGTGAAGACGGTGTTGAAGAGACTGAGAGAAAATCACCTGTATGCTAAATTAGAGAAATGTGGATTTGACCTCAAGTCTCTAGACTTTCTTGGATATCGAATCTCAGCGGAAGGCGTGGAGATGGACCCAGGGAAAGTAAGCTGCATATTGGACTGGGGCCAACCTGTCACCAAAAAGGATGTACAACGGTTTTTGGGGTTTGCCAATTATTACAGAAAGTTCATTCCAGGGTTTTCCAAATTAACAGCTCCTCTGACTGACTGTTTAAGGGGGAAGAAGAAGTTTCAATGGACAGAGAACGCCACCGAGGCCTTTGAGGAGCTGAAGAGGTTTGCTACTGAGCCCATTCTGCGCTTTGCTGATCCGAACCGCCCTTTCATAGTGGAAGCAGATGCTTCAGATTTTGCCATCGGGGGTTCCTGCTACAATTAGACCAAGAAGGGAAGGAGCTGCACCCCTGTGCGTACTTCTCTCGGAAGTTAAAGCCTGCAGAGAAGAACTACACAGTTTGGGAGAAGGAGCTGCTGGCCATCAAGGACTCTTTTGAAAACTGGAGACAATACCTAGAGGGGACCTCTCATCGAATTGAAGTGCGCTCCGACCACAAGAATCTTGAAAGCCTCCAAACCGCCAGAAAGCTGAACCAGAGACAGATAAGATGGTCCCAGTTCTTCACTAGGTTTAACTTCCAGATTACTTACCATGCCCAAGCCAAAAACCAGAGAGCGGATGCCTTATCCAGACAGCCACAATACAAAGAAAGTGAATCCGAGGACCAGCCTCAGTACGTAATCCCGCCAGAGAAATTAACGTTGGGAGTATGCCAGCCTTCATGGGAAGAGGAACTCAAAAAGGCACAACAAGAAGATGCAGACATGCTAAAATATCAGCAGGAGACGGGACAAGGTCAAGACTCAGAAGTAACCTTTCACTGGAGAAATGGACTGTTATGGTTCAAAACCGCCAGATTTGTGCCAGAAGGGGAATTAAGGCTCAGAATCCTACGCCAGTGTCATGATTCCATCACAGCGGGACACTTTGGGATTTACAAGACCATTCAGAACATGGCCAAGGACTTCTGGTGGCCTAAAATGCGTCGGGATATTGAGAGTTATGTAAAGTCCTGCTCTGTCTGTCTGCGGACAAAAACACAAACAGGGACACCAGCAGGACTGTTACAACCGTTGCCTGTCCCACACGAACCCTGGAAGGACCTCTCCATGGATTTTATAACTGATCTACCCAAGTCCCAAGGAATGACAGCCATCTTAGTAGTGGTGGATCTACTTACCAAAATGGCACACTTTCTTCCTTGTGCAGGGGCCTTAGAGGCTAAAGAAACGGCCAAGTTATTCATAAAAGAAGTCTACCGGCTGCATGGATTGCCAAACAGCGTAGTCTCAGACCGAGGAACTCAGTTCACAGCCAAATTTTGGAGAGCAATGTGGAAACAGTTGCAGACGGAATTAAAACTCTCCTCCGCCCATCACCCCCAGACAGATGGGCAGACGGAACGCTTGAACGCCGTTTTGGAAAGATATTTACGAAGTTATGTGTCCTATCAACAGACTGACTGGGTATCATATTTGCATTTTGCAGAGTTCGCCTACAACAATTCTCTGCACTCCAGCACTCAACAAACCCCGTTCTTCGCTAATTATGGATTCCATCCTAAAGTCTTTCCAAGCAGCTCAGAAGGAATGCTGGTACCGGCAGCTGAGAACTTCCTTAAGGAATTGCAAGCGGCGCAACAGACACTGAAACAGCAGTTAAACGAAGCCAAAACGGAGTACAAGCAAGTTGCTGACCTGCACAGGAAGGAGGGCCCCCCCCTTCAACCGGGAGACCAGGTATGGCTGTCCACCCGCTTCCTCCAGATGCCGGGCAAATGTAGAAAATTACAAGACAAGAGGGTTGGTCCTTTCGAAATAGAAACTCAAATCAATCCCGTGGCGTACCGACTGAAGCTGCCTGACACGTTTAAAATACATCCTGTGTTCCATCGATCCCTCTTAACGAAAGCCGCCCCTCCCAGTGAGTTACAGCCGGAGGAACCTCCCGGAGCTCCACTCCTGGTAAATGAGCAGCTTGAGTTTGAAGTTGAGGAGATCTTAGATTCCAGGATCAGACGCCACAAGCTGCAGTACTTGATTCACTGGAAAGGCTATGGGGTGGCTGACAGATCATGGGAAGATGCAGCTGATGTGCATGCTCCAGAATTGGTAAAACTTTTCCATCAACGTTTTCCCCACCGTCCCAAGCCAGACAAGGGGAGGGGGGCACAGCCTGGGAGGGGGGATGGTGTCGGAAGGCAGAGCTGGGGTCCCAATCCCGGGGAGCTGGATCCCAGAGAGTTGGGAAAAGAGTATTCGGATGGATGGCAGAGGGAACGGGGAGGAACTTCCCCCCTTTGGAGCGAAGACGAAACAGAGGAACTGCCAGTGATAAGGTCGCTTAGCAACGGGGAGCCTGAGCCCTCCCTGGACATTCTCACGCCTCCCCCTCTTTCAGGCTCAGAGCAAGAGGGGAAAGAGGGAGGGCTGCTCACAGCCGAAAAGCGGGGAGGCAGTTTACCATCAGCCCCTCCCCTATCCCCCATCCTGGAATCGGAAACTTCAGAAGAGGAGGGGGTGATGCTTCCCCCCTCACCGCGCACACGCAGACAGCTGAAAAGACAGGAGAGAAGGGGGGGAAGGCGGGCAGTACCTGAGGGGCAGTTAAGGAGGAGCGAAAGATTGCGCGCCCGTTTGGCCCCTTCTTAAAGAACAGGCGGGAAGAAGTCCCTTGCTCTGTCAACTTTCTCCCAATGCCGCAGGACCTGTATCCCTGTATTGCTTCATGAGAAAACGCAGTCTTTGTTTGGACATTACCCTAATAAAACACGAATTAACTACAGCCGTTGGTCTGGTTCCTGAGTCACATCCTGGGCCTGACACTCATTGAGTAGCTGTGCCACCATTTCTTTTCTCTTTCTTTTACTATGGATGTACTTGAACTTTTTTGTTGCTTTTAGCATCTCTCGCTAACCTCAGCTCATTCTGTTTTAGCCTTCCTGACGCCATCCCTGCAATTCCGTGATACCTGCCTGTACTCTTCCTTTGTGGCCTGGCCTTCTTTCCACTTCCTGTATGTGTCCTTTTTTGTTTTCAGGTCATCTCGAAGCTTTTTGTGAAGCCACATTGACTTCTGCTGTTTCCCCCCTTTTTTCCTTGTTGGAATTGCTTGCCATTGCACTTTTAGAATTTCATTTTTTAGAAACTGCCACCCATCTTGGACTCCTTTTCTCATTAGGGTCGCTTGCCATGGAACCGTACTTACAATTGTTCTGAGTTTATTAAAATCAGCTTTCCTGAAGTCCGGGGTGCACGTATGGCTACTCTCAGCTTTTGCTTCTGTTAAAAGCAAGAATTCAAGTATGGTGTGGTCACTTTCCCCCAGAGTTCCCATAACTGCCACGTCATCCACCAAATCATCTCTATTGGTTAGAATCAAGTCCAGGATAGCTGATCCTCTGGTTGCTTCCTCCAGTTTCTGTAGGAGAAAGTTATTGCCAACACAAGTCAGAAATTTCTTGGAGGGGCCGTGTTTGGCAGAATTTGTCTCCCAACCGATATCAGGATAATTGAAGTCCCCCATTACTACTACATCATGCCTCCTCAAAACATTGGCTATTTGCTTTTCAAAAGTTATATTCTCGTCTTCTCCTTGATTGGGTGGTCGGTAGTAGACTCCAAGCACCACATTCCTTTTATTACTTGCCCGACTAATTTTAATCCAGATACTCTCAGTGGAGCTACCAAGCTCATCTTCCTGTATTTCTGTGCAGGGATATATATTTTTAACATATAGCATGACTCCATCTCCCTTTTTATTTCTTCTGTTCTTTTTGAACAAGTTATATCCTTCAATTGCTGTATTCCAGTCATGGGAGTCATCCCACCAAGTTTCAATTATACCTATCAAGTAGTAATTACCCTCCTGTATTAAGAGTTCAAGTTTGTCCTGCTTGTTTCCCATGCTCTGCGCATTAGTATACGGACATCGAAGACCATGTGATTTATGGCGTGGCTTCCTTACTATACTTTTCTGCTACTAGGCCCTATTAGAACCGATCTCTTTGTTGCCATTACTGTGCACAAGCCTTCATCAGTCATTGCCACCAAGTTTACGTCTCCCTCCCACTTAAGATTCAGTTTAAAGCCCTCCTGATGAACTTCTCCATGCTGTGGCCAAACACATTCTTCCCAGTCCTTGTGAGATGCAACCCATCACTTGCCAGCAGTCCATCTTCCAGGAACCATAGTCCATGGTGCCAGAATCCAAATCTCTTGTGTCGGCACCACCTTCGTAGCCATTAATTCATACGGAATATTTTTCTTTCCCTTTCTACTCCTCTTCTAAGTACTGGAAGGATGAATGAAAAAACTATCTGAGCCCCAAAGTCCTTGAGTTTCCTTCCCAGAGCTTCAAAGTCTGATGTAGTTTCTTCATAGCTCCATTTGGCAGTATCATTTGTTTCCACATGGATGAGGAGAAAGGGATCTGTCGGTGGGCTTGATGAGTGATGGCAACCCTTCTGTCACATCTCTAATCCATTCTCCTGGTAGACAGCATACATGGCGCGTCCACGGATCTTCTTGGCATACTTGGGTTTTGATACCTCCCGGTAGGGAGTCTCCCACTACTAGTACTCTTCTCTTCTTGTTGTGGGGCATGGTTTTGTTGCCCCTGCTTGATTGAGTTTCAGCCTCTTGTTCATTGTCGCACAGGGTCTCCTGTAATTCTTCCATCACAGGCTGTCCTCCAGTCTCATCCTCGAGTGGTTGAAAGCGGTTCCATAGTTCCCAGGGGCGTCACTGGGGCGGTGTGGCAGGTGCAGGCCGCACTGGGTGACACCACCAGACGGGGGTGACACCCAGAGCCGCCCCCCCAGGCACCGCCTAGACTCCAACGAGAGCCTTCGCGTGCCGCACCGGCTGCCTTCCTCGGCTGTTAGAAGGTGGTGGCAGCGGCGGCAGCGAGGTGGTGGCGCGCTCCCAGGCCCTGTTGTTTGGCCGCACGCTATGCGTGCGTGATTGCTCGCACTCTCGGGAGACAAGGCGCTGAGGGCCGCACCGGGTGACACCAACCCTAGTGACGCCACTGATAGTTCCACTGGTGAAGGGTGTCTTCTAGCTCTTTTGCTCCTGTCACCCTTTCCCACGGGGTTTCCTCCACTTTGTTGTTCCTCTCCAAAGCAGTCTCCTCTTCTGCTACCACATGCTGTTGTTCTTCCACCTCCACTTCTCTTTGCTGCTGTTGTTCCAGCGTTCTGCCACCCACCGTTCCAGGCCTCTCACTTTTTCTTCCAACAGTGCCACGAACTTGCACTTGTTGCACGTGTATGCCATGTTGTTCTCAGGCAAGAAAACAAACATGGCACACACCTTGCAGGTCACAACCACGGGAGTATCCTTCTCGTTCATATTCTCTTCTGCCTTTTGTTTCTTTCTAACACTTGCTTTGGAGTGGCCTGTGCTTTGTCCTGTCCTACTTCAGGGAAAACGTGAGAGTCCCACTGGTATGCAGTGAGCTGTACAAGGAGAATTAGTAACTTTAATTTTTTAATTTCTTTTAGGGACCTCCCCCTTGACCTCCCCTATTGAACTCGTTTGTCAAACTCCTGTTTGCTCTCCCTGTTTGCTTGCTCTCTGAAAGCTGGCTTGCTTGTATCTCCTTTCCTGTGGACCAGCTGAGACAGCTCCCTCTGCTCTGCTCAGTTAGGAGTCAGGAAACAGAATGAAAGCCCAGCGCATACAGCTGCTGTAAGTGGGTAAAGTATTGTAGCCTCAGGTCTTCTTCCACATTCTGTCCTGCATTAACAATAGCCACATGTGACACAAATAGTGGGAAAGAGGCAAAATTACAGAGCAATCCAATCCCTCAGTTTGCTGCACAGGGTTTCAATGCAGCAGAAGTGTCACCCTGCCTAGATCTGCTGGCAAGAGGCCTCACCTTTCATGAATGTCTCTATAGTGGCTGCCAATAATGTGGACAGGCAGAACCTGCTGCTGGGTGTTTCTGGGGCAGGAAAGGGGCAGAGCTGGACCATTAATTGATCTGCTAGACCCTAGATCACTTCAGCTATTGGCAATTGGCCCAATCCAGGCTTCACTGCTGGGCCAGCCAGGAGCATTGGACAATGTTCATCATGATTAGCTGAGGTGCTGAAATGGGTAAATACAACCTGGGGCATGGGAGTGAGTGAGTTGGACTTTCAGAACCAGGACGGCCTTGGGGCCAGAGTATCTTTTACCTGTTTACAGTTATGTAAAACAATGAAAGGTAGAAACAGAGTGGGCAAAGAAACATCAATTGCCTTTTTTTAAAAGTCGTTAAAAGTTATTGTAGAATCAGGTGGTAGAGATATGCCACTAAGCCCACAGCAGAAAAGACAGGACTGAAAATATCACTGTCCCCCTATGTTAAAAATTTCTATATACCCACTTAAGTATTTTAAGGACAAAATATTGTTTATGGGATATATGTTGGTGCCTCTATCAGGTATACAACATACCTCCAAGCCCTTGCTATTAGACCACAGTCAGATCAGTGGTAGGGTATTGTGCCAGCAAACCCCGATAGTAACAGGCATGCTTAAAAATCAGACCCTGGAACACTTTATTTAAAAATGTCCTCTTGTAGCTGTGACTGGGCAGACAGTAGCACAATGCTTGGATTGGCCGGAGGTAAACCACCATCACTGGGAAGATACAGTATTGGCCAGGGACCAGAGTGAAACCATAAAGAGTCCTGAGAAAAAAAGAAGAGAGTCACAAGTCACATAAAAATGCCCTCAAACAAGAAACAACTTTATTGGGAAGTTCTCTGTTCTATACTTTGGTTGATAAATCTCTTTATGCTTTTGGCCTTAAGTGTTCAACGTTCCAGGGAACAGGCAAGCAAAAAAGCAAGCACCATAGTCTGTTTAACTTATTATAAGCAAGATAAAAATGAAAGTGTTGCATGAAATGCCTACACACAAATGGGCAAAGCTTTCACTATAGTCACATAACCCATGATTTTTTATTTCCGTTTCCATTGTTGGGCAGTTCCACATGGCCGTTTATTGTGGACTCTGTGCTGCTCATGCATACAAGGTTTGTGCAGTGACCACACAGCATCCTCCTCATCAAAATGCCACCCCATATTATTTTCCCATTTAATCTAGACTGACCATTTCCCACAAAAAATCCGGTAAGCCAAACCCCCTGCAGAAATGGTAAATCCTGATTAAAGAGGGGGCATGTGGGATATGGAGTGGTATTTTGATGAAGATGTGGATGCTGCGAAAAACACATACATGATGAGCACCGACTCCATGATAAGCTGCTATGTGGAATATGTAATCCTATCACTCTATAATTTGTTAATTTTGTAAACAGATAGATTTACAGTAATATACATTAGATGGGGCACTTTGGATTCTGTACTTTAATGCATATTCAAACCTTATTATTGTAATTTGAGGTCCTCTACTGAGTCACACTAGCTACCATCTGTGATTAAGCCGGTGATAACCAGAGATGAGGCATTTGGGGTGGTGACATCTGTATTTGGAATACTTCAGTCAGCTTTGATATCTTTCTGGGCATAGGTGAAGACTGTTGTTGTTATCCCAGCTGTTTCTTCATCTCCTGTAGCTGGTTTTGTTATTTTACACTTTAGCCAGCTTTTATTGATTTGATGTTGCCAGTTCTCTGTTGTATTATTAACAACAGCAATTTTGATGGTTGCATTTTGATTGTATTGTTTGCTCCTTTTTATTGCAAGCTGCCTAGGCAGCAGCTTCTGCTGAAATGTATTTACTGAATTTATATCCCACCCTTCCTCCCAAAGGAGCACAGGGTGGCAAACATAAAACTGTTGAAGAAAAAGAAGAAAAATGGAAAAATGCAATTACAATTAAAAACATTTTAAAACACAAAAATGTTCTAAAACACAGTTTAAAAACACGTCTTTCATCAGTGGTCTTCAGGTTGCCAGGAACAGTCTTCTTTAGCTAACAAAGTTTATTAAACCACCTACCCACCCTGATCTACCTCCCGTGTTTAAGGGGTGACTTCTAGAGAGGTCTTGAGCCTTAGCGCTTCTCGGTGTTCTGTTTTTTAAAAAGAAAATCCTGAAACACAATGATAGCTAGACCTTAATGCTGAGCTAGGCATGCCTACACCTATTTATATCAATGGGCTTAGGTGGGCTAATTCTCCACAGGCTTAGGCTGCACGTGTCGTGCTTTCAGGTAGAGTTAAGTGTCGAAAAGTCCTTTCAAACAATAATGGGAGGCCGTTGGAGTCCCGCAGAGATACAGGATACCTTCCTCAGCTCCACTCTCATAGCTTCCCAGCCTCTGGGGGATGCTGAGGGTTGTTGGGTTTTTTTCTCCTTTTCTCCTTTCCTCCCCTCATCAACTCTCCCCCTCGGAGCCCTCGGCCCAAAGAAACCGCCACTCCCGTTGCAGAGAGGCTGGAGAGGGTTCCAAGTCCCGCCTAAATGCTTGCTGAATGGCCGGCGCGGCTGCCGTTCAGTCCAGGCCCCTCGCTGCCTGCCTCACGGACCGCGGGGATGGTGTTGTTGGGACAGGCGCTGCGGAAGCCTTCCGAACCGAGGAAGACGGGGGAGAAGGCTGTCCTTGTGAGAAAGCCGGAGACCCACCGCGAAAGGAGAGGCGCGGGCCCCGTCAGTGGGGTTCATTGAGGTGACGGAGTCCACCGCTTCCCCTCAGGTTTGACTTAACTCCCCCCCCTTGTCCCTCTGAGGAGAGAGGGACGTGGTGAGAGTTGAGACGGCGGGACAGGCAGCCGCCGCCTGCTGGGAGAAGCGAAAGCAGTAGTAGCAGCAACAGCCCGACTAGTTTCCCTCCCTCCAACTTTTCCCTTCTTTTCCCTTCTTTCTCCCGTTACTTGGCCCAGCAGTTGCTTTGGGGACCTTGGGGCTGGGCTGGGAGACCCAGACTTTAAAAGTCTGTCAGAAATGCTGCAACTGGGTCAATCAACGCTTCTCCCCCGCTCTCTCGCTCTGCCTCAGCTTTCTTTCGTCTATGAAGGGGCGGTAGGGGAAGGATCAGGCAGGCATCTCTGAGATGCCCTAAGTAATGTCATGCCATGGGGTCAGCAGGGCTCTAATTCGAATCCCCACTCCAGGACACAGCCGCAGAATGTGTGAAGGGGGCTAATTAAAGAGGGCAGCACTTCTGAGCCTGCAAAGAGTGCCTTTCTCTTTCATTCCTTTCAGTACAACCAGTTCTGAGACATCTGGGATTTGGGGCTTGCAAGCATAGTGTCCCGTTCAGATGTTCAGTACTGCTGCACAGGTAAGTGGATGTGTGTGCATGCCAAGGTTGTCTGCATGCCAAGCTGCTTAACAGTCTGGGCTTGTGCAAGCCTCCCACAGGTGGATTAAAGGATGGCAGAGCTAAAGTTGGAAAATAAGAGGTACTGGGGCTCTGATCTGCCTCAGAGACACACACTTTGCCTTGGAAATGCTGCCTCCATATTACAGAAGCATGAGAACTAGTTGTGCTGAGGGAAAGGCACTCTGCACATGCTCGTGGTTTCTTCTAGTATTCACATACCCCAGAGCTGAATCCTGGTATATAAAACAGCTTTCAAGTCCTGCCTCAGATTTGTCCCTAATAAGGATGCTGTTCTGCAGACTTCATATCTTTGAACTCCAAACCTTGTTTATTCATCTCCCGCAGGAGATGTGTCACAGATGTATCTGTCTGCTGTGCTGCTGTAGACAGAAAGCTGTTAACATCATCCTCTACACTGTACAGAGTTTTCACTCTGAAAGCCAACCCCCAAGATTCTTCTGCTCCTCATGCTGGCCAGGCGCCCAGAACTCTGAACTGTTCTTGAGCTGGGAACCATGGTCAATGATCTTTTGCTTTGTGATAAGTGAAAAGCCTCAAATTGCAAGGACATTTAAAGGAGCCCAGTGCAAGGAATGGAGTGGCATACTATTTTTCATTAGCAAAACTGATTGCCCCCAGTCTCTCGTGGGTAGTGTATAAAAGTTTATAAAATATCACAAGCTATTTTACAAACATCTAGAGGTGTTCACAGTTTTGCTACTATAAAATCATGATTAGAGGGAAGGAAGATAATATTCTTACATTCTAGTACAAGATAGTAGATGTCATGTTGATGAAAAAGGAAATTACATTAATTACAATGTACATCTACAGATGACTGGTATTGTCCAGTATATTAAAACAAAACAAAACAGTTGACTTTAGTGCTTGCTGTAGTGGTAGGTAATCGCCACCTCTCTGTCTTTGGTATCTGAAGTGTGTGTGTGTACAAATCCATAATATCCTTGCCATGAACTTCAGTGGCATTTTGTTACATCCCTGAACAATCACCTACTGAACTAATGTGTTACACTTCACTATCTTATGTCCTCAGCTGGCTTGCAGATGGCAAACTGAAACTTTTACTTTCTCTGCTGAAGATTAGAAATACAACACTTCATTTTTTAAGAAGTGTGTTTGTTTTAAATCACATTTTTATATTCCCTCATGCTAAAAGGACATCTGTTGCTAAATGGAGGGGAAATGACCTACTATAATGAAAAGTAACAAAGTTCTTCTATTTTATGTTTGTTTACATTGTATGTTGGGAAAGTATTTTGGGCAAAATCCTGACCTCACTGAAGTCATTGAATGTTTTCCCTGCAATTTACATAGGAACAAATTTTCTCTCTTTTCTGTGTATAAACTTTCATTTATAGAGTTACTGATGGCTCCGTTCCTGTTTCAAGTTGGTAGATCTTTTTGTCTGGATCTGCTTACTTTCCATTCTGTATCATTCCGACAGACGCCTTATCCCAGATTTGGGGAACCTTTAGCCCTCCAGGTGTTGCTAAACTGCAACTTTTATCAGCCCCAGCAAGCATGGCCTATGGCCAGGGATGGTGGGAACTGTAGTGTAGCAACCTCTGGAGGACTAAAGGTTCCCCACACCTGTCTTATCCAGCCACTTAACGCAGATTAATGCAACATATTTGCCCATTACATGATGTTACATGGTTAAAATATGAAAATGAATCCAATCCTTTTCTATGAAAGAGATCAAGACAGCTAAACCATCACAATTGATTCTTATACATATCCCTTTAGTATATAAAAAGAACTTGGCTTAATCAGACTTGTCAGAATTAGTGTTTCATGCCATAATTATCACATAATTTTTTACCAAACTTAAAACAGAGAGTCCTGAACATACTTACAAGGCAGTAAACCCCACAGAACATAGTAAGACTTACTTCTGAGTTAACCTGCATAGGATCGCACTGTTAGTTTTTAAAAAAGAAAAAGCAGCTCAGGAGGGAAAATATGCGTAGGTTCACAATGCTGAATCAGAGCACTTACGCAAGCCAAAGTGATGAACTCATTTATTTTTCCCTTGAGAAATTGAACAAGAGACGGGAAGTCATTGACTCATAAGTAAGATCATTCACTGCAATTGTAAACAGCATGTAGTATGCCAGCAAATATTTCCATAATCCTTTGCTTTCTGGAAAATGCAAAGCAAAATAATTTGCTGCAATTATAACTAACAAAACTAACAATAATAGGGCTAAATTTCATCATTATATGAGTGGCATCATATTTGTATCTCAATTAAATGCTTGAACATTAAAAATGTTACTGTGTTTATCATGCAGAAAGTTTGTTCTCACAAAACTTCAGTTTTCACCTATGTATACACCTCCCAAAAATAAAAACTCCGATACTATTTGTTATAAACAGTACCCATTGTTTTAAGTAATTATTCTTAAGATTTTTTTAAACTGCATTTTTAAACAATACAAATAAAATAACTTTCAAACAAAATTAAAAGGGGAAAGTTAAAATAGGAAAGGTGGAGATGGATAATCCAAATTGCATCAGCAAAAGTTAGACTGAATTGCTGTTACAGCAAAGGGTGTTGTTAGAAGAGGGTCTTTTGTGCTGGGCCTCATGCCAGTTTGTTTTTTTTAATATTATTTTTACTTTGCCTCCAAGGCTTCTAAGCATGTTGTAAAGTGCTGTGCAAGTGAGACCCTCAGCCTTCAACATCTTAATTTGCTCAATTATTTAAATTTGCTCAACTCTTGAAATGTGGTGTTGGAGGAGAGCTTTGTGGATACCATGGACTGTGAAAAAGACAAGTAATTGGGTGTTAGAACAAATTAAACCAGAACTATCACTAGAAGCTAAAATGATGAAACTGAGGTTATCATAGTTTGACATATAATGGGAAGACTTGATTCACTAGAAAAGACAATAATGCTGGGAAAAACAGAAGGGAGTAGAAAACGAGGAAGGCCAAACAAGAGATGGATTGATTCCATGAAGGAAGCCACAGACCTGAACTTACAAGATCTGGTGGTTTATAACAGATGTTATTGGAGGTCACTGGTTCATAGGGTCACCATAAGTCATAATCAACTTGAAGGCACATGACAAAAACCTATTTGCATCTGAACATATAAATTAGCATATGCAAACTTGTGTTATGTGCCTGGAATCTTTTAAGTTCTAGCAATGACCCTGGTTATAGCCACATGAAAGGTAGAACTCTTAGATACTAAATTTTGTATCAGGCCCGATGTAGCAATTATAATGCACTGTACTAAATGCTGTATTTTAGTTATATTTTATTGCTTCTTTTATTTCATATCTTGTGCTTTTTAGTGTTACTGTTTGAATTGCATAGAAGTCTGTAGAATTCAAATTGTGTGTGTTCTTCATTGACACGATGTGGGCCACATTAATGAAACCTGTGGACCACTGATGGTGTATGGACCACAGTATGGGAACCCCTGCATTAATTGAATATTATTTTCATCCACATGGCCAGAAATCATAACATTGACTAGTTGCTTTACAGTGCAAAATATCTTTATGTCCTTAGAAGTAAGACTAATTAACTAGCCCTTTTGCCTGAAGAGCCAAAATGCTTTAAATAAATAAATAACCATGGACTTAAATTGGTTTCCTCCCAGGTAAATGTATATAGGATTTAGTACTCATCTTTGGATCTTACAAAGCTCCTGTGAATCACTGACAGGTTCTAGTCATCTATCTAGGAGTGACCCCTATAGCATAGCGTTTATTTTTTAAAAAATTGGAAACTGTGTTGTACATGTAAATAGTGTGGTGGATAATTAAATATTATTTCAGCTAGGAGTTGCTTATCTTGGATGTCATTTTTAAGGGGGTTCATGATATAACCAGGTGAAATTGGGCAAGTCTCACCCTTCAGTACCTTAAAGACCTGTCTTTTCACAATGGTGTTCAGTGGCTAACTATAACCAAGGTATTCTCCATTGTTTTAATATTGTATTTTTATTATGTCCATTAATATATAGTTTGTAAACCACTTTTTGAGGTGTTGAAAAGTGGCTTAAATCCATTAAATAGCAGCGTCTTTGTTGTTTGTGGGTTCTCATGGTTCCATTATTGTAATTTGAGGCACAGGTGGCATAGGGTGCCTTCTACCAACTTAGGCTGGTGGCTCAACTAAGACCCTTTCTTGAGAGAGGTAATTTTGCTACAGTCATCTCTGCTGTGGTAACCTCAAGATTGGACTGCTGTAGTGCACGTCATGTGGGACTGCCTCTGAAAACAGTTTGGAAGCTTCAGTTACTGCAGAATGCAACTACCCTACAGAGTTGAGGTGAACAGATCATATAACAGCAATAAAGTTACAGCTACGCTGGCTGCCTGTACACTTCTGAGCCCATTTCAAAGTGCTGGTTTTGACCTATAAAGCTCTTTACACCTCAGGATCCCAGTATCTGCTTGAATGGCTCTCTTGATGTGAACTTACTTGGACCTTTACATCTTCATCTGAGGCCCTTCTCCAGGTCCCTTCTTTGAAGGAGGCTCAGAAGATGATAACAAGGGAGAGGGCTTTCCTGGTGTGGCTGCCCATTTGTGGAATACTCTCCCCAGTGAGGTCCGCCTGGTGACTTCGCTGGTAAAAACTTCCCTTTTCCCTGACTTTTAATGGACTATGATTACGTTGTTTTTGCTGTTAGGGTGCTGCCAAAGCTTTCTGTGGTTGCTATGGGAGTTGTTTTATGTATTTTTAAATGAATTTCATGTGTTTTTGTGTGAATGTGTAGATATGTATTTTATTTATGCTGTTGTTTCAAGTTACTTGATCTTCGTGTACTAAGTGACACAATTTTAATAAATAAAAATAATTAATTAAACTGGTCTTTAAAAATCCCAGTTAGGATTAGGAAACTAGAATAATAAACAGGTGATAGTTCATAATCTAGATGATTTACCATTTTGCACAATATAATGCCCCTGTGGATTTTACTGGAAAGATTTTATCCCGTGGCATATTATAATATTCATGACGGCTTACTTTATATATAATAACAAATAATAAGTTGAGGTCCAACACTAGAATTGTGTGTGTGTGTATACTTACTCTCTCTCTCTCTCTCTCTTCCCCCCCCCTTCAGGTCTTACTAAACATGTTAAATTAAGGCCACAATCCTACACACATTTACTAGAGAGCAAATGCCATTGAATTAAGTGGAACATACTTCTGAGTAACATGTTTAGATATTGCTCTTACAGGAACATCTTGTGTATGTATATTAAAAAGGAGACACAATTATATTGAATATTCAATGTGTGTTCGTTTCTCTCCACAGCGTAAATATGGCAGAGTTTCTAGAACTTGAGGGAACAATAAACTGGAAAGAAAGATGTATAGCTCTGGAGTCCCAGCTGATAAAATTCCGCCTCCAAGCAAGCAAAATTAGAGAGTTGTTGGCAGAGAAGGTAGGTCTTAAACTGTCCAAGATAATAATAATTATTTTGTAAACCATCTATAATTACCTTAATTATATATCCAATTAACTTAATAAATGTCTATTGTATAATCAGGTTGATCTGACTATAGTAATCATTAGACCTGTGTTCAAGTTTCCTCTTCATTATTTAGTCCTGGGGAATATACATATTTTTGGTTTCTGGTTGTTGCAGTAACAGTAATTTAATCTAAATGTTTGAAAAACTTTTTAATGATTTATAAGGTGTACTGTGTTGTTGTATTGTGATATTTTGTATTTCGGGTCTATGACCGTAATAAACTGTAAGTAAGTAAATTTTTGAAGCAATTATACTATTCTATATAGGGAGCAGTATTATAGCGGCCTACAGTCCCTGTCAAACTAAGGAGATTCACATGCATAAATAGGCTCCTACATGCATTTCACTTGCTAGATTGGAACTGTGTATGTATCTGAATGTGGATGCTGTTTTTCCACCTTACGTTACTGGGAGAAATAAGTTCCAGTAACAAGCTCATGCTTTCTGCATCTCTCTTTCCTTCTCCTTCTCTTTGGGCCTCCATATTGCATCAGAATTTTCTAGATTTTATGTTCACATAATTTGAATTTAAGCTTATTAACTAAAAGAAGTTAATATCATTGATAAACAATAACTTTTTTGTTATACCCAAACTTTCCAAAACATAAATATTAATATATCCTGACAGATATGTGACTACTGACTAAGCTGGAACGGAAACTTAATTGACATTTCTCACAGTTGTATCTTTCTTTCTTGTGTGAGTTGTGCTGAGCATTGTCTGTTGTCATGGACAAGAATATTTCATTGTAAATGTGTTTCTTTTGAAGTCAAAAAATGTTTGAAATAGCTGAGCTATTAATGAGTAATTATTTGTATAGTATTTCCTGTTTCAGATAGGTTTTTGTATAGCCATTTGGACTGAAACGGTGGCCTGCTGCTGTTCCAGCCAGCTGGGAATACAGGGCAGAATTGGTGCTGTAACAATGAGCAATAGCCAATCAGCAAAATGCTGACAATGTAATCATTAAACTTACATAAGAACCGAAATAATATTTGAAACAAGAAAGGTCTCTTTATACCAGAGGCAGAGAAGACTCATGAATGCCTTCTTCATTTTCTCATACAAACAAAACATATTGGATTAACAAAGCTGTTGGGAGAATTTTTCCCATCCATTTTGTGGGCAAAATGATGCAAACTAACAAGGTCTCCAAGGTGTAAAAGATGTGCCTGAATGAATCCACTCTCCTGACTATTAATCAAAGCAAAGTCAGCTGCAGTATTTGTTTTAGAATATTGTCTGAAAGCAAAATTATCACTGAGAGAGTTTAATTTATGCCTAACCTGAGGCCCTCTGGATGTTGTTGGACTCCACCTCCTATCAGCCTCAGCCAGCATGGCCAGTGGTAGAAGATGATGGCAGTTACAGTCCAGCAGTATCTAGAGGGACACAGATTAGCCTCACCACCCCTGGTTTAATGTTTATCTAGGACAAGCAACCATGAGAAATTGTTAAAATTTCCTCAAAAACAACCATAGCTGTTTAATACGAGATAAATGTGATTTCTGTACAGCGTTGCTTTCTAAAATTATCGTTAAAGATATTCTCACTTGGCAGAGTCACTCTTGTGATTCTTTCTGAATTCAACACACACTGGACATTTAACAGCATGACCTTGCAGCATTTATGGGACAGAATACGGGAGCAGGAAGCAGACAAGGGAATACAGATATTCAGTAGTGGAAACTGGATCTTTTTTCTTCCATTATTCCAAGTCAGAGTGAGCACTATAAAAAGTTACATGCAGAGAAAGAGAGTTTGCTGAAGATCTAAGCAGGAGTTGCTGCAAGTGGGAGAGGTCTTAATAGGAATTCAAGGAATGGTGTAGAAAGTGCCTCTACTGTAATGCACTTATGCTGTCCATGGCTCTCAAGTGGAATTAATTTTATTACTGTTGAGTTTTCTGGGTCTGCAAAGTATTACAAAATAAAAAAAAGAAAATACCCTTCTTAAAGAAATGTCAGGAGTATTTTTCTGTAAGCTGAGTACTGCTGGCATTTTACAATAGAAAAGACATTGCCTATGTGTTTTCTATAACGAATGTCTTTGTCACAATTCACCTAAAGCATAAAGTGCCGAAGTGACAGTGTTGTTATTTCTATCAGGAACTAGGGCATATATGGCCTTGGTGAAATCCATCCCAGCTGTTCAGTGTAGACAGGTGATCAAGTGCTAAGGGGTGAAGGCAAACTCAGGGTTGGGGCATGATAAGATAAGCCCATCATCCTGTTGCTAACTCTGAGTTTTCCAAAGTATCTACTGGCTGCTAGATCGCTTCCTGGGAATAAGTTCCATTGTATCCAATGGAGCTTACTTCTGAATATACATGTATTGGATTGCAGCTTTAAACTCATTTATTTTTAACCTCCTTTTGATGCCCATTCATTTATTTTTATTTTATTTATTAAATGTATGTCCTGCCCCTCCTCCTAGTAGGAGCCCAGGGCAGCAAACAAAAACACTAAAAACAATCTAAAACATTTAAAAAACAAAATACTTTAAAACATATTAAAACAATTTTTTTAAAAAAACATATTAAAAACAAAACATCTTTAAAAACATCTTTTAAAAAATCATCTTTAAAAACACCTTAAAAAGCAATTCCAACAAAGACGCGGACTGAGATAAGGCTCAGTCTTAAAAGGCTTGTTGAAAGAGGCGCTTCCATAGGCGCTGAAAAGATAACAGAGATAGTGCCTGTCTAATATATAAGGGGACGGAATTCCAAAGGGTTGGTGTCACAGCACTAAAGGTCTGATTCCCATTTTGTGCAGAATAGACCTCCTTTTAAGATGGTATCAGCATGAGGCCCTCACCTGCAGAGCATAGTGATCAACTGAGTATATATGGGGCAAGATGATATTTCAGGTATCCTGGTCCGAAGCTCCGTAGGGCTTTCTACACCAAAACCAGAACCTTGAACATGCCTGGTAGCTAATGGGCAACCAGTACAATTCTTTCAGCAACGGAGTAACATGATGGCGATATCCTGCCCCAGTGAGCAGTCACACAGCTGCATTTTGCATCATCTGTAGCTTCTAGACCACCCTCAGGGGCAGCCCTACATACAGCACATTACAGTAATCCATCCATCCAGTTTGGAAAGATCTTTCCTTCCACTCACAGGATCCCTCTATTCACTCTCATGCATACACACCCAGCCTTTCTCCCATTTACTCATATACTCAGACATATCCTTCATACACACATCCATACCCTACAACCACCCTTCTCCCCATCACCTTGTTTCAAGAAGTTCAAAGAAATATGGTAAGGCAGGAGAAAGGAAAAACAATATCTATAAAACAATAAAAAGTTACCATTTTGTTGCATAAACATGCCATTGTTGTTAACCAATGTGGATTCATAATTTTTAGATGTTGACCCAAAAGTCCTGAGCAACTGGATCATTACACGGGGTCAGTTTCCCCGTGTAAGCAATGAACTGAGCAAAGAACTGAGTTTTACCACATGCCAGTTTTAAATCATTGACAATGTTAGATTGAGCATCTTAGTGGAAAGTAGAAGTTCTGTAAAACGTTAGAGGTTTAGTCTTAACTTATTTTTGGATTTCCCATAATAATTTCTCCAATGGGCACCAGGACACCACCAAGTGGGTATTGTCCTCCTCTCCTGTTGCTTGAGGCGGGAAAAAGTTAACACTTCAAAGGACTCTCACCTTAGCCCCCCCCCCACGGGGTGACTGTTCATTTTCCTGTCTCAGCAGGTCTGTTTTCTTCTTTTGCTGCTGCAAGAGTGAATGAGCCACATGCTGACTGTGAGGCTGCTGTTGGTCAAAATGGTGGCTGCCTCTGTGCGCACTGCTGCAGGTCTTTTTAACCGTCATCTTCCCTAAGCAGGCTGAAGGCACTACTGCACCAACTGCTCCTGCCACTTAGTGCCATGACTTCAATCTTTTAGAGTACTCTGTAGAGACTTTGTTATGATCCTTGTGTTTTTAACCAACATCTTTTTCTCTGAGTGGGCTGAAGGCGCTACCACACCAACTACTCTTGCCGCTTTCTGAACTGATTTTATTTTTTTGAGTGGTCCTTAGTCATTTCACTACTAGAAGGTTCTCCCCCTCCTTTCAGAAAAGTCTTCTTTGTCACAGTTGAATCAATACACAGAATTCATTAGATAAAACAAAATTAATTTGAACACCTCAGCTAATTATCTAGGTAATTAATTCAGGGTATCAAATGCTTAGGGCAATCAATTTAACAATATAATAAATTGACCAACAGACATAACGGACACTTAACAGTCACTCAGACACACACACAATTCATTTGGAAAAACTGTAAATGACACTCAAACACAAACAACTCGGAAAGGAATTCAAACACAACAAATCAACAACAGTAGGTAAAGTTTTGGGATTCTAAATAAGGATATAAGCCAGCCAGACTGAAGAGCAAGGCAAAAACAGTAGTGCTCAAGCCAGGCAGGAAAATGAACTGTCACTCCGTGGGAGGGGCTAAGGTGAGAGTCCTTTGGAGTGTTAGCTCTTTCCTGCCTCAAGCAACAGGTGAATATAATACCCACTTGGTGGTGTCCTGATGCCCCCAGAGAAACACCTTTCTGATGAGTAAAACGGTTCCATTCCATAAATGTGGGTCATGAAACTGGGATAGAAATATAGTTATACAAAATTAACATTTTGTTTTCTTGAGTGCTCTAAAACATTTCTGGTTATCTGCAATATATTTTGATATAGTCAATAAAAAATATAATTACTTAAATGATTTGATCATTCTTGGGTGTGTCTAGGGGAAGGGGTATATTTTATTTCATTTTTTTTTAGAAATAAATGCTTTTTTGATTTCCCTCAAGCCAAGAGCTGGGGAATTAGCATCTCATTCTCTTTCCATTTCTTACCAAATAGAATACAAAATTTATCCTCATAGCATGGCAGTACAGAGGAAAGGTGGGAAATACCCTCATGAAACATGCATTTGGTCCCTTTTCCTACCAGAGAATCAGGCCTGAGCCAGCCTAAAAGTTTGGGGGGGGGAATACCAAAAATGTGGGGGGGGATTTTTACAAATAAATGTAATTGTAAAAGAAAATAGGGGGATTTTAGGGGCGTGAGGCCCTCTAGCCCCTCCCCATCTATGGGGCTGATGAGAATCGAAGACAGAGGCTTGCATCTGCTGGCCTCCCCCCATGCATGCGTCTGCAATTTAGTTCTGCTCAGATGTGCTAGTGTAACCCCCACAATCCTGTTTGAGTTGGTTCAGTCTGGTGGGTGGGGTTTCATAGCTGAAAAACCCTGTTTGAAGAAGAAAGCAAGTGTGGAGCAGAAAAGCTGGTCTTGGGTATGGCTGTTACGGAAGATATTATTTAGTTGGTCTTTAACCCCTTGATTAAGGGCCTTGTTGAATCTGTGGACTTTCCGGGCCTAGCTGAAGCTGCAGTGGTTCGAAGCAGCAAGAAGATAGAGCGATTAGATCAAGGTTGTGGCCTAATAGAGACACTACCATCTTCTGAGCAGAGTATCCCATCTGAGTTTGAAAATCCCAACACTGGACCAGATGCAAGTCCTCCAGACTGGAAAAGGTTGCAGAGGAGGGACAAGTCTATAGCTTGCATAATACAGTATTTGGAGAGAGGTCATAAACCCACTTTGGAGGAACAAAAGGCAGAAGCAAAGATATTTTGCCAAAAAAGAAAAGAGAGGACACATGGACAAGGATCTTTTAAGTATTTGGAAGCTTAGAACCATATAAAACATATATTTAATATTATGTTTTCTTTCTGGGGGAAAAAAGTTCACAAGTTATTCATGGAATCTTTGCAAATTCGTTTCATTTTTGGCCCGTAAGAACCTGTAAGGGATTACACTAGGAAGAGGGTAACTATAGCAGTGTTTCCTTTTTTAAGCAGGAAAGATCAGAAAAGGTTAAAAATCTGTTTGTACCCCCTGCAGCCTGCTCCTTGTGTGGCACTGTGCACACTCTAAATGTATGTGACAACAAACCTGTTCTGAGCAGGAGTGATAGTTTGTGTTTGTAGAATATCAGAACAAGTGATCTTGTAATGTCTTACATAGACAGACTTTCTTCCTCTGGGGGTCTTGATTATGACAGGGCAGTTGATAAGAGAAGATAGCTGGAAGGAAGTACAGATTTATTCTATAGTTGTTCTGGGAATGTCCTTTAGAAACAGTTATTTCTAGGACTAATCGGATATGAAGGTAATTTTCACATGTGATTCTTAAAGGCTTTGTTTTAAATCCACTTGTAACGTGAACATACATTGGTTGGGCATGTTTTTTTTCCCCTGAATTCCTTTCTGCATTAACAGTGTTTGGTATTTTAACTGTTTAATTGTTTTAGATCTTAGTTAATGGCTTTCAATGTTTTTAAGCCAGCTCAAGCTCAGGGAGGAGCAGGGTGCTTTATCAACATACAGTGTTGTGGAACAGTACAGGCCAAAAAAGCAATGGAAAATATCTTAAATAAATACACAAACAGAAAAGAGAAGTCCCTGCTCCCAAGGACATTACAGGCTAAACAATGGATATGAGTGCCATCATAAAAAGACCTCTTCACCTTTCATCCACTTTCAAAAGAACTCTTCGTACATTCTTTTCCAACTTCTGTTACCTAGCATTCATATGATCATATTTCACTGAGGACACCATGACATTTGGGGAGAGTGTGTTTCTGCATGTTTTTAGAATATATCTTTAGCTCTTTTTGTGGTTTTAGTATCTGTTCAATAATAGTTGTGTACTGAAGGATGGATATAAAAACAGGAAATGGTGAGGGCTTAATTTGGCATTTCTATCCTTATACTTTATAACAAACAACAAAAACTGAATTGGTAGGGGAAAAGTGTCTGATGAGTGGAGAAGCGGGGGTGCAGGAGAGGCTGGAAATGTTTGTACTAAATTATTGCTAGCTATAGGAAAGTCTTATGACTAAATTTGGAGAAAAATGTTCAATAATTAGCTGATGTGCTAGAGGAGTTGAACTTCAGCATATTTGCCTCTGCTTTTTGGCAAACTGTTTTGCATCTTTAATATACGTTGTTCACAAACTTGAATAACTTTGAGACCACTTCTATTCTGCTTTAACGGCTGCAGTATCAAGCCTCTGCTTCAACAAAAGCTGAAGTGGCATCTTGTGCCTAGCAAGTGGAGCAAAGCTGTCTAAGTCTACCTCATTTGGCTATTTAAAGACTTGAGGTATTCTGATAGTCTTTACAATTTGATGTAAGAGGCCACTGGGCCTTTATTGACTTTTGATTCTCTCAGAAGTCCCTTGCATCATTTAGCAGGTGCTTTGGTACATGGCCATTCATCTGGCTGCCTGCCTGTGAGGAGCAAAGAAGCTTTACAGAAATTGAGTTTTGTAAAATAACTAATAGCAAAAATGACAAATGTTATATTTTATTTAGAATTATATTTGTAATTCTAACTGTTGTATATCATAATAAATGCTAAATATCTATTTTAATTCAGTAATATTGGGGTGGGAGAGTGCTATTCCTTGATAAGGTCCCTACCTTTAATCACACTACCTGCATGACAGGAAAGAAAATAGCACCACATTTTCATTAATGCAGATGATATGGTAGAAAATCTTGCCCTTTGGTAAATGGTTGACTCTTCATTCACTGGCATGGAATATATAAAGGAAGAATTTGAATACACAGTAGGGGGTGGGCATCGTTGTTGTTTTTGGAACTAGACAGCCTGCAGAATTTTTGTTGATCCTGCTAATGGCAGTGGGAGAAAGAGCATGTCTTGACTTTTCAGGGCTGCACAGTTTTAAGTCCAGCTGTTAGGAAGTACAAAAATTCTTTTAAAGTAAACTTGATCTAAAAATCATTGTTACAGAATAAACACAGAACCCTGCAGTGGCATGTTTGTAAAATCAATTTTGGAGTGAAATTTTTTTTAAAGGATATTGGCGAAGAGAAGAAACACTGTTTTGTGACATTCAGTAGAGTTTCTGGCTGTTTTCAGCTGGATCAAAACAGTTTGCATTTGGCGTACAGTGGTAATTAATAAGGTTCAGCCTGACAAATAGAATTATTCCAAAGAATCTGCAATGCTTTTTTCTGGGTTTAACGGCAAAATGAAAGCAATACATAAATATGTACAGTAAGTACTGGTGCAGATCACAGTCTGCAATCCTGATAGAGCAGCTGTATATTGTAGAGTGACACCACTAGCTGCTGGAGGAAATTTGTGCCAATTTCACTTTTAAGAAAGAAGTAAATATTATGTTTCACAACACAACACAGGAGGTCTTCTGGAGATTGTTTCATTTAAACCATCCGTCGGAATCTGAGAAATGTGCACTAAAAGGGAGAAAAACAGCTCTTTAGGATCCAGGGATTCCTATTGTCCAAACAACTCACTTATCAATCACAGCTTTGACTTCACTCATTGGCTAATAACATTGACAGACAGGAATAGCCAGGCTGGCTCATTTCACAGAAATGGCGTAGAAGAGTACCTGCACATTTTGCTCCATAATGTTATTTCTAGGAGGGCTATAGACTTAATTTTTTTTTAAATGGAATCTCCGATTTTGTGCTACCTGCTGGAGAGACCACTGAAGGCCTTCGTGGGTGTCATGTCACCCATGGGCAACAGGTTCACAACCCCTGTTATTAAACAATGTTCTTTGGGCGGCTTACAATGATCTCATGGCTCATCTCATACTATTTAAACCTCAAGGAATGTGACCTGGTGGGTCAGAGGGCAGATCTTGGCTATGCCTGGTGGCCCAGAATAGAGCTGGATAAACCATGGAGGTAGAGCTAGTAGCAAAAGCCTATCCATCACCCTGGGATTTTAGTACTTCCTCTGAACAACCTGGGAAAAATGCTAAAACCCTGAAGTTTCAGCTCAAACCCCTGAGGCATATACTCCTTAATTGTGCCTCCCCTGCCAAATGCCTATGTGCACAGAGACTTGTCAAGGGAGACATGGTGAAGAGCAAAGGGGGAATGAGGCTTTTCATTCACTTTGCCCCTACTCATCCATGGGGTCAGGCAAAGAGATGGATTCAGAGTCATCTTTGCTTTGCTGTTCCCTTTAGAGGTATGAATGGAATTTGCTGGAGAATTTGCTTGCAGAAGCTATGGCACATCACAGTGCAGCAGAGGAGATATTAAATGTTGCGCAGTAACACTGACAACTGCCCTGAGGTTATCTACTGGCCATTGTGTTAGGCTAGTGGCCAGTACTCAGGCCCATACATCATTACTTACCAATTCAGTGTAACATTAACTCTGAACTGAAGCTCCCATAGACTCTTAGTGTACATCTGGAGTTTCATGTCTTCCTATGAAATTGTTCTTTATAAGGTGTCTCTACTGTCTGCCATGAAACTACATGGTCATGATGAATATCTCATATGACCTGTTGTGTTGCTGTTATGCGTCTTCAAGTCGACTATGACTTATGGCGACACTATGAATCAGTGACCTCCAAGAGCATCTGTTGTGAACCACCCTGTTCAGATCAGTAAGTTCAGGTCTGTGGCTTCCTTTATGGAATGAATCCATCTCTTGTTTGGTCTTCCTCATTTTCTACTCCCTTCTGTTTTTCCCAGCATTAGTGTCTTTTCTAGTGAATCACATCTTCTCATGATGTATTCAAAGTATGATAACCTCAGTTTCATCATTCTAGCTTCTAGTGATAGTTCTGGTTTAATTTGTTCTAACACACAATTATTTGTCTTTTTTGCAGTCTATGGTATTCGCAAAGCTCTCCTCCAACACCACATTTCAAATGAGTTGATTTTTCTCTTATCTGCTTTTTTCACTGTCCAACTTCCACATCCATACATAGAGATTGGGAATACCATGGTCTGAATGATCTTGACTTTAGTATTCAGTGATACATCTTTACATTTGAGGACCTTTTCTAGTTCTCTCATAGCAGCCCTCCCCAGTCCTAGTCTTCTGATTTCTTGACTATCATCTCCATTTTGGTTAATGACCGTGCCAAGGTATTGATAATTCTTGACAAGTTCAATGTCCTCATTGTCAACTTTAAAGTTACATAAATCTTCTGTTGTCATTACTTTCGTCTTTTTGATGTTGAGCTGTAGTCCTGCTTTTGTGCTTTCCTCTTTAATTTTCATCAGCATTTGTTTCAAATCATTACTGGTTTCTACTAGTAGTATGGTATCGTCTGCATATCTGATGCTTTTATACTAGAGGTGGCCAGTATATCCCGGCTGCTCTCCAAATCTTCAAAGTAAAAATTCCATTTCTTGCTTGATAATTTCTAACTTTCCTTGGTTCATGCTTCTCACATTTCATGTTCCTATTGTGTGCGTCATACAACTCTGGACTCTCCTTTCGCATATGTGCGCATCAGCCTCTGAGCTTCCTTTCGGCTTTGACTCAGCTGCGTCATTAGTCACAGCGCTACTCGAACTTGCCCTTTGTTCTTCCCCAGTAGCTCGGTGAGTGCCTTCTGATCTCTTCAGGTTGGTTTGATAAGGAATGCAGGGTGACAAGGTATAATTTAAGAAGAGTATATAACAGCTATAGGAATACCAAAGCATACACTCTTCCACCCGAATACTATCTGATCAAAAGGAAATATAAACAGCTAATTGCCTATAAAAAGAGACAAGCTATTTAGGAGAGATGGAAGGTTTTAATAAACGCCTCTTTAAATAACGATTCAAAACTCTTCTGGTCTTTAGTTACTGATGCCTTGGGATCTTCCTCCTTCTCCCAGTGCACCATCCCATCTGCTACTTGGGAACACCATTTTACTGCATTGTTCGCTAACCTCAGGGACCTGCCATTCCAGATATATACTTCGGCAGAGCCCAGCTCTCTTCCAGCCTGGCCTCCTATAGAGCAAACGGAAGTAGCCATGCTGATTAACAACTTAAAATCTGGTAAGGCACCGGGGATAGACGCAATACCACCAGAACTGTAAAGACCCGTATTGAATGGTGGGCCCCACTGCTTGCAAATCTTTTCACCAAAATCAATCTTACTGGCAAGCTTCCCCTAGCCTGGCTTGAGGCGGTGGTTATCCCAGTATTCAAGAAAGGTGATAGAGGCGACCCTTCCAATTATAGGCCTATTAGCTTCCTTTCGGTCGTGGGCAAGATTTATGCTAGCCTCCTAAATGTAAGACTGCAAACCTGAATAGAGGAGGAGGACATTCTGAGCCGGGAGCAGATAGGTTTCCAAAAGAGCAGATCTGCCATCGATCACTGCCTAGTATTACGGCACCTGGCGGAGAAGTATATGTGTATCTCCAGAAAGGGCCTTTTTGTCGCCTTTATGGACCTTAAGACTGCTTTTGACTCTGTTCCTAGGGAACTATTATGGGCCAAATTATCACAGACTTCGATAGATAAGCGCCTCCTGTTTCTGATTAGTCGTCTCTACCAGTGCACTTCGCTTCGTGTATGCTGTGGTGTGAATGGTAATCTAACCAATGCCATCTTTGCTAACATAGGGGTGCGCCAAGGCTGTGTCCTGGCCCCTACCCTCTTTAACCCTTTCCTCAATGATCTGAGCAGTTATTGCCTTGCTGATAATTTCCATTCTCCTAAATTGGCTGAAACAAGATGCCCCCTTCTGCTTTACGCGGATGATGCAGTATTATTATCCTTTTCGAAGTTTGGCCTTAAACGCCTCTTACGTGCTTTTATGGCCTACTGTGACAAAAACTTTCTCACCATCAGTTTTATAAAATCAAAAGTAATGGTTTTTACATGTAGGTTCTCGAAACAATCATGGACTATAAATGGGCAAAAGATTGAGCAGGTTAGGCAATTCAGATACCTTGGGATTATTTTCTGCTCTTCACTCTCTTGGTCCGCTCATGACCGGGCCGCAGTTTTACCTGCCTATAATACCTCCAAGGCCACCACCTGATGCTTTTATACTAGAGGTGGCCAGTATATCCCGGCTGCTCTCCAAATCTTCAAAGTAAAAATTCTTCCCCAACTTTTATATGGAATTTCTATGTAGGTTACGAGCTTTAGCGCCAAAGTTGAGGCGGTGTTTTTGTGCTTTTTGCGAGCTATATTGGGGTTGCCACGCTGCGCCTCTGCGGCTGGACTTCGCCTTGAAGCGGGCTTTACATCAATTGAGTGTTCAGCCTGGCTCCAGGCTTTTAGATTTTCAGCCAAAGTGGCCTACGCTGGACCTTCCTTAGGGTACTTAAACTTGTTATGGAGGGATTCCTTTATAAGCTCTTGGTCCAAGATCTTTAATGGAAAGATAAAGTGTCTTGGCCTTTCACTGGAGCTGTTGTCAACCTGGGACCTTGAGGTAACGAATTATATTGTTGGTCAACGTATTAAGGACATAGACCTTCAATTCTCAGTGGCTGGAGCACATACATCTTGCTCACCCATCCATTTTGGCTTGAGCTTTTTGTTTCCAAAATATGCAGCTTATTTTGAAACTTTGACTTTTCTGCACTACCGATCCCTGTTTACCAGAGCCAGATTTAATTGTCTTACCTCTGCAGTATTAGAGGGCCGTTTTCAAGGAACCCACCTGGAAAGGCGTCTATGCTTCTGTAAATTGGGGGAGGTTGAAACAATTGGACGCGTCCTACTTTCCTGTGAACTATACAGGGATGCTCGATCTAGACTTATTTTTCCAATCACCAAAGCCTTTCCCAGTAGATCTATTGAGTGGCTCGTGCAATATCTTCTGTCTGACAAGGATAAAGACACTACTGAATTAGTTTCGAAGTTTCTCTATGTAGCTCAGACTTTACGGAAAAGGCCAGTCTGTGCTACCCTGGCCTCTTGCTAAATTATTATAGTTAATACTGTATTTGGTTTTAATCTTGTTTGTTTAACGGACTGCTTAATCACTTGTATTGTGGGTCTATGACCGCATAATAAAATTTGATTTGAATTTGATTTGATTTGATTTCAAACTTGTTCTTTGTTCTTCCCCAGTAGCTCAGTGAGTGCCTTCTGACCTGGGGGTCTCATCTTCCAGCACTATCTCGTGTTGCATTTTGGATACTCTGTTCATAGGGTTTTCATGGTAAGAGATATTCAGAGGTGGTTTACCATTGCCTTCCTCTGAGTTTGGATGCATCTTAGTCTGGTGTTTCAGCTTTGACCATTCCGCCTTGGGTGCTCCTGCTAGGAGTCTAGCCTCTTGGTCTAGACTCCTGATGGCTTTGCTCTCAGCTTCTTCAACACTCTCAAACCCCCTCACCACGTTAAGGTATGCATCCTAGAGGGGGATCTGTCCTGTAGTTGAACTGATATATTTGTAGGAACTAGCTACAATTGCCTCATCTCTTACAACTCTACCCAGGCTTGCTGTTTCTCAGTCAGTCCTTACACTTCAATCCTTAGTAATGTGGCAGGAGGCAAGTCTGACATTATCTCCCCTATCTTAATGTACATCTAAATGGAAAATCCAATAATTTGCTTTAGTATAATATAGCAGTGAAACCTTACTAGGCAATAGGATTCAGACTGTGAGAACATAGCATGTCAGATGAAATCTAAATCCTTCTATCCAGTATTATTGATTAAAGAGTTTTGATAGTTAGAGCCATACTCTTGAGAAATCTTTAAAAGTATTCTGTTTGGATGTTTTCCAAGAAATTTTCAATTCTTTTGTGTTTTAACTTAGTGAAGCTTAGACTGCAAGTCCTATTCACACTTACTGAGTTGGTAGTAACAACCTTTGAACTCAAGTTACCCTTTTTTTGACATAATGTGAAACTACAGTTTAGCACTAGCACTGTGCACTGGCACCAGTAAGCCTCAGTTTGTGCACATACCCCTCCACTCCCACATGACCACAAGGAAGAGACTAAAGGTTTTGGTTCCTGTTTTAAAAAAAACAGGAAACTTTGGTTAGCTTAAACTCTGGTTTGCTCAAAGAAGCCAGGATCAAACTGTGTTTTTTTATTCTGATACGTTAACAAAACATAGTTTAAACTAACCAGAGTTCTCTGGTTCAGACAAAACAAGAAACTATGGTTACTTTAAAACCAAAATGTTGGGAATTGCTTCCAAGCTCCTCCTCACATCTGTGCCAGGAGAGGTGAGGGGGAACATGCCAACTAAAGGCTCACTGTTTTTTTTGGGGGGGGGTATTTTATCTTGTAAATATAACTGATATAAAAATTATTAAGGGACATGAGAAAGCTAAATGAGAGAGATTACCCCCCTTACAAAAGTAAGCCGACTTAACAAGTTGTCAGAAGGACTAGGCAAAATACATCCAATAAATGCTATTGTATATGAATATTTATTTATTTTAAGAACGTATATCCCACTTTTAATATATGACTCATTGCAATGAACAAATTGCATAACAATAATATAGTATTTTCTGAAAAACGGGGGGGGAAAGATGGAACATAAGGAAGTATGAGAAGCATTGGTCTGTCTAGCTCACTATTGCCTGCCTGCTGACTGGCCCTGAAAAGGATTGTTTTCTAGTGTTTTCAGGGCATAATAAATTGGCAAGCATAGTTCTTTGCCATGACCTTTATGCCATGTAAATATTGAGAAGGGGAAAGGTTATTCAAGAGACCCTAGATAGACCATTGTAACCCTAGCCAAGAAGTAGAATCACCCAAGTTCTCAACAATACTTACTGATACTACTGGGCTTCTATCTCTTTTTAGCTTAATCCAAACTGCCTTTTACTTGGAGAAGTTTGATAGTAAGTATTTGAAGGTATGATTGAATGTAAATCATAACCACACAATAAAATATGTTATAGTTTGTGAGCTAAGTAGAAACAAAAATGCTTCCAAATATAGTCAAAAAATTTCAGTTGAATGCTGCAAAATAGTTTTAAGCATAAAACTCATTTTTCTATTAAGACCTTTTAGTACTAAAGGTGCTGGACTATGACCTGGGAGACCAGGGTTTGAATCCCCACACAGCCATGAAGCTCACTGGGTGACCTTGATCCAGTCACTGCCTCTCAGCCTCGGAGGAAGGCAATGGTAAACCCCCTCTGAATACCTCTTACCATGAAAACGCTATTCATAGGGTCGCCATAAGATGGGATCGACTTGAAGGCAGTCCATTTTCATTTTCCATTTAGTACTCTACTGAAGAGACTTGCAGCGAAGCAGATTGCTGTTTCTCCTTAAGGCATTAGATACTTATTCACATGTGGCTTTTCTCTGTCAATTTTTGGAACAAAAATAGCTCATAGAGAATAGTTTGATTAGTGTCAGATGCAAAGTAATGATTTCGAGTTTAGGTACTTAGTACATGTTTAAAAATCTTACTCATTTTTGTTTATTTTTAATAATGGATTTACTGAATATGACATATATCCATCCACAGCTCCCTTAGTTTGCACATGATGCAGAACTGGGGTTTGTTTCAAATCTTAAAATGGAACCATTTAATCTCCTCCTCTGGGATGCAAAAGAAGCTCATACTGGTCCGGCTCACTTATGTAACAGAAAACCATGGTTTCCTATGATGTCTAAAACAGGCCTTTACTGTCCACAAAATTCTGTAGAAGCAGTTTGTTGCAATACTGTAATAAGCTACACTTTTTATTTTATTTATATTTATTGCCCACCCTACAGCAATAGGTCCTAGGTGTGTTACAGAATCCAAACTACAATATGAAAAAGAATTAAAACACATTTCACTTGGCACCACACACTTGGCACATAATACACGTGTTTTCTAGTAAGTGACATGCACCAACTATGCAATGCTGGCATATGCAGTTCTCATTGTAAATGTGTGGTTCAAGGGAGAGTGATATCGAATTAACAATAATGGGACCAAGAGGAAGAAGATCAATCTTTTTTAATGTCAAGGACATTCCCTCAGGAGTAATCTCTCAAGGGCAAATACTGGCATCGGGCAGGGCTGAAGCCCAAAGAGAGTGAGGCCAAAACCCAAAGTAGACGGACCCACCACCACCACTTTCTCTCCTCTCACACATGCTGGGTAAAACGAGAGAACATTTTCTTCCTCCTTGACCAGTTCTGAAGCATAGTGGGGTGCTAGCGGAGGCACAGGTACCTCATTTGGCTTCTGTGCATGGTGGAGAGAAAGAAGCTTCCCTTCCTCTGTGCCGAGACGAGGCTGAGGAGGAGAGGCTATGGGGCTGGACAAGACTGTGTTATGAGACAGATTTGACCGGGGGGGGGCAGTGGTTCTACACCCCCACTTCAAACGGTTGCCATTCTATTGGGTGGCGTGGCACTGGTTAAGGAGTCTATAGTAACAGTAATATACCTGAACATCCCCGTGGAGTCTTCAGCAAACCCTCATGCATCCTGGTTGTCAGTAAAAAGATCCCCAACTTGAAACATTAGCCACTTTCTCTGTTAAGACAGCTAAAACATCTGTTTCTGAGCACACAGTTTGAGCGCCTTGAATTTGAGAGTATTCAAGTAAATTTCCAAACTACAAGATCAAAGTTTAGATGCTGCCAGAAAGCTGCTTAACTTATGGAGTACTGTGAACTCATGCAAAACTACTTAACATAGTTTCTTGACACAGTCAACTTTACAAGGAGCTACAATTTAAACTTGGCATTAGTTTATTAACTGGTTGAGAACTATTTTCTAAGTGCATGCACTATTAACCATTTAGCTTGGAGCATTATTTCAGCATTATTGTTTTCTGCACCTTAAGCCCCAGACATATATTTAGCTGGGTAATGCACTACACTGGATGGCTATTTTTTAATTATTATTATTTTGCTGGTTTCTGAACTGAAATTTAGGGCCACACTTAAAATGTGTAAAAATGATCAAATGTAATGTTGAACCATGGTAGGAATGCTGATGAAAAATGTAGTGTAAGGGGGAAAGAGGACACAAGATCCTGTGGTCCACTATGGATCGCCAAACTATGGCTAGTATTGGGGGACTATAATACCTGAATGTTGTTGGATAAACTGGAATGACTACTGGAATGGCCTTAATAGTTTCCCTTAAGAAGGGTTCAAATACAATTAACCAAAACTGAGTTTCTTGTATACCTTTTGAATATCAGGTGATGTATTAGCTTGAAGGTCATTAACATCACAATCCTCTTTATGTCTACTCAGTAACAAGTCCCTCTTGAGTTCAGTGGGACTTTCTCCTAAGCTTAAGATAACATAAACATCAAAGACATTGTCCTGCTTGGTATAACATGAAACAAACAATTTTGTCCTTTATTTCTTTTTGGAGTTATCTCTAGTCATTTTTTTAGTGGATCATGAGATACAAGCTATGAACCAAGAAATACCTGGTTCAAATACTGGGTGAGGTTAAGGCCAAACTACACATGATACTAAACATACCATTCAGAAGCACATTGGGTTTTTTAAAAGTAAATGCATCCCCCCCTCCCCCAAATTTACTACAGTGTATTGGGAGGAGAAGTTTAACCCACGCTGCTATTAGCCTTAGGTGGGGAAAGCTCACATTGACCCTAATGGGAGTTCTCCTCCCTAAGTTTAATAGTGGTGGTGGTGTGGAGTAGAGGGTGATTTTCATCGGAATCTCAACTACACAAGGTTAAACCTCCTCGCCCCCCCCACATGCTATTCTTGATGAAAATCACATTCCCCGCAGCTGCTATTAATTTTTTTAAACCCTGACAAGTTTCCAAGTGACAGATTCCTTCCTTGGCCATGATCTCTCTGGGTGGTCTAATGTGAGTGATTAACTCTTCGTTCCACCCACTTGCAATATAGGGATAATAAAAGGATCCTCAAGATAATGAATATGAATCTCTTTGATCCCTTAGGAAAAGTGCTATACATTTATGATGAAAAAGAATACTTTTGTTGGTAGTAACCAAGAGAGCTTGCATCTCATTTTTTTTAAAAAAATGTGTCTCTATACAGATGCAGCAACTTGAAAAGCAAGTTATTGATGCAGATCGACAAGCAGAAAAAGCTTTTCAGCAGGTATGTTCATAATGCAGAGTTATTTACAACAATGTTCCGAAGTTAACCTAACTTACATTTTTTTTATTTTTATTTTTAAATGATATTTTAACCCATTTTTCAGCCAAGTATTAGGGGGCTATCCAGATCTGCACCTGGCAGCAGCAGAGCTTAATAGAGCAGCATATAGCCACATCCACAAGCCTACCAGGGCGGAAAGAGTGGGAACAGGGGAAAAAAGTCCTCTTCAGTATGCCAGCTCCCAGGTGGGCACAGCAGGGGCATCTGAGAATCCAGTGGATCATGTGCCAGCCGTGCCCTGCCCCCGAAATAACTAATTTCTGGGGATTCTGCAGACTACCACCATTTGGAAGGGCACATTGCCAGTGGGGCTCCCCTGCTAGTAATGTAGTTCCACCACCAGCACAGGGCAGTGGATCCTAGCAGGATTGAACAGAAGAACATCTCCACCTCATCAAACCATCCAGCATGGCAGATTGGGGGTCTGGATAGCTCTGCCGTTTTCTAAACTGGCTCACATTAGTCCAAAAGAGAGAGTCCCACTCTTCAGAATTACAAACTAAAAAGAAGGGGAATGGAGGGGGAAAGTTGGAGAAGGAAGATCATTTTGACAATGCCAGGAAAAAAGCAAGTTATAAACAGTTTATATCTGTCTTATGCAGAGTCAGACCATTGGTCCATCTAGCTCAGTAATGTTTACACTGACTGGCAACAGCTCTCCAGCATTTCAGATGGGACACTCCCAGCTCTATCCTGAACCTGGGATTTTATGCATGATCTTCCACTGAGCTATGGCCCTTCCCCTAAGTCAGGCTCTTTACAGACAAATGCCAGAGATTTTGCACAATGAAGCCTGGTTGATAGTTTCTCTTGGGGCTAAAGCACTCGTGTCTGTTTTAAAATTTCCAATAGCAGGTGTATGAAACCCAGTTTGTAGAGGCCAAAGGAAAAAGTGAGTCTGCTTCCTATCACAAGCCATTTTTATGAAGTTGGTTGCCAGAATTTTTTCTCCATGCCATTGCAGTGAACACACATTTGTGTTTTACCTCATAAACACATCAGAAAGCCCTGATTGGAAATGGGATCCTGAGTGTGTACAAATGGCAAAACAATATATATTTTTATTTATTTATTTAAAACATTTGAAATGGAAATGGACTGCCTTCAAGTCGATTCTGACTTACGGCAACCCTATGAATAGGGTTTTCATGGTAAGCAGTATTCAGAGGTGGTTTACCATTGCCTTCCTCTGAGGCTGAGAGGCAGTGACTGGCCCAAGGTCACCCAGTGAGCTTCATGGCTGTGTGGGGATTTGAACCCTGGTTTCCCAGGTTGTAGTCCAACACTATAACAACTACGCGACACTGGCTCTCATTTAAAACATTTATATGCTGTTTAATCATTTGAATGTCTAAGTGGTGTACATAAAAACAAGCCATACATAACATAAAGAATAAAACAAAATCATCATAAAACCAAACACTACCTTAAAATGCCTGCCAGAACATGCCGCTTTATACTTATCATCTGTGGTAGTGGACACTGTTCCTTAAATGAATGTGATATCCGTGTAGAAAAAGGATCTTATGTAAAGAAATCTTAGTTAGAAGCTGAGACAGTTCCATAATCTTGTGAGATAACAAATTTGCTATGGACCCAAGTTTTGGAACTTCATATTTAATGTCTTAGTAACTGGTAGGATCCTTCCAGATTTATTTCACTTGTGAAGCTGAGTTTAGAAAGAAAGATAATATTAACTATTAACATTTAATAAACCCCTCTCGGTATGCCTGGCTTGTATTGCCTTCACGGCTTAGCTAGCGTGCCTGCTCAAATATGCTAGCAATTTGTAGATAACAAACCTTGGCTTTTATCTTTAGCAGTGTATTCAGATTTTCCATCACTTGAGCACATGTTATAATATAAGCTGTGTTTATACAAAAAGAAGGACTATTTGTTGTTGTTGTTGTTATGTGCCTCCAAGTCGACTACGACTTATGGCGACCCTATGAATCAGTGACCTCCAAGAGCATCTGTCATGAACCACCCTGTTCAGATCTTGTAAATTCAGGTCTGTGGCTTCCTTTATGGAATCAATCCATTTCTTGTTTTGCCTTCCCCTTTTTCTACTTCCTTCTGTTTTTCCAAGCATTATTATCTTTTCTAATGAATCATGTCTTTTCATGATGTGTCCAAAGTATGATAACCTCAGTTTCATCATTTTAGCTTCTAGAGACAGTTCTGGTTTAATTTGTTCTAACACCCAATTATTTGTCTTTTTTGCAGTCCATGGTATACGCAAAGCTCTTCTCCAACACCACATTTCAAACGAGTTGATTTTTCTCTTATCAGCTTTTTTCACTGTCCAACTTTCACATCCATACATAGAGATTGGAAATACCATGGTCTGAATGATCCTGACTTTAGTGTTCAGTGATACATCTTTACATTTGAGGACCTTTTCTAGTTCTCCCCAGTCCTAGCCTTCTTCTGATTTCTTTATTGTCTCCATTTTGGTTAATGACCGTGCCAAGGCATTGATAATCCTTGACAAGTTCAATGTCCTCATTGTCAACTGTAAAGTTGCATAAATCTTCTGTTGTCATTATTTTAGTCTTTTTGACGTGCAGATGTAGTCCTGCTTTGTGCTTTCCTCTTTAACTTTCATCAGCATTTGTTTCAAATCATTACTGGTTTCTGCTAGTATGGTATCGCCTGCATATCTTAAATTATTGATATTTCTCCCTCCAATTTTCACACCTCCTTCATCTTGGTCCAATTCTGCTTTCCGTATGATATGTTCTGGATATAGATTAAATAAACAGGGTGATAAAATACACCCCTGTCTCACACCCTTTCCGATGGGGAACCAATCAGTTTCTCCATATTCTGTCCTTACAGTAGCCTCTTGTGCAGTGTATAGGTTGCGCATCAGGACAGTCAGATGCTATGACACCCCCATTACTTTTAAAGCATTCCATAGTTTTTCATGATCTACACAGTCAAAGGCTTTGCTGTAATCTATAAAGCACAGGGTGATTTTCTTCTGAAATTCCTTGGTCCGTTCCGTTATCCAATGTATGTTTGCGATATGATCTCTGGTACCTCTTCCTTTTCTAAATCCATCTTGGACATCTGGCATTTCTCGCTCCATATACGGCAAGAGCCTTTGTTGTAGAATCTTGAGCATTACTTTACTTGCATGGGATATTAAGGCAATAGTTCGCTAATTACTGCATTCCCTGGGATCCCCTTTCTTTGGAATTGGGATGTATACGGAATGCTTCCAGTCTGTGGGCCATTGTTTAGTTTTCCATATTTCTTGACAGACTTTAGTCAAACTTTGGACTGATTCAGTCTCAGTAGCTTGTAGCAGCTCTATTGGTATGCCATCTATTCCTGGTGATTTGTTTCTTCCAAGTATTTTAAGAGCAGCTTTCACCTCACATTCTAAAATTTCTGGTTCTTCATCATACGGTTCTTCCGTGAATGAATCTGTCATCCTGGCATCTCTTTTATAGAGTTCTTGAGTGTATTGCTTCCATCTTCCTTTTATTTCATCTCGGTCAGTCAGTGTGTTCCCCTGTTGATTATTCAACATCCCTACTCTTGGTTTAAATTTCCCTTTCATTTCTCTAATCTTTTGGAACAGGGCTCTTGTACTACCCTTTTTGCTGTCCTCTTCTATTTCTATACAGTAACTATTGTAATAGTTCTCTTTGTCCCTACATACTAGTCACTGTATTGTTGCATTTAGGGTTCAGACTGTGTTTCTGTCTCCTTTTGCTTTTGCTTTCCTTCTCTCTTTAACAATTTTAAGAGTTTCTTCAGTCATCCATTGAGGTCTTTCTCTCTTTTTAACTAGAGGTATTGTTTTTTGTATTCTTCCCTTTCATTATATAGACTGAAGCATAAAGGTGGCTTAGCTATGCCTAATCTATAGCTATACTACGTTTCAGTTAAAGCAAATGATACATATTAATGGAAATGGAAATATTCCATGGGTCCAAATCGAATTTACCCCAGGGCACCCCTCTCTCCAAGCAGTCCCCTTTCTACATTTGTCTTGGGCGACCATCCATAAAATAGCAAATCCTTTTACTCATGCCACCCTGGTGGTTTGGAAGAGATGGGAGAAATTATTAGCTCCAAGGGACTCTCCTCTAATCCCCTTTCTTGACCACCCAGAATTCTCTTCTCCTGAAAAATACCAACAGTTTTGAGACTGGAAAGAGAGAGATTTGTTCAGGATTAGAGACCTAGTGGAGAGGGGTCGCCCAATAACTGAAGCCTATTTGAGAGATAAACTATGAGGTCTCCGAATCAATTGGTTTAGCATTTTACAGGTCATGACTTTTACCAAAAAGTTATCAAGGGGTGGGGCACTTCCTCACTTCATTTGAGCACCACTGTACTTCCTCAAACATTGCATTGAAAGATCAGCCTCTTTTATATATAAGATACTAGTCGGTGATAAAATGGGTAACACAGATACATTTTGCCAGGCTTCGGAAGATGACTTAAACATCCGAATAGAAGAAAGTAAATGGAATAATCTGTGGTCATCTCACCCCTTGAAAACTACATCAGCTCATATACAAGAGGCAGTAATCAAAACCTTATTAAGATGGCACTGGACCCCAGTTAGACTTTCTCGTATTACAGGTCATGTGTCAACATTATGTTGGATTGGTTGCAGTGAACAAGGAACATTAATGCATTTATGGTGGAATTGTGGGGTGGTGTCCAAGTTTTGAACATGTATATTCACTTAAGTATCCCATATGGCACTTCAAAATGTGGTTAAAGACCCATCCTTGGCACTGGTGTCACTGGGAAGTGATTTGAAACCTAAGGTAAATCACAGGGAGCTAGTAGCTTTACTGTTTACTGCAGCCTGCATGGAAATAGCGAGACACTAGAGGGATTCTACAGGTCCCTCACACTCGGGCTGGTTAGAAAGAGATCGCCTTATCAGAACACTTGACTCAGTGTAGAAGGGTGGCTTGTGGTCTAACACAATATGACAGGTTTGAGAAAATATGGTCTCCTTTCATCAATTTTGTTAACAAGAAAGAAGGGACCATTTGTCCTCCATGTACGCATGGGACTATGTGGAGAGGTTATGTACATGTATTATGAGAAAAAGGTCAATGTCAGCAAGATGCTTACAATATGAATAATGTTCTCCAATGAATTTATTTGATAACTTTACATCTTCAAAGAACCACACTGCATAAGTTTGTATTTTACATTTAGTTGTTTACCTGAGAAAAGTTTGTACAAGTTAATACAACCTGCTATATGTTGTCCTTTGTGAAAATTTAATTAATTTTTTTTAAAAAACAAATGGTGGCCAGGAAGTCCCCCGCCTGCAGAGCTTCTATGATGAAGGCTAGGGACTCCATTTTGAAGCTCCGGTATTTCACAAACCTGTTGAGAAACCTAAGGTCTAGCACCACCCTCCATGAAAAATCTCTCTTGGGAATCACAAACAGGATGGAGTAGACCCCCACAGAATGCTTGGTACTGGTTCTATGGCCACTACCACAAAAAGTTGTCATATGGCTTCCTCCATTATCCTTCGCCTCTCTTGAGAATGGGGCAGTGGGTAGGCAAGAAACCTGTTCGGGGGGGTTAACCAAAACTCTCTTTTGTAACTGTGCTGTATGAGATCTCTAACCCAAGAGTCCATCGTCAAATGTAGCCATTGTTCTGCATAGTGGAGTAATCTCCCTCCGATGGGAATGGCATCAGTATTGCCTTGCTAATAAGCTCCCCTTCCAGATGATGAGGACGAGGCACCTTGTCTCCCCTGATTCTGAAATTGGCCCTGGAATAATTGTTTGGGCCAAGTTCCTTTGGAAGATCAAGAATCGTCGAATAAAAAATCATGGTCTCTCCCACCAGGCTGTCAGCTCCGCACTGAGTCAGCAGTGCCGGTGGGGGCTGGAAATGCCTGGGTCGTTGGCAGGGAAAGAAAGTCCTTAGCCGGCAGTCCGGTTGTAAATCTGCCAGGCCGATGAGGAGGGAACCTGATAAGGGCCAGGCCTGTCCGAAGCTTACTTGCCGAGTCAGAAGTCCAGAAGCGAGGTCAGTAGAGGTCCGGGATCAGTTGCCAAGGGGTCAGTCCAAGAGACGTTGCAAAGAAACCAGGAATACACGAAGCCACGCCTGACGTTGCAGTCAGCAACCAGCTGAAGCCAAGGGGTGCCTTATAAGGAGCAGGTTTGACAGCAGGTGTGAGCCCTCAGCGTTTGGGCCTTAAGGGGACAGGCCGGCCTCTCTTCTGCCTGACCTTCTGCTGTCTACGTTCTGCAGGTGAGGGGGGCGTCTCCTGTTCACTGTTTGCATCTGGCTGCAGGGCCTCTGCTGTATCTGAGGTGCTCTGCAGATGCAGGGGAGAAGGAGCTGGATTCTCAGGAGTTTCCTCCGTGGCTCCTTCTGGGTCTGCTGCTCCTGGGTCTGCTGCTGTTACTCCTGAGTCGTTCTCATTGGAGGAGTCCTCTGACGGGGCCATGACACAGGCTGCATTCCTTGAAATGGCTGAAAAGAACAGTACGAGGCAAATCTCCTGAATGACCTTCGTTCCTCCTTTTTGTTTGTGGCTAAGGCCAGCTTCCGCTTTTCCTTGGGGTCTACCAAAACTGCTTTCAGGGTCTCTTCCCCAAAACGCATTGTCCCTGTATATGGAGCCATAGAGAGACTGACTCTGGCCATGGTATCTGCATCCCAATGCCAGAGCCAGAGTGTCCTCTGTGCAACTACTTCAGCCACCAGAGCCTGTGCTGCAAACTGAGTCACGTCCAGGGTGGTGTTGCCCACAAACGCAGCTGACTTGTGAAGTTTCACAAGAACCCTTCTGAGTTTGGCAGGGTCAGGATTGGGTTTGTCGAGAAGTTCATCCAGCCACATCATGGAGGCTCTGGTAAAAATCGAAGCTATGCATGAAGCCCGGATGGAATAGGCAGTTGCCTTGTGATTTTCACGAAGTTCAAAGTCAAGGCTCTGTTCAGACAGCTTGAGATGGGAGTCCCCTTCTTTTTGGAAGGAGAGACCTGGACACCAAACTTGAAATTGGCTCATCCACAAGCAGAACGTTCAGGCAATTCATAAGTCTGAAGCCAAGACATAGTGTTTCTTAGTCGGGGCTGAAAATTGTCAAGCATGTAGGGGTCGAGCCCATTCCTCCTTAGCCATCTTATCAGTGGAGTCCGGAACAGGGAAAAATCATCTGAAGATCTGGAGGTTCTCAGAACCCTGGCCCCCTTCACTGGGGGAGGAGTTGGTTCAACCCGCAGGAATTAGAGATCCAGAGTTTCTAGCGTTCTGCAAAATAGTGGAAGTTATCTGTCAAGTTAAACAGGTGGTAAGAGGTATCCTCCTCCACCTCTGATTCACCTCTCCACTCATCTCCCTCAGCCTCAAGTGGAAATGAGGGGTCCCCTGACTCATCACCTCATCTTCAATTCTGCCTCTGGTAACACTGAAGGGATTTGGTGAGCCTGCTCAAGCTTCATCTGGATGGCAGTGATGCATACTAGAGATGGCACGAGGTTGCGTATGAGCTGATCCCTGAGAGGGCCAAAGAGCTCACCAGTGGCAGCGAGATTGCTTGTGAAAAATAACCCAACAGGGCATCCTTCAGCTGAGAGACAAATACTGGAGTCAGCTGCAACCCCAGCAGAGGAACATGTGTGCCTATCTGAGGGTCCAGAGTCACTGGCTGCACCTGCTGAGGCAGAGATGAGACGGTCACATCAGACTGGTGAGAACCTTGAGGAGGGCTGATGGTCCAATGATGTCTGAGTAGGAAAGTCTTCAAAGTCCTCCTCCAATGACCCTGCAGGTGAATGAAAGAGGGCTGTTAATCTCTCCTGACCAGTCTCCTGTCCTATAACAGTGGCCAAGGGAGAGAGCACTTCCGGTGAGGTCAGAAAAGACACATATCGTGCTTGTCCAGCGGTCAGCTGGGTAGAAGCATGTTCAGTTTTGGCCACAGCCTTGGAGTGATGCTTAGAAGCCTTGTGCCTAGTAGACTTATGCTGAGGCATGGCAATGACTGTGCACTACTGTTCTGCCGCTGATGCCTGCTGCTGGTGCTTGATCTGACATGTTATACACACACATGAGCAAGGTGTGTGGTATCTTTAGTCAAACACACGCACTGGAAGAGGGGTGTGGTGTGAAAAGGCAGCATGCATACATGGCCATGGACGAGGGGAGCTGTATAGCCCCGAGTGCACTTCTAGTGCTGAGTACGATGAAGTAGGAGTTCAGGTACACGCACACAGTAGGAGAGTGCAGTACAGCTCCAATGCACTTTCAAATTATTGTTGTCTCTCACTCTCTCTTTTCTAAAATAAATATCTAGAATGAGGCAAGCTATACCCTCCATGCCTTTGGCCGAAGTAGGAAGACGGTAGAGAACAAAGTAGAGAACAAATGAAGAAAGGAGCAGATAGCAGGCTAAACCAAAAAAAAGGCAGGAAAAATAGCAGGCTAAACAACAAGAAGGGCTGGAAAAATCACTTAAAATGGAGGATGGGCAGGTGGTGAAAGAAAAAGGATGGGCAAAATGGTGGCCACCAAAGGGCAGGAAAAATGGCGGCCCAACAGGAGGAGAGAAGCCCCAAGCACCGTACAACTAATGGAGAGGTCTCAGGAGTCAGGCAGCAGCCGCGCTTCCCCAAAGTAAAGCAGCGAGCAAGAGTTGCTAAAGGGGCCACAGCCACGAGGCCCCATCAGACGGAGCCAGCAGGGAGTGCTGCCGAGACCGCAAGGTGTGGTCAAAAGCTGCCGGTTGCAGCTGTAGCTACGAAATCCAAACAGTCAAGGGATGAATTGAACCTGCAGCCGCAAGCACGAAAGATCTTAAAATGTGTGACCACCAGTTGGAGTTGCAGCCATGAGCTACACACTGGCAAGGGGAGAGGTCAGGCCCACCGCTGCGAGTCCAAGAAGCCCATGCAGCAGTCAAAAGCTGCCTGATGAAGCCGCAGCTGCAAGCTCCCAACAGGTGGGGAGAAAATCGGGCCCACAGCTGCGAGCCCAAGGTCTAAAATAAAAGTGAAAAAAGACCCCGTTTAAGATGGGGAAGGTGGGATCTGCAGGGCCGCAACTGTGAGCCCCGTGCAGAGTGTCTGTAAAACACAAAAAGAGAGAGAGGCTTGCTGGTCACAGCTGTGAGCCGGCAACCTAAAGGGGGAGGTGAAATAATCAGTTAACTTTAAACAACGGGACAGGCTTGCCAGTTGCAGCTGCAAGTCGGCAAACTAAAAGGGAAGGTGAAAAAAATTCCTTAATTATTAAAACCCTCTAGTCAAACAAGACACCTAAAAAACAAAAACAGATTAAAAAACTCAAACACTAACCCCCCAACAACACACACAAACTACAAACTACATACACACTATAGGAAGAAGAAACAGCCTTGGACGAAGGCAAGAATGAACTGGAGTGGGGGGAAGGCTGGAACAGCCCAGGTCTTGACTTCAGTATAATCTTGCCTTTGGACGCTAGATGGTGTTATAACCCACATGATGGGGAAAACTCAGCATCCTACAACCAGTCAGAATTCTTAACCAAAAACCAAAACTAAAAAAATCCTGGCAGCCAGTCAGCCAAGGTCAAAGAAATCCCCATGCAGCACAACCTGGCTTGGGGGCTGTAGTTAGTGCAGAATGCTGTAGCATGATTGCTGACATGAGTGACACCCTATCAGCACATAATACTTCTGCTCTGAAATCTGCACTGGTTGCCAATTTCCTACAAGGCCAAGTTCAAGGTGTGCTTTCCGTGTTACGGGTGCCACATAGTACTTGTTCTGCTCTTGTAAGAAACCAGTCCTTTAGTGTGGCAGCACCTACGCTTTGGAACTCCCTGCCTATTGACATTAGGCAGACACCTTCATTGTACTCTTTTCAGCACCTGCTAAAAACATTTTTGTTTAGGCAAGCCTATCCAGGCAGATAGAAGCTATTGTGTTTTTTATCTGTTTTTAACTAAACGTTGGTTTTATTATTTTGAATGTTTTAAAATATCTGTCTTTAACTATTTTTGCCAATAATTGCATTGTTTTAATTCCTTCTGTAAACTGCTTTGAGATTTTTTACAACAAAGTGGAATATAAATGTTGTAAATAAAATACAAAAATAAATTTTGGAATAACTGTGGCCCTTTGGTTTCTTTCCACTTTTAGTCACAAAGGAATCTACCTTATACCAACTCAGACCATTTTATACCATCTACCTCAGTACTAATCACATGGACTAGCATTGGCTGTCCAGGATTCCAGGCAATAGTCCTTTCCAGAAATTAAATTTTGGACCTTTGCATGCAAAGCATATGCCCTGCCACTGAGCTACAGCTTTTCCCATTTTAAAAAAGTATATTTTACAATTGTTCTTTTCAATTCACTAATGAATGCACATCCTACCTAGGGCAAATCCGCACCATTCATTTAAAGCACATTAAACACACATTGGAAACACATGAATCCAACCACAGAATCATGGGAACCATAGTTTATTAAGAGTGCTGGGAACAATAACTTTGAGGGGGAAACTACATTTCCCAGGAATTTTAGGGGATGTCATGCACTTTAAATGCAAAGTGGATGTGCTTTAAATGTATTGTGTGGATCTACTTAATAAACTTTGCCTGCACGTAAATCGTTTTAATTAATTTTTTAAAAAGAAATGAGCTATAAAGTTTACTGGGTGATCATGGGCTATTCGCCATCTCTGAGCCTAATCTGCCCCTCAGGATGAAAACAACAAAGGGAAACCATGGACACCCAAAGGAAGAAGGGCACACTTAACATGTAGAGGTAGTAATACTGTAGAAACATGGTGTGAAATCAGATACTTATTGAGACATAGTATGAAGAAATATTTATATAAGCATGACTGTCAAAGATGTTTATTAGTGCAATCCTAAATTTACTCAGAAGCAAGTCCCAATGTATTCAATGGGGCTTACTCAAACAGGGAAATGTGCATAGAACAGCCTCAAGTGATAAGGAACTTCACTCACCCAACCCAAAATTCAGAATCATGCCACTTTAAGCTGTTTTGCAACTATTTATACTTGTTTTTATGGTTATTGGATTTTTAAGGGATTTATTTCTTGTTGTGAGCTGCTTTGGTTTCCATTCGCCAACCTGACCTCACAGGGTTGTTGGGAAGACTCATAAGAACATAAGAAGAGCCTGCTGGATCAGGCCAGTGGCCCATCTGGTCCAGCATCCTGTTCTCACAGTGGCCAACCAGGTGCCTGGGGGAAGCCCGCAAGCAGGACCCGAGTGCAAGAACACTCTCCCCTCCTGAGGCTTCCGGCAACTGGTTTTCAGAAGCATGCTGCCTCTGACTAGGGTGGCAGAGCACAGCCATCACGGCTAGTAGCCATTGATAGCCCTGTCCTCCATGAATTTGTCTAATCTTCTTTTAAAGCCGTCCAAGCTGGTGGCCATTACTGCATCTTGTGGGAGCAAATTCCATAGTTTAACTATGCGCTGAGTAAAGAAGTACTTCCTTTTGTCTGTCCTGAATCTTCCAACATTCAGCTTCTTTGAATGTCCACGAGTTCTAGTATTATGAGAGAGGGAGAAGAACTTTTCTCTATCCACTTTCTCAATGCCATGCATAATTTTATACACTTCTATCATGTCTCCTCTGACCCGCCTTTTCTCTAAACTAAAAAGCCCCAAATGCTGCAACCTTTCCTCGTAAGGGAGTCGCTCCATCCCCTTGATCATTCTGGTTGCCCTCTTCTGAACCTTTCCCAACTCTATAATATCCTTTTTGAGATGAGGCGACCAGAACTGTACACAGTATTCCAAATGTGGCCGCACCATAGATTTATACAACGGCATTATGATATCGGCTGTTTTATTTTCAATACCTTTCCTAATTATCGCTAGCATGGAATTTGCCTTTTTCACAGCTGCCGCACACTGGGTCGACATTTTCATCGTGCTGCACTACAACCCTGAGGTCTCTCTCCTGGTCGGTCACCGCCAGTTCAGACCCCATGAGCGTATATGTGAAATTAAGATTTTTTGCTCCAATATGCATAATTTTACACTTGTTTATATTGAATTGCATTTGCCATTTTTCCACCCATTCACTCAGTTTGGAGAGGTCTTTTTGGAGCTCTTCGCAATCCCTTTTTGTTTTAACAACCCTGAACAATTTAGTGTCGTCAGCAAACTTGGCCACTTCACTGCTCACTCCTAATTCTAGGTCATTAATGAACAAGTTGAAAAGTACAGGTCCCAATACCGATCCTTGAAGGACTCCACTTTCTACAGCCCTCCATTGGGAGAACTGTCCGTTTATTCCTACTCTCTGCTTTCTGCTTCTTAACCAATTCCTTATCCACAAGAGGACCTCTCCTCTTATTCCATGACTGCTAAGCTTCCTCAGAAGCCTTTGGTGAGGTACCTTGTCAAACGCTTTTTGAACGTCTAAGTACACTATGTCCACTGGATCACCTCTATCTATATGCTTGTTGACACTCTCAAAGAATTCTAATAGGTTACTGAGACAGGACTTTCCCTTGCAGAAGCCATGCTGGCTCTGCTTCAGCAAGGCTTGTTCTTCTATGTGCTTAGTTAATCTAGCTTTAATAATACTTTCTACCAGTTTTCCAGGGACAGAAGTTAAGCTAACTGGCCTGTAATTTCCGGGATCCCCTCTGGATCCCTTTTTGAAGATTGGTGTTACATTTGCCACTTTCCAGTCCTCAGGCACGGAGGAGGACCCAAGGGACAAGTTACATATTTTAGTTAGCAGATCAGCAATTTCACCTTTGAGTTCTTTGAGAACTCTCGGGTGGATGCCATCCGGGCCCGGTGATTTGTCAGTTTTTATATCGTCCATTAAGCTTAGAACTTCCTCTCTCGTTACCACTATTTGTCTTAGTTCCTCAGAATCCCTTCCTGCAAATGTTAGTTCAGGTTCAGGGATCTGCCCTATATCTTCCACTGTGAAGACAGATGCAAAGAATTCATTTAGCTTCTCTGCAATCTCCTTATCGTTCTTTAGTACACCTTTGACTCCCTTATCATCCAAGGGTCCAATTGTCTCCCTAGATGGTCTCCTGCTTTGAATGTATTTATAGAATTTTTTGTTGTTGGTTTTTATGTTCTTAGCAATGTGCTCCTCAAATTCTTTTTTAGCATCCCTTATTGTCTTCTTGCATTTCTTTTGCCAGAGTTTGTGTTCTTTTTTATTTTCTTCATTCGGACAAGACTTCCATTTTCTGAAGGAAGACTTTTTGCCTCTAAGAGCTTCCTTGACTTTGCTCGTTAACCATGCTGGCATCTTCTTGGCCCTGGCGGTACCTTTTCTGTTGTCAAAACCAGTTGGTCATTGCAGAACATTTTTTTAAAAATAAAATCAGTATTAGTTTCCTACATAATAAAATCAGTGATACCTATGTACGCCCTGCCTAATTGCTTTAAAAATAGGATTGGAGGGGGAAAGATTTATAACACAAACACAATTCTTTGCTATGTTCACTCAAAAGTCCCATTAATTTACAGCATCCTAACCATGTCTACTCAAAAGTAAGTCCTACTGAATTCAATGTGGTTTACTCTGGATATGTGGGATTAGCATTACAGCTTTACTCCCAGAAAAGCAAGTACTGGATTAAAGTTTCATATTGGGAAGGTTTTCAAAACACTACCCTCTTCAAAATTTAAACTTGTTTGACTCCTGCACACAAGAGAAAAAACAACTTTTGGTATTGCTGAAAGCTATATACTTACTCAGTTTATGAGATTTTCAGATAAACAGGGGGGGAAAAAAATCTACCTTTGCAATGGGGTCTAGCTACTGCCTGGAGGCCAAGAAATCCTTTGTCAATCACAACCCTGACTTCACTTATTGGCTACAAACCTGAAAGGGCAGAGTTAGAGTAGCCAGCTAAGAGACCATTTCACAGAAGTTGCAGGGGGGGGGAGCTGACATTTTGGTGTATATATTGTGAACCAGACCACCTAGAAACTTATTTTTTTAAAATGAGAGTCCAGAGATTAAAGTGAATCACCAAAAGACCCGGAGAGGACCCCAAAACCCCGGAGTCTCTGGGCAAAAACTGGACACCTGGCAACCCTAGTTGAAACTATGGAAATAAGAACAACAGAACCACGCATGTCACCTTGAGCTGCTGTAGAAGCCATGAGGAAGGGAGCAGAGGGGGTTATTTTTGCCAATTCTCCCTTTCCCTTGCAGCCGCCAGAGCCACTTCTCACACTGTTCTTCACGATACCCTGACCACCTTCTGGAACAATTTTTGAGGGGGACACAAGGGGCTGCAGGGGGAAGGGGGAATCAACAGAAGTATTTTCCCTACCCTTCTAGCAGCAGGAGAGTCCTGTGGGTGAAGTTCCATCCAAGGATAGTCTGGATCTCCAGTATATCCAATAGTGAAGATATACATCAGTGTTTAATAATTACTATTAAAAAGTTTAACATGGATTATTCTAAGAATGCAATTTATTTTTGAACTCAGAATTATAACCATTACTGCAATAATGTAAAGCGCAGGTTATTTTTAAGACGGCAATTTGTTAAAATGTTTTCTGAGTGAAATTGTCTAGGTTCACCAACGCTGCTGCCTACTTGGTTGAACCATTTTTGAGCTGAGACTGGCAGGTGCTTAACCAACTAGGAAATCCAAGAGTGCTTCAAGAGATATAGCATGTGTATACACAAGCATGAACAGTCCCTTGCTGAGATTCCCTAGCTGGGAAACAGAGATCCATTGTGCTTGCTGACAATCTCAACACACTCTTCCCACCTGAATTAATCTTCCTTTCCAGGACTATGGAATGGAATAAAAAGCATTTCTACTATTTACAGAAAATGGCATCTTGACACTGGTTTTCATACAAATTCCTCACAATTAGAGATAGGGGACAAATTAAATTCAGTTTGAACCTTCCAAAATGCACACTTTCCGAAGCAATATGAGAACCGAAGCACAGCCATCCTTTGAAATTCACACTTATCTGAATTTTGCAATGCAGTTCTCCAACCAAGCAATGTTTACAAAATGCATTATATTAGAAAGAACCTAAACTGACCCTGCTTACAATGCTACTGTACCGTTGAGAGTCGCTTTCTGTAATTTTATTTAATTTTGTACTGTTTAATATACTCAGCCTAGCAGTAAGGGAACCAGGGTTCTTTTCAAACATAAATTCCAGAATTCTGAATTAAGTTCCTATAAGAACTAGTGCCAAGGTTTAAGTGGAGAAAATCTCAAATATCCCAAACAACTAGATTATAAGAATGTAAGAAGAGCCTGCTGGATAATGCCAAAAGCCCATCTAGTCCGGCACTCTGTTCTCATAGTGACCAATCACTGCTTTTCTGATACACAACAGTGCTGATCACAAAATTTTAAAGGGACTCACAGGAGTGTGCAACAGCAAGTTGAACCTGAATTTGGTTAAATTTATCAGGGTTTTTTCATTGTATGTTTAACTGATCATCATACACACAAGCATACATTTTAATCTAACAAGTCACTCTATACATACAGTCAGGGAGTGTAGTCGTCCAGAGTTTTGGGGGGGTCTTAGACCCTTTACTTTTTTAGGAGCAGGGTCCCAGCAGGGTCCCTATGTCTCCAGCATCCTATGAGCCAACTAGCAAGAAAGGAGAGTGTGTTAGCCACTGAGAAGAGTCTTCTAATATGCTTCCTTGTCTTTTCCTGCTGATTGGAGCCAATCAGAGTGAAAGGAGGTAAATCAGCCACTGAGAAGTCACTCTTCTCAATAGTTGACACACTTCTCTTTCATGCTGATTGGCTCCTAGGGATGTCTGTTGTTGTGAGATAAGCCATTAACAAGGATAGAGAGGCAGAAAGCAGTATTCAAACCTGCCTAGGTTTTTCTACAATATTAGGTTGTATGTTAGAAGGAGTTGCCACTATACTACTGCATACAGTATATCCACTGTCACTCTAAAATATAAGAAAAGGTCTGCTGGATCAGACCCAAGGATCAGTCTAATCTACCATCCCATTTCCAGCAGTGTCCAACCAGTGGAAATACCGCAAGCAGGGCACAGAGGCTATGGTCCTGTTCCACAATTGTTTACATACTGCCTCTAAACAGGGACATTCCACTTAGTTATCTTAGTTTATTTATTACTATGCTGCTTTTCAGGTTGCGCCTCTCAGCTGCTAACAATTAAGAATAAAAAGCTGCATACATTCATAAAAACTATATAAAAACAGTAGCAGCAGAGGTTAAAAGGGAAAAAAGAACAGATGCAAACCACATAAAACTAATCATTTTAAAGATTAGTTAATAGCCATTTCAGATATTTATTCTCCATGAATTTTTCTAATCCCCTTTTAAAACCATATAATCCAGTAGCCATCACTACATGCAATGGCAGCAAATTCCATAAGTTAATTCAATAATAGGCAAAAAACCAATTTTGGGTGGAGTCGGAGTCGGACAGTAGAAAAATAGAGGAGTCGGAGTCGAAGGTTTGGCGTACCGACTCCACAGCCCTGACCTTCAGCCACTCAAATGCTCAACCAATCATCATACAGCATTCTAGCCCATGTACTCCCCCCCTCACTCAATCCACTTACCATGTATACTTTAATAAACCCGCACTTACCATATTTACAGTTATCAAAATACAGGGGCATCACACAGCCATGTTAAAAGATAGGGGCACGGCATTCCAGGCAGGGAGTTGCCAACCGTGCTTGGATATGGATATCTTTGCAGGGGATCCCTAGTCAAGCTTTACCAACAGCACAATCCAAACTATACCTACTCAGAAGCAAGTCATATTGAGTTCTGTGGGGCTTAGTAAGTGTGTTTAGAATTGCCCTTTCAGGGGCATCCATCTTTATTCTTTGAGTGCTCCCATCTAACACCTCTACAACACTAGGCTCCTTTCTTCCTACAGTGGCCTTCTGGTGACTGGCCTGGCCTGAGGGCACTTAAACCCTTCTTTCCAGAAGCAAGTAGGCTAGATTAAATGTTCCCTACCCAGGCTCCATCTTTTAGCTAAGATTTCTTAATTTCCAATCAGATAAATGTTTTTGTTTGAATTGTATGCTCCAAGCAACTGTGGTTGATGCTTAATGACATCACTCGGGCCTGCCCATGTGACATCACCTGGGCCCACCTAGGTCCCATCCCTGAAATCTCAGGGTTTGGAATGCTTCTGACCTGGCAGCCCTAGTTTCAACAGATTTTATATACAGTGCTCTGTTTTAACTTCTAGGTGCAGATCATGGAGGAGAAATTAAAAGCTGCTAATGTCCAAACCAGTGAGTCAGAGACAAGACTGTATAAGAGGTGTCAAGATCTGGAGACTCTGGTGCAGGAGAAAGATAACATTATACATAATTTGGAACAACAGCTTGTAGAGCAGGTTGGAAATGATATGACTGTCAGTCGGTTACCAACATTTATAATTTGTTTACAGCAGATAAGAACCAAAGAAGAAAAAAGAGGACATACCTTCTAGATTTTTTTCCATTAAAAGCCTTGTTGGGGGGAAAACAAATTCTGCAAATATGTCTATTCATATAATATGAAATCTTGATCAGAAATGTAAATTATTACTGTCTTGCATGGCATGCATCTGAGGGGGAGGTTTTGGATGAGGTGTTTTCTAGTTGTTTAGGCCCTGAAATTGTGTTTTTTAAAGTTGTAGTAAACAGCAAACTTTCAATTTCCTAGAAATACTGCATTTCATTGATTTCTGGAGATGGCCCTTTTTTGAGAAAAAAAAGAACTTCATAAAGAGAGCAACTGCTCAGAAGATAAGACTTAGCGCTCCCAACATGAATTTATGTGTTGCTATAATATTGTAGTGATACAACCTTTTACTGGCACAGTAGCCGCCATAGTGTTGGTGTATTGATGTCTTGCCCCTGCCCTATAAGTGCTGTACAAGAGTAACTGGGGCTTTTTCAGTAGGAGGAGGGAAGACGGGGGACATTTCTGTGGTTCAGGAGCTGGCTCTGTAGTGAAGTTGGGTTTTATTTTGTTTTTTTGCTTTTTCTTTAAGGGTGCTTTTTGTAAGGGGATCAGACCTGTCTGTTGTAGTCTGTTTGCCAAGCATCCTATGCTGCTTTAACTATCAAGGCAGAATGCATGGTTCTCAGGTGGATGAAAAGGTTTTTTGGGTCAAGAAGGCAAGTTGCAAAAAGGCTGAATCTGTCTTGCTATTTCAGAGGCAAATACGAATACAAGAAGCAAAAATTATAGAAGAAAAAGCAGCTAAGATAAAGGAATGGGTGACTGTCAAGCTCCATGAGGTGAGTCTCTGGTGAGAATAATGTACAGAAGATGAGTCACAGCTACTTGAAATCAATTAAAGTCTTCCTATGTAAGTAGGCAAACAAGGAGATACTTGAAAACATAAGACTTGCTTTGTTAAACTTGTATGTTAAATATGTCCTTGAAAGTACCTTGTTTTGTAACACATAGAGCCGTCCATAATGGGGCTCAGTATTTGTGCTTTTAGACTTTTTCTTCCCAAAAGGTAGAATTTTAACATGCAGTCATTAGCATTCCAAATAAGTTTGCCAGTTTAACTAATCTGCAAATATTTTTACTAGTCCATCTGTTCATTCACATATACAGTATGTTAGCCATTTGTGGGATATAGACAGTGTGAAGGGGGAGAGGAAAGAGTTTTGTAGCCAAGAGCAGCTGCTGTCCCTGATTCAGTAACTACTTCTTTCTGAAGTCTCAGAGAATGGGAAGTTAGAGGTAAGCAAAAATTCCAATTTCTGTGCATTAAAACAAATCTATTTTAAACTTTTATAGAAGCCATAATGAGTAGAAATTTAAAAAATAAGTATGAACATTGAAACTGAAATTAGCATCTAAGATTTAGTTCAGCAACTGTGATTCTAAGAAATATTGAAATTGTGGTGTTCTCAGATGTGGCAAAGATGCACAAGTATAGTTTGAAATACTGCAGCAAGTATTAACTGCTTTGGGGCAGTATTTCAAACTAATGTATAAGACAGCCTTTCCCAACCAGTGTGCCTCCAGATGTTGTTGGACCACAACTCCCATCAGCCTCAGCCAGCATTGCCAATGGTCAGGAAAGATGGGAATTGTGGTCCACACTGGTTGGGAAAGGCTGGTATAAGATGTCAGAAAAATATGGCTTTTTATGTAGTCTTTTTAATTGTTTCTACTCATGAAAGGGAACTTAATGTCTGTATGCTTTCAGCTAGAACTGGAAAATCAGAACCTTCGCATGATCAATCAAAACCAAACTGAAGAGATGAGAATATTACAGACTAAATTGCAAGGTAAATGGTGCAAATTGTCTGAAAACAGTTTTAAGTGTTATGTACTATGTTCCATTATTAGGAAATCCTCATTTCATTTACATTACCAGAAATGCCTTTAGAGTGAGTATGTATGTAGTTGTAACAGGTTATATCCAATTCTGGGCAAACAGAAGGGACATTTGTGCAAGGAAATTTCCAATCCACTCCTCCCTACTACAGTCCCCTGCAACCCCAAAGAAGCGTCTCCTGAGGGTTGGAAGATGCCAGTAAAGGCTTGGGATATGGGACAGGGAGGCTACTGGAAGAGAGAAAAACAGCTAAAATTCAGGCAGAGGTACATCCCATTCATCCTAACAATAACATAAGACAAAAGAGCCCTGCTGAATCAGACCAAAGTCCCATCTAGTCCAGTGTCCTGTTCTCACAGTGGCTGACCAGATAGATGGCTATGGGAAGCCTGCAAACAGAACACGAGTGCAACAGCACTCTCCCCACCTGGGTTCCCCAACAACTGGTATTCATTAGGTACAACACAGTATCTAGGCATTGCCTCTCTGCCCAAAAGCACCTGAGGCAACATGCAATATTAGAAATGCAATCTGACGTCACTAAAAATACTAAAATCAATATTAAAAAAATGTAATCAGTAAAGAGCAACAACATAAATATACCATAAAATGATTCAACAATCTAACATAGCATAACATAACAATCTAACATGGGTTCCTACTTTATTATATTATAAATGTAATAATATATAAATAAACATAAAAGTAACAGAAGATACGGTTACAAAAATATTGAAAAGCAAATTCAAATTAAATAATAAAATCAATAGAAATATTTTTTTTTATTAGTGTTTTAGGCTGCAATCCAATACACGCTTACTTGGGAGTAAGTCCCACTGAACCCAACAGAGCTTACCTCTGAGAAGACATGTATTATATTACAGCCATAACATCTTAACAAAAGATTCTGAAATTTTGGGCATAGGTAGGTGTTAGTTTCTGCAAACATGCTGTTTTTAGGCCTGCATTTATCAATATAGTGCAGGGCAGGGGAAGATTTAAAATGAAAAATTACCTGGTGCAAATGTCTCTCAACTTCACAAACATGAGGTTGGGACCCCTAGTTTCCTGAATATCATTTAGTTCTTCCATTTAAGCTTTCAATTTTGGGTATGTGCTATAGTGGAATTAAGTCAGTTGTTTGAGCTGCTTTCTAAAGCCAAGACTTGGTTCCTTCAGATGTATTCTCTGCTTGTATTCTGAACATCTGTAAAGGAAGCATCCAGGAAATGGCCATATGCGTACATCTTTGTAATGTGGGAATTTTCAGATATGTCTGAGTTGAATGGATGGCCATGAATATTTTTTATTATTATTATTATTATTATTATTATTTATTTAATTTATTAGTCGCCCATCTGGCTGGTTGTCCAGCCAGTCTGGGCGACGTACAAGATAAAACAATACATTAAAACATTAAAATTTAAAACCATAACAGTAAGAAACCTAACCCACCCCAAAAGCCTGCCTGAAGAGCCAGGTCTTCAAGGCCCGGCAGAAGCTTATCATAGAAGGGGCCTCTGTCAGATTGTTGTTGTTATGTGCCTTCAAGTCGATTACGACTTATGCCGACCCTATGAATCAGTGACCTCCAACAACATTTGTCATGAACCTCCCTGTTCAGATCTTCTAAGGTCAAGTCTGTGGCTTCCTTTATGGAATCAATCCATCTCTTGTTTCGCCTTCGTCTTTTTCTATTCCCTTCTGTTTTTCCCAGCATTATTGTCTTTTCTAGTGAATCATGTCTTCTCATGATGTGTCCAAAGTATGATAACCTCATACTGTCAGATAGAGACACAAATTTACATCTGGACATTCCCAAGTTTTGTCATCAAGTTATTTATATGTTCCTCTGTGGCGCAGAGTAGTAAGCAGCGGTAACGCAGCCGAAGCTCTGCTCATGGCCGGAGTTCGATTCCAACGGAAGGAGGAAGTCAAATCTCCAGTAAAAGGGATCAAGGTCCACTCAGCTTTCCATCCATCCGTGGTCGGTAAAATGAGTACCCGGCATATGCTGGGGGATAAAGAAAGGCCGGGGGAGGAACTGGCAATCCCACCCCATATATATGGTCTGCCTAGTAAACGTCGCAAGACGTCACCCTAAGAGTCGGAAACGACTCGCACTACAAGTGTGGGGACACCTTTACTTTTACATGGTGATGTTCCATGCAGCAAATGTAACATGAAAATCTGCTATGCTATGTGTTCCCCAGTCACATACAATGTCTGCATGCTAATACCCCTGTGGAACTATATATTGTTGATGTGTAGGTGCCGCATACCCTTCGTGCAACACCAAAAGGGATAACTTTTCAGTCATTTCATGTGGTGGACATGATGCTTAAATTTCCTTGAGGCATTTTCTAAGAGAGGAATGTTCAAAAGGGCTTTTAGAAGTAATAATAGCTGTATCAGTTCCTCAACTTGTGTATACATGGTCTCTTTTCCACAGGTAGCCTGCCATCAGATCGGGTACTACTGCCATCTAGCGTCCGAAGGCAAGAATGCACTAGAGTCAAACCTGGGGCTCAAGCCCCTCCCACCCCAGTCTTCATTCTTGCCCTCGTCCGAGGCAGATCGAAATTTAGACAGAGCGTAGCTAAGTCCTTACTTCTAATTCTATTGTTACTCTCCTTATCGTTTTTCCCTTACTCTCCTCCTTATCGCTTCCCCTCTTCACGTTTGCGTCGGAGTGTGTCCAGCAGCGGCTGCTGCTTTCTCGTTTTAGCGGGGGCTCCGCGGCTGCGGTCTCCCCCCCCTCCTTTTTTCAGTTTATAGTCATTATTTCCACTTTTGTTGTTACTCTCCTCCTTATCGCTTCCCCCCCTCACGTTTGCGTTCAGAGTGTGTCCAGCAGCGGCTGCTGCTTTTTCGTTTAGCGGGGGCTCCGCGGCTGCGGTCTCCCCCCCCTTTTTTCAGTTTTCAATTTAACCTCTACGTTGGGTAGCTCGTGGCTACGGCTCCCTCGTAGCTCTCGTTTGTGGGGGCTTTGGCGGCTGCAGCTCTGTTTGTGGGGTTTTTTAGTCCCGGCTCCCTGAAGCCTGCTATAGCAGTCTCTTTTCCCGCCACCTCCGTTTTTCGAGGCCGCCATTTTTATTTAATCTACTCTCCTTAAAGGCTCCTACGTTTCCCTATCAGCCCGGCTGCTCCTTTAGCCCGGCTTGGGCTTATTTAGGCTACCCTATATTGCCCCTCTCATCCTGATTCTAGGCTTCCTGTTCTTTTTCAACCACCTGCTTTGTGGTCCTACCAGGCGGCATATCATTTCAGCTGCCTCCCGGCCGTTTTTTCAAGCCCTAGTTAGGTGCTCCGATATCGCGGCTGCCATTTTGTTTTCATTTTTTGCCGTTTTTTCCTTTTCATTATGTTTTTAACTTGTGAGACTTGTGTAGTGTCCTGTTACCAAAATATTCATAGCTTGGGAGACCTGAGTTGTCAGGTGATACATATATTATCAGGTGTAATCACATTCTGTAACGTATATTTTCAAAAACAAGTCTAGGAACAAGAAGCTGCCTTATATCAGGTAAGACCAATTTGTCCAGTTAGCCTATTCTTTCTACCTTTACTGGCAGCAGGTGTCTATGTCTCAGATCACCTAATACCTGATCCTTTCAGGTAGTGATGCCATGGATTGAACCTGGAACCATCTACACGCAAATCTCTTCCACTAAGCTTTGGTCCCTGCTTATTTGCTGCTAAATTGGAGAGGGCCCTTTAACAAAGAAGTACTAATATGGGTCCAGTGTTGTTGTCTTGGTAAAGAAATTGTACATGTGGAGGATCTGATTCCTGTCCTCTGTTAGCAGGGACAAAATAAATATTCCTCATAGATGATAGTTATTCACCTCTATTCACCGCTGCTTACTTCCTCCATAAATGTTGCTCACTGATAAGCTTCAGTGAGAGCTGAATTGTATACATATAAGTCTGTTTCCCCAACCATTATTCTCTTTTTGTAATTAATAAATACGTATTATGGATGTCTTTCTTCTCACACAGAAGCATATTTCTTTACTAAATAGAAATATCAACTTTATTTTGGAAAGAATTTCAATCAGCTTGGGTGTCTAATATCAAAATTCTTGGGTCTTATTTAAAATAAGTAATCTGCTGGTATAGCAAGCAGAATAGATTAAATCTTGATGTTTGAAATGATTACTGCACAGACCTTCAGGGAAAGAAATCTGTTCCTTCAGCACAAAAACCTGGAGAAGGCCAGCGACTGAGCAGTTTGACTTTTGGATGCTTCCTAAATAGAGCAAGAAGTCCTCAGCAAGTTCCTAAGCCTGAAGATAAAAGAAGTTCCTCATTGAAGCAAGCTGAACTAAGTGAAAGCAACGGCAGTCTAGGTATTTGGGGTATAATTATCAAAATGACCAGTAATTCAATCCTAAACAGAATTACTTCCAAGTAATTTCCATTGATTTCAGTGAAATTTGCTTTCAAAGATGTTCCTAACAAAGTTACAGTCCTCCAACCATGCTAAATAGAATCTAAAGCTTCCCTTTCTCCCAGATCAGCCTGCCCTAACTCTACAATCATCATCAGAGGCCCTCCCTGAGTATCCATAGCTTCTAAAGTTTTATAATCCTGAAACAAAAATCCTGTATTGTAGATTAATAATTTTCCATGGCACAAAATCAGCAAAAAAGCTGAGAAACAGAAAAAGAGTGGCTTACTTTTAAGTACTTGTTGAGCTTATAACAGAGGGAGAATTCAAGCTTCACAGATTATTAAATTGCATTGTAACAGCAGAATAAGTAAGTCCATTGACTGCCATTGGCCAGAAAACTGTGTTTTTTATAAAAACCACGAACATGTTCTGCAACTCATGGGTAAAGGCACAATCTAGTTTTCCCCTTGACCTGAAACGAGAATGGGAAGCTTCAGGCTTGGGTGACAATGTGGCCCTTCAGTCATCTTTAGCTGGCTCTCAGAACTCTCCCCAGGTTGTACCTGCTGTCCCTAGACCACACCCATCACTGGCCCTGCTTCACACCCCAAGTGTTTTTGCCTGACTGGAATGCGTCCTTGAGCTCTAATAACAGTCACATGAATGCCATACATTTAAAGCATATGGCTTCCCCAAAACAATCCTGGGAACTGTAGTTTGATAAATGTGCTGGAAATTGTAGCTCAGTGGGGGTTAAGCTACAGATCCCAGGATTCTTTGGGGGAGCCATGTGCTTTAAATGTATGTTGTAGATGTGACCGGTGCCTCTTGCTTGACTGGATGCAAGGGTGTGTAAACATCCTGTAGAAAGGTCAAGTTTACATTTGTTGCTCCATTCACCTTTGCCTCTGGCCCACCACTGGCATGTGCCCCTTGAAAGGTTGGCCTGAAGAGAATACAGCCCACAGGCTGAAAAATGTTCCCTGCCCCTCACCTAAACCAGTAATCCATTTCCCAAAACACACAGTACAAACAGACAAAACTTTATTGGGAAAAAATACTCCAGCAAAGTCTGTGGAAGAAAAATGCGTGGCACTGTCAACATGCCAGAGTCTCTTATCAAATGTTTGACTCATTCAGTATAAGCTGTTTCTTATCCTTCCTACAGCAAATTCTGCATAGACTGTCCTCAGACTTACCTCTCCTATGCTGCCAAGTTTCAAATAGCTCTACTGAACTGTTTTCTAACTATAAGCCACAAAATCTACTCCCCACCCTCATTTCTCATTATACTGGCAAAATGCATGTCAACCAACTCTTAACATAGGGCACAATTAGGCAGGTCTGGGGTGCACTAAGATAGGTGTGGGAGAACCTTTGGGCAGATGCTCCTGAACTACAACTCACATCATCCCTGGCCATTGGTCATGTTGGCTGGGGCTGATGGGTGCAAGATACCCATTGGTTTCAACTGTTAACGCAAGAACAAGGCTCCCTTTAGCAGAATGGCTGTTGTGCAAGCGGACGGCCACAACTGGATCTCACCTGTACTATTTAGAAAAGAAAGCAAGAAGAGCATACAGTGCCCATAAAATTATATTGATTTGAAGAAACAATTCTCCCCCCCATTTTCTTCCCATTTTCCTTGATTTTGTCTTATAGTTAAAGCAGAAAACCTCTTTACTCATAATTGAAGCTGATGTCAATTATACTTCTATAACTAACTGTAGTAGAATTTGCACCAGAGAGGGTAGAGGCTGGGGGAGGGATGTGGGTAAACGTGAAGGCTCTTCAGATCTCAGGTTAAAGAAAGGATCCTCTATCAAATCTGCATTGGCACTTAATGACCTTTTACAACTGATCTTGAGGACATTAAACATTTTGAAGAACAAAAAGTATCACAGAAAATTATTTTTAATGAACTTCATAATTTAAAGCTTAGTAATCATGTCCGATTCATCATAAAATGTCATATAATCTTTTATAAGGGCTGCACATTCTAATTTCCCATCTTGACACACAATTTTTATTTTAATTCAAATTATACAGCCACAAGAGTGGCTGTATACTATAGCCAGCGTGGAATTTTCACATTCTGCAGTGTTAAATTGAAAATACCCCCATGCCATTCTGATGCTTCCCATAAGCTCATTTCAAAACAAAACCTTACAAAACTTATAGTCCTGAACTCAGAAAAGCTTGCTTAACAACCCTCTCAATTTTCATGGCGATACACAAAACAGTCAGAGAGAATAGAGAGTTCAACGTGTAAAAAGAGAGGGGAAAAACCCAGAGCCTTTTTGGACTTTTTTGTCTGAGAGTTCTCATAATCTGTTGAAATTCATTAAAATCAGCCATGTTCACAGAGTACCTGTAATCCTAATAGTGACCTTGCCCCATACTCTGACCTTCATCTTCTGCAGTTTAAAAAATGCCTGGCTGATTTTTAATTAATTTAAGAAATTTTGGCTGGAACCCTATGATTGCTCATGCTCAGTAAGAACCAACTGTCAGAGTTCTAAAAGCCAGACTCACAGCTGCTTGGCTTTCCTAATCAGGGGGCTACACCCACAGCAGACTTTGATTTCACTTGAGACAGTCATGGCTTCCCTCAGAAAATCCTGGGAAGTGTAGTTTGTGAAGGGGGCTGATAGGAGACTCCCACTGAGAGAGCTCCAGTTGCCAGAGTGGTTTAACCGTCTGCTGCTCTGATTAGAGGCCTGTGAGGGGAACAGGGTGTCTCCTAGCAACTCTCAGCACTCTTCACTAACTACACTTCCCAGGATTCTTTGAGAGAAGCCATGACTGTCCAAAGTGAAATAAAGGTCTGGTGTGGATGTGGCCAGGGACAGCTTTGGTTTAAATTTGGGTGGGAGTCTACATGTGGGGGAAACCCTGAAAAGCAATGATACTGTTCACAATGTTTTCCTTTTGGAAAGGGGCTTCCCTTCTGCCCAGTGCCCACCCACCCAATCTCCTCCCCTCCCCCTCCCTGCCCCTCCCCCAGGTTAATGTTGGACTACGACCTGGGAGACCAGGGTTCGAATCCCCACACAGCCATGAAACTCACTGGGTGACTTTGGCCCAGTCACTACCTTTCAGCCTCAGAGGAAGGCAGTGGTAAAATCACCTCTGAATACCGTTTACCATGAAAACCCTATTCATAGGGTCAACATAAGTTGGGATTGACTTGAAGGCAGTCCATTTCCATTTTCAAACATGATTGCACAGAAATAAATCCCATTGAACTCAAAAAGTATGCAAATGATCAAACCCACCCTCCATTCTCCCTCCTGTCCCCTCCCTCTTGCCCCTTCCCTCCCCCTTCCTTTGCCCATCCCCATCCCCTTCCAATCCCTATTTCCCCCTCCTCCCCCTCCCCTTTCTCCTCCCCATGGTCAATTTTACCTATCTTAAGCATAATTGCACGGAAGTAAATACCACTGAACTCTATAAGCATGCAAATGATCAAACCTGTCCTCCCCTCCCCCTTGCTTTGCCCCCCTCCAATACACTCCTTCTCCTTCCCCCTCCCCTTCCTTCTCCCCCATGGTCAGTTTTTCCTATCCTAACCATGATTGCATAGGAGTAAATCCCATTGAACTCAATAAGCATGCCAATGATCAAAGCTGCTTTTTCCCTCCTTCCCCTCTCCTCTCCCTCCTCCCCTCCCCTCTTTCTTCTTCCTCCTCCCCTGCCCACTCCAGTCCTCCCTCCCTCCCTCCCTCCCTGGTCAGTTTTACCTATCCTAAGCATGATTGCATGGGAGTAAATCACACTGAATTCAATAAATATGCAAATGATCAAACCTGTCGTCCTCCCCTCCCCCTTCTGCCTGCTCCCATCCCAGTCCTTCCCTCTGCCTTTCCTCTCCTCCCTCCTCCTCCTCCTCCCATCCCCTGAGGTCAGTTTCACCTATCCTAAGCATGATTGCAGGGGACTAAATCCCACTGAACTCAATAAGCATGTAAATGATCAATCCATGCTCAGCAAACTTGCACAGGATCCCATTTCTTACCTCCTGGATTAAAAAACAGGGAAATTCACTAATAGGCAAAAAACCTTGCGGTTTCAGAACATACCGATAGCCCACAGTTATTTCTATCAAACTTTAAAAAGCAGGGAAAATGGGCAGCTATAGTGAATGCACCAGGGGAGCAGGAGACCTGACCTCCTCTCTGAGATATTGTATTGCCCTACAAATTTGTCAACATGCAAACACAATTTGGGTTGGTCTTTCCCAGTCCAGTCCACTTGCTGTGTAGCTTGGAATATCTATCTAATTTAGAGTCCTTGATCACAAAACGTTCTAATACCAGCAAATAAAAGCTTAGGGTGCGATAAATTGACCTTGCACTGACATTACAGAGATGCTACTCTGGATTTAGTGAATGCAGTTATGCTGCTGAAAATGTTTAGGTTGGACATTTCACTTTGTTTATATAGACGTACTCTGGGCTGACTGGTTTGTAGCTTAGGTTGTAAGTTAAGAATAGTTTCTATTACACTTTCCTTCTGATCCTCTTTACTTAGAAGTGGAAGCTGTTGTTTTTAGCAGAACTTGCTTGAGGAAAATGCACTTAGGCTTATATACAGAAAAATAGTTCAAGGCTTGGAAGGTAAGGCCCCAGTGCAGGCAAGAGGCACTGGAGCACAGAAGAATCGCGAGACAACTAAACAAACTAGTGAAATATTTAGAGGAGACACACTTCTCTCCTTTTGACTATTGTTTTGCCCTCCTTCAAATTGCCTAAAGGAACTGCTTTGAAAAAGAAAATTAGTGAAGTTTGTTACAAAACACTATATAGAGATTGTCTAGGGCTCACTTTTGAATTGCTCACTGTACTGTACAACCTCAGCCTGCAGGCGAGTCATTTTTGAGTGGTCCTCCATGTACAAAAGTAACTGAGTATAACTAGTTCATCTGGGTAGAAGGTTCTAACCTTGCCCTGTCACTACTGTACCAGTTGTCTATTTGCAGGAAGTTGTCTTTTTAAAAAAACCCTCTAGTGGAGCATTAAAACTTGTCCACAGTCTCAAGTGGTACAGTCCACCTATGTGTAGATCAGGCCATATCCTCTTAGAATGAAGCAGCCAGTATTTCACATAATCTTGTATGCTGCTTTCATAATATGGCTGTTAGCTTGATTGAAAACAAAGGTGCATTTAAATTTTTGTACATGTTGATTATAAATTGCAATTGCTGACTTCACTGAAAACAATTTTTCCAAACATGTTGTTGTTGCTGTTTTTCCAGAGAAAGAAATCCAGGAAACATCTCTTGTTGGCCAAATGTATGGGAGTAATAGAGGTTTGAAGTCTCTACAGCAAAGTTCTTGTATGCCAGAACAAAGACAGGCAGTGAAATCAAAAGATCTAGATAGTAACGTATCAAAGAACTCTTGCATTAAAGTAAGTGACTGGAGTTCTGATGAGGAGGAAGGAGAGCAAGGAAGATCTAAATCCAGGCATGTATCTACTGTTTCAAGTCACACATCTGAAGAAGGCACAGGCTATAGCAGAATTGGAAGTGAAATGTATTTAACAGCATCAGATGACAGCAGTTCTTTTTTGGAAGAAGAGAGCTTCCAAGCTCAGGGAAACATACACAAAAAACTATATTCCTGGCAACAAGAGTCTCCATGGAAAAGCCAGAATCATCTAATTGGAAAGAGCAAGTTGGAATCCTTCAGTGAAAAGAAAGATCATGATAACTTTTCAGATGAATTGAATAAGAGATTTCAGTCCCACAGGCTAGATTATTCCTCCTCCTCTAGTGAGGCAAATACTCCAAGTCCAATTCTAACACCAGCTCTAGTTCCTAAGCATCCAACACTGATGCTGGCAGCAGGCTGTCTGTCTGGCAGACAACTTGAGTTTCCATCTAATCTGCCACCTCCAAAGCTGAGGACTCCTAGCGTCTTTACTTTAAGTACAGCCTTGGCAAAAAAACATTTTAGTCAGCCTCCATTTTGTTCAGATAAAATGTTTGGCAGAAACAGAAATGCTATAAGCATGATACGTCCTTTTAAGCCTCAGGAAACAGACATTGATCAAGTGGATGGGGAAAGTACAGATGTTTTGGAGAAGATGGAGATTAGTTGTAATAAGGAATTTTTTACCTATGACTCCAGTGAGACTCATTGTGCAGAAGCCTTGGACTCTAATGATGCAAGGAAAACTACAAGCAACAAGCCTCCTACTCCTCCACTGCATCGATTCCCTTCTTGGGTAAATGAAATCATATAATATTCTAGCTTTTCAATTTAACCAGGGATGGTTCACACTAGCACTTTTTAAAATTTGTCCACCAAATGTGTCTGTCCACCTTAAAGGTAGGCACATATCCCTTTCGCAAAGATAATTATTCACACATTGGGCCTGTTTTGAACGCATCTGTCATATCTCCAGTCAGAACTGACCACGTATAAAAGTAGCCACAAGTGTTAATTTTATTGTGCAGAATATAAATTCCTTCAGAATATGTGAGAACAGATTATAAACTCAGCTAGGATTTAAACCTCTGGATAAGATTCATGAAATTTGCCATTGGCTTCTGGGACTATCATGTATTTTTAAATTCTTTATAATTTCCCTTCTTTTTTATAGCAAGTGATAGAATTTAACAAGGACAGCAGAGAGTGGAGATGGTGGGAGAACCTTAATTGGATCTTCCACTTGAGAATAAAAGTTAAAATTAATCAAGGGCTGGGAGATGGGAGATTGGATCCAGGCAGTGGTGCTGGGAATGGGAGATTATTGCTTTCTGTCTAGTTTGGCGCTGAGTGCTTATAAAAAGGAGAGAGTGTAGGCAATGCAAGAAAATGTATGTACTGGCTCCATGTAATGATGTATTAAATGATTGTACTGAAGAAGCACAGGTGAGTTTTTTATCGCATTTCAGCCAGTGTCCGTTCCCTACCTTTGTCAAACTCGGTTAACAGCTTCCTCCAATTTAATATGTGACATAATTTGATGTAACCTCACTGGCATGGAGATTGTTCCTACTCATTCTGAAGCTTTATAACCTAACTGAGCACATAGAGATGTGCCCACCTTAAAATGAACAGGAAGCCCTTAAGATTTAAGGCTTAACTTTTACAGGGGCTCAGTGTGAACACTGGAGATTTCATATATGCAACAAGACTCGTTTATCAGAACTAATGTCTTGATTCATGTAAATTACATACATTTTTGAAGTTAAATGCAAACAACATTTATTAATCAGTCAATTCTGTTGTCAGGTTACTGGTTCCCCTTAGCTGTAGAAATAAAATATTGAGAATTCATTACATGTAACTTCATTGAGTGCAATAGTTGGTGTAGGAGAGCCAAGCAGCCCATGACTTCCTCATTTAAATAAATCAGCTATCATAAAATTTTGTCATGTTAACAAGAGGTAGCATTTGTTTCCAGAAAAGCAGCTGTAACTTTATTAGTCAAAGGAGTAAATGCACACCTTTATGTGTGACAAAGTAATCTGTTCCATTATAAATATTCCTTTAAAAATATAAAATCCCATTGTAGTAGTAAGCTCAGATAACCACTTCAGTATAATTTCTTTGCACAGAGGAAAACCTAAAAGTAGCGACCAAAAGATTTCTAGCACATTTAAGTCCAAGTGCATTATATTTTAGCAGCCTGCTAAGTAACAAAAATATGGCATTGTAGTTGTTACTAAACTATGCGTTTCGGTGGAAAATTATCTTTAAAGTGTGTACTTGTCTAAGAAAATCTAAACTGTCCTAAACACATTTAAGCTTCTGTCTTAAATACATTTTCTTAAAACAAAGAAACAAAATTCCCATTGATTTTAAAAACTATAATAAATGCTCAAGAAATGAAAGGTTAATTGAATTTTGATAACAATATATAATGAAAAGCACAGATGTGATTATTCAAGAAAGATTATGACTTTAACAATTATTATTAAATGTAAAATATTAGTGTGATAAAATTGGTGTCAAATAATATTTCAGTAAAGAACAAATCAAGCTATGTTGCTAATAAAGAAATACAGCAGTGTCTGAATGAATTACATTGTGTGGAATAGCTACAAAAACAGCAACAGCAAAAAAATCAGTATGCAAACAGATTATTAATTTTAGGCTTCACCTGTGATAAAGTTTCCTTACGTTGAAGAGAATCTGTTCATTCTGCTCCCTTTTGAGCATAGTGGGAGTGGGTGTAGGTGCAATGTGAAGACAGCCTTAACGTTATGGGAATGCATAATAAAATGTATTATAAACATCTTTGTTTATATGACAGGAAAGCAGAATTTATGCTGTAGCCAAGTCGGGCTTACGGTTTTCTGAGGCCTTCAACGTGGACTCCTTCAATAAAAGTAAGTTTGTCAAAGCTGTTATTAGGACTGAAATCTTTAATTTGTTTAACAGGTAAATATCTTTCCATTTACTGACACCGGGGGGCATAGCTTGCCTGCAAGCAGAATGGCGGCTTAATTCTATGTCTCCGTGAGTTACAGGGCAGAAATAACCAAAGGTGATGAGTTTCTTAAGTCAAAAGTTGATGAAGATGATTTTTTTATTTACAGTCATAGACCAGATTGAACATACACAAATGCACTATACTGAAAAGAAGCATTAAACATAGTCTTGTGAGATACCCTCTTACTGCATATTAAAACAATAAAATTAAAATATTAAAATTAAAAGGAGATGTTTAATCATTACTTTTCGACAAGCAATAGCTGCTACAAAAAAGCTGGCTATTTTTATTGTGACCTGGGGATTCCGGTCAGACAACAAATACTCTTAAATAAAATAAATTTGATCTACCTGGGATTTTTATTAAAATCGGAGTAATAAAAATAACTAAAATCATGGTAAAAGAAACAATAAAACAACATGTGAGGAATTGTCTCCACCTCCCCCAACCCACAAGGGCACAGACGCTCCCAGAAGGGCATGCTCTTAAATCTGCCTTCAAGGAGGGCAGAAGGCAGGACATTAAGCTTGGCTAATGTAAAAGCCTTCTTATATTATGGGACTGATAAATTAATTAAGTAATTTGCTGGTGCAAATGTCACCAACTTGTCCATGAAATCTGAATAAGCTGCGGCCAAGCCTACATGTTCTTGAAGGTCAGTGTCCCAGATACGTTGCTTAATAGCTGCTTTGGCCTTAGGATATCCTAGGGCCAATAATGCGTCGGGGGCAAAGCCCAGCCTCTGTAATTTTGCTATTAACGTCTTTTTCTTTTTTTATTATCATTAATTTTTATTCAAATTTTCAAAGACAAAAAACAAAACAAAAATAATTAAACAATAAAATAAAATGTTGACTTCCGATTTGTCGCAGATCAGTTATAGGTCTACAATATATAACAATCCTGTCTCTTAAATTATATTATAAAATCACTTTCCTCCAGTAGTTATCTTAATTAATCATCAAATCTCATAAACATTACTTTATTCTTTCCACAAAAAGTCAAAGAGAGGTTTCAATTCCTTGAGAGATATATCTTTCAATTTTTCTCCAAATAAACATGTCGATTAATCCATCTCGTTCAAATCTGTTAGGTCCAATAATTTCAATAGCCATTCTTCCATTATCAATGTTAATTCCATCTTCCATCTTCAATAATCCTGTTAAGTCCAGTAATTTCAGTAGCCATTCTTCCATTATCAATAATCCTGTTAAATCCAGTAATTTCAGTAGCCATTCTTCCATTATCAGTATCCCATAATAATCTTGTTGTCATAGCCATAGTCCAAATAAACATATAGATTAATCCATCTCATCAAACTTGTTAGATCCAATAATTTCAATAGCCATTCTTCCATTATCAATATTAATTCCATCTTCCATCTTCAATAGTCCTGTTCAGTCCAGTAATTTCAGTATCCATTCTTCCATTATCAGTATCCCATATTAATCTTGCTGCCATAGCCATAGTCATATAATAAGAGTCTGATGGGAATTTCCTTTATCACAAATATTTCCTTGCCATCAATTCTGAACATGTTGCTGAAATATTGTTGTAAAGTCATATCTCTGTTCTTCTTTTTTACAAAATGCACTGGCTCATCTCTTGAGAATTTTTCCAATGTCAAATATCTGTAGTTAATTCCATAAATTTTTTCTGTGTCAAGCTCCATCACATCATTCCAGTCCAGAAAATTATCCAAGACATTGACAACTTTATCTCTAATATCTTCATTAATTTCTTCAGAGACGTTGAATTCCAAACAGTAAACTTTGTTTCTAATATCCATAAACTCCAGATCTTTTTCCAATTCCACATTTGTTCCAATCTCCAGGGCTTGTATCTTCCCTTTAATTTTTCTTTTCTCATCTCTAATCTCATCAATCTCCTCTCTCACAAGATCCCCTATTTCTTTAAGCTCCTGCGTCATTTTGCCAAATTCAATTTTCATCTCCTGTCTACCCTGTCTCAGGGTTTGTTTCGTTATCTCAATCTCATCCATTATTTTCTGAAACATAATTTCTTCCATGGTCTCAGCCACTTTCCTGATTGCCATTCTTAAAACCACAAAAACAAAAATTATTTCAGCCACAATTGGGTTAATATTCCAGGCTTGATGACATCACAGTGTAGACAGTACAGCCTGCCTTATCTCTTATTTGTTCAGGAATACAAAACAAATTTAGTTCCCAGCTTCAAAACAGTTAGTGGCGTCGTGAACAAGTAGATTCGTCAAAATGAAATAGACCAAAAAGAAAATAGTCCGGGACATATAATACTCCAAAGTTCATAAATCAAATTTATTTATTTTTTTCCCTCCTCGAAATAGAAATCCCTCTTCCGTTTGTATCTTTAGAATGCACTTCCAGGCCAGCTTTTTGCAATAAAAACAAGGATAAGCTTTTTCAATTTCTTTCCTCCTTAATTTCGTGAATAAAAGAGAAGAGTTATAACTCACCCAGAAATTCTTTATAGCTGATTCATTGACAAATCTCTCTTTGCTGCAACGATTTAAACCAAGTGAAAAAAAAATAGAAAGAAGGATGCTTGCCTGTTAAAGTCCGTTTTTCTTTGAAGAAAAGATAAACGTGTCGCTTAATCAGTTAGAGCTTGTTGGAAGTCCGTCCAGTATTGCTGGCTGAACCTTCTCTCATAAATTAATGAAATCCATTCCTCCCAACAAAAACAGGCTTTTGTGGTTAATCTCTATGTTTCTCCCTGCCCGGGAGAAAATCTTTACCAGTCAAAAAGAACGTTCTGACTGATTTTAAAACTGAAAAAGCTTCTTCTGAGACGAGAGGTCGTCTCAAAAAGCAGGCACAAGTGAAGTCACCCTTCCCGGAAGTCCGACAAGAAAATCGCTATTAACGTCTTTTTCCACTTGGACTGGAAAGCATCTGTAAGCGTCAAGTCAAAAGTAAGTCAAAAGTAGATTTAAATTCAAGAATTCTGTAGGTTATACAGCAGAGTACTCGTGGAAACAGAGCAAAAATTGCTAAGCTCAGTGGTTTTTACGATATTAACTAAAACAATTCTGAGCTGTCAAGTGAAGAATCTGACACTGACATGGCACAGGGCAACGTTAAAACAGGGAAGGGCACAAAATTGATTAATTTGTTGGAGGAGAAAGGAGACTAATGAGCATATGCTCAAAAAACAAAAAGGCACTGGCTGCAGACTAGGCTTCTGTACTTCAACCAATTGAAGCTAAATTAGAAACTGTAGCATCAAAACTAACTGACATTGCTAAGACTGCAAATGAGGCCATGAAGCTAGGCATTGACAGCCAGATTGAGTTAGAGGCTCTTAAAATGGCAACGGAAAACCTGGAGCTGAAGGCGGAGGAGCAGTCTGAGAGAGGAGGAATAATTTTCAGATCCACGGGGTTCCAGAGAAAAAGGAGGGAGCGGACACGCCAAAATTCATTGCTGACTGTTTTAATAATTTGAAGATTGGGATAAATCTCTCCGTTGATGATACTAAAGGGGCACCCAGGGTTGCTAGGCAAAGGTCCCATACTGATGAGCTGCCTTGAGATATAATCATTCGATTTGAGCACTACTACATTAAAGAGGTGATATACAGAGCTTTGCACAATCACAGAGTGGAAATATGGTGATGCTGTACTTGAAATGTTTCAGGACACATGCCCTGAAACTCTGAAGAGTCATGTGTTTAAGCTTTATACCTCGGCCCTCAGGGAGCTGCATTCCCCTGTTGATGGGGGTTTCCTTTCAAGTTGGTGATTCAGCACAAAGGGAGGTTTATTTCTGCAGGAGCTGATAGACAAGCAGAACTCCTATTGAAAGAATTGAAAATCTCAGCTCCAGAGGCAGGAAGGGTGTTGGACAGCAAGACACCAACGACCTGCAATGGAATGTGAAATGAAACTACAAAGGATGAAAATAGATTTGATGAACTCACATCTGTGTGCCTTTTTATTGATATTGCTCCTCAATGCTTTAATTATGACAGAAAGATTAAATTCGATGTTAGCCCTGTAACTGGAGAGGGCCTGAAAAATTTATGTGGCCTCTGTTAACCCCTACTTCCCCAAGCGACTAGGGCCAGCACGCCAGGTTGTCCTGGGGGATACTGCCAGTAGGCATACCTTTTCCATATGAGGACTGCCATCATGTGGGTTATAGCTCCACCTATCGTCCGAAGGCAAGAATGTTTCTGAAGTCAAGACTAGGGGTGTCAGGCCCCTCCCACTCTCCAGTTCATTCTTGCCTTCGTACCAAACAAGTTTGATATTGATAGCTTCTAGCTAAGTCTTTTGTGTTATTTGTGTATTTGTCTGACAGCGTGTGGAAGTTTTGTCGTCTGTGTGTTTCACACTTCCCTTCCCTCTGTCTTGTTTTTAACATCGTTTGTTTCGTTTTCCTGGGGAATCCTTGGGGGGGGGTTCTCCCTTGCCCGGGCCGTTTTTCCTGTTTTTTCCCAGGTTTTAGCCTAACGGCTCTCAGAGAGACCGTGGCTGCGGTTTTCTCTTCTCTCAGGCGGGAGCTTGCGGCTGCAGCTCCTGGCTTCTCCAAGCCGCTTGTTTCATGCCCGTTCGAAGTCACGTCCCCCACAGGAGCCTGCTCCTGCGGCTTCCTTTTATCTTTAGTTCCTGGCCGTTTGGGTCGCCGCCTTCCCGGTATGACCGTGGCCTTTTTCGTCGCGGCGGTTTATCCCTAGAGCCTGCAGCTGCGGCTCCTCATACTATCACTGCCCCGCCTCCCCTGGCTCGCTCTCCGGCAGCTTTAAATATCGCCGTGCCGGTCGCCCGCAGGCTGCAGCTATGGCTTACTCATTCTCCCTAAGCCTACAATCACTAGGGGATTCTGCTGACTGTCTTGCCTCTGTGGCAGACTCTTTTTCCTGGCTTTTACAGCCGCGATCGAGCCTTTCAGCCCCGTGACTCCAGAGCGTCTCCTTTTTAAATTGGAGGCCGTTTTTTTGTTCGCTGGTGCTCCCAGGGGACCGCCATTGCTTCTTCATCTCCACAAGCCTTTTCTGATTGGCCAATTTTCCCGCTCCTTTTCGCGGGCGCCATTTTGTCTGTCCATTTTTCCCGCTCTTTCTGCTAGCCCATTAGTATTGCAAATGGGGGGTCTCTATTCCACGGGCTGTGGATAGCAGAGCCCAGGCCTTCTGTCAGCTCCCACTGTGTGACCTGGCCTCTGTGTGTGTGTTGCAGATAGGATCCTATAGTCTTCACAGGTTCCTCCATTAAATCTGCTACTGCTGCTGGCCCTGGCAACTATTCGATTACTGCTACTATCTGAACCAGTACAATCTCATTTCTCCACTTACTGTGCACCTGTGACTTTTTCATCAAGACCATTAATACTGCACTGACTGTGCACCAGGCTGATCGATCTTAGTGTGCAGAGGCTGTTGCTACTATACAACATCCGTGCGTGTACAAAGGCTGTTGATACCATACAAAACCTTTTTGGACTGTACATTCTGCCCCATCCGTGGCCATGTACAAAGGCTGGTGATATCATACAAAGCTGTCTGGGCTGTACATCCTGCCCCATCCATGGCCGTGTACAAAGGCTGGTGATACCATACAAAGCTGTTTGGACTGTATATTCTGCCCCATCCGTGGCCGTGTACAAAGGCGGTTGATACCATACAACACCTGTTTGAACTGCAAAAGGCTGTCGATACTATATAAACGCTGTTTGAACTGTACATTCTGCCCCATCCGTGGCCGTGTACCAACGCTGTTGACATTGTACATTCTGCCCCATCCGTGGCCGTGTACTTAGCCATCTGCCAGTGCATTCTGCCCCATTCGTGTGCCGTGTACTGAGCCTGTTCGGGTCTGTACATTCTGCCCCATCCGTGGCCGTGTACTGAACCCCCTATATTATATACGATGGCAGAACAGCCAGCGACAACTCAGGCCGTCAAGCCAAAACAATCCAAGGTGGCCAAGCATAAGCACACTAAAGCGGTTGCCAAAACTAAAAACCTGTCCAGCCACAGCACAATTAAGCGGCCACGCTACGTCTCTGTCCCGGTCTCCGAGGGGTGGGCCGGGAACAGTTAACAAATTTATTCCATTCCCCGACTGCTTCCTCTGACGAAGAGGACTTTGCTGGTTTTCCTGACCATCAAGCTGCCAGCCACCCTTCTCCCTTAGTACCACCTAGGGCTTGCTCATCGTCACAGCCTCCTGAGCCGTCCCTAACATCGCCTCTACAAGCGCAACCATCTACTTCAGCGGGGCCGCAGCTGTCTCATGAGTTTCTAACACAACTTCAAGACATGCTGGCGTTCTTCACCCAAACACAGTCGCCGTCACAAGTCCCCGCCATTCCTCAGCGCAATGTGGACCGCTACGTCCATAATGAGGCAGGTCCTTCATTGTCTCCAAATCCTTTCGATATTGCCAGAGGCAGGTTTGTCGATGACGTCCTTTGTGCGGAGGACTCTCCATATGCTATGCAAGCCGAAGGTGATGAATGGTGTGACCAGTTGGAGCACGCAGAGGATACCTCCTAAAGTCTGTTCGATATCTCTGATTATCAGCCCCTTGCCCGGAGAGTCCTAAACACTCTTGGGCTGCAATCTGCACAACCTACAGCTGCCACCCCCACAATTAAGGGGGCCAGAGTCCTAAAATCCCCCACACCAGCGGAGCACTACCTTCCGGTACCAGACCCTAAGGCTAAGCTGACCTATGAGGAATGGTCTCACCCATTGCAGACTCGCCGTTTTAATGCCCTTGCAGACAAGCTCTACTCATTGGCTCCGGAATTCACTAGCAAACTAGCCGTCCCTGGCATTGACGATTCCATCTCCAGTCTTGCTTCTAGATCCCTTTTGCCGAGGGAAGGAGAGTCCCACTTAAAGGATGCCACCGAGCGGAGGCTGGACTTTGCATTGCACAAAAACCACGAGGCCACCTCCTTTGCCATGAGAGCTTCTACATCAGCGTCCATCTTTACCAGGGCAGCGATGATGTGGTTGGATGACCTGCTAGATGATCCCAACCCCGATCCTGTAGCTCTCAGGAGATCACTGATTAAACTGCACAAGACAGCAGCATTTGTGGCTGACGCCACCTTGGACACGAATCAGCTGGGAGCACGAGCTATGGCAGCTCAGGTAGTCGCTCGACGGACCCTCTGGCTTCGTCATTGGCAAGCGGATTCTACAGCCAGAGTTAATTTATCAAGGGCACCTTATTCCGGCTCCTTACTGTTCAGCGAGGAAGCCCTAAAGGCTGTGCTTGTTGATCCTAAGGACACTCGAAAGCCTGTCTTGGCTACTGTCAGGAACGTCGATCGCAGGCCTTTCCAACGTTTCACCCCATACCGCGCCTCCCAGCCCTTTCGAGGAACGCAGCCCGGAGGACGAGGCAGTGAATTCCAAAACTATGATTCCTGCCCCTTCAGGGGATCCTGGAACAGACGTTTGCTGGGCAGAGGTCAGTACCGAGGGCGCAGAGGTACCTCAACGTCCTCATATAGGGGAGGGTCTCGCCAGCACAAACAATACTGAAGCGATACCGGTTGGGGGTAGACTGCTCTTGTTTGGAGATCATTGGCTGCGCCTGACTCAGGTCGCCTGGATCAGAGAGCTTTTTCGTTATGGCTATGCAATTGAGTTTTGGGCAACACGTTCAGACAAGTTTCATCCCTCCCTTTGTCCTAGGGCACCAGCCAGGCAATGCATCATGCAGACTGCCATACATCACCTCTTAGACATAGCGGCAATAGAGCCGATCCCTACAACAGAGAGGTCGGAAGGGGTGTACTCCCTCCTATTTGCTGTGCCCAAACGAGATCTGTCATGGTACAGGCGGTACTGGACCTCAAGTTCATTAACCGTTTTGTAAAGTATCGCAGGTTCAAAATGGAATCCCTCCACTCAATTACAGAAAGTCTACAAGAAGGAGACTTCCTGGCCTCTATTGACCTAAAGGAAGCGTATCTCCATGTGCCCATTTGCATAGCTCACAGAAAATTCCTTAGGTTTGCTTTCGGCCCCCAGCATTTTCAATATCGAGCGATGCCGTTTGGACTCTCATCTGCCCCGAGAGTCTTTACTAAGGTGCTACTCATACTAGTGGCTTACCTCCGGCTTCAAGGGGTCCATATCTACCCCTATTTGGATGACCTTTTAATACGGGTGAGTTCTAAGGAGCTGGCTCATCGCCATCTAACGCTCACGCTCCATGTCTTGCAGGACTACGGCTGGCTAGTCAACTTCGACAAAAGCCACCTTCAACCAACCCAATGCCTACAACATCTAGGGGCGATGTTGGACACCCTGCAGGCGACAGTGTCCTTGTCTCCAGACCGCATATCTGCTATGACAGACATCGCACGGTCTCTGATGCACCAAACAACCGCAGACATCATGCTTCTAGCCAGGGCACTCGGAATGTTGGTCTCCACCATCCATGTTGTGCCATGGGCTCGAGCTCATACTCGCCACCTTCAGTGGGCCTTGTTGCCGTTTCAGCAGGACATTGCCAGCTGAAATCATCGCACAATTCCCTTGAGCCCCGCACTGCGCCTTTCATTCCACTGGTGGACGAAGGTCCAACATCTTACCAAGGGCACTCCATTCAGAGAACCCCGCAGGACTGTTATCACCACAGATGCCATTCTAATCAGCTGGGGAGCCCATTGCAATTCCCAGTTCGTGCAAGGGGTTTGGACCATAGTAGAGCGGACTCAGAGCATCAGTTGGCTGGAGCTAAAGGCTGTCCACTTAGCTCTGCTTCATTTTCAATCTCTGTTCCCCTTGGATCATGTTCTCATTCGAACGGACAACACGTGTGCAAAATCACATTTGAACAGACAGGGGGGCACCAGGTCCCATGCTCTGCAGAGCTTAGCTTACCTCATCTTCGACTGGGCAGAACAACATCTACAATCCCTGAAAGCAGAACATCTCAGAGGGATTTGGAATGTGACAGCAGACTGGCTCAGCAGACAACAGGTCTTTCCGGGAGAATGGAAACTTCATCCGACCATTTTCCATCTTCTCCAGCGGCGGTTCGGCCTCTTCTCAGTTGACCTGTTTGCCTCCAGTCGCAATTGCCAGCTCCCCAGGTACTTCGCACGATACCTGGACACGACAGCGGAAGCGGTGGATGCTTTGTCAATACTGTGGCCAGATGGCCTATTGTACGCCTTCCCTCCAATATCACTGTTAGCCAGAACCTTGAGGAAGGTGCGGCGCGAGAAGGCACACCTGGTTCTGATAGCACCATATTGGCCCCGTTGACAGTGGTTCTCGGATCTCCTTGCAATGTCAGTGACGGATCCCTGGATGCTCCCAGTCAGGCCAGACCTTCTATCCCAGGGCCCAGTATGGCACCAGGACCCCACTTGGCTCAACCTAACAGTGTGGCTTTTGAACGGAGACATTTGAGGTCTGCTGGACTGTCTGACACTGTTATTGACGTTATCTTAGCCTCAAGACGGCCATCTACCACCCATATATATCAACATACTTGGGTGGCATTTTCCAGGTGGTCCCAGACCCAGCACCTCGATCCTTCCCATGCCACCATACAACAGGTGCTGCAATACCTTCATAGGGGCCTCATGATGGGACTCAGACCCAACACCTTACGTCGACATGCGTCCACTCTGTCGTCCATTCTTTCAGTGTCCTCCGCTGGTGCCACTATTGCCTCACATCTGTTCATCAAATGCTTCCTGAGAGGCACTGCTCTACGCTCACTGGCTGTAGTCCACCGTTTTCCCTCATGGAGTTTGTCAAAGGTTCTGCAGGCTTTACAACACCCTCCGTTTGAGCCCCTCAGGACTGTGCCTTTACGTCTGTTGTCATTCAAGGTCCTGTTCCTGATTGCGATCACATCTGCGAGACGAGCATTGTCTTCTGCCCGCCATCTCTGTGTCTTTCACAAGGATTCTGTTGTGTTGAAAATTGATCCTTCCTTCCGCCCCAAGGTCAATTCAGTTTTCCATTGCAACCAGGACATTGTTCTTCCTTCATTTTGTCCAAATCCTACCTAGATACCTTGTATCTAGACAAAGCTTGGCATTCGTTGGATGTTCGGAGGGCTCTCAAGACCTACCTGTCCAGGACCCAGGATATACGACAGACTGAGTCTTTGTTTGTATCCTTTCATCCACATTCTATGGGGCATAAAGTAGCTAATTCCACCTTATCCCGCTGGTTGCGTGCATGTATTACCTTAGCTTATGAGTCCCTTAAGCTTCCAGTTCCAGGTAGTATAACAGCTCATTCCACTAGGTCAGCGGCCACCACGGCTGCTTTTGCTACCAATGCTCCTGTTGCTGATATTTGCAGAGCTGCTGTTTGGTCTACCCCACACTCGTTTATAAGGCATTATAAAATAGACCGTGATGCCTCTGCCGATGCCTCTTTTGGCAGACGAGTGTTGCAACAGGTTCTTAATGATGATTAGGATGTGGGCGATCCCTCCCTGTTATGGGCTGCTTTGGTACATCCCGCATGATGGGAGTCCTCATATGGAAAATGGACCATTGGCCTCACCTGAAGGGTGATTTTCATATGAGGACTGCCATCACGACCCTCCCAGTTGGAGGATGTATTACTGTTACGCTATTATATTTTGCTTTACTAGTGAAGTCAAAACTGATATTACTGTTATATTGCTATGTTAGAGTCATATTATTATGGATATCGCTATTGTGTTATTTTCCTGCTGGTAGGCCCATTGGCCTTTTCATCTGCATTTTTAGATATCTCTCTTTGGACTCACTGCGAATGAACTGGAGAGTGGGAGGGGCCTGACACCCCTAGTCTGGACTTCAGAAACATTCTTGCCTTCGGACGATAGGTGGAGCTATAACCCGCATGATGGCAGTCCTCATATGAAAATCACCCTTCAGGTGAGACCAATGGTCCATTCTCACTACTAGGATCCAAGGTTAACGTATTTGTTTTTAGTTTGATTTTTCTTTCATGTTACATGTCTGGTTCAAGAGTAAGAACACAGCAGACTAGGCAGCACTTGGGAGAAGTTCCATCTCCTCCCTCAAATGTTACAACTCCCACAATTTCTGATGACCAAACCTAGGACATTACCTTTGTGTTGTTTTGCTGAATGTCAAAGGTCTGCGTAGCACTAATAAAAGGTCTCAAATTGAGACTTTGTTGAAAAGAGAGTGTCCAGATTTTATACTACTTCAAGAGACACATCAAAGGAACCCCACCCCCCAAAAAAATCTCAAAAGCTCGTGGTTGGGCGACCAATATTAGGCAGTGGGCTTCTCCAAAGCAAAGGGGTGTAGCTATACTACTTGCGAAGAAGTGTCTTGTAGTGTTAGACAGCAGGATTGCAGATCCTGCAGGATGATACTTATTTGTAGTAGGTGGTTTGGGCCTGCATCGGATCATTATTGCGTCTGTTTATGCACCGAACACAAGCTAATATGAATTCTTCAGGACAACATGGCAGAGCATAGCAGTAGCGCTGTAATGTGTGGGGGGGTGACATTAATGTATGTTGGAATTGAGCTGCTTGAGAGGAGTGGAAAAAGAGCAGCATAGTCATCACAGAGTAAACAGATAAGTGCACTTTTGGGAGAACATAGAGAGAAAGACATCCAGGCTGTAAGGATTACATGGTCTATTAGTATTTTAAATTAGTTTAATAATATTGTAAAGGTCTATGGCCAATGTACAATAAAGGAACTTTACTTGGTCGTTCAACTCTGGGCTGCTCAACAGCAAGATAGTTAAGAATTGTCTGAAGCAGGTAATTGAGCTTTATTTTAAGGAAAGCTCTACCCCAAATATAGAACCATGCACACTCTGGGACGCTATGAAAGTGGTCACCAGAGGGCATTGCATAAGTGCAGCTAGTGCATTAAAAAAAGAATGAGAGCGAGTCTCCACCAAAATCTTAAGACAGTATTAATAAATTGGATAGAGACTTCAAGAAAACAGGCTCACAGAAAATATATCATAAACTGCAATAGAAAAAGTCAGAGTTACAATTACTAGACACTGAAAAAATACACAGGGCTATGGCTCTCATCTTCGTAGTAAATACTATGAATTTGGAGACAAATCTTCCAGACTTCTTGCTTATGCACTGAAGTGTAAAAGAGATAAAAACATGATATGTAGGATCAAATCCAAATCGGATTCTATTTGTCACGATGCCCAGACGATGGGGCTTCCTTTTACTCCTCTGATGCCCATCAATATGCTCCATTGACATTTATCTTGAGAGTGTAAATGTGACTGGGCTGTTGGAGGAGCTCAGGGACTATTTAAACAGTCCTATCTCAGAAGAGGAAACAGGTGAGGTCATTAAAGGGTTAAAATGGGAAGTCTCCAGGTCCAGACAGTTTCACAAGCATCTTCTATTAGATGTTCCAGATGGAGCTCATTAACTATATTGTTTAATAGTATATTGAATGGGGCTGGAATTCCTGATTCATGGAAACACTCTAGGCTGGTGGTAATCCCTAAACTAAGTAGAGACCCCACTATGGTAGACTCCTATATCAGCCTATAGCATTAATCAATGTTGATGCAAAAGTGCTCTCCGCTGTTACCTAGGAGACTGAACAAGTTCATAGGGAATTATATCTCTACTGACCAAATGGGGTTTATTCCCCAAAGAAATATCACTGACTCCATCAGGAGGGTTTTAAATATCATTCACCGAGTTAACACTACTAGAGACAAAGTGGCTCTTGTGTCTGTAGATACGTTGAAGGCCTTCAGTTGTATTAAATGGTCCTTTCTTACACACGTGCTTGCTAAAATGAAATTTGGAAGCAAGTTCTTAGATCTGATAAATGGGCCTTATTCCACATCTACTGCAGCTATCACAGTAAATGGGCTCGACTCCCCCAACATTTGCCTCAATCATGGCACCAAGCAAAACTGCCCATGGTCCCCTGTTTTGTTTGCCATAGTCATAGAAACACTAGGCACTCCAATGAGATGTCACTTAGATATTTCTGGGATGGTCAAGGGAGTCGAGCACAAAATTAATCTATTTTCAGACGACATACTGCTCATGCTAAGTAATTCAGCGTCAGCATTTGCCCCTCTAAAGGAAGAGTCATTTTCACACATCAGCAGGACTGATTAATTATTCTAAATCAGTGATTATGCAGATAAATATGACTCATGCTGAACAAAAGGACTCGCTCAATTCCTTGGGATTTACTCCTTGTTATGGGGTTTTTCACTGTCTAGGAGTAATAATCCCCAGATACTTGAATCAGTTGTGGAAGCGGAACTTTGGGACATTGCATAGAAAAGTGCATAGGGAACTATTAAGCTGGCAACATCTATGATTGTCTTGGCTCGGCCGTATAGCAGCAATCAAGATGACTAGTCTTCCTAAATTTCTGCTTCTTTTTCAAACTCTTCCTGTTATGATATCAGAAGCCTCATTCAAAGGGTGGCAGCAACTGTTGAACAACTTCACAATCAAAGGGAAACGGAGCAAACAATGTATTATACAGAACCAAAGACTGGGGAAGGTTGGGGGTGCCAAATCTTAAACTATACTTTTATGCATTTCAAATGAAACAACTTATTAAAATTATACCCTGGATGCAGCTAGAACTAGATGAAACAATACCTAGACTGCAAGCACTTCCATTATTATCTCCCTCATGACCAAAAATTCATATATTGCAAAATCCATTTCTGAAGACAACATTCATTATATGGAAGTAATGGAGTAAAGTTTGCCTCCCCTCAAATCTGGCCTCGTACCCATTCTTGATCATCTGGAGTTCTGTCACCAAGATAAATATAAACAATTCCAGGACTGGGACTCAAAAGGGATCTCTAGAATTAGAGAGCTATTGGTTAAAGGGCAACCTTTAACAGAATCTTTATTAAGGGAAAAATTAAAGGGCATCAAAAGCAATTGGTTTCAAAGGGCTGAGTTAGTGATATTTGCAAAATCCCTTGTGAGAAATGGAGAATGCTGTCGCTCTCTCCCAATATATGAACATATGGGCAGAGCTTGGAAAAGTTACTTTTTTAAAACTACAACTCCCATCAGCCCCAGCCAGCATGGCCACTGGATTGGGCTGATGGGAACTGTAGTTCAAAAAAAGTAACTTTTACAAGCTCTGCATATATGTGTGAGATTGAATGAGACTTTACAGGGGGCAGGATCAGAAATATATAAATTGCTAGTTGGGAAAGAAATGGGGAATACAAAAGGCTTATGAAATGCATGAGTGTGTGATCTCAGGATAAAATATGAGGAGAGTGAATGGGAAAAGACTTGGACAAAACCTCCTTTTAAAACCATCTCCTCAAGGATCCAGGAGGCTACGATAAAACTCCAGTTACAGTGGCACTGGACCCCAACAGAATTATCACAAGTGCTGAAGGATTTCTCACCATGGTTTTGAAGGGGGTGTGGTAACAAAGGGAAGTTCTACTGTATGTGGTAGGAATGTGGAGTTATACAGGATCTCTGGCAGAAGGTGTTCGAACTTCTGGCACTTATGACAAGTGCCCAAGCTTTAACTCTTGACCCAGTATTGGCATTGCTGTCCCTTGAAAGCAATAAAAATCCAAAAGTGACACATAAGGACCTTATTGCTTTGCTCCTAGCGGCAGCCTGCATGGAGATAGTGAACCATTGGAAGGCAACACACACACCCTACTCAGGCAGGATGGCTTGACAAAGTGTGAAATGTAGCCCTTCCAGAAAAATTAACACAACACAGGAGAGTAGTCACAGGGACTTCTAAGCATGATCTTTTTATGAATTATGGTTTCTCTTCTTTAGTTATATCAGGGGTCAGGGGAATGTCCTCCAGCTACTCACAACTCTGGCTGGGTTACATGCACAAGTTTTGATCAATGTGATCTGTAAGTGTTCTTTTTATTCTTGATTGTACCTCAGTTTTGTTTAAACCAGATGAGTTGATTGTTAATGTTTGTTATAGTTACCCCAAAAGACTTAAAAAAAATTCAGTGACACCTACCTCAGTGTAAACATGTAAACAGGATAAAATGCTCTAATTGCCCATTTGTGAAAATCAGATGTCTTAAAAGAGTATAAATTTTGTCCATATGTACTTTTACATTCTTAGTACTTGTACATTTATATCTGCCAGACTAATTCTTTGACAAAGTCTTTATTTGCTGAGCAGCTCCTGTAAATAAGACTAAATCCAGCATTTTCAGAAGTCATTTTAATATATATATATTATTTATTTCAGGTTCCACTTCTTCAACTTCATATTCCCCATCAGGACTCTACACATCACTAATATACAAGAACGTGACTACACCAGTCTATACAACTCTTAAAGGGGTAAGTGTTTGGTTTAAATGTTGTGCTTAGGGAACGTACACTTATGATCTACTTTCAAAAACATGGCATTTCATACAAAACTATTTTCAGAGAAAAAAAGGTGGTGTAAAAGTTATTGTTGCTGCTTTGGAATTATAAGTCGCTATTCTACTGTTTGAATGTTGGGGTGTGATGATTGTGTAAACTTGGGCTGCAATATCACAATTACAAATTTTTCTACATCTAAATTTTATTACTGCCCAAGCTTTGTTTTTGTTTTTATTTTCTAGTAGTTTGCAGTATCAATCACAATACTAATTCTTTTCCAGTAATCTTTTAGAATAGGAAGAGTCTTAAATTGTTATATGAGAATGGTAAAATACTTAAGAAGTGGAGCTTTCCAGTTATATATTACTACTTTATGTGCCAGATGTAAAATCTGAATATGTCAGCAACTTTCAAAATCCAATAGAGCCAGAAATATTGATGGAAAGAATGTGAATGCAAAGTGCCAAATATTGGGTATCAATCCAATATTCCACTTAAATGCAGCAGAGCTTTGTCTTCTGGTCCATGAAGGTAGAAAGCACGAAGAGGAGCTAATTATTATTCCATCCAAATAGAATGATGCGGCTGGTTTGCTAGATACAAAGAGGGGCCAGCAGCTAATCATTCCCATACCGTCAGTGGGTGAGTGGTAGCAGCTATGGCATGCCTTAATAAATTGGAGTTGGAGTCCAGTTTCTTCATACTGGCTGCAGAACCCTATGTGATTAGTAGAAAATATATTGTACTAGGGGCTTCACCCCTGCATGCTTTATGTGCCACCACCCCCACTCACACACACCCAGGGACTCACACATGCTTGCACACACACACACACACACACAGAGGGACTCCCAAACACACACAGACTCGCAACCCCCCAGAACACCCAGGGACTCTCAAACAGGTCACCCTCCCCCTACATGGGTCACCAAGCTTCCTCCTTGCCTCCCCTTTATACCTTCTTCTGTGAGGAGAGGGGAGACCAGCCAAGACATGCAACACAAGAAGAGTGGGGAGTGGTCGGTGCAGCGCCTCAGCAACCATCCTGCTCTCCTGCTGCTTCCCTCCTCCTTGCCTTCTGCTGCAGACGCTGTCAGTAAGGTGGGGAGGCAGCAACAGCAGACCAGAACAGTTCATGAGGAGCTATCCTAGGCTGTCCTGTTCCTCTGTGGCTTGTCCAGGCTGCCTTGCTGTCCCACCTTGCCAGCTCACTTGCCCACTCATCCTCTGTGCCTCCCTCCCACCCCCATGGAATGCTGCTATCATGCTACATGACAGTGTGACGGTTACAAAAATATTATATGAATATAAATTGAATTTTATTCTATTTTTATTAATGTTATATTCATCAACCTACATATTATGTATTTTACTAATCTTGTTACAGATTATTTCTCCAGTGGGCACCAGGACACCCCCAAGTGGGTATTGTGTTCCTTGCTAGTGCTTGAGGCAGGAAAGAGTTAACACTCCAAACCGACCGTTAACGCGGCCCCTCCCATGGAGTTCTAGTTCGTTTTCCTGCCTCGAGCAGTACTGATTTTCACCTTGCTCTTCAATCTGGCCGAGTTATATCTTTATCTTTTTCTCTATTTATGTTATTTATTAGCAGTCAATGTTCACTTAACTCTTCTCTCAGTGTTGTATATTGTTGGTCAGTGACGCAGGTTTGGAGACTCACAGACAAGGTTTTTAGCAGAGAGAGAGAAACCTGAAGCAGAAGGGTTAAGCTGTGAGAACAGAGTTCCAGACAATCAAGGTCAGTGTGGCTGGCTGAGAGTGTGATAAGGTTGGAACTGGCAGGAACTCAAGGTGTGGGGGAAGCAATGTCAATGGAGGAAGATGTCTCTAATGTCTTTGCCTAGTAAAGACTCTTACATGAAACTTGCCTGGCTTGTCTTATTCCTGTTCTAAACGGCTTTTGGATTCAAACCACGTCTGACCTACACACGCAATCGCAACAGGGGTTATGGGCCCAGATTATGAGGCGTGGTAGCGGGTTCGAGAGCCGGTGAAGTGGCGTTGTTGCAGAGAGAAACAAAGCGCAAGTAAGAGGCAAGTAAGAGTGGGCAACATGGCTGTAAATCTGTCTTCCGGGATGCCGATGGAGAGGCTGAATGCTGTAAATTACTCCAGCTGGAAGTGGAGGATGAGATTAAAGAGGATTTGAATGATGTCGTGGAAAACCCCCCTCCGGCAGCTCCTTCAGCAGCGTGGCTGAAGAAAGACGAGAAAGCGAAGGCTTTTATTACTCTGGGGCTATCAGATTCACAACTGTTGCTGGTGAGTAATGAGCCGACTGCTAATCAGATGTGGGAGAAGTTAAGAGCCGCGCATGTACAGCAAACTGCGGGAAGCAGGCTGTGTTTAGCACGGAAGCTATATCAGATGCGTTTTACAGATGATGTTACTATGGAAGAGCATTTGGCTGAATTTCGTAGATTAAATGCAGAGCTGCAAGATCGAGGCATTCATCATAATGACTTGCAGATGGTTTATCTCCTGTTATCTTCATTTGATCAAAAATGGGACGTGCTGGTCGCTGGTCTGGAAAGTCAACCTGACGGGAATCTAACTTTGGACTTTGTGGAACAGAAACTTCAACAAGAGTGGAATAGGAGGCAAGAAAATAAGAAAATAGAATTAAAAGAGGCTGAGACTGTGTCTGTACAACAACAACATCAAAGAAGCAGGGAAGAGACTAAAACATGTTATTTTTGTGGATCACGTGGGCATATACAGAGACATTGTTTAAAGAAGAGGAATTACAGAAACTTTGAAAGTCAGAGGGCAAGCGTGAACTTTGTTTCTAAGGAGAGCAATAAACTGATTAACTCTAAATGGCTTCTTGACAGTGGAGCGTCTAATTGCCTAATCACAGACTCTAGTTTATTTTTCACTTCAAAGCCGACGCAGGAGAAGCTTTATCTGGCCGACGGATCAACTCAGGACGCGGCTGCGAGAGGAACACTGAAGATGGGTAATTTGGGAATTTTAACAGATGTATTATTGATTTCTGGTTTAAAATATAACATTCTATCAGTGAGAAAATTGGCTCAAATAGGTTGTAAAGTTACATTTGAAGGGGATAGATGTTTTGTGAGAAAAGATGGTGAAATATGCATGCAAGGGAAATTACAGAACAATATGTTTATGGTTGAGTGCAAGCTTGATAAAGACATGTGTGCTTGGATAGCAGTAAATAAAGAGAAACATGATAATTGTGTCCATGAATGGCACAGAAAACTAGCACACACCCATTTCCAAAAGATACAAAACACCCCAAAATATAGTCAAGATTTGAAGTTAAAACACTGTGAGCATGTGGATGAGTGTGTTATAAAACAAAAATGACTGTGAATCCAGTAAATAAGAGCTGTGAAAGCACGACTACACAACCCTATCAGCTCATACATGTGGATTTAGCGGGACCTTTTCAGTGCTCAAAAGGTGGAGCAAGGTTTTATTTAGTGATTGTGGATGATTTTTCCAGATTTACACATGTGTTCTTATTGAAAAAGAAAAGTGATGCAGAAGAGAAATTAAAGGCATTCATACAGAGAACAGAAACACAACATGGGGTTGTTATCAAGAATATCAGATCAGATAGAGGTGGTGAATTTACCAGTAATTCATTTCAAACATATTTGGAAAAGAAGGGGATAATTCAAAGTCTAACTGCTCCCTTCAGCCCATCCTCCAACGGAACGGCAGAGAGGAGGAACCGGTCATTGCAGGATTCATTGAGAGCAATGCTAGCAGATGCAGATATGAATAACACTTATTGGGGTGAATGTATTCTGTACACTGTTTATATTCAGAACCGCCTAATGCACAGAACAATAGGCATGTCTCCCTATGAGAAACTGACTGGAAGAAAACCCAGGGTGAAACACATAGAACGTTTTGGGGGGCAAAATGCTGGGTACATGTTGCAAAACACTCAAGAGCGCAGGCAGGACGCATTTTGGGATTTCAGAATTCATATTATAGAGTTTGGTTACCTGAGAAACAACAAGTAGTGTTAAGCAGAAACATAAAGGTGATAGATAAACCTTGGAGAGACAGTCAAACAGTGATCTTAGAAAGTGAAAGCAAACAGGAAGCTGCTGATGTTCCTTTTGGACAACAAATTCCATTAAAAACTGCATTAAAAGATTTAATTCATAGTGGCAAACGTACTGTTAAAAGACTGAGAGGTGAAGACATAACAACACATGATACAGAAATACCTAGTACTAGTGGTGCTGGTCCGAGTAAAATTGAGAGTGAAGAAGAAATGGAAATAGATAATGTCAGGAAATCAGAGAGAAAAACGAAAGGTCAACCTCCTCAGAGATTTGCATTTAATGTCACACAACAGAATAATGAAACAGATGAAATTCCAGTAGAATGGGAAAAAGAGGGACCAATAGATAAAGAAACAATGGATCTAATGTGGAAGTTTTGTGTTGAAGAATGAAATGTAAATGCAAATAAAAGCAAACATGAATCTGTGAAACTTGTGTAAATAAAGAATAAAGAGAAACTGAACTGAACTGAAACTGTAAATAGAAACTGTAAGAAAACAAACCATGTACTGAAATGTATTTGTAATGAAAAGTTAATGTTGTAGAAATGTAATAATTGTAACATGAAGGTTTGTAGTCTGTAAGTCTCAGGTGGGGGCTGTTGGTCAGTGACGCAGGTTGTGAGACTCACAGACAAGGTTTTTAGCAGAGAGAGAGAAACCTGAAGCAGAAGGGTTAAGCTGTGAGAACAGAGTTCCAGACAATCAAGGTCAGTGTGGCTGGCTGAGAGTGTGATAAGGTTGGAACTGGCAGGAACTCAAGGTGTGAGGGAAGCAATGTCAATGGAGGAAGATGTCTCTAATGTCTTTGCCTAGTAAAGACTCTTACATGAAACTTGCCTGGCCTGTCTTATTCCTGTTCTAAACGGCTTTTGGATTCAAACCACGTCTGACCTACACACGCAATCACAACATATATAGGTGTTAGTCCTAAGATTAATTAGTACAATGTTTTCTCCTCAGAAATGAATTTCTCTGTGATTTTTCCAATTAATGCATTCCCTTAGTGATATTTCCCTCACTTAATGGTTTTCCGGGTAGATTTTCCCCACTAATGAATTTCTCTGTGATTTTCAATTTATGCATTCCGTTAATATTTTCCTCATTTAATGAATTTCCGGGGAGGTTTTCCTCAGTAATAAATTTCTCTGTGGATTTTTCTGTTAATGATACTTCCCTATGTTAATGAATTCCGGGGTGATTTTCCCTCGTTTAATGATTTGAACAGTAGCTTTCTTCCCATTATAAATTGGTCTTTCCTGCTGAAAGCAAAATGCCTAAGGAGCAAAAAAGTGTCTCTTCAAGGCTTTCCAAACGAACGGTTGCAGCGCTTGGTGTGGTAGCACCTACAGCTCGCTTGCATGAACCAGCAGTTAAAAAGACGAGCCGTTGCAGCGCTCTCGAAGACGGTCACCATTTTAATCAAACAGCCTCACAGGCACCGCGCGGCCAATCACTCTTGTGGTAGCACAGAGAACGGCCGTTAATCAACATGCACCTGTTTCCCCTGTAAGCGATGAGGTATCAGAGCAATCAGAGTGGAAAAATTTAAAAGCATTTAACGATACTGCATCCCCTGTAGCTGGTGCGGTAGCACTGCAATCAGGATGTAAAAGTATGGAAGCAGTTAAAGGTGCAGAAAAGCCTGTCAGCACTGCGGTAGCAGAGCAATCAGGACGCAAGCATATGACTAAAACAAAACATACAGTTAGCCATACAGCAGAGCAATCAGGAAGGGTTGCTGCTGAGGGAGCCACAGAATATAAGAAAAATGCTTCCTTACAAAGCAGAAGGGCGCTGTATCTAGGACAGCAATCACAGCAGTTGAGTACAGTAAATGCTGAATTTCCCTCACAGCAGGAGGAGATTCCAGATCCTTCAGCCCTTTTTTACTCAGATTCTGAGGAAAATGATGAGGAATTTACAGGTTTTAATATTCATCACCCTGAGGTTCCACAGAGCACTGGGGCTTTAGAGCCTGTAAGTGATATTGTGGCTAATGGACACAGTCATAAACAGCAGCACAGAGTTTTGTGTGAGAGAACTAATGATAACCAGCATCAATTCAACTCCACACAGATGGCCTCTCTTGCCACCTTGTGTTCAGATCAGGAACTTCAACAGGTGAAGTATTTTCATTTAGGAGCTGCAGAATTAAATTATATTAGAAAGGCTCTCATGGGTGATATATCAGCAGAACTAGCTGCTTTTCACCAATCTTTTCAAGTGGTTCCTGTACAGGCACAACAGCGCAGTCATGCACCAGGACAAAGTCACTGGCAACACAATATACGACAGTGCAGTGATCAGATGAATCAGGCAAGTTTCCCTGAAGTTGAGCAACATGATCTCCACACTGAACTTGCAAATGGATCACCAGATCCACATGATGTGGCCAGGGGTAGAGCACAGGGCTTATTAGCTGACAGACCAGACAGATCAAAATTTGCTAGGCAACAGTTTATGCACGATGATTCAGTGCTTGATTTCGAAGACAATCAGATGAATGGAGTGATACTTCACAACCAGAAGAGCACCACTCCAATAGGTTGTTTCATAGCACTTACTATATGCCTCTGCTATGCAAGACTATGGCGGCTTTAGATTTGAATGATGTTGTTACAGAACAGGCACCTTCTACCTCCAGAGGAGCATCTGTCCTTCCGGAAACAAAGTCTACCGATAAGGTCATTAAGGTACCATCACTGGTCAGACAAATAGTGAAATCTGAATGGGACTCACCAGTTCAGTCTACCAAGTCAATGACGTATGCTAAGAAACTATACTTATTGGAGCCAGAGTTTATGGAGCAGCTGAAAACTCTCCAATTTCTGCCTTAGTTTCTAGAAACTTCCTTTTAAGAGAAGGGGATGCTCAACTGAAAGATCTTACAGAACGAAAGTTAGATATGGCACTTAAAAAGGTCCATGAAGCGTCAGCCTTGTCGGTACGTGCATCTATAGCAGCATCTGTGTTTTCAAGGGCTGCATTATTGTGGTTAGATGAAGTTTTGGAAAATACAGATCAAGACCAAGACAGACTTAGGAAAACAATTTTGAAGGTATCAAGGACACAGGCTTTCATTGCAGATGCAACAATGGATGCTACTCAATTCGCAGCTAGAGCCATGGCTGCTGAAGTTGTAGCTAGGCGTATTTTGTGGCTTCGTCATTGGGAGATGGACATTTCTTCTCGCATGGTGTTGGCGACAGAACCATATGCAGGCAAGAAGCATGAAGCTGCTGGGTGAGGTCATCAGGAGTTATGGAGTGCGTTTCCAGCAATATGCTGATGATACGCAGCTCTATTTCTCCTTTTCATCTTCAGGTGAGGCTGTTGCTGTACTGAACCGCTGCCTGGCCACGATAATGGACTGGATGAGAGCAAACAAACTGAAGCTCAATTCTGACAAGACTGAGATGCTGCTAGTTGGGGGGCCCTCTGCTCAGATGGTTGATGTCAGACCTGTCCTAGATGGGGTTACACTCCCCCTAAAGGAACAGGTCCGTAGTTTGGGGATCTTATTAGATCCGCTTCTGTCACTTGAGGCCCAGGTAGCCTCGGTGGCACGAAATGCGTTCTACCAGCTTCGGCTGGTAGCCCAACTACGACCCTATCTGGACAGGGAGAACCTAGCCTCAGTTATTCACGCTCTGGTAACCTCTAGGTTGGATTACTGTAATGCTCTCTACGTAGGGTTACCTTTGAAGACGGTTCGGAAACTTCAGCTGGTGCAGAATGCTGCGGCCAGAGTTCTTACTGGGACGAAGAAATTCGACCACATAACACCTATTCTGGCCCAACTGCACTGGCTTCCAGTATGTTTCCGGGCCAGATTCAAAGTGTTGGTCCTTACCTATAAAGCCCTTAACGGCACTGGACCGCAATATCTGATGGAACGCCTCTCCCGCTATGTTCCTACCCGTTCACTCCGCTCGACGTCTAAGGCCCTTCTCCGGGTCCCAACCCATACAGAGGCCCGGAGAACAGTAACAAGATCTAGGGCCTTTTCGGTGGTGGCCCCCGAAATATGGAATGCCCTCCCAGATGAGATACGCCTGGCGCCTTCTCTGTCATCTTTTCGGCGCCAGGTAAAAACCCACCTCTTCACCCAGGCATTTTAAAGTATTTAAGCTTTTAATCTTATTTTTTTTAGTTTTCTTTCACTTTGTTTATATAATGTTTATATTGTCTGTGCAATACACACTTGCTGTATTTTAAATATTGTGGTTTTATCATGTTGTACACCGCCCTGGGAGCTGCTAGCTATAGGGCGGTTTAGAAATGCAACTAAATAAATAATAATAAGAAATTATTTGGTGAAAATGTGCTCAGTGAAGTACTAGTTGAAACAAGAGACAAGAAGAAGGCAATGCCAGTAACAAGTAAAAGACGAGATGACAGGCGACCTTTTTGCCGTTTTCAGCCATACCAGTCCTTTCGTCCATCTAGGTTTGGAGGAAGGGGGCGAGATTTCCGTGTTAACAGACAAGTTTGGAGTTGTCCAAGATTCCAGTTGCGCAACCAACAACAATCAGCAGCGCGAAATACATTCTCAGCTACCCACAGAGGTGGAAGGCAGCAAAGACAATTCTGACTTATTGCAGATACCAGTGGGAGGCCGCCTGCTGAAATTTGCACACATTTGGCAGATGAAAACATCAGACCGCTGGGTAAAGAATGCTCTACAGTATGGGTATCAGATAGAGTTTCAGGCTACGCCTCCAAACAGATTTCTCCCGTCACCTGTTTCGGCACATTCCGAGAAGCGCAGGCTACTACAACAGGCAATACAACATCTGTTGCAGATAGCAGCCATAGAACCGGTTCAGCAGCACCAGAAATTTCAAGGGGTTTATTCTGTTCTCTTTCTTATGCCCAAAAAAGGAAACAATTGGAGAGCGGTGCTCGATCTAAAATTTCTAAACAGATTTGTCAGATACCGGAAATTTCGCATGGAAACATTGGTGTCCATAAAAGAAGCTATTCAGCCTCAAGACTTCCTAGCTTCTATAGATCTAACCGAAGCATATTTACATGTGCCAATCCATCCGCAGCACCGCAAGTTCCTCTGCTTCGTTTACAACAATCAACACTATCAGTACAGGGCAATGCCCTTTGGCTTGGCGTCAGCGCCGAGGGTCTTCACAAAAATTATGGTGGCCCTTGTCGCGCATCTCCGTCAACATGGGTTGAATCTTTACCCATATTTAGACGGCATTCTGATTCATTCACACACAGCACAGTCAGCTTATCAGGACATTCACACCATACTAGCAGTTCTCCACAATCACGGATTCTTAGTCAACATACCCAAGAGTCATTTGTTCCCTCAACAACGTTTACAGCATTTGGGAGCAATGATAGATACGGAACTGGAGACAATTTATCTTTCGGAAGACAGAGTACAAAAGATAAAGTTGGCTGTTCAACCATTGTTAGCGAAGCCTGCAGAGGACTTAATGGTCTTAGCACAGGTTTTAGGCATGCTTGTTTCCTCTATCCAAGTTATGCCATGGGCCAGATTTCATGTTCGTCCTCTACAATGGACACTGTTACCATACCAGCGGCAGATAGCACATTCCATGCATCTCCAGGTTCCTCTGACGTTACGATTGAGAACCGCTCTTCATTGGTGGACAAAGGATTGCAATCTACGCAGAGGACTTTCCTTAAAGGACCCACCACGGGAGACTGTCACATCAGATGCGAGTCTCCAGGGGTGGGGAGCTCACTGCAGAGGTCAAATCCTGCAGGGATCTTGGTCCCCTCACGAATCAAACCAAAGCATCAACTTACTAGAACTTCGGGCAGCACGGTTGCCACTGCAACATTTTGTGCCTTTATTCTATCTCAAACGTGCTGCTGAGAACAGACAACAACTGTGTGAAAGCGTTCATAAATCGTCAAGGAGGGACGAAGTCACTGGTTCTTCATCAGGAGGCATCTCTACTAATTTCCTGGGCAGAGCACACACTCCAATCATTGACAGCGGAATATATAAAGGGAGTAGAGAATGTACAAGTGGACTGGTTAAGCAGACAGCAGATGTTGCCGGGAGAGTGGCAGTTGTACAAAGATGTGTTCAAACAGATACACAGCAGGTTCGGAAGGATGGATGTGGACCTTTTCGCTTCAGATGTCAATCATCAACTGAAGAGGTATTATACTCGCTATCCATCTCTCAGAGCAGAGGGTGTAGATGCCCTAAATTCTCCTTGGCCGAAGGTAACACTGTATCTTTTCCCTCCTTTTCCATTGCTATCTTGGGTAATGAAAAAGGTAAGGATGGAGAGGGCCAATGTTGTTCTACTAGCACCAGATTGGCCAAGGAGGCCATGGTTCTCAGAGCTAGTCAACCTATCTGTTGAGCCCCCATGGCGTCTGCCTCTTCGACCAGATTTGCTGCTACAAGGACCGCTTCGCCACCCCGATCTCCAATGGTTGAGCTTAACCGCAGGGAAATTGAGCGGGTCAAACTGCTGAGGGCTGGATTACCAACAGAAGTGGTAACCACAATATTGGCATCTAGAAGACAGTCCACAATAAGAAGCTACCAGTATACCTGGGCGGCCTTTTTGAAATGGTGTAATAGGAATCATGTTACACCTAGGAAGTCGGGAATTACAGAGGTGTTATCCTTTTTAAATGCTGGTTTGAAGTATGGGTTGAGACCCAATACTTTGAGACGACAAGCATCTGCGTTGTCAACAGTCCTGTCTAAGTCTTCTTATGCATCACTGGGAGCTCATCCCTATATGAAACAATTTCTAAGAGGGGCTTCACTATTGTCAGCACCTGTTCATCATCGTTTTCCAACATGGAATCTTCACAAGGTCTTGGCAGCTCTTCAAAAACCGCCATTAGAACCATTGAAAACGTCTACGTTACGAATACTTTCCTTCAAAGTATTATTTCTCATAGCAATAACATCAGCTAGACGAGTATCTGAACTTGGAGCTCTCTCGGTGGCAAAACATCTATGTATCTTCCATACTGACAGAGTCATTTTGAGAACAGATTCTACTTTCGTTCCAAAAGTTAATTCAGCCTTTCACTGTCAGCAGGAAATAGTATTGCCAACATTTTGTCCTTCGCCAAAGCATCCTCTAGAGCATGCTTGGCATTCATTGGATGTGAGGAGAGCACTTAAAGTATATATAAATAGGACTAGGCCAATAAGGCAAACTGATTCTTTGTTTGTTTCTTACCACCCAACTACTCTCGGTAAAACGGTGTCCTCCTCTACTTTGGCGAGATGGATTAAGGGCTGCATTGCCTTAGCATACAGTTCTCTAAACATACCATTACCTTCAGGCATCATTGCTCATTCCACTAGAGCAGCAGCTGCCACTGCAGCTTATTCAACAAATGCATCTCTTCAAGAAATATGTAGGGCGGCCACTTGGGCAAACCCTAATACTTTTACTAAACATTATAAAATAGATAATTATGCTTCAGCTGAAGCAGCCTTTGGGAGGCGAGTTATTCAGCAGGTCCTGAGTGATCATTGAACATTTATGTACCCACCCAATCAATACGTCAGCTCTGGAACATCCCACTTGGGGGTGTCCTGGTGCCCACTGGAGAAGGAACCGTTTTACTCACCAGAAAGGTGTTTCTCAGTGGGCGCCAGGACACCGCCAAGGCCCACCCTGGGATACAAACGACAGGAAACATTATAATAAAAAGGGTGGACACTGAAGAGTCAATGATCACTCCTATACCATGTATCATTCAGTGGAGTTGGCAGTCGCTCTGAGTAGAGACTGTATAGTTATTTTTACAACTTAAGTGTAAAATCTATGTTTTCATAATTACAGTTAATGTTGTCACAGTTTTTTCGATATGTATAAGTTTATATTTTAAGCTTGGCCAGACGGCGAACTAGCACTCCGTGGGAGGGGCCACATTAACGGTCGGTTTGGAGTGTTAACTCTTTCCTGCCTCAAGCACTAGCAAGGAACACAATACTCACTTGGCGGTGTCCTGGCGCCCACTGAGAAACACCTTTCTGGTGAGTAAAACGGTTCCGTCTGATTCAACCAAAAGGTTTATCAAATAGCATACTGAATGAAAATTATAAATTAGGATCTTTCTGTATAAATTCATGGATAACACATTTATAATTCATAATAAGTTATCTTTCTGAATACAATCAGGTAAATTGAATTTAGATCATTAACTGGACCAGCATTTTTAACTGGGCAGCATTTCTATCCACTGACTAATAAAACATATTTAAACATAAGTAGCCAAAATGCAAATCAACAATTGCGTAGTGTGCAGCTCTTCTCTTCAACTCTTTTAAATATCAGTTTTCTATAAGCCACTATTGTGGTGAATTTTCTAGACATATTTTCTGTCATATTTTAGAAAATGTAAAAATAAGTATAACTTTTCACAGGCATTATTTATGCATCATTTAAAAAAATGGCTTGTTACTTTCTTTAGAAAGCAACACAAATCAGCAACAACCCATTCTTAGATGACTCTTCTGGGTCTGAAGAAGAAGACAGTTCCCGATCCAGTTCACGGACATCTGAATCAGATACTCGAAGCAGAAGTGGTCCAGGTAGTCCACGGGCTATGAAACGAGGTAGGCAGTCTAAAAGTCCTGAGTTCAATCCAAGGCATAAGAATGTAATCATTTTTAATCATTACAAGTGTTTTGAAGAATTGGCAGTCTGTTTAATCTTGTATTAGGGTGGAGGGAAGGTTAGAATATTTCTCATTTTTTAATAGAATAAATGGATTGAGCACATATCTGGACTTGTTAAATTTCACAAAATAAAGCAAACTGACAAATTGAGCCTTTTCTTTAAAACAATATTTTACAATATGAATTTCAAAGACATTTCTTACAATATCTGTTTTCTGCTAATTGTCTTGTCATGTCATGTTCAGTAGCCTTCCTTCACAGCAACGAAGTACATGCAGATATGGTCTCTGTTACAGGGAAAAGCATATCTTTTTAGAACCTTGAGCATTGAAAAACAAGACACAGGCAGAAATTAAAATTTTGAGTGATTAAATCATCTGAAAGTCCATGGTGTTCTTCCAGTAATTACTGTACAGAAAAAGTAATCGCTGTACAGCAAAAAAAAAATTGTGATGGTCTATATTTCAGATAACTGAAAATTCTGCAAGTCTGACAATGTATCATGCACAGAACTGATTTAGCTAAAGCTATTATGCAAAGAAAAAATGTGATTAGATCTGACTGTGGAATATTGTACAATTCCTATACAAGAAAACTTGGAAAGTAGAACACTTTGCAAATGTCCATGAAGGTCTTGTTTGTAAACAGAGTAGGCTCTTGTCAGACAAAAATGAGGATATAATTTGTCAGTACTAATGGTTTTTAGAAGGAGATAATTTTCTTGATTTTGAGAACCAAGACAGAATAAACAGAAGTTGATGAGCATGTCCTAGTGAACAAAAACACACTTTTCAGGGTTAGGAAAAGAATTGCATGGGATCGAGTTGAAAGGCATAGGGCAGTGTATTACAGAAAATAAACCAGTCCTTATAGTGGTTAGAGTGTTGGACTATGACCTGGGAGACCAGGGTTCGGATCCCTATATAGCCATGAAGCTCACTGAGTGACCTTGGGCCAGTCACTGCCTCTCAGCCTCGGAGGAAGGCAATGGTAAACCACCTCGAAATACTGCTTACCAAGAAAACCCTATTCATAGGGTTGCCATAAGTCAGGATTGACTTGAAGGCAATCCATTAAAGGCAAACTGGATCAAGCCACACCCACTTCAGATGTAACTGGGACACTGCCCTGGCCTTTTATACTTTAGATATATGCTTTCAGGGCCCATTCTATTGCTGTGATTGTAATTTGTTTGAATTCTTTTTAATATTGAATTTTAAACTGCTATAACCAGCCCAGTCACTTGCTGGTGAAGGGTTGGTTATAACTATAACTAAAAAAAACCCTGCAAATTGTTTCGGTGTGCCTGAGTGACAAGCTCCTTCCCCTTCTCTCATACATCTAGCTGCAGAAGACACTTTTGATTTCTTAATCCTCAGTGAATGCTCGAACAAGTCATGGTTTGCTGACTGGCCCCATTAAGTCTATGATGTGACACTGAAGAGGAAAGCATAAACATGTTCCTCATCAGTTACATCACTAATTACCTAGTCTGCTCTAATTACCTTACCTGTCCTGAGGCAAGTATGTCCAGTGTGAGTTAAATCTGTCCCATGAGGCATCCTATGGAAATCTACTGAGGCAATTCCACAGTAAATGAAAGAGTTGTGTCTCTGCTTATTCACACAGAAAAATTGATGTAAAAATACAGTGTGTTTATGTAAAAGAAAAACAAGAGCTAGGATGCAGTAATCCAGCGAAGCATTCTTCAGTACAACTGCTACAGTGCCTGTTTTCTGGAGAGATGGGAACTGAAGAGGAGGTTTCTTTCCCGTTTCTGGAACATCTCTAACCTTTCTAAAGAGAAAACTGTTAAGAGTAATAGCATGATATTCATACTACTCACATTTGACACTTATTAAACTCTAATTTCTTCCATGCTAACCACAATTGCTTGTTGGTGGTTCAATGCCTGAGAAGGAAGAAATAGGTTATTGTGTATTATTTGCTCTACATTCAGGTGTCTCTCTATCTTCAGTGACCTCAGAAGGTGACTATGCCATTCCTCCTGATGCCTACTCAACTGATACAGATTACTTGGAACCAGAACAGAAATTGCTTAAAACCTGCTCTTCATCTAGTGATAATGGAAAAAATGTGAGTAATATACAGCCTTATTTATTCCAGTGCTCTTAATAGCATAGAAAAACTTTAGGTCCTTAGCCTGTATCTGCATCAGCGATGTTCACAATTTTTAGTACTTCCTTTGTACTTTCCCATATTTTCTCTGTGAAATGCTTTGCATAATTTTTTTTATACATGCTTTTCTTGTGTGTAATGGGTTGCTTAGACATTTCAAGAGTTTTGAAAGGTAAGGGGACAGGAGGGATCCAAATAAAATTAAACGTGGCACTACACTGATAATTTATGCTTATTTAAAATTTGCTGCACTTTCCAGATTTTTTCCAAACGTATGTGAGACAGGAATAGATCAGTAGGATTACAAATTAGGTGGGAGATTTATACAAGGTCAGAGAAAACAACAACAATGGAAACAAAATGCAAATTAGATAGGAGGATCTGGAGATATATGGGCATGATGTAGTAGTAATGGGGGATTTCAATTACCCCATTGGGAGACAAATTCTGCCAAAAATTGCCCCTCCAAGAAATTCCTGATGTGTTAGAGGTGACAATCGCAAACAATTCCAAAGAGGAAGAAAAACGGAAGACATCGGAAAAAGCCAATGTGGCTACACGGAAGACTGGTGGAGGAGGTAAAAATAAAAAAGAGCATATAAAGAATGGAAGGAAGGACGCATCACCAAGGAAGATTACCGATGAGCGGCTCGGGCTTGCAGGAATAGCGTAAGGAAAGCTAAAACCCAGAATGAGCTGAGGCTGGCGAGGGAAGCGAGGAACAACAAAAAGGGTTTTTTCAGATATGTTCAAAGCAAGAGAAAGACCAAGGAAATGGTGGGACTGCTGCTCAATGAGCATGGCAAAATGTTGACAGATAACAAGGAAAAGGCAGAACTGCTCAACGCCTATTTTGCCTCCGTTTTCTCCCAAAAAGGGAACAGTGTGCAACCTTGCATCGGTAGCAATCTCAGTAAGAGGTCGGGATTGCAGTTCAAGATTGATAAGGAGATAGTCAGGAAATACCTAGTTAACCTAAATGAGTTCAAATCTCCAGGACCTGATGAACTGCATCCCAGAGTATTGAAGGAACTTGCTGATGTACTCTCAGAACCTCTTGCCATCATCTTTGAGAAATCCTGGAGAACGGGAGAGGTGCCGGAGGATTGGAGACGGGCAAACGTCGTCCTGCTCTTTTAAAAGGGTAAAAAAGAATATCCGGGGAATTACAGGCCGGTCAGTCTGACTTCAATACCGGGAAAGATATTAGAACAGATAATAAAAGAGTCCATTGGCAACTATCTAGATGACAATGCTGTGATTAGTAGGAGCCAGCATGGGTTTGTCAGGAAAAAATCCTGTCAAAATAATCTCATCTCTTTTTGATCGGGTCACTAGCTTAGTAGATGGTGGAAATGCTGTAGATGTCATCTATCTAGATTTCAGCAAAGCATTTGACAAAGTCCCCCACGACCTTTTGATTAGCAAACTGGTCAAATGCGGACTAGATGGAAATACTGTCAGGTGGATTCACAACTGGTTGGAAAACCGTACTCAAAGAGTGGTCGTCGGTGGCTCTGCTTCGGACTGGAAGGTTTCGAGTGGAATGCCACAGGGTTCTGTCCTGGGGCCGATACTCTTCAACATTTTTATCAATTACTTAGATGATGGTGTGGAGGGAAGCCTTATGAAGTTTGCGGATGATACGAAACTGGGAGGGATAGCTAACACAATGGAAGACAGGAATAAAATCCAAAGGGACCTGGATAGACTAGAAAATTGGGCTGAAATTAATAAAATGAAATTCAATAAAGACAAATGCAAGGTTCTGCATTTAGGGCACAAAAACAAAATGCACGGGTACAGGATGGGAAATACCCAGCTTAGCAGTAGTGCGTGTGAGAAGGACCTTGGAATTGTAGTGGATCACAAGTTGAACATGACCCAGCAGTGTGATGCTGCGGCAAAAAAGGCAAACACGGTTTTCAGCTGCATAAACAGAGCTATAGTTTCCAGGTCGAGGGAAGTAATAGTCCCGCTATATTCTACATTAGTCAGGCCTCATCTGGAATACTGCGTTCAGTTCTGGGCACCTCATTTTAAGAAAGTTATAGAGAAGTTAGAGCAGGTTCAGAAGAGGGCGACGAGGATGATAGCCGGTATGGAGAACAAGTCTTATGAGGAAAGGTTGAAGGAACTTGGCATGTTCAGTCTGGTGAAGAGAAGGCTGAGGGGTGACATGATTGCATTACCTGAAGGGCTGTCACATAGAGGAGGGTACAGATTTGTTCTCTGCTGCCCCAGAGGGTAGGACTAGGTCTAATGGTTTTAAGTTGCAGGAGCGTAGATTCAGATTGGACATTAGAAGGAACTTCTTGACAGTAAGGGCGGTTCGGCAATGGAACCAACTGCCTAGGGAGGTGGTGGGATCCCCTTCGCTGGATGTCTTCAAGCGGAGGCTGGACAGCTATCTGTGGGAGATGCTCTAGCTGTGGATTTCCTGCTGTGAGCAGGGGGTTGGACTCGATAGCCTACAAGGCCCCTTCCAACTCTATGGTTCTATGATTCTATGAACTCTGGGGGAAAGTGACCGCGTTATACTTGGCTTCTTGATTTTAAAGGAAGCAAAAGCTGAGAGTAGCCTTATGAATACCCTGGACTTCAGGAAAGCCAATTTTAAAAAAACTCAGAACAATGGTAAGTAAAGTTCCATGGCAAACAACCCTAATGAGAAAAGGAGTCCAAGATGGGTGGGAGTTTCTAAAAAAAGGAAATTCTAAAGGCACAATTGCAACTAATTCCAACAAGAAAAAAAGGTGGAAGACAGCAGAAGAAGCCAATGTGGTTTCACAAAAAACTTAGAGATGACCTACAAAAAGGGGGGGAGGACACATAAATGAAGTGGAAGGAAAGCCAGGCCATAAAGGAAGAGTACGGACATGAAGCACGGAATTGCAGGGATGGTGTCAGGAAGGCTAAAGCTGAGAATGAACTGAGGTTAGCGAGAGATGCTAAAAGCAACAAAAAAGCTTTCTTCGGGAACGTCCATAGTAAAAGACAGAGAAAAGAAAAAGTGCTCAGTGAGGATGGAAAAATGATAACAGATGACAAAGAAAAGGCAGAAGTGTTCTATTCTTACTTTGTCTCCGTCTTCTCCCAAAAGAGGGTCTGTGACGCTAATGGCAAAAATGAAGTTGAAGGGGCAGGACTGCAGCTTGAAATTGATAGACAAATGGTAAAGGAATACCTATTCACTTTGAACAAGTTCAAATCTGCAAGGCCTGATGAATTGCATCCTGAGTATTGAAGGAACTGGCTGAAGAACTCTCAAAACCACTGTCTATTCTCTTTGCAAAATCATGGAGGATGCCTCTAGCAATAAAGATGGATCCAGGAGCACCCCCAGACTACAGACCTGCTCTTTCAAAGGGAGTACAACCCCATCCAAGGCAGGCAGCTGACCAATTACCCAAAGTCAGGAACCACCAACCCACAGTGTCTCTGTCTTGCTAGGATTTAGAGTCAGTTTATTAGCCCACTGCCAAGTCCAGGCAGTGGTCCAGTGCTTGCATGGCCTCTCCCGATTCAGATGAAACAGAGCTGGGTATCATCAGCATACTGCTGACATCTCACCCCAGATCTCCTGATGACTGCTTCCAAGGGCTTCATATAGATGTTAAACAGCATGGGGGACAAGATAGTATTCTGCGGCACCCTACAGCACAACTGCCAGGAGGCCAAAAGACAATTGCCCAATGCTATTCTCTGAAAACGACCCTGGAGTTAGGATCGGAGCCAGTGTAAAACAGTGCCTCCAATATCCATCTCACCAAGTCAACCCAGGATACCATGGTGAATGGTATCAAAAGCCGCCAAGAGATCAAGTAAGAATAACGGTTGAACTCCCCCTGTCCTTCTCCCGATAAAGGTCATCCATCAGGGCAACCATTCAGTCCCATAACCAGGCCTGAACCCAGACTGGAATGGGTCAAGATAATCTGTTTCATCCAAGAATACTTGCAATTGCTGTGCCACAACCCTCTCAATCACCTTCCATAAGAACTGGGTATTTGTGACTGGGCGATAGTTGTTGCAAACCAATGAGTCCAGGGTTATCCCCCATCTTATAACTGTGAATTTGGTTTCTTTTTCCTAGATATAAAACTTTGCACTTATCCCTGTTAAATTAGTAGTCCCCTGATAAATCACTATTTAAATGTAGTCCCCAATGAGCTATGCAGTGCAATATCTGCTACAACATCTTGGGAATGGTTTCAGTTGATGTGGCCTGATGACATGGACAAGGTGCTTGCGACAATGTGGCCAGCAACATGTCCTCTCAACCCTTGTTTGACCGAGCAGATCCAGGGTGTGGTCAATGCATCATTGCGGAAGGGAGTGGCTGGAACCACTCCTGAAAAAGTCCACCTTGGACATCACCAAACGGTCAATATAGGAATCAAATTGATTAAATGTTTGGCAAGAGAAGATGAAGTTCCATACCTTCTGCAAAAACAAGACCAGGAGCAGACTGCGGTACAGATCATGAACTGGTAATATAAAAAATCAGAGTAAAGCTAAATAACAACAAAGTGATCATAATACCAAAATGCAATTTAAATAACATCCCAGAATAATATAAAGATCAAATAAAGAACAGATTTGAGGCTTTAAACTTAGTTGACAGAGACCCAGAAGAACTATGGAGTGAAGTCAGAGACATTATCAGGAAAGAATGCAAAAAGACAATACCTCTAATTAAAAAGAGAAAGACCTCAATGGATGACTGATCAAATTCTTAAAATGGTTAAAGAGAGAAGGAAAGCAAAAGCAAAAGGAGACATAAACATGGTTAGAACCCTAAATGCAACAATACAGCGACTACATGGTCTGACTACAGTAGGGAGAAAGATAACTATTATAATAATTATTGTATAGAAATAGAAGAGGACAACAAAAGGGCAGAACAAGAGCCCTATTGCAAAAGATTAGAGAACTGAAAGGGAAATTTAAACCAAGGACAGGAATGCTGAATAATCAACAGGGGAACACACTGACTGACCGAGAAGAAATAAAAGGAAGATGGAAGCAATACACTGAAGAACTCTATAAAAGAGATGCCAGGATGACAGATTCATTCACGGAGGAATCTTATGATGAAGAACCAGAAATTTTAGAATGTGAGCTGAAAGCTGCTCTTAAAATACTTGGAAGAAACAAATCACCAGGAACAGATGGCATACCAATAGAGTTGCTACAAGCTACTGAGACTGAATCTGTCCAAACTTTGACAAAAAATTGTCAAGAAATATGGAAAACTAAACAATGGCCCACAGACTGGAAGCGTTCAATATACATCCCAATTCCAAGAAAGGGGATCCCAGGGAATGCAGTAATTATCGAACTATTGCCTTAATATCCCATGCAAGTAAAATAATGCTCGAGATTCTACAACAAAGGCTCTTGCCATATATGGAGCGAGAAATGCCAGACCAAGCTGGATTTAGAAAGGGAAGAGGCACCAGAGATCATATTGCAAACATACGTTGGATAGCGGATCGGACCAAGGAATTTCAGAAGGAAATCACCCTGTGTTTATAGATTACAGCAAAGTCTTTGACTGTGTAGATCATGAAAAACTATGGAATGCTTTAAAAGAAATGGGGGTGCCACAGCATCTGATTGTCCTGATGCGCAACCTATACTCTGCACAAGAGGCTACTGTAAGGACAGAATATGGAGAAACCAATTGATTCCCAATCAGAAAGGGTGTGAGAGAAGGGTGTATTTTATAACCCTACTTGTTTAATCTATATGCAGAACATATATGGAAAGCAGGATTGGACCAAGATGAAGGAGATGTGAAAATTGAAACGAGAAATATCAATAATTTAAGATATGCAGACAATACCATACTCTTAGCAGAAACCAGCAATGATTTGAAATGAGTGCAGATGAAATTTAAAGAAGAAAGCAGAAAAGCAGGACTACAGTTGAATGTCAAAAAGACTAAAGTAATGACAACAGAAGATTTATGTAACTTTAGTTGACAACAAGGACATTGAACTTGTCAAGGATTATCAGTACCTTGGCACAGCCAAAATGGAGACAACAGTCAAGAAATCAGAAGGCTAGAACTGGGGAGGGCAGCTATGAGAGAACTAGAAAAGGTCCTCAAATGCAAAGATGTATCACTGAACATCAAAGTCAGGATCATTCAGACCATGGTGTTCCTGATCTCTGTGTATGGATGCAAAAGTTGGACAGTGAAAAAAGGGGATAAAAGAAAAATAAGCTCATTTGAAATGTGGTGTTGGAGGAGAGCTTTGTGCATACCACGGACTGCGAAAAAGGCAAATAATTGGGTGTTAGAACAATTTATACCAGAACTATCACTAGAACCTAAAATGATGAAACTGAGGTTATCATACTTTGGACACATAACGAGAAGACATGATTCACTAGAAAATACAATAATGCTGGCAAAACCAGAAGGGAGTAGAAAATGAGGAAGGCCAAACAAGAGATAGATTGATGCCATAAAGGAAGCCACAGACCTGAGCTTACAGGATCTGAACAGAGGATGGTTTATAACAGATGCTATTGGAGGTTGCTGATTCATAGGGTCGCCATAAGTTGTAATCAACTTGAAGGCATATAACAACAGTTGGCTAAAATATAGAGTCAGATGTACTGTATATGCAGGTACAGCCATCCACAAACCTGACCCAGTCATGACAAGGCTGTGGGTGTGAAGTTGTTCATATTGCCTAAGATGGAGGGAACAACTTTCTCACACAAACATACCTTGTAGTCCAGTGAATGTAAATCAAGCCCAACTGTATAATTAAACACACCCTTGCAAATGCCCTATGGCCTTCTAACATCTCTTCTAGTTTTTGCATTATCTGAAACATTAACCAGAGTGGTACCTTTTCACTTTCCACTGCAGAGCTACAAGCGAGCTATATGTGAGTTATATATGTTTAATTCAAATTCTGCCCCCCCAGCAAAAAAATAAGCTCTTACAAGTTAGTTCTTAGCAAGATGAAAAGAAGCTGATTGATCAGGAGGAGTACAGGAGGAGCAGTGAAAAAGCAGAAAGGAGATGCAGCTGTGTTTATGCTAGCAGGCTATACAGTAGGGCCCCACTCATACCGTGGGTTACGTTCCAGACCCCCACCTAAACGCGAAACCCACCAAAAAGTGGAACTCCGTCAATAAAATGGTGCCCAACGCCTGAAAAATGCCGTAAAAGCGGAACAAGCACCATATGAGTGGGGCCTTACTCTAATTGAAAGCCGCCATGTTAGCGGAACACCGAAAAATGAGCCGCCGAAAAGCGGAGCCCTACTGTATTACTGAGATGATGACAGGCTCCGTTCCGTGACAATGGAGCTTTTCCATGGATTTGGCTTATTAATTCACACCTCCTGATCAGTATGATTTGTGGATCAATCTAGCTTTACACTTCTGTATTGCAGTTAGCTGTATAACTAAGGAAATAAAATAAATAATTACTTTGTAACATATTAAAAATCCATTTTAAATTATAGGAGCCATTGGAAAAATCTGGATATTTGTTAAAAATGGGTGGTAAAGTAAAGACTTGGAAACGACGGTGGTTTGTACTGAAAGGAGGTGAATTACTGTACTACAAATCTCCGGTAAGCAAATGCTGTATGGTATTATGAGTTTGGCTAACTTGATTGTTGCAAATGAGCCTGTCATTGGACAAAAATCGGTTGGTTGGGACCTTACCCAAAGTATAACAATGTCCTTTGATGACTGCAAATCTCTCTTCCTTTAAAAGATGGCACGCTTCAGCTAGGGAAAAGACAGAGGAACAGGATGTATCAAGTTTTATTTTGGACACACATCAACACAGAGAGAAACAAGAGTGCTTAGGGGGTCTAGAAGTAGCCTATAGATAGAGTTATAAATATCCAAGCAACTGAATTAAGGTATCTAATGCAGGATTAGCAATTTTGCTGTAATTTTAGACGTCTGCTAGCTCCCAACAAGCTCTGATAGAATATTTCTAAATAAAACACTTCTTGTGATGCCTGTCTTGTGTGCTGTCTCATCCAAAGGGAGCCAGTCCTTATATAGTTGTCCCTGGACTTCTTGCCCTTTGAAGAAGTAGGGAGCAGATCATTATTGTACTTTTCTAACTATTTTTGATGTATATATATTCTGTGTGTATTTTTTTTCTCCTTACCTTAAAGAGAACCAGTGTGGGGTAGTGGTTAGAATGCTGGACTAGGACTATGGAGACCAAGTTTCAAATCTCCACTAAACCAAGACTTCTCAGTAACTGACCTTAGAACAACCTTTCCCAACTAGTGGGCCACCAGATGTTGTTGGACCACAATTCCCATCTTTCCTGACCATTGGTAATGCTGGCTGAGGCTGATGGGAGTTGTGGTCCAACAACATCTGGTGGCCCACTAGTTGGGAAAGGCTGTCTTAGAATGTTTCTGGCTGTGCTGGGATTAAAATACCTTGGTTACTTATGCACAAGCCATTCACTCAAGCAGCCCCTTCTTCTTTTACGGCATGCCTTAATGAAATGCAGTGAACCATAGTTCTTCCCTGAGTGGAAGATGTCCTTAGACAGGATGTAAGGTTTCCCTGGTGCTCAAAGGAAGGAGTGCTGTTGCCTCAAAGGAAGTTGTATATTGTCTCTCTTTCTCTCTCTCTGCATCTGAAGTGTCAGTTCATTCCTGCTGTTGCTTGGAGCAGATGTGCAATGCCTTTGGAGCAGTGCAATACCCAGTCTTACTCAGGCTTGTTGTGATTGTTACTTGGCTATTCGCTGGGTTATTTGTTTTCTTGTGGTTCAGATTCCCACACAGTCATGAAGCTCATTGGGTGACCTTGGGCCAGTCACTGCCTCTCAGCCTCAGAGGAAGGCCGTGGTAAACCACCTCTGAATACCACTTACCATGAAAACCCTATTCATAGTGTCGCCATAACTCAGAATTGACTTGAAGGCAGTCCATTTCATTTTTCAAATATATTTGTTTCTTATGGTGTCAATTTTTCTTTCCCTCGGAGGTTAACTGTCTATGTCACCATCATATGCCTCTGCTGTTTTATGTGATCTTATTTCCCTCAGTGTCACTACTCCCCTCAGCATGAGACTATTTCATTCTCTTCCTGGATTTTTTTCAGTTCTTGTCCAGTTCTTCTTGTCGGTTCTTGTTCCCATCTAAAGATTTTTTTTAAAACCCACCATTTTGTCGTTATCTCCCTCCTCTGCTTTTCTTCTTTGTTTCCCCTTGTGCTGTGAGTAAGCCTGCTGTAGAAGTGATGGGAAGGACACAGAAGTCTATTTGCTTCTGATAGCCCTGGAGTTCATTAGGAGCCTAGCTATAGCAGCAGCCAGCATGGGGATGATTTCTGCTGATAGAAGAAATGTCAGGCCCTGTCATATTGGCAGTAGCCAGATTTTGGGAGTCCTTCCAGGTCAGCAGCAGCTGCAGTTCAGGAGAGGAGAAGCCCTGATCTGTGCTGGAAGGCCCTACTTGTGAGAAGATTTCTACGGAGGTGGCAGTGACTTTGGGGCACCTCAAAAATTGCAGACATCTGGAGGTTGCAGCAGGCTTCCTGCTCTTTACTAAGAGATCAAAGGGCTGACGAAATGTTTGAGGAGAAGGAAGTAACCTTACAAATGCTTAGAGAGCAGTTTGGTGTTTCAGGAACATCTTCTGTTGTGGTATTCTGAGGAATTTCAAGACACACACTCCTGACCCACAGCCTCAAATGATCAGAGAAATGGCCAAGGGCTCATTCCTTTTGAATGTTGATGTGCTTAAATTAAATTTGCACTCCTGTCAGACCTATCTAGAGAGTTGGCACAGAATAGCTCCAATCCAGGAGCATGGCCTACTCAGAATGTGGCTGCTTCTTGTAATAATACAACCTTGCCTTCGCTTTGTAAGGCTATGGCAGCACTGAATTTTAGTGCCCCATCCACATATAGAGGTGTGTCTGTTCTTCTTCATCCAACATCTTAAGAGTAGTTTCAAATCAGAGTGGAACATTCCATTGCAGAAAAAGCATTTAGTGGCATATTCTAATCATTCTTGAGTTTTAGACCAAACTTTTATGGAACAACTGAAGCTGCTAGTTATAGATGGCCCTGTGGCTGCACTGGTATTCAGCTGTCTGCATCCCAAGGATAGGGATGCCCAATTTTGAGACACCCACACAATGCTAATTGGATCTAGGGCTAAAGCATGTTCATGAGACGACTGTCCATTAGAGCGCCGTGTGCTATTTTCACTAGAGCTTCTTTGTTGTGACTAGAGGATCTTCTAGATGATATCCAACAAGATGCTGACAGACTATGCAAAACACTTCTGAAAATTTCCAGGGCAACAGCACTCATAGCTGATGCTACCATGAACACAACTCAATTCTTAGCCCAAGAGTGATAATGAGAAGTGCCCTGTGGCTGCACTATTGGGAGACGGGCCCAACTTCGTGGCTTAATCTGTCTTCTGAGCTGTTTGTTGTAGGCAAACATTTTGATGAAGAGGCATTGAATGATGATTTGGTTGGGTCCTGGGATAAGAAGATGATGGCTTTGGGAAACAAAGAGGAAAGACAGTCCTTTCAATGTTTCTTTCATCCCTAGCAGCCCTTTCATCCCAATAGATCAACAGCAAGAGGGAGACATATTCAGTGTTTCCGACCTTTCTTGAATAGGCCAGGCCTAAACTCCAAGCATAGGGGGCAGCAGCAGCATTTGGTACATTTTGGCAGCCCAGGGGAGGAAAGTGAAAATTCTGACACCATAACATCACCAGTGAGAGTCTTCTCCAATTCTTAGGCAGAAGGCAGTCCATCACAATAGACCAGTGGATCCTCAGCACAATTAGCTAGGGCCTTCATTTGGAACTGCAGTGTGTCAATCATCCCATCATTTTCTTCCCTCCCCAGTGTCAACCAACTGGACAAGGAGGGACTGTGCAGATAGGGATTCAACATCTCGTGGACATAGCAGACCATCACACTGAGGCTGTTAGAAGTCTTATTTGGCATCTATTCAGACTTCATTGTGGTGCTGAAGGACAGCAAGACTTGTCCTGTTGTAATGGGCCAGCCCAGATAATGGCTTAAAATATGCATATAATGTGCTGAAATCATTTACATAAGATTATAATGGCTTAGCTAGTAGCTTAGTATTGCATAAGTAGCATAGAGGAAAAATGTTTTCTTTTGAAAATGGGTTTTTTCAACCCTCCCTTCTGAACAAAGCAATGTTTTCTTACAAAAGTGGAGTACAGTGTAAGATAAGATGTGTGGGCAGACAGCCAATGTGTTATGTTAACTGTCAACATGAAGTAAGAGGAAGCTTATTATATGGTGTGGCTGATACTTGCAGACAGAGCAAAGCAGACTTTCCAGGGAGTTGAAAATAAAAGACTCACTGGGAGCATCTGGCTAACGACCTGATGGAGAGCCTGATGAGGTTGCATAAAGATATGCAGCAAAGAGGCACAGTAAAGAGCTGCATGACCAGGCAGTAGCAAGATAAGGCCACAGGAACACACCTTTCCTTAGATAAAAATGTGTATAAAAAGCCAGGTTGTATCGCACTCAGGATCCCTCAGCTCTGCTGGAGTGGGGTCAAAGAATGCAGGAGAATCATGCATCTATTTCATCTTTGACATCTGAAGGGTGATGTATTATGACATGTATTTCCAGGTACTTTGTAACTTTGGCTCTGTAATATGACTTAGAGTTTAACTCAGTCCTTCATCTATTGTAACTTGTTTTAACTAAGATGTGTCTTCAGAGTCTTTTACTTTGATGTTAAATGGATATCCAGCAACTTATTTCATGCTGATATATATTTCTATTTTTCTGTTTGTGCAGTAATTGCTAAGGTCACCTAGAATGCATTTTATTAGTTGTAGTCTGCAAGATATGAATAAATAGCATATATTATAAAGACTGTTCTGCTGTCTGAAGTCTGACTCCCAGCTAGAAAATTTCTGGTACCTCTCAAGACTCAAGAATTCTTGAGTGGGGTCTCCTCTATTCTCCACCTACACTAGATGATTGCTGTTGATAACCTGTGAGCTTAAGTGAACTAATGTTCAACATACAAGGACTTTATGTAGACACGGAGGAAGGGAGAAAGCAATAACACTCAACCCTGTGCATTCAGTGGCAAGGGGGCTGGCCTTGCAAATATCAATGTGGTACTGGAATTGAAACATTTAACTCGGTTCATAGTGTCTTGGAAACTCCACATGGAGACCCTGGCATCCATTACGGAGGCCTTGCAGCAAATACACCGTCTAGCCTCCATCAACTTAATTGAGGCATATTTACATGCTCCCATCCACTGGGATTATCGTTGCTATCCCCAATTCTCTCATGCAGACAAACATTACCAGTACAGGGCAATGCCCTCAGAGTAACATCTCCCCCATGGTCTTCACAAGAATAGTGGTGAACTTGGTGGCCTCTCTCTGCAAGGAATACATATTTATCCATACCTGGATGACTTGTTGAACCAGTCTCCATTGCTGATTCAGGCTCAGGAGGATGTCCAGATAAACCTTGCCTACATATATGGTCATGGTTTCTTAGAAAATATTCCCCAAAGCCATTTATCCCCAGTGAGGTGCTTCCAGTATCTGGGAACACTGATCAGCACTTTACAGGGGACCATGCCCTAGCTCCAGCTTGTGTAATGAAAATTTAGGAGGCAGTAAGATCTATTGGCAAGACATAAGGGGATGTAATGAAGTGGCTCAATCATGCTGGGCATGATTATCTTGGTGATTCAGGTCACACCTTGGGCTCACTATCGTTCTCCCTTACAGTGGGCACTTCTACCCCACCAAGTCTCCATCATGTCCAGGTGCTACATTCAAATTGCACTGTCCCTTCAGGTCAGGACAACTCTCCATTGGTGGCTACAGAAGTGTCACTTACAAAAGTGAGTTCTGCTGGTGGATCTGCTGAAAACAGTTGTAACATTGTGTGTAAGTATGTCCAGATGGAGTGCTCACTGCAGCAAAAAAAAATGGTACAGAGTACTTGGTCCCCCAAAGAGGCCCACCAGTTGATCATCTGCTTGGAACTACACGCAGTGCAGCTTGTCATTTAACACTATACCACTCTAATGGATCTTCACCACTTCCTACTAAGAACAGACAATCCAACTGTGAAGGCACACATAAATCACTGGGGGAGGGAAAGGCAGTCCTTAGTTCTTCAAAAGGAGGCATTGCTGCTGCTGACTGGGGAGAAGCAAGAAGCAGTTTAGGAGCAAAACATCTCAGAAGGGAGGAAAAGGCACAAGTGGATTGGTTCAGTCATCAACAACTACTATTGGGAGAGTGGAAGCTGGTAGAGGATCTGTTTCAACAACCACAGGATTATTTTGGTTGGATGAAGGTGAAACTCTTTGCATCTTGGCAGAATCACCAGATCAGGTGTTTCTTCTGCTTCTTCATGCTGTCCCGTCCAGAGCCGAAAGAATGAGGCGGGTGCGTGTGTGCGAGTAAATCTCGTTTTATTAGAGTAATAGATACATCAAAAGCATTGCGCTTCATAGGAAAACCTACACTAACTCACTAAAGTCCCTAACTATACTTTAGACATGCTCTGCAACGTGTGAAGGAAGTTGACGCAACGACCCCCCACTGCCGACGGCTGGCTTATAAAGGAAATGTCTTTGAACGTAATCTCTGACTCCTTCGTAATTCCTGTCTCTGCCCTGTCCGTTTCTCACGGGAACGGGGGGAGAGGGGGCGCGCCTCCAACTGCTCATCGGAAGACAATTGCTCTCGAGCAACAGGCTCAAGGTCAGCGGGTGGCGCCACACTGGATTCCTCATGGGAACTGCTTGGGAAAGGAGGAGCTGGTTCTAACTCTGAAGCTTCCTCCCACTGATCCTGTGCATCGACTGGGGGCCGCGCGCTCTGCTCCTCTGCAAGAACGTTACTCATGGGAACTGGCTGAAAAGCAGGCTGTTCCCCTCCTCTATCCTGCTCAGACACAACAATCTCCAACTCTGCTCCTTCTGACTGCGGAGGTGCTTGAAACTCATGCCTCCCCCTTTCCTGTTCCTTCTGAGTTGACTGTCTCACAACACATGCCGACAGTGGAGCGATGGATACTCTGCATTCCCCATGGCCGCTGAGTCAACTGTACACTTTCCCACCCATGCTGCTGCTTTCCCAGACGATTTAGGAAGAGAAAGCCATGGTGGTGCTGATTGCCCCTTTATGGCTGTAAAGTCCATGTTTCTCCAAGATAGGTCAGCTAGCAGTGACTCCTTTATGGCATCTTCCAGTGCATCCTGCCATGTTTATTGCAGGGTCCTCTTCTGCATCACAACCCGGTGTGTTTGAACATATCTGCCTGGAAACTGAATGGAAACATCTGCTGAAGGTGAAACCAGCTGAAGTAGTGAAAACTATTCTCTCCACCTGACACCCATCCACCATTAGAGTTTACCAATCTACATGGTCCATCTTCTTACAATGGTGTGCGGATAATCATGTTCAGCCCACAGAGATCCAAGGTCAAAGAACTGCCATCCTTCTTGCAGATCAGTCTGCAGTCTACAGCAAGCTTTGGCTCTGTCTTCAGTTCTATCTAATCATCCAGACACACTGTGTATCCATTCCTGAAGAGATTCCTCCATTGAGTGCCTTTACTAATCAGCCAGTGCAACATTGCTTGCTTATTTGAAATCTACATACAGTGCTAGCTATCTTGCAAACACTACCATTTGAACCTTTAAAGTCAATCTCCTTGCACCTGCTGTCTCTTGAATTTCATTCCTGCTGGTCATCAAATCACCTCAGTGAGACAAGTGTCGGAATTGAATACCTTGTCCATGGCCAAAAACATGTGCATATTTTATCAGGACGTGGTGGTTCTATGGACTGATCCATCTTTTATCCCAATTCATTCTATCCTTCCAACTTTCTGTCCCTTTCCTTTCCACCCTATCAAAATTTATTTCCTTCCATCTCAGTATGTTGAAAAAAAAGATTTCCAGCAGCAGTCTTGCCACTTGGCTTAAGGCCTGCATACCTCTAGCTTATACATTCATATGCTTGCAGGCACCAACAAAAATCACAGCTCATTCTATTTGGGTGGCAGTTACTTCTGCAGCATTTTCACTGAATGCTCCTCTTCAAGATGTATGTCAAGCTGCCATTTGGTTGAGCCCCAATACTTTACTAAATATTATAAAATTGATTTCTATGCCTCAGCTAAGATGGTTTTTAAGAAAGAATGCTCCAACACATTCTCCTGAGGTACTAGGGCAGCCTTGTACCCATCTTGTAATTGGACACCTTTTGACATTCCACCTGAGAACAAAGGCTACAGCTCCAAAGTTAGTTTTCTGTTGGTTCAGATGTATTAAGTTACTGTTCTGTTCTATGTACCTTTTGCCTTCTAGTCCTTAGCTTGGTTGTAAGTGAACTGAGACTTTAGAGGGGGCGGAGAGTACAACTTCCTTTGAAGCAACAGCATTCCTACCTTTGAATACTAGGAGGAGCTCACATCCCACCTGGAGACATATTTACACATGTAGAAATACCTTTCAGGTAAGACTAACAGTCTCTTTCCTATTTTGCCCAAACTGATAAATCATGGTTACCGGTTTTGGAATGAGCTAGAATCCTAAATCATCATTTAAAATTGGTTTAACCAACTGTGTGCACAGGCTAAAGGTTCATGGATATCTCAGCTTATTAACCCAAGATATAATCAACCAAATGCAACCACTGTCTCTCAGCCTAAGCTATCTCACATGACAACTGTTTGGATAAAATGGGTGGGGAGAGAAAGACCATGTACACCACACTGAACATCTTGTAGGAAGGATAGTATATTAATGCAATAAAATAAAAACCTAGAACATTTTTAAAAATAAATATAACCAATCAGACATATAGCTATATCTAAATGCTGAGCCATCCAAGGTGTTTCATCAGTTTCAACACCTCTTATCTACAGGCTAATCAAAAACTCCAAGGTGGCTGTCAGTTCTTGAACAATGAGAACCTAGATGTATAAAACTACTAATGACTTGTTACCGTATTTTAATAATACTTTGTGTAACTTTTTTCTTTTACAGAGTGATGTAATACGGAAACCCCAAGGTCAAATTGAACTAAGTGCATCCAGCCGTATCGTAAGGGGTGATGGAAAGCAAACAGTTCAGGTGCTTCCTTTATGTATTTGAAAGAAAGTGTCCTCTGTCCACATGGACAGACAACCCCTTCTTATTTAATTGTATTTTAAAAGTACTTGTCATGAATAATGACTTTTTATTAGTCTTACTCAGTGATTTTCAGTAGAGCTCAGAGTGCTTCCACACAGCAGTTTATTAAAAACTAGGTGCTGCTCATACATACAAGATTTTTTAGCAACATCTCCATGATCAAAATGCCATACCCTCTTCCCTATTTAATCCAAATTTACCATTTCTACAAGTTTTCTAATTATCAGATTTTCCAATGGAAGAGTAAATCCAGTGGGAAAATAATATGGGATGGCATCTTAATGAGGATAAAGTTGTGTGGACACTGAAAACTTGCAGGCATGCTCAGCTCCAACTGTCTCCAAATGTGAATTAGGAGGCTCCTGTTTGGGTAAAGCGTCAGTTGAAAATTTGAAGGAAGTTGAAATGACTCCTGATAAGATTTACAACATTTTTCAGGAGACTTTAATACATTTCTAATGGAAACTGAATGATCCTTTAGGAATTTACTATGAGAATTTTAAACATCTGTTGATGGCTTGCTTTTGTAAATAAGTATTTGTTCAATTAAATATTTAATAGCCTCTCCCCCAGTAGAATTAGCAAGTTCAGACTCTTATTTATTACATGCTAAATGTTTAAATGTAGGTATCAGTAGGAGGAGGATTTGTATTACCCCAAATCAACATTTCTTCTATCACTTTGCAGCTGACTACTGAAAAGCGAACCTATTACTTGACTGCAGATTCCCCAAATATATTAGAAGAATGGATCAAAGTACTTCAGAATGTTCTTAAAGTACAGGCTGCAAGTCCACTTTTCATTCAACCAGAAGTCAAACCTGTCATGAAAGGCTTACTTACCAAGGTAGAAATCGTTATTCTCCAGTACTGTATTGTTCTCCCATCATGTGCACTGTTTTTGTAAATTAGCCATTCTGTCTTAGTGGATAGAATTAGAGATTTTGGTGAATTTCAGAAACAGGAGTTTTGAAACATATGAACTACCCAATTCAGAGCCCAAAACTTTTCTAAATTTGAGCATGTTTCATATGGATTGACCATTGCCAATCAACAGGCTCATAGTTGTGGAGTGCCTAGGGGGTCCTTCCCCCTAATTTTTTCTGCCCCCTATTTTTTTTTAAAAAAAAATTATTACCAATTTTTTCTTTCCTCCCCCTGTGCCACTTTTAGGCTGGCTTTAGGTCTGCGAGTCAGTTCCCTCCAAACAACCTTACTTTTGCAAGAGGAGGAGGTCTGGTGTGGGGGAAGGGTTTCCTGTGGACAGCAAAGGCCTCATAGATTTATCCTTATACCTGGAACCTCCTGAGCATGCTTGAAAGTGTCATTTCCTGTCAAGATACATGGGACTTCTAATTTCACAAGTCTCCTGGCCCAATTCAATGAATTGGAAGCCAAAGGAAATGACAACTTTTATGCAAAACCTGTTACCCAGGCTAAGTGTACTTAGGGACAGCTGAGAGCATACTCCCCAAGGTTACTTTTGCATTCTTTCTTGGAAAAGCTTAGCATGGTCCTTAGTTTTATCTGAGAATTTTAAGGGCCAAACTAGATGTGACATTAAATGCATCTTTGATTCAACTTGTAGGTTTTAAAAAATGCAAATTGCAGTAGCTAAGGGACCAGAGTGATCAAATGGGGTCAGAGCAGGCGTGGAAGGGGAATTTAATCATTTCCTCCCCAGTGCAGTCCCCACTGCAGTATTTGCTTTGTGAGGAAATCTCTCAATGGCACCATTCCAACGTTTCTATTTTCAAAAATGGTCCCCTGTGTTTTTAAAATACAATAAATTAAAGGAGTCTCTTGATTCATGCTTAGTACATACTAGGCATCCTTCAATTTCTTCACTTGCAGGTGAAACATGGATATTCTAAGAGAGTGTGGTGTATGTTGGTTGGGAAAACTTTGTACTATTTCCGTAGCCAAGAAGATAAGGTATGTCTTTTTAACCTATTAAGGAATTAGAATTTATTTCTAGTTACTTGCGACTTCATGGTGGGAAATTCTGAGGCCATTTCTCAGTTCTTCTGAGACAGAGGACGTGGAGTCATCTATAATGTTGTAACTATTTAAGAATATACAGAATGTGTATTCCTCTATGGGAAATTTCTGGTAAACTATTTAATGAAGAACATTCTTCCAGATGCAAACATACACTGGACACTTGCCCCAGGTCTCTTTTAGTAACCTCACAAGAATTTCTTGCAAGCTGTGTCTCATAAAGCTCTTAACTACTTCTGTTAGTTCAGACAGGCATATCCTCTGTGGCTAGGCAGGCTTTGCTATGCAGCAGAGTGAAGTACCAGGAAGCACCATTATGGGATGGGGGAAGAATTGAAGGTAGGTATTGCTGTCTGATTTGGTTAGCAAGACTTTTGAAAGTGTTGACCCTAGCAGAGGGTGGGATGCCAATTGGGCTGTGCTTCAGGCAGCAAACTGTTTTGGGTTGGAACTGTCGGCAGGTAATAGACCAACACCTCCATCCTTTGCAAGGAGGTTCACCTCACCCAGAGAAAAGAACACTTCCAAGACTGGAGCTGACTGCTGCAGAACATCAACAAGTCCATGTCTTATTTCATGATATGTTGCTCTTGAATACTGCACTTGTGGCTTTTTTGTTTGTATATTATAGACCATAGTTATTCGTGACAGAACACTGATACTGATCATCTTCCATCTCTTTTCATTTTTGGAACTTTTTTCTGTATTTTGTTTTTCAAATCATGGTTTGTTTATTTGTTTAGGTGTTTGTTTTTGCTCCTCTATGCCCTTTCACCATTTTTACCTGAGTTCCCTTTGTCTGCCCACCTGCCTACCTACTAACTAGCGTTAGCCTGTATCCTTTACAGTACTGTCTCTTCCTCCTCCCCCACACACACTTTTCAGTACTCTAATTTATTTCAGTGTGAGTGGGAGCACAGGGGTAATTTTCCCCAGTAGCATACCATTAGGTGGCTTGTAGCGCCGCCTGGTGTCCAAAGGCAGGAATGCACGAGAGTCAAAACTTCAGCTGCTTCTTCCAGCTTGACCCCTGTCCATTCATGCCTTTGTCCTAGGGGGATCCTTTCAGCCTTAGCTCTCTTTCAGTGAGTCTGTTCCTTGTTGTTTCTTGTATCATTTTTTCCCTCTTTTGTTCAGTGTTTGCCTTTCCTTCTCTTGTTTGTATATTTTTTAAAAAACCTTTTTGTGCCGAGGTTTCTTCTTTGTTTTTTCCCTGGCCTTGCTTCCTTTGGTGGCTGTGGCTTTTTTCTGCGGACGAAGTCCCACCAGGCCTCCTGGCCACACGGCTTCTTTTGCAGACTATCTTCAGTTCAGACCTTAGCCAGTCCTAGCTCTGGCTCTGCTTCGGAGCTTCTCAGATCTGTCTTGCAGAGATCATGCCTGCGACTCTGTTCCTCTTCCCTCTCCTCCTCTGCCTTACCCATCACCTGGCTCTCGGAGCTCGCCGATACAGTTCCGTTCCTCTGCCCTTGCCTCATCTGCCTGTCCCCGCTGCCCATCTCTCGGAACTTCAAGCTGCAGCTCTGATCATCCCTTGGAGCTCGTGGTGGCAGCAATGGCTCTCTCTCCTCCTGTTCCGCTTACCTTTCAGAGCTCATGGCGGCAACTTCCCTGTCTCTTACCCTGCCTGCCTGTCGGAGCTTGTGGCTGCTGCCCCACTCTGTTCCTTTTCCTCCAACTCAGGAGAGGCCCTGGTAGTCAGTGGTGCAGCTAGGTTCTCTAAGCTTCTCCCATTATTGTTCCTGGAGGCTTGCCCTGAAGGTTGCGGCTGCAGTGTCAGTGACTCTGCACTCTGACCGCCATTTTTCCACCTCATTTGCTAGGCCCTTCTTCTTTGGCCGCCATTTTGTGTTGCTGATTTCCTGTCTTTCTTGTCTCCCTTTTTCTTCTCTGTCACAAGTGCCTCTCTGTCTCTAGTCTCCTCTTGCTTATTCTCTACCTTACACAAAGGGACAAGCATGGAAAAGGAGGAAACAGAAGAAAGCGAAGAAGTAATGAGTTTATTTTTTTTTAAAGTAGGAAAAGGAAAAAGGACTTGGCTGCATTGAGGTCAAACTGCTCCCCTCCCCTTCCAAATGTGCTAAGAAATCACTCCTCTCGGCTAAGCAGAATGCTTACAGGTGAGCTTACTATGTCAGTCCCCTTCTTCACATGGCGTTTCCGCTGAGGGTCAGCAGAGGCTGGAAGCTCTTTTCCATTTGCCTGCTGAATCTTCTGAGGAGGAATTTCAAGGTTTTCCAAACCAGCCTGCAGTGATACCTCCTCACCAGGGGTTCCCCTCACACAACCACCGACCCCTACACCTTTACATTCAGCTGAGCAACCCGGGCTGTCTGCAGCTTCACCCTAGCCTCAGTTGCCTTTGGATCCTCTTACAACTGTCTCACCACCTTGCAGGGCCTTCTTCTGAACCAGACCTTCCTCCCTCAATTCAGAGATGTTCTGTTGGGTTCCATCTCCTTTGAGCTTTGAAGGCCCGCCCTTGTCTCTATGCATCAGGCCTGACCTTCACCCTCAGCTGAAGAATGTCAGGAGCAGCAATGGATCTCGTCCCCCAACCCCTTTGATATCTCTAGGAGACGGGCTCAACATGCATTAGAGGCTGAGGCTGATCCATTCAATCCTTTCATCACTCCTGAGGGGGACGAGTTGGAGTGGAGCAGGGAGTCGGAAGGAGTATTGCTCACACCGTCTGTTTCAGTCTTCAGACTATCTTGCCTTATTCCGCAAGTCCTTAACCACATTGGGTTTTGACGGGCCGCTGCCTGAACCCTCATCTGCCCCAGTCAAGGGGGCTAAAGTGCTGAAAGCTCCCAAGTCTTCAGTTCATTCCTTCCCAGTTCCCAACCCTCTTGACAAAATGGTGAAGGAGGAATGGGGTCATCCTTTTCATGCACGCCATATGACAGCTTTGCCGTATGACAAGTTTTATTCACTAGATCCTGAATTCATGAATTTCCTAAAGGTCCCTGCAGTGGACGTGCCCATTTTGAGTCTGGTTTCCAGGTCTCTCCTTCCTAAAGAAGGTGACTCTCAATTCAAAGAATCATCTGAGTGGAGACTGGACTTCACTCTTTGAACCCATGACACCTCAGCATATGCCATTTGAGCTTCCTGTGCTGCTTCCTTGATCACCAGAGTCTCCATGATGTGGCTTGATGAGTTACTTGATAATCCTCAGCTGGACCCGGCTAGACTTCGCAAGACCTTGGTCAAGCTACACAAGGCCACAGCATTTGTGGCAGATGCAATGCTCGATTCAACAGTTTGCTGCTAGGACTATGTTCACAGGTGTGGTAGCTCGCTGGACCCTTTGGCTATGCCACTGGGATGCTGACACACTGCTCGTATCAACCTTTCCACAGCCTCCTATTTGGGCTCCCTGTTGTTTGGGGATGAGGCCCTCAAGGCAGTGCTGGTCAATCCCAAGGATAAGAGGAAACCTGTGCTAGCTACAGTTAAACAAGACAATCGCAGAGCTGCCCGCAGATCTTCATCTTATCCATACAAACAGTCCTTTCGGCCCTCACAACCTGCCGACAGGGGCCGTGATATTTGCTCTTCAAGAGGCTGCTGGAACAGACAGTGCTTCTTTGGCCACAACCAGAATCAGTCCTCAGGACATCAGAGGCATACTCCACCCTCTGGTTGTGGGGGTACATCAGCAGCACTAGTACTGACGCCATCCCAATAAGTGGCAGTCTTCTTCACTTTGCCAGCGCTTGGAGGCATGTAACAATGGATGCTTGGGTGCGAGATACTGTGATTCATGCTTATTCTATAGAATTCTGGGAGGTCCCTCCACACAGGTTTCTACCGTCCTCCCTGCCTGCCTCTTTTGAGAGGCGGGCAGTGATGACAGAGGCCATAGATCACTTGCTTTCTATAGGCACTATAGAGCCAGTGAATCCAGCCAAATTTTACTTAGATGTCTACTCCATTTTGTTCACAGTACCCAAAAAAGATCATTCGTGGAGGGCAATCCTAGATCTCAAATTCTTCAACTCCTTTGTCAGGCATTGGCGCTTCAAGATGGAGTCTCTGGTGTCAATTGTGGAAGCACTCCAGGAAGGGGACTTTTTGGCTTCTATTGATCTGAAGGAAGCCTATCGGCATGTTCCTATCCTGCCAACCCATTGAAAGTTCCTGAGAATTGCTTACAACAAGGCTCACTTCCAGTACTGGGCACTACCGTTTGGTCTCTCATCAGTTCCAAGGGTGTTCACAAAGCTGATGGTTGCTCTGGTGGTGCACCTCTGGCTCCAGGGGATCCACATCTGTCTCTACCTGGACAGTCTCCTTGTTCAGGCACAACCATGTCTCAGGCATCCACCCACACGCATCTCACCCTTGAAGTTTTGAGGACCTATGGCTTCCTCTTCAACCTAGAGAAGAGTCACCTGGTTCTGACACAGTGTCTTCAGCACCTTGGGGCCATATTAGACACAGCTCGCGTAATGATGTTTCTGTCCCCAGAGAAGATAGCAGCCACCATCCACATAGCTCACCACCTGATGGCCAGAAGGATGGAACATGTGATGTTTCTAGCCAAGGCCCTGAGACTGTTAATATCTTCCACTCACATTGTCCCCTGGGCTCATCACCATACCCTACCACTCCAGTGGGTTCTGCTGCCCTTTCAGCTGGACATCACCAACTCCAGTCACAGGAGAGTACACCTTCCACCTTGCCCGTGGTCCTCATTTTGCTGGTGGATGGTGACGTGAGAATCAGCAGAAAGGAACTCCCTTCAGAGAACCCAAGAAGACTCTGATTACAACCGATGCCAATCTCCTGGGGTGGGGTGCCCATTGCAATTCCCTCTTTGTTCAAGGCCAGTGGATGGCTGCTAAGCAACAACTCAGCATAAACTTGCTGGAGTTGCACACAGCCCATCTGGCTCTAATCCATTTTATCAGAAGTTCCATCTGACCGACATTCTCATTCGAACCGACAAAGTCAGTGTGAAAGTGCACTTGAACCATCGGGGGCACACGGTCGAGGGCCCTCCAAGCGGAATTGACTCTCATCTTTAATTGGGCCGAACATCACCTACACTCCCTGAGGGCGGAACACTTCAGCAGACTGGCTCAGCAGACAACAGGCTCTTCCTTGGGAGTAGAAACTGCATCCCAGGGTGTTTCCTCAATTGCAATGTCGGTTCGGTCCCTTTACAATAGATCTCTTTGCCTCCACTTAGAACACTCAGCTTCCACTGTTCTTCGCACAATATCATCAACAGGGCGCTAAAGCAATCGATGTGCTGTCAACTCCATGGCCAAGACGGCTACTCTATGCCTTCCCTCTAGTTCTTCTGCTGGGGCAGATCATCAGGAAGATGTGTCAAGAACGGGCTCAAATTTTTCTCCTGGCACCTTACTGGCCATGCAGGCCATGGTTCTCGGATCTACTTGCTCTCTCAATCCAGAAACCATGACACCTACCATTTTGGCCAGATCTGCTGTCTCAGGGTCCAGTTTGTCATCCAGATCCCAACTGGCTGAGTCTGACCGCCTAGGTGTTGATAGGAGCTACTTGAGGCATTCAGGGCTCTCTAAGGACGTTATAGCTACCATTTTGGCCTCTAGAAGGCCTTCCACAGTCCGTATTTATCAAGCCATGTGGTCAGCCTTTACTGCATGGTGTTTTAAACAGCAGGTCGGTCGGTCCGTCCAGTGCTACAGTTAATCACCTACTCGATTTCCTCTATGTGGGTCTCTCGATGGGTCTGAAGCCTAATACTCTCAGGCAGCCCTCAGCCATTTCATCCATATTGTCTGTGCAATCGTACCAGTCTTCCCTTGGAACACACCCCTTGGTCAAGCGATTCCTGAGAGGGGCTCTTCTCCTTTCACCACCTGTAGTCGATTGGTTTTCCTCTTGGAGCCTTACAAAAGTCCTTCAACGTTCAAAGGCACTGCAATGTTCTCCTTTTGAGCCTCTCAAGACGACATCATTATGTTTGCTCTCGTACAAAGTCCTGTTTCTCGTAGTGGTTACTTCAGCCCGGAGGGTATTGGATCTGGCAGTTTTGTCCATTGCCCGTCACCTCTGTGTGTTCCACAAGGACTCTGTGCTGTTACGTCCAAATCCTACTTTTCAACCTAAAGTGTTTTCTGTTTTCCATTGTAGTCAGGATATTGTCTTACCATTCTTTTGTCCTCAGCCAACTCATCCCCTTGAGAAGGCCTGGCATTCCCTGGATGTACATCAAGCTCTAAAGGTTTACCTGGCTAGGACCTGGGACATTCGTCTGAGTCTCTTTTCGTCTCATTTCATCCAAGGAGCTTGGAGAAGGTCATCAGCTCAACACTCTCTCATTGGCTGTGGGCTTGCATTACTCTGGCCTATGAATTTTTTCAGATATCAGTGCCTCCAAATGTCACAGTCCATTCTACAAGGTCGGTGGTCACCATGGCTGCCTTCACAACCAATGAACCCCTTGCAGATATTTGTAAGGCTGCTGTGTGGTCCACACTGAATTCCTTTATTAGACACTATAAAGTAGATTGTTATGCTTTGGTGCACACCTCATTTGGTAGGCAAGTTCTATTATAGGTACTGTCTTCCTCTTAGGCAGCCTGGGCCCACCCTACTGGGACTGCTTTGGTACATCCCACCTGATGGTATGCTACCTGAGGAAAACGGACCTGGTTTCCCCAGGTATCATACCATCAGGACCCTTCCTGTTGAGGGGAGCTGCCTAGCTTTTTCTGAAGATATTTTTTTTCTATTGTGTTTCTGCTCAATCCAGTTTGAATTGCATTACTTGTATTACATTATCTGCATGAGACATGTTACTGCTAAGGCTGTTCTTTACTGTTCATTATGGGTTTTTTTACTGTTTGTGCATATTTCCTGTTTGGAGTCAAGATGTGTATTATGATGATTAGTACTCCTTATTTTATGTCTGAGAGTTTTCTCTCTGAAGAGAGATGCACGGACCCGGTGTACAGTTCATCCGGAATGGACTGGGGTCAAGCCAGAAGGAGCAGCTGAAGTCTTGACTCTCATGCATTCCTGCCTTTGGATACCAGGCGGTGCTACAACCCACCTGATGGTATGATACCTGGGAAAACCACCTTTCAGGTGAGACCAACAGTCTGTTTTATAAATCCAGCATTTATTATGGGAAAACAAAACCTGAACCTGTAATTCTGGTTCATAGGTTGGAAATGTGTGTATGCTATTGCTAGGACAGTGGCAACAAGAGTGCTAATTAGTGTGTGTGTGTATGTGTGCATACATACACAAACAAAACCTAATATGTTTTTATTTGTCAGTTTTTCTTCATGCCTATCATTATGTATCTTTTTTTATTGACCGTAGCTAATGTCTTTGCTTCTAGTTTCCTTTGGGCCAGATACAGCTTTGGGAGGCTAAAGTTGAAGAAGTTGACCGGTCCTGTGATTCCGATGAAGATTATGAGGCCAGTGGCCGTAGCCTATTATCAACACATTATACAATTGTCATCCATCCTAAAGAACAAGGTCCCACTTACCTTCTTATAGGATCCAAACATGAGAAGGTAGTAAATGTACCATGTCTTCATTATTTTAGAATATGGCTGCAGTCACTTATTTACAGTAAACAGAGAAGAATGCATATCGAAGAGAAAACTAAACGGCATTGTGTTGGTTCAAGTGTAATGCTAAACCATAGTTTAGTGTTGCAAGAAGGAGCTGAAGTGAGCTTCAGGCTTCTTTCCCTTTTCTGCTCTAGTATGGCCATGTGGAAGTTTTTGGAAGCTTTTACTTTCTCATATGGCCTGACAAGACTTTGAACTTGTTTTTTGCCACAGAGCGGATTGGTAATATTCCATTGATTGGGGAGCTTGTTGTGAATCCGTTGTCATGGAGGTGAGATTTGGGCTGAACACAGCTACTCCATTCTGCAGGGTGGGGGGCCCATTGAGATGGTCCACTCTTGAGACTTATGGAATCTGATGGATTCCTGAATGCTCAGGAATGGAGCATGTAAGTCACCTTGATACTCTAGTGGTGTCCTACATGTGATGACATGGGGGTTGATGGTTAAAGCACAACTAGCATAAATCTGAGTCTGAACCTCAATGAATGCAGGTGACTTTACACCACTACACTTAACATGTGTTGGTGGTGTCAACAAAGAAAGTTTACTTCTCTGCTATCATTGGGCCCCCAAGTAGCTGTCCAGCAGAGCTTTTCTGAGTGGCGAATGGGCTTTTGTCATCTGGTCAAGAGAGTGTTGCTCTGATACCCTCAGAGGCCTGCTCTAACAATTTTGCAAGGCACGTTAGGGACAAAATCACTCAGATTCAGAGAGAGTTGGATGCCACAGTTAGAGCAAGTCCAGAGCACTGTCTACTTAATCTGTATTGGATCAGTTCAATTATTGCAGCCTGAGGATGCCTGCAGTGTGGCTGACCACCTGCTCACTTGAACCCTGCCTATCTTGACTTCTTAGAACTAGCCGTAGGGGGTTGACTGGGTCAGTCTGGGGAGTGATTAATACTTTACTGGAAATGGAAGTACTATCCACCTTGAAGGAAGCGGTGGTGTGTCCCCTCCATAAGAGAACCTCCCTGGACCCAGTAGCAAATATCTCCTTTTTGGGCAAGGTGCTCAAGAGGGTGGTGGCAGTCCAGCTTCAGGAATGCTTGGAGGAAATTGATTACTTGGATCCATTCCAGTCTGACTTCAGGCCCAGCCATGGCACTGAAACTGCCTTGGTCACCCTAGTTGATGACATTTGTTGGGAGAGAAATGGGGAGAGTGTGACCCTGCTCATTCTACTTGATCTCTCTGTGGCTTTCAATACTATTGACCATGGTATCCTTCGGGAGCGTCTCAGGAAGATGTGGGTTTCCAGAAAGTAGATATGGGAGACCACTCTTTGGTAGACTAAGGCTCAAAATTGGGTATGCACATTTTAAAAGCAAATTGCTGCTAAATATATATAGAAAAAAAGAATTCAGCTTAATTTTTAAAATAATACGAACATACATAAGACATAGAAATGAAGTTTCTAAAACGTAGTCATTTGGAACACAACAATGTAAAGTGATGTCTGAACAACAATAATAGTGAGAACCAAGTGCGTTTCAACCCACAACAGGTCTCCTCAGTGATCAATAAATGTACAAATCTCAGTGTTATCATCAGAGGTAAATAATTGGACTGTTCTGTATAAATACCGTGAGCTGATCTATCTTATCCATAGAATTTTTGTGCGCATATGACAAGTCTGGAGATATATGGGTTAATATGGAAGGTGATATTTTTCTAGTGCTTGTTTATGTATATTTCTAGAGTTTTCTCCAGGTTTCTAGTTATCATGTCAGCAGTTCAACAATTCCGTGGCTTGCAGGTGTTCCTGGATTCAACACTGTCACTGGAGGCTCAGGTGGCCTTGGTGGCTTGAAGTGCCTTTTTCCAGCTCCACCTGGTTCACCACCTAGGGCTGCTTTTGGACAGAAATGACTTGACCAATGCACTCCATCCTCTGCTAACCCAGACTGGATTATTGCAACACACTGTGTGTGTGGCTGCCCAACCTGGAGCGGCCAAATTATGGCTGGAGTTCCATTTAGAATTCATGTAACCCCTGTTTTAAAACAGCTGCATTGGCTGCCAGTTTGTTTCTAGGCCCAGTTCAAGGTGCTCATTCTGGTGTTTAAAACCCTTAACAAACTAGATAACAAATATATGAAAAATGACTCTTTCCCTACAGACCCTCTCTGGTGTTAAGATCAGCAGAGGCGGCCCTCTTGATTGTTCCACTGTCCTCAGAGGCTTGGGGGGTGGTGGCCCAGGAGAGGGCATTCTCTGTGGCAGGCCCTAAGTTGTAGAATTCCCTCACTGCAAGGTTCATCTGGCACCTTCACTGTACTTTTTGTGTGTGTATGCTGAAAATGCACCACTTTATCCTGGCCTATGACACTTGAGATGTATTCTTGTGATTGTAATTTGTTTTAAACAGTTTTTAATGTTGTATTTTAAATTGTTGTGACCCACCCTGAGATCTGTAGACAGCTAATGGTGGAAAGAGTCTGGTTTTCCAGAAAGACAAAAAGGGGTTAAAAGGCAGAGCTGCTCAAGGACGCAGCAGCTGGCACAGAAGCCATAAAACCTTGAAAATGAAACTGCACAGTGTGGGGGTTGTTAAGTTCGTGGAAGGAAGGTGTTTGTTACTGTCTGTTTGAATCTTGTTGAGCTTTGCCAGTAAAAAGACTCATCTTAACTAAAAGACTGGACGTTGTCTTTGAATCACTTCGGCGCTCATACACTCGCTACTGTATGCCACTGTTGGATTGTGTCTGCGTTGTTGTGTGAAACAGCATACATTACGTTGTAGTTAAGTTGCTCAAGAAACCGTTCCAGAGGCATTAAATCATGTAAGAGTCTTTATTCAGACATTAAGGCCAGCGGCTTTAAGATCCCCCCGCAGGAGAGAAGTTCTACTACGTTCAAAGTACAAAACTACTAGAGACAGCTCAGCAGACAGCAGCAATAGTAAAAGCACTTTTTCCCAAGCTGTTATCTCGTTACCATGACAACCACTGTCTGGCCTTGCTTCCCAGACCATACTAGATAAGGCTGCTTCTCACACTTCTCCAAAACTTGCAGGCTTCATGGAAAACAACTGATAGTAATGCCTATCAGTGACAGCCCAACAGTCCCCCCTTTTCCATTAAGACTGCAATATACACATAAAACACATTTTCATAATACATAGTCAAACAGTAATACATTTCTACAATACATTGTATCATACCTTTTCAGTTCAGTACAGTTCAGAATTACATCTCAGTACATTACAGTACATGTCAGGACATCTCTGTACATTCAGCTAGAACTTTATTCAATCAAACTTTGGTTCAACACATGTAACATAAAGTGTCTCAGGATCCATTTCAACCTGTTTATGCATTCCTGGGCTTGTAATCAATCCCACTGTAAATCTGTCAGGCGGTCTGCCTATATTCTCTCTCGTGGAGCGTCGTAAAGGAACCAGAGCTTCTGCTCTCTCTGCCCCCCCATTTGTGCTTAAGCCTGTGCTTGTACTTGGCACCGCTTGCCCAGGATCATCCATTTCCTCAGCTTTCTTTGATCTGCGTTTTCCAGAAATGAGCTCATTCAAAGCATCTCTGAGAGGAATTTGTGTACCTTCCACTTTAATGTCAAAATCTGGCTTAAATGTCTGTTGTGATTGTGTTCGTGTTTGTGTGTCATTTGACCCTGTAAGAATCACTGTCTCTCTTTGATCCCAAGGCTTTTCTGAGACTTTAATGCTTCTGCTCAGAATTAACTGCTGTGTTTCTGGACACCAAACTCTGAAATATGCATTCTGAAATCCCAAAACAAAACCTTGCTGTGCTCTGGGCGCAAGCTTGCCCCTCCTTTTTCCCTGTGGAATGTGGATCCAGCACCTTGCCCCGAATTTTTGAATGTGTTGTATTTTAGGCTTTCTGCCAGTCAGTTTCTCATAAGGAGACATTCCAAGTGCACTATGTAACAGCCTGTTGTGAATGTAATTCGCATAAAGAATTGCCTCTCCCCAGAAAGAATTCCCTAAACTGCAATCCAGCAGCATGGCTCTCATTGCTTCCCCAAGCACCCTATTTTTTCTCTCAGCAGTTCCATTGGAAAACGGGCTGTGTGGAGCAGTGAAATTCTGGTTTATTCCCTTACTCTCCAGAAAGTCACTCAATGCTTTACTCGTAAATTCCCCACCTTGGTCTGAGCGTATAGCCCCCACCGTAACACCGTGTTGAGTTTCGATTCTCTTAATGAACAGTTTCAGCTTCTGCTCAGCTTCACTTTTATGCTTTAACAGAAAAACATGACAAAATCTCGAAAAATCATCTACCAATACCATGTAGAATTTCACACCTCCTCGTGAAGCATTTATTGGCCCTGCTAAATCAACATGAACTAGCTGGTAGGGAGCTGTTGTGGTTCTCTCAGCCTCCCGGTTTATTGGTGCAATAGTCATTTTAGCTTGATTACAAGAATCACAATCCATTAACTGACCACAGTCTTTCAAACGCATGCCTTCACTGTGCAAAGGGGTTTTCTTAATCTTGTCAAGGTTTGCATGCCCCAGCCTTTGATGCCATTCATGGACGCAGCCCTGATGTACCTGTGCCTCAGCGTTTAACACAGCACACCCTGCTTGACTGCTCTTTATTACAAACTGTGAATCATCATTAAGGCTTCCCTGCATGCACATTTCAGCCCCCCTCATTATAAAACATTGGTCTTTGTGGAACAAAACTGAATAATTACAACTTACCAGTTTGCTAACTGATAAAATATTATGAGCCAAGTCCGGGACGAACAAACAGTCTGTCATAATGCCAAGCTTGTCAAATTTAATCAGACCACGTGCTTTTACGGAATTCCGTGATCCATCAGCAAGTAAAACAAAATCCTGCTCATCAGTAGACGTGTAAAACAGACTCCTGTCCTTAATTAGAATATGGCTTGCTCCGCTGTCGAGCAACCAGTTCACAGGTCGTAAATCTTGAGAGTTCTGTTTACAAACAAAGTTCACACTGCCTTGCTTCAAGCCTCCGTCCTTGGAGTTTCGCTTGACTGGACAATCTTTACGGAGATGCCTACGGGCCCCACAGGCAAAACAAGACTTCAGCTGCTGCTCCTGCTTGTTTTCCTGTCTGCTTTCGGCAGCCTGCTCCGGTTTGGCACATTTCTCCTCCTTGCTTCTGACAGCTCCCACCGGCTGGGCTCTCAGCGCCTCCTGCCTCCGCTGCCATTCCTGGGACATTTCCTGTAACGCGTCCCAGATCTGTTTAGCCGACGGCTCATCTCTCACACACATCAGTTGAGAATCCGATAGAGCCAAGATTATAAACGCCTGCGCCCTCTGGTCTCGACGCTTCCAGGCCGCGGTCAATACCGCCGGGGGGGTTTTCTTCAATCACGTCCTATAAATCCTCTGTTATCAGCAAAGCTCTCATCCTCTGCTTCCAGCTGGCAAAATTCTTCTCATTAAGTCGTTCCATCAGCAAGCCTCCCCCAGACAGGTTTACAGCCATGTTGCTCACCTCCGTCTGGTTCATTCAATCAAGCTGCCCTCTCTGGAACTCCGTCTGCCTTTCAGACCAGCAACTTACTCCAGTGTAATGCGCTGTGGAGCGTAACCATCCTCTGCTACCACTGTTGGATTGTGTCTGCGTTGTTGTGTGAAACAGCATACATTACGTTGTAGTTAAGTTGCTCAAGAAACCGTTCCAGAGGCATTAAATCATGTAAGAGTCTTTATTCAGACATTAAGGCCAGCGGCTTTAAGATCCCCCCCCGCAGGAGAGAAGTTCTACTACGTTCAAAGTACAAAACTACTAGAGACAGCTCAGCAGACAGCAGCAATAGTAAAAGCACTTTTTCCCAAGCTGTTATCACGTTACCATGACAACCACTGTCTGGCCTTGCTTCCCAGACCATACTAGATAAGGCTGCTTCTCACACTTCTCCAAAACTTGCAGGCTTCATGGAAAACAACACAAGGTAGTAATGCCTATCAGTGACAGCCCAACACTGTATGCCACGCACATACATGCATCACACAGCAACAAGGGTTATGGGCCCAGAGTGTGGCACGGAGCGCGTACAGAGTGCATATTAGAAAACAAGTAAGGAACGACTTGTTCACCGTTGGGAAAGGGCAGCTGTGGAGAGCTGACGGACGAGGAACAGTGACTGGCAAAACAAGAGAGAAGTGTCTGCAGAAATGGCTGTGTCCTTATCAGCAGGAATGCCTTTGGAACGCCTCACTGAACAGAACCTGTTGGAGGTTATGAATGGAGGCTTTCTTAACAAAAGAAGATTTATGGCAGGTAATTGAGAACGATCCACCGGCTGACACACCACCGGCTCCATGGAAACGTATGGAAGAGAAGGCGAGATCGTATTTAATCCTGGCAGTGGATGACTCTCAACTGCTGCACATTCAATACAAACCCACCACGAAAGATATTTGGAATACTCTGAGAGACGTGCATGTCAGAAAAACAGCGAGTAGCAAGATTTATTTAGGACTTAAACTACATCAAATGAGTCTGGCGGAAGGTGTGTCAATGTCTGCTCATTTGTTGGAGATGAAAAAGTTGTTTGTGGAGTTACAAGAGAGAGAGGTTGTGCACTCTCAATTACAACAAGTGTATATAATATTACCATCACTAGAGGCAATGCCAGACGAGGGTTTGACGGTACAGTACGTGTCAGGTAAACTGATCCAGGAGTGGGAGAGGCGTGCAGAAACAAACGGAAAACAAGAAAGGAGAACTGAAAGGAGTGAAACAGAAACCAGGACATTTGGACTTAAGGCATGTTATAGTTGTGGATCAAGACAGCATTTACGGAAGGACTGTATGAACAAAAGGTATGGACATAAACAGTCACATGTGCAAATAATAAAAATGGGAAGTTCCAAGAAGATGGATGAAGAAATCACTGACTGGGTTGTAGACTCGGGTGCCACCCACAGCATGATAAAGAATAAAGACTTGTTCAAAACCATGCGTCCCACGAAGGAAACTGTAGTACTGGCTGATGGTACATTCAGGCAAGTCGTGGGGAGGGGTACTGTGCAATTGAGTGTACTCAATACTATAATGACGGATGTATTGTGTGTTCCTGACTTAGATAGCAACATCCTATCTGTAACGAAACTAAACAGCATGGGATATGTAGTCATATTTGAAAAAGGGAAATGTGAAATTAAGCAGGGAAATGATGCATGTGTAAAAGGGAGTCTCAAGAATTCATTATTCTATGTAAGGCTCAGTCTAACAGGAAGGGCATCAAAGATAACGAATGAAAAACCGCATAATAACTGTGTCCACATATGGCATAGAAAACTAGGGCATGCCAACTTCGAAACAATTGAGAAACACCCAAACATTGTGAGGATGTGACATACCAAGACTGCACAAGGCATGTGGAATGCGAGGTTTGTAATCAAACCAAAGCAACAGTAGCTCCAATAAACAAAGAAGCTAAGAGCAATACTAGTCAACCGTATCAAACAATACATGTGGACCTAGCAGGACCATTCCAAAGGTCGCAAGGTGGTGCTAGATATTTTCTTGTAATCGTAGATGATTATACCAGATATTGCACTGTGTACCTGTTGAAATCTAAGAATGAAGCAGAGGGGAAACTGAAACTATTCCTGAAAAAGGTTGAGGTGCAACATGACATACATGTGAAGCAAATACGCTCGGACCAGGGTGGGGAATTCACTAGTCACACTTTAGAGCCGTATTTGGTGGACAAGGGAATAGAACATGCGAAAACAGCCCCATTTTCACCATTCCAGAATGGATTGGCGGAAAGGAAAAATAGGACGCTTCAGGATGCAACCAGAGCCATGTTGAAGGACTCTGATCTATCACATGTTTTTTGGGGAGAGAGTTTGCTATATGCCACATACATCCAAAACAGGCTCTTCCACAGAGCGCTGAATATGTCACCATGCGAGAAGCTTCATGGAAAGAAGCCTCGACTGCAGCACATAATACGATTCGGTGCAAAGTGCTGGGTGCATATTCCAAAAGGGAGGAGGCAAGGCAAACTAGCGCCCAGGGCACAGAAAGGTTATATGCTAGGTTTTCAAAATGCATACTATCGAGTATGGCTGCCACATCAGAAACAGTTATTCTTAGTAGGAGCGTAAAAGCCCAAGAACAAGATTGGAAGAAAACTGTTTTAGTAAACTTGGAAAATACACAGAGGGATAATGAAACGATGGAACACAGCATAAAACAGGAGGAAATAGAGTCAGTTCTTGTGACACCAGATGAGATTGAATCTCAGGTAATACCCAGAAGGTCTGAAAGGGCTAATATAGGGAAACCACCTGAGCGCTTTCAGGTTAGCACTATAAAAGCACAAGAAGCAAATGAAATCACACAATATGCAGAAAGAAGGACTGATGAAGAAACGTTATACCTTGAATGTATCAAATCGAAACGTTAAAACTGTGTAGTATAAACAAGTAACTGTCTGTAAAATGTCTGTACAAAGAATAAACGTCTTTATGGAAAAGGTGGGGGCTGTAGACAGCTAATGGTGGAAAGAGTCTGGTTTTCCAGAAAGACAAAAAGGGGTTAAAAGGCAGAGCTGCTCAAGGACACAGCAGCTGGCACAGAAGCCATAAAACCTTGAAAATAAAACTGCACAGTGTGGGGGTTGTTAAGTTCGTGGAAGGAAGGTGTTTGTTACTGTCTGTTTGAATCTTGTTGAGCTTTGCCAGTAAAAAGACTCATCTTAACTAAAAGACAGGACGTTGTCTTTGAATCACTTTGGCACTCATACACTCGCTACTGTATGCCATGCACATACACGCATCACACACCAACTAGATCTTGGGGTGAAGGATGGGTAATAAATAAAATTAATAATAATACTATTTTAGATTAACCTGTTTAGTGTGTCATTTGACCTCAGAGAAAGTGTGGTTAATTTTAACTATGGTTAGTTCAAACAAGCCAAATTTCACCCATAGTTACCACAATTGAAGGTTTGGATGACATGCAAAATTGTGGTTAATCTATAAAGCAGCTAGGCTGGAAAGGGGAAGTGGGGAATGCGGAGCCGGGGTAGGTGGGGGCTAAGCTAGTTCTCCTAATACTAAACTCAGGTTAGTGAGTATAGGATTGCAGCCTGAAAGTCATCTTAATATACAGACAATCTTTTGTATACAAGGGGAATGAGCAAAGTCATTGAATGAAAGGATAGGGTGCGGAAAGTGTGTTGAACAGTAGCCAAAGTTTGGAATTAACACGGCGTTCTGTTCCATACCAGGGGTGGCTAACCTTCAGCCCTGCAGATAAAGTTATTGCTAAATTGTTGCTGAAAGTTGTTGCCGCCCTGGGCTCCTACTAGGAGGAAGGGCAGAATATAAATAAAAAACTAAATAAATAAATAAAACTACAAGTCCAATCATCCCTGACAATTGGCCATGCTGGTTGAGGCTAATGAGTCACATTGTGATAACATCTGGAGTCATACAGGTTCCCCATCCCTGCGTATGTAGTAATATCCTTCAGTTTAAGTGTTTATTCTACGGTCTATAAATTGCTATACAGCCAAATGGTATTCATCATGTGGGTGTTCCTGCTGGAAGTAAAGCAGAGGGAAGAATTTTAGAAACATTTTAATTAAGTAGGGTTGTAGAATGGGTCTTTATTCTTTATATAAATGATTTAAAAAAAAAACTTTTGATTAGAAGTACATTGATCTACAACTGTGTATTTTTTGCTTAAGCCAGACTGTTCTAATAATTGTTTAATTAACTAAAGTTTAAATAAATTTATAAAATGTTTTATTTCTTAGGGCACTTGGCTCTATCACCTGACAGTAGCTGCTGGAAGCACAAATATAAATGTGGGAACAGAGTTTGAACAACTCGTCTGCAAATTGTTAAATATTGAAGGGGAACCTAGTAAGTCCATCTCTTTTATTGCAAATTAGTTCCTGTGTATATGAATGTATAATTGTGCTTAAACTTGGCAAACAAGAAAATCAGCTATTATTCCGGACATACCTTTTAAAAAAGCACAAATACAGCATCACTTTGTTTATTTATAACTGCTCAATATAGTTTTAAAAACTAACATGTTCACACAGGACTTTCCCTCCTACGTATAAGAGGCTGACTGAGCAGTCTTTACCTATTGCATGAGAAAATCTTAGCTGTAAGGTGGGCATTCTGTGGCTCTCAGCATAATTTCATACAGATGGGAGAACCCAGAGGGACAGTAGGAGAGTTGAAAATGAAGGTTAAAAGCTCTCTGCAAGCAATCTGTCTTTCACCCAGCAGCATGCTAGACAGAGAAGGAAGGGGGAAAAGGGGTGGCCCTGACCGCTACCAGCATGGATCTCCCAAACAGATTACCCCTGGAGGAACATTGCTCTTGAAAGAAAAAGTTTCCCTATCCTCAGTTAAGGGAAGATCAGGGGCATTGGACTAGCTTTTCTAACTGAAAACCAGATACATGCAGGATGTTGTTAGTTCCTTAATTTGATTTGCACATATACCTACTTGGTCTTATTAAAAATATGTCTTCAACTTACCTGTCATAGTTAGACTTGATGGAAAATTTGTGTCTCAATTAATCCATCAAAGCTTTAAACTCTTGACACTGTCAGTAGTATTCTGGTTTTACTAGACGGGTGGTATGGCAGGGGCCTATTAACATTTTACAAAAATACAGCAATATTTCTGCCCTTAAAAGTTTGACGCAGTACATATGGTAGCCTCCTACTTAGGATTCCAAATAATCATCATGTACTTTGTTTAGGTTTTTGCCTCTTCCAAGAAATAAAATAACATTTAGGAGTCATTGTTGTTACTTTCTTCAAACAGCATTTTTAAAATTGTTACACAGTGCTTTGAGGAAAGAGTACAAGGGAAAATGTGAGATCTATAATTGTGGATTTAGTAAGAACATATCTGATATCATGATCTATTATTTGTACAAATATTTTTGTAAACACATGTCTTGCCTCATGTGAAATATTTCGTTTTCCAAGATGATGATGATTAATTTTATTTATGTACCTCTGTTCCTCTCAGCAGAGCCTAGAATGATGAATAACATATAACAAGTACACCAATTGTATATAAGAATTAATAATATTTTAAAAAACAGCACAACTATATTAACAGTATATAGTAGCACCATAATACTGTTAAGACACAGGGCAAAAATCATGTTCTAAAAGTACAGACAAAGAGCCCCAACCTCATATTGGTTGCCGCCCTAGGCTCCTGCTGGGAGGAAGGGTGGGATATAAATCAAATAATAAATAAATAAAATATTCCATCAAAGCATCTTAGATAGACTGAGGACACCATTTTAGTGTTCCCATTAATGATACCTGTTGTGAAGAAGTGCCTCTACAAAATAAATTTCATTGTTGCAGCAACACACTTTGAACACTTTACACATGAGATATCTCCATGCCAATACAAACCTTCCAGGGAACATATGACACTAATACTCAGGCGTGACAAAGATAATTTCATATGATAATTTTATATGAAACAATTTCGTATTTCATATCTAGGACTTCAAGTAAGGTCTTCCTTAATAAACTGTGCCAGACTAGTGCTAAATAATGACATTACTTGAAATAGGTAACTCTTTTTTATGTTCCAGCTTCTCAGATCTGGAGGCACCCTGCTGTTTGTCACAGCAAAGATGGGATTACGTCTCCCCTTACAACCCTCCCATCTGAGGCATTGCAAACAGAAGCTATAAAATTATTTAAGGTAAAAAATATTGCAGTGCAATCCTATGTATGACTACTCAAAAAGTAAGGCCTGTTAGTTCATTGGGACTTACATCTAATAAGTGAGTCATTATAAAATCACATCTCCTTGAAACTGCAATTCTAAGCACACTTATCAGGGAATAAGCCTGATTAGACACAGTGGAACTTACTTCTGAATAAAGATACATAGGATTGTGTTGTGAATTTGAATCTTGCCTTTCAAAAACCAGCCTTGCAGAAATTCCTAAACATGGCCAGGCATTGGCTTTCACAGTTTTCCAAAGGGAAGGTGCTCCAAAGCTATGCTGGAAGCTTTCTCGCTTAGCAGTTTTATTTATTTATTTTACTTTCTTTCTACACCTATATACCACCTTTCTATCAAAGTGCCTAAGATACTTTACAATTTAAAATAATGGCTAAGAGTGAGGAGGGAAGAGGAAGATATGCAAATACATCATAGAGCTCTTTCATGATGTTATATAATAAAATTACATAATGGAACTGCAGAGACAGTTTATGCAGGAATCCTTTATGGGAGGGAACATGGGCATATGCTTTGCATGTAGAAGGGTCCAAGCACGGTCCCTAGTACCTCCTGTTAAAAGATCAGACAGCAAGTCATATTAAAGACCTTTATCTGAGACCCTAGCGGACCACTGCCAGTCAGAGTAGACACTACTGGGCTAAGTGAACAAATAGTTTGATCTGGTACTTGGCAGCTTTCTACGTTCTGATAATTCTGGGAGGAGAGGAGCTAACTGGTAGTTGGTTCCAAAGAACGGACTGCACTTTTCCAAAGTACTATATGTGTGCATCAGACACCCAATGTCAATTATGACAAAGTTGTGTTATTGCAAGTGAAGATTGGTTTCTTAATATGTTTGTAATTTATTTTTAAGTTGATGTGCAGGCCCCCCAAATTAAATTTATTAAAATTAAAAATGCAAAACTGAATTTGTTTTACTCTTCTTTTTTGTAGACTTGCCGGTTGTTTATAAATGCTGCAGTGGACTCCCCTGCCATTGATTACCATGTATCTTTGGCCCAAAGTGCTTTACAAGTCTGTCTCACACATCCAGAGCTTCAAAATGAAATCTGTTGCCAGTTGGTTAAGCAGACAAGAAGAAGGCAGCCCCCAAATCATATAGGACCAGTTCAGGTACTAAATATTTTTACACCTATACTGAGGGTTACGTTTACACCATAGTAATATATATTATGAAAAATTGGAAGAACAGAATGCAGACACTGTGTTGTCCATAGAATAACGTGGATAGCCATTAATTGCAATGCAAAGGAAGTCAGTTACTTGGTTCATACTGATTTTCAAGAAGCACCCCCTCCCCCACATGAAGGACAGTAGGTGAAACTCTTTATAATAGTAAAATTTAAAAACCAGCATTAAAATACCTAAATAAAATTGCATGTAAGTGTTAATCAGAGCATGTTCTGATTTAAGATCACAGCATTCTGCAAACCCCATTTTAAATGAAGAACTATGGCACATGATATAAGTAATTGTTTGTAGAGGCTGAAATCATACCATACACATACTAATTCTTTTGAAGAATGTTCTAAACTGGAATGTTTTAAACTGAAATATAATGTTTATATCTCTCACTATAATATGTGCATTGAACTGTCGTCATGCTTTTGTTCGCATGGCCGCCTATGGATGTTGCCTGCGAACCACAGCGTAACAACAGTCTAGAGAGAAAGGCTGGAGGAGGTATGAAAAGGGAGTGAAGGTAAAAATGGGGTCAAAGCGGGGCTGCAGAATAGAAGCAACTTTAGAAATGGGGTGAAAAGGGGGTTAGTAATCGTATCGGGTGGGAAGATCTAATGGGTTTCATGGGGGGTTGTGTGCAAGGGGGGATTGCAAAAAAGGAGGGAGGAGGCATTGGCATGGGGATAGGCAAAAACAGGTACAAAAGGAGCTTCAGAATAGGAAGGGTGATTTCAGAATTGAGGGGAAGGTGAAAAAGCAGCTTCATAGATGCAGTGTGTGGGAGGGAAAAGATCCAGTAGGTTATTATGGGGGTGATCTGTGTGTGGGAGGACAGAAAAGAACAGAGAGAGAAAGGGGTGTGGAAAAGGGGGTGAAAGTGATAATGGGGGTGCAAAGCAGAGCTGCAGAATAGAAGTGGCTTCAGAAATGGAGTTGGGAAGGCTTAGTAGTTGCATGGAGTGAAAAAGGAAAGGTCTAAGGGGTTACCATGGCAAAAGTGGTGGTGACTTGGCGAGCAAAATGAGCAGGAGGGCAGAGCCTCCCTAGTATATAATATAATCAGATCTGGCTTTCCCGTTCAAATGACACGCAAATACAGAGCAAAGCCCTGGCCTTGGGCTCAGGACCAAGTTTATATTCCTTGATGTTTACATCTCCATTCTTCTCTTGTCCTTCACTCTGGGTCAAGGGGTCCTGTTTTACCTTAGATCTGGCCTCTCTTGCCCTTACTATCAACCTCACAGGCATACACACAAGATTTGCCGCTTCTCATTTCCTTTGTCCTGGATTCTTAGCTGTTCAGTGTTGACTGTGTTCATAAGCCTGCTTGTGCTTGGAGACAATTTGCTTCTGAAACTTCAGATAATGATGCTGATCTTTTTCATCGACCAGGCCTGGCAGCTTTTAGCACTCTGCGTTGGACTATTCCTTCCACAGCATCCATTCCTTTGGCTCATCAGACTTCACTTGAAGAAGAATGCAGATTCTAGGTATACCTTGTAAGAATATCAGGCTATCTAAGACTAAGGCCTTCTATTATGTAGAATTTAATGGCTTTAGAAATGTAGAGGTCAAAAGGTTTGAGAGTTTTGGACATCTTCCATGCCATAGTGTTGCTTATATAAATGTTCTTATTCATAATGCCTCTTGACATTCCTCCATTGGCATTGCTGTTCATTTATATATTTCATGTTAATTCACCGCCCAAGCAATGCAAAGCTTTTGGTTTTCCCATTTATATGTTTATAAGACAAGACATTGAATATTGAAATATTGTAATGAAATTTGTTATACATGAAATGTAGAACTGTCTCACATACAACTTTAACTATCAGCGTGAACAGTGGAATCTGCTCCAGGTTTTAGTCTGAATTTTCAAAGAGCTGCCCAAGGTGCACCTTGGACAACTGAAACGTTCGCACCTTGGACAGCTCCTTGAAAGTTCAAAGTAAAACCCAGTGGTCGTTTTTACAGGATGGTCTTTCTGTGGGTCTCAGGCCTAACACCCTAAGGTGGCAAGCTTCAGTTCTTCTATTCTGTCAAAGTCTCTGGGTAAACCCTTAGTTCTCACCCTTTAAGGTTTTCTTCAGGGTGCAACTGTGTCCGCCACCAACTCAACTCCATTTCCCTACATGGGACACAAAGTATTGACTGCTCTTAAGAAGCCTCCATTCGAGCTCAGTCTCTATTCACCTCTTCTCCTTCAAGGTGCTTTTTCTCATGGCCATCACATCACAGGAGAGTGTCAGAACTCAACATCTTCACAGTGGATAAGCGCTCTTGTACCTTCCATGAGGACAGAGTTATCCTGCACCCTGTCCCTAAGGTTCTTTCATCTTTTCACCATCAGCAAAACCTTATGTTACCCACCTTCTGTCCATCTCCTGTTCATCTGGCCAAACAAGCCTAGTATTCCTTAGATGTGTGTAGAGCTTTAAAGGTTCACAATTCCAGAATAAAACCATCAAACGGATGCTCTGTTTGTTTCCTTTCACCCCTCTTCTTTGGGTAAAAAGGTAAGCAGCTCCACACTGTCCAGATGGTTTAAGGCCTGCATTTCCCTAGCTTATACCTGCCTGAATCTGTAGTCCCCTGCTAAGAGCATGGTGCATTCCACTAGGGCAGAGGCTACCTCAGCTGTCTTTTCTCTCAGTGCACCTCTTCAGGAAGTACATAGAGTGGCCACGTGGGCTATCCCTAGTACATTCATTAAACATTATAAAATAGATGTTTATTCCGGCCAAGGCAGCCTTTGGGAGAAGGGTCTTACAACATGTTCTCCCAAGTAAGTAGGCAGCCTGCAATTTTCTGTTGTTTTCCCCACCCTATAGGGGTCAGCTCGGGTATGTCTCACCTGAGATCATCTTACATGTACAGAGAAGAGACCTTTGGTCTTACCATAAAACAGTTTTCTCTGTACATGTAAAGATGATCTCAAGACTTCTCCCTATGTACTATGATCTGTCTGTTGTTCTATTTCTTATGTTCAGCTACTGGGAGTGGGGGCTACTCTTACCTTTCACACATTTTCCTTTTTAGCAGGAGATAATGCAGTGTTGTGCTTTGTTACACATTATATATATGTTCACTGTTCCTATATGTGCTGTCTATGTTTTGCTTTTTGGCTTGTTGTAAAAGAACTGTTCTCTGAGGCTAAGGGGAAACGAGAAGTTTCTGAAAAATTAAAAACAGTGCGATTCTGCCTTCAACCACAAGGCGAAGCTCAAGTCCTACCTGAGATCATCTTAACATGCACATAGAAGACTGTTTTACAGTAAGACCAAAGGTCTCATTCACAACACTGTTTTGAGTTTCAAGTTTGAATCCCAGTTTGACTTACATACCCATCTTAGGGCAGGTTGGGAAGAAAAATGCAGGATAGATTGCAATGTGATGTGTCAAAAATGTTCTTGAACATTATGTTTGACCACTATATGTTAAAATAACTTGTTGAAATCCCTACTTTCTTAGAATTTATGTTACGAAGTCTTGTTTTGTGTTCATAGGACTGAATTTGGCAAGTATGCAATTTATTGTCAACGGTGTGTAGAAAGGACACAACAGAATGGTGACAGGGAAGCCAGACCATCAAGAATGGAAATTCTTTCAACGCTTCTAAGAAATCCCTACCATCATTCCTTACCCTTTAGTATTCCAGTGCATTTCATGAATGGCATATACCAGGTAATTAAAGATAGACTGTCTTCAAGTCAATTCCGACTTATGGTGACCCTATGAATAGGGTTTTCATGGTAAGCGACATTCAGAGGGGGTTTACCATTACCTTCCTCTGAGGCTGAGAGGCAGTAACTGGCCCAAGGTCACCCAGTGAGCTTCATGGCTGTGTGGGGATTCAAACCCTGGTCTCCCAGGTCGTAGTCCAGCACCTTAACCACTACACCACACTGGCTCTCTATTTAAAGATACTGTGGCTCAAATTCTCTCCTTGCTAATAAACAGACTGTCAGATTTGATCAGTTTTTCAGAACAAATAAACAATTTGATCCAAACTACTTAAAATACATTTAACATCAAAAATTCCATGCAATTCATTTTTTATGACTGGGCTATTGTTTTAATAGAGTAGATGAGAGAAAAAGAAATGGTTATTTGCCCTTTTTATCAGCTAAGTAAGTTGGAATGGGTGGCACTCTGAAGAAAAGTTTGCACTATATAGACCAAATGTACATTCCAACTTGCAATGCATGCAATGAATAACAGTGTAGTGAAAGCTTAGCATGGGTTTTCATGTGGATGTTTTTGAAAATAAGATCATCTGTTCTTTCTTTGTAGTGGCAACAAGACTTGTCATTTTTCTCTCCTAGACTGATATCTCAGCAGCACTCACTCCTAATATGCGCATCCAAACTTCGTTAAAAATAGCAACTACACTATTATTTTTTTGCTAATGGGGCATGCTCAGCTTCTTCCCACCTTCACTTTATTAAATAAAGACATACCAAGTAATTTTTACTTTACTTTCTTGCTTCTACCCCACCATGCTTTTAGCGTAAAGCACTTACAACCGTCATTACTAACAAGGCAAATCCATTTTTTAAAAAACAATTTCTTACATTTATATACCACCTTTCCAACAAGGAGCTTAATGTGGTATACATGGTTCTCTCCTCTCCATTTTATCCTCACAACAACCTAGTGAGGTAGGTTAGGCTGAGAGAGAGTGACTGGGCCAAGGACATTCAGTGAGCTTCATTACTGCAGAGTTCAACAGTCTAACCATTACACTACATTGGCTCTCTTTTTTATGTTGTAAAATTTTTGGAGAGGCAGAGGAGAAATCATGTCACAGTCACTACCCAAACAGTACCAAGTACAGTTTCCCTCAAAGTGGATACTGTAGAACAGAGTAAGTATGTGAGACGGTGAATACACTTCCAGAGCATAATGCCTGCTGGTTTTGATTGTGTCGTGTTTTTTGTTTGTTTGTTTTTAAATCTGCATGAATCTTTCACTATGATGCTTTTGTTCTTAAATGCTCACATTATTTTCCTTAGACTTATGTGTTGTATGCCTGTTTTTAAATGATTGGTGGCATTGCATATAATTTGTGCATTTAAACAAGTCTGATTTTGATCAAAAACTGCTCTTCCAGAGGACACCTTTTATGAATGGAAGAGCATTTTTGGATCCAACCCTCTGTATGCGCCAATATTTTTAGCATGATGATTGCTTTTTCAGAATCTAAGCTTTGTGAGAACTTATTTCACTTTGTTTCACTTGTTTTTTCTAGGTAGTTGGGTTTGATGCTTCCACCACAGTGGAAGAATTTCTAAACACGCTCAATCAAGACACAGGAATGAGGAAACCAGCCCAGTCAGGTTTTGCTTTGTTTACTGATGACCCTTCTGGCAAAGATGTAGAACACTGTCTTCAAGGGAACATCAAGGTAAACAATACCTTTAATAAGCTCACTATTAAAAGCATATTTGAGTTATGAAATAAAACTTTCCTTATTTAAATTTGTTTCATTTTTCTTGACTCACATTGAAGGGAAAACCCAAACAAATGCTGGATGTTTTAGCATATAAGGTAGTTTAATAAAGCTCATTAAAGATAACTATGGGAAGACTGTGGAAACCTGAAAAGTATTTATGTGAATATTTTGGTGGCCTTGTGGTTCATGGTGATGGTGTTAGGACAGCTTCCCATATGATTCTCCACTCTGTTGCTAAACAGGAAGTAGGGAAGTTCCACACCACTGTCCACACCTCCACAGGAGGATACTGTGCTGTCGTCAATACTTTCCATGCAACAGCGCAAATTCTTGGGGTAAGCTCTGCAATAGCTGAGTGGTATAATTGCCATGAAAATATTTTTCAGTTACAGCCAAACCACTCTGATAACAAAATGTTCATAAGTCGCATTGATTTCAGTGACACCTCCAGGCAGATGTTCCTAGGCTAGCTAAACAATCCAACCCTATCCATGTTTACTAATGTCCTACTAAGTTCAGTGGAGTTCACTCCCAAATAGGTTTGCATAGGATTACATCTTAAGACTTTTACCAATTCTGTTGTGGCATATGTTTTGCCATAAATGTGTTCTGCTTCATGATCTTCCTTGTAGATCTGTGACATTATTTCCAGATGGGAACAGGCATCCAAAGAGCAGCAACCTGGAAAATGTGAAGGCACAAGAACAGTGAGACTTACTTACAAAAACAGGTATATAGTACTAATGTATTCCTAGGAATGATCATTCTTTTGGATAAATTTATAGCCTATTTACAGCCAGAGATCAGCTCTCATGATTGTATTCAGTGCCAGAGCTCAGGCAGCCAACGTGTAAATTAATAGTTAAGAAGAGAGTGGATCTAAGCATGTGCCAGTGCCTTTTCCTCACCACTGAGTAACCACTATACATCTGAGGTTAGGGAGCTAAGCAGGCATGAATCTGGCACTTTTCTAACTTTTTTAAAAAAAATTGTATCCCATTCTTCCCAAAGCTAACAGCAAACAACAAAAATCAGCTAAGAACAAAAATCCAGTAAGACCATATACAAAAATTACAATTAAAATTCCAGATTTAAAATATATAATGCCTGAATGTTCCTATCCCCTTCCAAAGGCCTGGACAAATAAAAATGTATTTAAATTCTGCTTGAACAAGACCAGGGAAGGGGACTGTCTGATCTTCCCTAAGAGGGCATTCTAGATGCACGGTGCTGCCATGGAGAATGGCCTGTCATGTTTGCACCATCCTTGACATCCATGGCAGTGGTACTGCAAGAAGGGCCTCTCACTCTCATCGTAAACTGTATGTTATGATATATGGAGGAAGGTACATGAGTCCCTAGTCTAGTTTATATTTATTCTCTCTCTCTCAGCTATTTAAATGTCTGTGTGGCTTTGTCTTTACTACCTATTTTTCCCAGGTCACCTATTACCCAGTGGAGGATGTTTTTCAGATATTCCATTCACTGAGATTTGTATGACTTGCATGCCTTTTAATTTGACTTTCAGGCATACAGTTAGGGTGGCCAGATGCAAAAGATGACAGTGCAACCTGCACCTGGTAAAATTCCCTGTTCTACAAAACTATTAAAGGTGTAGGAGCCCTAACCACTTTTCCATCAGCCACTTTAATGTATGACATTTTAAATCCCTAATAATATTTGAAAAAGAAAGAAATGAAGAAATCATGATGAAATATCTAGAAAACAAGTGGGACCTGCAACAAAATGTTGCAGTGTGGAGTACTCTTGATCAGGATGTCAGCCAGCCATTCCCTCTTCCAAGATACTCAGTTCCATTCCCCTAACTTCCCTGGTTTTCAGTTTTTCTCCCTAATAGACAGTCAGCATTCCATGCCCACTGAGTATGTGCAGTGCTCATTTGGCTGTGTGTGTGTGTTGCGTTTTTTCTTTCTTAATTTTTTTTTGTATTTCTGCAAACCTTGGGGTTCCTCCAATCTTCTGATACTTCCCTTTTGTGCATAGATGGTACCATTGTGGCTATGTAACAGTCAACACTTGGAGATTAAGCTCATAATTAGTATATTAATTCAAATATCAATATTGATATTTTCATTTAAAATATCAATTTTAAAAAAATCTATTAAAATATTTTTGCAGGGGGGGGGATGAATCGGTATTTATAGCAAATAGCAAACATTGATCCCTGACAAAGCTGTACCAGAAGGTTCAACGGAGCAAATTGAACTGGCACTGAAATACAGATCCCATCCCTAGTATCAAGATACTGATGCTTGACCTGGGTTATTGTCAGTATAGAATGTTACTTTCATTAGCCTACAGAAATGGATAGTCTGTTTAAAGGTTAGCTGTTCCTTCAGGTATTTCTACATACCATCACTGGCTATCACATCATCAGTTTTTTTAAAAAATCAGACTTCTGTTACTGGTACTTGAGTAACACAGTTTCAAGCCCTTACTGAAACTGCTTTTGTACTAGTATCTTTTTTACTTATTACTGTGTGGTGTAGTGGTTAAGGTGTTGGACTATGATCTGGGAGACCAGGGTTCGAATCCCCACATAGCCATGAAGCTCACTGGGTGACCTTGGGCCAGTCACTGCCTCTCAGCCTCATGAAAACCCTATTCATAGGGTCACCATAAGTTGGAATCAACTTGAAGGCAGTACATTTACAATTTGGGCATATTCACTGCAATTTTCAATCTGTAAATTTCACTTTGTCACACTTTCCTTTTGCAGACTCTATTTTTCACTTCAAATTCGTGGAGAGACAGAACGGGAAAAGCTGCTGTTAATGTATCAGACAAATGATCAGATTGTAAATGGGCTTTTCCCTGTAAACAAAGAGCTGGCCCTAGAACTGGCAGCACTCCTGGCACAGGTAAATAGTGTTTATGATTGACCAGATTTGTATGTTTAAAAATAACCTCAAAACACCATCTGTTGTGAAGTAGTAGATAAATCTATCACATTTTATCCTGGGACTTCGGAAAGCATACATGGGATTATTCTGTTTTTTCTTCACAATGACCCTATCAGGTAAGCTAGGCCAAAATTGTATGACTGGCCCAAGGTTACGCAATGACTTCCTGATTTAATTGTGTTTGAATCCAAATCTACCCAATCAAACCTCAAAATTCTACTATTCCACTGATTGTCATCTAGCAATCTTTTATTAAATTACGAGTCCTTTTATTAAATATGGGAGGAGGTGGGCAGGTGGCTGCTGGCTGGGCAGGGAACCCTTCAAATTCCTCCTCAGAGAACCCTGCAGGAGAATGAAAAAGGGCTGCCAATTGTTCTTGGGCCCCCTCCTCGGGAACTGGAACAGATACATAGCGTGCTCGCTTGGAAGCGCTGTGACTGGACAGATGTTTAGTTTTGGCAACAGACTTAGCGTGTGGTCTAGGTTGCTTGTGTTTAGCCGACTTGTGGTGCGAAGTAGCTTTACATGAATGTGTTGCCTTTGACGTCTGAGCTGCTACTGGCTGTTGCTGTTGATCCGCCATCAGATATCTCCGATAGGTGGTTTCAGTACACACCCACGGATGGGGGAGAATGTACAGACCCAAAGCTGTAGTGCATGCCCATGGATGGGGGAGAATGCACAGTTCCAAACAGCTTTAGTGCACGCCCACGGATGGGGGAGAATGCACAATTCCAAACAACCTCAGTGCACACCCACGGATGGGGGAGAATGCACAGTTCCAAACAGCCTCAGTGCACACCCACGGATGGGGGAGAATGCACAGTTCCAAACAGCTTTAGTGCACGCCCACGGATGGGGGAGAATGCACAGTTCCAAACAGCCTTAGTGCACACCCACGGATGGGGGAGAATGCACAATGCCAAACAACCTGAGTGCACACCCACGGATGGGGGAGAATGCACAGTTCCAAACAGCTTTAGTGCACGCCCACGGATGGGGGAGAATGCACAGTTCCAAACAGCCTTAGTGCACACCCACGGATGGGGGAGAATGCACAATGCCAAACAACCTCAGTGCACACCCACGGATGGGGGAGAATGCACAATGCCAAACAACCTCAGTGCACGCCCACGGATGGGGGAGAATGCACAGTTCCAAGCAGCCTCAGTGCACGCCCACGGATGGGGGAGAATGCACAATGCCAAACAACCTCAGTGCACACCCACGGATGGGGGAGAATGCACAATTCCAAACAACCTCAGTGCACACCCACGGATGGGGGAGAATGCACAGTTCCAAACAGCTTTAGTGCACGCCCACGGATGGGGGAGAATGCACAGTTCCAAACAGCCTTAGTGCATGCCCACGGATGGGGGAGAATGCACAATTCCAAACAACCTCAGTGCACACCCACGGATGGGGGAGAATGCACAGTTCCAAACAACCTCTGCACGCCCACGGATGGGGGAGAATGCACAGTTCCAAGCAACCTCAGTGCACGCCCACGGATGGGGGAGAATGCATAGTTCCAAACAGCCTTAGTGCAAGCCCACGGATGGGGAAGAATGCACAGTACCAAGCAGCGTCAGTAACGTCCAAGCCACTATAGTGGAAATCCTTGTGCAGGATTCTCTTTACCCTGCAGCACACGCACAGCAACTATACTGAAGGGCCTTTTGCAGAAATTCTTGTTTAAAACAAAAACATGAAGACTAGGTCTAAATATCTCTAAGGGATGAACTGAAAGAGAAAGAGAGGGCAAACAAAAAAGGTGCAGGAAAATTAGCAAAACCAAAATGGCAGTTGGGACAAAGAAGCAGCAATGGCGGTCGCAGAAAGGTACCGGGACCCAAAAAAGAGCCCACCAGGAAAACTGCTGCCGTCTGGAAGCAGAACGGCCTCCACGTGCTCCTTATAGCCGCAGGTGAGTCGAGTAGCGCAGTCGCGGCTTCTTAAAATGGCCGCAGAGCGAGCTGGAGCGAGGGGGGGCAGCAGCCAATGGAAAAACCAAATGCTGCCACTGAGGCTAGATAAAAAAGGAGCCACAGCTCCAGGCACCTAGCCGGGAAACTAAGGCGGGCCGCCGCCAAAACAGGGAACAAGAGAAACGGAGCAGAGCAGCATTGGCGCTGAATAGGAAGCCGCAGCTGCAGGCCCCTGATGGAAAAAAGCCAGCCGCCGCCGCCTGAAGGCAGAGCCGCAGCTGCGGTCTCCCGGCTAAGGGAAGAGCAGCAGCTGGCGCAGTCCCCAACAAAGGGAACCAGGGGGGTAGAGACAAAAACAGGAAACAACCCCCCCAAAAATACCAAACAAAATTAAAAAGCAGTAAAGGAATGGAATGAACAATCAGTCCCACACACTTCCAAACAATGACAGAGTGAAGGGAATGGGAGGAAACAACCACACTGAACTCCACACACTCCTTTACACAAAATACAAACACAGAAAACTTAGCTACATGCTATCGCTATTCTGTCCAACCGCCTCAGATGAAGGCAAGAATGAACTGGAGAGTGGGAAGGGCCTGAGGCCCCTAGTCTTGACTTCAGAACATTCTTGCCTTCAGACAATAGGTGGAGCTATGATATCCCGCTTTATGGCAGTCTACCTGTGAAAATCACCCTTCAGGTGAGACCAATGGTCCATTTTATTTTACTATAGCCCATTGTAGCCAAAAAGACTGGCAATAGCCATGGTTCATAAATACACTATTGATTTTTGACTGTGGAAAACCTGGAGTCTGTGCTGGCAGAGGATGATGGAAGCTATAGTCTCAGAAATGTGGAGATGGTTACCAGATTAGCAAAGGCCGTGTTAAACTTTTTGATACAATACTTTTTGCATGTGCTGAATTAATCCTTATACTTCAGCTACTAAAAATGGAATAGTTCACAGATTCTTGAAGTGATAGCTTATTGTGATTATATTTACTGAATAAATATATGATTTGATTGAGAAATATTTGAGAATTACTTCATGTTAGACTGTAAGTACTGAAATATATTGAAGTAAGGAAATAGTTCTGTAACAGCTATCTTTCTATTTCCTTTCCTATCCACTAGGTGGAGATTGGGGACTTTGAACGACCTTTCTCCACTCCAACAGGGCAAGTCACTTCCCATTCAAAATCTAATCAAACATTAAAACAAGCTGTGGAAAAATTTTACCCCAAAAGATATAGGGAAGGCTATTCAGAAGAACAATTGAGGTATGCTGCTACATGCTTTACTCCCCCCCTTTTTTTTCCTTTTAAACAAGGCACAAATACTGATATGGTAACAATTAGATTCTGGATGCAGCTATTAACCCAAATGTATTATTACAACAATCTGATGCTTCACTAGAAGCGTTTAATGTCTTTTTGTAACAGGAGGATTTTTCATACATACACATACAAAGAAACTGAATGGACAAAGTGTAGTTCTTAGCATTTTTCATGTTTAGTGCAATTATTTGATTTACTTTATTGTCTTAATCGTAAACCAGCGTGAGATCTCTGGATGAAGGGCAGTATAAAAACATTCAAAATAAATGATGCTGTTATGTGTTCAAAACATACCGCAGAGGATGATCTGCCCTAGCCTCATGATCTCCAAGCACTTTTCCCAGCCACATACCCATGGCCTGATTATATAGAAATTGTATCCTACCACAACAACAGAGGGGGTTACCCTTTCTTGGCTGCGGTAGCAAGATATTTTTCTGGACCCACCCTGCAGGCCAACATTGACAGGTGGGTGGGGCAATACACCTGTCAATCACAATATCACTATGATATGATTGACAGGTTTCAAAATCCCTTGTGCTTGCAAAACCTGCTCCGGGCCCCTCCTTTTAAGCTCTGCAATCAGCACTCCAAAGGCTCCCAACAACCAGTTGGTAGACAAGCACTTTGGGAATTGCACAAAGCAGGCTTTGGGAAAGCCTTGCCCTTATGTATATGACATCAGGAGGGTAGGTGTGGTTTGCCCAAAATGGCCTGGTGGGCCAAATGGGGAAGCCTGGCAGACCAAGATTGGCCCATGTGCCAGAGGTTCCCCACCCCTACACTACAGCACTCCTTGCCAAAACAAAAGTGGAAATTTTATTTATTTAACAAAATAAATAAAATACTGCTTGATTGTAAAAGTCTCTAAGTGGTTTACAAAAAACATTAAAATTAATGATAAACCAGTTAAAAACAAGTAATTGATTTTTTTACGCTGTAAGGCAGTCACGCAAGTAAACTGATCCTAAGCTATTAAGGGTTTTCTATACCAATAGTAATACCTTGAACACGACCTGGTAACAAATTGGCAATCAGTGCAGATCTCTGAGTGAAGGTGTTATATGCTGACAGGATCTCATTCCCATCAGTAATGTTGCACTAACTGCAGTTCCCAGGTCAAGCACAAGGGAAGCCCCATATAGAGTTCATTGCAGTAATCCAGTCTTGAACTCAACAATGCCTGAACTACTGCGGTCAGGCTGTCCTGGTCCACAAACCCTGGTGGTTGTTAACAATCCAATTCCTTTTTCGTCTGATATCTTTTCATTTTTCCAATTTCTGGGGTTTTTTTGTTTTTGTTTTGCTTTGCAGAGAATTGATATTATAATCGCTATTTATTCACAAATCTCCACTGGTATCGATCTTTGTTCTGAACTCTAATGATTGCCTGTTTACATTCCTTTTCAAGTGCACCGCAGAGCAGACAGATTAAGGCAGATGTCTTCCCCCCTGCTGCTTACAATCAACGCCTCATTCCCCCCTGCTGTTTTCTGTCTGTCACTTATAATGAACACTTCATTGACATCAGTGAAAGAGAATACACATTTGAAAAGGTCACAGAGAAAGTAGATCAATAAAAGTATCACTCACACTATCAGTGATTTCAAAGCAATTAAAAAAAAAAGAATCGGGGGGGGAAGAAGAAGAAGAATGAATTGGAAACTAGGCACAGGGAGTTCCACAAAGATAATATCAGAAATAATAATTAATCTGATGGCAAATCTGATTATTGCAGAAACGGAGCTCATTGCTAGTCTGAACCCAAACTGGAACGGATCTAAATAATAAATTTCACTGAAACTTAAAACTACATCAGCAGACTTACAGTAAGCATTGTTCTCAGGTGGTCTGTTTTCTTATTCCATTTCATAAGAGACAAGTTATACTTCATAGGATGAGATACAAACTTGAACTGCTTATGAAAGAGAGATGATAAATAGTTATAAAATGTTACATTTTGTTTTGATATGCTCTCTGGATTCTTTACACACACGCCCCTGCCATGACTTTCTGCTGTTAAATATCCTTATGTTTAATGTCAATAGACAGCTTTACCAGCGATTTTCGACAAAATGGATGGCTCTCCGTGGTCACAGTGCTACAGATTGCATGCGCATTTACCTTGCTGTTGCTCGAAAGTGGCCTTTCTTTGGTGCCAAATTATTTGCAGCAAAAGTAAGACTTTCTCACTTTTCTTTTTCTTCATTTTATTTTGATCAATCATGCTCACAGCATGATTGCTGCGCAACTGATGTATCCTTAGTTCTTAACCTTAATGTCTTCTTTCTGTGGAAAGTGGGTAACATCTCTGAATTAGGGAAATGAAAGAAATTAGATTGAACATATCACTTCCTCACAAAAATGTAAGGTTGGTGTTGTCCTGCCTGAACTTGAAGAACTCAGACACAGCTGTGGTTTCTTCTTGCATTGTAGTAAGAGACAGTTTTAATTCAGCGCGCTTCATGAATCTACATACAGCTTACTTAGAACTCAGCATTTCTCTAAGACCAACTAGGCACAATCTGATGGCACTAAGACGTTGACTCAGCAACTACTCCCCCCCCCTTGGCTTAAGGCTGGGTGGGAAACCTACTTGCGTGTGCCAACTGTCACTGTTGGGAGCGCATGCGCAGGCAAAGACTACACCCCAACTGTGTCTGTTGAATCTCCTGCTGCATTCACCTCCTGGCACAAGGCGAAGGAGGAGCCTCCGTTACTGTCCTGACTTCCCCCTCTGAGGGAGGAGGACTGCCTGCTGGCAACATGGGCACAGGGAGAGGGGAAGCTTTAGGCTGGGAAACAACGGGCTAGTCAGGTTGACTCTCCACAGGGTTATCTGGAGCTGCTGGGGTTGAACTGTCAAAGTCCAGAGTTGGGGGCGCCTTCTGAGTCCCACTCCCCAGTCGGCCCTTCACCAGCTTGAACATCTCATTCTAAGTCCTCCTCCGCTTCATTCTCGTCAGTCCACCCCCCTCCAGTAGGGCTCACGACAGGTGTAGCTTAACTACACTAGTACTGTGGACTGAAGAATGCTGAGGAAAGCAAGAAACACTTTGACTTTATTATTTATTTTTGGAATTTATATCCGCCGTTCAAATAAATTCCCATGGTGGCCCATTTTAGAACCTATTTCTTAATAAGAGCCTTAGGACAGGCGCACAAGTGTAGCCAACAGCTTTTTGAAGAGGAAAAGCTGCATCCAAAGGGTGTGATCAGGAGCTGAAGAGTGGTGGGTGAAGTGGAAAGGAGGTGCTTAATGATTACTCCCAGTGGCTTCATACAGATATTAAATAGCACTGGGGATAAAACAGTACTCTGTGGCGCTCTATAGCATAATTGCCAGGGGCTGAAAAGCACTCTGCCAATACTACTGTCGACTCAGTCCCATAGGTAGGACTGGAACCACAGTAACATGGTGCTCCTAATTCCCATTCCACAGAGACAGTCTAAGAGGATACTGTGTTCAATGATATCGAAAGCCACAAAGAGATCAAGAAGCAGGAGCAAGGTCACACTTCCCTAGTCCTGCTGTCTGCAAAGATAATCCATCAGGGCAACCGAGGACAACTCAGTCCCATGGCCAGGCCTGAATCCAGATTGGAATGGATCTAAGTAATCCATGTCATTCAAGAATGATTGCAGCTGCCTCACCACTACTCTCTCCACCACCTTCCCCAAGAAGGGATATTTACAATTGGTCGATAGTTATTACAATCCAAGGAGTCCAAGCCAGTTTCTCTAGGACTTTCTCTTTCAAGGTAGCAGGGATCACCCCTTCACATGATGAAGCATTAACCACACTCTGGACCCAACTAGTCAAGCCCCCTCTGCTAGATTTAAAAAGCCAGGAGTGACAGGGGTCACTTCACCACAAAGGAAGATTACCATTTTCTATACTCCCACTAAATAAAGTATCTTTTCAGCTTTACCAGTGTACCATTGAATGAACAGGAAAACACCTGTTGATAGCAACAAAAATAAAAAATAGGTGCAGATCCCTGATTGACTGCATCGCACAACTGCCATTATGTCTATTAAACATATTTTAGTTACATCACTAAACCATTGGAAAGGAAATTTGAGCTGGAACTTAGAAAGTCAGGAACCCTCTGAAAATCAGATAATGCCTTGAAAGTGTTTTACATCTGAACATAATGAAATACTACATGCAAACAGAATTGTATAATGCAAACATGTAAACTGTTGCCTCCCTGGGCTCCTACTGGTAGGAAGGGCAGGATATAAATCAATCAAATAAATAAATAAATAATGATGTTATTTTTCTCAGTTGTCTCAGGAACTTCCAAAATACCTATATTGCTTGCTTTAATCAGTTCTCTCTTTCTTGTTTCCGATTGTCTGCTACCTTACATATTAAAAACATTTCAAATTTTATTCAGTTTAATAATTGCTGCTAACTTTAGTATATCTTCTTTCTAGCCTGTGATAATATCAGCACTGGAGAGTACTTTGGTATGGCTTGCTGTTTATGAAGATGGCATAAACATTCTTGAATACAGCTCTATGGTAAGGAAAAAATAGTTTAAATGTTGTGTAAAGAAAGGGATAATACAAAATCAATTAGCTATGTTAATCTATACAGTCTCTCTCCAGTAACCTTTAACAAACTTGAGCAATTGATTTCATGTGTCTTGTACACTTAGCTGCTTAGTCTATTGGTTCAGATCAGGTGTGGAGAACCTCCAGATGTTGCTGAACTACAACTCCCATCATCCTGACAATTGGTTATGCTTGTTGAGGCTGATTGGAGTTGTAGTTCATTAATTTTACTTGCTTATTTATAATCCACACTTGCATAAGGATTTATTAAGGCACGCTACAACATAAAATAATAAAATCAGTAAAAACAGCCATATAAACATTAAAAACATCAATAAATACAGACTGGTTAAAAAGAGAACATTCAAATTGCAAAGGCCTGCCTAAACAGCACTACAGTAGGGCCCCACTTATACGGCGGGTTAGGGACCAGGCCCCCGCCGTAAAGCAGAAATCACCGTAAAGCAGAACCCCATTGATTATAATCGGGCACTTCGCACAAAAATGCCGCAAAATTGCAAAAACGGCTTTAAAATGGGGAATTTCCCGCCGCTGCATTAGCGGAACGCCGGAATGCGAAGCACCGGTAAGTGGGGCCCTACTGTATAGAGAAAGCCCTTCCATGTACCACCACCCCTTGAACATCCAAAGGTAGAAGCACCTTTATGTCTATGGTGCCTCTCAGATATGGAATGTCCTCCTGAAGCTCACTGTGTGACCTTGGGCCAGTCACTGCCTCTCAGTCTCAGAGGAAGGCAATGGTAAACCACCACTGAATACCGCTTACCATGAAAACCCTATTCGTAGGGCCGCCATAAGTCAGGATTGACTTGAAGGCAGTCCATTTCCATTTTCCATTCCCTTAGGAGGTGTGTCTGGCACCTTGATTATTATTATTATTATTACCTATTATTATTATTGTTGTTGTTGTTGTTGTACTTTTTTGTTGGTTAACCAAGATATACTTCTTCACCCAAGCTTTTCAGAGCAGATGAGTTATTTTAGATCAGGTTGTGTGAGCGGACACACTTGTTCACTGTAGCAATCTTTGTGTTTTAATTGCGGTTTTAAGTGATGTTTTAACTTTATTTAATGTTTTCTTGAACATAATGCACCCCACCTGGGACACAGCAGTGAAGGGTAGGTAGCAAATTTAAACAAACAAACAAGATGTAGGCCAGAGTCATCAGTCTTTAGGGGCTCATTTGGAGACCACAGAAACTCTTATTGGCACCACTCACCCTCACAACCATGCACTTATTACAAATTCATGTACATATCCTCCCCCCCAAATTAGCCTTTTAAAAAGGTTTTAGCTGGGGAGGAAATGTTAAATTAGCTGCAGTCACCAGGAATATCATACCACCCTCCTACTCCTGCAACAATTAGGCTTGAAAAAGCCTTATATCTGAACTAACAGAAGGTTTTTCTGAAGCCTTAACTGCAGTGGAGCAATTTTGATTATGGGTTAGCTTTCCTTTCCCTAACTGACCCTGTCCCCCATTGCAGTTAGGGTTGAAAAAATAGAAGGCATCTTTCAAGCCTGATTGCTGCACGGGGAGAGGCTTGTTTTGGGTGGGTGGTGGTGGTCATAGTTGAGGAGACTACCCTTCTAGCTGTGACCCTCTTCCCACCCCCCACCCCAAAATTGCTCCCACACCGCAGTTAGCCTTGAAAGAAGTCTACTATTGGGTCTTAGCGTCTTTCAGGCCAAATCGCAATGTAGAAGGGAGCACCAAGAATGGGCTTGATGGGCACATTGGCAGCCTTTGCTGTAGACATAGTATGCAGTATGTCTACCACAAAATTATTCATTGAAACATATATGATATTGGTCACATAATAAAAAGATTTAGGCTGCAATCCTGTGCACACTTAGCTAACAGTAAGCTCATTGAACATGGCAGGACTTGCTTCTGAGTAGAAATGCATAGGATTGCACTTTAATTCCTGACTTGCCTAAATATGGTGTCATATATTAGAACTTTTTTTAGAAATAGTTCTTAGGTAACTACAAAATCTGACAAATGTGTTGAAGAAATCATGTTTAAATTACATTTTGCCCTTTTTTCTGCTTGAATTTTTTGTCTTCTGTTTTTCAAGAGGTTAATAGTGACATATTTATACAAAAATCTAATGACCTTTGGAGGCTTTCAAGATGACTTTATGCTGGTGGTTAACAATGTGTACACACAAGAAAAGCCAACTGAAAAGTTGTTGTTTGCTATGGACAAACCAAAGGTTAGTATGTTAACTTAAATGATTTTTGTCATCTTGCATATGCATCAGCTTCAGTTTCAAACATCGTATAGCATATAAGATTTTGCAGCACGCATAAAAGCACAATATGCAATAGTTTTGTTACTTTTCACCCTTAGAAGAGGTTTGTAGGTGGAAGGATCTTCTTCTTCGTAAGGGCCTACTTTGGCCAGGAAGAAGACCCACCTACTAACCTTTTCTATGAAGGGGGGGGAAAGCTGCCTTCCGTTTCCCTATTTTTAGTGGGTGGTGAGTTTGTGTGTGTGAGAAAGAGAGAGAAAGATTTTCCAACTGTTTTTTAAAGCTCTGCTCTTCTTGGTTTTATTATTGATATTGTGTATATTTCTTGATTTGTAAGCTTCTTTTAGTTCCTGTTCATATAAAGATGTGATAGAAATAAAGACAAATACAAACAGCAATACTTGAACAGAGTTTGGATCCCAGTCTAATTTTCATGTTAGATGCTTTCATCGGAAAGCTGTTAAATTGTGTAGCCATTAGCCATGCCTCCCTTGGTGGTGGAACACAGAGCTGGGCCTCCGATGATGGATATGATTGACAGACAGGTTCAGGAAGGAGGAGACAAGCCTTCCAAGATATACAGGTCACAAGCTATTAAGGGCTTTATATTTAAAACACACCTTGAATTGAGCCTGGTGTGCAAATAATAAATTAACAGGAAGAACAAAAAATGTTGAAACTTTTGTGCTTGGGATTGTGCTTGCTAGCACAATAGGAACTGCATTTACTGATTTTTGTAAGATGCACTGGGAGCCTGTTGTGCCTAAAGAGCAGAGTTACAAGTGCTTTAAATAAATCAGTACCACTGAATTTGGTGGGACTTCCAATTAAATATGTGTAAGTTCAGCCTCTCAATATGCTGTAGGTCATAGCCCTGTTTGCTGAGACGTAAGCATTTAAGATGTGCAGATGGTCTACATCTCTAATTCCTATTAACAGCATGTTTATTTGTTTCAGATTCTTGAGATTACTCTGCTGATTGCCAGTTATATTAACAATTTCCATCAGCAAAAGGGAGCTGCTCACCACCTTTCTGCTGCAGCAACGCTGTCTTCACAGGCTGAAAGACAAAAAACTAAAGACGTAGGATGTCATCCATTTTTGTTGAAAAACAGACCAACCAAAGGACCTACTTTGTTATGAAAATATCATATACCTGTGAAAAGGCATACTAGCTGCATGTTTGTGTATGTTGGGTGGCTACATTAGAAAAAGAAATAGTCTAATTTCACTTAAATGAAATACTAGCGGTACCTCCAATGAGCCATTTCTGCTGTCAAGTGACCTCCTTTTTCTGAATGACTCCTGGGGCACCCAAAGTACCAGGAAAACCAAACATATGGATATGTTCTCTGTATGCACCTGTCTGGCTAGGCAGAAGAAACACTGTGAATCTGGTAAATAAGTAATTAGTAGTAAAAGATATAATGCATTGGATGCCAATAGTTTCAAACATACCCTCCCCATTCTCCACTTCCTTTGTTATCCTTTTTAGCTTTCCTAACTTGTTCCTGGAATGAGAACATCTAAAGAAAACTTTTAATTAAGCTGTGTCAGTTTTGCAATGAGTCAGATAGCAAATCAGATTGTTGGAGAATTTCACAACACTGAATTTTGGTGGTCCTCAGGAACCCTGGAGGAAGTACGCTAAACACCGCTACCCAGCACTGTCTCCATGCAGGTGTAGGATTGGCAATAATGTGTACTAGGTGTCCCCTGGCTCTTTAGAAATCTTACATGAGGCCTTGTGTTCTGCTGATCAGGCTAACTTGTATTAAGCTATTAACCATTCTAGGATCCCTAGGGCTCCTACTACATACGCTAACATGCTAAGCCTTATGTCCCATATCTATCTAATGGCAAAAAATATATACCTATCTAGTAGCAAACTGGAAAAAATATAAAACCCTGCAAGATGACAACAGCTCTGTTTGGGGGCAAAATTGCCGCAATCAAAGCATTCCAGGAAGACATTCAATATCCCATTAAATTTGTGCAAGGCATGTATGTATATGACATTTGCTCTTGAGGTAGCTATTTTTACGCTCTTTACTTGCCTGGGATCTTATAGTGAAGGGCAGGTAAAAAAATCAGAATAATAATAATAATAACGTTGTTGGATCTCTGCTACCCAATTGTGAGTTTCAGAGGGAGCAGGATTTCCAATTTGCTAGTTACCAATGAAGGTAGCATGTTGAATCTAAACAATGTGCTTTAGGACCAGGATGTAACCAAGTACAAAGTGGACAAAGGAGAATTCATAGACTCTGCTTGGTGCAAGGCTGATTCTTTGATATTGTTTCAAAAATGCATAGTTAACTCCAGTACATGTGACTAAAAGCAGATTCTACACTCCCCACATCAGCTGAAAGTCATTGAATAATAAGTAATCAACTGTCATATCTGGTGATCAGGAGTGTAGTTGTCCAGGGTTTCAGGGGGGGTCTTAGACCGCTTACTTTTTTGGGAGCACCGTCCCAATGTCTCCAGCATCCTACAAGCCAATCAGCATGAACAGGGAGTATATTAGCCAGTGAGAGGAGCCTTCTAACATGCTTCCTTATCCTTTCATGCTGATTGGAGTGCAAGGAGGTGAGTCAGCCACTGAGAAGACTCTTCGTAGTAGCTAACACTTTACCCTTTTATGCTGATTGACTCCTAGGGATGTCTCCATGGATCCCATTCTCAACCCAGCAGCAAAACGGGGGGAGGGGTGTGCCTGTGACTATAATGAAGGGACCCTGCATTTCTGAATTTGTAGCTACACTACTGCTGGTGATGTTCTTTCATGCATGAATCAGGACTAGGTGACATATAACTTGTCTTAACTGCCTTATTGAAAACTTACTGAGTGTTTAAAGTCCTGATAAAATTTAACTTTATCCCCAAATAGATCTCCCTCTAACTTTTCCATTAACTCTCTTTACTTTGTGCATCTAGTCTCTTAGATTGGAAGCAAGGGTTCAGCTTCTGATTTATGTACAGTTCCCGTAGTCACTGTAAAATACAAATATTGTGTTCAAGCTGATGGAAGGTGTTAAGATTATTATACACATGCAAATTATAACTTGATGCTGCAGTCATTAAGTGATGGTATGTGTATGTGAATTCAACCTTTCATTTAAACAAAAGACAAATCTCTCTGGCCAGGTTGGAGTATTTAGGTTAAAATAGAAAAGTTATAATCACCAGTGGTTTAAATCACTAATTTATATTGTCAGGTGTAATCTACAGATCTATCAATTTTCCGCTAATACTAGTTATCAAAGTCTCTCACTCCCCTCCACTTATAAACATGATGTTTTTATTAAATTTAATATGAGGCCTCTGCCTTTTAATGAGCCAGAGGAGAAGTTTACACATATGGATAGGAGCAAATAATGTAGGTTAATTAACTGTAAAAAAAAAAAACACCAGAGCCAGACCTAGCAACTGTACCTCTGTAGGTAGTCTACTACCATCCTGTAATTGCAGATCCAGGCTGTTATCCTATACACACAACAATTGAGTAGATATGCATAGGTTTGCAGTGTTAACCCACTTAAATCATTTGTTTGCTAGTGTTGTAAATAATAAGCTAAAGGAGATTCTCAGATGTACAGTGAAGGAGGTACTTCTGAGATGGTGATAACCTGCATGTGGAGATTTTACCAGCACATGTTGAGCCACTTGTGCAAAATAACCCCCACTGTTAAAAACTTCAGTTACCATATTAGAAGAAACAATACATAACTTTACAACTAACACTTTTTGTAGTTTTGCATGCAAGGACTGTTTGAAGTTAAAATGAGGTAGATCTCTCCATATGCAGGCTTTTCCACCTCTGAAATAAGTATGTAGATGCCAGGGAAAGTTTGAGAAATGTTTTTAATTTAACTGTTTAGTAACTGCAAACAACGAGGTACAACCTAAGTTGCTAAAGCAGTAGAAAGGTTAGATCAGCATCTTCAGGCGTAGCTGCTCATTGCTGGCAGGCCTGTGTATAATTCTTTTAATGCTGGAAAATGAAAATATAGAGAAATATTTAATTTTAAAATATCTGTATGTATTCAAGGTTTGCAGCATACATAAAAAAATCTGCATTAGTCATCGTGTTTGCTGCTTGTCTCAATGTATGTTCATAGTGATTCCTTAGTACAACTTTTAGACTGCAAAACAGGATGTAAGATTTCATTTACAGTAGTTTTAAATTAAGAGTAAGCTGAGATCAATCACTCTGATCCAGCAAAGGGGATCTAAATGCATAAGCAGGCTTCTGTGTGTGTATCACTTACTGAATTAGGAATCACTAATGTCAGCTGGGTGCACAGTACAGTCAATCATCTACACGATGTGCCTATCCCTACTGCATTGATTTCAGTGGGATATGCACACATCCCCATCTACATTCTCATGGAATTAGTCTCACATACACAACATTTTTCACAAGTAACTAGAGTTGGTTTGAGGGATCTTTAACAGCAATGTTACAGGAAAACCATTTATGTAAAGATATTAAATTGTATGGGTCCACGTTTGTAATCCACAAATGGTGGGCTCCTACTGGGAGAAATGGCGGGATATAAACCTAATAAATAATAATAATGAATTGCTGAAAAATAACTGCGTTTGTTGAATTACGTTTAGTAAAGAAATACTTTAATAGAACTGGTACTAAAAAAATAATTATAGGACATTAATTTATGTGTAATATTTGTATTTATTTTTTATATTTAGTTGCTTTTTTGTATAAGGTATTTGTATATGACTGTAAACCACCTAACAAATAAAGGCATTATCAAAGAAGTCTGTAATGTTTTATCATATAAAATTCAGTTAATTTGAAGATACCTCAGACTTTAGTCTCAGTATTTTGTACCCAATACACATGGGTGGATTGTTCTTAAACTCTACCTTTCCTCCTGCTATAAAGTCAGCTAATCTTTAGTCAGACACCAAAACAGCAGCATAGAAGCATCATGCAACTGAGTCAACTCTAACTGCATGATCCTATCCATATCTTCTCGGAAGAAAGGCTCATTGTGTTCAATAGGGGTTAAATTCTCCATATAGTTTGGTGCAGAATTTTACCTGATGCTTATAAAACGCAACTTATTTTAAAAATCATGACAGTGTACAATGAAATCACTAAAACCCTGGAAAAACACAAAATAAAAGGGCAACCAGAAAAAAAACCAGGTCCGACAAGCCTGCGAGGGTGAGCGGGTGTCACTTCTCAGATGACCACTTACCCTAGTTAAATGTTTTCAACTCGAATAGGAAAAAAAAGTTCAGCCACAATAAAGCAGAGGTAAATATCCGAATACAGTATGTGCAAAATTTAAGAAGTCTTAAAATTGAGAACTTTTCCGTACATAAAGTCTGGATTTCTGATCTGGGCTACAAGTAACAAAGCACTTTTCACTTCGCACACACCTACACACGGACAAGTTTGCGCATATCGATCTTGAAAATGCCATTCCGCCCCGAACGTCGCAGCAGTTGCCAAAGAACTACAAGTCCCATGATGCTCCAAGGCGTTTCTATGGAGACCGGGAGTCGACCAAGGCCTAAGCACCACGGCGTCGTTTTGCAGGCCGTGGGAAGCAATGTCTGGGGCCCGGTAAAGAGCGGGGGTGGGGGTGTTGATGCGGTGGGATTCACCCACGATTGTTCCCGCCTTTGCTGGTACGCTCGGCTGCTTGGTGTTGAATGGGAGCGATTTCCATCAGGAAGGAAGGAGAATATTCCTGCAGGAATATTCGCTCGGCCAAACTTGCTTCCCCCACCAAGTTCTTAGCTTTGATTCAGTCAGCTTCCCAGTTTGTGATTGGAAGGGTCGGTTCCAAATTATAGGGGTCCCTTAGCAATTTTCCTTGAGGACGAGGACATTCTTCTGACCCTTTAGTCGCTAATGGGCTCCGGCTCCGGCTTTTCAGGTGGGATTCAAACTCTTGCCAGCAAATTCAGATTACGGGATTAAATTCAGGTTGCACAATTAGAGTTAATTGGGAAGGACTGTGCAATAAACCCACTAACCCAAAAGAATGGATGGGGAAATGCACTGGGAAGTGTGAGATAATGCTTTCTTCAGAGGGAAACATACTCAGTGTTTTCCCCGCAAACGAATCGGGATGAATCCTCAATAAGCAGGTCATATGGAAGCGCCCAAAGAGAGAGAGACCAAGACCACACATGTTGCCTGCCAAATCTGCCATTTCCTTTTCCGTGTCGGCAGTGGAGGATTGGGTCCATTTTTTTGCAACTGGGTAGTAAAAGATTTTGTTAGCTGTGTACTGTAGTTCAGATTTCATTTTACCTCTGCAGCGCTCAGGGAGGAGAGAAACTGCCAATGTAGCCGCCGCCGCCCGTGTGGTACCTAGTCAATCATGAAGAAGGCAGACAATCTCGCAAAGATATTCCGGCTTAGTCAACTGAGGAGAAGCAGACACCGGCGTGAGGGAAGTTTGGCAGCAGCGCTGGCCCAAAGCATGGCCCTGGCGATCATCGGCACGGCGGGTGCCTACCCCAGCTGGGTGCTGGTACAAAACGCAGAGACACAGATTGTGTTGGGGGCGGCTTGGGCAATAATCCAAAATGACCCAGCTCCCGGCACGCCACTGCTGGGCCCGACGGGGGGCCAGCTCATGCTGGCCATCGCGTTCTGCTGTCTCTTCAGCGTGCCGGCTGGCTCGCTGGCTTTGACGCTGGATTTCTTCGGACGGCGGCGGTACCGATCACTGACCCCGCTGATGCACGGCCTCACCGCTGTGCTGATCGCCTGTACCGCGGCGCTTGGCTCTTGCCTCTTAGCACTGGTCCGTGGACGGATCCGGGCGGATCCGGAACTGAGCGACTTATCTACAAGCCCCGGGCAGAGCCTTTTCCTGGCCTTCCTGGCCTGCACCTTGGCGTCCACCGCTACCGGCTTTAGCTGTGTGTCCCCGGCCCGAGTAGAGCCAGCGCGCTCCTCCTGGGATTTAGGGAGACCTGGCGCACCACGATACTTCCACAGCTCCGTTTCGTCCGAAGGCTCCTCGGTGGGTTCCGACCTATTGCACAGCAAATTTCTCTCCTCTCTGCACTTGGACACCAGCTCAACGGTGGGTGGGCACTCCGGAAAAACGCAATGGTATAACTACATGACCCAGAACCAGTTTCCACCCATCTTTCTGGAGGAGCTGAAGTCTGACACCGAGAGCTCGCTGGAGGATCATTCCTTATTGCGAAGGCAGCAGCAGCAACAATCAGAGAACAGGCACAGTTTAGGGGAGCAGCAGCAGAACTCTCAACAGGAAACGCCCTTTTCAGGGGCACGAGATTCCCCACTGGAGGTACACACGGAGTCAGAAGTGTGGAGTTCAGACAGCCTATTTTTGGGGCAAAGCACCTCAACAGTCTGAAACCATAACCACCACACTACATACAGCCACAAAGGGAGAATGAAGGACAGGGGAAAACCCTAAAAGTCAACAAACCCAACTACCAAACTGTCCATGTCTTGGTTTACTGACAGTTCTTATTGTATTCTTCTTGTTCACCGCCCAGAGAGCTAATGCTAGTGGGGCGGTATAAAAATTTAACAAAATAAATAAATAATAAATAAGTGGGCAGTTGGTGTTTTCCTGACTTCTCTTGCTGGCTTTGGATACTGTAAATCTGGAAATGAATTTACAGTTGTTCTGTGTGATTTTATTGTATTTGTTGTACACCGCCCAGAGAGCTATGCTAGTGGGGCGGTATAAAAATTCAATAAATAAATAAATGCAAGGAGCATCCCCCCACATCCTCTTGCTCCTCTGGCTGGTGCAGTGCTGGCCATAGGATCCAGCAAAACTCACCAACCCTACTTGCCCTTCCCGGAGAAAGATGCCTGGCGAGCAAGCAGAGGCCCAGTCTTCTTTGACGTGCCTCCCAAAGAGGGCAAGCGAGCTGCACTACCCAGAAATAAAGACGTGGTGTAGTGGTTGAGCCGTTAAGGTGCTGGACTACAACCTGGGAGACCAGGGTTTGAATCCCCACATAACCTTGAAGTTCACTAGGTGATCTTGGGCCAGTCACTGCCTCTCAGCCTCATGAAAACCCTATTCATAGGGTCTCCATAAGTCGGAATCGACTTGAAGGCAGAACATTAAAAAAATTAAAACAAGAGGAGGGCAGAGCTGCTGTCCTGTGCTCTTCCTGTAAGTGGCACAGCATTGGGGACTGGGCCCAATTCCCTCTACTGTGCTGAAAAGAAGGAGAGCAACACAGACAAGTTAGAGGAGGAGGCAGTGTAGTGGCTGCTGCTGCTGCTGCTGCTTACAATCCACAAATTTTCCCTGTGTGTCTCTGAGGCTCCACTTACCTGCTTTGGGCAGTACAGTGGAATAATTGGGTTCAGTGGAGCTGCCCAGAGTGAGCAGGTGAGTGATAAGCCACGGAGGGGGTGGCTCTTCCTTCCTCTTTGTCTGGATGGAGCATTAGGGAAGCTTGGGCTCACCGGAACACATCCCTGCTGCTGACCTATCCAGAGAAAGTGTGCACAGCTGATCAAAAGACAGAATATGGTAGCTGTTCCTTGCAGGCAACCAACTCTGTCCACCTTCACTCTCCCTTATTGGTGGAGATTGAGCCCAGATTGACCATCCTAAAGTGTTTGTCCCAAGAAGTCTCTTGTTTTAATCTTCTATGCAGGAGTTAAATATAAAGGAACTTCAGAGAAAACAATAATTTACAGACAAACTTCTGTTTGTTTATTTATTATTTATTAAATTTATATCACTCTCTTTCTCGCAGGAGGAGCCCAGGGTGGCAAACAAAAACACTAAAAACACTCTAAAACATCTTAAAAACAAAAGACTTTAAATCAAAACATCTTTTAATGTATGTTTATTTTTGCAGACCAAAAACGTACAAAATTGAACTTAGGACTGTGCTAAATATATTCTTAGGACATAACTGTGGTGAGTAAATGTATGTAGGGAGTGGAGCAGAATCACAGTGGCAGCACCTGGCACCCAACCTATGTGTATTCAGTTGAATGTCTGCATGGAGGGTTCCCAGTCATGCAAAGGCAGCCCTTTGAATGTACAGTTGCATGGCACTAGACTGCATGCAGACATTCAAATGTGTAAACCGCTAGCTCTGGTGCCTTGGTTATGTCATGAGGACAGGGCATAACAAAGAAGCATGCAACTGAAGTCTGTGTACATTGCTTGGAATTTAGTGAGGCTTTCTTCTGCTTATGCAAAAGATTGCAGCTGTGCAATGGGTTTTAGTCCCAACTAAATTTCCATGGGATAGCCTTCCGGAAGGCACTGCTCCTTGAAATTGAAAATGCCAATAGCCAATGAAAAAAAAAAATCCAAAGATGGTATGTGCACCATCTTACATATGCTTGTCGGGCTTTGGAAAGCCACATCGGAATGTCTATTTTTCTAGCAGAGTTCTATATTTTTCTATAACTACTCTAGCTGCTGTATAAATATACCAGATCTTTGGCATCTTTAAAGGCCTTGCTTTCTGAGATTGTGGCGGGAGATTGTGGCGGGGATGGAGTGGGGTGACCAGTGCTGGTGCTTTTGTGTGTGTGCGTGCACGGTGGTGGCATCCCATCTTTGGAATTCCTTCCCTTGATATGTTCACATGATATTTATTTTCTTATCAGAAAAGATTGTGTTTTCTTCTAAGAGAAGATTGTGTCTTATTCTCTCAAGCTTTTAACAGATGATCTGTTTTTTGTTCCTTGTTGCTTCTGATGTTTTTTATTTAATTGTCATTATATTGTTGTAGCACCTGGTCTAGCACAGTGGGGAGGTGAGCCTGGCTGGGAGTCCAGAGTCCCACTCGTATCTCCTGGGTGTCAACGGCCAGCTAAAGATCACCCCCACAGTGAGTGGCTCAGGGGCTACATGCCTTGCCACCTGTGCAGCCATGGGCAAGCTGCGTAGTCCCAAGGAGCCCAGTTGCCCCCCAGCTGGCAGTTGCGGACAAGGAAGGGGCTGGCTTGTGCAGCAGTGGCAAGCTGAGCAGGCCCTAGCCAGCTTGGGAGGACTAGCCTCAGAGGGAGGCAATGGTAAACCCCCTCTGAATACTGCTTACCATGAAAACCCTATTCAGAGGGTCAACATAAGTCGGGACCAACTTGAAGTCAGTCCATTTCCATTTTCATATTGTTGTAATCCATCTGGAATGCTTTTAATGCAGAAAAGTAGTATATTTTTAAAAATAAACAGTGGTGATAAATACCTTCCGACTATAAGAACACAAGAAGATCCTTTCTGGATCAAGCTAAAGACCCATCTAGTCCAATATTCTCTTCTCACAATGTCTAACCAGAGACCTGTGTCTAACCCACAAGCAGGACCTGAACGTAACAGCATTCTTCCCTGTGGTGATTCCCAGCGACTGGTGTTTATTTATTTATTTATTATTTATTTATTTATTGCACTTTTAGACCGCCCTTTAGCGACAAGCTCTCAGGGCAGTGTACAACAAGATAAAAACAGATTAAAATACAGGTGTGCGTACAATACAATATGAAAACATATTTAAAAACAAAATTAAGTCAAAAAATTAAAATTAAAATAGATTAAATTTAAAATTTAACATTTAAAATGCCTGGGCAAAGAGGTAGGTCTTTACCTGGCGCCGAAAAGATAATAAGGAAGGCGCCAGGCGTATCTCGTCAGGGAGGGCGTTCCATAATTCGGGGGCCACCACTGAGAAGGCCCTAGCTCTAGTTATTGCTCTCCGGGCCTCCCTATGCGTTGGAACCTGGAGAAGGGCCTTCAACGTCGAGTGCAGCGACCGGGTAGGTACATAGCGGGAGAGGCGTTCCGTCAGGTATTGCGGTCCGATGCCGTTAAGGGCTTTATAGGTAAGAACCAACACTTTGAATCTGGCCCAGAAACATATTGGTTGCCAGTGCAGCTGGGCCAGGACAGGTGTTATATGGTCAGATTTTTTAGACCAAGTAAGAACTCTGGCCGCAGCATTCTGCACCAGCTGAAGTTTCCGAACCGTCTTCAAAGGTAGCCCTACGTAGAGTGCATTACAGTAGTCCAATCTAGAGGTTACCAGAGCATGAATAACTGTGGCGAGGTTCTCCCGGTCCAGATAGGGTCGTAGTTGGGCTACCAGCCGAAGCTGGTAGAACGCATTCCGTGCCACCGAGGCTACTTGCGCCTCCAGTGACAGGAGCGGATCTAATAAGACCCCCAAACTACGGACCTGCTCCTTTAGGGGGAGTGTAACCCCATCTAGGGCAGGTCGGACATCAACCATCCGGGCAGAGAGCCCCTCCACCAACAGCATCTCAGTCTTGTCAGGATTGAGTCTCAGTTTATTAGCTCTCATCCAGTCCATTATCGCGGCCAGGCAGCGGTTTAGTACGTTAACAGCCTCACCTGAAGAAGATGAAAAGGAGAAGTAGAGCTGCGTATCATCAGCATATTGCTGGAATACTTCCTCTGACACAGGAGAAAGTGCATAGCCACCATGACTAACTAGCTAACTAACTATTTATTGCACTTGTATACCGCCCCATAGCCGAAGCTCTCTGGGCGGTTTACAGCAACCAAAAACATTAAAACAAATATACAATTGATAATCCTATCCTTTATGAATTTGTCTAATCCCTTTTTAAAGCCATAAAGTCAGTGGCCATCACAGTATGTTATGGAAGTGAATTGCATAGTTTAACTACGTGTTATGTGAAGAAATTAAACCAGGTGCTTGCGATGATGCGTCCAGCAATGTGTCCTCTCAACCCTTGCCCTTCTTGGCTTATTAAAGCTTGCTGAGGGGGGTTGACCGAGTGGATCCAGAGTGTGGTCAACGCATCATTGTGGGAGGGAGTGGTTCCGGGCGCCTTGAAGGAGGCGGTGATCCGACCACTCCTGAAAAAGCCTGCCCTGCACCCATTGGTTTATGACAACTACCGACCGGTTGCAAATACTCCCTTCTTAGGGAAGGTGATTGAGAGGGTTGTGGTGCAGCAATTGCAAGTACTCTTGGATGAAACAGATTATCTTGACCCCTCCCAGTCTGGGTTCAGGCCTGGTTATGGGACTGAATTGGTTTTGGTTGCCCTGATGGATGACTTTTATTGGGAGAAAGACAGGGGGAGTGCGACCCTGTTATTCTTACTTATCTCTCAGTGGCTTTTGATACCATTGACCATGGTATCCTTCTGGGCCGACTTGGTGAGCTGGGTATTGGAGGAACTGTTTTACAGTGGTTCCGATCCTATCTCCAAGTTCGCTCTCAGAGAATAGCATTAGGTAACTGTCTTTCCGCCCCCTGGCAGCTGTGCTGTGTGGTGCCGCAGGGCACCATCTTGTCCTCCATGCTGTTTAACATCTATATGAAGCCCTTGGGAGCAGTCATCAGGAGATTTGGGGCGAGGTGTCAGCAGTATGCTGATGACACACAGCTCTATTTCTCTGTAACATCTGAATCGGGAGAGGCCGTGCAAGCCCTGGACCAATGCTTGGACTCGGTGGTGGGCTGGATGAGGGCCAATAAACTGTGTTTGAATCCTAGCAAGACGGAGGCGCTGTGGGTTGGTGGTTCCCGAGTTCGGATAATTTGTCAGTTGCCTGGTTTGGATGGGGTTGTACTCTGAAAGAGCAAGTCTGTAGTCTGGGGGTGCTCCCGGATCCATCTTTGTCGCTAGAGGCCCAGGTGACCTCTGTGGCTAGGAGTGCCTTTTACCAGCTTCGGCTGGTAAGACAGCTGCGGCCGTTTCTGGACCGGGATAGCCTGATCACTGTTGTCCACGCACTGGTAACCTCTAGGCTGGATTACTGTAATGCACTCTCTGTGGGGCTGCCCTTGAGGTTGGTCCGGAAGCTGCAGCTAGTGCAAAATGCAGCGGCGAGACTGCTCACTGGGGCACGGTATCGCCAACATGTCACCCCACTGCTGAAAGAACTGCATTGGCTGCCCATTTGCTACCAGGGCAAGTTCAAGGTTCTAGTTTTGGTGTACAAAGCCCTATACAGCTCGGGACCAGGATACCTGAAAGACCGTCTTACCCCTTATATACCCAGTCGATCACTGCACTCTGCAGGTGAGGGCCTCCTGCAGATACCATCTTATCAGGAGGTTTGTTCTGTACAATATCGGAAACAGACCTTTAGTGTGGCGGCACCTACCCTGTGGAATTCCCTCCCTTAAATATTAGGCAGGCGCCATCTCTGCTATCTTTTCGGCGCCTTTCGAAGACTTTCGTCTTCCCAATGCTACCCAATTGTGAGTTTCAGAGGGAGCAGGATTTCCAATTTGCTAGTTACCAATGAAGGTAGCATGTTGAATCTAAACAATGTGCTTTAGGACCAGGATGTAACCAAGTACAAAGTGGACAAAGGAGAATTCATAGACTCTGCTTGGTGCAAGGCTGATTCTTTGATATTGTTTCAAAAATGCATAGTTAACTCCAGTACATGTGACTAAAAGCAGATTCTACACTCCCCACATCAGCTGAAAGTCATTGAATAATAAGTAATCAACTGTCATATCTGGTGATCAGGAGTGTAGTTGTCCAGGGTTTCAGGGGGGGTCTTAGACCGCTTACTTTTTTGGGAGCACCGTCCCAATGTCTCCAGCATCCTACAAGCCAATCAGCATTAACAGGGAGTATATTAGCCAGTGAGAGGAGCCTTCTAACATGCTTCCTTATCCTTTCATGCTGATTGGAGTGCAAGGAGGTGAGTCAGCCACTGAGAAGACTCTTCGTAGTAGCTAACACTTTACCCTTTTATGCTGATTGACTCCTAGGGATGTCTCCATGGATCCCATTCTCAACCCAGCAGCAAAACGGGGGGAGGGGTGTGCCTGTGACTATAATGAAGGGACCCTGCATTTCTGAATTTGTAGCTACACTACTGCTGGTGATGTTCTTTCATGCATGAATCAGGACTAGGTGACATATAACTTGTCTTAACTGCCTTATTGAAAACTTACTGAGTGTTTAAAGTCCTGATAAAATTTAACTTTATCCCCAAATAGATCTCCCTCTAACTTTTCCATTAACTCTCTTTACTTTGTGCATCTAGTCTCTTAGATTGGAAGCAAGGGTTCAGCTTCTGATTTATGTACAGTTCCCGTAGTCACTGTAAAATACAAATATTGTGTTCAAGCTGATGGAAGGTGTTAAGATTATTATACACATGCAAATTATAACTTGATGCTGCAGTCATTAAGTGATGGTATGTGTATGTGAATTCAACCTTTCATTTAAACAAAAGACAAATCTCTCTGGCCAGGTTGGAGTATTTAGGTTAAAATAGAAAAGTTATAATCACCAGTGGTTTAAATCACTAATTTATATTGTCAGGTGTAATCTACAGATCTATCAATTTTCCGCTAATACTAGTTATCAAAGTCTCTCACTCCCCTCCACTTATAAACATGATGTTTTTATTAAATTTAATATGAGGCCTCTGCCTTTTAATGAGCCAGAGGAGAAGTTTACACATATGGATAGGAGCAAATAATGTAGGTTAATTAACTGTAAAAAAAAAAAACACCAGAGCCAGACCTAGCAACTGTACCTCTGTAGGTAGTCTACTACCATCCTGTAATTGCAGATCCAGGCTGTTATCCTATACACACAACAATTGAGTAGATATGCATAGGTTTGCAGTGTTAACCCACTTAAATCATTTGTTTGCTAGTGTTGTAAATAATAAGCTAAAGGAGATTCTCAGATGTACAGTGAAGGAGGTACTTCTGAGATGGTGATAACCTGCATGTGGAGATTTTACCAGCACATGTTGAGCCACTTGTGCAAAATAACCCCCACTGTTAAAAACTTCAGTTACCATATTAGAAGAAACAATACATAACTTTACAACTAACACTTTTTGTAGTTTTGCATGCAAGGACTGTTTGAAGTTAAAATGAGGTAGATCTCTCCATATGCAGGCTTTTCCACCTCTGAAATAAGTATGTAGATGCCAGGGAAAGTTTGAGAAATGTTTTTAATTTAACTGTTTAGTAACTGCAAACAACGAGGTACAACCTAAGTTGCTAAAGCAGTAGAAAGGTTAGATCAGCATCTTCAGGCGTAGCTGCTCATTGCTGGCAGGCCTGTGTATAATTCTTTTAATGCTGGAAAATGAAAATATAGAGAAATATTTAATTTTAAAATATCTGTATGTATTCAAGGTTTGCAGCATACATAAAAAAATCTGCATTAGTCATCGTGTTTGCTGCTTGTCTCAATGTATGTTCATAGTGATTCCTTAGTACAACTTTTAGACTGCAAAACAGGATGTAAGATTTCATTTACAGTAGTTTTAAATTAAGAGTAAGCTGAGATCAATCACTCTGATCCAGCAAAGGGGATCTAAATGCATAAGCAGGCTTCTGTGTGTGTATCACTTACTGAATTAGGAATCACTAATGTCAGCTGGGTGCACAGTACAGTCAATCATCTACACGATGTGCCTATCCCTACTGCATTGATTTCAGTGGGATATGCACACATCCCCATCTACATTCTCATGGAATTAGTCTCACATACACAACATTTTTCACAAGTAACTAGAGTTGGTTTGAGGGATCTTTAACAGCAATGTTACAGGAAAACCATTTATGTAAAGATATTAAATTGTATGGGTCCACGTTTGTAATCCACAAATGGTGGGCTCCTACTGGGAGAAATGGCGGGATATAAACCTAATAAATAATAATAATGAATTGCTGAAAAATAACTGCGTTTGTTGAATTACGTTTAGTAAAGAAATACTTTAATAGAACTGGTACTAAAAAAATAATTATAGGACATTAATTTATGTGTAATATTTGTATTTATTTTTTATATTTAGTTGCTTTTTTGTATAAGGTATTTGTATATGACTGTAAACCACCTAACAAATAAAGGCATTATCAAAGAAGTCTGTAATGTTTTATCATATAAAATTCAGTTAATTTGAAGATACCTCAGACTTTAGTCTCAGTATTTTGTACCCAATACACATGGGTGGATTGTTCTTAAACTCTACCTTTCCTCCTGCTATAAAGTCAGCTAATCTTTAGTCAGACACCAAAACAGCAGCATAGAAGCATCATGCAACTGAGTCAACTCTAACTGCATGATCCTATCCATATCTTCTCGGAAGAAAGGCTCATTGTGTTCAATAGGGGTTAAATTCTCCATATAGTTTGGTGCAGAATTTTACCTGATGCTTATAAAACGCAACTTATTTTAAAAATCATGACAGTGTACAATGAAATCACTAAAACCCTGGAAAAACACAAAATAAAAGGGCAACCAGAAAAAAAACCAGGTCCGACAAGCCTGCGAGGGTGAGCGGGTGTCACTTCTCAGATGACCACTTACCCTAGTTAAATGTTTTCAACTCGAATAGGAAAAAAAAGTTCAGCCACAATAAAGCAGAGGTAAATATCCGAATACAGTATGTGCAAAATTTAAGAAGTCTTAAAATTGAGAACTTTTCCGTACATAAAGTCTGGATTTCTGATCTGGGCTACAAGTAACAAAGCACTTTTCACTTCGCACACACCTACACACGGACAAGTTTGCGCATATCGATCTTGAAAATGCCATTCCGCCCCGAACGTCGCAGCAGTTGCCAAAGAACTACAAGTCCCATGATGCTCCAAGGCGTTTCTATGGAGACCGGGAGTCGACCAAGGCCTAAGCACCACGGCGTCGTTTTGCAGGCCGTGGGAAGCAATGTCTGGGGCCCGGTAAAGAGCGGGGGTGGGGGTGTTGATGCGGTGGGATTCACCCACGATTGTTCCCGCCTTTGCTGGTACGCTCGGCTGCTTGGTGTTGAATGGGAGCGATTTCCATCAGGAAGGAAGGAGAATATTCCTGCAGGAATATTCGCTCGGCCAAACTTGCTTCCCCCACCAAGTTCTTAGCTTTGATTCAGTCAGCTTCCCAGTTTGTGATTGGAAGGGTCGGTTCCAAATTATAGGGGTCCCTTAGCAATTTTCCTTGAGGACGAGGACATTCTTCTGACCCTTTAGTCGCTAATGGGCTCCGGCTCCGGCTTTTCAGGTGGGATTCAAACTCTTGCCAGCAAATTCAGATTACGGGATTAAATTCAGGTTGCACAATTAGAGTTAATTGGGAAGGACTGTGCAATAAACCCACTAACCCAAAAGAATGGATGGGGAAATGCACTGGGAAGTGTGAGATAATGCTTTCTTCAGAGGGAAACATACTCAGTGTTTTCCCCGCAAACGAATCGGGATGAATCCTCAATAAGCAGGTCATATGGAAGCGCCCAAAGAGAGAGAGACCAAGACCACACATGTTGCCTGCCAAATCTGCCATTTCCTTTTCCGTGTCGGCAGTGGAGGATTGGGTCCATTTTTTTGCAACTGGGTAGTAAAAGATTTTGTTAGCTGTGTACTGTAGTTCAGATTTCATTTTACCTCTGCAGCGCTCAGGGAGGAGAGAAACTGCCAATGTAGCCGCCGCCGCCCGTGTGGTACCTAGTCAATCATGAAGAAGGCAGACAATCTCGCAAAGATATTCCGGCTTAGTCAACTGAGGAGAAGCAGACACCGGCGTGAGGGAAGTTTGGCAGCAGCGCTGGCCCAAAGCATGGCCCTGGCGATCATCGGCACGGCGGGTGCCTACCCCAGCTGGGTGCTGGTACAAAACGCAGAGACACAGATTGTGTTGGGGGCGGCTTGGGCAATAATCCAAAATGACCCAGCTCCCGGCACGCCACTGCTGGGCCCGACGGGGGGCCAGCTCATGCTGGCCATCGCGTTCTGCTGTCTCTTCAGCGTGCCGGCTGGCTCGCTGGCTTTGACGCTGGATTTCTTCGGACGGCGGCGGTACCGATCACTGACCCCGCTGATGCACGGCCTCACCGCTGTGCTGATCGCCTGTACCGCGGCGCTTGGCTCTTGCCTCTTAGCACTGGTCCGTGGACGGATCCGGGCGGATCCGGAACTGAGCGACTTATCTACAAGCCCCGGGCAGAGCCTTTTCCTGGCCTTCCTGGCCTGCACCTTGGCGTCCACCGCTACCGGCTTTAGCTGTGTGTCCCCGGCCCGAGTAGAGCCAGCGCGCTCCTCCTGGGATTTAGGGAGACCTGGCGCACCACGATACTTCCACAGCTCCGTTTCGTCCGAAGGCTCCTCGGTGGGTTCCGACCTATTGCACAGCAAATTTCTCTCCTCTCTGCACTTGGACACCAGCTCAACGGTGGGTGGGCACTCCGGAAAAACGCAATGGTATAACTACATGACCCAGAACCAGTTTCCACCCATCTTTCTGGAGGAGCTGAAGTCTGACACCGAGAGCTCGCTGGAGGATCATTCCTTATTGCGAAGGCAGCAGCAGCAACAATCAGAGAACAGGCACAGTTTAGGGGAGCAGCAGCAGAACTCTCAACAGGAAACGCCCTTTTCAGGGGCACGAGATTCCCCACTGGAGGTACACACGGAGTCAGAAGTGTGGAGTTCAGACAGCCTATTTTTGGGGCAAAGCACCTCAACAGTCTGAAACCATAACCACCACACTACATACAGCCACAAAGGGAGAATGAAGGACAGGGGAAAACCCTAAAAGTCAACAAACCCAACTACCAAACTGTCCATGTCTTGGTTTACTGACAGTTCTTATTGTATTCTTCTTGTTCACCGCCCAGAGAGCTAATGCTAGTGGGGCGGTATAAAAATTTAACAAAATAAATAAATAATAAATAAGTGGGCAGTTGGTGTTTTCCTGACTTCTCTTGCTGGCTTTGGATACTGTAAATCTGGAAATGAATTTACAGTTGTTCTGTGTGATTTTATTGTATTTGTTGTACACCGCCCAGAGAGCTATGCTAGTGGGGCGGTATAAAAATTCAATAAATAAATAAATGCAAGGAGCATCCCCCCACATCCTCTTGCTCCTCTGGCTGGTGCAGTGCTGGCCATAGGATCCAGCAAAACTCACCAACCCTACTTGCCCTTCCCGGAGAAAGATGCCTGGCGAGCAAGCAGAGGCCCAGTCTTCTTTGACGTGCCTCCCAAAGAGGGCAAGCGAGCTGCACTACCCAGAAATAAAGACGTGGTGTAGTGGTTGAGCCGTTAAGGTGCTGGACTACAACCTGGGAGACCAGGGTTTGAATCCCCACATAACCTTGAAGTTCACTAGGTGATCTTGGGCCAGTCACTGCCTCTCGGCCTCATGAAAACCCTATTCACAGGGTCTCCATAAGTCGGAATCGACTTGAAGGCAGAACATTAAAAAAATTAAAACAAGAGGAGGGCAGAGCTGCTGTCCTGTGCTCTTCCTGTAAGTGGCACAGCATTGGGGACTGGGCCCAATTCTCTCTACTGTGCTGAAAAGAAGGAGAGCAACACAGACAAGTTAGAGGAGGAGGCAGTGTAGTGGCTGCTGCTGCTGCTGCTGCTGCTGCTTACAATCCACAAATTTTCCCTGTGTGTCTCTGAGGCTCCACTTACCTGCTTTGGGCAGTACAGTGGAATAATTGGGTTCAGTGGAGCTGCCCAGAGTGAGCAGGTGAGTGATAAGCCACGGAGGGGGTGGCTCTTCCTTCCTCTTTGTCTGGATGGAGCATTAGGGAAGCTTGGGCTCACCGGAACACATCCCTGCTGCTGACCTATCCAGAGAAAGTGTGCACAGCTGATCAAAAGACAGAATATGGTAGCTGTTCCTTGCAGGCAACCAACTCTGTCCACCTTCACTCTCCCTTATTGGTGGAGATTGAGCCCAGATTGACCATCCTAAAGTGTTTGTCCCAAGAAGACTCTTGTTTTAATCTTCTATGCAGGAGTTAAATATAAAGGAACTTCAGAGAAAACAATAATTTACAGACAAACTTCTGTTTGTTTATTTATTATTTATTAAATTTATAACACTCTCTTTCTCGCAGGAGGAGCCCAGGGTGGCAAACAAAAACACTAAAAACACTCTAAAACATCTTAAAAACAAAAGACTTTAAATCAAAACATCTTTTAATGTATGTTTATTTTTGCAGACCAAAAACGTACAAAATTGAACTTAGGACTGTGCTAAATATATTCTTAGGACATAACTGTGGTGAGTAAATGTATGTAGGGAGTGGAGCAGAATCACAGTGGCAGCACCTGGCACCCAACCTATGTGTATTCAGTTGAATGTCTGCATGGAGGGTTCCCAGTCATGCAAAGGCAGCCCTTTGAATGTACAGTTGCATGGCACTAGACTGCATGCAGACATTCAAATGTGTAAACCGCTAGCTCTGGTGCCTTGGTTATGTCATGAGGACAGGGCATAACAAAGAAGCATGCAACTGAAGTCTGTGTACATTGCTTGGAATTTAGTGAGGCTTTCTTCTGCTTATGCAAAAGATTGCAGCTGTGCAATGGGTTTTAGTCCCAACTAAATTTCCATGGGATAGCCTTCCGGAAGGCACTGCTCCTTGAAATTGAAAATGCCAATAGCCAATGAAAAAAAAAATCCAAAGATGGTATGTGCACCATCTTACATATGCTTGTCGGGCTTTGGAAAGCCACATCGGAATGTCTATTTTTCTAGCAGAGTTCTATATTTTTCTATAACTACTCTAGCTGCTGTATAAATATACCAGATCTTTGGCATCTTTAAAGGCCTTGCTTTCTGAGATTGTGGCGGGGATGGAGTGGGGTGACCAGTGCTGGTGCTTTTGTGTGTGTGCGTGCACGGTGGTGGCATCCCATCTTTGGAATTCCTTCCCTTGATATGTTCACATGATATTTATTTTCTTATCAGAAAAGATTGTGTTTTCTTCTAAGAGAAGATTGTGTCTTATTCTCTCAAGCTTTTAACAGATGATCTGTTTTTTGTTCCTTGTTGCTTCTGATGTTTTTTATTTAATTGTCATTATATTGTTGTAGCACCTGGTCTAGCACAGTGGGGAGGTGAGCCTGGCTGGGAGTCCAGAGTCCCACTCGTATCTCCTGGGTGTCAACGGCCAGCTAAAGATCACCCCCACAGTGAGTGGCTCAGGGGCTACATGCCTTGCCACCTGTGCAGCCATGGGCAAGCTGCGTAGTCCCAAGGAGCCCAGTTGCCCCCCAGCTGGCAGTTGCGGACAAGGAAGGGGCTGGCTTGTGCAGCAGTGGCAAGCTGAGCAGGCCCTAGCCAGCTTGGGAGGACTAGCCTCAGAGGGAGGCAATGGTAAACCCCCTCTGAATACTGCTTACCATGAAAACCCTATTCAGAGGGTCAACATAAGTCGGGACCAACTTGAAGTCAGTCCATTTCCATTTTCATATTGTTGTAATCCATCTGGAATGCTTTTAATGCAGAAAAGTAGTATATTTTTAAAAATAAACAGTGGTGATAAATACCTTCCGACTATAAGAACACAAGAAGATCCTTTCTGGATCAAGCTAAAGACCCATCTAGTCCAATATTCTCTTCTCACAATGTCTAACCAGAGACCTGTGTCTAACCCACAAGCAGGACCTGAACGTAACAGCATTCTTCCCTGTGGTGATTCCCAGCGACTGGTGTTCAGAGGAATACTTCCTCTGACACAGGAGAAAGTGCATAGCCACCATGACTAACTAGCTAACTAACTATTTATTGCACTTGTATACCGCCCCATAGCCGAAGCTCTTTGGGCGGTTTACAGCAACCAAAAACATTAAAACAAATATACAATTGATAATCCTATCCTTTATGAATTTGTCTAATCCCTTTTTAAAGCCATAAAGTCAGTGGCCATCACAGTATGTTATGGAAGTGAATTGCATAGTTTAACTACGTGTTATGTGAAGAAATTAAACCAGGTGCTTGCGATGATGCGTCCAGCAATGTGTCCTCTCAACCCTTGCCCTTCTTGGCTTATTAAAGCTTGCTGAGGGGGGTTGACCGAGTGGATCCAGAGTGTGGTCAACGCATCATTGTGGGAGGGAGTGGTTCCGGGCGCCTTGAAGGAGGCGGTGATCCGACCACTCCTGAAAAAGCCCACCCTGCACCCATTGGTTTATGACAACTACCGACCGGTTGCAAATACTCCCTTCATAGGGAAGGTGATTGAGAGGGTTGTGGTGCAGCAATTGCAAGTACTCTTGGATGAAACAGATTATCTTGACCCCTCCCAGTCTGGGTTCAGGCCTGGTTATGGGACTGAATTGGTTTTGGTTGCCCTGATGGATGACTTTTATTGGGAGAAAGACAGGGGGAGTGCGACCCTGTTATTCTTACTTATCTCTCAGTGGCTTTTGATACCATTGACCATGGTATCCTTCTGGGCCGACTTGGTGAGCTGGGTATTGGAGGAACTGTTTTACAGTGGTTCCGATCCTATCTCCAAGTTAGCTCTCAGAGAATAGCATTAGGTAACTGTCTTTCCGCCCCCTGGCAGCTGTGCTGTGTGGTGCTGCAGGGCACCATCTTGTCCTCCATACTGTTTAACATCTATATGAAGCCCTTGGGAGCAGTCATCAGGAGATTTGGGGCGAGGTGTCAGCAGTATGCTGATGACACACAGCTCTATTTCTCTGTAACATCTGAATCGGGAGAGGCCGTGCAAGCCCTGGACCAATGCTTGGACTCGGTGGTGGGCTGGATGAGGGCCAATAAACTGTGTTTGAATCCTAGCAAGACGGAGGCGCTGTGGGTTGGTGGTTCCCGAGTTCGGATAATTTGTCAGTTGCCTGGTTTGGATGGGGTTGTACTCCCTCTGAAAGAGCAAGTCTGTAGTCTGGGGGTGCTCCAGGATCCATCTTTGTCGCTAGAGGCCCAGGTGACCTCTGTGGCTAGGAGTGCCTTTTACCAGCTTCGGCTGGTAAGACAGCTGCGGCCGTTTCTGGACCGAGATAGCCTGATCACTGTTGTCCACGCACTGGTAACCTCTAGGCTGGATTACTGTAATGCACTCTCTGTGGGGCTGCCCTTGAGGTTGGTCCGGAAGCTGCAGCTAGTGCAAAATGCAGCGGCGAGACTGCTCACTGGGGCACGGTATCGCCAACATGTCACCCCACTGCTGAAAGAACTGCATTGGCTGCCCATTTGCTACCAGGGCAAGTTCAAGGTTCTAGTTTTGGTGTACAAAGCCCTATACAGCTCGGGACCAGGATACCTGAAAGACCGTCTTACCCCTTATATACCCAGTCGATCACTGCACTCTGCAGGTGAGGGCCTCCTGCAGATACCATCTTATCAGGAGGTTTGTTCTGTACAATATAGGAAACGGACCTTTAGTGTGGCGGCACCTACCCTGTGGAATTCCCTCCCTTAAATATTAGGCAGGCGCCATCTCTGCTATCTTTTCGGCGCCTTTCGAAGACTTTCGTCTTCCCAATGCTACCCAATTGTGAGTTTCAGAGGGAGCAGGATTTCCAATTTGCTAGTTACCAATGAAGGTAGCATGTTGAATCTAAACAATGTGCTTTAGGACCAGGATGTAACCAAGTACAAAGTGGACAAAGGAGAATTCATAGACTCTGCTTGGTGCAAGGCTGATTCTTTGATATTGTTTCAAAAATGCATAGTTAACTCCAGTACATGTGACTAAAAGCAGATTCTACACTCCCCACATCAGCTGAAAGTCATTGAATAATAAGTAATCAACTGTCATATCTGGTGATCAGGAGTGTAGTTGTCCAGGGTTTCAGGGGGGGTCTTAGACCGCTTACTTTTTTGGGAGCACCGTCCCAATGTCTCCAGCATCCTACAAGCCAATCAGCATGAACAGGGAGTATATTAGCCAGTGAGAGGAGCCTTCTAACATGCTTCCTTATCCTTTCATGCTGATTGGAGTGCAAGGAGGTGAGTCAGCCACTGAGAAGACTCTTCGTAGTAGCTAACACTTTACCCTTTTATACTGATTGACTCCTAGGGATGTCTCCATGGATCCCATTCTCAACCCAGCAGCAAAAAGGGGGGAGGGGTGTGCCTGTGACTATAATGAAGGGACCCTGCATTTCTGAATTTGCAGCTACACTACTGCTGGTGATGTTCTTTCATGCATGAATCAGGACTAGGTGACATATAACTTGTCTTAACTGCCTTATTGAAAACTTACTGAGTGTTTAAAGTCCTGATAAAATTTAACTTTATCCCCAAATAGATCTCCCTCTAACTTTTCCATTAACTCTCTTTACTTTGTGCATCTAGTCTCTTAGATTGGAAGCAAGGGTTCAGCTTCTGATTTATGTACAGTTCCCGTAGTCACTGTAAAATACAAATATTGTGTTCAAGCTGATGGAAGGTGTTAAGATTATTATACACATGCAAATTATAACTTGATGCTGCAGTCATTAAGTGATGGTATGTGTATGTGAATTCAACCTTTCATTTAAACAAAAGACAAATCTCTCTGGCCAGGTTGGAGTATTTAGGTTAAAATAGAAAAGTTATAATCACCAGTGGTTTAAATCACTAATTTATATTGTCAGGTGTAATCTACAGATCTATCAATTTTCCGCTAATACTAGTTATCAAAGTCTCTCACTCCCCTCCACTTATAAACATGATGTTTTTATTAAATTTAATATGAGGCCTCTGCCTTTTAATGAGCCAGAGGAGAAGTTTACACATATGGATAGGAGCAAATAATGTAGGTTAATTAACTGTAAAAAAAAAAAAACACCAGAGCCAGACCTAGCAACTGTACCTCTGTAGGTAGTCTACTACCATCCTGTAATTGCAGATCCAGGCTGTTATCCTATACACACAACAATTGAGTAGATATGCATAGGTTTGCAGTGTTAACCCACTTAAATCATTTGTTTGCTAGTGTTGTAAATAATAAGCTAAAGGAGATTCTCAGATGTACAGTGAAGGAGGTACTTCTGAGATGGTGATAACCTGCATGTGGAGATTTTACCAGCACATGTTGAGCCACTTGTGCAAAATAACCCCCACTGTTAAAAACTTCAGTTACCATATTAGAAGAAACAATACATAACTTTACAACTAACACTTTTTGTAGTTTTGCATGCAAGGACTGTTTGAAGTTAAAATGAGGTAGATCTCTCCATATGCAGGCTTTTCCACCTCTGAAATAAGTATGTAGATGCCAGGGAAAGTTTGAGAAATGTTTTTAATTTAACTGTTTAGTAACTGCAAACAACGAGGTACAACCTAAGTTGCTAAAGCAGTAGAAAGGTTAGATCAGCATCTTCAGGCGTAGCTGCTCATTGCTGGCAGGCCTGTGTATAATTCTTTTAATGCTGGAAAATGAAAATATAGAGAAATATTTAATTTTAAAATATCTGTATGTATTCAAGGTTTGCAGCATACATAAAAAAATCTGCATTAGTCATCGTGTTTGCTGCTTGTCTCAATGTATGTTCATAGTGATTCCTTAGTACAACTTTTAGACTGCAAAACAGGATGTAAGATTTCATTTACAGTAGTTTTAAATTAAGAGTAAGCTGAGATCAATCACTCTGATCCAGCAAAGGGGATCTAAATGCATAAGCAGGCTTCTGTGTGTGTATCACTTACTGAATTAGGAATCACTAATGTCAGCTGGGTGCACAGTACAGTCAATCATCTACACGATGTGCCTATCCCTACTGCATTGATTTCAGTGGGATATGCACACATCCCCATCTACATTCTCATGGAATTAGTCTCACATACACAACATTTTTCACAAGTAACTAGAGTTGGTTTGAGGGATCTTTAACAGCAATGTTACAGGAAAACCATTTATGTAAAGATATTAAATTGTATGGGTCCACGTTTGTAATCCACAAATGGTGGGCTCCTACTGGGAGAAATGGCGGGATATAAACCTAATAAATAATAATAATGAATTGCTGAAAAATAACTGCAGTTTGTTGATTTACGTTTAGTAAAGAAATACTTTAATAGAACTGGTACTAAAAAAATAATTATAGGACATTAATTTATGTGTAATATTTGTATTTATTTGTTATATTTAGTTGCTTTTTTGTATAAGGTATTTGTATATGACTGTAAACCACCTAACAAATAAAGGCATTATCAAAGAAGTCTGTAATGTTTTATCATATAAAATTCAGTTAATTTGAAGATACCTCAGACTTTAGTCTCAGTATTTTGTACCCAATACACATGGGTGGATTGTTCTTAAACTCCACCTTTCCTCCTGCTTATAAAGTCAGCTACTCTTTAGTCAGACACCAAAACAGCAGCATAGAAGCATCATGCAACTGAGTCAACTCTAACTGCATGATCCTATCCATATCTTCTCGGAAGAAAGGCTCATTGTGTTCAATAGGGGTTAAATTCTCCATATAGTTTGGTGCAGAATTTTACCTGATGCTTATAAAACGCAACTTATTTTAAAAATCATGACAGTGTACAATAAAATCACTAAAACCCTGGAAAAACACAAAATAAAAGGGCAACCAGAAAAAAAACCAGGTCCGACAAGCCTGCGAGGGTGAGCGGGTGTCACTTCTCAGATGACCAGTTACCCTAGTTAAATGTTTTCAACTCGAATAGGAAAAAAAAGTTCAGCCACAATAAAGCAGAGGTAAATATCCGAATACAGTATGTGCAAAATTTAAGAAGTCTTAAAATTGAGAACTTTTCCGTACATAAAGTCTGGATTTCTGATCTGGGCTACAAGTAACAAAGCACTTTTCACTTCGCACACACCTACACACGGACAAGTTTGCGCATATCGATCTTGAAAATGCCATTCCGCCCCGAACGTCGCAGCAGTTGCCAAAGAACTACAAGTCCCATGATGCTCCAAGGCGTTTCTATGGAGACCGGGAGTCGACCAAGGCCTAAGCACCACGGCGTCGTTTTGCAGACCGTGGGAAGCAATGCCTGGTGCCAGGTAAAGAGCGGGGGTGGGGGTGTTGATGCGGTGGGATTCATCCACGATTGTTCCCGCCTTTGCTGGTACGCTCGGCTGCTTGGTGTTGAATGGGAGCGATTTCCATCAGGAAGGAAGGAGAATATTCCTGCAGGAATATTCGCTCGGCCAAACTTGCTTCCCCCACCAAGTTCTTAGCTTTGATTCAGTCAGCTTCCCAGTTTGTGATTGGAAGGGTCGGTTCCAAATTATAGGGATCCCTTAGCAATTTTCCTTGAGGACGAGGACATTCTTCTGACCCTTTAGTCGCTAATGGGCTCCGGCTCCGGCTTTTCAGGTGGGATTCAAACTCTTGCCAGCAAATTCAGATTACGGGATTAAATTCAGGTTGCACAATTAGAGTTAATTGGGAAGGACTGTGCAATAAACCCACTAACCCAAAAGAATGGATGGGGAAATGCACTGGGAAGTATGAGATAATGCTTTCTTCAGGGGGAAACATACTCAGTGTTTTCCCCGCAAACGAATCGGGATGAATCCTCAATAAACAGGTCATATGGAAGCGCCCAAAGAGAGAGAGACCAAGACCACACATGTTGCCTGCCAAATCTGCCATTTCCTTTTCCGTGTCGGCAGTGGAGGATTGGGTCCATTTTTTTGCAACTGGGTAGTAAAAGATTTTGTTAGCTGTGTACTGTAGTTCAGATTTCATTTTACCTCTGCAGCGCTCAGGGAGGAGAGTGCAAGTGGGCAGTTGGTGTTTTCCTGACTTCTCTTGCTGGCTTTGAATACTGTAAATCTGGAAATGAATTTACAGTTGTTCTGTGTGATTTTTTTGTATTTGTTGTACACCGCCCAGAGAGCTATGCTAGTGGGGCGGTATAAAAATTCAATAAATAAATAAATGCAAGGAGCATCCCCCCACATCCTCTTGCTCCTCTGGCTGGTGCACTGCTGGCCATAGGATCCAGCAAAACTCACCAACCCTACTTGCCCTTCCCGGAGAAAGATGCCTGGCGAGCAAGCAGAGGCCCAGTCTTCTTTGACGTGCCTCCCAAAGAGGGCAAGCGAGCTGCACTACCCAGAAATAAAGACGTGGTGTAGTGGTTGAGCCGTTAAGGTGCTGGACTACAACCTGGGAGACCAGGGTTTGAATCCCCACATAACCATGAAGTTCACTAGGTGATCTTGGGCCAGTCACTGCCTCTCAGCCTCATGAAAACCCTATTCATAGGGTCTCCATAAGTTGGAATCGACTTGAAGGCAGAACATTAACTCGACACCATGGACTCTCCATTGTGGAGTCCCCCAGGGATCGGTCTTGTCCCCCATGCTTTTCAACATCTACATGCAGCCGCTGGGTGCGGTCATCAGGAGCTTTGGAGTGCGTTGCCATCAGTACGCTGATGACATGCAGCTCTATATCTCCTTTTCATCTTCCTCAGGTGAGTCTGTTGATGTGCTGAATCGTTGCCTGACCGCGATAATGGACTGGATGAGAGCTAATAAACTGAGACTCAATCCAGACAAGACCGAGACATTGTTGGTGAACGCCTTCCCTGCTCAGATGGTGGATGCTTACCCTGTTCTGGATGGGGTTACACTCCCCCTGAAAGAACAGGTATGTAGTTTGGGGGTTCTTCTCAACTCTTCCTTGTCTCTCGAGGCCCAAGTGGCCTCGGTGGCATGGAATGCGTTTTACCATCTTCTTCTGGTAGCCCAACTATGCCCCTATCTGGACAGGGATGACCTCGCCTCCATTGTCCATGCTCTGGTAACTTCAAGATTGGATTACTGTAATGCGCTCTACGTAGGGCTGCCCTTGAAGACAGTTCGGAAGCTTCAGCTGGTGCAGAACGCAGCTGCCAGATTATTGACGAGGACCAGTCGGTCTTCGCATATAACACCTGTCCTGGCGCGTCTGCACTGGCTTTCTATTTGCTTCCGGGCGAGATTCAAGGTGCTGGTTTTGACCTATAAAGCCTTACACGGCGTGGGACCTCAATACCTTGTGGAACGCCTCTCTCGCTATGAACCTACCCGTTCACTTCGTTCAGAATCTAAGGCCCTCCTCCGGGTACCAACCCATCGGGAAGCCCGGAGGGTGGTTACGAGATCTAGGGCCTTTTCTGTGGTGGCCCCTGAGTTGTGGAACAGCCTCCCCGAAGAGGTACGCCTGGCGCCTACACTTCCATCTTTTCGGCGCCAGGTAAAGACCTTTTTATGCTCCCAGGCATTTTAATCTTCTTAACTTTTTTAATCTTTTAATCTGTATTTTAATTTTTGTAGTATTTATTTTGTTTTTGCTGTGCTTTTCGTTTGTTTGTATATGTTTTTGTATTTTTATTATGATATATTGTATTTTATTTTGTTTGTTCACTGCCCTGAGAGCTATTTCGCTAAGGGCGGTATATAAATTGAAATAATAAAATAAATATAAAAATAAATAATTAAAAAAATTAAAACAAGAGGAGGGCAGAGCTGCTGTCCTGTGCTCTTCCTGTAAGTGGCACAGCATTGGGGACTGGGCCCAATTCTCTCTGCTGTGCTGAAAAGAAGGAGAGCAACACAGACAAGTTAGAGGAGGAGGCAGTGTAGTGGCTGGTGCTGCTGCTGCTGCTGCTGCTTACAATCCACAAATTTTCCCTGTGTGTCTCTGAGGCTCCACTTACCTGCTTTGGGCAGTACAGTGGAATAATTGGGTTCAGTGGAGCTGCCCAGAGTGAGCAGGTGAGTGATAAGCCACGGAGGGGGTGGCTCTTCCTTCCTCTTTGTCTGGATGGAGCATTAGGGAAGCTTGGGCTCACCGGAACACATCCCTGCTGCTGACCTATCCAGAGAAAGTGTGCACAGCTGATCAAAAGACAGAATATGGTAGCTGTTCCTTGCAGGCAACCAACTCTGTCCACCTTCACTCTCCCTTATTGGTGGAGATTGAGCCCAGATTGACCATCCTAAAGTGTTTGTCCCAAGAAGACTCTTGTTTTAATCTTCTATGCAGGAGTTAAATATAAAGGAACTTCAGAGAAAACAATAATTTACAGACAAACTTCTGTTTGTTTATTTATTATTTATTAAATTTATAACACTCTCTTTCTCGCAGGAGGAGCCCAGGGTGGCAAACAAAAACACTAAAAACACTCTAAAACATCTTAAAAACAAAAGACTTTAAATCAAAACATCTTTTAATGTATGTTTATTTTTGCAGACCAAAAACGTACAAAATTGAACTTAGGACTGTGCTAAATATATTCTTAGGACATAACTGTGGTGAGTAAATGTATGTAGGGAGTGGAGCAGAATCACAGTGGCAGCACCTGGCACCCAACCTATGTGTATTCAGTTGAATGTCTGCATGGAGGGTTCCCAGTCATGCAAAGGCAGCCCTTTGAATGTACAGTTGCATGGCACTAGACTGCATGCAGACATTCAAATGTGTAAACCGCTAGCTCTGGTGCCTTGGTTATGTCATGAGGACAGGGCATAACAAAGAAGCATGCAACTGAAGTCTGTGTACATTGCTTGGAATTTAGTGAGGCTTTCTTCTGCTTATGCAAAAGATTGCAGCTGTGCAATGGGTTTTAGTCCCAACTAAATTTCCATGGGATAGCCTTCCGGAAGGCACTGCTCCTTGAAATTGAAAATGCCAATAGCCAATGAAAAAAAAAAATCCAAAGATGGTATGTGCACCATCTTACATATGCTTGTCGGGCTTTGGAAAGCCACATCGGAATGTCTATTTTTCTAGCAGAGTTCTATATTTTTCTATAACTACTCTAGCTGCTGTATAAATATACCAGATCTTTGGCATCTTTAAAGGCCTTGCTTTCTGAGATTGTGGCGGGGATGGAGTGGGGTGACCAGTGCTGGTGCTTTTGTGTGTGTGCGTGCACGGTGGTGGCATCCCATCTTTGGAATTCCTTCCCTTGATATGTTCACATGATATTTATTTTCTTATCAGAAAAGATTGTGTTTTCTTCTAAGAGAAGATTGTGTCTTATTCTCTCAAGCTTTTAACAGATGATCTGTTTTTTGTTCCTTGTTGCTTCTGATGTTTTTTATTTAATTGTCATTATATTGTTGTAGCACCTGGTCTAGCACAGTGGGGAGGTGAGCCTGGCTGGGAGTCCAGAGTCCCACTCGTATCTCCTGGGTGTCAACGGCCAGCTAAAGATCACCCCCACAGTGAGTGGCTCAGGGGCTACATGCCTTGCCACCTGTGCAGCCATGGGCAAGCTGCGTAGTCCCAAGGAGCCCAGTTGCCCCCCAGCTGGCAGTTGCGGACAAGGAAGGGGCTGGCTTGTGCAGCAGTGGCAAGCTGAGCAGGCCCTAGCCAGCTTGGGAGGACTAGCCTCAGAGGGAGGCAATGGTAAACCCCCTCTGAATACTGCTTACCATGAAAACCCTATTCAGAGGGTCAACATAAGTCGGGACCAACTTGAAGTCAGTCCATTTCCATTTTCATATTGTTGTAATCCATCTGGAATGCTTTTAATGCAGAAAAGTAGTATATTTTTAAAAATAAACAGTGGTGATAAATACCTTCCGACTATAAGAACACAAGAAGATCCTTTCTGGATCAAGCTAAAGACCCATCTAGTCCAATATTCTCTTCTCACAATGTCTAACCAGAGACCTGTGTCTAACCCACAAGCAGGACCTGAACGTAACAGCATTCTTCCCTGTGGTGATTCCCAGCGACTGGTGTTCAGAGGAATACTTCCTCTGACACAGGAGAAAGTGCATAGCCACCATGACTAACTAGCTAACTAACTATTTATTGCACTTGTATACCGCCCCATAGCCGAAGCTCTTTGGGCGGTTTACAGCAACCAAAAACATTAAAACAAATATACAATTGATAATCCTATCCTTTATGAATTTGTCTAATCCCTTTTTAAAGCCATAAAGTCAGTGGCCATCACAGTATGTTATGGAAGTGAATTGCATAGTTTAACTACGTGTTATGTGAAGAAATTAAACCAGGTGCTTGCGATGATGCGTCCAGCAATGTGTCCTCTCAACCCTTGCCCTTCTTGGCTTATTAAAGCTTGCTGAGGGGGGTTGACCGAGTGGATCCAGAGTGTGGTCAACGCATCATTGTGGGAGGGAGTGGTTCCGGGCGCCTTGAAGGAGGCGGTGATCCGACCACTCCTGAAAAAGCCCACCCTGCACCCATTGGTTTATGACAACTACCGACCGGTTGCAAATACTCCCTTCTTAGGGAAGGTGATTGAGAGGGTTGTGGTGCAGCAATTGCAAGTACTCTTGGATGAAACAGATTATCTTGACCCCTCCCAGTCTGGGTTCAGGCCTGGTTATGGGACTGAATTGGTTTTGGTTGCCCTGATGGATGACTTTTATTGGGAGAAAGACAGGGGGAGTGCGACCCTGTTATTCTTACTTATCTCTCAGTGGCTTTTGATACCATTGACCATGGTATCCTTCTGGGCCGACTTGGTGAGCTGGGTATTGGAGGAACTGTTTTACAGTGGTTCCGATCCTATCTCCAAGTTCGCTCTCAGAGAATAGCATTAGGTAACTGTCTTTCCACCCCCTGGCAGCTGTGCTGTGTGGTGCCGCAGGGCACTATCTTGTCCTCCATGCTGTTTAACATCTATATGAAGCCCTTGGGAGCAGTCATCAGGAGATTTGGGGCGAGGTGTCAGCAGTATGCTGATGACACACAGCTCTATTTCTCTGTAACATCTGAATCGGGAGAGGCCGTGCAAGCCCTGGACCAATGCTTGGACTCGGTGGTGGGCTGGATGAGGGCCAATAAACTGTGTTTGAATCCTAGCAAGACGGAGGCGCTGTGGGTTGGTGGTTCCCGAGTTCGGATAATTTGTCAGTTGCCTGGTTTGGATGGGGTTGTACTCCCTCTGAAAGAGCAAGTCTGTAGTCTGGGGGTGCTCCCGGATCCATCTTTGTCGCTAGAGGCCCAGGTGACCTCTGTGGCTAGGAGTGCCTTTTACCAGCTTCGGTTGGTAAGACAGCTGCGGCCGTTTCTGGACCGAGATAGCCTGATCACTGTTGTCCACGCACTGGTAACCTCTAGGCTGGATTACTGTAATGCACTCTCTGTGGGGCTGCCCTTGAGGTTGGTCCGGAAGCTGCAGCTAGTGCAAAATGCAGCGGCGAGACTGCTCACTGGGGCACGGTATCGCCAACATGTCACCCCACTGCTGAAAGAACTGCATTGGCTGCCCATTTGCTACTGGGGCAAGTTCAAGGTTCTAGTTTTGGTGTACAAAGCCCTATACAGCTCGGGACCAGGATACCTGAAAGACCGTCTTACCCCTTATATACCCAGTCGATCACTGCACTCTGCAGGTGAGGGCCTCCTGCAGATACCATCTTATCAGGAGGTTTGTTCTGTACAATATAGGAAACGGACCTTTAGTGTGGCGGCACCTACCCTGTGGAATTCCCTCCCTTAAATATTAGGCAGGCGCCATCTCTGCTATCTTTTCAGCGCCTTTCGAAGACTTTCGTCTTCCAACAAGCCTTTTAAGGTAAGACCTATCCCAGTCTGCATTTGCGTTAGAATTGCTTTTAATATGTCTTTTAATATCTTTAACCCTTTTTTAAAGATGTTTTTAAAGTTTTTTTTAATGTTTTTAACATTGTTTTGTTTTAATGTATTTTAAGGTCTCTTTATGATGTTTTAAAGTGTGTTTAGTGTTTCTGTTTCCCGCCCTGGGCTCCTGCTGGAAGGAAGGGCGGGGTATAAATAAAATAATAAATAAATAAATAAACTATCACTAGAAGCTAAAATGATGAAACTGAGGTTATTGTACTTTGGACACATAATGAGAAGACATGATTCAGTAGAAAAGACAGGAAAAGCAGAAGGGAGTAGAAAAAGAGGAAGACCAAACAAGAGATGGATTGATTCCATAAGGAAAGCCACAGACCTGAACTTGCAAGATCTGAACAGGGTAGTTTATAACAGATGCTATTGGAGGTCACCGATTCATAGGGACGCCATAAGTCGAAATCGACTTGAAGGCACATAACAACAATGTGAAGAAATAGCTCTGTTTGTCTATCCTGAACCTTACAACATTCAGCTTCTTTGGATGGACCTGTGTTCTAGTATGACAGGGAGAACACCTCTCTTTCTTCACCCCGCACATAATTTTATACACCTCTGTCATGCCTCCCCTTACCTTTTTTCTAAGCTAAAAAGCTCCAGACGTTGCAGCCTTTCCTCATAGGGGAGTTGCTCTACCTCCTTGATCATTTTGGTTCTGTTTCTGAGCCTTTTCAAGCTATTTTTGAGGCCAGCAACCAGAGCTGTACACAGTATTCTTGGTGCTATAGAGTTGTGTATTGGTGTTATATACATTTTATGCCTTCAACCTTTCTGTGTTTCTATGATTTGAAAGAGATACATTGACTTTGTTCACCTGTGTGCTAAAAGAAAGAAAGAAAAGAAAAAACAGCGTGCAATAAATCTCTTGTCATCCAAATTGATTTGCTTGATTTTATGAAACAATTTGAGTTTTGGATCCCTTTAAGACTGTTCACCTTTGAAAGCAGTAAGTGCTGTGAAAGAGCTGAAAATATAATCACAATGTGCAGTAACATTCTGAAGGAAGACTCCACAAGGAGGCAAAACTGGCATGTCCCAACATTTAACCTTTTTCAGATAGGTGCAATTAGAAAACTTGAACAAAGCTTAGTTTCAATTTTCAGGATTGTCTGCTATCCAGAATGCATAAGAGTTTTTGAAACTGCTGCTATTATTACTAAAAAATGAGCTCTGCAAGAAAATGTTGCTGTGTAGAATACTCCAGTTCAGTGTTTCAGCCAGCAGTGCTCTCTTTTACTCCCTCACCCTCTCAGTTTTTAGTACCCCCACTCCCTGCTGCAACAGCTAATCAGCTTTTCATGGCCACTGGGCAAACTCAGTCCTCACTGGGCAGTTTGGAGGTTTTGTTTGTTTTTGTTTTGCCCCTGAAGCTTCTCTTCCCCCACTGGCTGCAAGGAATTTTTGTACTTCTTCAGATCTTGGGATTCCCCTAAGACTTATGATATTCCCTTCTTGTGTGTAGACAGTGTTGTTTTGACAACATAAGATTCGGCACTCATCACTGAAATCTCTAATAGAGGAAATTATTATTGCTACTTAATAATGTTCTCTTGTACTTTTGATTTGCAAAATATTTTTCAATATTTAATATTTAAGGATATTGGATTTACAACAGCCCTGTGAGATTGATTACTATTATTCCAAATCTACAGATAGGAAACTGAGCCAAATACAGGGACTTGCCTTAGGCAACATAGTTTGTCATGTTAAACATAAGGGCAAACCACAGTTTGTGGTTTACAAACTAGTCTCAAGCCATTACTTCAGATTATGGTTTGCCTGCTTATCACAAACTATAGTTGCCAAATTGCCAAGTTGCCACAGTTAAGCTTCATAGAATCAAAGAATAGTAGAGTTGGAAGGGGCCTATAAGGCCATCAAGTCCAGTCCCCTGCTCAATGCTGGAATCCAAATCAAAGCATTCCTGACAGATGGCTGTCCAACTGTCTCTTGAATGTCTCCAGTGTCAGAGAGCCCACTACCTCTCTAGGTAATGGCTCCATTGTTGTATGGCTCTAACACAGCCTTTCCCAACTGGTGTGCCTCCAGATGTTGTTGGACCACAACTCCCATCAGCCTCAGCCATTGGAAATGCTGGCTGAGGCTGATGGGAGTTGTGGTTCAACAACATCTGGAGGCACACTGGTTGGGAAAGGCTGCTCTAACAGGAAGTTTTTCCTGATGTCCTATCGAAATCTTGCTTCCTGCAACTTCAGCCCATTATTCCATGTCCTGCACTCTGGGACGATCGAGAAGATATCCTGGCCCTCCTCTGTGTGGCTACTTTTCATGTACTTGAAGAGTGCTATCATATCTCCCCTCAGTTTTCTCTTCTCCAGACTAAACATGCCCAGTTCTTTCAGTGTCTCCTCATAGGGCTTGGTTTCCAGTCCCCTGATCATCCTGGTTGCCTTCCTCTGAACCTGTTCCAGTTTGTCTGCATCCTTCTTGAAGTGCGGAGACCAGAACTGGACACAGTATTCAGGATGAGGCCTAACCAGTGCTGAATAGAGGGGAATACTTCACGTGATTTGGAAACTGTTTCAGTTAATGCAGCCTAATATAGCATTTGCCTTTTTTGCAGCCACATCGCACTGTTGGCTCATATTCAGCTTGTGATCAACGACAATCCCAAGATCCTTTTTGCATGTCTTATTTCTGAGCCAAGTATCCCCCATCTTATAACTGTGCATTTGGTTTCTTTTTCCTAAGTGTAGAACTTTGCATTTATGCCTGTTGAATTTCATTCTGTTGTTTTCAGCCCAATGCTCCAGCCTATCAAGGCCCCTTTGAATTTTGTTTCTGTCTTCCACGGTATTAGCTATGTCCCCCAAATTTGTGTCATCTGCAAATTTGATAAGCATGCTCTGTACCTCCTCATCCAAGTCGTTAATAAAAATGTTGAAGAGCACTGGGCCCAGGACCGAACCCTGTGGTACCCCACTCATTACTTCCGCCCAGTTTGAGAAGGAACCATTGATAAGCACTCTTTGAGTACGATTCTGGAGCCAACTGTGGATCCACCTGATAGTTGTTCCATCCAGCCCAGATTTAGCTAGCTTGCTAATCAGAATATCATGGGGCACTTTGTCAAAAGCTTTGCTGAAGTCGAGATATACTATATCCACAGCATTCCCACAGTCTGCAAGGGAGGTTACCCAATCAAAAAATGAGATAAGATTGGTTTGGCAGGATTTATTCTTCATAAATCCGTATTGGCTCCTAGTAATCATTGCATTGTTTTCAAGGTGCTTACGGATTGACTGCTTTATAATCTGCTCCAGAGTTTTTCCAGGGATTGATGTTAGGCTGACAGGTCTGTAGTTCCCCGGTTCCACCTTTTTGCCCTTTTTGAAGATAGGGACATTAGCTCTCCTCCAGTCATCCGGCACTTCACCAGTCCTCCACGATTTCACAAAGATAATAGACAGCTGTTCTGAGAGTTCTCAGCCAGTTCCTTCAATACTCTAGGATGCAGTTTATTGGGCCCCGCCGATTTGAACTCATTCAAAGTGACTAGGTATTCCTTGACCGTTTGTCTGTCAAGCTCACACTCCAATCCTGTCCCTTCTACTTCATGTTTCCCGGGAGGATCATAGACCCTTTTTTGGGAGAAGACTGAGCCAAAGTAGGAATTAAGCACTTCTGTTTTTTCTTTGTTGTCTGTTATCATTTTGCCATCCTCACTGAGTAGCTGTGCCACCATTTCCTTTCTCTTGTCTTTTACTATGGACGTACCTAAAGAAAGCTTTTTTGTTGCTTTTAGCATCCCTCGCTAACCTCAGCTCATTCTCAGCTTTAGCCTTCCTGACACCATCCCTGCAATTCTGTGAAACCTGTCTGTACTCTTCCTTTGTGGCCTGGCCTTCTTTCCACTTCCTGTATGTGTCCTTTTTTGTTTTCAGGTCATCATCTCTAAGCTTTTTGTGAAGCCACATAGGCTTCTTCTGCTGTTTCCCCCCTTTTTTCCTTGTTGGAATTGACTATGGTTTGGCATTATATCTCAACTGAGCCAGTGAGTCCACAGCAAGAGATGACAACTGGGATGAAACCAAGCTGGCATTCCTCATCCTCCTCTCAATCCACTGACAAATGTGTGAGGAAATGATGCAACTTGCACTACATCCCCTAATTTGCCGTGCATTGCTCCTGTTTAGTGCAGTAAATATGGCTACCACCATTTTACCAGTGCTGATCCTGTGTCCTTAAGAGCAGCTTGACAAACAGAAATTTAGCATGTGTGAAATACTTCAAATGTACAGGAGCTAGGATAGCTACAATTTGGGGCAGTTTGCACAAATCGTACTTCAGTAAAGAGATGCAAACTACTCCACAACTGGTCCTGGCAGAAGCCTTTTTTCCTGCCCCTCCTCTTCCATTACTGAGAACTTTGCCACTCCCCTCCCTCCCCCCTTGCAAATTTGCGAAGTTGCATCCATTCACCATAAACATTCCTATGCCTACCTCCCAACCTTTCTAATTTATTTAATAGGAGCTAAACTGGATATTTCACAAGCCTGTCTCAAGCCTCTCCTTTGGAATACTTTTTGACACCATGCATCTAATTTTGGGGAGGAGGAAGAAATAATATGCGCTGTGACAGTGCATTTTATAAGATGAAGTATGCAAATACATCCTGTAAGGTGAACTGTGCGAGTTCCACACTTTCTTAAGAGGGAAAACGCAAGTCCCAGGAGGAGGTTGCGTATGTGAAAGAGGTGCAAACAGAACCAATGTGGTGTGCCGGACATAGACTGTGTGGGGCACTGAAGGATCTTGAGTCTTAAGTCCCTGCTTAGCATGACGCCGACAGGGTAAACAAGTCACATCTGTCAATTTAATTAACCTCACAGGGTTGTTGTGAGCATAAAAGAAAAACAGGATCAAGCTTCATGCGGTTAAGAGTGCTGAAAAAACTGTTAACATGAGAAAGAAACAAAAGGAAGTGCTAGCCTAGACAGACTTTAACATTCAAGGTTTCCAGATGTAAGCATCTTTCTGTTCTCATTCTCTAGCTGCACTGCTGTTATCATTTTACATAATGAACATATTTGTAATCAAGCAGGAGTAAAGCATCCAGACAAGTATTATTCTTATAGTTGGTGGCGGGAAAATCTTGGTGAAGAAGTCCTTGCAAGCATCTAGAATTCACTAGCTTGCCCACTATACCCGATGCGTCTTCCCTGATTTATAATCTCAAAGCACAATTAGTTTCAATGAGGGAAGAATGAAAGAGGGTGTGTGGTGGAGGAATGTCTTTACTGGAAATACTGGGATATTATTTTGCATGAGGACATTTTTATTTTGTTTTCTCTGCTAGTGACACCTTGTGGGATATTGCTAAAGCGGAAGTTGAGAAAAGAGAAAATAATGAAGGCGACAGAGATGGACTGGAATGCTGGGAAAGATCATTATTCTTTATAGGAAATAAAAATGGGGTAATAATCAGTGTTTCATTTTATACTATTATTATGGACTCAAATAAATTTTGTTAAAGTTTGTAATTGAAATTCTGTTACAGCAAGACCTTTTCGTGCCTTGAAAGGGTAGCATGACATTTATATGCCTAATATTCATAGTATTGTTAAAACTAGTCTAATCTTAAATCTTGCATGCTCTAGCTTCAGAAATTGACATGTCACTAGAAAATAGAAGGCCTTTTTTAAGCCTAACCGGAGTGTAGGGCAAGATGTTTTCAGCGAAGGGGTCACAGTTGGGGAGAGGAGTGTTAACTTTAATATGCATGCATGCATGTATGTATGTGTTAAATATATATCCCACCCTTCCTCCCAGAAAGCCTAACTGCAGCCTGGGAGGGGTAGGCTGAGGAGGGGGCACTGCTAGCCAGATGGGGAGGCCAAAAGGACTGCATTCTTATGACTGGTGACAGGAATTGACTTATTCAGCTGTACCTAAATGTGGGCAGATATTGTCAATTTGCAAAACTCTGATTGACAGAGCAATTCTGGGCACACCTACTTGTATAAGTGCCACTGATTCAAAGGAACTTGGTAGATAAGTAAGTTTATCCAGGATGAGAGTGCTAGAAATGTTGGTAACCAGCTTTATAAAAGTAGGTGCTAAAAGACTTAAGCAATTGCTTAATTTATTTGTAGAAATTGTAATCATTAAGGACAGTTTTCACAGTAAGCTGCTTTGCCCAACACCTTAATACCATGAAGGTATTAAATTATATATTGTGTTTATGTATATTTCATGCATTTTATTTCCATCTCATTACTTAAGCAATTCCAGTAGAAGGAAATAATATGATTAACCTGTTATTTACAACTACCAGTGGTGGATACAAATGGCTAAACTGATTGCTACTGTGATGTCTGTATGTTTAAGTTTCCAGTTGCCAATTACTGAATTTGTCATTTCCAATCATATCTGATAATGGTAATAATAGCAGTGTAGATACACTCTGATAGAAGTTGGCAGCTAACTTTCCAGTAAAAAGATGACATATAATTGCCTACATTTATAATTTTCTGATATTTTATTAGAAATGATTAGAAGAATGCATTACAGTACATAGAATGATATAATATTTATGCTTTAATGACATTACAATAGCATTCTTTGTTGTTTTTAATTTCTAGGGAAAGACTACTATTATATTGAGATGCCTTGACAGGTATGTGTTTAAGTTTTGAGAAGTATTTCATATTTTCCGAGTACTCAAAATTCTAAATATCATCAACATTATCATTGTTGAAATCTAACTTAACAGAGTGCCTTCAAACAGTGGAAATATGGTCCTCAAAACACTTGTGTAAAAACACGTATGATATGTTATTGGCAACACTATGATAGAGGTCACAGGACCAGCCCTACCATTAGGTAGAACCTGAGGCATGAAAGGATAGCAAATTGCTTGCCATTTTGTTTATTGTTATATTGTTACTGCTCAGAAGGAGGAGAGGTACCTGTGGGATTTTATGCTTCTGGTAGCAAAATAACCTGGCAGACTTTGGATACTATTCACCTTGACTGGAGGTAAGGGGCACAATTTGCTGCTCCGCCTAAGATAACGAAATGTCTTGGGCTATTTTAGGCAATTATATACCTGCTACATGATTTCTTCTGAATTACGAAGAATACCCAGTAGTAACCCATGTGGTAGGGCAGAGAAATCCTCCTGACCTCGACATCACTTCAGCTTACCTAGTTAGGACAGAGAAGTGGTGGGGTCAGGATTGTGTGGATGCACAGCAGATCCAATTCAGCACTTCTGCTAGTGCACACAGAGCCATGACCTCACTGCTGCCATGTCCAGCTTCATTGAGATAAGCAGCACTGACACCAGTGTTGGTAGGATGGTTCCATGACTGTGCCCCATCACATGGGCCACTACTGCGGCTTCCAGTACATCCTGACTGGAATGATGCGTCGGACCTGTGACCCAGAGTCCTTGCAGAGCATAATAACGTGCTGGTTTGGGCCTCTAGTCCTCACATTTTCACACCTGAAGCAAAATTTCGGAGGGTGATTATATGCAGAGCAGTCCCATGGAAATGAATGCATTTAAGTTACTTAAGTCCATTGATCTCAGGGGCCTACTCTGAATGTGGCTTAGTTGGATATTACCCAGAATGTTCTCCTTCCCTAGCTGCTCTTCACCTCATATTTTCTAATGATACACAAGAGAGGGAGATGGGAAAATTGCACCCTCCGGAATCTGCCATGCGAAGTAGATTTTCCTCCCATTCACATCATTACATGATGTGATCAGGGTGGCTATGATCTTCCATGGTTCACAGATTTTCTTTTCTCCATGTTTGTAATAATTTGTATTATAACCAAAAACACTGTCCACATAGAAAGTGTGGAGTTTATGGTGCCTAAATTATGAAATTTCTTTCCCCAACATCTTGTGATATGGAATAGCCCTTGTTATTTGTACAAGATTCCAGTGAGTGGAGGTAAACTGATGAGGTATGGTTTAGCATGACACTTTATATATATATAGTATTTAAAGTATTGACATGTGACCTATATCCTTACAATGCAATCCTGTACAAGTCTTCTCAGAAGTAAGCTCCACAGATGAGACTTAGAGTACAATCCTATCTGGGTGCATCTGCAGCTCTGCCATCTTTCTGCCAGCCAGGGCAGAAGGGTAGTAATTTTCCCTCTTTTTCCTGAAGCATCTCCAGACTGGCACAGCAGAGGGGCCCATATTGGGTTCCTCATCAGGAAACAGGCTGGCTTTAGATCCAGTGGATTCATCACCAACCTTGCTTTGTCCCATAACACCCCATTTTGGAGCCTTGCAATGGCTACCACTGGCAGGAACACTGCCACCAGAAGCATGCATTGTGCCATGTTTTTGGCAGGCACATTGAAGGCCTCCATGGCAGCAGAACCCCCTGCTGGCAGAACTCAGCACAAAGGAAACCTCTGCCACATTCTAATCCCCTCCAGCATCACGGATTGGGGTGGGATAAGGATTGCTGCGTTCCTTCAGCCAGGTAAGTGAGTATAGGATTGCACCCTTAAGGTGCCAGCTAAAAATAAAGATAAAATACTTAAGTATTAAAAACCCACCAACATTTCTTAGTAAAACGTTTGCCACCCTGGGATCCTACTGGGATGTTCGGAAACTTCAGCTAGTGCAAAATGCGGCAGCCAGGTTGCTGACGAGGACCAATCGGTCCGCGCATATAACACCTGTCCTGGCTCGCTTGCACTGGCTACCTATTGTTTCCGAGCCAGATTCAAGGTGCTGGTTTTGACCTATAAAGCCTTACACGGTGTGGGACCGCAATACCTTGTGGAACGCCTCTCCCGCTATGAACCTACCCGCTCACTTCGTTCAGTATCTAAGGCCCTCCTCCGGGTACCAACTCACCAGGATGCCCGGAGGATTGTTACTAGATCTAGGGCCTTTTCTGTGGTGGCCCCCGAACTGTGGAACAGCTTACCGGAGGAGATACGCCTGGCACCTACGGTTCTTTCTTTTAGGCGCCAGGTTAAGACCTGGTTATACTCCCAGGCATTTTAATGTTCAATGTTTTTATGTTTAATGTTTTAGTTTAATTTTGTTGCTCTTTATTACTGATTTTATTCTAATATTGTATTTTAATCTTGTTTTGTACACCGCCCAGAGAGCTACTAGCTATGGGCGGTTTAGAAATGAAAATAAATAAATAAATAAATAAATAAATAAATAAATAAATAAATAAATAAATAAATAAATAAATAATAGTAAATATGCAGGGTTATATCCAGTAAGTAGTAATTTCCAGTCTCTCTATTATTTGCAAGCAAATACTTTTCGCTGTCTCTACTCTCATTGTGCAAAATGTCTCATTCTTTGAATACCCAGATAAAATGGGTAGTTGCACTTAAATATAGGTGACTCACTCTTTTATTTTGGGTTCCTATTCTGTCTTGCACGATTCTAGTTTTTACACCTTGATTCTCAGAAGTAATCCACTAAATTGAGGAAGCTGAGTCCTTTTCAATTTTGCCATCCCATGCAAAGTCAGCCAAAGAGATTTAAGAACCATTTTCACTGTCTTATTTTTCCTTGTTGTTTATGATTTTTGGTGTGTGTAAATAAATTGTTTTGATAATTGGGCAAAATTACTTTTATTCAACTTGACAAATTATTGGGGGGGGATCTTAATTTTTTTTAGGGATGAAATTCCAAAACCAACGTTAGCTTTGGAGTATACATTTGGAAGAAGAGCAAAAGGGCATAACACAGTAAGTATGTTAACAAGCTATATTATATAGTCTTCTCCTTTTGGTTATCAGACATGTCATAGGTGCCCTTGACACTCGCAACCACGTTGCAGAGAGCACTCCAGTGTGCAATGACCTTGATAGCAGGGGAAACACTTGCATATTCCAAACATTTTTATTTATTGATTGAAATATTTAGAACCTGTCCTATATCAAATGATCTCAGACCAGGATACAAGTTTTGTTTACAAATACAAAAATCAACAGCAGATAAAAATAACAAATCATCTTAAAACACAAATCTGCATTGTAGTTTGAGTACTGAGAACTGATACTATGCATTTGCTGTAAAAGAAGATGATAAACCAGTGTCTGGCATCAGTGATGGACTGGATGAGGGCAAACAAGTTGAGATTAAATCCTGACAAAACAGAGGTACTCCTGGTCAGTCGGAGGGCAGATCAGGGAATAGGGATTCAACCGGTGCTGGATGGGGTCGCACTCCCCCTGAAGTCTCAGGTTCGCAGTTTGGGTGTACTCCTGGACTCAGCTTTGAATTTGGAGGCCCAGATTGCTGCTGTATCCAGGAGCGCATTTGCCCGGTTAAAACTGGTGCGCCAGCTGCGCCCGTTCCTGGAGCTACCTGATCTGACTAGGGTGATGCATGCCTTGGTTACATCCCGCTTAGACTACTGTAACGCGCTCTATGTGGTGCTGCCTTTGAAGACTGTTCAGAAACTTAAATTGGTACAAAGAGCTGCAGCCAGAGTGCTAACCAGGGCTGGTTACAGGGACCATACAACTCCCCTGTTACAACAGCTCCACTGGCTGCCAATTTGTTTCCGGTCACAATTCAAAGTGCTGGTTTTGACCTACAAAGCCCTATACGGCTCAGGTCCAGACTATTTGACAGATCGTATCTCCCTACATGAACCTGTCCGGGATTTGAGATCTTCAGGTGAGGCCCTTCTTGTGTTCCCCACACCTTCGCAAGCACATATGACGCAGACACGAGATAGGGCCTTTTCGGTGGCTGCCCCTAGGCTGTGGAACTCCCTTCCGAGTGAGGTGCGATCAGCTCCCTCCTTGCCGTCTTTCCGGCGACAAGTAAAGACTGTTTTATTTCAACGGGCATTTGGGATAGAGAACGACCAGGATTAAGTGTCATAGGTTTGGTGATTACATTATATGATTTTATTATTTTAAATTGTCTGCTGTTTTTAACCTATATTTTATGGTTTTAATTTTTCTCATAGTTTAATTCTTTTTTAATAATATACTCTGTATGTTTTAATGGTGTTGTTTTTAGTTGTAAGCCGCTCTGAGTCCTATTGGAAAAAGGGCGGGGTAGAAATAAAGTTTATTATTATTATTATTACTTGTCTGTGAAGGCCTAAGCTTAGATGATAATTCTACATTCATTTCAGAGTTATCTGGGATTTGTGCCCCCTTCAAGGTCACCATCACCACCTATGATTTAAAAAAAATCTCCCTCAAGAAGCAGTTGTGACCCTGACAATACCACAGCCAGTTGTTCTTACTTATCCCTAGGGGTTGGCCAACTGACTGATGAATTAGCTCTCCTCTTCTGATCCTGGCACTGGCTATAAGTGCAGAAGCAACATGTAGGTTCCAGCAAGCGGAGTTGCAGACAAAACATGCACCAGAGAGTTGTGGCTAATTTTGGCTTTCTGGTATGTCCCTACAACTTATCTAACGGGTGTTTAGGGGCTTATGTGTCCCATTAATATTTTACATGATTTTTTTTCTTGCCATGAACAGTAGTATACCCAGAGTACCACTTAAAGCAGAGATAGAGAACTTCAGGTCTGAGGTACAAATGTGGTCCTCCTGACCTCTCTATCTGGCCCTGTGGACTCTCCCCAGGCCACATCCTTTACTCAGCCATACCCTCTTTCCTCAGGCCAAGCCTCTCACTGATCTTGCCTCCCATCCTCCTTCAGTGTTCTTGCCATTGTTGAATGCATCCTTGACCTCTGATAATACCCTCTGCTTTCCCAAACAGAGGATAGAGAGGGGTATGTGAGTGTGTTTAGAAACTAGCCTACTCTGCAGAGGTAAATTTTATATTCGTTGCTCTGCATACTTTTGTCTCTAGCCCTGTCCACACCTAGCATGGGGCCGCTGGAAGATTGCCCAGAAGAGAATGCAACTCCTGCGATAAAAAGATTTCCCTATCCCTGACATAAAGCATGAAGTGACTCTGAGAAGACCTCCTCAAGTTTCATGTGAAAATCCTGTATTACTCTAATCTACTGCTAGTATTCTTGTAATCTACTGATAAAACTCCCCAGCTTCTCTGGTGGATTTCTAACACCAGATAAACTATATAAGGCATGTTGTTAGTAATATGTGTACTGCAATGTCTATTGGTTGTGCATCAAAATCTTGTGCAAATTACTAATGCGAAGAAACTTTTTTTCAGCCCAAAGACATTGCTAATTTTTGGGAACTAGGTGGTGGAACTTCACTTTTGGACTTGATTCCCATACCAATAACTACAGCTAACATAAGGTAACAAATGAAGAACTTGGTAATTTCAAAAATAACTTTCACTCCCATTGCTCAGTTCTTCCATTGCAAACAAAGTCTTTCAGCTTCCTCTTTATTCATTTTGAAATGTTCGTTAGTCTTTCTCATAGATAGTCATTTGTGGCCTATAGATTTTTTTCTGCACGTGTGACCTGGAATGGAACACATGGTGTACAGCCAGTGTAGGTGCCACTGTCAAACAATGATCAATCCTACCTGCAGCTAAGCTAGCTTTTCAGTTTCACAACACATTGTCATTCATTGACACTACATGCCTATACCCACTTACCTGAAAGTAAGAACTGAACTTAACTGAATGGGACTTACTTCTGAGTTGACATGTAAACGATTAGCTTCCAATTGCTTATTAAAATTTAGACCCCCTCCTGTCTAGAGAACTGCGTACTACAGTGTAGCGTAGTGGTTAGAATGTTCAACCAGGACCTGGAATCCATACAGCCATGAAGCTCACTAGATGACCCTGGGCCATCTCTTTCAGCCTAACCTACCTCACAGGAATGCTGTGAAGATAACTAAGATGGGAAAACCATCTGTGCTGCCTTCAGCTCTTTGGAAGAAAGGTGGGCTGTAAATGTAGCAATATTTTTTCCCCAAAAAATAAAGATGGAATAAAGAAGGTTTATTTAAAGAAAGATACTTGCCTCAGAAAGTAGCACAATTTATTAATTATTATTATTATTATTTAAATTTATATCCCACCCTTCTTCCCAGTAGGAGCCCAGGGCGGCTAACAAAAACACTATAAAACATAAAAACAGACATTAAAATATATTAAAACAAGACATCTTTAAAAACATCTTTAAAATTTTTTTAAAAACATCTTTTTAAAAAATCTTTAAAAACATATTTAAAAGCAATTATCCAACAGTCGCAGACTGAGATAAGGTCTTTAATTGAAAGGCTTGTTGAAAAAGGAAGGTCTTCAGTAGGCTCTGAAAAGATAACAGGTGGCACTTGTCTAATATTTAAGGAGATGGAATTCCAAAGGGTAGGTGCCACTACACTCCAGATCTGTTTCAATTGTTGTGCGGAACGGACCTCCTGATAAGATGGCATCTGCAGGAGGCCCTCACCTGCAGAGCATTTTGTTGTTACGTGCCTCCAAGTCGACCATGACTTATGGCGATCCTATGAATCAGCGACCTCCAAGAGCATCTGTCATGAACCACCCTGTTCAGATCTTGTAAGTTCAGGTCTGTGGCTTCCTTTATGGAATCAATCCATCTCTTGTTTGGCCTTCCTCTTTTTCTACTCCCTTCTGTTTTCCCCAGTATTACTATCTTTTCTAATGAATCATGTCTTCTCATTATGTGTCCAAAGTATGATAACCTCAGTTTCATCATTTTAGCTTCTAGTGATAGTTCTGGTTTAATTTGTTCTAACACCCAATTATTTGTCTTTTTTGCAGTCCATGGTATCCACAAAGCTCTCCTCCAACATCACATTTCAAATGAGTTTATTTTTCTCTTATCCACTTTTCTCACTGTCCAACTTTCACATCCATACATAGAGATCGGAAATACCATGTTCTGAATGATCCTACTAGGTAAATAAGGGGTAAAATGATCTTTCAGGTATTCTGGTCCCAAGCTATATAGAGCTTTGTACACCAAAACCAGAACCTTGAACTTAGCCCAGTAGCTAATGGAAAAAGAGGAAAGACAGGTTATCAAAATGGCAACTAAGGCGCTGATACTTGTTTAGGGACATTTGTTGTTGATCTCCTGAAGTAATCTCTAGGGGTGGGCGAGAATTTTGCTAAAATTGAAGTTGGCACCAGGCTGCCTTACAGTTCACATGTTTCCTGTCTTTGTGGACCAATCCTGAATGCTGCAACCTACTGCAGCTTTTCCTCACACCGGATTTTTGCACCTTTGTTTTGTTAATGTGAAACTGACTATCCTGCTCTTTGCTTTACTAAGTTTAGCCTGCTCTTTGCTTTGCTAACATGAAACTGACCAACATGGTCTTTGCTTTGTTAAGGTAAAACGGACTAGCCTGCTCTTGCTTTGCTATCATGAAACTGATGAACCTGCTCTTTGCTTTGCTAAAGTTAGCCTGCTTTGCTAACGTGAAACTAACATGCTCTTTGCTTTGGTAATGTGAAACTGATCAGCCTGCTGTTTGCTTTGCTAAGGAGAAACTGA